>NC_138796.1:8967783-10167783 GCF_965178545.1 Coloeus monedula | reverse complement strand
ATCCTTGTACACATGAGTTAATTTCATGTAGTTAAGTAGAAGTCTGCATACATATATTCATTAACACAGCAGACAGGGAAGTTACTGAAATGAAACATTACAGACATCTAACACAAATCCCTCTTTAACTGTATTTGAAAGGGTTTTCAGTGCTGCTGACTAGGTCAGTGCAGAAAGGAGAACTGAGCACATTCTTCAGATATTCAACAACAAGGACACAGTAACTTCTCCCTCACAATGCATTCTGCTTATACATTAAATCAACTAAGAAAATAGTTGTGGAAAAGGAGCAGTGCTGTTCACCACTTTGGTTACAGGTAGGCTATGAATGCAGTGACTCTTTCTATTCAATGATCCTCCATACAAAACTAGATGAGAAGATAGATAGAAAAAGAAAGTAGAAACTCTGTATTGCAAAAATCTATTGTCCTTACTTCTTAAATCCTCCATAGCAATGTAATGCACAATTCTGCCTGACAACTTTTGTCAACTGTACTGTAAGGACCTCTTGGAATAATGAGCTGGTCCCTACAAGTGATACTGGCTGACCTTAGCACACAAAAGCTTTGAGTCACCAGCCCAATATGCTCCTTTGAACAGTAGCAGAAGTTGTTCTTAGCTACAGGCACTGTAAGGTTACTTGGGTAGTTTTCCATTACACACAGCACTGGAAAAGGACACAAATGAAGAATGTTGTCCTCAGGGGCCACAGTTCCAGGTACCCACCTTCACTAACGTTGGCCCAGGCTTTGCTGCAGATACAGTGGTTGTGGTCAGGGTGGTTGCAGCAGTGGAACGTGTCACGTGCTGTTCGATTGTAGAGGGAGTTTTGAGGAATTCAGGAACTGGAGAGGTTAAAGGTGGATACTAGTATTAAAAAAATATAAGGAAAAAGAGAAACATTAAAAACATCGACCGCCTGAGTATCTGGAAAAAATGTGAAAAAGTTAAGACAATTTACTCTCATGTCAAATTCACACAGTATTTTTCAGAGGAATGGTGAAAACAGAACTCCTGTACATGTGTATGAGTATTCTAATAAGGGCACATGTTGGCACACTTCAAATATAGCAAATAAAATAAAATGGTTTCTTACCTTGACTTCTTAGTTAGCTAAGAAAACACTGCTTTATAACTCTAAAATTGAGGCCTTCAGTATTTTTTGTCTGTGGAGTCAGAATTTTGTGTTCACAAGGAGAATCTTACCATCCAAACAAGTACTGTCAGAAAAGCATTGCTTTCATAAAGGTCAAACATCAACACAGGCAAACAAACTTCTTGTTTCAGAATGATCACGCAGCAGGACAGCAGGTATATTTTGAAGACACCCTTCCTATGGTATTTTTACAGAATCCCACCTCTGACTGTGCCAGGAGGTGCATTTCTTCTGTATCTGATGTCAGCAGAAGTGTAAACCCAAACTTCACTCAGCTTGTCATACCAATTTTTATTGTACTGAAATTGGTTTGTGATTTTAAGTCTTAAAGAAATCTTTTGACTTCCTTCTGTGGTGAATATCCCTCTGATGGAATACAGGCTCTACATAAAAGATCTCAGTCCTTGTGTTCCACACAAAGAAATTTTTACTCTTTTCTCACAAACATATTTTTCATTCTCTGATTATCCTTACCTGTTACAGGTAACTGTGTTAACAGTTTTCATTCGTCTTTCTTGGATATAAGTAACTGAAAATGTACAAGATATTCCATGTAGGGTCTCACTGGATCCTTACGGTGGCATTAGCACTTCTACTGGCATCATCTCTTCTGACAAACTTGCAATTTTACAGAGGATGTCCACAGTAGCTCCCTGACTCCACTGCTGAACACTGTACCTCAGCTCTCTTCATCCCCAGTTTTCTCTTGAGACAAGAGTCCCCAGGTTTCCACATTTCTTTGTCATGGGAAGGAGGGGCATTGTGTATTTTTCTTTCCAAGAACTATTCATTCTATTGGAATTGCATTTCTCTCCTAAAAGCCAAATCAACCAGTTCTTTTTGCATAATGACAATCCAACTGTGTGCTAACTATGCCTTCCTGCTAACTATGCCTTCCTGCTTTTGTTAGGTGAGCCATTCTTACGTCAAGGTTGTTAATGGTAACATGAAGCCAGAATGTCCCAAATCAACTCCCACAGAGCACTGGTACCAGCTTCCTTTCAGCCCAGGACTTCCCTCCTTCTGTCTCATTTCTGGTAATCTCCATCCTCATTTTGCTAGTGTTTAATATCATCCAGTAAAAAATCCAGCCAGATGACATCAGTTGCACTTCCATTGTTTAAGAAAGCAATTAGATCACCTAGTACAATGTTCCTTTTATAAAAGCCCCTTCTTTATATTCCTATCAGTAAACATCCTTTTACTTCCAAATTAATTCCAAGACTTGGATTCTAATTAAGTCCGACAGGTACTTCTTTCTGTTTAATTTCTTCCCGTACCTTTCCCTTATTCTTCCATGAGATTGTACCACAAAGAACTTAAATCAGTTTGCTAAAAACACTTGGTACACATTTTGCAACTCTGTGTCCTACTTCTTTTGTATTTCTGGGATAGCAGTTCCCAAGCTGCCAGTCTGCATGCACGAGCTCTCTGACTTTTGCTTACAGTTAATTTGTAATAAATTTCCATTTTATCATTGTGTTTCATTTAGACATTTTGCTGTGTTCCCAACCATCAGCTGCCAAGAGGCAACTATAGCTGCCTTCCCATAACCCAGCAAAACTGAATAGTGGGTTTGATCCTTCTGCCCTGAAGCCACACAGAGGAACAGCTCCTGCTGAGTGCTTTAGTAAATGGCAGGATTTACCCGGCCCTCCCTACTCACTGAAACATTGTACACATGCCTGTCCTGGGCTCCTGTCAGTTTATGGTGGCAGGCTGAAGATACAAATGTCTCTATTTTTATACCCAAGTTTCAGAGTGTTTGCTCTGGAAAGCATCTGATATCTGCACCATGTTACTTGCTGGACTTTCACAAGAATTGGGAGGGGACATTAGAGGGACTTAGCCTTTGAAAAAAGGTTCTGGATGCTGTATTCCAACATATTGCACCCCTGTTGCTATCCAGTTTAAAAGGCTTATTCTAGTTACGCCAGTAAAATTTTAAAAAGCACTTAGTTTGTCTTTGAATCAAAGTGTCAAGTACCATATTACCATAAGACACAGAAGAATTAAAATGACCTCATGATTTTCACTATTTCTTAATTTCTTTTTATCATGAAGTCCCAACTAAACACCATTTTAAATGTTTGCTACTTCACTTATTCATTACATAATCTTTTACTATTCTGATCCTTCTTGAACCCAAACAATTTGACTTCAAACATACTATTTAGTAACCCTTTATAGACTAGGAAAACAAATTCATGATGATAGCACAGCAAAACTTTTCAAAATGGGAAAGTTAGTAAATTTTTTAAAAAGCCCAAACAAAACCAAGACAACAAAAAAAGCACCACCAAACCCCCAAATTACTCTTTAATTTACATTGTGTGAAAATCATGGTGTTAAACATTCTCCTATTAGCAGAGAGTAAATTACTTTTTCCTTACAATAGTCTTTTTCCTAACCTACATGCAAAGCTTTTTACAGACTTCCCAATTCTACCTGCAAGTGTTAGATGAGGCAATGAGCCATGTACATAATTTACGTTACATATTTTTTAATTCAAAAAACTGGATTTAACAGGTCTTGACTTCTTAACTTGATTACTTCATAAACTAGTAATTATTTAATATGAACAGATCCCTCTTTCCAAATAATATGACTTCTGCACCTTTTCTGCTAGATTCCAACAAGAATCTAGCAGGTCAACAAGCTACAGTGAATATATTAAGAAAAGAGTTATTCTGTGCCATCAAGCAAAATTCTTCAGCTGTTTTGAAGATAACTGTTTAATATCTTCTGAATTGTGAATACCCCAATTTGATCTGTTTAGAGTATGACTAAAACACCTAATCCTTACCAGATGCAAATACACTGGGTTAAAGCAAGCTTTAGGTCATCAGTCAACAAGACCTGAAGGTTCTCAAAATTATGTTACATCCTCTGAAGTCTGGAAATGTGCGGAGGAGGAAGCCTTGAAAAGAACTCTGGCTGCACTCTGCTTTATTCAAAACATTCTTTGTATTTTTTTGTTGTAATAAAATTTAAAATTTATCAGAGGAAATTAAAAGAATAAAGGAGCCATTCCCAGACACGTCTCCTGTAGAGACCTGCTGTGCTGTTATTCTTTAATTCAAAAGGAACAATAAGGTAAGCATCTGTTTTATTCTGCAGAAGAGCAACTTCTCATTTTAAATGTGGGCACAGAAGTGGCTGTAATATGATATGAAATCCATAAGCAAAGGCTCGAAGTTCTTTCTATTTGAAGTGCTTTTTCAATCAAGTTCAAGTGCCTTACTTTTTGTTTCTGCAATCACAGATCTCTCTTATGCTTCCTACTTGGAAGGCTTTTGGCATGTATTGCTTTGAGCATTTTTATTTAACTCTCCATTAGGAACCTAATTTCTTACTCAGGAATCTAATTTCAGGTGGTTTGTTTTCAATTTATTCAACACAAATTATGTTCTCTCAACATGAAACCCAATTCACATCATAATCTGTGTGTTAGGGAACAATGAAATAAAATGGATGTGCCGTACTTTGTGTCCAGCATTGTTTCTGAATATGATCTTTGCAATGGTGTTTCTATCTACTGTGGTAATATGAAAACCAAGGAGAGTAATTCCAGATCCTGAACCACTCAGTTGTCAAGTGTCCACGGTCATCAAGACAATATAGTCTTTGGAGCATTAACAAGAGCTATCTCTTTTTTACTTATTTAACAGTTCAATTTTACATTACTTTCTGCAGTAAGGAGCAAATCCACAGCTCTCTAAATCCGCACACATTTAAATGCTCTGTTATAAAGGTAACATTTTATCTGCCATGACACAGTTACTTTCCTTTCTTTGTAAGTACCTTGAGAAAATACTAAAAGCCTCATAGAAAAATCAACATAAATGTTATTTTGATTTCTTAAATAGTAAATTCCTTAGGCAGTATTCTAAAACTATAGTAAAGAATATTTAAATTATGTGGGAAACCTTTTTTTTTTATGGACTCTTCTGAAGATAATGGAACTGATGTCAACTGTTGTTGTTTCAGCTAAGTTTAATTCTAAATGAGTTCAAGACCTTGCCCAGAAGGAAGGCAGACATTAAGTAATCAATAACAGCTGGAGTAAACCATTGCCATGACCTTTTAAACAATTTCTGGGAAAGCTGCAGATCTTCTATGGGTCATAATGAATTTCAGGGAATTTATGGCTTCTCTGCAGCCTATGGGAATTTCATCACTGCCACCAGCTAAGCCAGGGTTCTACAGTATGCACTCCCAACTAGAAAAGAGAATCCCAGATATCCCTTCGTAGCAGCAGATATATTCATTCCGTGTGAAACGCCCCATTTCTACAGTGCCAGACCAAAAAACATACTGTGAAGATTTTAACATTTAAAAACTGTACCTGTGTTGATGTAGCAGCATTTGGGGTTATAGGTGAGGGTGAGTCACTTGTTTTTGGCTCACCAGGGGAAGCTGCTGAACCCTGGGATTCTTGGCTGGCTGGTTGATCTGGTGATAAAGCATCACTGCTGTCTTCATCAAATGAGAAATCATCCAAAGCTTGAGGGTAATTCTCTTGTCCAACTGCTAAAATGTTTACATAGAAAGAAACAATGTTTTTTTTAATTGCACAATTTAATTTAGACATTCATGGCAGAATTAGCTAATTGCTGGAAAATGACCAGTTTTCAGCAGTCTAAACATATGGTACCTAATTTATTGTGTTTGTAATGTAAGCACCATATTAAATCACATTCAAGGAATCAATAAAACCAAGTGTGGAGCAGAAGTAGTTTTAGTAAGAGATTAAAAGGTACATTCAACAGATGTGGAGTGTACACAGACACCTATGGCAGGCTGAGAAATGGCCACAGATGTTTGATTACTTTGTAATAATTTTTATTAAAAAACAAGTACTTTCAAAATTTCATATAAAAATAGGATTACTTTATTAAAATGATAACAGAGTTTAGGTCTCAGAAGCTGAAAGAGTTAAGTAGTAATAAACTTAGCATATGTTATCTTCTAGTGAACTTTACCCTCAGGAATTAAATTTTTATTTTCCACAGTGCCGTGTAGATCACAGACAGAGCTGTGAGATTTCTACTTGCCTATAATGGCTTCTTTAACACTGGAGTCTACAGGAAGAATATTTTTTTCTACCAGTTCCATAGGGCCAGGTCTCTGAGCAATCTTCTCATTCAGATCATCTGCCAACCGAGCTCTCTTCAGTTTCATCTGAGTGGCTTGTAGTGAAGGCTCTGCAAAGGTCTCTAAAAGAATATATTGATTTAAATATTCTGTTCCAACTTTCCCCCGATTTCATGACAAACAACATCGTCTTGTCTTTGCAATAACCATTCCACCTTTATCAAAGCCGTCAAGTACAACTCTGAAAATTCTCAAATTAATAAGCAGAAATATGACCATGTTTTTCAAGAAATCTAATCTCCTTTATAACAGCAATAAGAAAAGGCTTTCATAAACATCTCTATAATGTCCAACAATAAAGCAGTGAATATATAATAACAAATACCAGTTATAATCTAGAGCATTTGCTGCTCTAACGGTTTTCCAATGTGAGCTATGGTAAAGGTTTAATTAGTCCATTGATTTTTGGGCTCTCTCTTCACAAATATCTTTTAAGTTTACCTTAAAAATATCTTCTAGCAAAAATCTGAGTCTTTAGAATTGCTTTTCAATAAAATTGTGGAGATTGTCAATATGGATGTGATCTATCAGTAATCAGGCTCCTACCAGGATTTAGTATTCAAATACCTGTTTGGAAAACTAATGGCTATTGAGTTTTCTTGGATTATGGTTATTTGGTAATTTCTGTGCTTGAAAAGCTCATGGTGAAACACAGTAATCCAGCCCCATCCATCAAGAGACTTGTTTCCAATCACCTGAGCAACAAGGAAAATAATGAGGCAGGGTAACAGTCACACTTATTAAAGGTTCTTCAGGGCTGGGGGAGAGCACAAGGCTGTCAGGTCATTTTACGGCATGAGTAGAAATTGAAGCAATATAAACACTCCATGCACACACACCATAATATAATTACCATTATAGAATAAGAACAATATGCAACAGCAAACAAATACACTGCTGAGAATATCTACACTGCCACAGATGTATCTATTACTATAGAGATTTAGAATACAGACTACCACAGACACTGCAGAGGTAGAGAAATAGAGCATATAAACCTTTAGAAATAATTCACATCAAAGTGTAATTCAGCGAGACAACTGAGAGCACAACCAAGTCCCTGCTGTGAGCAGCTCCAAAGGCCCAGAGCTGGCACGTACCTTCCAGGATGTGCATTCTGACCAGCTCCGAGCGGTCCGGCCTGCTGCGGATCTTGTGCTTCAAGAAATTTTCAGTCTTAAAAGAAATGAGGAAACAGCATTAGCTACTGTTCACTTAAAAACTCAAAGCAGTTTGATAAATCGCCTGCATCCAATCAATGAAGAGCTGCAGTTTCATTCTGATGGGTGGGTATCACTGTCAGAGCACGGGCAGTAGAGGGGTTCCTTTTTTTGTTCAATTTTCCTAGCAGTTAAGCAGGGCTGATGGATTTCCAGCTTCCCCAAACAAGACGGGAATGTTTCTGGATTTGATCCCACACCACCACATAACCACAATAGTACAGATTTTCTACAGAAATACTGCACAAGCATCATCTACCCAAGTATCCAATCCTTAACTGGAGGTAGCTATGTGTTAACCCCCTGTAAATTTAAACCCCTACACTGATCTCTGAAGGCTTAGAAAAGTTCCTCTCAGATTTGACACCCATATTTTATTTTAATGAATTCTCCCAAAATAAAAGCACACATTATTACTGTAATGGTAAGAATTTTTCCATGTACTCAGAGAATTTAGTATCGCAAAAAAACGACTATCCATTTCCAGATGTTAATCACAAGTTTACATGAAGTGGTTTACCCTGGCTCGTTCCAGGCTCTTTATCTGCTCATGGAATGCAGCTGGACTTTTCAAGGCTGTGAAGGGAGAGTAAGAGTTAAACTGACAGGAAGTGATTTTCCAAAGAAATATGCTAACCAGAATGTCTGTATGGGTGTTTAACACCACCTCAGAGTCGTGTTTGCATCTGACCAGGCTTACATTTGATTCCTGCTAGTTGTATTCACCTATATTTAGCATAGATGAGCAATACTCCTATATAGAATACTTGGAATATTTGATTTTAACAGATTATTACTATGTAATGGTTAACTTTTTTGCTATGTACAAAGGTGTTCGTTTATTAATCAAAACTGTCCCACAGTAGAAATTTTATGGGGTAAGGTTTAGAATGCCAAAATGACATTTAACTTATTTGACTGAGTTGTCTGGCTGTCCATACCTCATACTTGCTGTTATTAGAGAGAGCTGGACCTTCCCTTAAGAACTATGTGTTGATTAAAAAAAAAAATAGAAAACTGTAGAGGCCTTTAATGTTCAGCTGAGAAAAAAGAATGATAGTTAGCTGCTAAATAGCCAAAAAGAGTAAAAAAACCACTATTCTCCTTGAAATAACATAAATTGTAGAGCGCTCCATCTCAGTGCTGTCCACTTACAGATTCTCCATGTTTTCTGTGCGCCCCTCATTTGTCGGACAACCCTTGTCATTACATGCTTTAAAAACTGCTGTCTTTGTTATTAATGTCCACTCATTTAAGTAATTCAGTTTATTTAGTAAATTATTCATAATTATTTGAATAGAGAAAATAAGAGCAGAATCAGACTATGTTTACAAATCCTTGCATTTTCATCATGATGGCTATTTTCACTGAAACATGATGTAAGCACGGTGAATTTACTACAGGCTCACTTCAGTTATCAAAAGGATCCCACAAGTCTTTTCAAATGCTAGTTACTTTTAATGATCTCACAGAAACGCTCATCTTCATTATCTTATATATTCAATTCATAATTAATACCATAAAAATACAAATTACTAGAAGTAAGTCTTACGTGGCATGATGCCCTGGTCCACCAGCTGTTCTCGTGTCCGTCTCTGTTGCAGCCTCAGCTGAAGTACTGACAAAAGAAAACATTCATTTCTGTGTAAACAGTCTCCTCACAAAGTGCAAAACCCCATTCAAATGATACCAAGTATTGCAACTTTAGAAATACTGTTTGCTGTGTGTATTCAGATCCAACAGTAAGCCCTAAGACCCATCCTAGGCAAGAGCTGCTAACACAGTTCCCAGAGATTAATTCCATCCCCTCTTTCATTGGAGTTTGCTGCTTCTCAGTCACATATGATGCTAGGACTGTATTTCCTACATGCAACCACTTTTCCTATCAGCCAGGCCTCAAAAGGGGTGTTAAGCTTACATCGAGAAAACAGTGAGGTAAAAAGATTTTAAACCATAAACTGGAACACATAATAATTATAGAGCCTTATTGTATGTCCTAAGCCAATCTTACATGACTTCACTGTGGTGAAATAGAATGATGTTTGCAGACCATTTTAGAAGAAAAGCTCTATGTGTTTAGTTGATTATTTCATATTAAGGTTTTTTTTTTTTTTAATATAAAGCCTGATTGTACATTTAAATAAACCTTGCTGAAACAAAAGAAACTGAAGAGAAGCGGGATTTTATCTGCCTTACTTAAAAACAACTAAAAGGTGTTACAATCAGGAACAGACCTTATTCTCTCTCTCAATATCAGAAAATGTTGGTTTTTTGATTGAGATATGTGTTATGATAATTATTTAAAGGACAAAATAAATCCAATACTGTCAAATGTGAAAAACCTGTTTATAAAGCTTCAGAGGTAATTTCTTATGTTTCATTACATTTAATATAAAGTTTCTTATCATTACCACGTGAGTAACCAATGTGACGTAAATTAAATACAACACCAGAAACCACAAAACTTGGGGGAAGATGTAGACATAAAAGCTTTATACTTTCAAAGATTATGGCTTTTTGTTCCCAGGGAAAAAAAAAAAAGTAAAAAAAAAAAAAAGTTGTTTCTTTCTTCTACTGTTCCCTTCCCCTTGTTTCTATGTCAGTTTACCATAATGCTTCATTATCTCTTTGACACATATAGCTACTATCCCGAAGTGAAATTTCATCTTCTGAACAAGGGATGGTCAAGAGAAAAAATACATTAAAGATGTAATATTTACATGCTGAAATGCAGACATGAGAGTTTATTATGGGTGTATGATTATAGTATGCTGTTCCTATTGTATTTCACAAGGAAGCAAAACAAGCTAATGCATTGTCCAAAACATCAAAATGAATGTAATTTCTAAAAAATTAAGCTAAGGACAAAGTTCATTGTTTCCAGAATTTAAAAGGAACCAGCTTATTTCCTGTTCTGCAGTACAGGAAGGATATTCCTCTGGCTAAAGCATTAAAACCGGGAATAGCAAGTCCTGAAAACAAGGACATTATTTTCTTGTGTCACACAAACATTGAGAGTTCAAATACAAACATTTCAGGGCTGTGGCACAGCAGATCTGTTCAGACTTTACAATATTGTTACACAAGAATCACAAAGGACAGAGATGGGAGAATGCAAAAGAACAACACTAAAATATAAACTGACGAAAAGTCATTCAAACGGTATTGAGTTCCTCTGGAAACTTGAAAATACCTGCTTTAAGTAGGGCAATGTATTTTCCAAGTAATATTAACTGTAAAAAGTTAACTGAAGAATTACTTTAGAATAGTTTGGTTTTGTGTTCCTTAGTTTCCTGTGGCTCCAGGTAAGCCATGACCTCTTGTTAAGGTATCTCTCACCAGAAGGTGCAAACTTGTACTGCCTGGAGTCCTGCACCAGCTTTACTAAATAAGTGTGCATTAAAAAAAAATCATTTCAATGGAAATGCATTTCAGGCATACAGTATAATGTTGTGATGTTAAGTTTCTAATCCTGGGGTACATCACGAGCACAAAGCATGGAGAAACTCACTGACTGCTGTGGTGTTCACAGGAAAGCAAAAGAACTCTGATATGTTCTTGTTTGGGGTTCCTTGCTTCCAAGTAGAAAGGTAAGAAAGCTCAGTCAGCCTTAAAACTGTATGTGCAATCCCTTTAAAAAATCTTAAATAAGTTTTATCCGCCCAAATGATGTGAAAGACAATTTATAAGCAGGTTGGCAAGACTACTGTATTCCAGTATTTTTAGTCCTGAGTAGATTAAAACTTGTCTTTCTTCTGTTCTTTGCTTAAACTATGCTTTCTTTTACATCACTAGGAGACTGTGACAAGGCTTGAAAATCATGTCCTGCTCTGGGCAGGAAGCTCATCCATGCTAACACCTCTATTTGGTCCTAATTCACACTGTACTTAAATCTGGCTTGCTTGGAACACGAAGCGAATGACAGATGCACCTACCAAATCTTTTACCTAGTTACAGGTCAGTTTTAAACACATGCCTCTGTATTTCAGGCCCAAGATCTTCAAGCAAAATGATCTGCTCCAACATCAGTGATGCCCATAGTAGAGCTAATATATGTCAGACACAGTAAGTAAACCAGAATTAGTATTTCTTTTTCAGTTCCATTACCTGAAACACAGTAGGTCAACAAGTGAAGGCTGGCAATATCACAGCAGGTGCAGGAATGTTAATACTGCTGTGACTCATATACCAAAATATCATAGGCAGGTATCTATTACAAAACAATGCATTTATGGTGATATTCCTGATTTCTAATATGTTTTTTTATCCAGACTTTCTTTTTCACTTTCACAGCTTTCCCATAAAGCCCATTTTGTAGGTGTAGCTGGTTCAGCTATAACTACCTAAGGATTGCTAGAACTGTGCTTTCAATATTAGTAATCACAAGTGGGAAAGAACATTATTATTGAATATATCATACTGAACATTATTTCTAAATATAGAAATATTTAAACTACTGTGTAGTTTAGGAATGTATCTATGACTTGTGGCTTCAACTATGGTCAGATATTTGGCTTAAGCTTTGCAGAAAGAGTAAAAACTGACCCATATCCTAAATGTTCAGTGTAACAAGAGAATATGCAGAGGACTACAGCAAAAGGGAGAGAGGAACAATAAGAATGAACCTGCACATAAACATTATGTGCTCACGTGTGAAGCTTTAGCATTTTTTAACAAAAACATATAACAAACCATTCTTGTCTCTCATAACATTACTTGTCTGCCCATCATCTGTTAATATAAACTGGGCATTACAAAGCAATAACAGAGGATTTTGAAGTTGTCCCATCTGTATCTGGACAAGTCATAAAAACAGTGGGAAAACTGAGAAAACTAGAGATACAGAAGATACAGAACATGTAGTTATTCACTACTAAATAAGTATCATGAACTTATATATTACATAATAAGGAAAGGACAGCCTGTAGCATGACTAATAGGGAAGCACTGCAGGGGGAATGCTAAAGAAGAGATGACTCATAGTTAGAAAGATGGTATAAGATAATAACTGAAGATTTTGACTTGACCAGAGCAAGGAGGTTAAACAGAAACAGAGCTGGATGAAAACCAGATGTTTGCTTTTGCAATCAACTCCAAAACTAATGTTGAAAATCAGTTTCTTGTCTGAACTTTTTGAGCAGCTGAATGCATTATTAAAGAAAAGAAAATTTTCAAATAGAAAGCAATTGTGAATAAAAACTCTAAATATATTATTTTTAGAAGTTGGGAAGCTAAAAAGGTTTTGCTTTTCAGCCTCTACAGTGACACAAAATAAAAAGCAGAGCTGTTTCTAAGGAAGAAGTAGTAACACCCATCTGTGAGTTGCATAGCTTCATGTAGTCAGAGCACACCTGGGTTACAGGTCTGGGTGTCAGATCAGGTGGTCACGCTACAGGTCAGGCATGACCCTTCCACTGTCTCTAGTTACAGACAGATGCATATCTTTATACTGGAGGTGAACCTGAAGTGGGTTTAAAGGAAGGGAACGGGAATGAGGTTTGTGAAAAGCTCAGAAGGAAATGGAGACTCACAAGAAGCAGCTCAAAGAACAGCCAGCCAGATAGGCTGGGAGTCATGGAAACTAAATCACACGTTTTCAATAAGGAAAATATGATGAAATTATCTTCAGAGACAAGGATGAACCATCTGATAATTGCACTTATGGCAAAGAATTGCTCATTTATTTCTGTGAGAACAGAATGCAGGTTGGTTTAAATCTAATGTAATTAAAGCTAATACAGACTTTGCTTATCATATATATGGAAATCCATAGAGCAAGAGGTTTCTAGAACAGTCAGTAACACACAAGGTGTGGATAAAAGGACACAGCCTAAAAAAATTTTTTTTAAAAATCTAAAAACCACTGAAGCATTAGCCTAATATTATATATATTTATATTTTACTACTTGTTCTAGTGTAGGTTGGGGTTTGGATTTTTTTCCTTCTTTTGTTTTCCCCCCCCCTCCCATTTATTTCAAAGAACCATTTACAGACAAGCCATCATGGAATCTGGGGAAGGGAGAATTTGAAAGACAGAAGGTGCAGGTACTACAAAGCATTCCCCTTGGAATGGTACTTACTCAAACATTGTGTTTAACAGATGGTTCTTATCAGAGTAAATCCATTCAGCTTGTTGCCAGATAGTTTACCTTTCACTTTTACACTTTTAAAATCAGGCAGCTACCTATGTAACATCTAAAATCATAGACAATCTCCAAATTAAAGGCACAGAATTAACAAATATTTAGATATGTTAATACACTATTAATGTTGTTAATACTGTTCCTCCTATTTAAAGTACATGTGCAAAAGAAGGGCTATGTTAACACCACGGAGCAAATGTAGTTGCTAAAAGAGAGTACAAATATTTTGCACTTCACATTATCTAGCAGGAATCCTCCTTCACACCACTGCAACTCTAAAAATTGTCTGTGAACTGCTTCTGAATAAAAGCCATGCACAGAGAGGTCAGTCAGATTCTTGCTTTGACTGAGGGAGAAGGGAGGATACTCTCTTTTGTTTTCAACTAAGCATACAATTTTAACACTTGAACACCAGGTGGAGAGATTCCAAAATTTCCATGTGTTTTCTTAAGTCAATAAAATGATCATTAAAGCTTGGATAGCTTATTTAATGCTTACTGACAAAACAAAAAAGCATAATCCCTCCTCACACTAAGAACATCTGGTTATCTGACTCTCATAGTCAGAAGAAGTCTTGTGACTGCACTGGAGGTAGAGATTTTTCGCCAGCTGAAAAGCTGAGTGCCAGAGGCTGGTGCTCCCACTCTTAAACACTCTGCTGTTAGCACACCAGGGAATCAACACTTCTCTAAGCCAGGGAATGGAGATGATGGGTGCAGAAGGGGGAGGTCATCTGTTAACCAATGCACTTGATTATGTGGAAGTGTATTTCTGTAAAGCAGTAACTTTTATAAAGCCAATAGCTCTGTTCTCACAATGTGAGTCCTGCTCAGGTTCACACACACTGTGCCCTAAAGGGGCAGAGATTGAGGATAACCAGAACCAGCAGCTCCTCAGTCTCCTGCTGAAGCGCTCTAAGGGGGTGACTGCAGGAGAAGTGCCACAACCAGGCACTTGAGGGGAGACAGCACGTTTTGTATAAACCCTTGGAAAGGCAGCAAACAGAGCAGTCTGAGCATGTCTTACTCGCTGTGAGCGGCAGAATGAGTGAAATAAAGTGTATTATTAAGTCACCTAGAACAAACAGCTTTTATCAGAGCTGAGCAAGTGATTCCTGTTACGAATCTGTAATGTGTATCCTATAGAAGAGCAGCCTCAAAGTAGTACTACATAATCACAAGCACTGGAATGTAAAGAGGCCAAAAATAAATTGATAGTTGTCCTGCAGGAACAATGCTATCTACACTGATTGACAAGCTTTCACCACTGCTTCTTGCCTTGAAAAAAACCAGAACACATACTGTGCACAGTTCCAGTACTAATAACTCCACATGTAACACAGTTTATTACAGAGCCTATTAATTTAAGATCAAATTTTATCTTTTTATAGAAGGTACTAAGAAACAGCAAATAGTTGTTGCCATTTCCCAATTACACACCTGAAACAAACATTTCACCATGGACAAGGGGTCCAGCAGATACCACACAGTCCTTTCAAATTGCAGCAAGAAGAAAAACAATGCATCAAGATTTTTTTAATGTTCTGTATGTAATAATCTCATTCTTTCTCCCAAAGTTAAAATCCAATGGATATTACCTATTTAAACCTTTAAAACTGCAAGTAAAAATGAGAAAATGTAATGTCCAACATTCCGGCATACCCCCTTGGAAATTTCCAAGAGCGGCAGAAACTCCAGCGCAGGCTGCTAGGCTGGCTGCCATGGAAACAGACAGTGCTGGAAACACGGCCGTTTCCTTTAAATGAAAAGCTGTTAAACTGAAAGCCTCCATTTCTTTCTGCCAGCTTCCAACAGCTTTTCTGCAGCTGGTGCCCCTCGGACACTGAGGCCAAAGCACAGCGGGTAGAGGCTCCCGGCAGGTGCTGCAGTAGCACCGTGGCACCGGGCACAACAGATGGACATAGAACTGTCCCCTGGGCTGAGGAACTTGTACCCTGAACGCGAGTGTGTGAGCAGCAGGGTGGCGGCGAATAGAGCAGAGAATTCATCAGGTGCAGGTGAACTACAGGAGTGATCCGAGCATCAGCTTTGTCCTGGAATTGTGGCCCAGCTTCACAGGGCAGCAGTTACAGAACTGCAGAACCTAAGTACCAAGAACTCTCTGTGCATCCTGCACTTGTAACCCTGCACCCCAAACCCCACCTGCTCGCACCCAAAAGTTTGCATTTCCTAAACACCGTAATTTTAGGTTAATCTTCCAGAGATAGGTTTTGCTTTCTCCTGAGCTGTGATTATTTCTCCCTCAACTCTATGATGAGGTAATGTACTCTATTTACAAAAAAATAGTTACTCTTTCCCACTAGTATTTGTTCTGCGAATAATTAAAAAAAATTGTAGAAAGTATATTTTGTATAGTAAGTAAAAGAGCGGGTGATATGCAAGGTACATACTTCAGGAAGGTTATGGAATATGGTAGTTTGCACATGGTATTACACATTCCATCAGAATCAAAGTCAAAAATTCGTTAATATAATGTTCACTTCATTTATATGGCATGTCAAAGAAGGAGAGGAGGGAAAACCATGAAAATAGCTACCTGTAATTTGTTGGAAGTGATTTTAAATAAGTTGTACAGCATTTTAAAGATAAAATGCATTTAAAATTGGGGTACTCATTCCCCATCAGCCTGAAGATGGTAATACAGTATGTTAAATACTCTCAATTTTAAAACAAAAGTAAGTCATCACCAATTCATCTTGTAAAAAATACCAGAGATAATCTAATCATGGGTGAATATGTTATGCTGGGTTCGGTCTTCCAAACTTCCATGTACGCCAGGATATAATTTTTAAAAGGAAGTATTTTACTTAGTTTAACTTGGTTTTGTTTAAAAAAACCCCTTAATTACTTGTTATATAATTTTAATGTTCTTTTTTCCATTATTGTATAAACGATTTTTCTGCTAAGATTATATTCAAGATAATAAAGAAAAGTAAAACAGCTCTTTTCCATATTCATTTTAAGCAGTTGTTCAGACATACTTCCATTTCATCTTAGAAATGTACTGTGTAAGTGTAAAGTATGTGAGAGGAGACTACTGAGGGCCATTTCAGATAATCTCTCCAGAATTCTGGAGAGAAGCCCTGCAGGACCTCCAAATCTCTTAAATGACACCACTGTGAGTTAAAGCTTTTGTAGCCAGTGCTGATGCTCAAGTAAATGCTTCCAGCATCCACTGAAAGCAGAAAATGAAAACCTGGATGGCAAAGAGAGCTCCATGTAAACTTAACATTTGGAACAAACATATGAACTATAACAATATCATTAGCTGAGAGGCTTAAATGACTAGGATATAGGACAATCTGTATTGTATCCTATTGCTATGGAACATGTTGCTTAGAAACAAGCCAGAACATACACAAGCCTCCAAACAAATTACTGGGATGTCTGCTGGGATGAATATATATATATGCATGGATATGTAAAAAGCAAAATCTATACTTTTCACAATTGTTTACATCTCTAAAATGAGAAAAATCATGACCATCTTGGGTGAAAAGTCTCAATAAACTAAAGCTTATATTTCCAATTTCTGTAAAATTGCATAACTTAAGTATATTAACAATAACATTTTCTAATCTGCAAGTACTATTCTGCTTAGTACAGTCTTCTGATTTTTTAAAAAATAATCTGCATTTCTTCAAATACTACTATTAGCCAAAAAGTGTACTTTCAAGGGACTCATGAAACTTGAGCTTAAATTCTACGTCTACTACAATTTCCTTTGTGATAATTTGGAGTGTATTAAATTGAATGATGACAAATGATTTCCAGCCAAGCCCCCTCCATTGTCCATGCTATTCCTAGGCACAGCGAACAAAATGCACACCCAAGCAGATTCTCCAACTCAGGAGACTACACATCAATTCAAAACAGAGGAAGGTGGATTGCCACTGAGCTGCCTGATTGCAGACGGGGATGTGAGCAATGATACTGAGTCAACTCTGCTACACAGGCAGCACCAGACTCTGCAGATGCTCAGTGGGTGAGTCCAGCTGATCACAGAGATGGGGAAGTTGCTGCATTGGGGAGGACCCTGCATTAGAGGCTGAGGCTCAAACACGTTGTGCTGGATGTGACAGGAAAGAAGAATCCCCCAGCAGAGCAGCAAAGCAGACAGTGGTTTCAGAGTGTGGTTTCCTAACTCAGTATGACCTCACACAGGATTACTGATGGAAAGCCAATGGTCTGTGCCTTCCTCCAACCCCAGCTGCTTCTGCTGCTTCCACCCTGGCAGAGATGCCTCCTGTCAGGTCTGTGCTCTGCCCTGGATGCAAACCAGCACCATTAAATAAGTGCTCTTCAGTAATACCTGGTCACTGATCCCACTCGCTTTGGGCTGCGTAACTCCCTAATGCCAACATGAGAAAGAAGCTGGCAGTAAGCAGGGTAGGGCTGGGGCATTTCCTCCAATGCTACAGGATGCTATAATGTATATCAATAGCTTAAGCAAACAGTTGGGCTGGATGTGAATACACCTGCTCTTGGCAGCAGCAGTCTTAATCCTAACCTTTTATAAAACTTCAAGAAATCTTAAAGTTGCCATAGCAAGTTTTTTATAAGCTCTTGGTTAGCCACCATCATCTTCTAATTGTATACAGATTACATACAAAATCAAATTAGTACATCGTAGTCTTGGGTTTATTGAAGTAGTTAAGCATGTGTTTATTACAATGGTATTACAATATATTTATTATTCATTTAAGTGCTACACTGAAGAAGAAAATTCTGTGGAATAAGTGCTGATTTATTTTTACGACATACAATTATCCCACTGACATTTAAGAGACTGTTTATGGTAGAGTTTAACACAGCCCCTCAGGATCAGTACACGGAATTTACAGTGCTTCCTTTATTAACAAAGGAATAACATTTTTTTCGCCAGTATTTTTCTCATTATCTGTGTCTCAAGAAACCTGATGGACTACCCCTGATAAGGGGTCATAAAACCACCTCTAAACACCAGAAAGCACAACTTAGAGGTTTTCTTAACAAAAAACCCCAACCCAACCAACCAACCCCAACAAACCAACAGCGGAATCTTTATCATGCCAGTGCAGGAGAGCAGAAGAGGTCAAGAGTATCATCAATACTCAATATGCCAGCAGTAGCAGGAAGTCTATTGAATAAACAATTCTCATGCAACATGGATTTGATTGCAAGGGATGAGGGAAAGAAATCCTTCCTGGTAATCTGTTACTCAGACAGCACAAAGACAATTCCAGTGCACACCTGAGAAATCCACTCATTTTACCCTTATCCTGTTTCCAGCACTTGCCAGTCTCCAGTTCCTCACAAACCAGTAAATTTAAAATTCAAAACAAATCCAGGAAAGAAATTATGTTTCAAGGTGGAAAGAAAATTTCCTTCCTGGCTAGTTTTTTTTTTTTAATTTAGAGTAGTCTGCAGGCAACTGGTAACTTTGAAACTCAAGATTATCATATGAAAAATATGGTGCAAACAAACTGGGATCCAACCTCCTTTTAAATTCCACCTAAGACAGCACTGAACTGATCTGTTTCACCAATTCAATACTGTGTCTTCAAGAGTCCTGCACGCTCATACAGCTCATCCGTCTTTATACTGAAACAATTCAGGGTACAAAGCAAGACTTCCTCAACTCCAGTGCTGTTAGAAACCTTTCGATCTGCAGTCCAGATATATTCCCAGTTCCTAATACATGCACTGTTTGATGACACTGAATCTTCCTTAGTGACTGTATGTACATTTAAGGCTTTTCACTTGAATTTTCCAATGTTTTCGTTGCTTACTTGACAGAGCTACAAGATGTTGCAGGAGGTACAGTCAATGGTATAGGAATTTCTGAAAAAGCTGTTTAATTAGCACTGTGTGGTTGGCCTCAGAGACAGAAAATATCTTTGTTCCTTGCTTGTACAAAAGGTAATTTTGATCAGACAGATAAAAGTAAGAGCTGTTTTCACAAAAAAGGCAATATGCAACAATAATATCTGAGCTGTTTACAAGAAAGTAGGGTAATTAAGAGGACTTCCTCCAATGCTACAGGATGCTATAATGTGTATCAATAGCCTAAGCAAAGAAAAAACTTCAGCTCTGCAATCTAAATTGCTCATGTCCTTAGTATTAATTTGCTGAAGACAGTGCTGGGGTTTTTGTTTCCATCAAAAGTCTCTTACCTTATAAAGAAATACTAAGCAAAAAAAAGAATTGCACCTCATAATTCTCTTAAGGTTAATTGCTCTCTCTAATTGCTAAAATAAGCACTGTACTATCTCAGGATTTTTAGATTTATCAAACCTGTGCAAAGCAGATTATGAAACAAAGGCACCTTTTGAATTACTGGATCTCTACATACTTCATCTAGGTTTGCCAATACATTTTTAATTTTTGCAGCTCTTACAATTCACATACTGTATTTCTAAGTATTTTTGTGTCCTAAGGAAGAAACGTTTGAGAATTCACGTGGCAAAACCAGCCACATTATTTTAAGGAAAAAGAAAGGAGGAGAAAAGAGGAAGGGAAGAAAAAGAGACAGAATGGCACAAGTTAATTTAGAAGATACTGTTCTGTAAAATAAATTGTCTTACAATTTATGTTTTTAAAAAAGTAAAATATGTTCTCTGTATTTAAATAGGATTAAACTAACAACTGCAACTGAATTTTTAAAAATCTATAAAATATCTGAACTACATATTTCATACCATTATAAACTGGAAATGTGAAGCTCTGTTTTAGTCTCTCTAGATGTAAATCAAGCAGATTTGGAGTGTTTTCAATAATTCATTCTATACACCACAAGAAAGAAAATGATTGCTTTTCTAAGCTTTGGAAGGAAGAAAGGTTGGAAGAGGAGATCCTGTAGTCACTCAAACTCTCAAGAAGAGGTTCACTATTTTAATCATTACATTGCCAAACTTGGGAGAGATAAAAGGATAAGCAACATTCACTGGGGAAAAGTGAAAATGGAGAACAGGTACTAAAACAGAAAAGGAAGCAAAGAGAGTGATTATGGAAAACAATTATATATTCTTTTATGCACTGAATAATTTAAGCTCTAAATTAAGCTCTAAAATATTCATTAATTTTGACTGGCAGAGTGTCCCATAATTGCAGGTTTTTTGCTACTCTGACAGACCATCATTACTGTAAGGTACATTCTTTCATCCACTTTCTACATAACTGACATGCTTGAAGAGGCCTGCAGATGATCATTACCGTGGTTACTCATTAGCCCACCTACACTACCCACCGTGCTGGGTTTTGCCATGTTTTTCTCCCCTTTATTTCTTGGTTGCTTACCCCAGATAGGTTTTGTTTCCCTACAGCACTGCCCACTCCTCTGTCCCTCTGAACTTCCTCGCTTCCTTCTCTCTCACTATTATCCCCAGAGCCTCAGCACCAGCAGGGGCAGCTTTAACTGGGCCTGTTCCGAGTTGTGAGGCAAAAACACCCCGGGAAGGAGGCCACTGCTGGCCCTTTCTTTCAGTCACTGTCTCCCAGTCAGTACTTTCCTGCCACTAAGGAAGCAGAACTGTTCTGCTCTCAGCCACTGCCACATGCAGCAACACTCAACCTCCTATTACCCTTCTAATCAATAACAGACCTTTGGTATCAGTACAGTACATAAAAATCGGTGTTTTCTCTAGCTCTAACTTAAAGCTAAGTAATGGGGTTTTTAAACTAACCTGTCAGGTACTGAATTTGATAATGAATATGGGCTACCTTTTTGCCATTTTAAACATTATTAAGGTCCAAATTTAAAAACAATGAACAAAACCCCCAAACAAACCCAGCATTTAAATTCTGAGAAAGGCAAGATCTCATGTAGAAGTCTTGCCACCACATCAAGAGAGAAATCTCCGAATCACCAGACAATCCAGAGATACCTGAAGGAAAAGCCAAGGCAGAGTGCTGTAAAAGGAAAGCAGGAATTTTGTCTACTACAAATACAGTTTGTGTCTGATTGATTAAGAAGCTGGAGTTGAGCCCAGAGCTGCAAGAGCCTGGTGTGTTAACTCACACCAGTATCAGACCACTCTGGGCAGGCTGGCAGCCGACCTCCAGAGGTCTCTTCCTTCTCCTCCTTCCCCCAGGCCAGCTGGAAGAATCCTGCCTGCCAGGAGTAAGACAGCATCTTTGTTAGGTCTCAGCAGCATTACTGCCTCAGCCTAGCAAAGATTACTTTAAATTAATCTCGTATAGTTCTATTAGTCAGCTTTAAACGATGTTCCAAATATTCTCAGACTATTGCTATTTTACAACTAATGCCTGCGCATTTTATCAATTTAATGCCCAGTCTAAATCAAGTAATTTAAAAAAGATATAATGTGGTCTGAAAAGCACATGTCTCAAAACCAGAATCAAATGTAATTTAAAGTATGAGGGGAGGAGGGAATTCCAAAGAAAGACAAGAGCTGAGAAAAGCACTATTGAAACTGAGGTAGCAATATGTCTAATACTAAAGGTTTGTGGGGTTTTATTTTGACATGCCATATTTAATGATGTTTATTTCATTAAATTTATTTCAATAGTGACATTTTGAAGCACTTTGTGCAATATTTACAGGGCAATTTCAGAGTCCTTCATTATTTCAAGACTAAATGATACTCTGAAGAGACTACTTGATTGCTCATTTTTCTTCATACTACCATTTCTATCAAGCTATCATCATCGTTATTTTACTAGTCTCAGGTAAAATTTAAATTCAGCTTTTAGAGGTTTTTTCTTCAGAGGGAAAACAATACCTCATTTAATGTACAAAAACTCTTCCTGACCTGCAGCATTACACCAGACATGCTGGTGAACTGAATGTGCCCAGGACTTCTGCATTCTCTGTCCCCCAACCAGCAAGTGACTGACCTTCCTTGAGACTTTTCTGGCTGTTCACCTCAAGGCATTCCTTCTCCTTCAGTGGCTTAAGATCCCCTGCAGGCAAGATCTCGGAAAAGCCCTGCTGCTGTTTCTTGGAGCTATCGATCATGGTTGGAATCCTTCAGAATGGCAATATCCACCAGAGAAAAAACGCAGGCCGCAGTGGGCAGCGGTGCAGTGCGGTCCGCACAGGGCCCGGTGCGGTGTCCTACGGCAGCAGCCCCGGCGCCGCCGCGCCGCCCATGGCGCTGCCCCTGCCCGCCCGCCCCGGCTCGGCTCGGCTCTGTGTGCCCGCTCCCAGCCTGCAGCCGCTCTCACGGCGGCCACCGAGCATGTGAAGCACAACTCCCAAACCCCGCCTCTCTTCCCAGATAGACACTCCCCCTTTCCCTTTAGTTACGCTCGCTTCCTCCGCACATTGGTGTTTCAGTATGCAGTTCGGTGGTCAATCATCTGACAAAGAATGAGTCAAGCGGTTAAAAATAAATCCAGCAGTTGCTGGAGCAGTATTCGCTGATACCTAAGAAAACTACTGCTGAGGGCTCTCTCCCTTTCCCCCCTTCCTTCTCCCTGCCCCCACCTCAGAACACTGCTGCAGGCAGCAGAAATACTTCATCTTTGCCTGACCGGCACATTCATTACTCATTAAATTTCACCAGTAAACAAAGCTGCACAGTGGCATTTCAAAAAGTTATGTTAAGGAACCTTTCCACCCACCCCAACCCCAGGTCTAGTTTCAGAGACATTTATCTATCAGAGGTAACTGGGAAAACCAGAGATTATTTCCATGCCTTTCCTTGCAGTATGGGAGATTCTGTGCCTTGTTGTAAATATCTAAGCCCCGAGTATTTTATTATTTTCCTTTTTGCATTAGTTACACATCTCATTATTCCCAGCAGTTTCATGAGTATTTCCTCCCACAGTTTCTGATCTGCCATTCTCTGCTGCACATCCCATTTATCTTACATGAGTCATCAACTTCATTGTCAACCTGGAAGATTTCAGGGAAATGGATCTCCTCTAATTATCTGCCATTGGCCATGAGGGAACAGCAGACAAGTCTGCATTTAATTTCCTGTACTTAGAGAAAATAAACTATACATAATGTTAAGTAGTCTCTACATGTCAACCAGTAACTCTGGCAGGTGTATTTTCCCTTCCCTTTGGCCTAAAAATGCTATAATTGCACACATTTTCCACACCTCTACTATGTAATTTTAAATCTTTCAGCCTGAAATTATAAAGGACGTCTCCATTCAGAAAAACTTGTTTCACTTCCACAGAGTCAGATTTAAAAAGATCTATATACAATCACAAACACCTGATACAGAATTTTTTGAAGCAGAAACTAGAAAAAAAATGTAACCATCTTTTCCTCTTTGAATCTCTCTACAAGACAATCATTCAGCACCGACTCTTCACCTTTACAGTGCACTACCGAGGCAAGTGATACCACGGGGTGTGAAGCTGCCTGACCCAGCCAGCAGGATTTGGAAGCCTCTCCCTGTTTGCCTGCTGCTGGAAGAAGCGAGACCTAGATCTGCTCAGAACTGCAGCCTCAAAGGAGTCATGAGCTCACCAGGCTTTAGCAACTTCTTGACATGTAACGAGCTGACAATACAGGCAAAAAACTCTTTGCAGCATGAATGATTTGAGGCCACTCTCCCAGCCTAAAAATCAGTTGTTTGCACATCATTTGCACAAAAATTATCAGCTTAAATTATGTTTTGCTTAAATACAAGCTACAGACTATTCCAATACATTTGCTTTTGCAGTGATTTTTACTGAACAGAAGAAAAAAAATACTGTGGAAAAGCTCCTTCATAAATCAAACTAACTTCCTCACTGCCTGCAGCTGAACACTTACTGTGCATAAGAAACAAAGTTACTGTTGAGAAACTCCACACATTCAGAAAATAAGAACTCAGGCAGAATACAAACACATACTGCTTAAACACACACTAAACTCTGACACAGTCAAAACAGAAACTTACACACTTACAGATATAACAGATTATAACTCCATATTTTCATTGTGCCAAGAGAGAAGCTAAAAGTTTGGATGGATTAATTATATTCTAACAGTATAACAATACATAACAGCAGAATTTTTTTCAAGGGAAGGGTACAGTGCACTTCACACACTCTGATTTCCCAATGATTCAGAAAACAGAATACTTTGAAATTTTAAAAATTCCATGCTGTAATGAGGAAGCGTGTAATTAAAGAACCCAGAGTAAGACATTTTCCTTCAAACATCGTATTTCAGAAGGAAGATCTATCCATTCCTATCTGTTTATAGTGCTTTATATAAACTGCGAGTGCCCAGTGCTCATGTGAAAGCTGGTCACAGTAACAGCAGTGGGGTGGGAGTGGTTCAAGCCTTCAGGGGCATTTCTCTTGTTCAGAAAAATGAGTTTAGCCAGGAGTTCGTGCTATCCACTCCTCCCCCTTTCCCAAGGGTACCCACTCAGAGCAGATCAATGTGCTTCAGCTCCTTGGAGTTATGCCTAATATTCGGCTTTAAGTTCACCTCTTAGATCAAGCTTAGCACAGAGATGAATATTTTAAAAGACCTTCAAGAAGTCTGATCAAAATCTCAACAGTAAAAACAGCAAAAAACTTTAGTAAGAAAAGCAGGAATCACAGAATTTATGTAAAATAAGAATGAGGAAATTCTTGTACAGACTAGGAGAGATGAATGGTCAAAACGATGCTGTGTATTTTTCATGTAACCAAATATTGCCGTTGCCAATAAATGCTGTACAATATTGAATAGTTGGATGGGGGCAGACATAACAAATGAAGACAAAGACGTAACAAATGAAGACAAAGAAAAGATGCCTTTGAAGAAGAAAATAGTTCTGCTCTGGATTCAGTTATACTGTGAATATTGAGAATATCTGGATATTCTGCTCAAGGAGAAGTTTCTCTTAAATCCCTGCATGAAGAATAACATTTATCTCCCACATCATGAAAAAATATTCCTATTCCAACAACCTCTTGTTTTCCCAGCAGTCTTGAATATACATTAATCCAAGCTCAATTGATAACTTGGTTTTACTGGTTACTTGAATGAGCAACAATATAGTTCTTGTATTTTTAGTAATAAGGCTTCAAAGAAAAAATAATCATCATCTCAACATGTCTGCTGGAAAAGTCTCAAGCTCTGATACAGTTTCACAGGCACCTGGGGGCATCTCACAGCTCCCAGCTCCACAGCACTGGAACATGGAAAAGCGGATGTTCTTATAAAGGACTTTGTCAACATTCCTAAGAGCTGTATTAGAAGGAACAGAAACACTGTTAGCACGTTCCAGTACTAAATTCACCTGCTCACTACCAATAGCCAGTGTTCAAAGGTATCCTGTGCAGGTCCCATGTGAATCAAGGCAAAGAGCCACCTGTGATCCCCATTGCTGACCCACCTGCCACTTAAGGGCTCCCTCTTCCCTGCCCAATGAAATAAATTTGTAACTCCCCTAGAATGGTTCACATATGTTCTTACCTTTGCATGCTAAAGCACCACAGTGACTCCTCAGATTTACTTATGCACTTTCAAATCTGATGGTAATTTTTTAAGCTCTTATGAAGTAAAAGATACACAACAAGCTCTTGGTTTCAATGAAAATTAAATCTGTTAGAATTTGCATTATCTTCAGAGGGCAGAAGTACCGCTCATTTGAATTTCAATTTAAGTTGAATATATTGCATAAGAGTGGGTGAAATGAAGAAAAAAGGCCTCAGAATGGAACGTCTCTGTCAGTTCCATAAACCAGAATCCAGTAACATCTCATTTAATAGCAATGTATTGCGCAAGTTTTTCATAACGTTTGCTTTACATCTAAGGTCATCAGCGTTTGCTCCTTCCATTCTTCTGCAACACAAATTTCCAAGTGTTCTGCCAACCTTCAGCCTATGGAAAAAGTGTTATCTAAAAAGTGGAAGTGTCTAGTAGATACTAACCAAAATTCCAAAGCACAGGAGGAAGCAATGCAGCCCCACGGTACCTCCCCAGTGCCTGCTTGTCTGCCTCTCACAACAGACCCTTATCTGGGTGAAGTATCAGAGATCTGCTGAGTGACATCACTGACTGGGAGCCACTGCACAACCTTATTAAACATCAAGTAACTAAGCAACAATTGCTTTAACAGTACATTCCAACTCTTCACATCATATGGAACTCATTCCTTTGCAATCCCATAAAAAAGAAAAACAAAACCAAACCAAATGCCCTTGGGTATTTAAACTCTTTCACTACCACAATAACATTTTTAAGTGGGAAAAAAGCCTAATTACTCAAATACCTATTTCACCTTGGCTTTACATACACCTTGATGAATATCTTGGTGCTTTATATTGTGTTAGGATAATCTAGTTCTTGATCATGGTGTAGTAATTTCTTCACATAGGAAAATAGTGCTCTGACTACACAAACTAAAGCATTAGTTTACATAACCCCTATTATAATTAATTCTATTACTCCTATAAACATTAAGAACATTACTTCCAATTGTTAATTAAGGGGTTTTGTTTTGGGGGGGGTCTGTTCTGCCTATATTCTCTACCATTGTGGCAACAAAGACCCAAACAACGCAAATAATGGTCACCATCTACCTCAGTCACTCTTCTCAGAAAAATACCAAACACTTACAGTGATGTCAAATTTGTAAGTCTGCATGTTCTGCTTCTCTTCTCCCACTAAAACCCACACAAATTCCTTTTAAGGGAGGACATATGTTGGCAGTATTCACTGCTTAAATGAAAACTACCTTCCATTTGGTCTTGTCCATATACACAGCTAAATTAATAAATATTTTTAAAGTGTGTATATAAAGTACATAAAAATACGCATTTTTGTATACGTTTAACTATACACATCCACATTTAACTGAATACATATAAATCCTTTAGAGGACAATATTTAGTCACCCATTGTGCTACCTATGACTTGCAAAAGATGCCTACAATAAGTGCTGCACACCAATTACCAGTTCTGTTTGCTCCGTGTTACTTTCTTGTAGTGGCCCTGTCACAAGGTGACACTTCAATGACAACATTTGCAGTTAGGATTTAGTTCTAACAACTTAAAACAATTATACAGTGGAATTTAAAATTAACTCAACATTCTTTTCAAGCCGTGCATTTAGTTGTGCACAAAGAATTTCAAGAAAAAAGGTCAGAATAAGACAGTTTGATCAAGCAAACTTGAAAAGAAAACATGCTTTCTGTATCTCCTGTAATCACTCAAATGCCAAGCCCTCAAACAAGATTTCATATATACCAGATGCCTTGAATTGAGTCAGTCACAGGTCATGTCTCCTGTGTTAATCTCTTCACAATAAGCAGATAATTAAAAAAAATAATATCTATAAATCAAACTAAAATGATGGAATGTTTGTTTAGAAGTTTACCAAATGGAATGACCCTGCTGGAATTCTTTCATGTAGCCTGTGAAAATGTCAGAATATATTCCATTTAAGAGGTCACAGTCCCTAGAGATCTCTGAGTTTTGGCTTGTGTGTCTTTTCACATGCTTTAATATTTGAAAATTGTTCCTTGTAGACACTGACTGATGGCCTGGGAATGCTAGGATTGTGGGAACTGGCGGTACCAATGACAAAGACAGACTCACTGGGAAATCAGTACCTACTCAGTTTGCGCTCTCATCTCGGAACAGATAGGACAGCATTCAAATATTTACAGGGAGACCAACGGACATTTGTTTTTTCTACTGACGTTAAAAACCAAACAAAACCCCAAAAACACACCCCCAAAAACCAGAGCACTCCCAAAAAAACCCAAAGCATAGAGACAAATATATATTAATTACAATATGCTGTGTGTTTTTACCAAAGATGATTTAGTAGAATATTTGCATGGGATGTTCCATGGGCTATTAAAATCTTAATGCAAAGACAAACCCCAGAATCACGGAGGCTGGCAGAAGCCTCTTGAGATCACCTGGCCCAAGCCCTGCTGGAGCAGGGTCAGCTGCAACAGGCTGCCCAGGACAGTGCCCAGTCTGATTTTTAGTATCTCCATGGATGGAGATTCCACAGCCTCTCTGGGCAACCACTGTACACACACACATTATTTATGCACTACACTAAAAATGCACACACACATTTCTACTGTAAACTTACACAAACTGTCCACTTTATCTAGATAGGTCTGTCAGGATACACTTCCCCTGGAGTCTGGTTTTGTGGGGGGTTTTTATGTTTGTTTTGCTGATGCTGTTGGGGGGTGGTGCTGTTAATCAGAGTATCTGCATGCTGTTTTCCAGATCTCACTGCTTTCAGCTTAGTGATTATGAAACTACTGAATTTAAGACGACATTTTCAATTATTTTCTGTGCCAAGCTATTGCTTTAATCAGAACTAAGTTTTCCATTTTTTGTTCTCTAGACTTTCCACTAGCCATTTTTCTACACTGTGTCTCTCCCAGCTCTCTCAAGAAAATAAATTCTAAGCACAGTGACCTACCTATGTATCATTACAAGAGGAAAAAACACACCTAATCACTGATGTTAGAGGAGTGAAGAAAAACCTGTCATATACAGATGCAAGGAGAATGTCCTGAATGTCACCTGACTCCCTAACATCAAATTTGGAGTTCAAATCTATTCACTGCACAGAGGATTGAGGATTTGTTCAGAAGCCATAAAACTATGTCAAGAATGTATGTTACCAGTGCTACATACTGAGGGAGTGGAAGATAAGAGATAACAGGCAAACTAATATACCACAACTCTTTTAGATGCCAGAAAAATTCCCTTGGATCATCAAATTTATTTAAGTAATACCATTAGGTTAAGTGGGATGTGGATTTCATTCAGTTATTTTAAGAACTGTGTCTCCCAGCTGACTTGACTGGTCCCTTAGGAGGACTCAATATACACCATTTGGAGTATTTGTTTTTGTTTGGGTTTGTGTTGGGTTTTTGTGTGTGTGTGTGTTCCACCTTCCCCTGAATTCCCCACAGTTCCCCACGAGCTCTCCAGCACCAAAGGAAGCTGCAATTCTCACTTGACCTTCGGTGTGTCTGGGTCTCTGCTCCTGAGTGTCCCTGTTCTTACGCAGCCAGGGGCATTGCTTTCTTTGGGCTGATTTATGCTTATTGAGATTTTACCAGTCTTGCTTTAAGATGTTCACTGTCCCAAGGCTTTTTTCCTATAAAACATCCAAGACTTGGTTCTTCTCTCAATTAGCCCAATTCGGCAGGAGAACAGTTGCTGCCAGCCATGGGAGGCACAGCACCGCCTTCTCTACTCTCCTCCAGTTCATGATACACAACCCCAAAGAGAAGCAGAAGCAATCCCGTTCCTACACTGACTCTGAGTTTGGAGGAGCAGACACCTCACAGCCCCCACCACCTCGAACAGAACTGCTTCTCTACCACGAAGAGGGCAGGGAACGGGCACACTCCCCTTCTGACAGGATTTATGGCCAGATGCAGAGCTGAAGGGCAGTCAGTGGCCTGGACAGGAGCCAGCCACTTATCCACCCATTTTTCAAAGACATAACCAGGCTCCCGCCTGTGGATGACAACTGCACAAGAGCAACTTACATGTCTCTTTTTCAGAAATTAGTAGCCACTGTGACAAGAAGATTTTGGCACAAGGAGATAGTCAAGGAAGCCACTGCAGAGCCAAGAGAGATTGCTGTAAAACACAAGCTCAGAGCTTTCTATTTTACGCGTATCTTGAAATAATGATTGCATGGCTCCTCACACCCTGACCTTCACAGCTCCCTCTATCAGCCAAAGTGGCATGCTCATCAATTCTGGAAAAGTACTAATTCAGCATGCAAAAAAACTCTGGTCATGCACTGCTTCCTTTTTTTGATGGTATCTACATGTGCAATCTCTTCCCATCATTTGGCTCTGAAACAGCAGGTTGGAAAGCTGCAGGCAGCATCATTCCCATCCACCCTCCTGCTGTCAGCAGCAGACAGCCTATCCTTGCCTCCCTTGCCACCTCCTGGCTCTCAGACAGAAGCTCGTGAAACTGTGGTACAGTGTGTGGGCAGCACATTGTTCTGACTGGTACTTGGGCTGTGCCACGCTGCTGCTACTCTCATCAGCCTTCCTCCACTGCAGCCCAATTCAGCACCCAGTCATCAGTCTTCTCCCTCCTGCTTCCAATGAGCCTCCTCCATGGCACTCTTCCCTTCCCCCAAGCTGTCCTTCCTAAGGACACAGCATCTTGCCTAAAAAGCACACACACTGGACCCAACCTGGCATCCTTCAGGCAGGGATGCAAACCCAGAGCCTGTTTACCAAACTCCTTTTTTGTGAGCAGCCCCACTGCTCATGACAGGGACTGTACACCCGTGGTTGTCATGAGACTGCCAGAATCACAGACACATCTTCGTCATCACTCAGGAGGTGACAAGTGTGAAAAGCAGAGCCAATGAAATGGTAACTTTTGCTACTTTTTAGCAAGTGGAACAAGAGTTGGCCTCCAGAGAAACAGGCACGATAAGACACTGCAATATACAGGGCACAGGTTTACATGATCAATGTGCTGTATGTGCTGCCTAATTATCCAGAAAGATACAGACTAACGAGAACCTGAAATTAGTTTCATTAACAATCCAGTATTGCCCACAGCCATGAACTTGAAAACAGCTCAAATGAAATAGGAGAACCTTAAAATTGTGACAGTCCAGGAGACCAACATACAACATCCACCTCTCAAAATTATCCATTTGTCTTTATTCAGGGAGTAAATACCTGCATGTAATAAGTGACTGGAAAAGCTTAAGCTCCTAATGCGTTCCAACTGTTTTATTATTGATCTTCTGCTGGAAGTTAAAACTTCTTCAACAGAGTTGGCACAGCATATAAATGTTCCTTTGTAAACTCAAGGGACAATAATTCCACTGCAGCTTAAACTAACCATGAGAATTTGCAGCAAACCCACTGAGCTGTGCCCACCCAAACTCTTACACCTGCTTTGCTCTGTGACTGGGATCTCTGGGGCAGAGGGCAGGGGAGAGAAGGAAAATGTGAAAAAGGAGAAGGTAATAACAGCTCCAGTGACTGCTGGCTCACCAGGCATGCTGTGATTACCTCCATGGTAAACAAAACCAATCCAGAGCAGAAGCCTCCTACCCTTGTAGTGACATTGGAAAAGCTGGAAACACGGTTTCTGTACTAACTTGTGCAAGTCAGCTTAACAACACTGCAGAACAACACTAGAACAGTTCAGCCTTCTACTGGACTACTGCCAAAAGACTAATTCAAGTAAACAAAGATTTAAAGGATCACTACCAAAGCTCACAGTAAGCATAATGCTTCCTGCATAAAAATATCCAACCAAAAAATACCCTGAAACACTTCAGAATTTTTTTAAGTGCCACCGTATTTCTGTGAACTGCAATCTCTTATGCTTATTCACTTTATAATGTAGTCACATGCTAAAATACTCTTGCAAATATCCAGTGTTTGGTAAAAAGTAACAACAAAGACCAAATATTAAAACTACTTTTAATTTGAACCCATCAAGTTCAACATTCACTTTTACAAATCTTCTGACTTTCATCATTTCTACAAAAAAAAGTGTTTCTAACCAAATTAAGCAAAATTACTAAATCTGAACTTATAGCTAAGCAATAGTTTGGCTGCTCTGGAGGTTTGACATGACACAGATCAATGACACCACATCCATTTCAGTTTTACAGGAAATTAAGAAAAAACAATTTTTCCAGAAGTGTACTAATATTGAATTAAACTTTCTGGGATAGAATGTGAAACATTAATTATGTATTATTTTGCAGAAAAAAAACCTTGTTCTTGAAAAATTATATCTTTTTTTCTGATAATAACTCTCAAAAACATCTCATAAATACTTGTAGTATACACCAGCTGTAGTTTTAAAACTACTTAAAAATCTACACAACTCCATTGTAGGCCCCAGAGTGTGCCCGCTGGTTCTCCAAGAGCTCTCCTGGCGGGTGAAGCTCCCGGGACAGACTTCCCAACCCCTGGCACACCTGGACGTGGCAGGAGCAGGCGAGGAGAGTCCCTCGCGGTTCCGGCGCGGCCCGTCCCCGTGACCCCGCGCAGCCCGGGCACTCACCATTCTTGCGCTCGGTGAGGGGCGGCAGGCAGGGGCTGGGCTGCAGCGACAGCCCCCGCAGCTCGTGCGCCACGGCCTCGCTGTGCGGGCTGGGCGCCAGCCGCGCCGGGGGCCCGGGCTCGTCCTCGCCGTCCGCCGGCCCCGCGGGCTCCATCCCGGGCACGCCTCGGCGCTCTGCGGAAACAAGGCGGCTCTGGTCACACTCTGCTCCAGCAACACCGAGAAACGCTTCAGACACTGCTTTGCCTACACATTTGGGGTATGGTCAGTTCCTTCGCACGCAAACCTCAACTTCAGAATTACACAGGCATTACCTACTGATTTCCCACAAATATTACGGGTTGGAAAAAATATAGTCAGGGAATGGATGTAGAGGCAATTTAACAGAGAAGCAGGACAGTTTCTCTGCTCACTGACAAAAATCAGCCAGTATTAACCCTCACGACGGATGTTCAGAAGCTCCCGTGCCCCACCCTGTGCCCCCACCCGCGTATCAGCACAACATCCCCTGTTTTCAGTAGCTTCTATTAGAGAATGCTGAATAAATATATTGTACTAACATACAAATGGCTTTTAGTATTTTGAAGCTCTGCACAACTCTCCTTCAGATCTCAAATTAACGTTAGTATTGACACAGGACTTCACACCACCAAAGGACTGTATGAGAACTAGTTAATCCTCAGTCTCACCAGCAAGGAAGACATTTGGCCATGAATATTTTAAAATTAATTTTACTGCGCACTAGTTACTTATTGTTAAAATACTTCACAGAGTTAAATAAAAGTCCCAATTCATTATTTCCTTCCTTTCTATCATTAGTGTGGTACTTAATCTACAATAAGGAGAGACAGAAATATGAATTATTGGTACAGCCTTTTTATAACTTAGAGAACTATCAAGTCATTAAAATTCCAATAAATCAATATGGACTTCAATGAAGTCCTGTCCCTGGATTCTCAGAAACTTGAATGATATGAAATATTAACAATTCCAAAAGATCCATAAAAACGAAGAAATGCCTTATTATTGTGAGATTAAAAAAAAATAATTCCTAAGAAACACAACTGCTTGCCATAGTCAACCTTAAATTTCAAACTTCAAATATTCTGAATATAAACACCACATGTGCTGGTGTGTGTATTCAAAGGTTTTTAAAATGCAATATATGTTTCAATGATTAATCCCAAAATATTTCAAATGTTAACATGATATTTAAAAAACCAAGATGACAAAAAATTATCATGACCACCAAAGAATGGCCTACACTACAAAAGGGTAGAGAATCATGTTCTGAAAGTGTGAATTGAAAAATAAGAAATACAAGCAAGTACTGCTTGATATACACCTAAATAGAACAATTATCATGGTTAAGTGCATATTTTTCATTATTTTCCCTAGTTACAAACTGGTACGTTCACATTAAATGAAGACACATTAACTTACCGTTATGCAAGATTTTTTTCTTTGTTCTTAGCTTTTAGAAGCATAATTTACTCAGCTCTCACTCGATTTCCTGACATTACACTCTCCTCAAACTCCCACTCACCCATACAAATTAAGTACATTATTAACCAAGCAGGTCTCTTCAGAGCAGAATTTAAGTGAAAATGTAGCTGCTTATCTGCTCATATTCACAGCATTTTATCCACAATTTACTAGATATGAATTGCCTTGGAGAGACTTTTCAAAGAGATTAAGCCACATGAGCTGTATTCATGCTTTCAAACCCAGATGAAATTAATAGAAACACCTTCTTGTACTAAAGGTTTAGCATGTGTTGTTCTGCAGGTCAGCTTTGACTATTCTTTTCCCCATGACAGATAACTAAACCTCATGCTTTGAATGAAACCAGCTTGACTTTCATCACTTCTGCAATGCACTGTGGAATTGGTAATGTGTCCATCTCTTAATTTTTGTTTCAGGAATGTACAGAAATGTGGGTTTATTGTCCAGATACAACTGAGAACACAGCATGCGATAATTAAATTATGTTGACTGCAGCACAGCAGCACAACTCAAAAGTAGTTTGACTTCCCACACAAAATGTGCTTGATCTATGATTTGAGCAATTATAAAATATGTTGGACGGGACCTTCTGGAGGTCATCTTGTCCATGCCCCTGTCTCATGGGATTACCAGATCTCAGGAATTTGTCTTGTCTGAAAATTTCCAAAGCAGGTGATTTCACCATCTCTGGGTAACCTCACTATGAATGCTTTGCCCACCCCTTTCACACAATTTTTCCTGCTGATAATGACTCTCAGTTCACTGTGGTTTCATACAGTACATGAATTTCGTCATTAGGAAACCTCTAAATCGACAGTTCTCTAGTGCAGAACTCTAACCCTAACTTTAAACTTTCCAATTCACAGTAAAGTAACAGGCATTGCATTTCCCTTCTCCTAAAGGCTGCTAAAAACCCAGGTATTTCCTCAAATGATCCTTTAACACTAGAACAACCCTATTGCTATGTTGCTACATAATGTTTGAACAAAAGACACTCTAGAATTCCCAGAAAGTCTAAATTCCTCAAATTCTTTACTCGTATCTCAAATCACATTTTGCTCTCATTTCTTTTAATTATTACTTATGAAGTGCTGCTGTATCAGACTGCAGAAATATTTCTGAGCTAAGAACAACAAATTCTCTTAACCCTCCCCAAAAAGGAAAACACACATCCCCACCCAACATTTATAGGGGTTTTTTGTATGGGGGAAAAAAGTCAGTGACCTACATCATCAACATCTAGCTTAGATACACTAGGATCCTTACAGCTCCTTACTGAATCAATGAACAGAACTTCTAAAAAATATTATAAAGATGACAAACTGAAAACTTGCAATAGAAATATATAAATAATTAATGTGATTCTTAGCTCTTGTTCTATTAGAATCTAAAGAATTCAGCTGTTCAGCTTTCTGAAGACAACTCCTAAAGTTGGCATCCATGAAATTACTAGTTTGTTTTTGGCATAAGGTTTTCCTTATCAATTGACAAACTAATCTGGAAACTTAAAAATTACTTTCATAAATACCTTTCCAAACAAATAAACAAAAAAGAAATAAATGAGGAAAAAAGACATTTCTTTGTAAACATCTTTTTACACTGCTGCATGTATGAGATAATAAACCATTACCATTTTCTAGCACACTCATTTTAACTGCTCCAGATGAATACAACAGGCTACAGCCAGCAGCATTTACTTCACATGAAACTCAACTAAAGATATGCAGAATGTCTCCCATCTATTTTCAGACTTCAAAAGCCATTTCATTCTCATGTTTCTAATACAACTAGTTGTTTGTACATTAACAATTCAAACACAAAAACGAGTAGTAGAAAACATTAGTTCACCTTGTTTAAAATCAAACCCTGTACAATAAACACTTTATCCAGCAACCATATGCAAAACTGAGAAACCTCTGATTTAGAATGTAAAGCACATGATACTCTCATATTTTATATTAGATAACAATTTGCCTCATCTTTCTCATTTCTTTGAAGCCTCCTCAATCTTGAAGAATTATTTCATGTTTGCCATCTGCATTTACAGATGGTAACCATTATCTGTGTAACCCCTGACTTGAAGCAGACCTATACACAAAGTATATTAATAACATAACTGAAACTCAACAGTAAAAAAACATGTACAGGAAAAACAGAATTTTAAAAACCCCATATTAATACAAGTTTCGGTATCCTACTTCGCATAATCCAAGAAAGCACCTTTTATACCAGGCTGATCGTACAGAAATCAGTTGTCACTTCAGGGGTTTCTGCTCCCTTCCTTGAAATTAAGAAACCTAAAGTTGTGTGAGCCATCACTCTGCTAGGGATGAAAACCATTTCTCCTTGTGAACTGTAGGAAAGCATAATACCAATTTATTTCTGGCAACTAAAAATACATTTACTCAATTGTTCTAATAGTCCAAAATTATTTCAGGTGGTTGTTTTTTTGTTTTTCATTTTAACATAGAATTCAGCAAAATGTTTAAGAGTAGTAAAGTGAAAATTAGAAAAAAGGTATTTTCCTACTTAGTCTTTAGAATACATTATCAAAATACAATCTGCACCAGCACTGCTAGGAAGGCTTCGGTTTGCATTTCCCCGACAAGTACATAGGAACAGTGTTCCAGTACTGGCAAACCAGAACTCCTGTACAATGTATGAGCCTTATGTAAGTGTTCTCACAGATTGTAGGTGGTTGCTATCTTCTTAACTGCTGAAGACAAATGCTCTTTTTATTTTTAAACATTTTATCTTCAAAAGACAAAATGTATTTCCTTGGAAAAATCATATAAGGAGGGAAATACATATTTCCCTGCTACTTGAGACACCAGAACTGGTATTTTATTTGGCACAAACTGTGAAATCTGGATGACACTTTGGTAGTAAATCAGCTTTTATTTTAGCAATCTGCTGGAAAATAACAGTTCAAGAATCATAGTACATTCAAGCTTTGGCCAAGTCAACTGGCTGACATTAACACTGCTCAACCACTCACACCTGCAAGGAACCTGGGTCACTATATACATTGCAATATTGAATTGAATTAATAGTCACAAGATATTAGCAATACCAGTTCCAGGATTTACAGAATCATGGAATGGACATGAGCATTCAGTTTCTCCATTTATAAAACTCAGTAAAATTTAAAACTAGCAGTTTGTAATCCACCAGAATCTTCAGTGGGGAGGATACTAGAACTGTAAAATGTTGGGTTTGTTTTTGTTTTTCTTACTTTTTTCTTCAGTGTATCAGAAAACACTAAAAAAGACCCTTAAGAAGTGTAAGATCCAGCAGGTTAACTAACAGCTGCCAAGGAAGGCCATTGCATTAAGCTCTCTAGTCTCCCTGTTAGTGCCTGGAAAGACTTGGAGATCTGTGCAGTGAGAAGAGTAATTTCTGACACTGAGGCCAATAAGCACATTGGGGGCTGTTATAGTTTCAAATATTCCTTCCATTTGAGCACTGGGCATTAATGATTTGTACCTGAAAGAATGTGAGAAGTCACAGTCTGACTTGGCAATTCCCATCACCTCTCATGAAGAAGGACAAGGACTGTGCTTTCAGAATGCAGCAGACCCCTACCAGTGCCTACACAAGCCTACAGCGAACCTCCTTCCTAGGCTGCAAATTAGTCCAGTCCCAGTCCAGACCCTTGGAATGCTCAGTATCTCCTTTCTTCCAAGGATCAACACACATCGGACTTGAACATAAACAAAGTAGTCGGGAACATTCAGCTCACTGAACAATCTGGGAACTGGAAGCTATGGGAGTCACTTCCCGGAGACAAGCCTGGGGATGAAACACCCACTCCAAGGAGAGGGAGAGATGCAGAGTTTTAAAGGATGGCTCCTCTTGGCATGCTGCCTATCAGCAAGGGGTAAAGCGAAAATAAAGAAACAAATCATGGTCTCGGCTGCAGTCTCTATCTCCATCTGTTCCTGGAGCAACACCAAAGGGAGGCTGTGCTACAAAGAGGGTACCGCCCCTCAGCCCAGCCACAGCGGCTGCCCGGAGCTCAGGAACGCCGTGAAGGCTGCGCTGGCACGAGCCCGATCGGACGGGCACAGCTTCACCTCTGCTGTCCTGACACCCATCGTGCAGACACCATCTTAGTGCAGCAGGTGAACTTTGACATGAAAATTGACATTGAATTATTATATTGAAAGAGAAACTGCAATCCTACAGTGTTGATAAACTTAATTAATTAAGTTTTGTGGTCAAATACAGGGCAACAAGGATTTAAATCATACAGCTATTTTTATGAAGGTAATTATACAAAAGCAGAAAAAGATGAGAAATAGCAGCAGCTGACTAACCATGAGTAATCATCTTGGATTATGCATTATTAAAAACTCACTATTACTACTCATTTCTTTAAAAAACAGTGAGCAGAAGTATTTGACAAAACTGAGGTCCTGTCACGCTTCTCACCATACCAGTACCTGGAATAACGTGTTTCTTCCAGGAGCACAGAATCCTTCTGGACTGGGCTGGTCAATACTGCAGAAAAATGTCCACTTCTATTAAATAACTGAGATTAAATTTTTGTAACTGTCTGCTCTAGCTAAATTAATACCACTGAACAAACACCAGAAGACCTCCAGAAACTCATTTAACACTTCTGCATATTTTGATGACAATGCTACATTGAGATTCTCTTTACTAGTTCTTCAAAGGAAATCTTTATATCTTTGGACTGATCAAAAAATTAAAAATAAATAAGCTACTGGCAAATGGACATTGTACACTAGGTAATGTATAGTAAATTACTTGTATCTGGACAGAGGCTGGGGATGAGTCAGGAGAATCCTTGATGATACAGTCCCTCCAGTGCTGCCTCCAGGCAGGAAAAAAAAAAGATCACAGTAATTGGTAACGGGAGCTGTGCCCTGCTAAGTGCAAATGAATTACCCGACAGTGTGGGGCTGTGAGGAATAAAGGCAGCCTCCCACAGCTCCATTAAAGCGTGGGGAAACTAAAGCCTACCCTGTCGCTGTGTAGGGCCATAGAGATGATTTATCTATTCTTTTCTCACATTACTGCCTTCTCAAACGAACCTGTTCAAACAAGAGTTGGTGAAGTCTTCTGGGCTACACATAAACCTTCACTGGAAAGAATCTACCTCACAGCAATGTTGAGAAGTTTAGCGTTTAAATACCTTAAGGTCTCATACAAATGTTTTAAGTAGTTGTAAATACTACAACTATCTTCTGTATTCACATTTCAAGGGCTTTAAAATGATAATAAGAGAATTTATTCAAAATGCTAAACTTCTTACAAATATTTTAAGTAAAGCAAGCAAAGGTTCAATATGCACAATATTAATGACTGAAACAAAACTCATACCTTCAGATGAAAGTGATGTTTAAATTGTTAAATCTTCCTTTAAGAAACAGTTGTGAAACTCTGCAGTGTGCACAAAAATCAATAAATCGGTCTGAGGAACCAAACAAAAAGTAAAGTCTAAAATTAGCTGCCTCTTAAAGGTAATACACAGTCAACAATCTCCATCTTCAAGGAGAAGTCTGAACTACTCTGCTATTTCACCCTGTGACAGAGAGATGCTCACCTAGGGAGCTGTTTAAGACCAAGCATGGAAGCAAACATCCATTAACCCATCCAGATAACTCAGGACAGCTTTTAATTTACCTTTTACCAATAATACAATACTTACTAAGCAGAAGCTAAGTTGTGCTAACTTTCTGTGTTTGTAGCAGAGTTCATACAGATTTGTGCTGAAAACTCTGAATCGTGAGAGGACGATGAATTATTTCATTTACAGCTGAGTCCATCTTTTCTAAGAGCTGCTGTCTGAGCACTCAGCAGCAACCAGAATTCTGGCCACAATACTTGGAAGTGTAAAACACGTTGTCCCATGACTTGTAAGTGAAGGACTTCAGACACAGTCCTCAACTACTTTTTACTTTTAATCAGCTTATGAGCACACATAATTTGATTTAATCTCATCTTTTCTGTGGATATTCGTAATAAACAATGCTCCTATGAAGGCAACATTAATTGGTTCAGCTGTATCAACGTGATTAAATAAATACAAGGCTGTCATAGCACATATCCTCACTAGTTCTATTAAAATAAAGAGCTTCATAAAAATACTTAAAACTAGATAGGCAAAACGTGAAGTAGTATCTTGTTTAGATGTTACACACACTACATATGGAAATACGCTGTGTGCAAATGCTCAGAAAAATCTAAACATGACAGTCCTATTTTTTAGTCTGTGAAGATGATGTTGATTGTCAATATTCTACATTTGCTTTACTACTCTAATTTAAAAAGCTGATATTAATACTGGCAAGAAGTACATTTAGACTCAGTTTACAAAGCAACACTAGATCAGTGTTTCTTTGCCTTGCTAAATTTAGGTGTAAAAAAGAAACCAACCAACCAACAACAAAAAGCTATCTGCATTAGTGTGGTGTGCAAACGTATGATGCTTCTAGTTTCTAACCCTCATAAATGTCTACATATTTAAATTAGATTCATTTTTTACAATGAAACATAGTGACATATGATTTCAGAAGCAACTTATTTGAGCTCCAATTAGCAAAAAATCCGAAGTTCTTAATTTCAGTTTTAATACAAAGTGCTTTGCAGTAGTGTTTGAATAATTGTGAGATCAACTCAGATTAACCTGCCCAAAAGCAAGTTCAGTTCTTCTGGTCTACGACAGAACTTTGTGGAAGGAAATAGTAAGATCCTATGTGCTCCATGATTTTCTGTGGCCAGCAAACATAAGGTGTAGCCAGAAGAATCTATTTGTGTAATTGAAGTTGCCAACATATGAAAAAATCAAAACCCGAGTGTTTGCTTTGGTATTATAAATGCACATGATAGCTCAGTCAATAATTAGTAATTTTTATCAATGAATTGAATCATAATCTTTCACAATTCCTCTGTGTATTCAGATACCTTTGATAGCCAAAATAGTGATCTATCTTAACAATGAATGATGGTAGAGCTCTTAAGGCATTTCAGGAAAGGTTAGATGACTCCATGATTTCATTTGTTTGCTTGGATACTGTGAGATGTTCCCATTTATGACTAAGCTGCAGGTGCTATTATGTTTATTTTACTGCCTGTAAACCAAGCCCTTGAACTGAACAAAGCAAGGAAAGCACAAGGATTCAAGTCAAAGAGGAAGGAACTACAGGACTGCTTCCCATTGAACGTGCTGTTTTCTACCTCCCATCGTAAGTGTGACTGAACATTGCACAATCATTTCTATTAGATGAAATTTCTTGAAAAATCTATACTTTGCTTCTTTTTATATCTACACACTGTTACAGAGATTAGCAAAATTTTATTAAAGTAATATTTGGTATTCTCTTAAAAAATACAATCATCTCCTATTGGACAGAATTTAACATACTGTTCACATTCAGCAATAAACTAAGTGCTAATTAGACATTTCAAAATAATGTAAACATAATTAGAGATTACAAGCAATGACAGTTTAGAGGATCTTGCAAAAATCAGAATGATTATGTCTGAGCTGAAATTCAGTGACATGTGCAGAAGGTCCTCAATTAAGCAGTACCTACTCACAACCTTAGGACAACTAAGAAAACCTCTCTTTCACAAACCTTTTGCTGCATATTGACTTGGACCAGCACAGCTACTGTAAGGTATTAACAGTGCAAACAATAACTTGAATTAGCTCCCATGGAAACCAGTAACTTGTTGCTCCCAACTTCTGAAAATAAAACTTTTCGTATTTAACCTGCTAATGGCCAAAAGAAAAACTTAGAAGGTGACAGATTAATGTTTAATTAAAAAAAAGATAAAAATCAACTTGCAGTACATCTTAAGCAGTAGCTATTTACTGTGCATTCTTTACCTGATTTGCACCAAGTGCTAAGAGTTCATCTACAATATTCTTTCCAGTTTCTTACTTCTGATCATGTAACCACCATGTAAAATCATGGCAGAGCCTTACCACATGTATTTAACTGTCTCAAATTACTGGTTTTACTTTAAAGTTATTAGAAATATTTAATCTTCTTCTCTATTCTATTTCCTTTAACTAGAAAGAAAACAGAGGCCTGGTAGCACACAATTGATGTGTCTGGTTTACAAGTTCATGGGACAATCTCTTCAGCAATTTAGCCGACATGCAGTGACAAATTTTGAACAGCAACAAAAGCACAATTAAGGGCTAATTAAAGGTGGTGGTGAAAGTATTAAGATTATTTTTTTATAGTACTGCTGTCCTGCTTAGACAAAACCATTTTTGGTGAGCTACAACCTTAGATTCTGAAGGCACTCCTGGAATTCCCAAAGGTATCTCACAATTAGCTACATACATTAAAGACACATGTTCCTCCCATACCTGCTGGGTGGGTATGAATGCTCATCTTCCTCAACTAAACAGAGACAGAGACACAACATTTTGGCAATCCCACAATACCACTTTGAGCTATTGCCAGCTCTTCTACTCAATACGTATAAATTATTCTCTCCTGTATTTTTCATTGTTCTGGAGTCACAATGAGGCCCACCCTTACAGCCAAAGCTGCCTCTGGAACAGGGCAAATATGTTTATTTTCTTGGCTTAAAAGCATTACTTTCTATTACAAATTCTAAAAAGGACTTTGAAGGGAAAGAGCAGTTTTTTCATCTCTTATACGAGCTATCATTTAGATTCATGGCTCCAGGAGGATGATCCCCTTCCTCCCCAGTTTCAGCTTTCTCAAAGTTAGACCTGCTGATACAGCAGGGATAAAGAAGTTGTTCCACCTTACTGGGAAGCAGAACAGTGTCACACTGCACTGATCACCTGCTCAGATTCCACATCGTGTTAAGTGGCCACAGTTTTTATACAGCAGTGACAAAAGGTCACAGTGTGAATACAATGATATCACTTGTAATAGATTTACACTTTACAGCATCTCCCCAAGAATTAAAGTGGGTTTAACAGAAGCAACAAGGATGCATACTGAAAGAATGCTAAATTCCATGCAGTTAAGCAGACTTCCAGGAAGAAAAATCCCACAACAAACCACAAAATCCCCACCCTGAGATTGCTAAACACTGGTAATTAAGCATGAAGAGATACCACAGACATTGAATTATCACTAACAGAAAAATTAATAAATTTGTTAAAGACAAAATTACACTCTTCACTAAAAAAAAGCCAAATTTTTACTTTTCAAATCAAACACATTCCTTCTAATAAGGACAATCCTCTCTGTGAACAGGGTAAAGGAATATCACTTATTGCTTCTTTATAAATACAGATTCAAGATTATGAGTGATATAGCTTAATCTCCAGATCAACACCCATATTCTAAAATAATCATAAAAAGTATGTTATTAGTATGGTGCCTGAAAATTCTGATGTTCTAAACAGTTTAATGCTATAATCCATAGTCCATGCCCTCAGTGCTTTAAGAACCAAATTCTCACGGTCTCCAAAGCTAAAATGTACTTGAATTCCATTTTCCCTACTGAAATTAGCTAAAGACTAATAGGGCAGAAACTCTGGGTCAGGAGAGTTTATGTTGCCTGAGGCCGGTTTCAAAGAAGACTTATCTGTTAAACTATTGTGTTCCAATGTTTCATTCCATGCAAAGCTGCTTGTTTAAAAATATATAAGAAAGAGATGGTAACATAAAATTCATTACAGTAGATTACAAATTTCTGCACCTAGCAGCTGTCACACATCTACTTTCTGTAGTTCTGGTAGTTTGAGCAGCACTCAAAATATTTAAAAAAGATACTACAAAGCTTTATTAGAAACTCCATTGGAAAATACTGACTATCTGATGAAAAAAAGATATTCATTAAATATCATCTGGTCAGATATAAATACTGTAGCCATGGGGTTTCTTCTCTTAGTTTATTTTCATTGGGTTTTTTTCTAGCATCGGACAATAGTTATTTTTTCCCCAGATCACGTCAGTACCCACTTTCCTGATTTCTATTCCTGAATTTTTAATTTTTTCTATCCTCCATGTATCACTGAATCACCTCAACTCAGCTTTACCCATCAAAAATGCTTCCTTGATAGCCTTTTCTTGACCATGCTCCTCAGCCAGCCACCACAAGGCTTGGCTTAGGCTTTCCAAAGTCTACTACAGATGGCAAGAACCCACAGGCAGATGGGAGATGCTATGGAATTCTATCCTCTGCACCACCTTCAGGCCCCAACTGCTCCAGGTATTTGAGGAGCAGTAGATGTAGAACTGTGTCTGTGTCTAGGGGTCTCCTGTGAGTGTGGTTTACTCGGCAGCAAAGGGAAGCACGTCCCAGTGTTTTATTCAGCCCCTGTGTCTGACGGCTGGGCTGGCTCCACACTCCCCACAGCATTCCCAGGGCAGCAAAGATGAACTATGGGCAGGAGTAGGTCCTCACCACCTGCATTTCACCCTTTCCAAGAGACTCCACTTTTCTCTTTTCCCAATTCTGCAGGACAAGTTTTTAAAATTAGGCTTATGATGCAGGACCTGGTAAAAGAGCCATCAAATGGTTTAACTGGCAGAACAGAGGAAGGGTGGAACATCTGGCAGAAGAAGGAGGATCTGATTCCAGAAGAAATCACAAATTACACTCTGTTATTCATAGAAGCAAAAAAAGTTGGTTAAAACTGTCTACAGACATAGAGAGAATTATTTAGGGCTTGATTCACACTGGAAGACTTACAATTCCTATAACCATAAAGATGGCTTATATTTTGCAAAAACTGTCAGCATTTGCTCAGTACTTTGTATTTGAGTGCTGCTGTATTATTTGACATTAACATAAAGAAGCATTACTATAATTAACCCAAATTCAGAAATAAAAAAGACTGCAAAATAAAGCGGTAACTTCTCTTGAATTAAGTATTTACTAGAAACACTCCAAGTGAGCTCTACCCTCATAAACTGGGTATTAAAAACCTTCTGCTGTACAGACACTCCAAGTGAAATTAGTGTTGAAAACATTAAGTCGAAAATGGTGATGTTTCCATTTGTTTCTATAAATTCCTAATTCACACAGGTTACAAGTCCTTAACAAAAACCTTATCAATATACTAAATATATTTATAAAGAGTATAGCTGTGCTAAGAGTACAAGTTACATACTGAAAAACATTAGCAAAACATTAAGGCATTTCTTTTTTCATACCTTAGTTGTACTGTCCATGGAAAAATATGTTTAAAATTTTATTTTTAAAGAGAAAATCCTAAAAAAATAGCATACCAAGTGATATGTAATGAAAAAACACACTCAACAGTAGTTCAGAGAGATTTATTAGTCCATTCAAAAACTCCTAAAATAACACACAAATGGTACAATTCAGATCAACCATAATGAACACGGAGATCCCATTAGTTTCTGTATAGCCATCTCAGTATATTCAGCAAGCTCCATTTTCAGAATACACCAGTCCTGAGACCCTCACCTGCCTGAGCACCAAGGAAAATTATAAAAGTACAAAACACTTCCTTGCATTCCCACTTCCAGTCGCTCATGTACAAAGGAATGTGCCAAGATGGCCAATTCACAATGTACAAAAAGACTGGTAACACACCTTATGCAGCATTTTAAAACACAATGTGAGATTAACGATGACACTGGGTGCTCTCAACACCCAAGTACAAACACCAAACCCCTAATTCCCATCTTACACCGAACCCCTGCCAATGTACACAGGTACAATGTACCTGTACACAGAATTGCACCTGTAGCACTGTGAGGAGGAGACAGCCACCACAGACACATTCACATGCACACTGCTTTCCCTGGGTCACAACATTACTTTCCTAAAGCTTTACTACCATGTGGTTCTAAATCCTGAAAAGCTTTAAGCGTTGTGTTCAACTTTGTGCAATCCATTTAGTGTCAGAAATGCATGCTTAAAGCTTTGCTGGATTGCAACTTTACCAAGCTATATATTTTCAATTTTAAAAATATGGGGAACAAAATTAAGCATTGCAGCAATGTATTAGACAGAATTTCAGTAGCTGGAATTCTATGTCTCATCTACCTTTTTTGTGTAGGAAATACTGAGAAGTTTGCCACTACTTGAGATGCAAGAACCATTTTGGGTATTAACTGAACTTTACTGAATACACTAACAATCTGAACTGATTTTAATGATTTTCTCTGCTGAATTTTTATGAGATACCTCTTTTACATTTAAAGAATTACTAGCAAACTGATTTAAATGTCTCTAGAATCTGTAAACAAGTTTCCAGCAACTGTTCCCTAGCCTTCCAGCAGGCTTCTAGCATTAGACACAAAACGTGGAAATAAGAACACAACTGCATGTCCTTCTCAGGTATGTAACTAGGACTCATTATGTCATAAATCCAATTAGAAGGGTAGAAAAACAGTGGGTTTCCTTTTTGTCTTTATTTTTTGTTTTGTTCATTTGTGTTTCATTAGTTGGTGTGAAGATCAAAAATTAGTGTAACTACGACTTCTCTCTCACTTTGTTGCTTTTGGCACCATGCCCAGATAAAAGCCCCTTTTCAAACATAAAATTAATGGCTTAAGCCAAGTACCAAATATGAAATCTTAAAATACTCTCTACTGAGTCAACAATCACAGACATGCAGTTCATTGCACAAGTGCAAAACTGTTACGTGAACATCTGGATTTAATAACAGTAACCTGAACACTTCAATAAATTCTGTAATGTGCATTTGCTTTGGAGTTTCAGGATATGGGAGATTTTTGTGGTATACATCAATCTTTCACAGAAGGAAAGTTTGAAAAAAGTTGTATTCCATAACTAACACTGTGCAATTTTAGCTCTTGAACTTCAGGTGCTAAAGAGGTTTAAAAACAATGCCAGGAATACTGGTTCCCTGTCCTCAGCACAGCACGGAATAATTTCATTTGAAGAAGCAAACATGAAACATTCATGGCTGTAAAGTGCAAATAGTCTTAATCTCAGTTGTTCATCTTTTTTTTTTTGGATATGCAGCTAAAAAAGCAGCAGTTTTATTCACAGTAATAATCAAAGGTTGCAGATTTTCCAAAGGAGGACACAAAGTGAACTGGTTTGCCAAGTCTAATCAAACCTGCTCTTCATGGAGCCTGCACACAACCCTAAAACACACCTTGCCTTCAGGTTAGGGGAAGCTCCCCTACCTTTAAGTGTTTCCAGTTGGGATTTTTTGCCTAACACAGTTTTGGGGTTTGTTGGAATACATCAATGCTACAGATACATACCCCCTTCTGTGTATATCCAGTTCTGTACGTGTTGTTCTTCCAGTCTCTGGAGAAGCTCTTAGCCATGAAAGTTGTGTGCAGTGTCTGCTTTTTCTGTAGAGCTGGAACCAATGTTCTGGTTCATCTAGGAGGGCTCAGTGGAAACTATCAAGAGGCTTTAAGTTTGATGCTCTGTCTTGGTTATCCTGAAAATCAGGCAACCTGTTCCACCCCCCTTTTTCCCATACAAAAGATAAGGAGGGAGGGGCAGGATCAGAATTTTCACAATTTAGGGACCAGCTAAACACCAGAAGCACACAGTTCCAGAACCGAGAATGTGCTAGTCAATATAACCCAAATTCCTTGTTTTACTAAGCTGCTCGACTTCCCAACACCACCTGAAACAGCACTATCAGCATCCATTCTTGTTTACTCCCTTTGAGACAGAAGTTTCCTCATGTAATAACTGGATTGATTTAACCAAACCACATGGGGTCTGGGTGCCCCCGGGAAGTGCTGTGCTGGTACAAGCCTGAGTCACTGCAGAAAAACTGATAAAAATAAACAAAATGCTCTCAGGCCAAAGTATTAGTACCAAAACTATTCCCATTTGGAAAAAGTCTAACATCTGTGAAGGCTTGTAAGCATGACAGTCCTTTAAAAAGAGAAAATATTGTTTAATCAGCATATGAATATTTAAGTCATAATCTTAAGAGATGATTAAAACCCACTTATATCAAAGGCCAAAGCATAAAATCACAGTAACTTGCTCTTAAGTTTATGTAATACAAGTATTACATATGACCAAATTTCTGTTTGTATAGGAACAAATCTCTTGGAAAACCTTCCATTTTAACAGGATTATAAAACCAGCACAATTTAAGGGGATACACTGCTCACTAAAAAAATAGCACAGCAGCTTTATTAAAAAAATGTATTTAGAAAGTTTAAAATTTTTAAGACACAGCACTTACCTTGTATCTCTAGCACCCTTCTAAAGTGTCTGTTTCAGCACATTCCTGGATGGTTGGAAAGTAAAAAGGAAAACCAAAAATCACAAAGATGTCTCAATGATTCTTTATTTTAAGTTACGTAATTTGTTCTACCTGAGAACTTAAAGCCTTAAGAATACTAGTTCAGCTTTCTCAGTTTCTGCAGTTTTAGGATGTTAAAATGTGTTACTGGGTTGAAATCCTGAGAGTAAAATGATTTCAATATATTCTTTGTGCATCTTTTAGCACCTTTCATATTCCTACTCAAATACCAAGATGGTATTTGTCTTTCCAGTTACCTCTGGCAAGAACAGCAGCACCAGAGGTGCATCACCTGCTCCTTTTAACTCAACTAAAGTATACAAACCCAGCCCTAGTTCTTTCTTCACATTTGGAAGTGCCAATTATACAACAGAAATATATTTTAGTTTTCTATAGATTCCAATACAATGGAACCTTTACAAAAAAAAGAAATGTGTTCACACCCCCATTTTGTCTTTTTGCTATGTCACCAGCTGAAATGGATTTGTTCCAACACTTCATTTATTAAAATATTTTAGAGTATGTGTGTACATATACAGACACATATGAGTAAGTCAATAGAAACCTACTGCACACTATATGTAGAAAAGTTTAAAAAGTCAGTTATTTTTAAGTCTGGCATTTATCAAATGCTGTTTCATACAGTAACTCTAATGCGGTTTTCCAGTTTTGGCTTTGAACCCACAGGTATCAGACTTAAAACATCCCATACATTGCTCAGCCACACAATTTTACTTTTGATCCCAGAGATGAATCCTAACAGATTATTTTTAATTCTTTTAAAGGCTGAAGCTGGTGTTATGGTTTCTGTACATATCAGTGACAGAGGGTAAAAGCTGAACATGTAAAAAACCAAACCAAAACACACAAGACAAAGAGGTTACAAGATGGAAATGCCAAAAAGGCCCACAAAAATAAATGGCCTATGATAAAATATATTCCCTCTTCCTTCCAATAATCATTTCTTCAGTAATCTAAATACTGTTTAAAAAACCCCGAACCACAACTAAGTATATTCCCTATCCAATATTATATTCATCCATCGTATCATCAATTATCTAATTTCATTGCTAGGATAACAAGCAAAAGTTCCAATTTTAAAAATATTTTAAGTGTATAAACCACTAAATTTGTCTCAATACCTGGGTATTAACCCTCACTATTAAAGCTTTTTTATAATACCTCATTCAACAGAATCTGACAAATAGAAAAGGTAAATATTAAGGTGATTTCCATGTTATTGTATGACTGCTTCTAAAAACTCATTTGCATCATTAAATTCAGTTTTCTACACTTCTCCAAATACTGCCAAATCCTGAAAGATGTTCTGCGCTTCCAATAATGTGGTAAGGATCTTCAGCTTCCAGATGTTTTTACTTGCTTCATAACTGGTGCCATTACCAGACAGCAATCTTGTCTAGTTTTAAATGCAAGTTATACCACAAAGTCACATCTGCCCTAAGTAATTACACAGGAAAGAAAGCTTCAGGAAGGAACAAGATAAAATGTCACACATTAAGAGAATAATTTTATGAAATGCCAGCTGTGCCCTTTTTGAGAGCTTTAAAACCTCAATTAATTCAAAACCTGGGTGTTTTTTATCATAAAGGAAAAGATGCAGCGTGAGGAAGACATGTGAACAACTCCCCATAAACAAGAACTTGAGAACATGCTGCACCCACAGGACAGTGTAAGCTTGGCTTTTTTTCTTAAGAGGCGAGTGATGTTTAAGTTTTAAGTATTTTAGACATATTGACATACCAGATTTCACGGTAGTGTTTTTGAAACATTCATGAAAAGATAATTTTTCTGATACTTCATAACTAGACAAGTTATTCACTTTAAATCCTGTAGTCTTTATTTCAGCTAATTGCCCGCTGCAGCCAGAAGTCCTGGTATTATCTCTCGACTGCAGTGAGACTGACTAACAGCAGTTTTCTGCACCGCACACTTGCACGCCAATACAAGACTCACGTAAATGGAACAAAGGCAAATGTATTTGCTGGCAGAAATGCACGGCACGGCAGCACAGCTCTCCACCTGGCTCCCCGCGTCCCAAAGAATGTCACTGCCGCAAGCGTCAGTCAAGTGACCTGCACCCGGGATGGGGGTCTGTGCATACAGGTGCTGTGCATACACTTGTTTACAAAGCTGATTCTAGAATCGTGGAATCGTCGAGCTTGAAAGTGACCTTTAATATTGTCCAGTCCAACCATCAAACCAGCACTACCACCGAAACCTCCAAACTGTATCACCCAGCGCCACATCCAGTCCTTAAAAAGCCTTACGGATGGTGACTCCCCCACCTTCTTGGGCAACCTATTCCAATGCCTGACCACCCTAAAACGGATTAACCAAGTGCCATCTAAAATCCACGTAACGTCGCAGAAAACAAGTCGAACTCGTTAACAGTCCCTGGTCTAAGGGTCGCTCTTCTCACAGCTCAGTGAGCTCCGCTGCAGCTGCACGACTGGGGTCACGGAGGGCTCACGTCTCCCCTCCGCGGCTCCAGGCGAGGCGCTCCCATCTCAACGCCCGCAGGCTTCGGGCCGGGCCCGCAGTGCCTCCCTGCTGCTCACAGCCCTGCACCTCACCCGGGAGCGAGCGTTCCTTACTAACAAATAATAACACGGGATACGTCCACCAGCGGCCGCACGGCAGGGGCCGGGCCGGTGCGAGCCGCGTCCCAGGACGCAGTGCGGGCACCGGCACCTCCACCTGCTCGGGACCCAGAGCGGCCCGGCGAAGCTGGGGGGCCGCCCCCCACCGTGTCCCCTGCTGCAGCCCCGCGGGAACCCTGCCCGCCCCCGGCAGGGAGGGGGTGGCCGCCACTCTCGGCACTCCCGCCCGCCCCAACCTCCTTCAGAAGGTTCTGCGGGCGGGGCGGCGCGCAGCCCACCCCGGGGCCGGGCGGCGGCGGCTGCCGGCGGTGCCACTCCCGCTCAGCGGCGTGGCCCGGCCCGGCCCGGCCCGGCCCGTTCCAGCGCGCGGCATCGCGGCCGACTCGTGAGGCCCGGACCCCGTGAGGCGGCGCCCGCCCGCGCGCGCCCCGCGCCCCCCGCCCGCGCTGTCCCGCTCACCCCGGCCCGCCGCGGCCATGTTCCTCTCGCGAGCTCTGCGCCCGGGACCGCCCTCCCCGGGCGCGCGCCCCGGCGGTTGGCCCGCGGGCGGGGGCGGGGGAGCCGCGCGCCCTGGCGCCGCGCACGTGCGGGAGGCGGAGCGGCACATCCGGGCACTCCTGCCCTCAGAGAGCGGGCGTGGGGGGAGTTGTTACCGGCTGCCCCCGGAACGGAGTCACTGAACCATGGAGGTTGGAAAAGAGCTCTGAGATCATCGGGTTCAACCTATGACCGAGCACCACCGTGTCAACCAGAGCATGGCACTAAGGGCCACGTCCAGCCTGTCCCTTAACACCTCAAGGGACGGTGACTCCACCACCTCCCTGGGCAGCCCGTTCCAATGTCTAATCACCCTTTCTGGGAAGAAATTCCTTCTGTGTCCTACATAAGCCTCCACTGGCGCGGCTTAATACTGTGTCCTCTCTTCCTATCGCTGGTTGCCTGGGAGAAGAGATCGACCCCTACTGCTACAACCTCCTTTCAGGTACTTGAAGAGCAATAAGTCTCCCCTGAGCCTACTTTTCTCCCGGCTGAGCCCCCTCAGCTGCTCCTCATAGGAGCTGTGCTTCAGACCCTTCCCCAGCTTCGTTGCCTTTCTCTGGACACACACCAATCCCTCAATGTCCTTCCTGAATTGAGGGATCCAGGAACTGGACTCAGCTCTCGAGGAGTGCCCTCACCAGGGCCGAGTGCAGGACAGTCGCTTCCCCAGTCCTGCTGGCCACACTATTCCTGGTGCAGGCATTTTTGAAAGTTCTCTGGGGTCACTCCCCAGGCCCAGGCAAATCGCCCCGTCCCTCACACCCGTGCCTCGGCCGAGGCGGCCCCGCCGCTCCCTGGGGGCGCCGAGCAGTGGCGGGAGGGCCGGACCGACCCGTGCCCGGGGCTTTGTCCTGGGGCGGGCGGAGGCTGTGACTGGTGAGCAGAGCTCGGTCCCTCAGCGCTCTCCTCCGGGTGCTGCAGTCGCTTGGATTTGAAATTCGAAGCAAAACTCAGGGCATGGCTTCAAATGTTGGCTGTGCAAACAGTCACAAACAAGATGGGACTCATACCTCGTGTATTTCACCTTCAGGCTTAGCTGTCAGTGTCTGAGGTGACTGAACTTGATTCAACATCAAGCCAATCACGAGGAAAAAAAATTCTTCAAAGAAGTTTTGGAAACCTGATGATTTATGCTTGAGAATGTGCAATAGAGAGCACAGGCATTTATTCTGTGAGCAGAATATGATCATGCATGCACACAATAATTTATTGCACACATTGTGCAACACTGTGCTCACAGTGAATACCTAACAAGTTGACTTTTACTAATACTGAGCCAGTCCTGTTCTGTAAGTACATACTGCATCAGGCCCAGTATTATGCAACCCTGCTTTTGGGTTGTACTTCTTTTAGCTCACAGATTAAGGACTAAGCTGCCACTTGGTGCAATGGTCTAATACAGGTTTTTTATTATTTGCAAGTTGCTGATGTCCAGGAGCTTGCTAAGAGACTGCATCGAGCTTACCTACGTACTGACCAAGCAAAACATGGTTCCCTGCACCAAAAGAGTTTTTCAGTGCTCTTGTTCAGAAGTGATACTGCAGGTATAAAAAAAGAGACAGTTTTTATTTCCTTTTAATTTTAAGATGACATTCCAATATACTTCACTATAAATTAATGCTTTGACATTTAAAGAATTACTTATGCAATTTGTTTTAGATGGATAGGAAGGTTATTTTTTTGTTAGGCTTTGTAAAACAGGGTAAATTTCTCTTATGTTTCTCTAGATTACAGTTATCTAATCAGATTTGGTCCAATTCCAGAAGCAAACTAAAACCAACAAAGACATGGAAACTTAGCAATTAACTATGTAAAGATCTCAAAAACAGTAATTTGGTCCAGATTTACTTCAGTCCCTCTTCAAATGAAATAGTTCATTCAGATGTAGTCTGCCTTTAAAACCAGAATGCAAACAACTACAAAGAAGTTCTCAATCTACTGTATAGCATCTAATCAATCAAATTAGGATTACAAAGCAGTTAAGGTGTCTTGCTGTGCAATTACATTTTTTGAACAAGGTCTGAAAACTTTGGAAACTAAGGTGGCAAAAGGATACGAATTCAGTGGATGTCTGTTTGCAAATCATTACCTAAGACCAAGCAGTTACTGGTGCTAACAGCAGGAAAAGGTGACAGAGATGTGTGTAACTGGGAAGTAGGTGAGACTCATACAGTTAAAAAGAACTGTGGAATAACTATTGGAATGCCTTTAGTTGGATGCCTTTTAGCATGGACAAGTGCATTTAAGATGGTCAGGAATTTGTAGAGAATGAAGACATTTATAAACAAATTCTTACTCAACAGTAGTTGTGTTTTAACAGAAATCAAGGATTCAATCAAACTTTGCTACATCTGTTTTTCACATTTAGTCTTGAACAAGTCAGGGAGGCTTCATCCCAGTGGCCATGTCTAGAAAATTTATATCGTCCTTCAAAATTACTGAATGTTTGGTGCTGCCCTTTTTTATGAAATATTCTAATTTTTTAATATTTTTGGAGTAAAACATTGGTCTAGAAAGTTCTAGGAAAAATAATAATTGAACAGCAACACAAAAGCCTCACTTACAAATTCAATGGCGCACACAAATCCAAAAGTAATTAGGGAAAAACAGACTTATAATGTAAATACTACCAGAGAATTTGGAGTGTGAATGCTACTGAAGATGAGATGTCAGATAATTATGCCAAAGAAACTATGTTAGGATTTTAAAATTTTTCTCAAATGCACGAGGTAAAAGGAATAGTTGCTATATGACTCCGTCTTTGAATTGTTTATATTTGCAAAGAATTCTTTATTTTTAACGTTCCTAAAAGCACAAGATATCCCTTTGCTAGCAAGAGATTATGTTGATGAAGTTCTGTCTGCTTCTTCACCTTTTTTTTCCTTTAAGTTAGCCAAGACATTGAAAACCCAGAAACATAAAAAGATTAGCTGTGATTTTAGACGATGGCAACATATAAATCAAGTTTCTCTCGTTATGTAAGAATTGAACTTACATAGTTGTTACAGAAATGCAGATCACCTCTGTGGAGAGTGCATGAAATATGAAGCAATAAGCATGAACAAGAGCATTGTGCAAGAGGTGTGAATCTCTTTAATGTTACAGTGCAGCCTAGATCATTGTAGTTATTCCAATGGCTGCATTAATGCCCATTCATTGATTAGAAGGGTATAGACAGGGTTCATATTGCAGAACACATGGAGTTTTCCTTGATGAAAAATACTATAGAACTTGAAAAGCCTGGGAAAAAGATGTCTGAGACAAAGGGTTAAGGGTTTGGCATTAAACATAGATGGTGCTCATTTCTTGAAGTAATTTGTGTTTTATGAAACAACATGATGATAGGAGTCAATGAAAAAGACACATTTAAAGCAGCAAATAGCTACTTAAAAACAGTTTCTTCCATAAAATCACTCTATGGAAATTGTCCAGCTCCACACAATTGTTCTTGACTTTTGAGCACCACCTTTCCTGTCTTGGGTATGGACATGTACAACGCTTCCTTCTTCTTGCAGAATAGTTCAACAAGAGCCCTGGGCATTTGCATCCAAGAGTAATAACGGACTCTATGTTCCCTTTTTTACAACATAAAAAGGATAAGAAGCAGTGGTACAATGGTTGAAGCTGTGAGAGCAGTGCTATGCTCTGCAATGAAAGGATGAACCCAACTCTTCTTCTCTTGCTTTCAAACCAATGTTCTGCTGTTAGAAACTGCTGAACATGAAAAGCAGATAAATGACACAATATCAGTATTTTAATATTCCAATTAATGCACAGATAAAATTATTTGTTGTGCTTTATAGTGAATATGTATTTAATCATGCAATTGTAAGCTGTATATTTTAGGGAAGGATTGTTTGTTTAGTGAAGCAATGCAAACATATTTTAGGAATTATTCAGAAATTAGCAATGCTTTTCAGTTCTAGTACAGGCTTTATATAAAGAATTTGTTTATTCTAGAGATGCAAACACTGTGTTCAGATTTGTTAACAAAGACAATTAATTTAATAATGCAATATTAAATTTAATTAATTTAAAATATGCAATAATATATTCTGTAGTAGTGTCAACTACATATTCAATGGGGGTATTAAATTTCTAGATAAAATTCATTGAGTAAAGACCACAATTTTCCCATCTAACTTGGAGGATTGCAGAATAGTAGTGCAATTGGTTTACAGTTAAGCAAGCTACTTTGAAACTAGGGCAAGAACTACTACAGCTTCTCCTTGTGTCATATAATTTGTAATTATTATGTTTCAATATATTCCTTAAAGGCCTGAGATCAAAAGATTGACAAAACATATTATGCGAGGAAGAAGTAACTACTTTATCCACAGAGCATTCTCCAAAGAGCTTTAGCTGAGGGGAAATGGATGAGTTATTGTTACAATGTTATTTGGATTTGTATAAGCTTTTAACACTAGTTACAAAATGGCAGCATAGTTAACAAGGGGTGGTTCTCTCACAGGGGAACAACACCTTGAGTTCAATAGAAAACAAAGGACAGGAATGTCTTTGTGAAGTATCCTGTTGTGGCTGCTCTTCGAGGGAGCATGCTGGACTAGATGGACTTTTAGTGTAAACCACAGAACCAGTTCTTATTTGACAAGGAAATTGAAAAAAGGAAAAGACAGCATTTATCAGCCTAATAGATAAGAACAAAAGCAAAAAAATAGGAAAACCTATCACCAGATTACTGGTTAAATTAGTAGGTTAAGTAAGTAGTATAAATCATTATGAAATTGAAACAGCCATGTTACAGAAACATTAGTCTGACCTTATCCCTGAAATAAAGTTTTTGAGAAACTTGCAAACTGAACTCACTGATTCTGCAGAAGGGATTCAATGTCTGGGAGCAGCGATCCTGCAGTTTTGGTCTCCATTGCCAACTGTAGTCACGCTGGCCTTACTGGATGGAGCTCACTGGAGGTCATCAGGGGCTTCTCATAAAAGAAAACCAGATTGCACTTCAGGTTACATCTGAGACAATAATATAACTGATCACCATTGGCTGTTATTACATTAGGTTTTAACACTGCCAAAGAGTGGTTATTCGTATTAATTGTAAACTTAGTCTTGCACTGAAGCTTGAATAGTCTGTCACAAGGAATGGATATTTATTAATGGCATTTAAGTTATATTTTTTCATTTTCATTTGATCTTTCCATTGGTTTCTTTCCTTTAATCTTCCTAATAACTTCTCTTTTCTTTCTCCTATGGTGTACCTGTATCCCCTCTATCAGCCCATTTTGCCCACATGAGACCTTTCTGCCTGTTTTTCCTCTCATGTAGAGGCAGCCTCACCTTTGAATACGTGTGTATTCCATCTCTGCAGCCTCCTCATGCCTCTTTTCTCCTCATTTGCCTGTTCCTTTAAGCAACAGGACACATGCCAGAGACTGCTGTTCTTTCATGTCTCAGCCATAGTCCTGCAGTTTTGCAGAAATTGGAGGCTTGCAGGGAGGAGATTGAGTTGGCAACAGGAGTCTGCCTACCTACCCCTAGGCTGCAGATTTTGTACCTGCTCCCTGTCCTTTTACTTAACAGCTGGTAGAGACAAAAAGAGGTGAACAAAGATAAAAAACCCGACTCTGTTTCTCTTTCCTCCAGGTATACCAAAAAGAGTGAGGAAAAGGTCACTATCGACTGGTGCTAGTGCAAAAAATTTGGCTTTGAACATATGCTTGTGTAGATGTAAAGTAGGGCAGTAGGTGAATATAAATGCCCAGGTTACTACAGCTATTCTGTTAATATTTTAATTTATATGAAAGAAGAATCTTCTTCAATAAACAATACTCCTTGTCAAAACAGTGGTGGCCTAAACAGTGGCAGAACAGTGCAGCTGCTCCAAGTTTGGGGTGTATAACTAGGGGTGGTGCCAGGTAGAATTGTTGCTTTGGTGAGTGCTGAGGCATCTGGAAGGATATGAAAAGTCATAGACTAATGTGTGTGGATTTGGGCCAGTGCCTGTGTGAGAAGCATTTGTTAGTTGTGGAGCTCTAAAGGCTGCTACAGTTAGCCAAGGAGACTTGGGAAGCTTTTGGGATATCCCTTTGGGAAATGTTTTTCTGGAGAGCTGAGGGTACGTGCTTTGGTTTGGCAGAGGACTCCAGGATCTCCAATCAGTCTCTTGCTAATGGTTAAAAAACCTTAACAAACAAGAAGCCTGAATGATGGTAATTATAGTCTTATTTACTGCTGTCCTGTAGAAAGGCCAGCAAGAAAATACACAATTTATCACCTTGGTGCTGGTTTAGCAAGAACCTTCTGTGTTTTCTGTAGAAATGTAGGGAAAGACCTGCTGTAGTATCAAGTGTGTCTTTTCTCTCACTGGAAGGAAGGCATCTTCTGCTTCAGGCCACATACTCCCCAGGATCAACAATGTTATTCAGCTTTATGATTTGTTCATTTCCTGCATATTGAATATGGAGATGATGGTCATTTTACACCTTAAAATGATTGCTCATTTTGTTTAACTGAGCTACCAGTGTAGAGCAGTTAAACTGCAAGCACAAGTGTGAGGAATTAACTGCCCACAGCTGGTGAAAGATCCTGAACTCTTTGTCACTTGCTTATCTTGGTCTTCAAGAACGAGGATTTCTGAAATTTCTGGCAGTGAATCAAAGCTTTTGTGGAGAGGATTTTTGCAGTGGGGATGTTTGGTATTAGTTTTAGAACACTGGCAGCCAGCCCTTTCCTTCTAATTAATGAGAGAGAGATTTTCTAACAGAGAGAGCTCCTTGATTTAATTTTAATTTTTGTCAGAATGCCCAGAGCATTGAATAGGTGTCTGATCATTGGAACAACATCCTTAGCACAGATCGAAAGAATTAATACAATTAATTTACTACCACCACAGGAAAAATTCTAAGATTTCTTTTATACAGATTGAGACTGATAATGAATATGCAAACCCAAATGTACAATACTCTTGCCTTTTCTATGATGCAAGTTCAATTTCTCATGTAAAGCTGAGGGCTGAGAGGCAGAAAGCAATTCCTTTGAGAATGGAGATGGAGGTGAGATGGAGGCTTTTCTAATTCCTTTTTGGTGACTGGAGAGTCCATGGGCTACTTGTCTCAGGTAGTAACTGAAACCTTTTCCCAATGATTGCAGCTATCTTAGTGCTGATCTTATTTTGTTTTAGAGCATTTTGGAATATAGTTATAATGCAAGCTTGGCAAAAGAACAGTGTAAAATGGAAAAATAGCAAAATGTGCGGAGACTGCTGTTCATTTTGTGAGGCAAAGCTTGTGACTTAAGAATGCTGCTTAGCAACAGATGGGGAAAATCTGAAGGTGATCACATCATCTTGCAGTCCCTGAAAATTAATTATTCATGTTCATTCTGCCTTTTAAGTCCCATCCTTTTCATGCTCCTGTTCTGCTTGTTCCTTGGGATGAGGAGTGTGAGATGGCTCAGCCATGTAACCCAGTTTTGTTATCCCCCATTCTCATGCTGATGCAGCGGTGATGCAGCTGCAGAGCTCTAGCTCAGGGTGCTCCAGTTCTCTGTCCCACTATGCTGTACACAATGCCTATTGATCCCTAGGGAATAGGACCCAGAGGTGTCTGGGAAGGAGGGAAGGACTGGCACCCCAGACCGTGCAACTTCTGTGGATGACTGTGTCACTAAGCACACAAGTCTGTCTCTATCAGCACCATTCAGCACCAACCCTTGGTGCAACTCCTCCTCTGCAACTTCTCACACCTTGTTCTCCAACAGTTTGACTTCATATATCTTTTTCATACTTTCAAAGAGCACAGGGTGGCTTTTCTTTCCTAAGTTTGATTTCCTTAGGAAATGACCCAGATTCCAGATTGAAAAATTTATTTTATGGTATTGCTAATGAAATTGGCAGATTGTGGAATTTGGGAAGCTGTAAAGTCCCCATTTGATTCATGTGCCACCACCATCATTCAGCATGCACAGAGTAGAAGCATAAATACAATATTATAAATTGGCAAGTAGTGTTTAATTTATTTATCTGCAGAGGCCTTCCCTGTAAACCAAGGCTTATGTTGACCAAGTCATTAATCAACTTCTCAGGCTTAAAGTATAAACATTTCATATCCAGCTGAAAGATTCGTTTGCATAAATAGTTAAGGAAGCAATGATTTGCATTGATATTTAACTGGTATATGCCACCAGGGATGTTTTTACTTTTCCCTGGGGGAACTTCAACTTTTCAAATGCAGTTATGACACAACATAGCATGTGAATTACCCAGAACAGTTACTGCTTTTTTGTTGTTTCTTATTAGCCCAAAAGCAAGGCACCTTCAAGGAAAGATAATGGTTTTCTCTACATAGAGCATTGAGAAAACTTTGGGGTGAATTCTTCAAGATATTGCTTAGGGATAAACCTGCAGACTATGAGAAGTTTTTTGTGTAAAAAATGTCACCATATATTAATTATGCTTACTACTTAATAAAACCACATTCAAAGACTTGATCATATGCCTAGATCCTCTAGCTGGCATCTACGCAGAACTGGGGAAAAAAATCTACCATCATATAGCTGCTAATTTGAGCTTCTAAATTGAAGGTTTCAATGTTCAGTTAAGGTGCAATTAGTTGAAAATGAGGTATTATGTACCAAAATCCCCATGTCAGCTTTGAAACTTAAGCTTATGATGAAGTAAGACATTCCAAAATTGAAGTTATGGCTGCATTCTCTCTTCCTCTCTATGCCAAACATGTGTTCATAATCCTTTCTACTTATTCATTATTTCTTAACACAAAACAGCAAATTAGGTCCATATGAGACTTTTAGATAAATAAAACCAGATCATAACTGATTTGGCCCTCAGCCTATTTTGGTATCTGCCAGTCTAAGCAGTGTGACCCTAAAAATAAGGGTCAAGCTAATTGCAGTTGCTCAGAAATCCAGATTTTCCAGGTCTGAACTGGGTCCTGCCCACCAGCCCGAATTTCTTGGTAGTATTTAAAACTCATTCTTAGAAAAAGGATTTGAACTGAGAAAGTCTAGCAGCAAACTGTAACTTCTCGGTTCTTGACTCCATGCTACCACTTAATCATCAGCTTTCCTGTCTTACAGGGTAGTGAGAGACACTCTAGAAGGTAAGATTGAACTGGCTTCTAGACAGGTTTTTTGGTGAGTTTGTACCATGGGATAAGTGTCATATTTGGTCCCAAAGCTACACTGGAGGTGGCAGAACGTTTTTGCCTGTGACTTAGGATGAATCAGTGCATCACTGCTAGGAATCAAGAGAAACCTCAGTGTAAGCTGCTCAGAGTGTCACTAGACTCTTACTGAAATAAAGACTTTCGTCTTAAACTGATAATAAGCAACAGCATATGAGAGCTGAAAAAGCATATGGAAATATATGAAAGATATTATTTTAAAGTTTAAACTAACCTATGAGTCAGTGGTGAGTTTCAATTTCATCATGGACTGGCTTTATCAGCTTGAGCATAACCCTTTGCCTTTAGTTTTTCTGGCTCTCTATTTGTGAGATAAAAGGAATACCTCACCAAGTGCATGACTAAGTAAGTTCTTAATTTTATAACCTAGCAAAGAGACACAGTACTCTTCTCACAAAGTCTGGTTGGTATTTGTCTAGAGCTTGTATTCTTTCAACCACAGTAGGTCAAGTTAAATGAGTTCTACTTATGTCCATAGTCATTAAAAAGGACAGTTACTGTATTAGTATTAGAAATCTTCAAGTCCATGAGCAAGCCTACTCTGTTAGTGGACAGTCATTTCACTGCACTCTGAACTTTGTATGTTACTTTGTACCTCATCTCTGCTAGTGCACTGCTGGTACATTAGAACAAAGGAAAATACAAGAGAAGGTATTATTTTTCTTTTAAATTATTATAAAACCTTTATAACCTATTACAAATAAAAAGTTAAGGGAATTTTTGAAAAAGGAATTAATGTATTTGTTTAAGTCTTTTTTAAAATCTTCTTTTCTGAGATAAGATTTGTAGTTAAGTTCCTTGTTTCTAACTGTTATTAAGCAAGGTAAATAAAGTCTATACAATACATTGGAAAAACTCTGGTGGAAGTATTCCCTAACTGACTGGGAGTACAGGAAATATTTTGTTTTGGTTTGTTGTTGTTCTTTTTCTTTCTTTCTTTCTTTCTTTCTTTCTTTCTTTCTTTCTTTCTTTCTTTCTTTCTTTCTTTCTTTCTTTCTTTCTTTCTTTCTTTCCTTCTTTCCTTCTTTCCTTCTTTCTTTCTTTCTTTCTTTCTTTCTTTCTTTCTTTCTTTCTTTCTTTCTTTCTTTCTTTCTTTCTTTCTTTCTTTCTTTCTTTCTTTCTTTCTTTCTTTCTTTCTTTCTTTCTTTCTTTCTTTCTTTCTTTCTTTCTTTCTTTCTTTCTTTCTTTCTTTCTTTCTTTCTTTCTTTCTTTCTTTCTTTCTTTCTTTCTTTCTTTCTTTCTTTCTTTCTTTCTTTCTTTCTTTTCATGGAGGAAACTTAATCTCCAATCTGGTTAGAATCCTTGATCCAGTTTTAGAATTTGAGCTTTTAACTATTTTTGTATTCAGTAAACAAACACTGCAAAATCTCACCCGTGCAGAATGCTTCATGCTTGAAATGTTGTACTGTTCCTACAATTGCATTTAGATAAAGCTGTTCACCTTCAGATAATGAAACTGTTAAAAACACCAAAATCCAGAAAACCCAAAGAAAGGAGAGGAGAGAGTTCTGACTTGTGGAAACAATCTGAGCTGGCTGTTCTGGGAATGATCTTCAGAATTAGCTCATTATTTATTCTTGGTGCACTCCACCAATTAAACAAACAGTTTTAAATATAGAACCAGGGATGGGCTTAGCTGGCTTTTTCAGGGTCGTTCCAGAGACACAGCCACTGAAGATGTGCAGGCTCGTGTCACCCACCCTGCAGGTATTCTGTGTGTGTGTGCACATGCAGGTGCTGATGTGGGACAGCACAGGCTGAAAGCTGGTAATGGCCCAAGGGAAATCAGACATTCTTGGTGGACACCAGTTGAAATTCCTCTGTTTGGGTAATGACACAGGAGTTATTCAAACCACTAGAAATATGTCAGGGATCCCTAAGGAGCTGGTGGGGCTGACCAAAAAAACCCAAACCACTGCATTTTAATACCAATAGCACTTTGTGGAAAAGAACTCAGACAACTTAATATGTGATTCAAACCTTCTATCAAGTAAATATTAAAATGAAAAACTTGATTATGACTTCTGTCAGCTAGTGATGTGCAGTATAATGCAAATATTTAAGAAAACACAAACTTACTATAATAGCCATATGAACTGTAGTACAGCAGATTTATTGTTGAAGTTCAAGGCTTGGCTGACACATCTTCACTATCTGAAAGACTGTCTGTATAGATAGTACCTCATCCACCAAGATTTGCACAGGACATGTCTTGAAGATTTTAGGTATTTTTCATATTTGGTATGGGCAGGACTTTCCTTGAAGGATCTCTAGACTTTTGCTGTTGTGCTATAGCTGCAGGTGATCTGAACATTTGCATCCTGGCCAGCTTTTGTTAGGAGTGTCTGCCCTCCTTACTGTCACAATGCAAGTGTTGGAAAGACGTTTTGTAAGCTGTAGAGAAAGTGGATTGATACACTTCCAAATGCATCTGTGACAAATGAAACGAGGATTACAGAGACTTCAGCAGTTAGAATCGTGATAGTTTAACACAAATATATGTTGATTTTAAAGACCATAGTTCTTCCCAACACTTAACACTCAGAGATTTAGGATGAAGCAGAAACAAAGCATATTTTGACAATGGAAAGAGTTAGAGAGGAGGATTTCAATAAAGAAAAATTAGACAGAAGTAGGAGACATGGAGTTAATATTTTTGCTGTTGCAGATCTCCCACATCATAATGTAAGTGCTTAAGCATGGAAAAAGAGTTTTTGCAGGATCTGAGAACTTGCCAGTTGTAGTACTGCAATATGTAAAAATGGTCGTGAGATATAAATGCCACAAGAAAGTTTGCAACTTCTGCTATCTATGTGTAAGATTCCAAGAATTTTGTGACACGTAAAAAGTACTTAGAAATTTTTCCAGGGTGGGAAAGATTTATAAAATCAACTGATTATGATTTTATTGTGTCTGTTATTTGGACTGCTTTTAATCTGTTTAAAAAGAAATCTAAGACAAAACTGAGAATTAAATGTTGCAAGAACTGCCAACCTGCTGCTCTCTTTTCTCTGAGTGTCAGCTTTCCAAGTGTGCAAAGCCTCAAGTCTGGGACCAAAATGAAAACTAAGTACAATACTTTTTTTATGTAAGTCCCTGGATATTAAATACTGGACAAGGCTCCAGTACAGCCAGTCTTGCAAAGAATTCAGTGTTATTTTTGCTCAACAGACATCACAAATTGCAACAATATTTAAGCAGCATTCTTGAAGGGAAACAAAAGGACAAGAATACAGACAGTCATGATTAGGATAAGAGATGTGAAAAAGAAATAAATCAGAAAATTCCAGAGGAAAACCAGAAGAAAGATAAAAGATGAATAGAGAATCTGAGAATAATGTAAATTCACAAGAATTTACATTTTCACAAGAAAAAAGTGATGAAGAAACTGTAAGATGTTACTTAATTCAGTGCTAAATGATGCTGTGAGTATAGCACACACGGATCTCCACTACACAGCTGCACAGCTGGGACATTGCATTCACTGAAGAGGATGTTCAGAGGAGGGATAATGCACGTGTCCCGCTGTGTATCCTCATGGAACTGCAGGGCTCTATGCAAAGAGCTCAAATTAGAACTATGCTGCCTATTTTTAGGGGAGTTGAAATGCAGCCTTGTCAAGTTTAGGCTTCATGTGCCAATTTCACTGGGAAAACTCCTGAGCTTTGAATCACTTCAGAGATGGTTTTGTATGTGCTTGAAATTTGAAGGTTAGCATATTTCTGTGGACAACAGGTAATAGCCGCTAAGGAGAGAGAAACCAGAGCTATTGCACTGGATTTATAGGTGGGAATTTGTTTCTCTTCTTGCTAATTCAATTATGTAAAGTTCCAAGTTTTCTGAGTTCAGGGGGATGAAATTTGAATTCATTGAACTATTTATCAAAGTGAAGCTAAAGATTTTAAAATAAAACCCTTAATAAATTTATTGTACATATGTGGTCGATTTAGTAGTGATTCTGAAAATTCTACCCTCAAAATTATAAACTTACTCTCTGGCTCCTGGCTAAAATCCTTTACTCAGTAGTCCCACCTTAACAGTTTCTGAAACTGTATGTAGTTTTCTTTGGACCTAGCTCATGGTAAACCTTAGCATCTCACAAACAGGAAGACTTATGTGTGTTTTTTTGACTATTGATTGTGATCTGAACTTACCTGAGAAAGGTTACAGTAAAAAAGGCAAGTCAGTTCCAAAAACTTTTGCCACGTAGCTGCTGTGTTTTCACAAACAAAAAAGAATAAAAATGAGAATCGTCTAAGTGCCATTCTGAGAGCTGAGGAAGAAGCTGAGAGTCCAAGAACAAGTTTGCACTGCTGACTAATAATACCAGCTTGGAAACAATGCCAGCTGTTTAATAACTCTGGGCTCCTTCTCTTTGATAGGAGATGATCAAGATGAAAGAAAAAAGAAGTAACACTGAGGAACAGAGGACCCTAGAAATGAAAACTATGCTTTTATTTATAGAGGGAAGCTCTCACAGACAGAACTGGGGTAAAATCAAGCTGAGAAAATGGTATCTGTTTAGCCCTGATTTAATATTCCTAGGAAGGCTGTCTTATAGCAGTTGTGGATTAAGGTAATTTTGCCATGTTTTTTAAAAAAAGACACTAAAATTAGTACATACACAGGCCTATTTTGATATAGTGCAGCAACATGTTCTGTTTAGACAACAAATCACCATAGCAGCGTAGCAGCCCTGGTTACTCTCACTAACTTCAGTAAGAATTCCCCTCTAAGCTAAGTATTGGCTAACCAAGCTACTGAACAGTTCTTCCCCATTTTCAAGATTGTGACTGAGGATATTTCTTCTTTCTAAATTATTGAGGAGAAGCTTTCAAAATCTAGATCAAAATTCAAATGAAAAAATGGCCAGCCTATTTGTATTGAAAAGTCTGGGAGATGAACTCCTAACATTTTGTACTCAAAATAAAAAATGGCACCGAAACTTTAAAACACTTGAATATTTCCTTGTACAACCTTATCAAAACATGCAAATTAAGAAAGTGCAAATACTATTGGTAAGTGTATTTTCAATGCAAGAAGGTACCTAACAGTTAACAAGATATTAAAGACTTCATATGAAGCACATAAAAGGGTTTATTCTTAGTTTAATTCTGCAAATATCCAAAATTCTTGCTATTACATGAAGAGTGAACATATGAAATAAGTTATAATGACAAAGTATTACAAAATGCTGGAGCAATGGTTTCTGAACTTTTTGGTTTCTGACCCTACTTGCATTTCTTAAAATCACATATTTTACAAAACAGATCAACTGAGTATGAATTTAATTTAATTTAGGTTACCTTTGAGTAAGGGCTAAGGAGAATTTTATCCTAAAATGGTCCTTATGAAAGGATTGTAAATGCAGCTCATAGAGCCTGAAATACTGGAAACAGGACAAGTTTCTTTAATGACCCACAGTTACATTTCTTAATGCTGTTTGGCATATAAGTAATGTATCCATTTAATAATTATTTTTTGGCAGATGTTTGTTTTTGGATTCTATTCTGCAGTTAGAATTGGAATCCTGACTAAGGAAAGCTTTAGAGACAAATATTTTAATTCTTAAAAATGAAGTTATTTGTGGTTGTACTATCACTCTGCAAATGAGAAATCACAACCACAACAATCCTCACACTTAAACTTTTCCACTTCCCAAAAGAGCCACTGTTTTTAACAGCATAGCTACATATTTTATAAACTGTGTGGATTTCTGGTCAACTAGCTTACATTTAAGTTTTGAAAGCAATCAATCTAACTGCTACCAAAAAAAGCCCTACTTTACATGCTCATGCAGAAGTAATTTTGCAGGTAAAGTTTGCTTTGGTTAGGGACTGCACAGTGACAATACTGCCAGCAAAGCCGCCTTTTGCAGCTGTAGCTCGGAACTGCAAGTGTCCCCACGAGCAGGAATAGTATCCAGGTAACTTAAACACAGGGACTACAGCTTCATCTATCCTGTGCTAAATATATTTGCTAATATAAGCTGCATTTACTCCTAAGAGGTTATGTGGTTATTCTAGAAGAACTCTTGTGTGATCAAAGCCCAGAAGCTGCAGAAAGGAGCAACTTGGCAACTTCTCTATAGCATGTGAACCCCACACAGCTTCAGCTATTGAGGGACCTGGCAACGTGAAGTCTTGGTTTGGGGATAAGGAAGAAGCTGAGACACTCCCAAAGTGAAGGCAGGGGGTGTTTGTGTTTACTTTTTAAAATAAAAACATGAATTTAAAACATCAGCAATGACAAGATTCCATGACTGTTGATGAAAGAGAGCTAAAGAACACCCCAAAGCCAGGATTTTCATTGTTCACCCAACTTTGTGTTGTGATTGCGTTCAAGAAGAGCCTTTGGCTTGGGTATTTCAGGGAGAAGTGGTTTCAGGACACAGGACCTCTTCCACCTGGGAGAACAATCCATACCTGCTGTCCCAGGAGGACACAGCTCCAACTGGCAATCGAACCTAATACAGTGAAATGCCAAAGTACAGGAGCAATAATAACATGCAACAACGTTACTTGTGGCTGTTTCAGAGAAAAAGGCAAATCCTGCATAGAGAAAGCAAAAGGAAATGCTTTACAAAAATTCCACACATATAAGCAAAAGGCAATTTCATCCAAATATTTAGCAAATAATTATTTAATTGCATGATTTAACTTTGACTTAGCACACAATACAAAGTTAAAACTTTATCACCTCTTACTATACCCTTCAATTTCACCCCATACACATCAATGCAAGAACCCCAAACCTCACTGACAGAGCTGAGGCAGCATCTGTGAAAAACCCCAGACCCACCGTTCATGGAACACCCTAATGATGCAACTGCACAAACAATGTTTGTTCTCAAAGGCTGGTCAGCTCCCCTTTTCTGAATCAGGCTCTACAGGCCATGCACTCAGGACAGTTATGATCTTACTCTGATTTTCAGTTCTCTTAGCACCACGTTGCAGGCATTCTCAACCCTAAGCATATCTGCGAACATTAGTTTGAATAAGCAAAAGTCTCATGGAAAAACTTCTTTTCATATTACATAAATCAGAATCTAGGGCGATAGAAACCCTACGATCTGGATTGTAAACCACACACTAAAAAGAAAGATGTTCCTATATCAATACAGCCAAATGAAAAACAAGATAAATAACAAATTTCAATTTCATTATGGGTGTATTTAATACTAAAATTTGCATCTGCAGCAAAATGTTCCCTTGGAGATTTGTCACGGCTCTGCCATAGAATAAAGTTAACAATTCATAATTCACACTTAAAATGCACAATAAACATTATACCTGAAAGTGCACAGTACAGTTTTTACCAAAACTGGACACAAAAAATATTTTCTCCTTTCATGAAGGAGATACTTTTGATCAGTTGTTCCCATTAGAATTGTACAAATACATGTGCAAGTCACAGATAAAGGTTTTGTAAATAGCAAATGTAAATACATTAGCATGGAATGACACTGGACCAACCCTTTTGTTGGCAATGGCAGTTTGTTACACAGTTGTATCAAAGTTCAATGTAGAATATATAATTTAACAATACACACATTCACAAACTTCTCCCTCTTTTTGCCACACAAAATGCTACAAATATTATCTTCTACATGACACTGGCTTTACTGAGTTTATTGACAGACAGTTGATTTGAGACACAAAAATGCAAGTGCAATAGGACACAGAAAAAGCCAATACTGGAAGAACTTTCAACACCTTTGGAAAACCTTGCTTAGAAAACTACTGCATTTTACAAAAGGAAATATTCTTTGGTATAAAGGAACAGTGCCAACGGTATGCCCAGATTTTTCACTTTCCAGTGAAAGATGTGAAAGAGCTATCAAAACTGAGTAAAAAAACAAAGCCTCTTAAAAGTATAAGTAAGGCACACTCAAAATTAAGTTGCATTGTGGCACCACAGAATCTCTATCCAGTCAGACCAAAGGAAAGCACTTTGCAAAATTTAGCAACACTGAGCTGTACTGGCTTTGGAATGGCAAAAAGTATAATGGGCAGTAAGGTAAGCAAGCATAATGTAGAGCATAGCATAAGAATGTATTTTAATGTGACAAAGGCTTATGGTCATGCTCTAAAACTCAGGATTCAGCCCAGGTATACTGTAAACAAACTCCTGAGTAAAGACCACGATGTGTTTCAAATAGCTCCATCACTGTCAATCGAAAACTGGAAGTTGCCAGAGCTTGAGACATTAAAAATAGCAAAAGCAGTGTTGTATCATGCAGCAGGTCACACAGACTAATCAAAACACAGCACATTTTTAGCTTGAACAAGACATCATAACTTTCACAAGAAAACACCTTTATCAGTTAATCTTAGCACTTAATTCTTATGGTCTTGGTGAAAAACTTCATTCCGTTAATTCAGTGGTGTTATAGAACTGGTTAAAGTGCTTTAAAAAGAATAAAAATAATTCACATTTCTCTATTAAAAATATTTTTTCCCCTTGAAACTTGCCTTCAGTAATAATTAACTCACATGTTAAAACTGATGGAACAGCATTAGCAAGAAACAGCTGGTTATCTTAGAGGGGGCATTTATTAAAATATTTCATGTATTTGCCAAAGTACTGTGCCAGAAAAGCTTATCTGTGCTCTGTATTGAACAATCTCATGAGTCATCTTTTGCTTTTTCCTTTCGCTAGTGCCTCTGCATAGGTCAGGTGAATAAAGTCAAAGAGTTGTGTAGCATTGGCAGCATTACCCAAAATCTTGGAGAGCTCGTCCTTGGACAGTGTCACCAGCTCTGCAATGCTTTTAACGTGGGTCATTAGGGCACGGCAGTTTTTTGCATTAACCCCTGGCATTTTTAACAGGAAGTCCTGAGGCCCAGGGTTGTACTTGTCTGACTCAGGGAGAATTTCGGAATCTGCGGTGACAGCCATCGCTGTTTCTGCATCGGGTTGGGGTTGGTTTTGTTTCAACTCTTCAAACAGTTCAGCAGTAGTGTGGGGAGAGGGACACCACAGGATTCGTAACTTTGGGAAGTGCAGTGTAAGAAGGGTTAGTTTAGAAGTAACATCATTGCTGGAAATTTCCGGCTGTAAAGAGCCTCGTGGGATCAAGGAGAAGGATTTGTTAGGATCAAATTCAATGAGGAGAACTGGCCGCTTGTAGTAGCGGCACATGGAAACGCACTGTGCATACAGCCTGCCGTTGTTTAAGGAACCAATCAGATCGCTGATACTCTTCCGCTCCACACAGATGTCAGGAGTTAGAATATAATCCCCAACTTCCAAAGTCACAGGCTCAATGTCGATCCCACGGCGATGGATCAGTGATGGAAGCTCACTACGGAATTCCCGCATATCCACAATTATGGTTTGCTGAACACCCTTCTGTTCCTGTCCACCTACAGAGCAAAATAAACACAGTTATCCCCATACTTGGCACCTCCTGCTCCAGTTGTTTTCCTGTGTGCTGCCAAGGCTTCTGCAATGGATGGACTTCTCATCTTAAATTATACCTCAAATTCAGCACTAAAATAAATCCAGACTTCGTTTAATTTTTAACTGTTATAGAGAAAAATGACTTGCCTAATTGTATACTGTAGTTTATGGGGCATGCTCTGCAGCTTAATAGAACTACCATGCTACTTGCTGTAAGCTTTGTATAGGTGACAATGAAATACATTAAGCCGTAGATGAAAATTATTTAAATGAATCAGAGAAATCTTTAAAAGGCTGCCTGCAAAACAAGATAATGAAGCTGATCCTTTTTATTTGCAGCTGTTTCCCACAGAAATACAGTACTTTATTAAAGGAATTATGTGTTGGCCTCTACAGATCTGCAGAAGGACACATAAAGAGACTGCAGCACTGAGGCCACAAAATACGGAATAGCAAAGATTAGAGAGCATATGGCAAAGGAGAGCAGGATTACAGAAATGACAGCAAAGAAAAACAGGCAGAGGCACAGTACACACGTCACAGGAAAACAACAAAAATGTGGTTAGAATTGCAACAAAAGAAAAAGGATGCTTTATTGCAAAGAAAGTGATCAAATCCACAATGTGCAGTTGTTTACCCAGGCAGCATGTTTTGCCAAGATGAAAAGAAGTCCCCAACATTTACTAGCTCAAGGACAACACTTTCTTTGACCATCTGTAGACCTCAGTTTCCATGTTTTAATTTCTCTTCCTACAAGCAGCACTAGACAGTCTCATAACCAACAATCTACCTAGAAACAATCCAAATGGTATCTGCCTTAATGGTCAAATACTTCAATAAGCCGTATTTTCAAAGGAAACCACAGTTTGTCGTCACTGGGAAATAATGTTTCTTTAGCATGAAGACTGCAGAGCCACTGTATGACATGTGTCTGCCCCAGGTGCTTTGAGAGGGATTTAAAGTGCAATAGTTCTGGGTCTTTTGGAAAGCTCTGGGCTGGAAACCTGACGTAGGACCTGCTCACCTGCTTTGCGTGTGTCAGCAGAGACAGAGGCAGGTCTAGCGTCTCTGAGGAGGTCTATGTTTGTTTCATCTCGTCCTTCTCTTTCTTCAGGAACAACCATGCTGGCCTTCTCTCTAAGGAACCACAAACAAATACACAATAAAAACTGCAAATGTAGGAGTAAAGGAGACTGAAATACTTCAGTACCCACCCAGATGTAACATTATATATAGTTTAATACTAAATGCAAATCCAATCAGAAATGCAATTTACTAGATTTTACTAGGTTTTTCCTTTTATGAAGGAACTAATGACTAGTAATAGCACTGTAACCCACTGAGAAGGCACTGTCAGTAAAAACACTGTCTTATACAGTCTAAGGAAATAGAAATTGTTTTGTTTCCCCAATTGACTTAGGTTATAAAAGCTTCAGAAATTATCTTACAAGAAATGTTACCTGCAAAAACACAATTACACAACTGAACTCCACAGACAATTAAGAAAAAATCCAAGTGATGCTGTTTAGCCTTTAAGTTAATATTGAATCCTGCTAAAATTATTAAACAAAACACCAGGTGCTTTGAAAAGGAAGGTTTTGACTTTCTGGTGATTCTCAATAGGAAAGTACTCTTTATATACAAAAAAGAATTGAATTAAAAGTTTATTTAAAGCCTCCACACAGTTAAGAACTTCACTCTATTTAAAATGTCAGCATATTGAGGAATTACATGAAATTGTGTTACCGAATAAGTTTCTCAAAGGCCTCCTTCTCCTTCCTCAGAGCTGTGAGGTAGCGCTGCTCTTCCGTAGAGCCCCCATATATGAGGAAATAAACTCTGTAGGTATAAAAGAGACAAAAAAGAAAAGAGGTCACAAAACTTTGTGTTAAAAAATCCACAACCAATAAATTTAAGATTAGTAGCAGTAAATGCCTGACAAGTTAGTTAATAGTATATTAAATTTTAAGTTCTCTGTATTTTTAATTAGTATGTGACATTTATTTATAAAACTGAGCTTTGCAATTTCCAGGCATATTAAATACATATACCCAATGTGTTGATCTTTTGGTCAGCAAATGCTATAACTGCAAATACTCGTTTTCTTTATTGTGTTTTCCTTTACTTGTTTTTCTGTTACAGTTTCTGAATTACTGGTCTTCAGCATGATGAACATCAGGAATGTGAAAATGAATTAAACCCAAAATGAATCCTTTTGTTTAAAAATCCTATCTTCAGAGATGGTTTAAAATGAGACTACACCACCTCAAAATGATTTACTGCCACTAAAATCATTGAAGCAGAGGTCTTGGAATTGTTTTTTTTTTTAGCAGATATACTTCTGCTGTCAAGGGACTGAATACCTGCTGGAAAGTAAAAATTATCTTTTGGTTACACCAGATATTATGCTTTTGTTTAAACTTCAGGGCTAAATAGGAACTAAAAGGTATCTAATGAAAATGAACAGCAGCATGCTCTGCACTGACTGCTGGCAGTGCACTTTTAAATTTTTTTTTCAGACTGGAATTGCCCTGGCCAAGTCAACTTGCCTCAAAGGCTTCCCAGGCCTGCTTGCCTTGTAGATTTCCAGCTGCCGAACAAAAGTGAGTTCTGCATCATATAACACAACATATCTGGGTTCTACTTCGTGCAGCACCCGAGTGAGCGCGTAGGGATCCCCACACCCCTGCAGCGGGTGGATAATCGTCAGTGGGTCCTTGAAAATCCCATAGTAACAATCTGAGGGCAAGTTCACATCAAAATCTTCAGGAATGGTCTCTTCAGTGTTGGCTTCTTGGCTACTAAATTCTTGGTTGTCTTCCACCTCAACCTCCTCTCTCTTTTCCTCCTCCGTTTTCCCTATCATTTCAATTATAGTCCGGTCTTGCTGCTTCTTGTGTTTATTTTGTTTTGAAGAAGCTGTGAGTTTGGCTTTCTTGGCTTGAGGCCCTGTGTCAGGTTTGGCATTTCCTTTGGACTTGATGGCTTTTCTGTCCTTAATCCACACTTCTCCAGCTTTCTCCTCCTTTCCGAAGGTTTTGTTATACAGTCTTGTTAAAAAAGCTTCTGCTCCAGCAATAATATACTCCCTGAGCTGTGCACAGGCTCGATCATCGCTGGCACAAATGAGCACTTGCCCTGCAGTCAAGAAACAATACCATGTTTACAGCCCGTTGTGCTGTGCTTCTTATCCAGCTACAAGCACCTCCCAAGCCAGTGGGTTGCCCTGATCCAAGCACTATGCCTGACAAATGCCTTGACATTCAGCTGCCACAGTTGCTCTGGACTTTGAGAGAATCTAAATTGCATGGCTTTTTGTACCAAATAAGATCAGAGAAGAATAGTGGAAGTTCAGCATTTCTTATTCTTACAATATCTAAATTTGTGAAGTTTTCCTTCTGACCATTGGAAATGAGGCAGATACAGCGTGTGTTGAAACATATTCGAACAACTATTCATTTTTTAAGATGTGGAATAAGAGAGAACTTAATTTAGACCACTCTAATTTGTCAGCTGTGTTAGAGAGTCTACAAAACATGTTCCACACAGTATTATTGACATTTGTGAATAACAATTCTCCACGAGCTGACTCAGATAAACTCCTACAACACTAGGTGAGAGAGACAGTTCTCAACCAGAGTCAGAACACAGTGGGTGGGAGAAAAGAGCACTTTTTTACCCTTACTATTTCCTAAAATAAAACTTGCTAAATTTTAAGGGAATGAAAAGCCCTAAAATAGGAAAGGCAGCAAAGCAGTTAAGACTCTCTTCCCTTCCTCCTAATCTCTACCTCATTTATATGCAACTCATGAAAAGCAAATTTTCATGTACATGAGAAGAATGTGCAAGTTAGAAAGGGCATAAGGCAGAACCCCTATTTTTGTTTTGAACCCAAACTTAAGAAATGAATGAATGGTACCTTTATTACAAATTTCCACATCAGTTGTATTTGGCTTGGAACTAGGGTGTCAGTACAATACTGAAATGTAACTTAAAATATTTTTTCAGAATAATGTAGGTTCTTTTTTAAAAAGTATTGCATTGCAGGAACGAACAGCATTTCTCTTTTAGAGAAAGACCTAGTAAGAGTTTATATTTTACATAGTTTATGTACATAATGTACTTAAGTCCCTCATCTTAAGGCCACAAATTACTAAATTTAAACTAGCTCTTTGATAAAACTACAGAAAAGAATTAGTTCCTTCTCTCCAAGGTCAAGTACAAGTACAAACCAGTAGAAGCACTGTGAAAGCTTACATCATTTAGTATTCTCTCACCTGGACCACCAAGGTTGTCACTGTTCTTATTCTCATTTTCAATCTCTTTCAGTACTTCTCTCAAAGCTTCCCATTTTGGGTTACTTTCTAGAACCAATTCCCTTTTCAGTTCTGAAACAAAGTAAGATTGAACATAGCAGCTCTTGCAGCCAAAATATCCTTTAGACTTTAAATCAGTGGTTAGATGTCAATAGTGCGATGCTTGTTGGCAAATATGATATTCAACAGCCTACATATGCAACTTGTTATGCTAATGAGATGGAGAACACTCTTAAATTTAAAAATGGAGATAAGTGCTTTTGTGAAGCAAAAAGCTGAAATATTCACTCATTCTTCAATTCTGAAACTCCTGAATATATTTTTTAATAAAAGCAACCACAGCCTCCTACTCTTTTACATAAGATAATAAAGATGAAGCTAAACACCAATGTAATGCAAGAAAAATTCCACAAAAGCTCTCCCAGTGATCAGCTGAGCAAGCTTAGGAGAATCCCCTACTTCTTCCTGACTCTTTCATGTTGTTTATTATATGCTTTTGGAACTAAGATTATGTCTCAGTTAATCCCAGCTAACAGACTGAGATCCCGAGCTGTGGAAGTTCATGCAGGGAACCAGAGCACAAGTAATAATATGCAAAGCACTTGGAATTGTGTGACACTCTCAAACTTAAAATTAGGAATGATCAGTACCATTTTCCTTTTTTACATCACGTTTTTCAGAGCATTTGCCTTTCTGATTCAGTTTCTCATCTGCAGTGCGATAAACTCGAGCTCGAGCATTCACAAACATTGAAGTACTGGAGTCAAGGAATAGCCAGCCTGTAGAGGAAATGAGAAGGAAGCAGTAGTAGTTTGACATCTGCAATGTGTATGTGTTTCAACCCTTTGCAGTAAAAGCTCCAGATCTCTAAGCTGGAATACCTGCCCTACCTGCTTGCTGTGTAATTACCAGCTTAATAAAAGACAGAAATGTGATGCAAATCTCACACTGTTAAGTAACAGCAGTTAAGTGGGAAGATGAAAGAATTATCTGTCAATAAAAACCTACGTCCTTATGGCTGGTTATGTAAAACCCAATTAGATACCTTCATATGTTTGGGAATGTTAATTAAAAACATCAACATTGAACTGCTTCATGCATTAACTTGTGTGGTTATTCTGTTTACCTGAATTCTCACCAAAAGCTTTTTCACTTGCTTTCAGTGACTCCAGGAGATTAAGGAAAGTGACACAATCATACTGGGTTAGATACAGTAGCAAAGTACGGAGGATCTTCAAATCCTGGACCAAAGACTTTGTCTTAGCTCCAAGCTGATGCCAGAGAGGATCTAAATAGTGGCGTATTGTCTGGAAATATAAATTGGAAAGTTCGGAGTGTCAAACATACAGTATTGTATTATAGCTTCTAACCAAGCTGAAAATGCACTTTTTCTCTTATTTTACAGGGGATGGTACTGGTTAAAAAAATATAAAGATGTGCTGGTGAGATACTTGTTTTGATATAAGTTACCGTATTTTAGCAAAGCTAATGTAATATAGATGTCTTTATGAAAAACATTTCAGCAATTAGCAGATGTATACAATTTAATGCTTTCAGTAAATTTTTTCCTTTCCATCTCATAATAAAATACTGGTTAAATTTAAAAACCACCCTTATTTTACTGGTACTGGCCTGTTGTATTTAGTATCCAATGTCCTTTACTTAGGTAGAGCAAAAACCATTCTAATGTCATTTAGTTTCCAAAATAAGACGGGTACCATGAAGATGTACAACTTATAGAGCTCAAGAAAAAAATCTTCAAATATTTAAAGTACAGAAGGCCTTCCATCCAGATTAAATCACAGTTAACCAATAACTGTGTTGCACTGTGACTATTGATTTCACTCTAAAGAAAGCCTGTTTGCCAAAGATTGCAGATCTGCCAAAAATAACAAAGACCACACCGTTACTGACATATATAATGATTAAAGATACAGCAGATACATGCATGTGCATATTGTCTATTATATACAGTGCTTCTCCTACTAGAAAAAATGAAAAACACAGGCAAGAAATTCAAAAGGAAAAGGGAAGTATGTGTGTGGCAATAACTGATACGTATCTCCAAAGTATTCTGAGCTGAAGCTGCAGCTGTCTTTTTAATAACAGCAGCCACAATTATTATTATAACCATGAATTCGGATATTTTTACTGTTGGGATTTCAGAAATGAAGGAAGAACAACAATACCAACACATACAAACCCTACTGGCAACTGTCACATCACCATTACGTCCCCTTGTACCAGTAACAAACATGTCATGGGAGAATACTCAGCTGCTGCTGGTTATTTATTTTGCAAATAACATTTCTGTTTGCAGAAAAAGTGGCAGGCACTTCAGAGATCTACATCCTGTTAATTATACACTGCAGAACAATCAAAATGGTTACCTTGTCAAAAGGTTTAGCAATAGCATTCTCTAATGATAGATCTTCTACTTCAAGAGCTGGATTATAACGTTTGAGTTCCCTCAGACATGCGTTCAGAATGTCCAGGATTGCAGTCTGGATAGCAAGCATAGCAGGGGTCATTGCCACGTGTATTTCCACCACTTCAGGTTTATGCTTCTCTAAAAATGAGTGCACTGCTATATGAAATCTAAGAGAAAAACAGCTTCTTAAGATTTACTTGGATAGTTTTGACTTAGAATTACTCAAAAGTTTGTATAAACTACAATTACAATTGGTTTAAATGCTAGCAAGTTAGTTAATTCCAAAATAAGTTTGTACTGATGTGAAGACTGCAATCTTACGAACAGCCTCAGAAAACCATCTGTTCCACAATTATGACTGTAGTCATTCTAGTCATGTGAGCCTATAGTGCTGGTGGATGATCCATGGAAAATTACTGCACTGGATTCTGCATCATCATCACATACAGCAAATATTAAAATAAGCCAAAAAACTCTTGTAAGAGAGAAACTAGAAGGGGGTTCATGAATTCTCTGAAATCACATGGTGGCACCAGCAGATCCTGTGATGTTCCCAGCTTGCAATGATAACCAGCAGGTCCCTTTTGGAACCCTGTCCTTGAGCCACTCTGGCTGCACAGGTCCAGAGATGCCAGCTGACTGTTCCTGGCAGGATGAGGCTCAGGCAACCCAGTGGCTGCTGACCTCTGGAACTCCATGGACATTTCCCTTACTGCATGCTGCAGCCCCAGGTCTTTTCATGGGAGTCAAGGAAGGAAATCTAGAGAGCTTCTACTCAACCTTTCCTACCCTATGTATGTCCACTTCTACTCCCCTGGGATACTGAAAGACAGACTGTTAAAGAATTTCCAATGCAGAGGAACAGTTCATTAAGATGGAGTGAAACACATTCCAGCTTGGACTAATGGAACAAATGGGCAAAGCTCCTGCTCAGTGCAAGACCACTGACTGGGTCATCAAAGAGTGTCAAGTTCCATTTGTGGATCTGCTCCTGAAGACTCAGTGCATACCACATCTTGGCAATTTGTTTTTTAACAGTCATCAAGAAATATTCTTCATACACAACACACGTGTATTAAAGATTAAAAAAAATCTGACATGCAGAAAGAGATGCAGGGAGTTTCACCACAGCTGGAAAGAAACACCTCCATGAATGGCAGAACTGAGAGATTGTTTTCCTGTCAATTCATGGCTTAAATACTCTTGTTTAGTAAGAGAAACTTTTCTCAAACTATTAGGAATGTCACTTTTTGCTGTGATTTCTGTTGACTAAAAGAACAGCTCTACCATAAGGTTCATCTCCTTAATAGAGTTAATTTGAGTCTATTTTATAGACATAGTTCAGAAATTCAGTATCGTCAACACCACCTCTATCAAAAACTGAAAAACTTTTGTTTGGGAATACAGGAGGGAACACAGATTAGCAGTGTGACTGCATAGACCTTGTTTTCTTAGGAACCTGCTGTAAAATCCTTCATCTTTCCTCTAAGTTTAACTCTCCAGTGAAGTAAAGAAGTGCCTCACCTTGGCCACAGATAAAGCTTCCCGACAAAAAGATTTTTCATCACTCTTTCCACATGACAAAAGCCAGTGTTAAATGCAACTGCATTATCTGTAAAAGCTTTAATGAAGCCTTGCTTGTTCTTCTGGCGGTAAAGTCGCAAAATAAACGCTTCCTGACAGGACTCAATGATTCTGTGTGCTTTGTACACCAAAATGCCTGGCAAAAGAAAAAAAAGTCAAGTTAAAAAAAAGCACAGAAACGTCCAGGTTTGTTCAGATTTTTCCTCACAACTGTCTTATTCTTCTACTGTTCTTTTAATTACAGGAATTTAAGTCTTCTAAAATGAGGGTTAAACAAACTTTCTGGGGCTGAAATGAGTGATTCCTCAGTTTCAGTACCATGAAATTACCAAATAACAGAACTAGGTTAATAATGCACCTTAAAAAAAACAAAAAAGGCAAAAAAAAAAAAAGGCAAAAAAAAAAAAAGCTCGTGCATGAGTGGCAGGATTTACCAGCTCAGAAAATTCTTTATTCCTGAGGCGTAACTTGAACTTGAGCCTTTTAAAAGCAGGAAAAGCAAATGCATGAAATAACACACTGTTACAACAAAGAAAGTTTGATATGTTTGAGGCTGTGATAGTTGAATTCTTTTGTTAAGAGAAATTCTGGAATTACAGACTTGTCAAGTAACTTTCATTGGTAACAGTTCAAGTGTTTACATAATCAAAAAGCTTCTGAAAACATTTATTTTGCTTTTCTCTCCCATCTGACAGGCATATTCACACTTAAGGACAGCAAGTATTATCAAATGTATGAGTACACAAGCAGTTTTCTTCATGGCTATGGGTGTAGCAGGAATAAAAGATCTATCAAGCACATATTAAAAAAGAGAAATCCAACAGTTTAATTTAATTACATGTTTGAAGCAAACACTTCTGGAGTTCACAGTTCAGTCAGTCAAGACCTGCTAAACCAAGGCTTGTTTTTTCCTCATGCTTAATCATGTTAAACAGCACATTTCATTATTTTCCCTCTCCCCCTCCTGAAGTGAGGCCTGTGTGGTATCTGTTCACAGCTTCCAGTGGCATCACAAATGCCTTTCTAAAATGGAAGCAAAGGACATCAAACATCACAGGTTTTACCTTGTGCCTGACAAACTTACAAAGCATTTAATTTCTGTAGCAAGCCTCCTCAACTCAGCACCATGCCTTTGCTTGCTAAATGAAAAAACATTCAGAAAAAAAGACTTCCATATAACTGCTTGCCATTCATGATTAAGTCATGAAATAATCCACTATAAGGTATTTTTCTATCTAGATACTGTTAGACCTGTCCTATGAAGCAAATTTTTCAGTACACATTAACAATCATAGTCATCTCTGAACAACTTTCAGTTTATCAAGATGTGACTCCAGATGGACATGACAGGAAACACAATTTGTAAGAGGTCAGTAAGACTGTGTTTATTGTAATACTTTCCTGCTTTTAATCAATATATATCTGATTATGAAGTGAGTTCATACCTGCTTTGTAAGCCTTGGTAGAAACAACTTGCCACTTTTCATTACACCAATATGCAACAGTTTCACTGTGCTGTCAGGTACATCATTTCTACTCAGCTAAAACCACCAGGAATAATTCTGCTTTACTGCAGTGATAATTTATTATCTTCATTTTGCTGGATTTATGAGTTCATCAGATGTTAATTCACACTGATTTTACAAAAGACATTTTTACCACCTAGAAAGGCTTTTGCTTTTATCTCCTCATGAAATACTACTACAAGATTTTGCTGGTTTTGTTGTACAATCTCACACACAGACAAGGCACACAGGCCCAGGTGTTGGGAGGCTGGGAATGAAGCCACCAGTCGATTGCAGCTGCTCTGACACCGACCTCTGGTGGCAATGCAAAACCTGTCACAGCTCTGTGGCACTATAGGACAGCACCAGTATTAAAACTTCAGTGTATTTCTTCATCTTTTTCTTTTTTTTTTTTTTTAATTTTCTTCTTTGGTAGGGTAGAAAGGTAGAGAGGGAGGATTCAGGGGAAGAAGAGAAATTACCACAGGTTGCCCAGAAAACCTATTCACTTCTTTTGAACTTAGAAATTCCAAAATTGACAAATCTGGTGTTCTTTGACTCTAGCATAAAACTGTTCAAAATGTTTTAGAGTGGAACTTGTTATAGCTGGACTAAAAGGAAGGAGGTACAGCTTCTGAAGCAGAAATTCACATTCTTCTAAGCATACAATATTCAGCTGTGTTTAAACACTAAGATGTTAACACTTAGATAAGAGTAAAATATTCTTATATCCCCGGCTCCCAGATATCTCTTTTTTCAGCTCTCCAGGCTGTAACAGTGTTTCCAGCTTAGACAGAAACATAAAAACAAGAGTGGCTGGGGGAGAAGGGGAACAGAACATGAGAAGGAAAGGGTAACTCTCACATCTTCCATGTATAGCTTCTATATAACAACAAAAAAAGGTTGCAAGCTATTCCTAAAATCTTTACAATCACAGTAACAGCATTACTTTGTAATACCACTATTTGCATAGTGTCCAAGTGTGTCAATACAAAGATTAGTGAGGTATTTTTTGATGAGAAGTCATCAGGAGTAATTTGTTAATGCAGAAAAATAGGTAGTGTGCATGGCTGATAAAGCATGACATCTAAAATCAGTTTTAATCATAGACCAGTGCCCAACAGACCACAGGACACTATTTTACCAAGTGCAATCAATTATTCTTCTTTGAAAGCCTTTTTAAACTGTATGATTAAATAAGGCAAACAAATTTAGAGAAAAAAACCCCCAATTAAAAGTATGAAAGAACTACATATTTGCTCCTTTTACCTCAGTCTTGGTGGGGGCAAAAAAAAAAAAGGATAACTCTTCAACCTCAATACCTGTTAGTAGAACTCTTCATATAGAATTCAGCTTTGTGTATTTTCAAACAGAACACTCTTACCTTTATTTCATTAAGCTCTTACCGGTAATGAGATTGGCAGGAATTCTGTCAGTAAGGAAATCTACCACAAGGATCCGACTTGTTGCAAAGATGACTCCTCCTTGTGTGTAAAACTCATATCGAGTATTATTTGCAATTTCATTGGTAACGCGCCGAGGGAGATGAACAACTCCATCCGACCTCAGCTGATCAATAAAATACTCCTAAACCAAATACAATAAAAGCACAAGACATTATTGTGGTATCTAGGGAAAGGGATGCAAAAAGCACCTTTATTACACATACTCTGGTAATTTGAGGAGTGGAGCTGTCCAAAACAAATAAAGACACGATAGTATAACATACTAAAGGAAGTCAGAATTATGATTTTTTCTTTTTTGATATACTTCCTTCAGTTTCACACTCATCTGAGTGATTTAAAAATCTACATCGTCAGGAAAAGCTAGACAATACTTACATAAAAATGAGCAACTGACACTTCAAGGAGCTTATGTTTTCTTACATTTCAATAGCTCGTTTTCAGAGAAAATGCAATTTTAATACTGCCGAAAGGACACAGAATTGGGAAAAGATCATCTTTTAGTGCCCTCACCTGTCATTAGATGACTACAGCAGGTAGATCATATGCAACAAGCTTAATCTTATAAACTACAGCTGTGATCTTTATTCACCTATGGTTGCTATAAAAAGACCTCCCCTTCCTGATGGTGGGAAATTTGTCTGGTTCCAGAGAAAAAAGAACCTTTTTTTGTACAAGTAGGGACAAACCTATCAGCATGTTTCACCTGTTTCTCCTCACCGGTTACTTATAAGTTATATACTTGTTTTAGCTCATTAGTGTTATTAGGATTTCATCGTGCTGCAGGAGTAGAAATTCAACTGCCATGATCCCAAATGTGCATGGTTTGACAGCTTCCCCGGGACCTGGGGATGGACAACGAGCCGTCGCTGAGCCAGCAGTGCCCTTGTGGCCAAGAAGGCCAAGGGGATCCTGGGGTGCATTAGCAAGAGCACTGCCAGCAGGTCAGGGAGGTGACCCTGCCCCTCTGCTCAGCCCTGCTGAGACACTTCTGGAGTGCTGGGTCAGGTTCTGGGCTCCTCAGGACAAAGGGACAAGGAGCTGCTAGAGCAGAGCGTGACAAAGAGGGTGAGGCAACTGGAGCCTCTCTCTTGCGAGGAAAGGCTGAGGGAGCTGGAGCTGTTCAGCCTCGAGAAGAGATGCCTGAGAGGGAACCTGACCAATATCTGTCAGTGTGAGCAGGGAGGGCTCAGAGCAGGGCCCAGCGATGGGACAGGAGGCAACGGGCAGGAACTGATGCCCAGGAAGTTCCACCTGAACACGAGGAAGAGCTTCTTCACCGTGACTGACCGAGCACTGGGACAGATTGTCCAGGAAGGCCGTGGAGTCTCCCTCACTGGAACTATTTCAGAACTATCTGGACACAGTCTTGCGCCGTGTGCTCTGGGACGGCCCTGCCAGAGCAGGGAAGTGGGACCAGATGAGCCACTGCGGTCCCTACCAACCCGACCCATTGAGTGGTTCTGTGCCGGGGCCTGTACACAGAGCCCGGCCCGCCCCCCGCGCTGCCCTCACCGGAGCCCGCACACCCTCCCGCCAGCCCGGGGAGCCGCTCCGCTGGCCGGGGCAGCGACAGAGCCGCCGGCCGTCCCCGGGACGCGCTCGCAGCAGCCGGGAGGGGAAGGCGCGGGCGCTGGCAGTTGTCCATACCTCCTCGGCGGGGCTGGTGTTGAGCACGAGCACGAGGCTGGCGGGCTCGCAGTAGAGGCGCAGGAAGCGCAGCAGCAGGCGGTCGATGCCGAGCCCGCGGGCGCACACGACGAGCCCGTCGCGGTGGAACAGCTCCAGGAAGATCTGGCTCTCGTGCTCCAGCAGCGCCGCCATCACGGCACCGCTCCCGCGCACGCGCGCGGGCCCCCATAGCGCCCCCTGCCGGGTCCGCGCGCGCGGTCCTTCAGCCCGGGCGGTTTCCCGCCCCCCGCGCGAGGGCCCCGAGGCGCGCGGACAGGAGGGTCCCACAGGGAAATGTCCACCCATGGAAAACCACAGCGGGGGGGACGGGATCCCACACAGGGGCTCCTGCTGCGGCCAGCTGAACCTCCGCTTCTCCCCGTGCGGTGTGCTGCGGTAAAGCGAAGTAGCCGGTCTTCTCCAATCATTTTGTGTTTATTATGACCCGAGGGAATGGCCTGACGTTCTCCCAGGGGAGGTTTGGGTTAGATATTAGGAAAAGGCTCTTCATCCATAGGGTCGGGACTGAACAGGCTGCCCAGGGCAGTGGTCACCCCCCCCCCCCCCCCAAGGCTGGCAGATCTTCAGGAGCATTTGGACGCCGCTCTCAGGGTGGGATTGTTGGGGTGTCCTGTGCAGGGCCAGGAGCTGGATCGATGATTCTTGTGGGTCCTTCCTACTCAGAGTATTCTGTGATTCGGTTATTTTTTATTGGGTACCTACATTTCTTAAGCACGAAACCCAAACTCTGCTGAGCATTCCTCACACGAGGCATTAGCACCTCGCTGTTTCCTTGGTGCCCGCCCCGATCCGTGCAGAAAAGGCTGTTTGTGCCCAGAGGGGTGAGGAACTCCTCAGACCTGCTTTCAGAAACAGCTGGAAATGCAGGACACTCCTCAGGCTTCCCCTGAAATTCAGTCGAGCATCATGGAATCACAAAAGGGTTTGGGATGGAAAGGACCTTCATATCTTCCAGTGCCACGGCAGGGACACCTCCCTCTAGCTCAGGTTGCTCAGAGCCCCCGGGGTGGTCCCGGTTCTGCTGGGTCAAAATCCCCCTCTGGGAAGTGAAGGAGAAGGCTGCCAGCTTTGTGTGCGGGGCTGTTGGGCAGACGGGCAGCGCGCAGCCCGCTCCTTCCATTCTGGGAACCTCTGCAAAACGATCCCGTCACTTCTATTTGTGCTAGGTGCTGATTCCAGTTATCTCCGGCAATATCGTCTTCTTTGGGTAAAATGTCGTTATCAGGGCATCGAATCAACGGCCAAATATATTCAAATAATCACTTTCAGTTCTTTGTTTCACACTTTCACGTGTGGGCAGCTGCAGCGGGGGTTCCTTTGGGCTTTGGTGTTTTTCTAAGTGAGGGAAAATAACGTGTACGGCTGCCAACGTGTTCCTCTACTGCACACTTGTTCCAGTCAGCACTGCTAATGAAGAGGTACTTTAAAGAGCATTCTTTGTAAATTTGCCACACGGTCAGAATTATGCTATGGGAAATTTTAAATTAATGTAGGAAAAATGCAAATTATTTACAATACATGTCTTTGTATTTTAAAATGCAGTACAGCTCCTCAGGGCAAAGTAGAAAACAAGTCTTTAAAACCAGGCAAAATTAATAAAAGATGGGGACTATTCTTGATTTTTCTCATACACATTTCATATTTATGAAATTTTACGCTCATACCTAAACAATTTTTTCTTTGCAAGTTGAATCATATTGCTAGCTGTTGTACCAAATACCATGTTCTGGTTCTCATTTTTATCTGGCTGCTAAGAAGCTCTGTGATGTTTGCATTTAAAACTTATTTTAGACCATAAAAATCAGTATTTTTTTGAACAACTTTCCATTTTTGTGGACTGCAGGTCATTGCATTGAACCAAACAAAGCCTTACACAGTAACACAATAATTATCATTAACATTTATTACTAGTTTTGAATACTGTACGGAAAACTGAAGCCCAATATGGTTACTTCTTTGAGGAATTTCAGTATTCTGTAGAATTGTCCGTATGATTTAGGAACCAGCTATTTCCTTACCCTACTCTTTCCTACAGGAAGTAGAAACACTGTTTCCTAATGGTCCAGATAAAATATTTATGGCATTCCTGGATTATAATTTTATTTTATACTCTATATAATTTTATATATTTTTACTTTGGCTAAACGTAGTATTAATGTAAAACAGTTGTGTGAAGTCCTTCTTGTGGGTACACATTTATCAGCCAGCAGAGGGCTGTCATTTCTTACCTTAGAAGACCAGAATTTAGGCCTAAATCTTGCAATTTCTTTTTGTGCAATTTTTCTTTGCAAAACACTAGATTAATATTTAAAAAATTCATAAAAACACAAGAAATAACTTGAATAGGAGCAGGATAAATAAAATTTGGCTAAGAATTAGCTAAGAATTAGCTATGTAATTTTTAAGTTGGGAATAGTAGGCTAGGAGAACGTTATTCAGGGGATTGTATAAACACATTCTGTATCCAACAATCAAAGTTTGCTTTTAATTTTAAGCATATCAAAACTTATGTTTTATATATGTGTGTAATAAACATTTGGAGTAACTTTAAGAGTTTCATTCCATATAAAGTAGTAAACACACACAAATTATAAGTTACTTTCAAACTGATAGATGATGTGAGATGGTCAGTACAGCCCATTATCGACCTCCCAAGAAAGATATTTACTTGTGTGTTTTAAAAATGCATTAACAGATCTATTTATTTCATCATATTAACACTAAATGAAAGTCAAGTTAATTGCCTGGTAGTGCAATAGAACAAATCCCTGGAGGGGGAATTAGTATTTGGCTGACTCCTTTTTATTTGGATCAGCAATGTTAATATTAGTCTTTATGATACGCTTTTGACAACTAATTCGTTTTAAAGTTTTACAAGTTATTGCTCATTACTTTAGAAGAGAAAAATGCAAAAATCATGACTAAGTAATTAATCTGCCCATCTGGGTAGCGTCAACAGTCTTGTCTGAAGACAGTAACAGTTCTTTTGTGTCATAGTCATAAACTTTTATTACATGTAAAGCTTTGAAGAGGCCTCTCTGTGAGAAGAAAAACATTTAAGTAACTTACATAAATCTTTTGTATTTAAGTAAAATTCCATATTTTCAGCTGTGAAAATGTGGTGAGATTGCCAACTCGGTGGATTTTTTTATTGTGTCTTTGATTTGGTTTGTTGTTTGGATATAGAAATATTTATATTTGTCTGTATGTTTAAATATACATTGGAAATTGAAAAAGTTGTGTTCCATAATCTGGAAATTTATTAGAAACATTTCTTCATATTCTTAGAATACGTAGTTTTGAGGGGGGCAATTTCTGTGATTTGTAATTGGCTGAAATAGATTTTTCTCCAGCAGTCTACATACAGAACATTCTTTATAAGTTAAAAGATATTACCCCTATAAAAGAAAACCTAATTATTCTTTTTCACTGAGGCTATTGTAAAAATTAAATATGACATGTTTTTGCTGGGTTAAAAATGGACTGCAGTAAAAGAGCTGATTTAGGCTGTGGTCTGATTGATAGGGAACATTAGTAAGGGAAAGGTGAGTTTTCATCCTGCACTGGCTCTGCACAGACCAGGAGACCCTGGAACTCCCAACTCCTCCCCTTTGTTTCGCCCTTAGGTGTAATTGCCATGCAAGTCACAGAAAGTGTGTTCAGTATAATTTGTCTTAAGTAAACTCTGAATTAGGCTTAAGCAGCTGTTAATGATTTCCACAGGGTGTTTTTTCTCCATAATTAAAAGGCTAGGTTTAAAACTTTAAAGATACATACATATAGTTTGTACTTCAGTATCCTGAACAACCTTAATTTTGATTTTTCCCCCTCTATTTCTGCATCTAATATAAATAATATATGTGGTGACTGTGTAGAATATCCAACTTAATAATTTCTATATGAAAAAGTCATGAAAAAGTAATGAAATGCAGTGATGTTTCTTTATTTTAGCAGTATATAGAAATGACAGATGAAGTGTTTTAATACCTTACTTATGTTCAAGTCTCTCACACATTTCTGATGACCACAGGCATATTCACTCAGTGGTGTTTAGCTGCTCATTTAATAGAAATAATTTTACAAATAACTTACTTTGTTATTAACAAAAGCAGAAGCAGTTGATGGTGCAAAGAATGTTTGCCCCATTGTGACCAGCGTAGAATTGTTGTATGGTAGTGGCAATACAAATCTGCTTTTTCAATTTTAGTTGAAGATTTTGTGTTTTCTGACCCTCAATGAAGAAAATATTGATGACAACATAAAGTTCTGAGTGCTATTAGAAGTGTGACTTTTCTTGCCATTTTTTAATACATTACTTTGGTAACTCTGATGATATCCCACTGGTAGATTTTAGAGAAGCCAAATTAATGTCCTTGCTATATTGTGTTACACTGTTTTATGTTTATAAACAAAAAAGGTTTTTTATTTAACTAATTTTAGAACCAAACATTATTATGGCTTGTGAACAAGAATGTTTAATTATGTATGTACTTTGCTGTATATTTTGGTCCCCTTTTATTCTGAAAGCCCAGGGTGTGTTTTGGTGGTAGGATAAATCCACTTTTATGACTGACAGTATCTATCAGGGCCACATGACAGAATTGTCTGTAAGGTTCACGTCCTGCCTGTTCACATTTCTGTGAAAAAATGTGGGTGGATTAATACTGAAACAAATAGCATTGGGTGAGAATAGTTATTGTTTGCTCTGATTGTTTGTTCTGATTATCAGAATAATGTTAGCACAAGATTTGCATCCCATGCTTCACTTGACAAAATGGGGTTGTTTGCTGCAATCTGACTGATTGTAATGGGTGTTTCCTAGAATTTGTTTTTTGTAGGAAGTTGGTTGGTTTCTATGGCTTAGAAGACCCTAAGTAAAAAAACAAGGCGGGAAAGGCAAGGTTCAGATGGTCATAAACCAAACCCCTAATTACACAAATACCATTTACAGGCAGCAGTGTGGAATTTTCACTTTTTAAAAAGCAGGAGTTGTTGCTTATAAACAACTGCAATATTGACTTATTACTGTAAGCCTTCTATAAATGCAACTGTTTGTGGAATTTTGCTTTCTGCGGTTGTAATGGGATGAGATGTACCTGAAGAAAGAAAAAGGAGTGTTTAGTGTTTGAAGTGCAATGCACTTCTGCAATAATATTTGAGCTGGTATTCTTTATGGGAATTATGTACCTAGAGAGAATCAAGGCTGGCACATCAGCAGTGATGACTTTTAGACATAATTCGGAGTAATAGATGTATACATATTGCATTTGCTAATTTTATTCAGCAAGCAAATTTGAAAATTGGTATGATAAAACTCAGAAGTAGGTGTTGGGGTTGATTAGGAAGAGTAGGGAGATAACCTCTGGTGTATCAGCAGGTAGGCTGGTGCAAGGAAAGGAGATGAAATGTTGAAAATATTCTGAACTACCCATTAACACATTAATGTAGTATGAATACAATCAAATAAATTGAGAATATTTCATATACAGAAATGAAAGCAAGGCATACAATATTCTAAAATAATTGGATTTTTTAGTCTAGAATTAGTAGCTTCTAATTTTACCCACCTTAATTTACATTAAAGCTAATTGCTATCATTGATGATCTCTGATTCCATGACCCCATTACCCTTTTTGACCCTATTATCAATCTTTTTGGAGCTTGAAAAAAATGGTATTGCTTGAATGAAGTTACATGTTTTCAGGTTTCCCAAAATTTCTATCAATAAAATTAGGGTTACTGCTAGGCTAAAGAAACAGTATCCTTTTATTTTTGTAACAACTGTAGCAATTCTGCCAGCCCTAAGGGCTACCTAAGCAGCCATTGGGGAAGCCCAGGCAGAAATCAATACCAAAGTGCTCATCCAGAGAGATGTGCTGCAAAAGGAACCTGGAAGATGGGAGAACGTGAAAGCTTTTCCTACGCAGTTGTTTAGTTTTCTCTTGAATTTTGAACTTTGGAGTCTTAGGCAGTATTACACTTTGTTTTCCTGTCAGTTTATTATGATTTGCCTCTGATGCTCTGAAGCAAAAGACTATTACTAGAGATGGTTTCCATAGCAATTACAACCATCTGAATATGCATAGAACTGCTTTCCCATTGTTTCCATTTTTTCCAAGGATTTTTATTTACCAGATGAATGGTGCAAGGTAACTTTATTAGAGAGCTGCAAGGGGGATTTGTTGAGTGCTTTTTGGAAAGGGACGGGCTATCTTAGCCATGGTACTTGTCAAAAAACATAGTGAATAATTTGGCAGTTAAAAAAATACCTTTATTGTCTCCCCACATTTGTAGCCTAATGGAATGTGTAAGAGTGCCACAGCCATTTCATTTCACAGGGCATTGGTTTCATGCAGATAGATCAGAGTTTGAACTGTAAGTGGTTGAGTTGTGTGGGCATACTTAATTTTCCTGTCTCCTCTTCAGAGTGGAGTCAAATGGAGCAAGTGGTATCATAGCTTGTAAAATCCTTTTTGTTTGTACACTACCAAAAGAGGATCAGATGCTCTCTGTGGTCTCTGAAGTCTGCTGTGTTACAAAAAGCAAGTACTGACAAGTAGATTTGGTCCAGTTCTGTGCTGCCTTTTGCCCTTTTGATCACAATCCCTTGACGGGATTTCCAAGTTATGACAAGATTCTCCATTATGTCTACTATCCATGTGTCATGTTCTGAATTATACTCTAGTGATACAGCAGCAATTAATTGTTCCACATAGTGACTTTTACAAATCAAAGAAGCTCACTTCTTTGGGAAGTTAAAATAATTCAGCACTTGGAATTGCCCAGTAGCTCAATGGGAAGTTATGGAAGCAAAACCAGAAGAGCATGTGTCATATATGGAAACTACTAGAGCTCTTCATCAGAAATAAATGTCTGTCTTGAGTCTTCTTAAACTTCATCAAATTTGATTCAGAGCATGGGTTGTTCTATTACTTGCTATTTCCTGGCAGATCTTTTACTGTTTTATCTCTTAGTCCCCCTAGTTCTAATATTTTATCTGTCTTCCCTTGCCCAGCCTCTATCGATACTTGATTTGTGGTTTCTCCTAACCAAAGAAGGGCTTTAACTTTCTTCTAGAGAGTTACACATTGCATCTGATTATTTGCAGTTTGTTTTGTGTCAAGTTCTTTTGTACTCATACAGCCAAAAACCACCGAGCTACGCAGATTTGTTATGAGATAAAGTGTCTGACTCTCTAGAGTTGCACAGACGGAATGGTGCTACTTTCACAGTGGATGTGCTACTAAAATTTAAAAGGAACAGCATGAAAAACATCTTATCTGTAAGCGACGATTCTCATTGAAGTGTCTGTCTTTGGAATCCAAAAATGGTGACTGAATGCATAAGGTGTTTGTTAAGGAATTAACTCAAGCTGTTCAGCTCTTTTTCAAACTTTACTGTGATGGATAAACTAAATTTTCTTTGGATTTTTTTAGAAATTTCTTTCTTATGAGAAATAGATCTGTGTAGAATTTCTGCTAAAGTTTGTCAGTACTTTTCAAAGTAACTACTTACTTTGTACAAGCACTTTAGACAAGAATTTAGAATTGAATTCTAGACTCAGTCACAAGATGTGGAAATGCTACTGCTGTGGATCCTAAGGAATCGAAGTTAATTGCAGTAATTTGCTGCTGAGCTGTGTGGTGCATAAAATCAAAATATATAGACTGACAAGAAAATCTACAGTCAAGCAAATTCATTTTAACAAATGAATGGTACAATTTGGGTACCATTAATAACTCATTATGGGTATTATTTCTTCTGCTATGCCTCCTTTGACACACTCTTGGAATACCAAATCTGCCTTCTGTTCTTTCTTCATGCTGTTATCAACCACTGTCTCCCCTCTGGAGGTTTTTCACAGACCTCAATCCCCTCCACCCTGTACAAAACCCATTTTACTTCTGAAAACAATGCCTGGCAGGGCTCATCTCAGGATCTGATGCCTGTGGGTTGAGAGACAGAGGCCAGTCATTCTCCAGGGGCTGCACAGCTGAGACAGGTAAGAGGTGGTGGGACTGACACTCCTTACAGATGGATACAATTCAAAAATATCTCCAGGGAAGTTTGAACTAATTTTTTTCCTGTATTTCACTGTACCCCCTTTATAAAGGTTTTCTGTGCTGCAATATGTTACAATGTGCCCCTCCTCTGCTGTCAGACCATGTGCTTAATGCTGGTTCTTGCCTTCCTAGAGAGCCCCCAGTAGTGTCACTTATGGGCAGAGAGCTGAAGATGGAAAAAATCTCTGTCCGAGTCCCTTTACAGTCTTTTTTTCAAGCAGTGTTGTTGCTCAAGTCCCATTCTGCCTTTGCAGACCTATCCTATTTATTATTTAATTTTGGTTTTTTTTGTTCCTCTAAGGAGCAGAAAACTCCTCAGAAGAGATAGTTACAAAACTGCCATAGAGGTGCTCAACTATTATCTAAGTTTATTTATTAATCCTTGCACACTGTTGCTTAGTAAATTAAGTTAAATTAATCAAGTCAGTCTTCAGTATATGGAGCTTTAATTTTGTATCTTTATTTTTATTTATTTGAATGAAGGTCTTACTACTTACTTTTGGATAAAATGGTGCAGACATAACCATCATCGCAGGAAATCAGTGAGGAAGGAGAAAAGTATGTATGAAAAAGACATATTGCTAAAATTCAAAGAGAAGGCTGATGCTTTGAATGTGGCAATATATATTGGGCAGCTCTTCTGATTTTGAAATATATTGAAGAGTTTTAGAAAATATATCTTGATCTAACTTTTTAGCCTTTGAAGCTTTACAACCTGACCCCATTTGCAAATATTCATAATCCTGTAAAAGAGATGCATAATGAGGTTCTTAAAAACCCTTGAACATTGATTAAAGTACTTTAGAATCCAAAGAATCATACTCCTATTCATGCATAATAAAACAAGGGCTTTTACATTAAACTGGTTACCTGCAAAGTCTTACAGGCTTTTTACTTTTTATTTCCCTCTGCTCTAAGGCTGGTGTTTGATTTGTCCTGCAGTCAAATCTCCCATTTAGATTATAAGGGAAACTGGGAATACACTTTCAATGCTTTATTCAAAATGCACATAGATTAGAAAAGGAATAGATAAATAGATGACTGGGAAACAAGCAGATTCAGGTGTTTGTACTGTCCTTTGTCCTTTTTTTTACTAGAATGACCTGCCTCATAGATAGCATTTAATAATGTATTTTTTTCAATATGAAATAGGAAATGCTAAATTATTTCTAATGTCATGTTTCAATAACATTTGAATTTTAATGGTATGCATCAAAGTAATGAAAATACATAGGTTAAGGCTGATTAAATGTCTGTAATTATGTGGTTTCTAAGCAACATATGCAACACAGTGTATCACTATAAAGTATTAATTGTAGTAGTTGTAATAGTCAGCAACTCTTGTTTGGTTAGTCTTGTAATAATGCTTTAATACTTTCTCAATATTTATCCTAATTAAGATAATTTTTAATCCTCTGCTTTTGGGGAATTAAATAATTGTAGCATTATTGGAAAAATTACTTGGTCTTTCTAGTAGTAGTGTCTTGGCACTTTCTCGAAAAGCCTAAGGGAACTTCCAGCTGTAAACTGCACAACGTCGTCTTTTTGTGATGGAGGAATAGGTTTCCAATATCTACATGGCTAATCTTGGTAGTAACTGAAGGTTGCAAAGTCAGGCAGAGGGTCTTTAGATACAGATGCAAAGTAGTTTGATAGTATAAGTCCAATATCTCTTGAATAGGTGTCCATATCACAGAAAAACCTGTCACGATTGGCACTAATTGCCAACCTTCTTGGCAGATTCTGAAATATGGCCCAAAGAGTGATTGGATAAAGATGAACTCTTGCATCCACCCATGTTCAGAGGTAGCTGTTTCTTGTCAGGATTGACAGCTGTTAGTGGGGTGGGGTATGAACCTTGGAAGGTCTTTTCCTTTGGTCTTTTTCCTTCATCCTTTCTGTGGATTTTGGTTTTTAGTGTTTCAAAGTAATACTAATACTTCTGAGAAAAACAAAGATCACTTCAAGACTTAATAAAAAGAAATCTAATTGATACTGTTCCTGAAATTTCATACAAGAAAAAAGGTTAGCAGGAGAGATGAGGTATTTTTCTTGTCAGTCATACCTGGAAAGTTGCTATTTTGACTTCTACCAGGAGGGAGGAATGCCATAATGTTTCTCAGCATGGAAGATGAATTCAGGGGAGTGGAGTGGTGGTGAATCATCTCAATAGGACAATGGACTATCCTTTGTCAGGAAACAATCAAGATGCTACTCTGTTTTTTTCCCCCTCAAGTCCCAGAATGCTAGTTAAAAATACATATTTTGGATGATTTTTAGGAGATTTTTATCTGTTTAATTGTTTCTTTTGTGCCTATATGTATTAATTCAGACAGCCTCAGACTGTTGTCCAAACCAGTATCTTAATAAGCATGGTTATCATGTTGACATTCATCATGCAGATTTGGATAGAAGTTTCTATAAGCAATTCCTTACTTTTTCTCTAAGGATTTCTGGCTTTCACACTGAAAATTAATTTAAAATTAATTAAAAAGATGAAAATACTTAGGATCATTTATACTTTTAATTAAATTAAAAGACTTGAGGGAAGGTTTGTGGTCATTTTTGACCACTCATGCATTTCAATTCAAAATTATTGGAAAATGAGTTCCCAGAGTCATCTGTGAGTAGTCCCATGAGTCACATTACTGGTGCTTTTCCAAAAAACTTCAGTGAATGTGGGCTGGGATAATCTGATAGAGAAATTTTACATTTGACTGCAGCTTATGAGAAATACCTTCTTCAAACACCAAGGATTGTTGGAAACATCCAAATACGTTGTGAAGCTTTTACAATGAGTTCCATACTGAAGCCCAAGGAACTTTTATCTTGGTGGATTTCAGTTCGTAGACCTGTGTTAATACACACGGTTTAATATGCTCTCCCAAACTAAAATGTATAGTCAAAAATATAAACATCAAATTTTTCTTGGTAGCATGGCACAGAGTTTTACGTGGAGTGCATGTGGTGATGTGCTGATTTTTGATGTCCAATCCATTCCAAAGCTCTCAAAAGGACAAAGATTCTGTAACAAGGAAAGAAGGACCAATCCCACAGTTGTCTTCAGAACCCTGGAAGACATTTTTTGTAGCTTTGTGAAAAGTTACCTGGTTCATCTGACCTAAAAGTAGTTCTGACTTGGTTTACTTAATAGCATTAGATTATGGAAACATCACGGGTCCTAGTTCTGTGTTACATGAATGAGACAAACTCTTCTGTCCTGCATTTTTGTGTCATCTGAACTGTGTTGAAAATGCTTCCTGCTAAGAAATACCTCTAGGCCGAAAATCAAATATATTTACTATTTATGTATGGTGTCTTTATGAAGGACACTTCTGCAAGGTGTTCAAGCTCTTACAGAACAAAGAAAGAGGATAGAAGGAAAACTAAATAGCTGATTCTGCACCACTTGGTACAAATGTGAACTGTTGAAGTACAGACCAGTTTGGGAGAATGTTATGGGCAAATAAAATAAAACAGGAGAGTATAAATAAAAACACTGGGCAGATTGTTCCTGCTCTTGGTAAAGTTGTGTAAAGTATGCATGAAAGGAAATACCTGCAGTAAATAAAACTTCCATGTGAAAACATCTAAGGCTAAATCATTACCAAAGGCAGAAGTTGAACTGAGCTGACATTTCACAAGGAATCTCATCTTCCACAAGATGGAGCTGTGTGATTTCTGCTTTTGGAAGCAATTCAGTCTATTAGTAAATGATTCTTTGATTCTGTACAAGGACAGGAGAATCACAGTGATCTATCATTGCTTTCTTTCTCAGATGCTAAGGAACTGCTGCAATTTAATTCTAGATGGTCGTGTGGGTGCTAAAAATATTGAATTTAACACGAAGGCCCCTGAATCCAGAAGAAAAGCTGTATTAAAAAGAAAAGAAGGAAAGAAAACCATTACCTTTCTCTGTGAAGATCACAGCAATTTGCCTAGTGTGTGAGGGCCTGTCAGCTTTTCTTTATTTACTCACTTTGATGATGACTGCAATGCAGATTTCTTTGGAATGGTTTCTTATCATTTATGCTCTGCAACATCTGAATGAGGGAGGGATATGACTGCCTAAATGATAATTCAAACAAGTATTTTGAGTAACACTGATGGACCTCCAGTTCTGGAGTGTTTATTAGGTCTGAGCAGATGTAAGTGAAGTACTTCATCAGCAGAATGCAATACTGTCTTAGGAAGCAATGACTGGAAAAAATCAAGGATTCATGGTAGTAGAAAAATAGCAGAACATGAGGTCCTGGTGTGATGCCTTTGCATACAAAGGTAATGTAATCCTTTTCCCGAAAAAGCAGGGAAACTGAACAGGAGTAAGGACCAGGGGGAGATTGTTTTTCCTTGTTATGTGGCATTGGTGAGACTGGCTGAGGAGACAGGAAAGAAACACCACGTAACCTTCAGAACCAGCGCTGCCATGAGCAGAGCTGGGCAGAGGCGAGGAACCAGCATCACTGGGAATCTCCCAGTTAGATGTGGGCCAAGGATCATCCAGACAAAGGCCTGGAAAGGTACAAGAGTCCTTTCACAATGTATCAAGAATTTTAAAAGGTACAAGTTACTCAGGTGTTATCACAGGATGTGTCCCCAGCGCCAAGTGGCCAATTCCCAGCAGGGCTCCTGTGGGCCCAGCCAAAGCAGGCTGTGATTGCCTGTGGCCTCCTGGAGCAAGTGCTGGCAGTCTGAAGTGCTCCTTGAACCAACACTGGAGAATGCAAACAGCAACTTGTGTGCAGCATCGTTAAACCACAGTGAGAGTCACAGTGACGGTTTCCAACATGTTCCTGGGTTTATTGGTTTGGATTGTAGTGGGTTCATGATTATAAACACTTCAGAAACCTTAACGAATTTTTCTGATTACTGTGTATATGCTGAAGCTTGGTTTCAAGTGAGGTTATGTCCAATCAAATTACAGCTCCCTTCTTAATTCACTTTCATGGCTAAAACCTCCAAAATATACTGCCAACCACTCCTCTGTTTCCCAGCCTGTGCCTGGCAGAGAAATGGGAGATTCGTGATTGCTTCCAAATTCCACGCAAGGGGATTGTGTGGCTGATATGTACACAATCACCGACTGGTGGGTATGTCAAGCATAATAGATAATTGCTGAGCTTATACAGCAATATTTTCCTCACTGGGAAGACTCATGTCAGTCTTTATCTCCTACTCAACTGTCAGTTCTCATGGAAACTTGTTGGAACTTCATATCTTTTAGACCAGGTCCTCTTGTCAAATTTGATCAAAATTAGCCAATTCATTCAAAAGTTATGAGGGAGGGGATGAGAACTGACAGGCTGGCAGTACATCTGTGTAATTTATTTCCTTGCAAAACTAGCATGGACAGCAAAATTTTGTAATTTTCAAAATAGGCAGTCAGAATTCAGTAACCTGTATTTAACTGAACTTACAGAAATTCACATGACTAAGTTGATGTGCACAACTTAATGTTTGAGTCACAGTGTTGAGAGTCCTCATCATTATGGGCTTATGTGCCAATGGATATATATATATAAACTAATATATAGACCACATTCTCTCCTGGAGTACTTGAGGATAAAACTAGATAATCTAGCAGTTTTTCAGTTTGTTTAGCTAACTCAAGCCAATTTTCAAAAAAACCCAAACACAAGGGGGATCATATAGTTACTGAGTTTGCAGTCTGTGGATTAAAACTCTGTTACAGAGTTAGGTATTAAACAACTTAGTAGAATTGTCTCTTCTTTAATTATACATTTCTGAAATCAGGTAAAGTGAGTGATTTATTTTTTAAATAATATAAAATTGTTTAAATAGTAATAAAACATATGTACCAAATCCATGCATTTTTATTTTATATTAAATAAAATCAGCCATAGAGGTAGTTTAGTTTAGCGACTTCACTTTTTTACATAGTTTTCTTAAGCCTTTTGAGATGCAGCAGTCTTTGTAAAAACAACGTTACGTTTGAAGAAGTCAAAAGAAACAATCCTGTGATCCTGCCACAGAAAAACTGATTTTGGCTGGGCACAGTAGTCCATCTAGGTATAGATTTTATCTTCAACAGTATCTGTTGAGAAAGATGATTATGTATATCCTGTCATTAAATCATATATGTGAAAGGATGGAAACTCTTTAATATGATTCTTCCGTCTTTCTAGGGGTAGAAAAAATAGGAACCTGCTTGTTTCAGACCTACTTGAAAGATTTTCAGAAATGAATAATTCACATCCATAATGTGAGTTGGATTGCATCCCATGAGGGAGAACATGAAAAGAAAAAGGCAGACATTACTAGTCAAGCCTTACTTTCATGCCACCAATAAACAAGGCTTTAAATGAAACACAGAAGCAGTGAAGTGTGTGAAATTCATAATTTGAAAAGGAGGCATGTAATAACAGGGAGAGCTGTTGAAGTAACTTAAGAACCAAATGAAGGTGCTTTATTTGCAGGTAAGTATAGTGCAACCTACACACTTCAATCAAGCCAACAGTAGGCTTTAGTAAGAGATAATAAAGTGTGAAAGGTGGTTTTGTGAGGAGGATGGAAAGATGCTTGTACTTACTGCCTGTATTTACGTGTGCAGCAAACACTCCAAAATAGGCCCACTGTGTTGCCTTGCACTGTGGCACCCAAACATGTGATCTGTGGGCTCACTTCAAGCTGAAACTTGCATTTTGGATAGGGGGAAGTCAAAATTCATGGGAGGAAACATCAGCTATGATGATCCACCTAAATAAAATATTCATGTAAGTGCCTTGCAGGTATCTCAGCAGTTATCAGGGTGTATAATTGAAAGTACACAAAGGGCTTAAAAATGGTGTATTGGAATGTAACAGTTTATTTAAGTAGAATGAAGAACTGTGCCTATTCACTTGTAAATGAAAGTTCGTTTTGAGTCCCATAACTTTGAGATCTGATGATATGCTCTTATGTGGAGTTATATTTCAGTCTCCCTGGCCCATTTCAACTTGTTCACAGGTAGATTGTTCCTGAAATTCTGTGGAAATGAACAGAGGCAAAGAGCACCTTGTCTGAATGTAGCTATCTGTATTAACTCCCTATCCAAGACAAGATTAAATGTATTCATAATTAAATTAAAGCAAGCCTGATGTGCTGTGGAGCAACTTTTTTTTCTGCAGTTGGGTTCCACCTGCAATAAAAACATAACTGAGTAGCGCCTGCTGTGCTCTTTGTAGTCTCCCCAGGGATGTGTGTTGTCACCGAGTAACACACCCTTTGTTTGAGGAGAGAAATATCTCCAACTCTTTTACTCCAAAAGTAGCATTACAGTAAATGTTGTGACACAAAAAAAGAGTCAGTGATCTTCTAAGTCTTCTAAGTCTTCCAGGACATTTAGGGAGCTTTTGCCTGAAGTCTGGTTATTTTATTCCTTTTTTTTTTTTTTTTTTTTTTTTTTTTTTTTTTTTTTTTGAGAAGCAGTGTACTTGATGTACAACATCCAGCCCAGTGGGCATTGAGGTTGGATAACTATTCTTAACATTAGCTGTAATAAAAATGTCTGGGTTGGGGTAAATATGAAAGGAAGAAGGAAGCATTGAGAAAGAATAAAGAGACACATTTTTAATTGTTACAGCTATTCTAGAGCCCATAATTTTTCTGTTGTCCTGTTGTTCTCAGGACTAATTATATCTTACAGTCCCACAGGAATGGTGGAATTTGCAGCCTAATGAATGAAATAACTTCTTAGGATTTCTCCTCCCTATTTTTATTTTACGTTTACCACTGTGAGCTTCGAATGCTGTGTTCCTTTTCTGCTGTCTGAGACTTGGAGGACAGCTCTGTCCAACAGCCTGTTCCTCTGGTCCTAGAATTTACTCTTCTTTCACACTTTATAGGAGCTCTTTAGAATCCACGTAGTGTACAAAATCTGTCATCTTCCACAAAGCCCAGCTGTAAAATATACAGTACTGTAGAGTGGATACTTGATCAGCTTGGTAGTTGAGCCCTTGGTGTCCCCCAAAAGGGTCTGGAAATACAATGAAGCAGTAATGAAATGTGTCAGCTTGGAATGGAGTGTCCCGGCTGAGGACCAGGGCTCTGTCTCTGGGAATCAGCATGAGGTTGTGTTAATATTGCAGGCTCATGAATGTTTTAGTTTGAGTAAATGCAAAAATCCTTCAAACTCTGTCCTTTCTAGATTTGGTTGGCAGAAGAATCTGCTGCAGGGTTAGCTGGCTTTCTGCTATGATTCATAGATGTGCTTTCTCATCTCTTACACAGAGAATGTTGCTACATTCTCCTTTCTTTGAAATGAAATGCCTGTTTTTTAGAGCTATTTTGAAAAGTGTAATTAAATGTCACCAAAAGAATGTATGACTTTTTTTGAGGGGTGATCCCTGCTCAGCTGCACCTGTTTGCCTGTTCACTCAACATGAATTAATTGGAGCTTTATCTTCTCTCCTTCCTTTCTGTATTTTATCCTTCTCTTTGTAGAAAGGCAAATCTGAGCCCCAGAGATCCAGCTGAAAAATCTCCTTGCATGTAGACAAACGATGAGCATGAGATATAGAACAGGAGGGAGAATATGAGGGAAAAAGGAGAATAAGAAATACTTTATTCAGATAATTACCAAACAAGAGATAGAGGTCTATAAAACTTAAGAAAAAAAAAAGGCATGCACAGGCTGTCTCCTGCAGACCTCCTGCAAACATTTCAGCTGTATATTTTGACAAAAGATTTTCTGACTTTTTAGGGGTGCCCTCAGTTTTCGAACTATGGCTTGGCACAGGAAACACTTGACAAGATATTTCTGACAAAACCCTATGATTTCAATCCAGAAATAGAAAATAGCACATGCATGAAATTCTGGTACTTCTAGGTATATTTTGATAAGAACTTACCAGAGATCAATATTTTAAATAATAAGTACTTTAAAATACTCCTTTGTAAGGTTAATTGCAGTTAAAGAGGAAAGAACGACATGTAGACTTTAGTATTGAGCACTCGGCTCATAAGAATTGAAAATGAAATTAATATAATATGGATCTCTGTGTAACAGGATTTTCTTGTTCTGAGTGTTCCATGTGTTTTTTCTTTTCCTGACATCAGTGTGATGAGTTTATGTGGACAGTTATTTTGGAGATGGTGTGGCTCACATGTGTGAAGGAAGTAAAAATCTCTGTAAAAATAATGGAAACCAAGGGAACTATTTAAAGACTGGATAAAAAAGAGGTGCTTTTGCAGCTGAATGTATTTTTGTATGTTTTCAGCTGCTGTAAAGAAAAAGGTGCCATCCATATTTATGCTTCATTAAATAAGCATAAGGAGACCTGAAAAATAAAAAGGAAAACTGAAACTTTCTTCCTTGTCAGTATGAAGGAACCTGTCAGTGAAAGATGCACTATTTAAATTGTGCCACACCAAAAATGGGGATCAGGAACAAAGCAGATGAATAGAGCCTGTTTCACAGATTCCAGAAGAAAGAGATCTCAATTTTTCTAAGTCAATAAACATGAAATTGTTTCCTATATGGTTCTAAATTCTGACATGAAGAAGTAAAACCACCAGCTACTATATTGGTTTGATATTCCCAGTATTTCAGAAAATGGAATAATTGATTGTTTCTTTCTTTCTGAAGTTGGGAGCTTTTTTCTTTTTTTTTGATGATAGCTCTAGAAGCTCTGTTTTTGTCTACTTTATAAATACTTTGAGTAAAAATATTTACAGCTAACCATAAGTATAGGCAATGCTTCTTATTGCATCACATAAAAAATAATCTAATTTTTTTCTGATTCAATCACTCACATTTTGCTGTGACTTTCAATTCTTTAAATAGGATGAAAATTCATAAAGGAGATGCATGAAGTTTATGATTTTATAGGATAAAAATATTATTTCTATCTATTATCTATTTCTGCTAGAAAGAAAATTTTCCTCATGCATATAGAGAAACTGCAGTGATGGTCACTATTATTGTCTTTTCCTGGTAAGAAATTAGGAGTTGCAAAAGGAGAAAATCAGAAACATTCATGAATCCTAAAGCTGAATCTCTTTTGTAATATGTTCCAACTTCTGCAGCCTTTCTCTTACAGTGCTGGGGTACTGCTGCAGGTGACCCCAGGTGAACTGGAGATCTGAAAACTGGCCTTGGCAATGATGGTGTGTGTGCCTGGGCAAGAGCAGCAGATTCTCGATATGTAGAGAAGGGGAAAGAACAGCATTCAGATTGATTTGGCTATTTGTGTCTTTTAATTATTGTTAGTTCAGTCATCAAAGAATAATGTGGAAAACACTTTAACCAGCAACTGGTAATGCAAACCCTTGAGCTCACTCAAACATCGCTTCTGTATTCAATTCCTGTTACCATTACACCAGGTCTCCTAAATTTGCTTCAGCTTCTTTGTCCTCAAATGTTTATCTGGCAGAGTTGGTTTTGGTTTAGCTCTTTTGTTTCAGCTGAGTGAATGGTAAATTTTCTACTTTCAAATCCAGATACCCCTTGGTTTTGAAAGTCCATCTCCTAAACACCTTGCCTGGTTTTTGGTTCCTCTCTTTACAGGATTGTGTGATCAGTTGTTTATAAACTTACCCATTCCTTACAGTGATTTATTACTTGGGTCTCTGCAGATTATCAGAACAGAAGCTGATGGAACAGGTAAACAAATAAACAGGATTTTCAACCCTTCTTCATTAGAATACAGTTTTGTATGAAACACTCTACTGTAGAAGCTGCATTAAAATTATGTAGAACAAAACGGGGATTTGCTGAGATACACGTGAATGTGCTTGTACTTCCGGAACTGTAATGTGGTTTTGTTTAAAAATTGCTTTCGTCATCAGTATTCTCTTCTGGTAAAGTTAGAATGGAAATCATTTGGAAATTCACAAAATGCTTATATTTGTAACAGATTTGGGAAAAGTAATGCACAAACCCTGAAAGGATTTGCAACAACCTCCACCCAACCAAATCTTGTGCTGTTGCAGTGTGCTAATGTTTGGCTTATTAAATAGGAAGGAAAACCAGGAGAATAATATATCAGGAAAAGTGTTCTATGTGATTTAATCAAATCTCTCAAATACTCAATTTTATAATTATTACAACGTAGGTACCATTTTCTGTTGTTTTTAGGCTGGAACTTTACTGAAGGAAAATGATACTAAGCATTCTTCCACTGAATTGATACAAGATGGCTCAAACTATTCTTTCTCCTAAATGCCTCAAAGTTATTTACCTATAGCGTTCCATCATTATGTATTCAGGGAATAGTATCATGGGCATGTGTGGAAAATTGCTCTGTAAGTAAATGACAGAAAACATTCCTCAAAAATCACAGTTCAGGATGTTTACCTTTTCCTTTTTCATCTGTTTGGGCCTGTTCTTTCTGTTATGTTTTGCTAAGAGATGTCCCTCATGTAGACTGTCACCATCTTCATGTTATTCTGCTACTGGCAAAAAATAAAACAAGATTGAATATCACCTGTTGTTTTCTTTGCTGGTTATATTTGTTCTTAGTGTGTACATTCTGAGGCATGTTTATGTGGGTGCTTACATATTTGTTGTTCCATCTCTTGTATAATTCACCTGAGAAATTTTGCTTGCTGCAAACTGATCCATTATCCAAATGCTTTGTAGCTTCTGCTAGAATTCATATTCTGTATTTGTGCTTGACAGCTTATTTTAGAACAAGCTAACTTTTTTTTTTTTTTAAATAACCTTCCTATTAACTGACTTTTATTGAGAATACTTTCAATGTATTTTGAATGTTGGAATGGAAATACATTAATTGCACCAGTGTGATGATGTACATAATGGAAGGGAAGGCTTCAAATAAGGCAGCTGTTGAAGTACAGTTCTCAGGTGGACGCTGATCAGACTGCTCCAGAGAAACTTTTCTGGTCATCACTTCTGATCACTTTTCTGATCATCCTGCTTCTTCTTCCTTAGTGTTCCTTCAAAGCACCAAGTCTTTTTCTCCTACAGTGTTCTGTCAAGCCTCTTTGTCAGTTTTGTTCCCTCCTCCTATTTAGTGTCTGTGCTCTGCTTCTCCCTCAGCAGGGGACTTGGAGAAACTTGAAATTTTCAAGTTTTAGCCAAATAACTGCAGTTTCCTCTGCAGAAATGATGATCACATGAGAAACAAAAGTTCAAGTTGATATAATGCCTGAATTGTCAATAGCCATAACACTGTTCATTAAGTATTGCATATTTAGATCTAAATTGCTAAGATTAAGTTATTCTTTCAGTCATGATAATATGTTTTTATTTTAACTGAAAAAATAAAACATTTTCATAAAAAGGAAAGACGATAAGTAGTTTTTGCTAATATGTACTACCAATGTCATGTGTGATTGACTGTTACACAATACCTTACGTATAAGGAAGTCAGGCTAAGTGGTGGGGAAAATTTACATTAGGAGGTTATATCAATTCCCTAAATTTAAGTCTCTCTGATAACATAACTTAAAAGGACCAAATCCTTGTGCTGTCTGCTGTATTAAAGAGCAATAATTTATACCACTGTAAAGAAGGGCTATTTAAACAATAAGAAGTGGATTTTATGCTACCTTTTTCTTTTCTAATTAGCAGGAGCAGTTCCAGGAATATAGATTGAAGCATTTCAAAAAGAAGTGAAGATACTTTGGGATTCCTGTGAATGTGACCTCTTTCCTCTTTTCCTTTGCCAGTGCCCCATATCTTACTGTATACTGAGCTATTCCAGGAAACTACAGCAGTGAAAAACATGCATGTGGTGCACCATATTGTGAGAAAAAAATTCACTTGCCAGCTTGTAGTAGGAGGGATGCATATTCAAGACGGCAGGCTGTAACTAGCTCCTGCACTTTACAACTTTCTTCAACTTTGCCTTTTATTGTAGTACTCTTTTGTGACTCTAGTTCCGCAGAAAACTCAGTTCTACCACTTGGTGTGATCTAAGTAAGTTTACCTTTCTAGTACTGTACTGGGGGTACACCAGGGTATCCAGCTCTTGCACTGGACGACTTCATGTCTTATCCCTATTACCATGCAAGCTGATAACGCTTATATTACAGAACCAACAAGTTTGCTTTCCCTCATGTGATGACAAATACATGCATATTTGCTATGTAACCTTATAGGCACTTAGAAATACGGTCCACAATGGGTCACAAGCATCTGCTCTCTGGAAAAGAAGCACTTGGGTCTGAGGAACCTCAGAAAAGTTCATGGCAAACACCAAAACTTTATGAAAGGCTCTGTGAGTTGTTCTGATTGGTTCTTCCCAGGCAGAAGAATGGCAAATCTTACATGGAGCATGAGGAGATCCTTATAGTATCTGCCAACACAGCACACACTGCCATCTATACCATTATTTGGAGGGTTCTTTCTCAAATTAAAAAGTGTCATCTCTTTTTTATTTTTTTAACGCAAGGTTCACTGTTCCTTATATGTGATGATTTTTGCATGTGACATAGTTTCTCAGATGTAGCCTGCTAACACAGGAATTTATTTATTTGGACACTATTTCCCCTCGATAAATTTCTGGATTACTTTGTTTCAACATCTGATCAAAGGAGAATGAAATGCTGACAAAACCTGGACCTAGTGAACCATTGTCTGTTCTCACCATTTCGGCTTCCTGATCTCAGGTATCTCTTGAGATGGTTTTTTCAGTTGTTGCTTGGACATTTAATTAGAAAATAATAGACAAAGCTCATATGAGTCTTATTATTTCTATAAACCATATTTTATTTCTTCAGTAGGCCTCCTTTCTACATAAGACTATAATTTCTACCTTTTCACACAGTAAAACTGATAGAGCAAAAAAGGAGTTGGAAAACTCGGAACTTTTTGAATTAAGGAGCCTGTAAATGCATAAAATGATAGATTATTCTGTGTTGCATATTGTGTATGTGCAGACAATTATCTCACCAAGTCTTGCAACAGAGTAGGTAAAAAGTATTGCCCACCCTCAGATTGTTTTTTGATGGCTAGGCAGATTTTTGCCTTTGCATCAGCACTTGATACCTACTTTACTGCTGCATTTAATGTCAAACTAGAAAATACAGACTCTAGCCAGTTTGAGGGTCTGTTGTCATTGCAGAAATATGATGACTGCAATTGTAGCAGGCAAAAGAGATGATGAGCATGAAAGAAAAGAGATTAAGGATTTATCTGAGGTCTGATCTAGCCCTAGAAAGAGAATCCAAGCACTCTTCTTCCCTGTGCAGCATCTGTTTTGATAGATTCTTGCATGACTTCAAAATTTTGTTCACATAGTCTGCTGAAAAATTGCACAACACAAGTAGTGCTATGAAATACCCTTCTGAAGAAGTTTCTCATGGTTTTCAAACCTGGCTAAACTTTTAGCATTCCAGGAGTTGAATGTTTGTATTTGGGATATTTTTACACCTTTGTATATTTTTCTTCTTGTTTGGGAAATGTTGAGGTACATTTGAGTCCACTCTAGGTAATTGTATATTTACTAGTTTCAGCATTATTTTTTTAAATTTCCAGAATACATGTATGAAATACCGTGTTTGTGAATCTTCATGTTTGCTCAGTTTTCAATTTTAAGACATGTTTCTTTCTGATCTCCAAAACACATAATCTCCATAAATCTAGACTGATATTAAGAGGAGCTGCAGACAGTGCCTCAAAAGAGCATGGCTTTTGTTTGATAGATGTATGACAGTAAGACCAGGAAAATAAGCAGACAGTCAAACAAATTAGGGTCTTGACTGACAGTAACATGGGAACCACTTGAAGTTTTAGGGGTCATTATTAAAATATTTAATATAATTTTGAACCCTTGCCCAGAAACCTAGGGGATTTTCCATTTTCTTGTAGCACAGAAATAAGCACTTTTCCCAAATTTGCAATAGTAAGGTGAGGATTTGAAATAGTTGAGAGGCAACAGGCAACAGAAAGAAACTACAGTAAAATGCCAACTTAGAAAAGCAGGAAAAAAGTCCCAAATGGCCAAATTTCCTGTTAAATGCCCTTGAAAGCCATGCTCCCTGCTAGTTATTCTTGGTTGCTTTGACTGGATTCCCCCAGTGTAGGTAATCGCTCCATCTGTTCAGCAGCTCACAGTCCTCCCTTTGCTCCTTGCTCCTTCTGATCTGCTTGGCTGTAGTTCACACCAGCCTCTACACTTATTCAGCGAGTTCAGAACAAGATAAATGACAAAAGAAGTCTTTGCTAAAGAAAATCTGACCCCTGGTTTGGTGTCTTCTCCTTATCTTTCTTTAAAATAAGAGTCAAAGTAAGCCTGTTTTGCTTATAATTTCTCGGATCACTTTGAAAGATCTATGTTTAGTCAGAATAACTTCTTCCTGCTGAAAATTTATTGTTGGAAAAACGGCTGCAGTTTCCCATCCTTGAATGGCTGTGTGTTATATTTACCTCTGCTCTACTGTTTAGCTGTTATTTAAAGAAAGGTTCCAAAATCCATCATGTTTTGATGGGGCCCGCTCTGCCCTGCCCCTCTGTCCCACCCTAGTCAATGAGGAATGCTTTCAGAGCTCTCCAGATCTGCATGGGATGTTCCTACCCTTGGGAGCTCCTCTGATCTCAGCAATCAGTGTGGTTAACCCAAAGGTGGGAGGAGGCAGTGATGTCACAGGGAATCTTTTGGACTCTGGGCGTGAAGCACTTCCTCTTCTGCTGAGTGTGATTCACGGTGCCTTGGCACAGGTAACCCTGCTCTGATCTGTGATGCACCTTCAGAAGACTCAGGCTTTTGTATCAAGTCCCCAGATATATACTGCAAAGAGAATTGGTGTTTGCACAGTGCAGGAGGATGGGATAGTAAATAGTGACAACAAGACCATGAAGACTTTTTTAAAAGTTTCAAATATTTAAATGGTTTTATTTTATGTTGATTTATTTTTCAAATCAAAATTCCAAATATTTACAGGACTGAATCACTGAGGATTTTGATTTTTGTTTGTATCTTTACCACGGCTCTTATTCTAAAATCTTTCTGTCCTTTCAGCTAGTTAAAATTGTCTATTTCTACCTGTCAAAGAGGAATTGTTCATAATTTATTAATTAAATGGATGGTATAAAATCTGAGAAAAAATATCAATGACAATATATCTTTAAGTATAGAAAGATAAACAAGATAAATTTATCTGTGTTTTTTTGCTAAGTGTATTTTATAAGGGTCCGGAATTTAGAACAATAACTCCAAAACTCCAAAACAACAACCCAAAATTCAATGTACATGAAGAAATAAAATAAATAAGAGGAGAGGTGTGGTGGGCTGGGGAAGGTCTCATTCACTTTTCCACACGAGAAGGGAGAGGCCGGTGCTCTCTACCTGTAGATGCATTTGCAGCCCTCAATAACTGTGTGGTATCCACTTGATGGAAGGTACTAGAAATGTTATTTAATTGCTCAGTAATAAACCAAGAAAACCCCAAACCATTTGACACCTGATGTCTCCACTCATCTCCCCTTGTTTATCTGGGAGGTTTCATGTACCCCTGAGCAGGAAGCACTTCCCATATTTGCTTGCATAAAGTGGCCACTGTCAAATATGTGAGTGCCCCAGTCAGGATCAATTATTCTGATTCTACACATTTCCCACTATTTTAATCAGAAGCAGGATAAATAGCAAATAAATTATGTACAATGAGTTATATTACAGCCTGCATTAAAGCTGCAGTTACATCTTCATAAAAAAGGGCATAACAGAAATTATTAAAAAACTCGATACTGCATCTTTTCCCCCTCCTCACCCTCCAATCTAGCAGAAGAGGTTTCTAATGGTTTCCTCTGTTTATTCATCAGTCTTTCTTTCTCTTAACCCATGATGTAATTTTCAGGATTGATCCCACTTCTCAGCTGTACATCTGGTGACTGCAGGACTTAATTGTAACATTTTTAATGATCAGCTCTGTCATTTCTTCTTACAATATATAGAAAAAAACCAAAATATGGGCACCAAAAAGACTTTTTGTCATTTGCTCTTCTGTCACTCAGTAACAGTGAAGCAGAACATTGCAGAAGTGAAATATTAAACCAGAGAGCATGTTAAGAAACTGCCTTTTATTTCTTTATTTTGAGATAGTGTCAAAAGTCTTCTTTCAAGATGACTTTTTAATCTTCTGCCACTTGGACTCAATAGTTCTTTTTCTGTGGATATTCAAAAGTGAAGGGAAGGTACATCCCATGCCCTGCAATGTGAGATCACAGTGCCAGACTCTTTTCAGGTTTCTTTCATTCCTGCTCTCTAAATACTTTCTTTGTAAAATCGCATTAGACATTTTGATCATCTTGAGATTTTCAAGTGTTGCATCAATTTTTCTTTAAATTACCAGAAGGTTCTGTCTCCTCTCATGACAGGTAAAAATATTACATTGTCTGGTGAACTATGGCTGAAACAGGATGGGAAATGCACCAGTCGTGGGCATTTACAACGTAGGTGGTGGAGTTGGTGTCTGCACAGCTGCTCCTGTGGGGCAGTGCTGGGTATCCACTGCAGCCACTGAGATGTGACAGTGTGACCTCAATTACAGACTGCTGTAACACACTGCTCCCTGATTTCACCCGTGTTTGGGAGGACCTCGACTTTGTTTCATGGATGGGAAATATTATAAATTACATGATATATCTGCCATATTATTTCCAATGGCAAGATCATTTAGTTCACTCATTCTTCAAATAAGCATAGCAAATTTGTATTTTTTTTGTCTCTTATTAATATATGGAGAATTGTTTAACAATTGGATTTTTAGTCTGGAAAAACAAACACCGCTCCTGGACACTGTAGAGTTGCCTGTATATGAGAAAAATATGAAAACTAGGTGTTTACTTGGGGTGCTGAAGACATAGTGAATAACAGTGACCGTTTAGATATATCTAGTTGGTCACTAAGAAACACTGATTATTTCTGGACAGCTTTGCTAGAAGGTTCTAATGGATGTTTATGGAAGTTTTAATTTCTCAAAATAAAAAAGAAACTTAGTCTTGGAGAAAGCATCATGAAAATGTCAATTTTCCTTGTGTTTCTTCCTTATCTTGCTTCTTTCTTTTTAGAAATACTTGCAATACAAATACAAATTCTCTTGTTTCTAAATCTAATTTTCTGTTCATTTGGAATGTCTGTTTCTTGTTCCAGTGTTACTGGTATCCAGCTGAGTCTCTCTCTGAACTCTGTCCCTTTATTTTTTCTTTCTTTTTTTCCCCCCCGCCCAGTTCCAGTCATCCCCCTTCATCTCTCTCAGTTGAAGTTAACTGGAGGAAAAAACCTTTTCATCTTTGCAATCTGGTTACAAGAAATTTCTTTGAAAGCTGCTTTAAGGTTGTCCTTTCTTAGTTTCATTGTTTGCCTGACAATTTTTTGGTTAATGATGACATTTGTTGCTGTTTCCATTTTGTACAGGTGACCCAAATCCTGAATGCATGTAACCTGATCTTTCTTTGGCTTCATGTTCTCTAAATGTCCTCATTCAATTTGTTTGACTCTGTTCTTGTGTGTATGATGCTTCCAAACCAGAAAGAGTTACAAAAGTTACTGAAACACAAATATAACAGTGCAGTTTGAAGTGCTGTTTTATCATTTGAGGCAGTGTTTCTCCTCTGCTGTTTTTGTTCCCTGATGGTTTTAATGTCTTTGCAGCTGATTAGGAGCAATGGTACTGAGCAATTATTTTCTCTAATTGAGAAGCAGCTAAATATATTTGTTTTCACCAGACAGACTTGCACCAGGACCAGTTTTGTAGGTGTGTTTCTCTGGTTTTGACTTTCAACGGAATTAAAGAGGTGACAGTATTCTTTTCATAACACAGGTTTTATGTTACATTTGAAAATATTGATTTATTGTACTTACACTTTATCTTGGCTTTGGACTGGTAACTGACTGCAAAAAGGTGTTGTGGACAACTTTATGAAAAATATTTTCCTTTATATGGAAGCATCATTGTTTGATGCTGTAACAATGTTTTCTCCTCTCACAAAGACAATGTCCAATATCCTGGTGAACCTCCAATAAATGCCTAAATGTGAGCAAGCTTAATTGTTGTATAACAGTTCACTAGAGAATATTTTCATCACCTTACTTCTCCATCCATGAGAGTTTGTCTATCATCCTAAATTATGTGATAGGACATGTATTTGCTGACAAATAGAATACTTTGGATGTATTTTAGGTAGCTGAGTGCACTTGGGTTGCTGAAATAGGAATTTCTGATACTTTAATATATCTTAAAGAATATGGCAAAACCTGACTATTGCTTTGGGTAACTAATGTCAGTAGGAGTAGCTGATATTTATTTTTTAGCTTTCTTTTTACAACAACACTCTTGTTAAATCATCTGTTAACCACCTGATAACTTAAGTTCATGTATATAGACTAAACCACCTCATACTTGGTACAGTGAATAAAAAGATACAGATTCATCAGTTTTACATGAGAAGTACTAATTCTGAATCTGGTTCTGCTGGCATACTTTCTGATTCTGACATGTCTGGTGTAGCTGCAAGAAAGAAATATTAGGGTTTCAGTGAGATAATTTGGTTCATTCTAAGTATACAAAAAAATTAAAAAAATAGTATAAGGCTTTCTTTTTTGGTTCTTTCAAAAATACTACATTGTAAGTGCATTGAAAGTGAGATACTGGAAACACTCAGGTTTTGGTAACTAATTTTTCTCAAATATTTTGACCCTTTTTATTGTTCATTAATTGACTTTGACTAGATGATATAAGTCTTCATTGGATTTTTTGAAGTTGCTTGAAAATTTATTTTTTTAAATCACCCTGAAATAATTTAAGTAATTTCAGTCAGTTCAGTGAAAATTAGAATGTTTCAACTGTTTTGTGATCTGGTTCACTATGTGAAACTGGGGAGAACTTTTTCCCCTCTTGTCCTTTCCCCTGTGCCTTGGCATACATGATGTGTTTTACAGAAGATACAGAACTTGCTGTCTGCTTGTAAGTCCCTGTTTTATTTGCTGTTGGTTTGTTCCGCTGATGAAAAAGATAAATAATTTGCAATTCATAGTGTGCCAGGGAAGGTATATGCTGTTATCTCTGCTTCTTGAGTGAATGAAAGCTAAATAACACAGCATGAGAATAAGTTGAATTGGATTCACCTTCCTTTTTCAGATAAATTTAAAAGAGCATTCACAGTAGAGTGTAGAGCACTCAGAGTTTTGTAAACAGAACACTGCTCTGCCAGAAATATGGCCAAATTTAAATTAGCTTTCATATTGTAAAATTATTTATGGTAGTTTATTTTCCACTAGGGATTCAGCTATTGTATATTTTTTCCTATGTTTTTTCCTGTTAGCTTTGCCAAAAACTGGAAGCATAAAAGGGAGAGATTCTGTCCTGCCTCTCCTGATAGCAACGACACTGTTAGCTAGGAGTTAAGTCTAGTCCTGTTCAAAGAGCCAATGAGAAGCTTGTGTACAACAAAGGTTTATTTTAGAGCTTGAGTGAGATTTAAGAAAAAAATATATAGAGACTATATGGAGAATTTCCTGGTCTGGAATATTTGTATTGAATTATGAGAGAATTTAGAATGTGCCTTATTTTAGAGACACTTACCAGTGAAAACTAAGCTACAAAGAGCACAGACTGACTCTCAGTTAATGAAAATGGTACTTTCATTAAACATTCCCATTAGTTACTGATGTTGGTTTGTTATTGCTTTTATCTCTTACACGATCTAAAGAATTACATGCTGGATTTTGTAAGGAAAATATTTCAATACTAAAGTTACTGGTAGATGTTTGAAAGAGCTGCCTGTTTTCTTCCCAAAGGAAGAGAACGCTTCTGATCTGCTCTCTGCTGCTATCACACTACTTTTTGATAGAAGGCTGTTCCTGTAGAATTCTGCTGTGAATATGCGTGATGTTGGAGCTAAGCTGAGGCCGTGCCTGCTGCACTGCTCCTGCCCCTTTCCTTGGGCTGGCTCTGCTGCTGCTCCAGTGCTGTCAGTGTGTCTGGGCAGAGGAGCACACTGACAAATCTCACCCCAAATGACACACATTGTCCTGATCCCCTTCTCTGAACCAGTTTGCTGCTAGGAATGGCAAAGCTTTTGCACAGGGAACAGCAAAATTATAGGTAAATTACAGGTAAAGGAGAAATAAGAATAAGAACTTTCTTCCTAACAGCAATTAGTGAGCTATAATAGCTAATACATGCTGATTTAGGCTTTCAAATCTGCTGTGGTTATATACTATCTATGTTATGGTTGAAAGATGATTCACAATTTTCTAGCTTTTACCCAGTGCTGCAGTAGCTCCTCTAACTGACTCTGATTGCTGAGAGCTCAGAGCTGGATGTTCAATACTGCTTGCCTGTGCTTACAAACCACGGTAGATAATAGCAAAAATTCTTTGGTATTCTGATTAACAACTATGTGATCTCAGGCAAGGGTTCAGGCTAAGCCAGGAGGTGCAGGTTTTATAGGATTCTCAGATGATGCAACCACTTCCATTGCACTGTGCACATTTCTCAGAGGACATGCAGGGCTGCTTTGCAAGATCCAAGTAGCAACCTGGGCTGGGTTTGAGCAGTGCTGCTAAAACACATTATAAACCTCTCAAATGACGTTACCAGAGACAGTTTCCACCTCAATTTTTTCAGTGCTGAGGCTGAATGGAGCTTATTGGTGAACAAACTATTCAGTGTCTGGCTTTGTTGTTATCAGCATTGTGTGACCTCTTGCCTTGAATGTGATTTTGAAATTTGGTCTTGTGGAAAAACTTCTGGAGCAGATGCCTTGGTCTGTTATGTGACACAGGAGGCTGATAGAGCTGGCATACAGTTGCACAGATGAGAATAAAGCTGGCATACAGTTGTACACATGCATGGCTTTCATAACCTTTTTTTCCCCTAAGATACGTTTGCTTATATTTTCCAATAATTAAAAAGGAGTTACCTTTCAACCATTCAAATTGGATTAAGTACCTATTTTATTTACCATGTGTTTGAGGGCAGAACCATTGCAACCCTTTTTGCTTCTAGAGCTGATGAAGCAGCAGTAAGCAATGGTTTCCTTTGGCCAGCAGTGTAATGAGATGAGACTTGCATTTTATTGCTGATTTCACCAATTACTCTTGATAACAAAAGATTAACTCAGAGGCTCTGCACTTTACTAGTGTGTACCATAATATCTCGACTTATTTTCTGTGTGTGTTTCCCTGACACTTCTCTCTGGTCCTCACACCTGGTGTTCTCCACTCAGGTGCTCTCCCTTTTACTGAACCCTGAATACTATTTCCAAGGCCATAAGCAACCCTGGCATAAGCAAGAGTAAAAAAATTAAATTACTAATTGCAATAGTGAACACTAGTAAAGAGTCCTACAAAGTTTTGCTGTCTGCAAGTCCCATCAAATTCTGTCTCTTTCCAAATGTCAGAAAATATATTTACAAATGCCAGATAAAACTATATAAAGTTTACTGCATGCCCTGATGGTCAATACACACTGGCTGTTTGGGACAAAGAGTGAGTAATAAAAAATTGACTTCTCCTCTTATTCAGCTAAAGTATTTTTTTCTTCTTTTATATTTTCTTCTTTGTTAATGTATTTGTTATATTGGATGCAGAGCATTTTGTATCTTCTCCACTGAGTCATTGTTCAGTGAATATGGTAGTGGATTCCAAAATACCCCAAAGACAAAAGCATTTAACTACTTTGTGCTTGATGTGTATTCTTGGTGACTCGTTCAGTGTTTACTAAAAACTAGACCAAACTACTTCTAATCCACCTATCCATTTATTTTAGCTAAACCTTATATAATAAGAGAACAGCATTTGCATTTTCTTCCTATGAATTATAGTCTTAATTGTTAATGATTTCAGTTACTGCTGACATTTTCTAGAGCTGTTACTTAGAGCTGTAGTACCTGCTGTTTTCTCCTATATTTCCATTTCAGACATTTTAAAAATAAGCAGTACCTAATGTTAAAAGTACATTTCTCTTGAATTCAGTCCATCTTTTTTTCAGAAGTGCTGTGGTTTTGTTGTTAAGGGAAATGATAGGTGCTCATCAGCCCTCATCTGTTTATTTATCTATACTCATTATCTTCAAAATTGTGCTCACAATTGTTATTACTCAGCTGCAGAAGAGATTTACTTGGATAAAAAATGTCTCAGTTATTGTAAAATTCTTTAAGAATATCAAATAGAAGATTCAGGATTAAAAATTTCTTGTATTATAAATAAAAAATCCATATTTATTTTTCTGCTATTTTTTTTCCTGCACGTAATGGTGTTTCCAAGGTGATGAAAATAAGGAGAGCTACAGATACTGTGTAACTTGTGAACTAATATAAGAAAATCTTCAGAGATGAAATAGAGTAATTTTAACTAAAGCATTATAATGGCACAAATTTTTGTGATTTGACATGCATGTTGGACTTCAATTTATACTCTTAGTTTGTTTTGCTGTATTGTGGAGGTGAGATAAATTAATGCTTTCACCTATATGATATGCCTTCAGAAAAAGTGGATTTGGGGTAGATTTTAGAAATATTTGTCTGTTTTCCTATGTGGAAACACTTGTCTCCTGCTTCAACATAGCTGGTGTGTATTTCTAGGTGACATGGTCTTGTATAATTTATTTTTCTGGCTTCAGAAAGTTTAATCTATAATTCTGGGCTCTTGCAGGGTGTTTTTTACAGTATTTGTAGATTGCACTGAAGTCTTTGTTTGGGAGATGCTGATAAATATAAATCTGTATTATAATCAATTTGGAAAAGCAGTTTGCTGCTGCCTGCCCTCACAGAGTGCACTCAGACAATAATACAGATACACTTCTACAATAACGGCGGCTGTTTACAAGGCTGCAAGCAACCTTCCCTCCCTGCAACTGTTTGCAGGGAGCAGAGTCACTGACAGATGCCCTAGAAATAACTAAGCAAAGAGAGAGTGTGTGTTGCTATGGAAGCTGTTCTACTGCTTGATGTGCACTGTATCATCCAATTTAGAAGAGCTTTGGAGCCAATCAAATAGCCTTTTTTTTTTTTTCACTAAAATTTGCCTTTAGGGGCAAATCTTGGGAACTGGAGCACAGCCTAAGCAAGTTGAGAATCCCACAAGCCAAAAAAGAAGTGAACTGATGTTTGGTGTAGCTCCTCAGCTACTTTGCAGCCACTCTGCCCCTTTCCAAGGCAGTGTTTGTGTTCCCTGTGTGTGTTCCGAGTGATAGATTGAAGTTTTGTAGCAGTTGAGTTCCCAGTTCTGGTGTAGAGTTTAAGAGACATCTCGTACTTCTGCAAAGCTTCTTTTGATGTCTTTGTGCATGACGGGATTCCATTCCCAAAGCTCCTGGAATATGACTAGTGAGCCAATGCCACTCCCTAGCCTGCTACCCCTGCCCCAAGGCTAATGCAAAATGGGAAAGAAGGATTTTTTCCTTTTCTAAGAGATGGGCTTTTGCATATTCTACTCTGATTTTTAATGCAGCAAAACTACCAGTTTCCAGAGTACTGGGGGTGGAGAACAGAAAGAATTGATTGCTGCCTTGGAGTTAAGGGAGAAAAAACAACATCATTGGGTTGTTAAACATTTATGTTCATTTTTTTTTAAAGGGTTGTGTAGTCTTAACTACTATGTTCTTCTTTTCTTCATTTTCTTTCCTTTGTACTGGTTCAGATAAATTCCCGTTAGAGGGTTTACATTTTCATGATGCTTAGTACCTGCTGTTTTTCCTGAGCAGGGAATATTTGGAACTTCCCAGCAGAGGCTAGCAGCAGATTCTACTGAAACTTTAAAATAACTGAAGCTGTTCTGTTTTAAGTATTTGGAAGGATATTTACAGTATCTAAATAATTACTTGTGCCATATAGGAGATATTGTTGTGATGTATGTGGAGCAGACCTTATAATTAGTTCCCTAGGGAACTGAATGAAAATGTGACTCCATTCTGCACTTTCAAATAAAATGTGGCCTTGCTAATTAATCAAGTTTAAGAATACCATGTACAGTCACATAAAACTCACCATTAATGCTGGGACAAAGGTTGACAACTTTTGCTAAGAATACAAACGAAGGAGAGAACAGCAATGATTAATCATTCCTCTACTTGAAAGTGATTTTTATTTAAACCCATCCTCCTTATTATATATAAATGCAAGCTTGATAATGGCTTAAAACTTCTTACTGCATGCTGTTAAGTAGTTTGGCAGATCACAAATGTTACTTTAAATGAGCACTTAATAATACTGAGTGACTTTTTAAGGTAGTTAGCAAAGTATGAATACTTCCAATGTAAAGAAACTTTGTGTGAGACTGTGGCATGTAAAAAATGAAAGATGTATTTTCTTCAGAGCAGAAATCCAAAGGCAGAGCACAGCAAGGTGTTCCTTCTCTACCATTATTCCTGGCAAATTCAGTTGTAAGGTGAGAACATCTGTATCTCTCTGCTTGCAAAGATGTGAAATATCATCTCCACATTCTCTTGCTCACACTTAGACTATATGGATGAATTATGCAGTTTGCAGTAACTGCAATTTCCCTTCTCCACTCAGCCACAGCAGATTTAGTACCCTGTAGCAGTAACAGCCTCACACATTGGATGCAAAGGTTGTATCTCAGTAATAAGCATCCACTTGAGCTCAAGAATGGTGTTTTGTTTTCTAACTGAAGCACTGGTGGCAGAACAAACATGCTGTAAGTGCTAACCATATTCCTCACACCTTAAACATGCCAGACTAATGGTTTCAGGATACTAAACTGATGTCCTATATCTGCAAAAGGTTTATCTACACCCCTAGCAAACCAATATAAACTGAAAGACAAAAATTATCTTAATGATACACATTTAAAACTATTAGCAACAAGAGAAAGCTGGGAGCTCTACTATCTATACATGTAGGGTGGTCTGTGAGTGTTTATACATAATGCATACATTTTCTCCATTATGAATGTGTGTCCCAAATGTACCATGTCAGTCAGAAAGAACTGTCACAAGCAATCCAATGACATTTTAAACTGTGCAGCTCAAATCAGTTTCTCATGACCTTCAGAGCCTCATTACACGTGGCTTTGTAACTCCCTGCATCTTATCAGTCATTTTGATGTTCTTAGTGCTATAAAAGCATTTCAAAATTTATAATCTTCCAGAAGCTCAAGCTAGTTAAGACGTAGGTAAGTAGATGTAGTAATAGCCAATGATTTGGTACTGCCAACTTAAGTTGGATTCCACAACACACCTGCTTTCAATTAGTAGGTGTCAGGCCTTAATTGCAACCCCTTCCCCTGCCTGGACTCAAAGGCACCTTTGCTGGGGGGCAGCTGTGAAACCTTAGCTCCGGTGCTGTAGGAAGAGCACTGTGAAGCTGTGCTGGAGACCCCTCCTTGGGAGCTTGCCTGCATTTTGTTGCCTGTTCTGGGCTGTTTGCCTTGCTGATCCTGACTTCCTGGCTTGACCCCAGTCCTGCTGCACTTCCCTGGCTTTGGGTGGTGGCACTGGTGCGTGCCTAGCCCTGGCAGCTGTTCCTGGCCAGCTCTCCTCTCCTTGCTCAGGTAAGTGGGGAACTGCTCCTGCCTCCCTTGTCCCCGGTCCTGCTGCTCCCTCACACTAAAGACAGTGATTGTGGGAACTCCAGGAAATTTTGTGATGGGAATGAATGATTTATTTCTTAGTAATTTTAAGACATTGAAAATGTGTTAGAGATATGCTGTTTTCCATTTCCCAGGAAATACTTTTATAATATGTGTTTCATCTCCCAAATCTTTTGGAACACGTTTTTGTATAATCCTCCTGCAGTGAGCACTGCAGGGCCCACTTCTTTCCATCATCCTAGTCTCTGTTAAAATGGTTTGCTTTTGAAGATACAGGGAAACTGTGTCCCTTATGGCATGATTTTGAATGCAAAATGACAGCTCTTCAGAGAGGCTTGGAGAGGTAGAGGATATAAAGGCATTGTTGTGGAGTTACATTAGGAATGTTGTACAGTGGAGTCCTGAACACACAAAAGTTTGCAGTATATACATATGGGTCGGTCACGTCAGTCTCCCACTATTTTGTTGTGTTTATAACATGCATTTCAAATATCAGCTTTAACTGTTTTTTCTTCCCCTGTGAATAGAAGCTCTCAAGGCACATAAACTCTTCACCAAATTTCTAAATAGTACCAGTACAATGAGTTCTTAATGTTGGTGGCTCTAAATAGTATTTCTGTCCACAGATGACTAAGGACTCAGATTCCAACCTCCAGCAGAATTCTCTGGGTGCTGGTGGCCCAGTGTTGTGACAATTTGAAGATTGTTCTATATTCATTACAAACAATATTATTCTGATTATAGTATTCTTTGTTGCAAGGGAATATGTTGCAGAAGCAATGCTTGTTTAGTAAGGGATTGAATTACTGTAGTTACAAAAGATTAAAGGAAAATCTCAAATTAGAATAATTTCTCATTTTATTCTCTGCAGTAAAATGTGTGTTTATTTTTCCTATGCAGATATAATTTGGTAGTGTGTGTCAGTTAAATGAAGAAAATTATTCTGACAGCAAAGGGAGAATTTTGTGTGATGTGCCAGTGCTTGACATGAATAAGAATTGTAAATTTTTTTTAAATTTTAAGCTGTGAAGAGTGTGTGTGCATGTGGACACACACTTTTTAATAAATGCATATGGGTACAGTATGAAGAGCTGGTTTTGAGAAGCTGAGCCAAGCTTGGTTAAGCAGACTCACTGGCTTAAACTTAATTTGGTGTAGGGAGCAGGTGCTGTACAGCAAAAGGGCATGGAACAGAAAGGAGACTCACCAGGTGGGTAAACAAGGCTGAGGAGAGACCGTGTGAGATATTTCATTTGAACAAAGGCTTGAACACACATGTCCTAACTGGGAAGGGTGACTGCCCTTTGAGGTGGAAGGGATTTACAGATTCTGACATGCCATCCTGAAGAAAAACTAATGCATGTTTCTTTTGATAGCTCTTTGTCTGCCTCATCTGAGTCTTTTTCCACTTCATAAAGAACATTAATATCCTGTGTGGTGTGGGTCCAGTTATTTACTCAGGAGAACAGGCACTGTCTGACTCTGTAAAATCATTTTCATATGAAGCAGTACTCAGGTAGTGATTGTTGTTTTGTTGTCCCTCTTTAATGTCTTTTTTTCTCTGAAATGTGTGTTTACAGAAAGGAAAAGGGGAGAGGAGATAAAAGCTAGAAAGAAAAAGGTCGAGCATTTATCTAGTTGAACAAGAATAAAGCTTTTAGAAAGGACTTTCACTGAAGGAGAAGGGGCTGTACAAAGCCTTTGCTGAAACGTTTGAAGTGCTGTGATCTCCTCTCTGTGTTTCAATAGATGGGTCACAAGGCTGAAATGGGTGATTGAGGCATTATACTGCTTTTAAAGGAGTGTCTTTATTAAAACGGAACTCCTACATTTCAGATCTTTTATTTGCTTGTATCTGCTGAATTAATTACTCAAGTAGCTGATTTTTAAAATGAATTTATTTTATTTTTACTTTTCTTGGCACACAGAAGTGATAAAGCTGCAGAAGAGCTGACCAGAGTTTTTTGACTACTGGTACCAGAATCCTTCACCTGAATTGCAATGCAGAAGGGTGTACTAGTGTTTCATTGCATCTCTGAACTGCATGGAAAGCCCTAGACCTGTCCATGGGGAACAATATTGAGAAAAATGTCATTTTGTGTGTGTGTTCCTTAAAGATAATTAGTTTGCAGCCGTGCCTTGTGGAGGCTCAGACCTTTGCTGGTAGTGATAGGGGGTGTGAGAGAAAAGCCAGAGTGGCTGTTTAATCCAATATGAGTTGGTAGGGCTGGCAATAGGGGTTTGTAAAAAAAAAAAAAAAAAAAAAAAAACACAAAATAAAGCTAAATTTGAGGTCTCCAGTGTAGAGAGTGTTTGAATCAAAGCTGTTTTGAAACTAATTTCGGATAAAATGTTCATGTGAGGCTTGTACAGGGTATGACTCAGTATTACTGTCAAATACCTGAAGAATAGCCAAATTGTTTAAGAGATGAGCTGCTCTTCTGACTATCTCTGAAAGTCCAGTGTGCAATAAATCCTGTGAAATACAAAGCATACAAGCTTCAGATAACTTGATGCGTTAAAGGATGGTGCATTCTCCAATCTTTGTCAGAGATTATTCCCCTTTATATTAAATTCAATTTGCCTTAGCTCCTACGTGAAGAGCTGGTGTGATGCTAGCAGGCTTTTCCCAGAATGGATGTTTTAGTGCTTGTTCCATATTTGAAGTTCTCAGATTCCAGCCTCTTGGCTGTGCACTGAGTTTTGCCGATGTGGTTGGGAGTTACCACCAGGGGCCAGGCCCCTGCTTTGGGCCATCGCAGATTCTCTGGGATATTACAACTAGTTAAGGGCCTCACAATACCTCCCAGTCTAATTCAGGAACCTTCCCTTGACTTCATACTTTTCTGTCATCTATGCCATGTAACAGTTATTTTAAAAAATTCTGTTTAGGGTGGCTTTCTTTCTAGCCATGATTGCTGCCATTGAAAAATAAATGCATATCACAAGAGGGTTTTTTTTAAATAAATGTGTTGGGTAATTAATAGACTATTTTTGTCTTTTGTGTAACCAGAGGGTATAATTAGGGCCTATTTGTGGCACTGTATTGGATAGTCAGGGAAAAATCATTACATACGTTGTATAAAATTTAAAATCTCAATAACAAGAAAAGGTAGCTTGCATGGGATTTTTGTTTTTTCTAAATTAAAATGAATATCAACAAAATATTTTTCCCTATATTTTTTAAAGCATGGAGAATGTGCATGGTGCTGGTAAGATTAGCAGTGGAAAGTTATGTATCCCAAATTAGCAATTTTCTTCCTTCCATTAAGACAAGCGTAATTTCTTTTTCAAAGTCTCTCAAGATAAATGCAGTCTCTCATGCCAGCTTTCAGCCCCTGAAAAACTTTATTTAGTAATAAATCCATTGGATAAGAGGCTTACAAGGAAAGTGCCGACACAACCTTACCCACCCTGGCACAATTAGTTTAGCTGTAGGTTTGTTGGAATCCCAAAACAATAACAGAAAATTGTCATGTCAAACAAATATTCTGTCTGCCCACTTTATCATGCAGTTCCTGGATTAAAACTCTTTACATATGATTACGTACTCTTTAATCAAGATTTCTAATATCAAAATTGGATCCAGCTCCTTTTAAAGGAGATACCACACTCCTATATTTACTACTTTTAGTGCTAAGTAGAATTCCTGTGGGTTTTTTTCCTTTTTTTCCCCCTAGCTTCTTTCAGGGTTGAGAAAACAGTTCTGTATTTAATATAAATTTTGACCAGACTGAGTCCTTTTATAACCTTGCCACAAAAACATGATGTAAAAAGTGAGAAACAATAACTCTTTTGTCTCTTACTTGCACTAAGAACAGACAGAAAAATTGCATTTAATTTTGGTGTAATTCTTTAAGCTATACATCACCACCATGACCAAAGGCCAAAAGAAAAGCTAAAATATTTTTGCTGGAAAAGAGGGAGGGAGAGATGACTGCAAATCTACTAAATCACTTCATCAGTCTCTGATATTACCATTTAATACATCTTGATACACTGGGATTCATATTTCTAAAAGGCTTGTAGAGGGAATATTTTTGTGGTGGAGCAACACACTGAGATTTCAACTGAACTGAAAGGCGTATATTTTTTTATTCTGGTTTTGTAGAGGAAACATAAAAAACTGATTAAAAAAAGGACAGAAAATAGTGTATTATTGTAGGAAATAAATTCTGTTCTGTGTGAAGAAATGGAATCCTTACATCTGCAAAATTTCTTGGCTTACTATTCCCATAGATACAAAGCCTAGGAAAAATTTCTTTTTCAGTGATATAAGAGAGAAAAAAATCATTTGTGTACATGGCTAAATGTCTCATAAAGAGTTGAGGTGTTTCTTGAATCTCTAAATTGTAGGCAGCTGAACAGGTGAGCTGAGTTTGTGTTTCCATGGCCATTCTGAGGGCTGCACCCAGTTCTGCGGGGGGTGCTGTGGCAGGCCTGGCTTGGCATCCGTGGGTCAGTTTCTGGCCATTTAGGCCAGGCTTGTTTCTGTCCCTGCAAGGCTGAAACTTAAATTCTAGACATGGTTTTAGTAAGAAGGCAGTGACCGTTCATATGTAAGGTTCATGTCTAGGAACATCTGTTCAGAATATCTGGCATAAAGAGATTTTAACATCTTCTCAAAGGTCTGGACTTTAGGGCCATTGTCACCTGGAGGGATGTAGGTTCAGATGTATGCTTTGAATGTGTAAACCATGTCGTTGATTTGCTTTGATACTGGCTTCTTTATCACCTGAATTGTAAAATAACTTAGCCAAATCAATGTGTATAAGTATGAATTTTCCCACTGATTAAGTCAAAGGAATCACATTTTTCTAAATGTAGTGAATTGAACAAAATTTTTCTTGGATTTGGAGGCTTTTTTTAATCCAAAGTGTAACCTAGCCGTAGCTAATTCAATGATGGATAATGATATCCCTTAGGAAGGAATAGGATGCAACTTGGTTCTGACCATGGTATGTTCACATTTCTCTCACATGGAAAGATTTCTTTACACAGAAATATATAGTGCAGAGTTTTTCATATCTTTTAAAAATTCAGGTGCTATGCTCTAAGAGAATAAACTCTATCCAGGCTTGGCATAAGGGATTGATTGCCTTGTCACCAGGCTGTAGCTCCTGATCATACACAGTAGTTGCACTGAATACAGTTCTTCATGGGATGTGCCCTACTTTTCCACACTAATATGTTGTTTCATTCTTGCTTTGTCCCTTTTTTAATTTCAATTTTAGTTGGAAAAGAACTCAGCAAGGATGTAATCTTTGAACAATTTTATTATCACAAAGGAACTGAAAGTCCCTTTGGTTCCTTTATTACATGATTATGGTCTTAATGTTCTGAGACTGAGCTCTGCATCCTTCCTGTGAGAGAACAGCTCAATGGTTATGGCACTGCCAGACTGGCTGCAGTGCTACAGCTGTTGTGCAAACCCCATTTTCTGTGTTCAGCAAATGGGGACGGGTTCTTGGCAGAACATGCACAGAGCCCTGGTTAAACTTCCCCCAGTGAGCTTTAGTTTGAGTGTTTGGCAGGAAAAAAGGAGCACTTTCCAATACTGAATGTACTTTTTGAGGATGAGCTATGTTTGTTCTGAGGTGAGAACCCAGGCTCAAATAGTGACTGTTCCTTGATGATGATGCATTTCTCTTGGGAGGTTCCCTTGCTTGTGTTGTCTATGATCTGCCCCATTCTTATGGACCATAGAAATGGAAAAACTGAGTCTTAAACTAGAGAATTTTAATGAAAACTAGAAGTAGGATACCACTGATACAGGTCCATAATAAGGCCCAGTTTTAAAAGTCATCATGAATAAATATGAGCCCTCAGAACTAGCATAAAGAATAGATGGGTTTAGGTTAAAAAATGGTTTGCTGACACTGTTATGTGCTTTCTTCAGTGTTTAAACTAATGGGAAGATTAATTAACAGCTATCCCCAAGAGTTTCTTCAGTAGGATGCTGAGAGGGAAATGAAGGTGGTAAAACCAGCAGCAGCACCTGTTGAAAAGTACATCTTAAATCTTTTTCTTGCAACTCAAGAAGTTTTACTCTACAATTGGAAAAGTGTCAATGGGTTATCCAGAGCAAAATGTAGGGATCGATCCTTGTACATATTGCAGGCTAGAGAAGGTTTGTGCAGTGGGCATAGGGACTGTAGTAACTGCAGAGGAGGTAATAACTGTGTGAATTGTACAGTGTGTGCGTCATTTTCTTACTCCTGGGTGGGTGCAGTAATCACAGAAAGTACCACTACCTCCTGTGCAAAGAGGTTGTTCTTCCTGCAGTACGTCACCCCTACCAGGTCTGCTGTTGGACAGTTTTCTGCACTAATCAGTGACCTGCAAGTTAGCAGCACATAAATTGTTCAAAAGCATCGTTTGTCTGTATTAGTTTACTCCCTTTATCTGGGGGGCACGATTCATCAGTCTTTTTCTCCAGCAGCTGCTTTCAGGCTTGGCTTGTCCACCATCACTTATTCTTCTTGCTGGTAAATTTATTTGCAGGCTGAGTGCACTTAAATGAAAGCTGGGAAGCCAAGCCAAAACTGCTACTGCTGCAGGTAGAGCTCCTGCCACAGAGGAATGAGGTACTTTATGTAACTGAGGAGGGAATGGCTGTTGAGGGTTTTGGATGTGAACTGTTTGAAATCAATTGTTCTGTTTTGCTGAGAAAAGCAGCAGTGTTGAGCTTAAGGTTTAGGGATGATAGTTCAGTGGGGAAAAGAAAAAGGATTAAGGACAGACAACTATCTTTAGCTTCAGTGGCAGTTACACACTGAATTCCTTGGTGGGGCTTGAGAACCTCAGTGCTTCTCCACACTCTTTAACAAACCACCTCATACACAAACCAGAGATTTAAGAGCTCTTCAAACTCAGAATTATTGTTGTTTCTCAGTTCTTTTTGCCTGGAATACTATGGGAATGCCTGTAACTCCATTTTCTTTCTCTTATTTTTTAGAATTAATCACAGACAGTAGAATTCATCAGTGACTGGTGAATGCTATCATGAATCACTAAAAAAATCTCATAGGCTGTATATGTCTATAAGAAACACCAAAAAAGCCATGCTAGCTTTATGTAAGCTCCACAGAAGGCCAGAAGCTGAGGATCTGAAAGAGTCTGAGAAAATCCTCTTGTGAAAAAACATAGAGTAGGATGGAAGGGCACAGAGAGCACTGTCTGTATGGGAAGTTTTGGCGGTGAGTGCCTTGGTGAAAGTCTGGAGGATGAGCTGTGCAGGACAGGCTGGTGCAGCATCCTCTGAGCACTGGATGTACAGATGCAACAATCCTGTCTCCTCTGGAATGCACAGGTTTATTACTCAAGTGGCTTTGTTCACTCTTGTAACCAGCTAGCAGTAAAAGCTATTCCTTATATGAGTTAGAATGTAATATTTTCTCTTTGGAGCAAAATATCACCTTTTCAAGAATGTCTCTAATACCTGGGGAGAGCAGAGCAGTTCTGGTGTGCTTGTATCAGTTTATTTACCAAAGAAAAAGACCAAAAATTCCCTTCTAGGTGCACAGGACACCTGCTTTGACACTTACTCGAGATGTAAGAGTCCAACCAATGACTTGCTGTTAGAATTGTGCTCCTGATGGGAAAATTCAGTCTAAGGGATGAGACTAAGTAGACTTTGAAGTAAGAGCGTTGAACATCATATAATATAGATTGATATGTTGACCTCTTCTCTGGCTGCTTTGATCTCCTGATTAGGTCCTACTCTATCAAACTATTTGCCAAAGTGGCCATAGCTGCAGTGAACTAACATTTTCTCTGAAAGCAGTAGAAGCTTAGATGAGATAAATTGTTTGCTTGCAGAAGATAAGTGGTGATTATTGTATAAAATATTTACGTATTTATGTATTTACTGTAACTAGGTCCAAGACTACGATGTGCAAGAACAAAACTATTTTTTTATAAATTTAAAAAAGCCTACTTCTTTTGTTCTCTTGGTACTTTTACCTTTCTTATTTGCACATTCATGTTGTTTTTAATTGCTGAAGTGTTATAATTTAATTCTAGAGATGTGAAATACTTTCCTTTGCCAGGAAGCAGTAAAGATTTTACCAGACTTCTGTCAGAACTTTCTTATTGATTGGAATCTAAAAGCTGTCATAAAAGGTCATCCACTAAACTTCAACCTATTGGCCATTAGTAAACATCATACTCAAATTAGTCATCTGTAATTAAGATTTTATTTCAGGTGAGCATATCTTATTTGCTGGTGTAACTTTTCCAATATTTTAGTTTTTTAAAAACACAAATTACTCTGTGATATTAGTGGACAGAGCCTTAGATGTTAGAGTGGGCTGCGTTTTGTTTCCTTTTGGGTGTGTGGGTGGCTGTTAGCGGGCGCTTGGCAGGATGTCCACGATGTGGACAGTTAATGGCTGGAGAATTGGGAATAAGGGCGCTAGAACAAGTTTCCCACAGTACCACTTAATTTAAACTATCAATGATTTCACAGGAGAACACACTCATTGGTTCTCAAACCTCTCATCTTGCTGTAATTTGACTGGGATTTTAGGCTTATGTCTTTACTGTGTGATTGATCTTATATCAGTATGGGAAATCACCCTTGCCTTGCTACACTCTTGTTACACTGCAGGTTTCGTTCATTTGGGCAATTTCAATAGAAGGCTTTTCTTGCATGCAAATATTTTAATTGCTTAATGTATATCTCATTAAAGTAAATATCAATGTTGAAAAAACATACAATTTTATTATGGCTGAAGAAGATGCAACCATGGAAAACAAACTGTGTTTTCCTGGGGGCTGAAGGAACAGGGATACAGGACATGCATACAAATGTTTTTCCAAGTCTTTTGGTAGCTGGTAGGGTGGGAGGATTTTTAAGTGCTGTAGTGTTCTTTGACTCAACATTTATTTCAAGCTTCTCTGTATCCCTTGTTTCTTTTCAGACGTTTCATTAGTATTCATCTATAGTCAGTAGGATCTGGGCTTTAATAACTGGTGGCCTGCTTCCTGTCTGAGTAATCCCACCTCTCTCATTAGCAAGGAATAAATGAACCTTCAAGGCTGGTCATATATCCCAAAGTAGCTTTCATAAAAAAGAAACCCAAAATATGTTCTGAGTTTAATTAATTCCTTTTGAGCAGTAGTTTTTATTCTTGTAGATTGCATCAAATCATCTGTCCATGAGTGAATGTGCCAATTTAGGATCAGAATAGTGTTTTGTCTTAATCTTATATAATCAAAGGGTTAAAAAGGGTTATATATGTGTGTATATATGCAAAATTCCAAATGCTCATAACTTTCCAAAAAAACTCTCTGAAGACCCAGAAATGCAGGGCCGTTTTTTTGAACTATTACTTTGTTGTCATTTTGGGCTGGATTCTCCGGTGATAGTCCATCAGATCATTAAGCTGACTCCAGAGAGTCTGCACTAGTTTAAAACAACAGAAGATTGTCTGGTAGTTCTCATGTTTTGTGTTAACAGTGATGCCAATAAAACCTGAGCTCACTTCTAACATGTTTGTATTTAAAATTCCCATGTTTGTTCTCTGGTGGAGCTACCAAAGCCTGTAAGAAACAAACTAAGCAGCCAAAAAACTGCTGACTGACTGGCTTATGCATTCTCATCTATGTTTTTCTTGACCAATGATCCTTGGTTCTTAAAGCAATGTTCCCTTGCTAACTTTGCTTCTTTTGTAGGGATGAGAGTGGGGGGAAGGATATACTGCCTAGGCAGAGAAGGACTTCCAGATGGATAAGGTCATTTCATGTTTCTTTGTAAAAATGGATGCAATTGCATGGTCTGAGGGGAAAAAATGTGGGATACTTCAGGTTTATTCAGAAAGAAATTTATCTGTGAACTTTGTGTCTGCCACAGAAATGCCAGACTTGTAAACCAGCAGAGCCAGCAGAATTTTGTACTTGTTTGCACCCATACCTCATTTTTCTCACAGAAGGGTAATTTCCCAAGTGGACAGTGTCCTTTAAGATGAGCAGTATAAGTGTGAAAGCCTCCATCTAGGAACTTCAGCTAGTAAATCATTCCGATTCACTTTTTTCTTATATGAAGCTGTGTATATCCTGATATAGGATAACCTGCCCAGCGATGCTAGCTCATTTGGAAGCAGTATGAAGCAGTGTGTCTGTGTGTAATCTGTGAAATAATGTAGATAAAAATGCATCTTTAGGTGGCTGACATAGAACTTACTCTCTAAAAGTGTCACTACTTCATCTCTTACATCCCCTATAGGATATTGGGAGCTTTTTTTCAGAATGTGTCTTTACTGTAATGATTAATTTTATATTCAGACATGCTGACTTCCTGTTGAGCTGTGGAAAAAAACCTGTCTACAGAGAAAAGCTTTTAAGTAATTATGTGGAAAGAGATGTGACACATTTGCATCCCAACCTTAAATCTTGTTTATTTGGAGCTGGCCAGAAACAGAGGGGCATTTTGGAACAAAGGGGCTCAAATTACTATAAACTATTTAAAAACAATAGAACTGAAGTCCTTAGTAGCACTGTAGACCATGTATTCAACCAGGATGAAATCACACTACTTGCAAGTATTTGTACTCTGGCTGTTCCAGCACTTGATAGTGGTGGGAAGAAGGGGACAGTTGTTTGCAAACAGTTTAACCTGTTGCCCCTGCAGCAAGAGAGAGATCTTGAAAGATATTATCTTTCTGTGAGGGAGATCTCTAAAGATATTATCAACAGATCATGATTAAAATAATACTGTTAACTGCATTGTTTAAAGGGTTTTGTTTGTAACTTTCCCATTCTTTTAACTTAATGTTTTTCATGTTGCCAGTGAATTTGAAAATAATACAGTGCAAGAAGCCATGTAATCTTGTGTGATTTTGCTGTAATCTTATAAAAAAAATTAAGCAGGAACTCATAAGAGCAGGAATAGCTAAATTCTGCCAGAAATTGCTTATTTTATGGGATTCCTGCTTTGGAATGGTCAACAAGCCATGCCTTAGTGCAGTGTAAGTGTATGGGAAAGTCTTGGTCCTTAAAGTGTCAGGGGAAACTAAAAGAAATGCCTATAGAAACAGTATGTTTTTTCTACAACAATGTAACTCTAAAGGCCAAACATCCACCAGCTCCTTGTCTACCTAGACTGCTTTCCAAAATAAGGAAATTGAAATTTGCTTTGTTCTGGTTTTTCTTCTAGAGCAAAACGGATCTATTGTCTGGCTGTACTTCATTAAACTGCTTCTCCATTTTCCCCTGGGGAAAGATTTATATCTGCAGTGTGTGAAATGATCCTTGGTTATTATATAGCAATTTAACAAATGTTTCTAACTGTTACCTCTGGTTTACCCTTAGAAAAACTAACATGCAGTGCTTTACTTGCTCAATTGCAGTATTTACTGGGTGCTTTTCTTTTTTTCCTTTCTTTAAAACTTTTCCTGCTTCCTGCATATAAAAGTTACTGAATTTGATAACTGAAAAAAACACCTCTGGAAAGCTCCACCTCTGGAGGAACTCATATCGTATTTCAAACTGTATGTGCCAATTACAGAGTTTTGAAATTCATGGCAAGATAGCGGCCATCAGTGTGGAGGAAGTTTTATTTAATGCAATATTGTTGCTATTTTCTACAATATTGCGAATCTATCACTCCTAAACTATTTTGTAGTGTCTACCTGAAGTTTTATAGAAACTTATGTAGAGATTCCTTTTTCTGTAGCCATATTTTAAAGAACCTGTGCCTACTGCCCTGTATTCAAGTATCCTGTAAGAGAAAATATAGATGATGACGTTTTTGTAGTTAGAGAGATAATGATTTAAATAAGGGCCAAAGTCAAAAGAGTTGACATTAATTAGAAAGTAAAAGCAGTGACTCTGCTACGCCTGTATGTTCTCCTTCTGTTGCATATATAGTAGGTGGCAAATTTACATCATTTTTCATTCTTGAAGAAAAGTTCCATATTATAATTATCCTGCCTAAATTTGAGTGCTTTTAGCAACAGCTATGCCCCATACACTGAAATTACAGGATAAAGAAAAAACCCCTGTAATTTCTAATCACTTACTTTAAGACAGCTGAATAGTTTTTATGTATAGACTTTAAACTCTTTAACATTTTAAAAGTTTATTCCCATTTTTCTTGACTTCTGGCTTCCTTGCCCCAGAAACGGAGTAGTGATATGCTGAGGAGAACAATCTAAAAGTGCACAATTTTCACATTTAAAAAATAATTCTATACCTAATGTGTATATTTTTTGGTACTTTTCCCAAGGGAAAACACAATGTTATGACTGTAAGGAAAACCCCCCCAACAAGTGATTCTTCTTCAGTAATTCAGGCGAAGGTCACCCAGAGTTCTCTCCTGCGCTTTGAATAACTGAACAACTCACAGAATAATTCAGATTGGAAAGAACCTCAGGGTTTAAAATAATGTCAGTCTTGGATAAGAGAAAGTTGTCTCAGAACTCATTTGAGAGGCTGCTGCTGTTTCAGTTTTTTTCTACTCTTGCTATTTAACAAGCCCTTACCTCAGGTCTATGGATTTTAACATACAGCCCTTGAAAACAAACCTCATGTGTTAATTGCACAAAGGAATGCAAAGAAACAGGTGGGCAGGCAGGTGTTTCCCTCCTATAAATTTTTCTGGAGATGGGTGATTCACTTGTACTTCTCCCCATGCCAGTAATGGATGCTATCTATAATTCCAGGCTGACAGAGGGCCACCTGCCTCAGAGCTGCAGTGCTTTGTGTGATGTATTGTACAAACGCATCCACTTCTTGCAGCAAAATTTCAATTCCCTTGCACTAAGGCTTATTATTTAAAACCCAAGATGCTCAGGGGTTAGGATATATTTAAGTTTATAAATGAATCCATTACCAGTGCTATATGGACAATGTCCTAAATTCACATCAGATTGTGACCCTGACCCTGTGCTGTAGAGTTTCTCAGAAATTCATTAGATTTAATAGGAAGAGTTTAAGACAATATGGTGATATACGTGGTATAATTACTGCTTGTAATTGATTTATATGCTACTTGAAAGTGTTTTCTATATCTAAAATAAAATTAATTGAAGCTGCAGCTTGAATGGGCATATTCTCAAAGGTGATTTGCAAATAGTCACAGCTTAGGAGCCACTTTTTTTGCTAGAACTGAGGGGAGAATTTGGGCTTCCAGATTTGATCACACCTTTTCCACTTAAAGAGCTGTGGTTGTTAACAGCTGCACTGGGGAGCACTTGCCCCCCAAGAGATCTGCCATAGACTTGGAGGAGTGAAAGAAACATGCTTAGAAACCAAAAAGCAACCTCTTAAAAGTCATGTCAATGCATTTCCTTCTTCCAGCAACTCCCTGGATTCCCACACATCATGAATTTTTGCTTTAAAATGTGAAAAATAGGTGTTTTTTAACAGTTTTTTACCCGGGAAACAGTCCATTAATCCAAGCCATGAGCAGCCAATTTCTCCATGAGATTGCTAAAAAAAAGTGTCAAAGGTGCTACTCAAGCCTAAGTAGAGGGTATCCAGAGCCTTCTCCAGCTCCCGCTGTCCTCTTGCTGTGTACGTTGGTGTAGATGCACTTCCATTGGGATCCTGCTGCCTCTTCTGTCTTTTCAGCCACATGGATCATCAGCCCTGGCTCCAGTGAAGAGGCAGACTGAGGGACATCACTAGCATATCATCCCTCAAACATTGGAGTGCTGCCCCCAGGCTTATCTCTGCTGAGCCTGTTTTTATCCTTTTCGCTTTTCAAATCTAGTTTAAAGCTCTCTGATCACTGCTAAGTCCTGTGCGAAGATCCTTTTCCCCTCTGGAGTCAGGTGTACCCAGTCTGTTGTCAGCTGACCTATTGTCCTGTAAACAGGTCCACAATCACAAACCCCAAAATTCTCCTGGTGACACCAGGATCAGAGCAGGTATTGGTCTGCTGGCTCTTTTTGTTGCTTCCCACATCATTCCCCACAGTTGGAAGGAGAGAAGATGATACTTTATTTCCAAAGGTGTTCTGTGCCTTTAATCTCTGATATTTGAAAAGTGCTTTTTGATTTGCCTTTGAAGGAATTATACTGTTCTGCGTGAATGGAAGTGAAGACAGAAGTGAAGAGCAGAGAGTGAAGTTTGAGAAGTTCGTTGTGATTCTGACAGTTGCCCTCCTACTGAGGACTCAGCCAAGCCCAATGCAGAGCAATGCTACTTAAACTGTTAAAACTCTATTCATTGTCACATTTAGTGAATCACAATTTTGCTTTTTGCTTCTTTCTGCAGGAGCACTAGCATAATTTGAAGCAGCAACAACTTTAATGGGATGTAATGAGCAATTAATGGGCAAAATAATATCTGTGGTGTACATAGTAACAGCTTGTCACTGCTCCTTTGTTCCTGTTCTCATCATCTTCGTCAGCATCTGACCTATAATCAGGGTTTTTTCATGCTTATCCACAGTACTATTATTTTAGGCAAGGCCTCATCGTCCCTTTCAGCAGAGAGAAAATTGATTGCATGAAGAACTACATGAAAAGAGAGTAATATGCTCTCTTGACAGAACCAGTCTCCCTTGCTCTCCACCTCTGTTGATGACTTCCTTAACCAATTTTTTCAGCCTAGTTTTCCCCAGAGGAATGTTGTTTATAAATGTTTCCTTTCAAGCTGGAATATGTCCTGAATTTTGCAGTAGGATTTGCAAATGCATAGTCCTGAACCTTTTTCAAGTCCTGTTGACTATTAGGGTCTTTCACTAGGCCCCACATTCCAGACACTTTTGAGTTCCCCTTCCCTTGAAAGCTCTGCCCATGCAGTTACCACGAGGAAGAGGGGACACAGGTCCAGCTCCACTCCTTGCCTTTGTGTGGCAGCTGCTTGCTCTGTGCTGGGCTGGGCAAAGGGAAAGGCATTTGCCTGTTTTTATATGGATCAAGGGTCAGAATAGTCTTTTCCATCTCCAGATAAGTCTTTTCCATCACCAGAAAAAATACGATTTGGGAAGAAATGATTCAGATGTAACTTTGTTTCCACAATTCAAGATTCTCAGAGCTATTTATTCTCATTCCCCAAATGGTGTTTCTCTTGAGATATCAGGGGAATCAGCTGTCTTCACTGTAGCCTCAAGGTATATTAAGGATGTTATCCAAGAGCAGTAGCTGCACTGGAAATCAGGAAGCAATAAAGCACAACTTATGCTAGATGAATTTTAAAAAAAATTACATTTCTACAACATTACAAGTTTGTTTTTAACAGAGAGGAAACAATTCAGTCATGAACTTTAACATTTCTGAGAATTCCACTTTATTAAAAGATGCAGAAGTTCATTCATTATGAGTACATACACACTATTTCTGTACCCCAGGACGAAAATGTGAAATCTATTTCATAGACTTCCTGGGGAGGAAACAATACAGTGATATATAAATACAGTTTTCCCGTAGTGATGATTGATGCTACAGTGCTCAGATATTAATAACACTAGGGTAGTATAATATTAATAGAGTTGTAATTTACCTATAACACAAAGGAAAAACTCTTTGAAAATAAACTCAGGCAGATGTACTTTTTTTTTCTTTTTTTGCCAGCATGTAGCGTGGATGTGAGGAAAAGCAGGGTCAAAGGGCTTACAAAATAACACAGATGCCCCCTCTGAGTGCATTTTCATGGGATTGCTACATGTGCAGGGGCACAGGTTTATAAGGTTTTGAACAGATGAATGGTGAAGGTTGAGTCATAAATCTGGAACCAGCTGCATAGAAAAGACCAGTCTGTAGTTTTTCAAAGCTTGAGAACCTTGCAGTCTGTGCATTGAACAACAGAGACACACAAGTGGGAGAAAAACGGTCAGTCCTTTCTCTAAAGGAAAGTTCTCTGCCATTTTTATGTTTACATTTTTGTTTTTCTCATTGGCACTGTGTGGCTTTGCTTACTGGAGTTGAGTGTGTCAAGACAGTTGGAAATTTTTGAGCCTGCAAAACTAACATTCTTTGGGAAAGGACTTGGCCAGTCTTGTTTGCTTTTCAGGCATGACGGAAGAAAACTGAAAAGATTGGTGAGGGAGGAGCAGCAGGCCATGAAGATTTACAAAAACTGATTTTAAGCTAGAGGAGCCTGTTTGTATTAAGTGTTGCTTTCACAGAACACGTAGGCAATTGGAACTAAAGATAGACTTAAATCTTGGTGTCCTGGTACCCACAAATTCTAAGTCTTTGAAGCATTGCTCATGTGTCTCTAACACACTCAAGATTATTTTTACTGTTTGTTTCAAGCTTTTTGTGCTTACCATATTCTTTTTTTTTTTCAACCTTCCCCTGACAAATTACAGAAAAAAAGTGCTGTGAAACAAGGCTGTATGAAGATGGGGTTTATGTTCCCTAATCCACAATAAATGTCTGTCTTCCCTACGTTAAGATATTGCAGGGAAAGATTTGTGGCAGTTCAAGCCATGCTGCCTCCTCTAATTTGCCTGCCCCTATTCTTCAGTTTGGAGTACCATGAAAAACTCTGTTCTTCCTCACAGAAGCAGGCATATTTTATTTTGAGCCAATCTGTTTTCAGTAAAGTCCTCTTTCAGTTCTGGTAAAATTTTCCCACTGTGTTGATCTATAGAGCTGAACTGCTGATTTGATAAACTGTGATGAAAAAGTAATTTGTCTCTCTGAAATAAAGGTTAACTGTCTGCCAGATTTCACTGTTGAAAACAACTGTTCTTTGCCTACAGAAAAATGAGTTAGAGGAAAATTGAAACCTGTTGAAAACATCTTTTCCTCCCGTTAATCACAATGCTTAACAGGTTTGGCTAAATATGAGTCACTTCTTTCCAGGGTGAGGTGAAATCTGAATGCATAGATTCAAATCAAGAGGGATCTTCCATTGGTAACTCTGCCCAAAAGAGGTCAGAAGTGACGTTTCCCGCTGAAGTGTCCGTGGATTGGGTGTGTATCCCTTGCATCCTCCTTTGCCTGGGGAAGTTGGAAGTCACACTCTGAATTCTCTGTGGCCCTGAGCAGGTCTTGCCCACCTGATGCCATGCAGGTCATGCAGACACCCCAGCTCAGCTTCCCTGAGCAGTGAAGCATCAGCAGCACCTGTGTTATTCCATTAATTGCCCTGGAGATGTGTGACCTGCCCAGGGTCTGCCAGCAGGTTAAATGGTCCTCAAGAAGCAATTTATTGACTTCCCCTTAATGTATTCTTGAATGTATTCTTAATGTATTCTTGAAACTAATACAGTTCTTAGAAGTCATTCAGCACTTGATGCATTGCTTGTTTTCATGCAGAGAAAATATACTGACAATTTAGTTAGGGAATAGTTTTTTAAGATCTTTTATTTTTGTCATAAATACAGGTAAATAACTATTTTTTAAAAAGATTCTCCCACAAATGGAATATGCAGAGGTGTGCTGATAGGAAAGAAGTTAGTGTTTTGGAAGTTTGTACACAGAATATTAAATTGTATTCCTACTGCAATACTTATTATATTTTAAGTTCAGTCATAGCTTGAATAATATCTAGCAGTTGTAGTATATTTGTCATTTTTAATATCCTGCATTTGTTAGACATTAGTGTGTGCTTCATCTAAAGACAAATAATTTGTAAGATATTTTGAACACTTTTTCTTTTTAGCAGGAATAAGTGCTGATATTTAAAAGCCCCATTTCAGCACAGCTCATGGGCACACAAGCTAAAGGTCATATTGGTCAACACAGACAACTTTTGATTCATTAGATACTTGAAGGTGGGCTAACAACCACCAGCATTTGTCGAGTGATCAATTAATTTCTCAGTGATAAACATGAAAGAAAATCTTTATGCCACAAGCAGTTTTGTCAAGTAGCTTGGAAAGGCTGTTTGATAGATGGAGCCTTCAGGGAAGAACCTAACAGGAATCAATTGTTGCCCTGACTGTAACTTAGCATGAGTTCCTCATTAGCAACTCAACTCATCATTAATTCTCAGCAGCCCTTCTGCCTTTGGTTTATGTTTATGTGTTACCTCCTTTTCACTCTGATCACCTACAAAAATTTGAGCTGTGTGTTTAATATCCAGTATACTTGTCCCAGTAGATAACTTCAGGTTTTTGTTCCAGAAGCATATATTTGTCAGCTAGAGCCAAACATATTTTAGAAGGGCAAGCAAAAAGGATTGTTTACACTTCAACAAAGAATTATTGTATTGCTAGCAAGTCACCATTTGCCTTCTGTCACAGCTGCTCCCAGGTTAGCAGCTGGTTGAAGTGGGACAAGCCTATATTTTAAGGACAGAAACACTTGCTGCATGTTAATGTCATCCATCTTTTTGTAAACAACCCTAGAAATGAATTGTGCTTTTCTGACATTTGGTTTTCATGATATCATCCGGAAACAATATGGGATCCAGCATAAGCAGCAACACCTGGTCATCTAGACTGGGAATATAAAAAGCAAATAAATGAAGAAAACCAGTTGTTGATAAAGATTATGCAAATATGAGAACTTCAGTGTGTTGTTACTTGGACATTATTACTTTTTTTGAAAGAGACATAGTGAATTGTGCAACAGGACTTTGGTTTTTCTCTTTTAAACAATTTTTTTTTCCTTAGGACTCTCAGCTGCCTTGGTCTTTTTAGTTTATCAAATAGATACCAAGGGAAATTTTGCTTTTATCAAGAATAACTGTGAGATCAGGGTTCCCAGATAATATAAATCCTCTATTTATTTTGAGATTGGTTTTGAAACTTTACCTCATCTTTACATTTCACATTATCATCTCTGTATTAGAAGCCATTTATTTTAAAATAAAATCTTCCTTTTCATAACAAAATGCCAAAAGTCTCTGGAAAACTTAAGACTTTTTTTTTTTTTTTATTTGTCAGTGATTTTATTGCAGCTATCATGAATGATGAACTTGATTTACTTCAAATTGCTGACAGGAACTGTTGCGGAGGGTAGAGAAGAGAAAAAGGTTTCTCAGTTTCTGTACAAAATGTTTGATTTCAATTTAGCAAGTGGGGGGACAAATGTGAGGCAGAGCTTGTAGCAGTTCCAGAACAAGTTTCACCTGCCCTGTGGGCAGCTGGTGCTCACTCTGGAGTCCCAAACCTTGGGAATTTGGCTTTGGAATTGCAGCATGACTGCTCAGGGTACCCACCATGGGAACAAATCAGGGCCAACCATGCACAGCACAGCTCCTTTGGGAGACAAGGATAATCTCTCAGCATGAAACTATGCCAGACTTAGCTGGGGTAGGTAACAGAAAGGGTAATTTACTAAATATTGTATATCCTCTTAGTCAGTTGCGAGGGAGAGTACTGTGTACATGTTGGATAATGTCTTGTTATTTTGAGAAGTGGAACTCTGAAGCTTATGTGTCACAGATAATACTTCATAATTTTTTCTTTAAATGGCCACAGTTATTGAAGGTTTCATGGAGAAGATTTGTCTTGCTCCTCATTCTTTGTCCACAGTGCTAGAAGTGCCTGAAGAGGCAATTTATTCCCTGGAGGGAATGTATCTGAGAAGAAAAACTTCAAGCTGCCATTGATGGTTAGTCCTTTGTGCTCTGGGACAGGTGATTAATACTCACCCACTGTCAGCCATGACCTTCACACGCAGCGGAACCCCAGCCAAGGTCCCCATATGCTCCTGCACACTGTGGTGTCAATCAAAACGAGCTCAGTTGAAGACAGTTTGAGTCATGCCATGAAAAGGAGGTATTATCTTATTTGAATAAGTCTGTGAAACATCCATTCCACACTGACAATTCACCAGCAAAGCTACTCTTGCCCCATTTATTTGCTAAGAATTCTTCTTTTCACTCCTTGCATTCATAAGTGTTACCCATATACTCACACACAGAGTGCATCATAATCTCCTTTTCCATCCATTTTATTAAATGAAGTAGGAGATCTACAGCAATAATTAAACCTTCCTTTTTTCTAGTCTCTGTGCTCTTAACAGGTATGTAAAAAATCAATAATTTTATTTAGGAAAAAGAGCAAGATCTCTCACTGATGTTTTAATGAGGAATCTACTTAAGAGGAGGTCAGCTTAAACTGTCTTGGTGTGCATTTTCTGGATTGATGCTAAGACATCACATATACAAGTTTTAACTTTATGTTCAGAAATTACTTCACAAAGCAGTTAAACAGATGTTAAAGAGGGAGAAAAGTAATGCTGTGTCACCTCTTTATTACCTGGCCTCCTGTGTCTGTGTGTAATAGGGAGTAATTTTGTTTCTGGCAATAAACTGGCTTGGCTGGCAATCTCCAGAAATGTGGTATCATGTTCTTATTAACTAGCCCTACTTTTGGATTCCTATTTTCTTTTTTACCTAAGAGTTTCCTCTTCTGCTTTTTCTGATGACCACAGATTTCCACAGCAGTGTTTGTAACTTGAGCAATAGCTTTTGTAATAACGGTCTCCACCCTCAAATAGAGTCTTTATGAATATTATCCCATCTGTGTGATTGCACTGTTAAAATTACAGCTCGTAAAACACCCATTATGGGCAAAAAGAGCCCAGTAAGCATTCTGGAAGTAAAGATGACTTTTCAGTTACAATTGCATGTTGTGTAAATGGAACACAAACTTAGGAGAGATTTTGATATTTGCAGTCCCATAGTGCAACATATTTGAGAAAAATGTATTGAAACCAAGTCTACAGCTGGCCTTGGCAGATGTCAGTTTTGTGGAAATAAAGAAATGAAAACACCTTCTGGGCTCAAGTGAGGACTGACCTACATTGCTACTCTAAGCTAAGTGCTCACTGAAAAAAAATTGTGGAATGGTTGTTCAGCACCTGAAAGACCTCAGGAAAGAACTTAGACAGTTTATACAGGTCCCAAATGCACAGGGATGCTCATGAGACTGCTCAGGCTCGTATTATCTGCTGGAAATCCAGGCAGTGTTGAACAATATTGTCCTGTGTTGGCAGCTGAAATAAGAACAACAAACCAGGTGTATTGACCTAGTCTGGAAGCCATAACACAGACTTTGTAGATTCATACTTACCAAATGGTTCCCAAAATCCCTGTGCCTTGGTGGGAGTCATGTATTGAGTACTGACAGTGGGAATAGCAGCTTAAAACAGCTGTGGCACAAGTTGCAGTGATACCTGACCCATTTCTTTCATGCTCTCTAGTTTATTTGAAGTTCAAAATTCTGCTCTTGTTATTTACCTTGCTTTCAGTCTGTGCACCCAATTTTGTTGTTTTGTTTTGATTTTTTTTTTGGTTATTAGCAGCAAAATCATCAAAATCCTCTTTCTAATGAAAGATAGTTATATTAAAAAAGGTGTAGAAAAAGCCACAAGATTTAGGGCAAATAAATGCAATTGTGTTATAAATATAAGTGTATATTTTAATTTAGTGTGACAGTACTGTTGCTGCTGTGATCAAGATTTAGAAGTACTTTTTGGTAGAAATATTTTCTTCCTCTGCAGAAGCTGACGGAATCCAATTCAGAAAGTTGTAATTGGCTTTCCACTATAAAATGCCAGTTTCCTCCACCCTCTCCTCAATATAGCACAAGATTATATGTTTTTATGTGCCTGCCAAGTTGAAATCTCAAGGAATAGATTTACATGGAGCATTAACTGCAATATGTAGCTAGGAAGCTGTGCAATAAAAGAAAGATATGCTGAAATTCCTGCAAATTACAGACCTAATCTACTTCCTGGGTGGCTCCAGGGAACTCAGTCAGAAAGGACAGCCTCATCTTACCAAAGACTAGATGAGCTCAAATGTATCTCTTGTAATTAATGAGGGGAAAAACACTGAAGGTTCGACTGAAAGAAGGCAAAATTGCGGAGAGCAGAGTGAGGAAAGCAGGATTTTATATGCACATTGGAACAACTAATTAGCGTTTATTTTTCATGGAATATGAGACTTTTACAGGGGAGTCCTGAAGTGCAAGCTGGCCATTGATACAAGAGAGGATTTGGTTTGCTCCTACTAAGTCAAGGAATGTTTTTTTACTGGTACTGGAACAGCTGAGAGCTAAACCTAAGGAATTGGTCGTGTCTTGAAGTGAATCCAGGCTGGAGCAGGCAACTCCAGCTGGGAGGCACCAGGGAAAGCACTGAGCTGTGGGAATCTTCAAGGGAGTTTTGGAAGCTGCCCTTGAGCTGTTCTCAGCCCTTCAGAAGGGCAGTGTGTGTACCTTGGGATAATTCTCAATCCAAAAGTTTTGGTTTGTTCATGCTCCCCCTTTGAGGTGGCCACCAAGGTACCTCAGGCAAGAAGGGAGACTCTCAACCTTTCTTGCATTGATAGTTCCAGGTGTGAAAGAATGGAAGCGATTATAAGCCATGCAGTAAAGAATGCACTGGAATAAAGCATGAATACCAGATTGTGCAGGGGGTTATTAAGAATAATGAATGGAACTTTAATGTGTTTTTGTGACAAGATATTTGTGGATGTGTGTACAGTTAGAAATATTATTTTATTTAGTTTCAGTAATATTTGTTGAGGTGCAGTGACTACTTTCTGGAGAAGACCAATATATATGAAAGTGATTAACAATGGCTGTTCTTTCAGCAAAATTTTACTATGCCCTGTTTAACTGTCATGGGAAAGTCCACTTATACCACTATAAATATTTGCATCTTCATCTTCAAGAAGAGCTTAAATTTTTTGATTTATACTAATGGAGAGACTGGCAGCTTAGTTCCATACATTCAATTTGTAATGAATTCTTCAGATTCTAGAAGTAGTAAGTGGTCAGTAGATTATTTATCTATCAGTCTGTTATTAATGGAATGTGTGGGATGTTGCACAGCTGGACAGTTTGTGTAAGCAGTTGCCAGAGCACACCAGCAATATTTTCTGCTTTGTTTTGAAACAATGTCATTAGTCTTGAGGTGAGGGACCATGCCCAAGTATGTTTAGTTTGGCTGAAATCTTCCAAAATGTGATTGTGATTTTGTGGCAATTTTCAACTTAAGTCTTGGGGTGACATGTTACTGTTTCTTTGAAGTTTTTAAACTTGTATTAGAACTTATATTAAAGGAAAAGAAATCCAGCAAAATATGACTTAAATCTGTATATGTTACCTAAAGATGTCAAAATTGTTATATTTCATCAATTGTGACTTAACATTTTAATATGTAGTGTCTAGGGCTGATCTGTCAATGAATTTTTAAAATTTTGAAATGAATGCTGAAAATAAGAAAGCATGCCACTTAGACACATGATTTAATGATTCATTTCTATAAGGCAGGGGCTTTCTAGAAGTGCTAGAGAACTATTTCATTTAAAAGGGGTTCTGTTATATTTTGAAGTAGGTGGTTTTGATATCAAAGAGCAGAAAAAACCCCCCATACTTTCCTTTTCCCTTGGGGCAGAGTAAGGCTGGCCTTTTGGTAGAAGTCTGCAGCATAACTTTAGGCTGAATCAGTGCAAATTCTTCAAAACATAATTAATTGCATTACATTGAAGCTATCCAACAAGTCCTTCAAGTGCATAATCAACAGCAGTAATTTGACAAGTTTATCAATCAATTTACAAGACAAATACTGATTAAATAAGAAAGGGACTTAATCTTTGCAATACAACATAAATCATGGGCACTGCTCACAAAGAGATAGGATCAATTTAATTTTCTACAGCTGTGCTACTGACAGCTATTGCTTAGAAATCAACACAGAACTGCTTGCAGTAAATCAAGAACTTGCTCAGAAGTTGCATCTCCACTTGCCTGGGCCAGAAGAGACAGGAAGGCTCTGATTGCATGTGCTGGAGCAGCTCCTTGTGCCAGGCCTGGGGCCGGTGGGATTCTCTCTGGGGAGAGGCAGCTCTGCAGAGGGGATGGGCCAGGGGAGCCCCTTTGCTCTTGGAGCAGTGGGGATAGGTGACAGTCCTGCCCTGCATGGGCAGGGACTGTCCATGAGTATCCCCAGAGTCCAGCCCCCACATCCCACGGGCAGGGCATGAGTGTGTTTATAGGGGTTTGTAGCTTACTGCGTATGGGGTTAATCTAAAACTAGGGCTTTATTAAACCCTAATACAAAGCTTCAGTCTAGAGTGGTACCCAGAATGTCTACAGCTTCTTACCTTTTGCTTCCTCCCTCCCTCCTTCAGGCCTGTCTTTTTCTTGATTGTATTAATTGCCCTTTTTGTTTCTAATTTGGTGACTGAATTCTTGTTGTGCATCCAATACTGGTGTCCAACACTGCAACTTAATGGCTTTGTTTATATGGAATTAGACCGAAAGAAAACTCAAAGTCCCTAAATTGCAGCTGGTAAATCCCTGTGTTTTTAACAGCATAGTTGCAAAAGGTATTAAGGAGGTGCTTAGCATCTGCATCTACAAAATCAGAATGAAAATATAAAGCTGAGAGCCAATTTTTGTGCTCCAGCACAAGTATAATGCTTCTAACAAAACCCAGAGTCTTCCAATGAAGACAAGCTGCAACTGTTTAACAGAGGGGACTAATCTGTGCTGGCCTCTGGCTTGTTTTGAAAAAGGGGGAGGCCCAAAGTGTTAAAATTTATGTGCTGCAGATTGTCAGCAGGGTACATGAGGAATATAATTTTTTTAATGTAAATTCTAATTTCTTTTAAATATACCCTTTTGGTTGTAGCTGTAATTTACTGAATATTTCTGAATACAGTAATGTTTTTTTATTAAAGAATAGAAAATAGCTTCCTGCTGTTTGTGCATTATTTTGGTGGTTTAATTAATTGTCTAGACTAAAGGTATGCTGTATTTCTTAGTACAGATGTCTCCTGCAGCTAAAGGCATGCATTTCTTGAAGGGATTAAGTGCCTGTGAATGCTGGGGAATGAATGGACTTTGGAAACCTCCCAAAAATTTATTGTATAATGATTTTTGTCATGGTGAAAGCTGGGGTGGCTGGAGTTCCAGGCAGAAAAATTAATCTTTCAACACAGTAAAACAATTCCTGAATACTTCTGTTGATGTTCCTCTTCAAGAGCAAACTTCTTGTAAATATTTTGTTTTTTTCTCCAGGTTTGGAACTGTAGTCACTCCTGCCGCAGAGAACTGTGGACTTCGCAGTTCACTTGGGACACTAATGGAACTATTCTACTGATCCTAAGAACTACATATATTGTATAAACACAGTTAGGCTTGGACCTTGATATGAGATTTGATACATCCATAAAGTAGAAGGTTTCCCTTACTGAAAATTTTATGACTAAATAAGACCAAGGGATACAATAAACAGTGATAAAGTACAAAAAATACTATTATTTTATGTATGGAAGAAAGAGATGTATGGAAATTAAAACTTTGTTTGGGGTTTTAACCTTGGAGACTGCCTGCACTTAAATGAACCACTGATGGTTTTGATGTGCTGTTGTATGAAACAAGATGAGTCAAAAATGTATTCCTAAATATTGGTGAAAAGTGAGGGTCTGAGGAGAGCCTTTGTGGCACTCTGAATTTCATTGTCCCTGTGGATTGCTCCTTGATTTCCTAGCTCAGCTTCTGAACCTGATTGGTTTTTTGCAGCTATGACTCAGTGGTCAGGGCGGCGGGAGTGAGATCATTTCTCTGCTTTCCTGACCTGGGGTTAGAGATGGACACTGCAGTGGAACAGGGCTCATGGAAGGTGCTGGCTCCAGGGACTCTCTAAATGCCAGGGGTGCTCAGAGGGGCAGCCGGCAGCTGCCCTGGATTTAACAAAGAATAAAACTTTAAAAGCTTTCCTGTGTTCCCCTGCTCCCTCCTTCCCACCCCCTTGCCCCCACCCCCTCCCCCATTTCAGGAAAACAAGCAGATGAAATATTAAAGAACCAACCCTTTCATAGCCATTGGATATTTATAAATACATTTTTGACATTTTGAGCGATAAAGTTGTACTGAGCTGTAGTTACAAGCAGTGCTTATTCTAAACTTCCAGTGCTGCTGTTGAGACTTAGTCTGTCCTGAATCTTGGATGAAAAGTGTTAGAAGTGCCCTTTTAACCTTTTTTTTAGGGATGAATTCCTTAGCAAACATGTTGCACTCTGTAATGTCATCACTGACCTCTCCGCTACCACTGACATGTTTTCCCAAGAATGATAAAAGGTTATGTTTTTGCAGTCCCACTTTTGATTGCCAAATTGTGAAATTTGTTCTAAATCCTGATGATGATTCATTACACTGTTGCTCAAAGGTGACAGTAACTTTTATGCCTATTCAGTGAAAACTGGGTGTGAGAAATTGCACTGGCAGCATTAGTTGTTACAGTCATTAGTAGTGATCTGATTGTGATTTTTTTTTTTTTTTTTTTTTTTTTTTGGTTAATAAGTAATTCACATGCTCATGCTGACTACCTTGGAAATTCAAGCTTTTATAAAGACAATTAAAGAGAAATGCACACCTTGAGGAGCAGCCACACAAACACTTGAAAGTGTTTTTAATGATTCTAACTCCCTCTTGTCCTTGAGTTAACAGAAGAGAACAGAAATTAGTTTGCTAGAATTCATCTCACCTGCTTTCTCAAGATTTCCATCAAAACCACAACTATTGTACAAGGCCTTGGTTGTTGTTGTTATGTCAGCTGTGGTCAGTTCCTACATTTTCTTCTGAGCTTCCTGAGCCCCCCAACCTTCCCTGCTCAACCTTCCCTTCCCAAGGTCATTGGGCCTTGTGCCCTTGCAGGGGTCACTGGTGCCTCACAGCAGGTGTTGGCTGCCCTAGCTAGGTGAGTGTCCAGGGCAGGAACACGCCACAGGCTTGGTCTGTTCTGCTGTTCCTGTCCTCTTTACAGGAGAGAGAGTTCATGGGTAGATCTTAGGAGATTATTTTCCAGGGATGTAGAACTTGGTCTGGGACCACACATTGTCAGCAATCTTCAGAAGACTTTCCTGGAACCCTTTCAATACAGTGTGGGTTTTTTAGAGGAAATCTTTTATACTGACTTTTTTCAGCGTTGTTCATGTACGCAAATCATTTCTGTAGACATTTGCAGTCTTAAAAGCTACCTTCATGCTTCTCATCCTGTTTTGATATTTTCCATTGCTGTTGACTTTAGGAATGTAAGATATGGAGGCTCAGAATGAAAGGATGTCTTGAAAGAGCTGTCATTTTAATGAGAAACACTACTGGCGAAGGTAGTCTCAGGATTTTAATTGAAAAAATCCATAGATTTTCATTTTTGTTTGAAGCAGGCATGTCATGAGCAGAATAAGACAAACAAGAAAACTTAAGTACTATAGAACTTAATTTATACTTTTGCTTGGAAAGGAATATCAAAACCTTACAATGAAAAAGAACAGCATTAAAGGAATCCATCCATGTTGTCTCTGATGTGGATTAAAGGAAATTGTGTCCGTTTGGGATTGATGCTAAAGTAATGGAACTCTTGCATGATCTTCAGTTGGGTTCTTTATGTACCTTGAGAAAGACAGAGAAGCGTGATTTTGGGAGTAGCAGAGAGCTCTGGGGCTGTCAGGAGGATGTCAGGATCTTTCTGACTCTGAAAATGAATTGATCTTTAAAAATAGACCCCTGTATCCACATTTAGATATTTTAAAAAAATATGTGTAATTAAGTTTGTATGTCAAAACTCATCAGATCTTTTTAGCACTTCTTTTTTAGGGCTCAACACAGCTATTTTTATTTCATCTGACGAATTAAATCTTCAACTTCTACTTCCTTTCTGTTACTGAATCTCTGCTAATCTCTGTTTGAAGTATATGCAAGAATATTTTATCTATTCATTGTATTTTCTTTTTCTGGCAACAAAAAATTTGCCGTTCCATAGCTGAACATTAGAAGCACTACAAGTATCCATGATCTTTGCATTTATTATTTTTCCATAGAGTTGTTGTTTTAGAAAGTCAAAGAACTTGAAATGTGTTATATTCTTAAATTAGAAATGAAGAATATAGATGGCCTTTGAAGAGGGAGTTATGAAGAATTCTGAAAAGGCAAAATAAGTTTTTGTTGCCACATTTAAAAAGATATTCCAGATTATGTCCTGTTCAGTATAATTATTAAAATCAGACTAATATATTTCATGTAGTCGGTTATCTATTAAGAAGATAAAGTAATAACCAAATACCAAATCTTCCAACAAATTACAGGTAAAGGTGACATTTTTCAGTTTGCATTTATTGCTCACATTTTGATGAATGCACATTTGATCAGAAATAATAATTCTAATAATTGATTCTGTGATAGTTATTACCATTTGAGAAATAAAAAATACTGATTTTTAAAGAATTGAAACTAGTATTATTTCACTTTTTGGAGTTATAAGCTTTTCTTGAGATTCTGTTTAGCTGGCATAACTTCTCCTGTTGTCCTTCCTTCTGTGCTGGTCCTGCCAGCAGACTCTGAATTTTTTGGATTGCGGGCTGACTGTGCCAATTTGTCAAGAGATAAAGCCACATGTCACTTCAGGATGGGTTAGCAAGGGTTTTGTGTGTAAGAAACAGGAGGTAATTAATCTGTGCTATTTGGAGCTAATGAGGCAGAAACATTGCTCAGATTTGGACATCACACTGATGGTGTCTGACACGCTGATGTCAAACATGCTGACAAATTTCAAAGGAGAGCAAAATGGAAATGAATGACCTGTGACCAAGACTAAGTGAAGCAAGTTTGTTTAGTCAGAAGGTTGGAAAAGGCAGGACACTGGGGCTCCTCAGCAGCTCCTTGCTCTGTGCCCCCGTCCAGCAGGGAGATGGAGAGCAGCTGCTACCACCAAAGCAGAGTACCAAACGCTGAGAGTGCCTAAAGCAGCTCCTGGGCAGGGAACAGGGACCTTCCTGCCCATGTCTCATGTGAGGGATGAACATTACCCAGTTTTACGGCTCTCTGCAGCCCCTGCACTTTTAAACCAAAGCTGTAAGGAACAAAACTCACCCTGTGAGGAGTCAGGGTGGAACTGCTGGCTCTGTGCTGGAAAAAGGAGAAGTGACAATTTATCACTCAGTGACAGTAGTACCAGCCAACAAACATTTATGATGGGGCAGGTATTTTGGGAATATGCCACTGCTTTTATCAGTGGGTTTAATGTCATCTGAGGGATTTTCTCCACAATGGCTTAAAAATGTGTTTCCAAAAACTTACTAAGACCATTTTGAATAATGACTTTGACAAATTTTTTTAAAGCAGCTATCGGGCTGTGTGTAGTATTTGTGAAGTCAAGGTCATGGATGCAGGCAAATACCTTAGATTGTATATTTAAGAGTAAGAGCATGAAAGTACTACAGCAGGCTAACTACAGAGGCTATAAAAATCCCTTTGTTGCTTGTTAAGAATATGTTTGATAAATATCTGTCATAGATAACATCAATATTCTTCAGTCTTTAATGCAAGTATGCATTATAGTCTTCTGCCATCTGTTCCAAACCTCTCTTTCACTGATGCGATGAAAAATACAGAAACTCTTTTATTTTTTGTCAGACTATGGGGTTTTTTTTATCTTTTTACAGTATCAACTTTGAAGTCACTTGATTTTTTGCCATCTTGTGTGATTTCTTCTCTGCTCTCTCCATTTGTCTCAACAAAATAAATGCAATAAATAGTTAAAAGGGAAAAGTACTAAGTAGCAGAAAGAGGTAAAAAGAAGATTGGAATCAGAAAGGAGAAATAATTGTATAATTACAGTATTGTGTGTGCAGAATCCAAAGGGAATGCTGCTGCTATTATAGAATGAAATGCTGCAGGAAGAAGGAGGTGTAATATAGAGGAAAGCAGTGAATAAAACAGGATAACAGGGCAGGTAAGGGGAAATTCAGAAAGCTTGTGGGAGTTGAAAGAAGGATGAAAACAGCCAAGGGAATGAAGAGAGAACAGCTGACAAATGGAGAGAGAAGCTGAAAGGGGACTGGAGTGGAGCAGATGGTGGGTGGGGTGGGCAAAGCAAGAAAATGAAATAGCTGAAAAACTAGTTCAGAGGAGGTAGTAGAAATGGAAAGCAGCAATATCCAGGGAAAGCCGAATATAATGACTGGAGTTGGGAGAATGGCAGAAAAGTGCTGAAGGAAATTGAGTAGAAATCAATTGATGGGAGGCAAGAAAGAATTAATGTTTGAGAAGAGCAGACAATGTAATTTCAAACAGAAGAGCTCTACAAAAGGTTTTCAGATCTTTCAGCCAAGTCCTGTTTTGGAGCTACTGTTGCTACCAGCTCAATAGCTTCCTTTTCTAGGTTGTTTATTCCAGTGTTAATAGAGCTTCTGCAACTATTTTCAAAACCTGGTTTGATCTCCTGTTTGAGATCTTAGTCTTCACAAACTTTACAAATATTATCATCCATTGTAAACACAAAGGAGAAAGCTTGTTTACCTTGAATTTCTTGGGAAAAGGAATTCTGAAATGTTAGCAATTCTCTCTGATTCTGTCTGGTTTACTGTATCCTCTTGTAACTTGCATCACGGAGATTTCACATTTCATTTCTCTAAATGGGTAAATGACATTTTAATGCCATTTACATTTTCAAGTTTAGTAGGTTTTCTTTATTGCTTTCCTGCTGCTTAAGCAATTGGGTTCAGTGAGTGGAGAACCTTCCCTCTACCAGCTCTTTGCTGCAAGGACAATACTGAACACATTTGTGAACAACAAAGTATTGCTGTGGCAGTGGCTTTGGGAATCACATCACAGGAAGTCAATGATGGTTGTGATTCACACAGTTTTATTTCATATGGCAATTGAAAAGGGAAATGTTAGATTTTTTAATTGCTCTTGGAAATACACTAACTTGAATTTAGTCTGCACTCAGTCTATTGGTTAATTGTTCAAGGTTTTGGGGTTGTACGTTCATTTTAAACTTCTGTTGTTGGGGTAATACAGTTATTGCTGAAAAAGGAGGAGAAATTCATATCATCGATGTCCTGACCACTAAAAAACAGAAGTAAATGAATAGTTTATTAGGGATCGAGTAATTATTTCTTCTTTGTTTAAAATGTACTGTGCTAATCTCACCATATCCTTAGAAGAGAGTTTGGAAAAGGGAGTACAAAAGGTGAAAAATTCCTGTAAATGTAGCTGGGAAGAAAAAAAGAAAATATGCTCCAAACTAAGGTGTTCTTGTGTGTGCCAGTCAGGTTGTTGATATTTGGGATGGTGGATGGTATTTTGCTGTTGCTATCTTTATCACGGATTCCCCAGCACTTTCCTTTCTAAATGAAGTTTTTAGTTTTAAGCAGCGATATTGAATCACATGGTGGTAAAAAGCATCTTGCAGCTGTTAGAAATGGTTCAAAGATATGAATGTCCCTGTGTGTCTTCACCCTTAAGTAATGTAATTTTCTGCAGAAATACACAAATTCTGCCTGGTGAAATTCACTTTTCCATGGAAAGGGACTCTCTCTGAAAAAGGTAAACAGTCAACTATAGAATTAAATACTTTACAGTGATTTTGTTTAACTTTTTAATTATTTGTTGATAATTCTTCACCATATTTACTGAACCAATACCTGGAATAAAAAAATCAGGTAGTAAAAAAGCAATACTTAAAAAATATGCTACAGGTAAGATCAGACAAAGCAGCCTTTGTCATCATTCATATGAAATTATGAATTATGTAGAAGAGAGAAATTTGCATTGGAGGGTAGAAATTTTTCTTTCAATTACTTTGGTCAGGGATTAAAATTCTACACTTACCACAGTTGAACATTATGTTTAAAAATAAATGATCCTATAATTTACAGATATTTAGGGTTCATTATTTGATATTGGATAATTTTATTTCTGTTGCTTTATGGTGTAAATTACAATTGCTTTAGGGATTTAAAATGTTTTGGGGTTGTTAGGATTTGGAGGATTTTCCTTCATATTTTTGGCTTACCCTTTGAGGCACTTGTTTTGTTCTTGCTTTTCAGTTTTATGAGGAAAACCAGGAAAATGTAAAAATTTAATAATGGAGTAGCAAATCTGAAGTCTGATGATTAAACATTTGCACTGAGTTATTCTCAGAAAAGGAGAGTTTTAAGCAGTCTGGTTAAACAACTTGAAGTACTCTGTTGAACAAGAACAGGTTTGTTCCCAAGACTTGTTGCAGTAAGACTGAGCCCACTTGGAACAGACAGTACTGGTGCCTTTGCTGGGCAAAAATGAAACCCTGCAGATACCAGTTCTTCCAGTGCTGGAAATGTAACTGTGTGTCTCATGGCTGAAAGGAGTGAAAATCTGTGAGCAAAAGGCTGATGGCGTGGGGAAAGGGCACTCTTCCAGCCTCTGCTGCAAACCACATCAGCAATCCTACACATCACTTAGTGGAAGATTAAAGTGGTAAAGCCTTGCATTCCCCATGGGCTGTAGGGATTGAACTTCAGGATGCAGAGATGCAAATGTTGTTCCATGTTCTCACATGGTCCTGTAAGAGTCTTAATTTAAAAGTTAAAAGTTCTTTTCCATTAGGGGAATAAGGGGATAATATTTCCTTTTTTTCAGATCTTCCACATATTATTTTTGCTTGTTTTCATGCAGGGGGGCATAATTAAAAATGTTGATATTTAAAGTATTCCTGACTAATTATTGTATATTCATATGAATACAACAGGTCACGTTTCTCAAAATTATTTTTCAAGGTCTGACAAATACAGGCAGCTGTCATGATACTCAGATTGCTAAGTTTGCATTCCAAGGATATCTCAGGAACTGCAGGGGGCAACTACTTGTACCAAACCTGCTAAGACAGGTGGGGTCCAGGTTCAATGGAAATGGCTTTTGCCATTCATACTCAGAAATGGAAACAGTAAAAATAGGAAGGAAACAGGAAAGGCCACCAGGGCACACACAAAGAGCCCTCACCCTGACTGTTTTGAAGAGCTATCCAGTGTGGTTTATAACATTTACATAAGCAAGCAAGTTTATTCTCAGACATGTGTGATAGATTGGAAATACTTCAATTTTGAAATAAGTATTTTAGCCCTGTTTTATCAAAGGTCTTTCTCTGCACCTGCTTGTCTTCCTTATCTTTTTCATCCCATACCTTTGAATATGTTGGCCAATTTTTTTGCTGTTTTGGAAGGGCCTACAGATCTCAGGAGAAATACGTTTATTTTGGTTTTTTTCTTCATTTATTTATTTTGTGAGATGGGAGATAGACCATAAGTGCCTCCACTGAAACCAATAATGGAAAGTTGCTTTATTTGACATGAGAGAATATATATGAAGTGAGACACTGGAAATCAGCCTGTATCATATCACTGCTCACAGACTGATTTCTAATACCTTCTGTCTGCTATTGTAGGAGGATTGGTTGAACTTCTGGGGCAGTGGAGTTCATGACTCTTCAGATGATATTTGCATTCATTTAATTAAGTTATTTTGCAGTCAACCCCATGACTTTGGATTTCAGTGGTTGAACAGTTGATTACATGTATGCTTAGGCACTCTAATTTATAATTTGGCTATGCAGTAGAGAGACCTAAGGATGCATGCTCAGATTATTTAATAATAAATGTAATGGCTCTGATACACAATTTCTATTAGAAATCAGATTAGGAAAAAGGCTTTGGATGTTCCTATTTTTAAAGTCAGGAGTTGTTACGAAAAATCTCTCAACCTCTGAAATATGTCTTAATAAGACAAATGCTGGCAGAGACCAATTTGGAGCCTCTCCCTAGGCATGGAAGCTGGATGAAAACACAGCAGAGGGTTTTTCTTTCATCAAACACTTTAGCAGCAGAGTTAAAGCAGCTCGAGATGCCAGAGCTTCTATTCCATGGGCAGCCCTGCTCACCAACAGGCCCATGTAACCATCTGGGGGTCTGGGAGGGTTTGTAAGCATTGATAATTTTTATCTGGGGTATAAATGGTCCAAATCCTTGCAAATGTTTAATGTATATGTAAGATGCCACGTTCTCTATTCAGGCAAGATATTTTATAAAACTCTTGTAGAATATTTCATGCAGGAAATACTTCATTTAGTATTTTGCCAAAGAAAGCAATTGCTGGTTGCAAATAATGAAACATGCACTTGGTTGTTTTCAATGATTTATTTAGCTTTCAGGGTATCATAGACCTAAATAGAATGGGAAGTTAGGGTTGGGTGCTTTATCACTTACTGGAGTTATCTTGAAATTCAGAAGTCAAAGATTTGGGAAAGACTTGAAAGACTTGAGTATTGAGTCATGTGTAATTTCTGAAGATCTGATGTACATCTGGGTGTGTTTTGGACAGTGTTTGCAGCTCCTCAGAGTGCTAAAATCACGAAGAAGGTGTGAAATAGAACTTGTCACTGCTGAAGACTCATCCCTTCATTTGAAATATTCCAGAAGGTATTTGTTCCAAATAACTTTATCTGAAGAGCAATTATTCTAAAGACAGAGTCCCAAACTTTTTGACGTCAGCAAGAAAAAACTCAGAAACCTGGGACAAATTGAAACAAAGAGTGCAGGGACTTACCCAGGTTGTGGCCCATTTATCCTGTGGCACTGACCTAAAGTGTGAGGCAGAGGTTATTTACAGCTACAGAACCCCATTGAAAGTAGGATGCTTTACACAGAATGCAAATAAGAGAACTTTTAGAGTTGGTGACAGAGTAAAAAAATAATGTGTTGCTGTTGTTTCTCTCATTAAAATGTTCTGGATTCAACACCAGCCATTGTTTGGGCCTCAAAAAATCCTCTTCTTGGAAAGGAGACATGAAAACAGTCATAATTTTCTTCTAAAGAAAGCATTTTCCTTAGAGCTTTTGTGTAAGATACATGAGAAGCAGGTTCCCAGGGTTTTTCTGTGGACTTTTGAAAGTCAGTAAAGAAAACTAGTAAATATGTTACTATACTTTTGTGGCTCTATTTTTATTTGTGCAATATCATGTATTCCAGAGAAATATTACTGTAGAGGGAAGTTAAGGCTGCAAATTGAAGGTTCTAAAATTGAGGGCTGCCATACTGAAGCATCATTTTCCTGAAAGCTGCACCAGGCAGAACCAGGCTTGGGAATGTGGCTGGCTGTGTCACTGCTTGCTTCCCTGTGAGTGGGAACTCTTTAGCAGGTGCTGGTGGCTGAGGTTACATTCCTGTTTCCTGTTTTATAAACTCATGACTGGGCATTTAGTGTGTATTACTTCAACCCAACAGCATGACTTTAATTAGAATATATTTTGTCCTCTATTCAGAAAGGCAGGAATGATTTAGAAATACATATATAAATATCAGTGCTGCTGGCACTTCAGAGAAGGTTGTCCCTGTGAAGAGCAGGGGGTAAGTCTATGCTGATCTATGAATAGTGTAAAGCGATGTTCTTGCCAGCTAGTTTGTGGATGAATGATCTGCTGTGAACTTTTCAGGGTTTATAATGGTAATTTGTGTTTGAGTTAAGCAAATAAAAATATTGCTAAACTATCCCAAATGATTCAATTAAAATAAGAAACCAAACCCACTTAATGCAGATCCTTTGTACACCTGTGCAGTTGGCATTGGTTTGAATATACTGACAGCAGCAGAATCCTGATTCTGGGGGACCTCACTGAGTAGAGGCTTGGCCTGCAAATGCAGATTTCTCTGCTCTGATTTGACTTGTGGATTAAAGAAAGATTCATTCAAGATTCCATTTCTATCAGGACAAAAAAGTTCTAGTTAAAAAACTGTATTTTGATTGTATTCAATAATGACCCAAGGGTTTTTTGGGTAGGAATCTGCTCAGATTCCTGATCTTGCTCTTTGTGTAGGTCTCTGTTTTCTGTAATCACACTTCTGTGATCACTATTCCACAGTTAGTGTAGACAGGGCTTTTTGACACAACCCTGCAGCAAAGTGAGCTGTGTGCAACTGCTTCAATTTCTGCACCTGCACAGAACAGATATTTACGATCCTCACTGAAGATGTGAAAGGCTAATATCCTTCCATCCCCCAGTGCTCTTACCCAGGCAAATGGAAAACTTCCTCCTGTCAGATTATGGATGAAAGGAAATTTAGGTTTTATGGTTAGGGAAGTACATTTCTTGCTGTCTATTCTCAGCTCATAAGTTTTCCTCTGCATTTTGTGCCTTTGGCATCCTCTTGACATATTTACAATTTTCTGTACAGTTGTGAGCATGAAATGCTAATGTGAAAGAAAAGATATGGTGGCAATAATAGTGTATTTTTGAGCTGAAAACCTAGGTTATTATTAGGTGATACTATTCTTTCCTCTCCTCTTCCGTACAAGACACATTCTATAGGCTGCTGCCTGAAGTAGAGAGGTGGCGGCACATGAAACTTCTGCAGGGGACAGAAGATGAGGATGCAGAATAGTTGGTATTTGTTCAACTGGGCATAAATAAGTGTAGTGTGGTTACTCAGTGGTCTGGGACTCTGGGCTGGCTGGGGCATTCCTGTGGCACATATGCAGCCACAGAAGCATGGCTGGAGAGGCGGGGCTCCAGCTGGGGCACCTTTGGCCAGATCCTGCCCTCTTGGCTCAGGGCAACCAGGGTGCAAAAGCAGCTACATAAATAACAATGAAACCCTTAAATCCTTCAATTAGGGTTAATACTGCTGGCCTGTGCATAAATTAAAGCCAGAGGTATTAAAAAAAAATGAACATGATAATCCGTGGTTGGAATCTAGAGTGAAAGTCACTTATTGCATTAATAGTTTCTGATGTGTCTGAACAGTGTTGTTGAAACACTTCACATTTGGCAGAAAAAGATCCTAAAAAAACTGGCACAATGATGTAATTATTGATGCATACAAACCAATTATCTGTTCAGAGTTGTCATCCAAGGACACTACTGAAGCTGTTGTTGCCAAAATATTGTTTAAAATCAGTATTGATGCGTTTTCATATTCATTGCTGTTTCCCTGCACACACACGTTCACAAAACAATGGAGTGTGTACATCTAGCAAACAACTGAAAAAATCTGCTCCTGTGCCCTCTCATGAACTGTTCAGCTGAGCTTTTCAAAGGAAACCTGTGACATTAGCATTCAGGATTTGTGTCTAAGGGGTAGCACAGAGACCAATTCCTTTGGCACCTTTTTATATGAGGAAAGTTTGGGCCTTCTTTTGCTGGATTGTTTCTATAACTATTCTGTGCTTGAAACTTGGTCAGCACTGCTGAGAGCAGCACTACAATGTCATAAAGGGAGAGGAGTAGAACTAACCCAAACAAATAGTAGAGGTATTGGGCAATAATATCTACTACTATCTACTTTTTTGATCTAAACAAAAGTTATCTAATTTTCCAATTACAAACCAGATTTTGAGGCATTTTAAGTTGGTGAAAAAAGTTCTTATTTGAGATTAAAAGAATCCATTTGGTAAAGGAGGAGCTATGAAAGCACAAGTTTGTTGAATTTCCAGCTGTTGCTCTTTAAAATAAGAAACTTCAAGTGTCTCAAGGAAACTGTAGGCTACAAGTTCAAGGCAGAACATTTTATTTTCCAATTCTGTTTGCTAGAACTTAGATTTTTACCTTTGACTTCTTGTCTCAAAAGTAAAAATTTAAGTATGTTTACAGCACCACCTTTGTGGCTCCTCAAGGTGAGGAGTCAGGCTGGCCTCTGGTGGCACTGCTGCCTCCAGGCCATGGTGCAGCTGTAGCTGCTTATCTCACCTGTCCTTTTTCTGTCAAGTGTTATCATAGTAAGGCCAAGGTCCTTAAAGAAACTTGAGCCTTGTGCTGCCTTTCAGAAAGGGAGAGACATGTTTGAGTTTGAACAAGAGTTAGCTGTGAAGCCATACAGTTTTGTACCTCTGTTTTATTGAACAATCCTGGTTCTGCAAGCAGCAGCCAGGTGAGGAACAAAGGCAGTGTTGTGTCACACAGCAAATGCTTCAAGGAAGGTGCCTGGCAGTCTGGTGTGCAGAAGTCCATCAAGCCTTGCCCAGACACCTCACCCCACCCTCCTGTTTGCCCAGTGTCCCCCTTAGTGTCACAGCCAGAGGGTGCATTTACAAGGCTCCCAGCCTTCTGTACAAGCCTTTTTTTTGCTTTTGAGGTCGAACAGGCTCAGGCCAGGGTCACCCAGGTTACTGTCAAGCATGGTGTGACTCTGGAGGCAAAAGTACCTTGGCTCACCTGAGCTGCACCAGCTGCTGTAAGGGCTGTGGTGGCACTGGTGGTGACCTGGTTCTGGAAGGGCTTGCTTGTGCATAAATCTTACACTTTTCCCTCCTGCACTAATCCTCTCTCCACAGTAAGCCTTTCACTTGGCAGTCATGTGGGAGCTCTTCATTTTGAGCATGCTCTATTGCTAATAAGTATATCAAAGTGTGTTGTTTAATCTAAAACTGTGGAGTAGTGTTTAACTTAATGTGCAATTACTATGTGGCAGTTAACGACATTTACATATTAAGCATCAAAAAGTGATTTTGCCTGTAGCAAGGAGAACTAATCTTAATGATTTTTGGAATGCTCTTGCAATGCAGCGACCCAGCTTTATTGTTGTGATAATGACATTAACAAAAAGGTCAGGGTCCTGGAAGATGGCAAGATCTATAAAACATTATCACTTTCAGCTTTGAACTTTATTAGTAGTAGAAAATATTTTACACTGTAGATGTTTCCAGTGTGGTCCCATGGATGGTGCTCGGAGCGTTGGTCCCAGGGTGCTGTACACTTTATTGTTCCCAAATGTTGGAGTACCAGCCCTGCACCACAGATGTCCTCTTGTATTCAATTCATGCTACATCAACCCTCCCCAAATGCTCACGTAGAGCAAGGGATGAAATGGTGATGAGTTTATGAGCACAGAAAAGGGCTCACTGACATGGCTGGCTCAACTCTTGCTGTATTTTCTGAAGCTAATGCCAGTGGATTAAAAAGAAATCAAGAGTATTCAGCTGCCAGGGATATTCCACATTTTCCACCTGTCTGTGCTTATCAGTGGGTACAGCTCCTGACCTCAGTGGCTGATTTCTTGTGAATTTATGTATTTTGGTGAGAAGCAATACTTTTTACCTAATCTGAATGTCATTTAATTCCCCCCAAGGCCCATCAAGTGTTCGGAGCCCATAAGACTCATCCCAACACTGATAATTACATGCCTGAAACTTGACATACCTTACATTTTAAAACAGATTTTATAACATTTGTAAACAACAGTTAGCAGGAAAAAAGGTAAAATTGTATGTCGTTCTGTTTTCTACCGCACACAATTTGCAGTTCAAAGTGAATATATTTAAATGAACTCCCCTGCAGCTACTGTTTACAGTAGCCTTCAAAGAATGATGAAAGCTTTTAAATAATGTAGAATATTACATGACTTGTTTTTCAAAACACATGCACTGAATGTTTCAGAGTGAAAAGTCTGTGTTTCAGATTAGATGGATTGCAGACAGCTGCTGTGTTTACTGAATGTTACAGATGGAATGGAAAATAGATGTGGGGAGAAGACTAAGAAAATGAAGGATGCTTAAAAGTGCCTTATGTCTGAACAGCAGTAACTTAAAGGTGGATCAGATTATCTCATACCTCACCTAGATAGCTAAGGAAATCTCATTCTCTCTTCCACAAAAGAAAAAAAAAAGGCAAAATACACACAGGATTTCTGCTGTGTTATATGTTTATTTTCTGGGAAGGGGATGTGTTGCTGCTTGTATTCTCTTCCCCAACTTCTACTTGAGTTGTTACCTATGACCAGCATTTCTTGTCTATGCTCCTTTATCGAGGAAAGCCTTAGGTGTCAATGTAAAGAGGTTATTATAGAGTTTAGGATGCAGATGGGCATTTCTCCATTAGATTGTATATTTGAGTCTTTTTAACCAGGAATTCCTTTTCTTGATGCATTTGTAATGAATTAACTGCTGCTTTTGTGTGTGCATCTTGACAAGGTGCGAAATAAGCAGTGAGAAGACCGACCTGGCTTCATGCTGATGGCTCACCAGCCTCATATCTATTCACCTTTTTTTCGGATGGGTTTTGCATTTTAAACTAAGCCTTAGGCTGTCAAAATTGTACAGCTTACACTGTGAAAGACTGCTTAAGTTTAACATAAAGTATGTCTACACAGACCACTAGAATTACTGCCTTGTAAAAGTGTGGTAAAAGATGCAAACAGAAATGTAATTACATGTATTTATGGGATAATTAGGATAAAATTTTATTTGATCTCACCTCAGCCAGAGAATGAGTTATGCCCTGAGCAGAAAGCTCTACACCTCACAACTTTTAATTTCTTTTCATAAAAATCTGTTATTCAAAACTAGGGGCTAGCTAGTATTCTCTAGATTTAGAATTGAAACTGGGCAGATAATGCTTTCCTCCCTCAAAAGTGAAGTTACAGTGCAATAAGTTATTCCATCACTATATTTAACTTATGATATCTTTATAAATGTGGTGCTTTGCAGAACCAGAGTAAAAGAAATGAATCTTTAATATTTGTATCACAGTGAGAGTTAATGAGAGGAAAAGAAATGTAGTTTCTTGCAATAGGAAGCAGCATTACTAAAATTTCTTTCCCTTAATTGGGGGGGAAAGAAGTCTGATGAATATGCAGAAAATATCCATTTATCATAACATACACATTACAGTAGCGGGAAACAATATTCCTCTGCAATATTCTTCTGAAAATTCAGCTAGGGTTTAGAAATATGCTTCTCAGCAAGGCAAAATAGCCTCTGTGGAACTCTATTCCCCAATGCTTTGGTTGTTTCCTTATTCCCTAATGTCAGGAGGTTGAAGGAAAAAAATAAGAAAAATAAAATGGAAGCCTTGGGGCACATGACTGTTAATCTGTACAGCTGAGAGGTGAAATGCAGGTGAGGAAATGGGTTTTTCCAACTATGAATTATTCTGCTTCTGTTCCTTGAAGACTGATATTTAAAACCAAACCTCCCCTGGTTGCTTATTATGTGGAACTGTACGTCATGAGTGAATTTATGTATCTTTTGCAACCATGTTACTTAATGTGAGTGAGCTGTAGGCTGTGGTTTCACAGCCTGTTCTCTGTTGGGGTGTCTGCACCACTCAGCTTTGCCTCCTAACGTCCCTCCAGCCCTCTAAGAGTCAGTTTGTGTCTTTCTAAGCTAGGGATAGCAGCATGGCACTGATTTGAGAAATGTTCTGAAAAAATGTATCGTAACGATACTAAAAAAAGTAATAATGAGCCCCTTCAGATATTCTCTCTTGGGCTGTAGGTTTTATGTTAGCATAAGATAAGGAGATAAGCCACCAGCCCTTGTCCAAGAAACCAAAAAAATATTTAACAGATCTTGCCCAAGGAAAAGGCATTCATTGGTTGGCTCCTGTAGTACAGTCACCTTTAAAAATAAGCCTAGTTTTAAAAATAAAATATTCCAAAAGTAGTATTGTTTATTGTCGTATTTATATATTGTTATATACATTCCTTATATTCAGATCTTAATGAACTGTGTAAATAAAGTCAAGATGATCCATGTTTTTGCTTTTAAATTTTGATGTACTTCCTTTAAATTAAGCAAATGATATGAAGGGAGTGTGCACTGTTCTAAGGCTGCATGTCTCTGCTCAACTGCTTCTTTTTTGTAAAAAAGCCAACATTGAAAGACATTTTTTCTGTTCTACATTATGTAGTAGCCACGACTTAAGAAATGTAATCCATCATTTTCAACTGTTCTACTGACATACATTAAGTAGTGGGGTAAACAGATCCTTGGGAGTAAAAAAATCAGTCATACAAAAGAGATTTGTGTTTAATCTCAATGAAAGGTCTTTCTTCCAAAGCAGAAGTTTCAGCCAAGAAAACTTGAATACAAGAAGTCTATTTAATTTTGTAATAACTGTTGATTTATGTAATATGGTAAAGCTTTAAGCTGAACAATTACACTTGTCCTGGGAGAAATGTCAGCAAGGGCAGAAAGCTGGAGAGCCTGTGGGAAGCCACAGTGCTAGTGCTGCTTTTTCCTGGGACATCTGGGCTGTAGGATAATGTAAGAAAAAGATGGGCTACAGCTTGTGGTGGTCATGGGCTCTCTACTGCTCCTCCCTGTGCAATCGCTCAGCCTGAAGATTGTCGCTGGCACTTCATGCTCTTCTACCACCCCTTTCCCGTGCTTCCTTCATGTAGGAAAAAGTGCATTAGCAGGAGAAAAATGGTAATATTTCTCTGTACTCATCAGTGTGTCCATGAAGGATGGATTCTTCTGGACCTGCTGCAGTTCTCCAGAAGACAGCTCCAGACATTGTCAGTAATATGGACATCCAAACCTGCTTCCAATGCCTTGGGAAGGTATTGTGATGTGTGTTTAACTTTGCTGTCAGAGTAATCACCCCCTCATTAGACTAAACTACATCCCAGAATGATCAGTAAAGAAGTTTGATCCTCTGCTAATGTTTTATATGCTGAATGAGGCATGCTGTCAAAAAGTGTTTCATGCCTCATCTACCACTAAATGCACTTCCAAGGGCTTTTAAAGGATTGTCTTTCTCATTCATCCGACAGAATGACCCTGAGAATTGATTTCATTATCTAGGCAAGTTAGTACTGTGTCTTGCTCTGGATTAACTGCAACTCTGGAACTATAATGTGTTCTTAATTTGAAATAATGTTTTCACCTCGTGGTTTCTGAACCTAAGCAAATGAAAAACAGGAAACTGGCAGAAATCACCAGTGGAAAATGTAGGAATTCCTTTGTGCATTAGCATTTTAGAACTACACTGAGATGCATAGCAATGACTGTAAAGATATTCATTTGGATTCATGTAAGCATCCAGTCCTTAAAAAGAGTAAGCCAGTATATTGCATAAAAGACAGTCAAAGTCAGTGGACTGGGTTCTGAAAACTGTATTTTGAAGGATTTTATCAAATCAGAATGGAAAAGGGACTACAGAAGTCCATACAGTTCTATTTTTTTTATTGACAGCATCTGTAAGAAATTTCTATTAAAGTATCATTTAAACTTCTCTGTAACTCTTTAACACATCATATGATCTTTAGAAATTCAAAATTTATATTGATCTTCATCCATTTAGTGAAGCTTGAGTACTGAGTTATTCTTTGTTCATTGGAACCAGGTTGTTTCCTGCACTGTCTTTCTCTGAGTGTTCAGTTCCATTCATACCGAGGTCGTGTTATCATCTTCCTTCTGGGTTTCTTTTGCCACATCACACTTGACATCAAAATAACGAGGTGAGCAGACAGTGCTGTAATTTAATTTAGCACCTTTGTCTGGAATGTCTTTATGTGTGTTACTGGACAGTTGGACATAGTGGCTTTCTTGAAATGGTATCGTGTTGAAATCTGGGATAACATCACTAATTAACTGCTCTATAGCCGTAAGTTATGGGGATTTTGAAAAGTTCTCTCTGCAGTCCTATACTGGAACCCAAAGCAGGTTTTGGATGCTGGACAGGTTCTGGTATGGTCTATAAAATGTTGCCCAAGAGTTTTGAGGACAACACAACCTATTGGGATAAACTCTTTAGATCCAGGAAAATTTAGATTGAAAATGTTGTATATTAAGGTTAAACAAAACCAAATTGATAAAAGAAATTAGGAATTCTTTAACACAAAGACTCCCAGGCAGAGTCTTACATGTCCTGTGTCTATTTTCTTACACTGTGACCACCACCAGTAGCAGAAGGGAAGCTAACTGGAAATAAGCTCATGCCATTAGGAAAGCCCTGGTCATTGCTGACCTAAACCATGCGACCAGAAACCTACACAGATCAGTCAAAAAGGGGATTGATGGTTATTTTTAAACCACGAATAGCTCTGTTACTGCAACTGGAGGAGGAATAACTGCTGTGAATATTAAGGGAAAGAAGATGGCAGTTGCTTGCCCTGACCTTTCAGCACACTTTGTGCTTTCTAATGTTTGAATTTTCAGTTAGACAGGTAAATATGCCACAATGTCTTGCCATTATATCACTAGGTTACAAAATTTCTTTTTAATTGAAAGCCCTGAGAGTTTGAAAGGAAAGAATCGTCTTGATCATTATAGCAGATCTTTCCTACCTGTTTTATTTTTGCCATCAGCGTGCCTGTGGAAAACCAGCTCTTTGGTCTTTCAAGGGCAAAGATAAATTTGTACTCCTTTTGCAAAGGGTCTTCACTGGAAATATGTCCTGTAGAGAATACTGATTGTAATGAAAGATCTTTGTATCTTTATTGTCCATAGCTGAAGATGATAATCTTATGTCTAAGAAAGTACAAGTCAAAATATATTCATCATATGCCTCCAGCATGTATAAAAATATTATTTCAGAAGAGTTCTGCATCCTGAGCAAATCTGTGCTGAAATGGGATGAGACTGATTTTTGGCAAATATTTGAAGATGTCAAAGATTCATTAGTTGGGATTTCAGTTAGTTCTTTATAAAATAAAATTTGATCATATATCAGAGAGTGAGGGAAATATTTAATTTAAAATGTACTTCCAGGCTCAGGCTGAATGGACAAGTATCATCCTTTAAACACTCTATTGTGTAGCCACTTGAGTCTGATTCCTAACAAAAATGAACACATTTTTCTGTCTTGTGTGTCTCTGTGCTCTTGCTACAAACTTCTGTTGTGGCCCATTTTGGAAGTTATAATTTTATTGTAACCTTATAAATTGACTTTTTGAATTCTGAAGTATAAAGATTACTGATGACAGACCTAGATCTCTGGTGCTTGCCCTTTTCTAACCTGGGTGCAGTTTTATCTATTCTTTTGCAGATTCCTATTTTAAACCTTCACTGATCTTAAGGGGAGTCCTTAGATTCAAAGCTTTGTTTGGATGTCTAAAAACGGCATCAAGACTCTTGCATTTACCTAATGAATTTCTTTGAAACACTGCACAGCACATTGTCTGTAACCTCTCAAGCCTGCTAAACCTTTTTGAGTTTCATGGTAATTGCTTCTTGTTTTTTACCGCAATTTATAAACTGACTCATCAATGAAAGGAAGTGGGAGGCAAAGTCCCTATTTTGTGACTCCAGCAAGGGGAGAGCACTCTTAGTTCTCCATCTAATGTAATATATCTTTAATAGTCCTAGTTAAACCATGATCAGGTTGAAAGAGGAGTTGATCTCTTCAGTGTTACCAGGGTCATCCCCGTGTCCTCCAGGCAGAGAAATGCATTTCAATAATGTGTGAACAAAGCCCTGTCTTGATGAAAAGGAAACACTGGCTTTTGTTTCAGAGAATTGGGGCCATGTAAAATATACATTATGATTAAATATGTAAATGTCTTTCCATTTCTTGAATTTTCCTAGTTGTCTCTCCTTACTGTTGCCTTCTGTAAAGTTTTGTTATTCATATAAATCAGATTTCTACAATCTGAGTGTCATGCGAATGTTATCTCACATATGTTCAAAACAAGTTATGTTTTGAGAAGTATGATTCTATCTTTTATTTATTAAAATAAAAATATTAAAACAGATTATGACTTCCTGAAGTCATAGTCTGTGACAGATGATGAAACAGAACCAAACTTTCAGGGGTGTGATCACAATTCCTTCTCAGTCAGTGTGTTTAAAGAGGCTCAGGTGTTGCTTATTTAGCAAATTATGTTTTCCACTTTATAATCAAATATAGGATTTAGAAAAATCTCTCCTACAGTAAGAGATTAATCTTTCTAAAGTATAATCCTGAAAAGCAGCAAAGCAACTTTTAAGTTTATTAGTTATGACAAAAGGTTTTCCAAATGGGAATGAAGATTTCCCTTTCTTTGTGAAGAGTTTAAAAATGGAAGGTAGTTCTCTGGTGTGACATATTTTGAGAAAATACAATTTCACATGAATAGATTATAGCAGTTTTAAAAAGTTAATTTATATTATCTGAGCAGGAATTGTTAAGAAATTGTACAGGGAGGGATATATCTGGTCCTGCTCATTGGACTCAGTCATATGGAACTTTTTGGGATCTTCACTAAGCATATTTGGAGAGCCAGCCCACAGGGGCAGGGCAAGTTCCTTGCTTGATTGGAAAAGTGCTATCAGAAAATTACATTTGTGAGCATAGTAATACTGGCTTGTGATTCTGACCTTCATTTCATTTGATGTGAAAGATGTAAATACTGGAGAAATACTAGAAAAGAATAAAAGAAAGAAAAAGAAACACAGACAGAGAACCCCCCCCAACCCAGAGCAACTTGTATAGGTTTTACCTACCTAAGTAAGAAGAGGGGAAATATATGAGGAGTTAAATACTGAAACCAGGCTGCCCAGGTGGAAGGTGGAAATGCTGCAGGTGTCAGGAATTTGAATGGACAAGGTCATGAGCAAACAGATGAGCTTTGCACTTGGCTTTGCTTCGATCGCAGGGTTAGGCTGGATGACTTCCAGAGGTGGCTTTCAACCATAAGGGTACTAAGGCTTTATGAAAGTAGGCACTAGTACTGCTGAAAATCTCCCCTGCAGTTTGATTTTGGAGTTCAGTAGTACCAAATAAAGAGACTGCAGTCTCCCAAAGTTGCTTGCAGTCACTCAGGAGTGTGCAGAGCTGTGGTGTGAAATGAGAAGCAGAGCACTCGCTGCCATGAGCTGTGTGTGCAATAAGTGGGTTATAAACCAGAGCATCAATGCTCTAAAGATTGGCTGCAATGAAGTGTCAATGCAATTATCTGTTTGTGACCCACCTGAGCACTCTGAAAGAAGATCTACATTAAATACTCCTCATTAACTAGAATGCATATCATGATCCAATTCACATTTTCTTAGAGAGAGGATTGGAAGAGGCTTGTTTTGCAATTGAATTGCAGCAGCCATTCAATACAGATAGAGGTTCATTAGTACTTTGCTAATTGGCATCAGTAAGTTTAAGGATCAAGAAAAGAGACTAGAAAGTAATGTATCTGAACTAGTTTTCTGACCTCATTCCTGTTGCTAGATAACATTAGACTCTGAAAATGCTGGCACCAAACTGAATAGTGTATTACCACTGGTGGTTAATTGCCAGAGCAGAAATGAGAGAGGTAGAACCTTGAATGTCTTCAGCCTCACCCTTAAAAAAGTCAAATTCTCTTGCCATGAAAGGCAGTCTGATGAGTCTCTGTATGGCCATTAAGGAAAAGGAATTGATCAAAGGTTTTAAACAAGGTTTCTTAGGGGTTTGTTGCACCGTGGGCAGTCACAGCCAACACCTCTTCCTATCCAGTCTTGAAGGCTGTCTGTATTCATGAAGACATTTATTTTTCAAAGACAGCTGTCAAATAGTTAAGCTAGTAATTTTTTCTAGTGATGCTTGTGTTTAAAAAATTTTGTATTTCTTAGCTGGCTTGTAAATTAGAAAGAAAAGTAACACTGAAAATCCATACGCTTTACCTAGGTTTTCTTTGGTGGTCCCTGAAAGCCTTTGGAGCTGGGCTGGCCAAGCTGTTGGACTGTGGAGGGCAGGCAGCTCCTGCCAGTAGCTCAGCACAGTCTTCTTGTCAGGGATGGAAGTGGAATGTGCTGCCAGAGTGCCTGCTGCAGGCAGACATTCCTTTCTCTGCAGCACATCGTTTAAGCGGATTCTTGGCCCCTCCTCTTCTATCTAAAGAGGATTTGTTTGTTGTGTAGAATAACATAGGCTTGAAAGAATCTCCGGAGGTCATTTAGCCCAGTCCCGGCTTAAAGCAGAGCAGAACTAGCTTTAAAATGAGATCTGGTTCTTCAGGGTCTTGTGTAGTGGAGATTCAAAGTCTCAAGAAGCTCTTCTGAGCCTGACAGAGGAACATGGAAAAGGACAATGTCCTACACAGAGAGGGAGTTACCATAAACGGCCTCTGCCAAAAGTGTCATCCAGTCAAGTACTCACCTCTGAAATACTTGGGAGAGAGAACTGCTGGGAATGAGCTGTGGTGCACTCTAGTGGTTCCAAAGTGGGAGGAGTTGTGTGCAGTGCTGTGCAGCCGAGCTGCTGGGGCTGGTTCTGGGGTCTGTGGGTAATGAAGAGGAAAAAGAACTGAGTTGTATTTGAAGGCTGTGTGTGTGGCTACAAAGTTTAACAATCTCGTGATCCAGTGAAAGGCAGCTTGGAATTCAGTGGTAGTGTATCCCTCAAGGAAAGGGACACACGTAGCTGTAGAAAACATTGAAAATAAAAACTGCAACGGTCAGGAGAACAGGTGTAGCCGTGCTTCGGAGAGGGTGCCAGTTGTTCTGGATCTCTAGGTGGGGCACAGAGAGCTCAGGGAGTGAGTGGCAGCCATGTGAGGTGGAGCTGTTGCACCAGAATGGATTTTAGGAAAACCCTCTCTGGAAATTTGTGTTGAAATATATCCCATGAAGCTAATCAATAATATCTTCACCACTTGCTTTAGGCTATTGATTGACACTGTGAAGGCTGGACTGTGAACTCCTGTCTCTGTTGCATTTCTTTCCACATGAGGCAGCTCAGATTCAAACAATTTAGAGCTCTAAGAGCAGCTTGCTTTGCATTTTTGCAGCCTCTTCTGGGTGCATCCTGGCCATATTACCCAGCAAGCTCTCTAGAAATAACAGCACGAACCAAACTCTTCTATTATAAAGTAATTTCTAAAAAGTCCTCCTACTCCCATTAACACCTGGAAAGGTAGGATGGCCTGCCTTTGCTGGTGCTCTGATTCCCTGTAATTTACCCCACATGTTACTTTGCAGGGAGTGGAATTTGGGAAGTGTCAGGAAAAAATGGCAATTTGGAACCAGCAAACTTCAGCCTGTCCCTATGCTTGGAGCAAAAATTTGTCTCGCAACCTCAAACCTTGCTTAGTTTGGTGAGCTCAACAGGTTATGAGTATATAGAGAGTTTCAGTTAAAAGTTTATGTCTACCTGTCTTATAGAACTCTGGTCTGTGAGGTGCATGTGAATTCACTGGGATATGGTACTGGCTTTAGAGAAAGTGCAGGTTTTTTCTTCTTTCTGCTCTTGCTGAAAACTCTCGTGCTCCCTGATAGCTGTGCGTATTTCAGCCCAAGTGAGACATTAACCTTACACTGTCCTCAGTATTCCTCAACAACATGCCAACATCCTGACCCTCACTTGTAGCAGAACTGCAGCCAACATTTACCCAGCTAATACTTTGCAGCAGGTTTAGTAGTGCTTCTGACATTGAACACTGGGCCTGTAAGACCAGAAAACTTTCTCATTTGTCTCATGGCTCCCATTATTTTCCAGGTGATTTTCTCCTTCATGACATGCCAGGCCATGTGCAAACCTCCTGAACTTTATTCTGGATCTGTGAGTTGAATGGAGCATAGCTGGTTCTTAGTCAGGGCCATGGGGAGAAAGTTTATGGAATAGTACTGAGCACCATCTGTGCTTATATGTAAAATTGTATTAGGGTTTAAAATGTCAACAGTAAATTAAGCCAGGTGCTCCAACATAAAAGGTTTACTGCTGTTCTCCTGTGAGAAATCTAATTACGATGTTTTACTTGGTAAAATGGTAGATGCTCATGTACAGTGTGCTCTCAGTCTTCTTAGCGATGATTTCTTCCTTTTTCCACAGTTTATCACAGAAAGCTAATTTTCATCTATTTGTCTTACAAGTACAACAGTTACCCATCTTGATATTTGCACTGTCTTGTCCCTGTAGTATGAGATTTTCATGACTTTCGTGTCAGGTTTGCTGCAATCTCTTTTGTGATGGGTAAATTGGCTTCACATGCACTGTTCCCAGGCAACCCAGCTCCTCTGAGGCTAGGTTTCCCTGTATCCTCAGGGAATGGGTGTTCCCAGAGACACAGTTATCACTCCATTTGCCTCAGTCTGAGCTGTGCTGGTGAGACAGAAGCTTGGCCATCATGTGAAGATAATCTCTTTTGCAGTGATGCACAATGCTGCAGAAGATAGTGGGACATCCTAAGCCAAGTGGGACATTATAAATACTTATTTAAAAGGGATATTGGTGCATGTTCGGGTGAGCTGTTAGCTTCTCTTGACAGTCGAAAGAAAAGCCACAAGAAGGAGCTAGATGAACAGGCAGAACAGAAACTTTTAGTTGTGTTCTTGCATTCATGGAGATAAGTGGTTGACTAAATAACAAATAGGAAAAGATACAATCAGGCCAGAAAAAAGCAGATAATTTTGAGTTAATACTGTTTGACTTGGCATAATTTCAGTGGTATTACTGATCAAAAGCAAGAAAATAAAGTTGAGAAGTTTCAAGGCATCTTAAGTTGTTTTGGAAATTTCATAAAATGCCAAATAATGTTGCAAGTTTGGTGTGGTCATTTTGAAGTGTTTGGGTAAAGAGAACCTGAAATACCTGTGACTCAATGGCATAAGGCAGGACCAGTGTCCTTGCACCTGAAGGCAGCAACAGTCTCACGGTGGCGTTACATGAGGCACCACTTGGATCTGTACATTGCCAGATGGAGTTAAAAATGAGTTGTCTGCCTGAACACTAGACTGCCTAGTTGTCAACTTAGGCAAGCTGTGTATCTCATTCAATGTGATAAAGAGTTTTTGGAACAGAATCCTGTAGTAGAAGAGAAACTACGATGAGAGCTGTCAAATCTTGCTGATTCAGTCTATGACAGGCAGTTTGCAAATGGAAAGGAAGATGAGATATCCTTATAAATCTACTATGTTCTCCAGTTGAGCTATGTGACTAAATTCTGAGCTGCTCAAGTTTCACTTTGTTCTTTAAAATCAAGCATGGAAGAGGGAGAGTGCTAGGGTTAAATAAAAGGCCATGGAAGTTGTGTTGGGAAGAAAACAGAAAGTTTTCGGTCTTCAACAGCAAGCTTTTCTAGAGAAAACAGCAAAAACAAAAAGAGGCCTCCAGATGAGTGGTTGACATTAAAATGCGTTTTCTCGCTTTCTGAGTGCAATACAGAATCACTGAAGTATTAAATACTCAAGTCACTGCAAGTCTCTGAGTGTGAGGGGAGCCCTTCGCAGTGCTGTCAATTGTCACAGGCCACACAGAACAAAGGGCCACCTCTGACCAGCAGTAAGAAAGAAAGGAACCTCTGCAGGTGATAAGTAATGGACTTCTTTGCAGAGATTTTGAAACACCACTGACTGAACCTCTGATCATCTCTAGCTGAGCATGGAATTGTGCAGCAAACCCCAAACCTATAATGTATAAACTGTACATGAAAATCCCTAAGGCATTTAGCAGAAACCCAGCTCATTTATTCATTGTGGCAGCTGTCACACCAACCTGTGCTTGGTGTGAGTTGCTTGGTTGTTTTGAAATTGTTAATATTTTATATTTGAGAGGTCGTTTGACATTAGCATAACAGAAAGTAACTACTTTAGTTTTTCTGCAGGATAAAATTTATGTTTAGCTACAAGGAAATTTTTGAGGAACCTTGTGACTTGATGTGAGTTTCTGAAATGTGCTGCATGGCTGATGGAAAGCTGAGTATAAAAGTCATATAAAAGGTGTAAGAGTATTATGATAAATTTTTTTCTTCATTTAAAAGAACCCAAACATATGCAAAGGTGTTGCCTTTTCAAATAGGATATGCTTGTATTCCTGCCCTGTTTTCCTGTTCATTTGCAAAACTCCCAGATGGAATAACAGTTGTACATAAGTTTGTAAGTTGAAACCTGTCCCTGCATCACTCCAAACCGTTCTTAGTGCTTAGCTCATCAGAAATGTAATTCATGCACCTATAAAAGAGGGGCCTGATGTAGCTCTGCTTGAAGTGTGGAGGCTGAAAGCAGTGACATCATGAAGGGTGAGTCACAGCAAATAGATCTTTTAGTGTGTTTAGCACTTACATACCCCTCCCTAGGCACTCATTTCTGTGCTGTGCTGGAGTACTGCAAGTCAAGGAACGGGATTCATGGTTTTCACTCAGAAGCTCTTTCATGCTCTGTGTATGAAGCATGGGAGACGATAACATTCCAACCTTTTAATTGTTAATTGTTAGGACTATTGCAGCATGTATCATAAGGTTAAATATCTGAACTAGTAACAAATGTCTAATACTTCAGTTTAGAAACTAATAGTTGTGAAATAGGGATAGAAAAATATCTTTGAAAAGCAAATGTCACGTTTCATATGGGCAGTGTTGTTTCATGTTAGAGATCTACATCCACCTACATTCTCCTCCAAACACATAAAGACGAAATAAGATTGATTAGATGTTTTTCTGAGTACAAGTCTAGCAGCACACTTGCATGCTAACTTTCAGTGCTGCTCCAAGACATTCTCAGAAAACTGTGAAATTCTGGAACATATTACTAAATCTCAGTAGTTATGTTTACAGTGTAAATTCCAGTTAACTTGACATTATGCCCTTCTTGACAGTTGGCTGACTATAAAACTTACCTATAATTACTTCTGACAGTGGTGTTAGCTGACTGATACAGTGACCTTTTGGAACACTTGATCAAAGAAGTCCCATTAAAATTATTAGAGACAACCTTTGCAATCCCAAACCAAACCCACCAAAATGTAAAATTTGTTCTTTAAATGCATGATCCTTGCCTCACTTTGATTTACAGTTTTTACCCTCCTGTGACATACAGAAACGCTGTGCTCTGGTGACAGAATATTCCCTTGCCAGAAACATAATGAAGAAAGATGGGGTTGCAAAATTACAAACTAAACATGAACAAACTACTAACTAACTGAAAGTAGTCAACTACCAATTTCTGCGTCTAATTCACCAGAGTTTTAAAACTTCCTTAAGCCTAATCAAGCTTACCTGATTTCTTTTCCATGCTTGCTCAGGATTATTAATATTACATATTCTCTGCATCAATGGGAATTTAGATATGGAACAGAAGCTATGTCCCACTGGACTATGTATCCAAATTTTTAACCAATGTCTAATAGATTTTATTTCTATTTATTTTTAATGAATTTTTTTATTATTAATGGTGTTCTCAAAGTAAGCTAATGAAATGTAATAGATTTGCATAATTATGAAGACTGATAACTTATTCATGGCCATGGCAGACAGAATGAAGGATTGGCATTAATTCTGCCAGAAGTTCACTGAGAATACACACTGCTCTGCACTCTGTTTTGGGGCTTTCAATGGAACAAAAATAGAGGAAAGTTCCACTTAGCAGAAATGTCCTATTTGAAATGTTTTTTAAAATAGTTCTGAAATAATTCTGAAATTGAAACTGTACAGATTTGATTTAAAAACTGTTGCAGTATAAGAAATAGTATATCCTGCCAGCAGGGGTGTTCTGGGTGCTGGTGACTAGGGCAGAAATAATTTTTTCACTACTGACATCAATCAAACAATTTTCCTCCCCATTCAGAGCAAAGCTGTGTTTCTACAGCTCTACAGTGAGGACATGAAGGCAAATGCAGCATACAATGAGCAATATGTTACCTGAAACTGTACTAACTTTTATGTTTTTGCATCAGTTAATAGGTGGAACTGAAGCTTACAGAGAGTGTCAGAACAAATGGGCATTTCAGGGGTCCTCAGGAAGGGTGTGGATCTAGTACGACTGAACTGAAAATAATGTGTTTTGCTCTTTTTTTCCACCTTCCTTCTAAACGTTGGATAAACTTCAATCTTATATCCTCCCCATATTATCAGAGGAAGGCCAACAGCTTATAGCAGTCAGTGCTGTCAGACAATGCAGCCCTCACTGCACATATTGCCCTGTGCCCTCTCCTCAGACAATTTGGCCACGACTTGAAATTCAACACTATTATTTTCTAAAGAGGCGATATAAAGCCATGGATTCTCAGAAACTGTGTGCTCTAACAAAAGCATGAAATATTCCCTAACCAGGGAGTTGACACCTGAAATATGTAATCTGTGGTGAGAGCTCATGTTTTGGGAGGACACATGTTCGCTGTCAGGTAATTTCACTTTGAGTTGTTGTTCAGCGAGACACATTTAGTGGTTGGAATGAATCTAAGTTATGGCTGAAATTTGCTATGTGTGAACATTTATGTGTGACCTTTTTGCTCATACATCTTCTAGAGCAGCACTGAGAATAGGGGGAGGATTGCTCTAAGACCTATTGTATTTCAGATTTACAGTGTGTGCAGTGCTGGGATTTGCTCAGCAATAAACAATTGGGCAAACTGAAACAGAGATGCTCAATGTGCTGAGAAAACATAATGATAAAAAGTGTGGTGTACAGGGAACTTTCATCTTGATGATTGCTAGAAATGTGCAGGGGAAAGCAATTTTCGTCCTTTGTTAGAGAAAATGAAGCTGCAAATTTAGGCTCTGAAACTGAACAGGATTACTTCAGAGATGTTCAACTTGGGAATTATTTTCTAGGTTGCAGAAGAAAAAACAGTGACAGTGACAAGAGTAGTGGCTTTTTTGTTGCGATTCTTGATACCAATAAGTCCTAAAATATTACTGAAAGTTTCTTGTTTTTTTTTCTTTTCCTTTAACAAAGTAAGTACTGCCAGATAGTAATTAATATTCTGTGATCTTTGGGAAAAATCTGGATTTCATTTAAGTACGACAGGTTATAGACAGTAACTGGAGATCGTGTTAATTGTCATTCTAATCTGTCCCTAAATACAGAGGCAGGAGTTACATTCCTTGATAATTCACATTTTGCAGGTACAGGTGGTATAAGCCACAGCTACAGCTTTGCCTTCAAGTCAGATGAAATGGTCATTCTCCTTTCTTTCTTTTTTTTTTTTTAATTACTTCGAGGTCTACCTGAAAAGAAATCTTTCAGTTACCAAAGAAAAGAACATTCTGACCTATTTCTCCTCCCGCTTCAATGGTCAGCATTTGTGGATATCTAGATAGGTGCTGCACAGGCTTTCAGAACTCAGCTACCTCCAGAACAGAATAACCTGCAGAGACTAAGTGGAGCTGGGAATATTTGTGGGTTTTCTTCTCCACTTCACAGGAATCCCTCCTCTCAGAGTTATGCTGGGGTATAGTCTGAGGTTTTTCAAGGGCCTTGTACACGTAAGGTTTAAATTGTTTTGTTTAATAATTCTGTGGCACACTGGTTCATTTTTCTTGCTACATAATAAAAAGATTAAGATGATCAGAGTAATATTAAATCAGAAGATCTTGAAAGCTGCTGGACCAAACTACCTGCAGTCCTGCTGCTCCAACACGAGATGTGTGTGTCTTTCTGAGTACTGAATTGGAGAGAAATGTGTCCTGGTTCTGACTGGATCAGAGTTAATTTTCTTCCTAGTAGCTGGTGGAGTGCTGGGGGGGCACAGGAAGCTTCCTGTGTAGAGTTCTTTCCAGGAGGCACTGAGAAAAGGGAAATAGCTGGATATGTTCAGTGTTGAAAGTGATAGCAAGAGTTCATACAGGAGTGTTCATACATTGGAGGCTGGAGCTCTACACCAAAATGAGAAGACAGTTTAAATTTGGAAAGGTTTAGACAATTTAAAAAAAATTATTATAAAGAATACTTCATTATCAATATTAATGGAGAAGGTTATCATTAAGTTTATGTCACATGGTAAAGAGTTACTGGCTCCAAACATGTCAAGAACAGTTCACTCTTTACAGGGTAGAACAGGTCCAATATTCTTAAAAATGTGAGATGAAGCTGGCACAGAACTAAATTGTGAATACCTATTAGTCTAAGCCCAAGAGAGTAAATCACAGGATATTTAACTTTCTACCTTTTTAAAGACACCTGCCTCTCTTTGGATTTATTTTAATTTCTTTTCTTTGTGATCAACAAGTGAATTTACTCATCCTTTCCATTCCAATTGCTCTTTTCTTCCTGAACTGTTCCTGAAAAACAAATTGACAAAAGGAACCAAACTAGGTCTCCAAATTAGATTCTTCTACACTTGGAGGCAAGCAGCAACCGTGTAGTCCATCATGATACTGATTTTTGTTTGTATATTAACCCTCAACCCAAACATCTGCTTGGTTTAAGCTGTCTTCCTGTTCTGTCCAGGGGGAAGTAGTTTAGCAGCAGAAAAACCTGATATAAAGAAAATTAGAAAGGTTTTCAGAAGAGCTGAAGCTGCTGTGCTTTTGATTAAATTTCCTTTGTGTTTTCACAGTTTTTGGGAAATTTGAGATTTGGCGCTTGAAAACAAGCTTTTGAAATAAATTCCAGAGTTAAAAAACCATCCCAGATACAGTCAGGTATCCTCAGGCATGTCCAATAAATGATAGGTACTAATTACATTTTCTGTTATAAACTAGGGGATTAAAGAATCAAGTATCGATAACCCCAGCTTTGGTTTGTGTGAGGTTGGTTGACCCTGTCTGCTGAGCACAGCAGTACGTACAGAGGTTGTCACTGCTCTGTGAACTGTTAGAACTTGCTTAATGGCACCAATTAATCACATTAGTGCTTTAATGCCCTTGAATGACATCTTTCAACTTGCAGAAACTTTGTGTTATGGAGTTTGTTGAAGTAGGAAATATTTTTATGATATTTTCTCTTTAGATACCCTTTTAACCTTCTCAAGCAATTTAGAGTACATATCTTGTGATAACTCAATTTCCTGTCTTAATTGCACGTCGTTACTTCCCAAGATGGGGTAAGCTGAAAATACCAATTTTCCACTTCAGTATCCTGTCTGGAGAGGAATGTGGCTTTGGGGGTGGGCTTTGGAAGAACTCTAAATGAGCAAGGGAGTCACAGGACAGATATAATAAAATGTAGTCCTAGTTTTTCACCTTCCCTTTCCAGAAAAAGTTGCTTAAGAGTGTCTTGTGATATATTTTTGAGTTCTAGAAAGGTGTTAGTTTGACAGTCCATAAATATGAGCCCTTTTGGTGCACTGAGAGTGCTTGCTTTATGCCTGCCCTCTGGCAATCAATTTGAAGCTGCAAGGAAGTATCCAATAGGCGGTAATTTTGCTGACACGCAGGTAAAGCTCAATACCGGTGAACTATCAAGTTCAAGTTTATTTTACAGCAGTCCTTGAGTATCAGTGACACACCTGTCATGGATACAGTCAAGCTGAACAGAGGTTTTAGGGGTAAAATGGCTGAATACAACATACTCAGTTGTTCTTTTTCGCCACTTAGTGCTGATTTTGTCTTCGTGCTGAAAAAGGTCATGAGTCAAATTCCCCCATTGAATTTGATAGTTATTTGAAATATTTTATCATATTCTCAATAAGGAAAGTCCCAAGATTATTCACTAACCCTTCTTTTATTTCCTGCTTTTGCTTCCTCCCTAAATGAAGATGGTATTCTCACTTCTGTTTACTTTGTGCAGTTTTTCAGTGCCAGGTTTCTTTGTAGCCCATTATGTCTGTTGTAGTTAGCTCTTGCTCTTAGTGCCCTATAGGGCCCTGTATTTGCAGTGCTTCACTGTGGCAGAAATTTTTTTGTTTGGTTTGGTTTCTATTCCCCCCCCCGCCTTCCTTTCTTTCAATATGCACTCAGTAGTCAAACTTTGGTTCTTGTTGTTGGCCTCTGAGCACACTGCCTCAGTAGAAAAGTTACTGAAAGGCAGAAAATGGAGGTGATTCTTTGGGAAAAAAAAATTCAGAAGGATAGGAGTTAGGCTTCTTCAAGCCCTTTCCTGGATGTCCTGTTCACTAGGAAAATGGGGTCTGCAGGATTGTTTATACATCCTACACTAAACTGTGCATTTTGTCCTGTATTTTATGCTGAATAAAGCGCTAATGTCTACTAAAAGGCTCTTGGAAATCCCATTGTAAAGAGAAAATGTGTATTCCTTGAGCACATAAGAGTAATCAAGTCATCACTGAGCTTATGTTTCTTCTCATTTTTTGCTGTTCTAAAAATATTCATGGAGGCTGTAGAGACAAGGGAGGTAAATAGATAAGTCTAAGTGGATCAAGTCTAGCTGTGGACAGGTGATTGCAGTGCTTGGATAATATCCTCTACCAAAGGAAATTAATTTTTATTGATATTTACACATGATCTCAGCACAGAACCTTTTGCCATCGCTTTTACTGTACTGCTGTAAACTGATGGTACACTAAACCAAAAACATTTAGAAACAAATGTATGTGAAAAAAGCCCAGAGTAAACATTTGATAAAATGAAATGATTTGCTATTTGAGCTTGGAGTTTTAGTAGCTGAATGTGTGAGTTTGTCTGTAAGGGTTGCAGCAGCCACCAGGTGCCCAGCCAAGAGTCTCAAAATTTCAGGATGAACTTACGCTGAGCAAGTCCGGGCTCCAATGGCCTCGGAAGATGAGCCTTTGCTATGAACTTCAATTCTTTGAGGAAAAGTGAGATTTGGGTGAGTCTCTGGTATCTTTAAGTGTAAGTATCTACATTTAATCTAAGCATCTTGATTCCCTTTATAAATCATGGGCAGGCCTCCTTTCATCTTGTCAGACAGCTGACATCTAAAACAGCTGAAGTGAGTACCAGGCTCATCTTCATGGACTTCAAAAGGAATCAAGATGGCCAGCTTGTTTGAAGGTAACTTAGTGTGTGGGAGAAGACTGTGACAAGAGCCTAAAATAAAAAGGGGTTCAAGAAATTGAAATTAATTAACTTAAAGTCAGTGGCACAGTATCTGGGAATTCAGGCCAATTTCTAAGAATTAATCATGGTGCTAAGTGCGACTGTGTAGTTTGAGAGATGAAAGGAAGGGTATCCAAGTCTGTGCTAATAGGAGACAAGAGTGCCTTCAGTTCCCTTGGCTCTGTTTTTTTCCTCTGTTCTGTGTTCACAAGGTAAAATTTTAAGTAAATGATAAGAAGTGCTGGCTTCCATTGCCAAATCTCCTGGTTACCTCTAAGGAGATGGTCTGGAGTTTGAAATGTTTTAGAAGGGAACAAAATGCATGGTATATCTGCCATTGGTTCATGTTCTAAAACACCTTGGAAGTAAAGTTTTATTTCAGATGATGAAGCTGTATCTTGGAGCGATGTTTATTTTGAAATAATTTATGCAATAACTTACCCCAGCAGTTATTTTAAAGAAGCAGAAAGTCCCCATAAACGTGGCACAAGCTAAGAGAATAGGATATTTTCATTATAGATAGTTTGGATTATTTATGTCCCCCTTGAATGAAACACCCAGTGTTATTAAATAACTACATTAAGTCAGTTGGTAAAATTCCCACTGAATCAAGGTTCACTGTGTTCAAATGATTCCAGACAAGCAGGGAGGACACACTGGCTGTGCAGTCTGATCTGGAATAGCTTCACCTTTTGGCTTGGGTAATGAGATATTGATTTTCACAGAGCAGGTCATGTTCGAGAAAAAATGAGAGACTCAGCTGCAATTATGAAAATCATTTACAATAAAAGAGGAGAAAGGTTTTTCTTTCTGGATAGCAGATAATATATTTTAGCCAAATCTTTCTCACAGTTGTCAGGATTTGATACAAAGAAAAATAAAACTGAAAACAAAAACACACAATCAAATATATATGCTTCTATTTTCAAAAGTGGTACTTAGAAGATGTCTTCTAACTATTTTGCAGGAAATACAAAGGAGTCTGTTAAATACTTAATGTCTCACAGCTCCAGCTGTAAGTCACAGGGACTTTGCACAAAATCCTAGCAACGCTCTCTGGTTTCAGCAGCTCTGAGCAATCTTTTCAGCTGACCTACAACGGCAGAAACAGCAGAAAACATAACCTTCAAGATGCTCTTTTCTTATTACAAGCATAACATTATTCATTTCTAAACTCAGTTGTCTACTCTCACTAAAATCAAACTCTCTCTCCTTAGGCATGGATCTCTGACAGCCTTTATTGGGATTTGATGGATGAGGGCAGAGAGCCTGCAGGAGAGCTGTGAGGTTCCAGGCTGAGGGAGTGTGGGATCCCACTGTACTGGAGCTGCCAGGGATGGAATTATTTCTCTCCACATTAGCTGGTCGAGCCATTGCTTTGCATTTGTGATACAAACTGTATCAGCAGCACACCAAGGGTTTCACATTGATGAACAGTGCTTCCACGGTGGTGCATCTTTGTGTTTCCTTTCTGTCCTCCCCAGGGAATTCTAGAATGGCCTTAAAAATCATCCAGTTCCACCCCACTGCCTTCGCCAGGGACACCTTTCACTAGATCAGGTTGCTAAAAGCCCCATCCATCCTGGTCTTGAATATTTCCAGGGATGGGTCACCCATAGCTTCTCTGAGCAACCTATTGCCAGGACCTCAGCACCCTCACAGTCGAGAATTTCTTCCTATCATCCAATCTAAACCTGTCTTCTCTCAGTTTAAAGCCATTACCTTCATCCTATCATTATAAGCTCTTGTCAAAAGTCCCTTTTGAGCTTTTTTGGAGGCCCTCCTCAAAAGCTGGTGGCTTCTCCTTCTGTCCCATGGAAAGCACAGCATTAGGAGACTCATCTCCTCTTTTTATCTTCTTCCTTTTGCCTCTCCCCCTTACTTTTCCCTGCCAGTAGCCACTACTCCTTGCCAGAGTTGTGCTCTCCTGGTTACTGGAGGGATCCTGCCAGAGGGCACCCAGAGGCTGCACACAGACAGACACTGCCAGAAGTGGTTCTTTGATTATGTGCTGCTCCTTGAGAACTAGAATATATTTCTACCTGGGCTTTGAGGTTAGCACCTTAAGACAGTTAATTTGTAAAATTTAGTTTTTCTAGTAAGAGATTGATTAGCAGTCTAATCTGTAGGCTTCCTGTGGGGTATTATCCTCTACAGACCTATTTGAAGTAATTTTATTATAAGGTTTTTTAATACCTAGCAACATTACTTGGTCAGTAAAAAGTGCTTGTGTGAGTAACAAAGATGATGTCTTCAGTGCTTTCTGGGCCCTTCAGGACCTCCTTTTAATTTTTTCCTCCAAAGACATTGTCCTTCTTTTTCCTGTTCCCTTGGGAATACTTGTCAGAGGGCAAGAATGTTATTTAGGAATGTTCAAGTGTTCTTTACGGCTGAATGACTTAATAAAGTAGGGAAATATTAGAAAATATTTTGTTTGGTTTACATATGGACTACTTTTTACCTCTAGAGCGGTAAAAAGTTATGTCTGTATTTCTATTCGTAAGAGCCCTGCTATGCCCTCTCCTCTCGTTTTATTCTCTGTTTACAGCATGCTCTTCTGTTTGACTGCTTATAAGTTGCCCTAAAACATTCAGTATCTTCAGACCAATAAATAGAATTAAAATGTGACTATGAAAGCATTGTGTTGAAAGAAAGTAATGAAATTAAGATGGAAAATGCCATTATAAATAATGTATTTTTATAAATAACTGTACACTGCAGAATTGCAATTACAGACAAAAACATACTTTACACAAGTAACTACTAAAGAAATTGCTGTAGGAACACATCCATTCATTGAATTACAGGACGTAAATTCTTTCTCTGATTGCATCTTCCGTTGTGAGGGGAGCAATCACAGCAAAACACCAAGCTCTAATAACACCCTCTCTTTAGGAATTAGAATTTACTGACGGATGGGAATGTGGAAAGGCTAATGAAAGGCTGGTGCTTCCTGTGCACAAAGGGAGTGAATGGAACTAGTCAGACACAAAGCAAGAGCTGTGATCACTCAGGTAACTCAGCAGCTCATCTTGGCTGTGCCTTTTAGCAGATGTTGGGGTACAGGGAGTCTGTAGGACATTTGAGTGTGTTATGGGTTCATCTGTGCAGTGTTCTGGGGTGCATTTCATGTACACAGTGCATTTATACCCTGTGAGAAGAGAGCAGAACACCCATGGGGTGTGACAGATAATGCTGTTTGTTGCACTGTCTTTTACATGAGTTGGGCTGAGAATGTGATGGATTTAGAGTCCATTTTGGAGGAAGAGGAATGTCAGAGATGTTTGTCATGGTTCAAACAGGCAATGGGTGCTTCAGTACCTTGAGGACCTGTAGCATCACCTCTCCATCTTCTGTCCATCCCTGGAGATGTGTGTGAGGTCAGGATAATCCATTTGGGTATTCCTCACCTGTGGTGGGGACTTCAAAGCAGAGACTGGGGGCACTCCAGGATAGGAAAAGACACACTGTGCCATTCACAGAGGCGACTATAACACAACCCAAGGCATCTTCCTATTTCAGCGTTGAGTGTCCAGCTGGCCTGAGGGGAGAAGGTCTCTGGCAGTGGTTTTCAAAAGGAGGAAGAAAATGGGACTTGTGACAGAAGAAGTTTCCAGCAGAGATCTGCTTTTCTGATTGCTGTATGATGGAAGTAAGAAAAGCTAGGGAGAGAAAAGTAATTAAGAAATTTATTGTAATTGCTGAACATTGACAGATTAAATGGGAAAAATATGCAGTTTATGCAATGTGATGTTTAATGTGCAAAGTTAGCAAAAGAAAACTAGAAGTATAGCCTCATCCTTTTAGTGTTTCCTTAGGTGACACAAAGACCCAATCCTTTTCTGTTTGTTCATACCTGAGAACAGTATATTGATTATAAAGTGTTTGTTTACATCGTAGGTGACAAACAACCAACAGTGATTCTGTCTTCTCAAATCAGTATTTTGCAGGGTATTTTCTTTTTACTTTGGTAAATGACCTTTCCTTTTGTTGTGCAACTGGATACCTTTCTCCCCCCTGATGTTTGTATGGGTTGAGTTTAGAAGTATTGATGTGTTAACCTCTGTCAAAGAAAGGTAACTTGTTCATTTTTTTCTCCGTAGATTTTCTATTAAAACCATCTTTTTTTTTTTTTCCTTCCTCTAATGGTAATGTTGTTTTTTTAATGCTTCCTTAGTCTGTTCTTATTGTGCTGTGAGTTCAAGAATGTTCTTGTAGAAACTGGTTATTTTTTCATCCTAATGTCACCAGTGAGTCAGTCCAGCACACATTCTTATTACAGCGTTACTCGAGATTTCTTTTTTATTTAGTAAGAAACATCTGAGTTATCTTTGAATTTTCTGTGCAAAGACAATCTATAAAGGTCTTCAGCAGACACTGTACAAAGAAAAATGTGTCTATGGGGTACAGATTCTTCCTGTTGCTGGTATTGCTGTAGGGTTTTGATCAACTATTTATACCGGAAATGAGAAGTTCCTTCGCCTTCCTCTGGAAAATGACTTATACATTTATCAGCTTCTCTTCTTAAAATAATATGTATGGTAGAAGTACAAATATTTTCAACAGGCTATTCTATTACTTTAGAACAACAGATAGAGGAATAAAACTTTCTCCATTATAGTCTGACTCTTTCTGAAGCAATTTCAGACCTCACAAAAAATTGAACATGGGAATTGCACAAATATTTGTGCTTTCTACATCACATTTACACAGATATTTGCTTGATGCTATTATTGTCCATAAAAATGTAATGAGATACTAATGTAGAAATCCGTTCATAGTAGGACACACAAGATGTTTAAACATCTTGAAGAGAAAAAAAACCTGTATTGGGACTAGTCTGTACAGCTTGGCTAAGGTTCTGGGTTAGATCACAACTCTGAGGAAGGGCACTGATCTGTTATTACAACCTCTGTGTTTTATGCAGTGCGCAAGTTGTCTCTGAGACCCACTTAGATATGGAACACAGAGCAGAAAGTTGGCAAACACTTCAACAGCTTGGATTAGTGAGCAAGGCAGTTGTTAATTCTGAGAGTACTCTGACATCGAGAAGTTAATGCCCTGTAGGTTATGCTATAAATTTCCATCCTGATGGCTATTTTGTACTAAGTGTCTGGATGGACACACACGGTTTTGCACGGAGAGCTGATGGGAAGTAAATTGAGTATGGATTCGCAGCACAGTATTTTAAAGCAACTCACATAGCAATAAAGCAAGGTTGTGAGGTTGCCTTTCCTGCTTTCAGCTGCTCCAGAGGGGCTACCAAATACAGCTGCTGCAAACTGCAAAATGCACTGCTCTGTGTGAGATGGTTTAAACTGCTGCGCAGCCCTGTTTGGGGCTGTGCATGGCAGGGGCTCTCCAGCTGCAGGGATGGCAGTGCCTCGGCGCTGTGGCCAGGGACTGTTTCTATCAGCACAGCAATACCTGACCTCTCAAGGTCTTGAACACCTAAAAAAGTGAGCTCTATTTCTAAATCAATAAATTCGAACTCCCAAATTCCACACAAAGCTGAGTCCTCAGTCTGCTAGAATAAGTAAATCACGATTTTTAAAGTAAAATAGTTTTCCTTACAGATGTAATTTTTATTAAATTCTACATACTTTAAAATTGTCAACATTTGGTTTAGAACATATTGAGGAATCATATAAAAATACATGACTGCTGCACTTCCATAATAAAATGTTCTGATTTTTGTATTGAACTGGATTACATAACAAGCAAACCAAAACTCCAGGCTTTATATGAAAAGATTTCAAATGTCATGAGCAGTATGGCATATTTCTAGGACACACAGAAGAAGCTCCCACATGCCTGTTTTAACCTGAAACTTGGTTTTCCATTACTCTATCCTTGTCTATAAAACTCATAATTTACATTGTGTGCAGAAAGACTTTTAAGTGCTGCCAATTTTGAACAAATGGGAATTATTTGTAACTTCAGACCTGAGAAGTTTTTGGAGACGCTCTGTAGTCATTATGCTTATTAAAGTTGATATTAATGGGATAGAATAGATATTAATTTTATAGAGCAAAATCAGACTTACTTAGCATAAAATTTGAGTGTTTGGTAGTGCACTGTAATGGATTGAGTTGGGGTAGTCCCCAGGCATTCTCCAGCTGGAATACAATGGCACTCAGGTCTGGTCAGCATCCTGGGCTCGGACTCCTCTGTTGAACTTCCTGATCTCTTAAGATGCCAAAGAGAAAACTTTATCCTTGCCAGCTGGGAGGTGCCATTGGTTCTTTTTTATTTATTCCTGAAAATATGAACAGAGATGAGTGGTTTAAAAACAGACTGGTAGAGAGTAGATAATGTAAAGGGGAAATGGTTGTTCATGTTTCTTTTTTTTTGTCTCATCCTCTCCAGCCTCCTCTGGAATATGGACGAAATTTCTGTGAAATCAATTAAAGCGGTTAGAGTGTTATGTAGCTGTAGCTTTAAAAATGCTATTTATAATCATAGATCAAAATGGGCAATTTCAAGGCAATTTTTCTTTGCTTTGAATGGCTAAAACTCAGGGGTAAATCTTGACAGAGTTTCCAATTTCCAGATGTGTGTGGTCATTAGAGATGAAGGTGCTTCTTGCCCTGCCTGCTGCTGCCCTGCCCAGCTCAGTTCCCACTGAGCCGTCATGGCACACTGGTTCTAGCAGGCACATTAAAGCCTCTGTTACTAGAACCAGACAGGGATGGTTTTGATGCTGTTGGTGATGCCTTTCAGTTCAAAGAACAAATCTAAAGATAATTTTTTTTCAATATTCTGTTTTTTATCTTTGTAAATGGCACTTCTCTAATAGCAGAAAAACAAAATGGAAAAATAGTAATGGCAAAGTTCATGCTTGCTCACAGGCCTCTTTGCTCCCCCCTGTTAAGGCTTTGGCTTTTGGGAGCAGTATCTCCTTGTCTTGTTTTGAACCTTCCATGTCTGATTACTTCAACTTCAAATTGGCATTGACTACTACATTGACCTGAGCAATTTATGGGGCAAAACTAATTCTAAATCTGAATCTCTATAGCAAAGGTTGAACTGGTTTGAAATCAAAGGTGGTACATATTGCTCCATTTAAGTGCAGCACAGACATTAACAGTATTTGGCTCGCTCCACAGGCTAAGTTCAAAAGCTGTACCACAAACTGAGCACCTTCCCAGGATTTCTGCCTGGAGGTGGCACCTGACCCCAGGGTGCTTGGGCTCTGCCCACAGCGCATGCCTGGGAGCTGCTGGGATGATGGAATGGGAGGGAGGAGAACTGAAACACTTGGAGCATATAAAATTCTCATTGAAAATTCAGTCGTTTGAGCATCCAGTTCAGTTGATCTCCTGTCAGGCATCCTCTTGACTTTTTTCTTTTAAGGAGAAGGCATGTAATAATTTCTGATTTTTTCCTCTATGAGTAAAATTTCAACATCAAAATGCCAAAGGTTGCAGACCACTCAAGGGCCTAGGAGGCAAACAGGCATTTAAGTAGCAGTGGGATGCAGCAGAGCTCTGTCCCTCAGTGTCTGTCCCAGTGTCCCTGGCTCTTCATTCCAGCGGGACCTGCAAGTCTGCAGAGGTGCAGATGTGTCAGAATGCCCATTAGTCCTGAGGCAGGTGAAGGTTGCCCTCCCTGGAGTGCTTCCATGGAGCTGTCAGAGGTGGCCTGGATGTGCCACTGACTCCACTCTAGAAGTGATACAGTAAAAATCCCAAAGTCACTTAAGTCAGTAGGAATACAAACAGATATATATCTGTAAGACTGTGCTGAAGAGGGAAGTGTCAAGTAGGTCAGCTCATTTTCTGGAAATAGAGGGACTAGGAAAAAGCAAAGGGAATTGGGAGAAAACAGTGTATCCTTGGAGAGCTTTCTGTAAGAAGGCAGAATCCAGGAAAATGAGCTGGAAGAGGGAGAGGCTGTGTTTTTACAGGCCTGTAAACTTTGGATGACACCTCTGGTTTAATCTTAAACAAGCTTTTGCTTTCCATTTGTGCACTCCAAAAGCCAGTTGTATTTGTTTATTCTGCAGGTTAGGTATTTTTTCCTGTTTCATGTCTCTGCTTCTGTCCCACAAGATACTGAACCTCTGTAGGATCCTGATGATATTACATTTTTACTGATTTGAAAACGTATTGAGAACTAAAAATCTCATTCCTCCATCTTTTACTAAGTGCTGCTTAAGATTCCAGTGTGATTTTTTTTTCCCACCCAAGTGATCCTTAAACAGCAAGTTTCTCTCATTTTGAAACCCAGATGATTGTGTTTGATTTACTCATTTATGTTTTTAAAAAGTGCTTCAGTCTTTTTGTTTACAGGCCTTTGAAAAAGCAGTGAAACACACTGTGATGTCTTTATCAGATTCTTTTCTAATTAATCAAGAGTAGCAGAAGAAACAAACAAATGAAAAAAGAAAATTATCTAAATGAAAGTCTGCAAATAAAGAACTTGAAGTGTGACATGAGAACAAAGGCATGCATAATATTAATGGATACATTTTAAAAGTTATTTTTTAAGTACATCTTTTCTGTTAATTCTTAAGGGGAAAATTTTTTTGACTGTAGCTGTTTTTTTTCCACCAGAATGCTAACACTGGCATCCTGGAATAGGTATATGGTATCATATAGATTTATGTTTGAGTATTAAGCTCTAAATAGAACAGAACAAAACCAGCTATCCTTATACTTAGCTTTCCATATTCAGTTATAGATATTTTTTTCCTTTTTAGAAAATCAAGCAAATGTTTACAGAATTGATACTTCCCCTGGCAGGTGTGAGTGGTACAGAGAAATAAGGGTTAAACCAACCCCAGAGCTCACTGATGAGCCCTATTGGGCTCTAAGGAAGGCCGTGATCTGACAATTCAAAAAGAATCTCATTGATGCCTTTTTTCTTTTTCTCTAAAATGCAAGTGAGATGATAATGATGGCTAATTTCTAGTCTCCTGATGCTGATGGAGGATATGAATTAAATTCGGTCTAGTAATAAAATGAACCCCTAGAAGAAAATTATAATCAGACTCCTAAGTGGCTATAATTGCTGAGGACTGGAGTAAAAGCTATTCAAATAACATCCAGCTGTAGGCACTGTGAACTCTCTAACCAAATCCAACATGGGTTATTCCTGGTTTTCTCACATTTTCTCCTTCTGCCTAGGTCTGTAGTTTTCTTTCAGAATGATTGTGCCCTAGCCATCTTGTTATACTTAATTAAATAAGACATTTGTGAGTTAAAACTTCTCAATTTTTCAATACCTCTACATGCAAAATGAAAGCTGTCAGTGATAGAAAATTGACTGGTGGAAGTAGAAAGGAGAATATCCATTATCAAAGGTGACAGAGCCTGGCAGAACGTTATCCAGCTGCTTGGCCTTGGGGCCATTGCAGAGTCCTGTGTTGCTGTGAGGGAGGAGTGGCAGCAAGGGTTGGGATGTTCTGATGTGCTGCAGGCTGGGATGAGACCAGTGCAGGAGTGCAGGGCTGCAGGACTATGACAGAAACATCCATCAAATGTAGATGTTTTCTACTTTGCTGCTTGAGTTAAGCACTCAAGGAAGGAGAAAGCTGTTGAGATCAGACGATGGAACCACTGCTGATACATTGAATTAGTGAAAACCTAAAGCTGTTGTAGAAATTAGGAGGATTAAACACATTGTTTGCTATTGTACACAGCAATTCACTGTGGAAAAGCAAGGGAATTAATAATTGAATTCTTTGCTGACCACAAGGAAGTTCTCTGTGCTAAAACCCAACTCGAATTGTTGAGAACAGGAAGGGCTGTAAGGAAGGAAAGTGCCAAATGGTCCCAGGGTACAATGGATCGCCATGGCCAAACCACATATGTAGAGTATCAGGTGCTCCAGCAGTAACTTGGAGATGCTGAGTGGAATTGTTGCTGCTTCATTTGGGTAATTCAGTACTGGAGGTGATATTTGTTGATCAAAGTGAATAATCTAGTTGAAATTAGACCCACTAACATTTGAAAATAAATACAGTTAGATGTGTTCTGAAGCATTGATTTGCAAGCTTTTCCTCCAGGAGGATGACTGCTTCTAGTAGGGAATGCCTACTTCTCACAAACCTAAAATTTCAGTTCCAGTGCATAAAGATTTATTGAATGAGATTATGATCAGAAGAGATAAAGTAGAGCTCAAGGAACCGAGGTAAATAGGAGAGAGGATATTATTTGCCAGAAAAGTGAATGGTCTTAAGAGGAATATGCAGTATAAAGGGAAAGTCAAAATTAACAAGCTTAACACAGGGATGGGAAAAATAATCTGTATTTATTCTGAGAACTAAATTTATTCTCTTTTACATTGTATTGGATGGTTTGACAAATAAATAATTTGTTAACAACATCTCTTATGAAAGAACCATAACTCATTTCAGAAGTAATAGCTTTAATTATTATAATTGATTCAGGAAATTATAATAAATACCTTTGCTTGTTAGAATATTATGTAGATAACTTTGAAAAATGCTGAAAGCTGCTTACTATTTCATGCCCAAAATGAAGTAGTTCTGTCTCCTCCTCAGAAAAAAAAAAAAATCTGTGAGGGCTGACAAACAGGCAGTAACTGGTGTGTTATTTTCAGAGCAAGGGAGAACGTCAGCTGAAGCTTTGAGTCTGAATGGGCAAAGCTCACAGGTACAACCAGTAGCAGGGGCTGCACTCATGGACAGAGAGGCAGAAGGCTAAGGACAGCAAGTATTTGGTGTAAACAAACAAAAGAAGAGTTAATATTGCTGTGGTAGCCACCTTTGCTCAGCTATAGACACAGAAAAAAACAGTGCTCATGTATCCAGTGCCTTGGGCCTTATTTTAATTTTTTCTTCAAGTAAGTCCTTTCAAGGTGGCTCTCCCAGGTGTCAGTTGTGTAAAGAAGTTGTACATTCTTTTGTGAAATTTGGTTTATTGCTTCTCTTATTCAGATTTTCCATTTACTTGTAGTTAACAAGGGACACAACCAGAGGAAATGGCCTCATGTTGCTCCAGGGGAGGTTTAGATTGGATATGAGGTGAAATTCCTTCACTGAAGTATTTTCACGCATTGGAACGGGCTGCCCAAGTTGGGGGTGGAGTCACCTTCCCTAAAAGCGTTCAGAAATGTGGAGATGTGGCACTGAGGGACTGTGATGGGCTTGGCAGTGCTGGGGTTGCAGTCGGACTCAATGATTTGGAGGGTTTTTCAGCCTAAATGGCTCGGTGATCCCATGGTACTGTAAGTTTTCCAGATGTTTTAGTATACACAGGGTATGGTAGCAGCAAGCAGCCTTCTTTTTTTCTCCAGCCTTTTCCATGAAAATGGACTGCAGATGATATCTCATTTACAACAATTAATATTTCTATATATGCATATTATTGCTGAGAGACATACATTCTTCTCCAATAATATCTATTTTTAATGGTAATGTGCATGTTTATTTCTTGTATTGTTTAATAATTTTGTTGGTACTGATCTGTCATGCTTGTACAAAATTTTCTTTATTATCTTGAAAATTTGTATTACATTAAAAAGGTTAATTGAAGAGATTTTATGTAAAAATAGCTACTTCTGTTTCCATGAGAGCTTTTGAGGAGGGTATTAGTTAGTGATTTAGCTTTTTGCTAGTTCATCTTTAAATTACTGTTTGCAGAGGAAAAGCCAAACTCAAAGTGGTGGTGAGAACTTCAGGCTAAAGGTTTGTTACCCTTAAAGAGCATAATCCTTGCAGCTGTGTGTTCTCTTTGTTAGCTTTGTGCACAGTTTTAATGGATAGAACTATGAAAAAGAGCTATGCCTATGTTTTCCTTAGTTATCTTTACAGTAGAAATAGTAAGTAGGAAAGTTACTTGTAGGAGTTTTTCCTTTATCTTTTCTTCATTGTCTTAAGAATAAGTTTAGAATTCTTAAAAAGGAGAAAGGCTTTCACTTACAAACTGGAAGTGACTATTTTTTCTTAATCTACAGTGAAGTAGAAAGCTATTTAGAGCCAAAGGTTTTAAGTTGGGGGAAAAAATGAGATACATGTCTGGATTACGTACTTGGCAGATTGTGGAAAGACTGAGAGGCAGATTCTGTGGCATACTTTTATTGATTTTTTTCAGGATTCTTTACTAAAAATTTCTGTACTTCTGCCAGAAGCAGCTACTAAAAGTTCTGCACTCCTTCAGTGGCAATGGCTGGACTGGTGTGGGGTGCTGAGGATGTCAGTGCTTGCCTTTGAACTGACATTGCAGTTAAGAAATGACTCCTGCCATGGTTGGTTCTAATCATCTGCATTTTATACAGGGGACCTAAGGAGTTGAACAGATCTGTTTGAAATGTAAGCAAACAAGTTACTTGCTGCTATTTCTTATGCAGTTTAATTAAAGCACAAGAACTAAAGATAAATTTTATCTTCTGTCTCTTCTTTATTGCTCTTGATTTTTAGAAGAATCCCATGCAGGATAGAAGGTTCCCTGCTGTGACTTCCAACTGGGAGTTTACATTATTCTTCAAATACCTATTTGAAACTTTTTCTAACAACCTACCCAAAGTATTTTTGGCATGAGTACTTTCTTTGTGGCTTAGTACAATTTTTTGACCATTAGGGATAATTGCTTATGACACCATATCAGTCAGGAAACATACAAGGAGATTAGCCTGAACAAAGAACTCAGAGCTGGATACAGTTCATCCTTTTTTTGAGCAGTACAATACAGCAGTGCTCAGACAAGGTGATAGAAGAACTAATTTGACAAAACTGTAAGAAGTATACCCAGCCTTGACTCAGATCTGTAGAAATGTGGCTTTTTTTGAGATTTCATGAGATAATAGCATCATTTCTATTGATAAATTTTGCTCTTTTGATAAGTTTTGTTGTGTTTCTCTGTATTCTATTCCTAAGGCCATGTCCTTGACAATAGATTTTCCCGGCAGTATGGCTCTCTAAGTCTTCCTGCTGTCCATGTAATGTACAATTTTCTGTTTGGAAGTTCAGGGTGTACATAAATTTCTCTCTAAATTGTTATCTATTGGACTGAGCTTAAGACTGGCAATGTCCTACATTTTTGTGATGGAAAAATTCAAGAATTAATGAGTCCCTCCGTTTTGTGTTTCCTGTCTCTTTTTCTGTTGTGCTGGCAAATAAATCTTATTTTTATGGCAAGCTATTACAGTGATGTGGAGGTAAAATACCCAATTAATGAGACTGTATAATATATTTCATTCAAGCAAAGTATTGTCTGGCAGAATAATCAGAGGCTCCCTAGTGCCTGCTCTGTGCTGGAAGGGTGACACTGTTTCCTTTAGTGCCAGATGGCAGGTCAGTTGTAATCCATAGTTCCCAAACATACACTGTGCAGTAATTTCCTTGGGCTGAATAGCTCATTCTGCAGAGCCTGCTCCTCTGCACATCAGTAGTGTTTTGTTATAAATTTCGTTAAAGTATTGCTCTACTCGCCAGTTCTGCATTCTCATTTTGTTTTTAAAAGATAAGCAATTCTAAGGGCAGAAATTTGAAGCAGAACCTTGTTCCCTCTTTTATCTACACCTGCCAATAGCATTTTATTACAGCACAGTGAGAACTGGTCAGCAAGTAGACTCTGAATTTATCAGCTGCTGCAGGCACTCTGCTACAGGAGCTGCATGTCATTATTAGAGCAGTTATGTAGCTATGAGAACGTTTCAGGATGTCTTGTCTTACTGATCTGCCCGTGGCATGAGTGACAGTGATCTGAATGAGGCTGATGAGCCATTTGGATGGGGACATTCTGACATTGCCTACAGCAAATGGAATGGGAACTATGGTTTTCTAGCAGCAAATAAAATTTGCAAAACCAGAGAGTAAAAACAAGAAGCTCAAAGGTAATATTGTGAATTCCTTGTAATAAAACCCTGCAATACTTAGACCAAAGTGGTTGAAGCTCCAGCCACTGGTTAGCTAAGCTGCCTCTCTGTTCTTGCCACTCCCATAAAGCAGAGAACAGATCCTTCATGTAGGGAAGATAATAACCATGCTATCTCAGGAAAGATTATACTTTCCTTGTCAGAGTAAATTTATTAAGCATCAGAAAGCATAACAGGCACAAAATCATAGCAAGTGCTAAGGAACAGGCACCCTTCCAACTCTCTGCAGCTGAGCAGAGGGAGGACATTATTACTTCACGCCTTCTTCGTCCCTTTTTTTCAACCTTTATGTGTTTCTGACAGCACAGGTTTTCTGCACTGTGAGTAGATACCATTTACAGTCTACACTTAAATCACTGCAACCAAATCTTATGTGTCCCGATTCTTCGGTTTCTTCTTAATATTTTTTAAAGTAATGTTTTGGAACAAAGTAGTGGTGAATTAAAGCCCCATTTTCGTGCAGGTACAAAGTGCTTAAGTATCCTGTGGCCTGCTGCAGTCAACGAGAACATTCCTGTTGCCTTCTAACCTTTTGAACTTGGCTTTGGCCGCACATAATATTTTTACTTACATTTAAAGTTAGGAAGAAACATCATAGACTAGATAGGGGAAGTGATAAAAACATTGATACCACTTGCTGATAGTTGGAGATATTTAAGTTAGTTGTGTTTGTTATTTAATACTTTAGGCTTGAGCATGACTTAAATGATGTATTCTCCTCTCACCGCAGCAGTCAGAAGTAAAGAGAGCTCAGCCCTTATATACTTTGACCCTCCTATGAATCTCCTGGTCACCCAGCATGGGTCCTTTCACTTCTTCCTGCTTCTGCAGGGGGACTTCATAAAGTTATGTAGTAGCTTGATGCAAAAGGACAGATGTGAGAAGTTCTCTGACAGAAGAAGTTACACGGGGACATTCCCCACACAGATTATTTCACCTATAAATGCAGAGCCCTAGCAAAATAAATGTGAAGGATATCAGCCTAGTGGAACCAAAAGGTAACGAGTGTTTGCAATTTATCCTATTTCTTGGCATATCTCTGCCAAACATAAAATACTTCAATATTTGGAAAAAGATTGAATCTCTGTGAGTGCTCCATAAGCATTGTTTTCTGCTTTTATTTGAAAAAGCATGTTTATTTCTCTGCTTGAGTTATCAATAGAAAATATCCCTGTGGCTTAATCAGTGAAGTGAGAAAAAGAAACCTCTGCAATGAAGGTGAAATAGTTTTTGGTAAGGTGGTGGTGCCATCCCACCACTCAGGCCTATGGTACCCATACCCAATATTAGGTTACAAGGGAAAGACTAGGGTGCTTTGCTAGTAAAAAAACAATGGAAAACCCAATCATTGTTCTTTTCTCCCTTATCACTCAAACATGTGCATCGCATGGAATGAGGGCATTAACTTGTGTTTGTTGCCTCAAGATTATTATCTCCCAAAATCCATTGCTCCTCTGACTTTTAAACACAAAACCTGGTGTTGGTTTCCAGTCGTTAACTGACTTTCACACAGTTGTGCCCTAAGCTTCAGCTAATGTAATTCCAGGTAAACAGCTGGAACCACAAACAAAACGTTATCCCTTTAACATCTAAGTGAATTATGCTACTATTTAATCACCTAATTTCAAATTAAGTTTATGATTCATGGAAGTAATAATGCACAACAGATGGATTGTTACTGCTGCTAAATGGTCGGATACATGACATTCCTTCAGCTTGATATGCAGTTTAAGGTTAGTCAGGAGGTGTTTGGTGAAGAATTGGCAACAGATGGATTGTGGTTCCACTAATAATGACAGAGTATAGTTGATCTGTGTTACAAGAAGAGTTTTAACACCTTGCGAGAAAGCAAAAATGGAAACTCAGAGAAGTTAGATCTGCAGATTTCATGGGATTTTGTATGTAATTCCACCCTCCAAGCTGACATAAATTTTAGTGAAAATGCCTAATGCTAATGTATTGGAAAGATTATATGAGAGATCCTGTTTGTTGGGGTTTGTTTTGTGTGTGTGTTCGTTTTTTGTGTGTTGGTTTGGTTTTGGTTTAGGGGTTTTTGTGTGGCTTAGATATTTTTTTTTTTAAGACAGAAAAAGAAGAGGGAAAAAGGATCAAAGATCAAATAAGACAAAAACCCCTGAAGTTTTTCAAATGGGATTGATTCAGGAGAGTCTTCAGATAAAGGGTTCAAGAGAATGTATAAATTACTACATATTTCCCCAGCTGGAGAACTCCAGGTTCTCCAGGTGCTGTTGTACTTCTGAAGCCAATATAAAAGCTGTCACTCACTCAGTATTTTACAGATACATTGGGGCCCAAGTATCATTTGACAAGCTTTCATTTAAAAAGCAGTCTGTAGATTTAGAACCAGAAATGTCTGTAACATTTATATTGAACAGTCTAGAAACCGTTGAGGACCCCGGTGGTTCTAAAGCTTCTCCCTATATTGTGGACCAGAAATGATGTTTTCCAGACACAGAATTTCTCCTAGGATGATAAGAAGATAAATGAAACCCTGGAGTTTGTAAGCTCCATAGTACTCCATACATACCACTGTGTAAATGCATCTTCTACTGCATTGCAGCTCTGGTGGTTGAATGGTTGGGATTATCACAATGTGGAAGTGCCAAGAAGGCCAGCAGAAACAGCTGTGGTGACACTCCAATGCTGTTCCAGATGTGCTGATGTGTTTTGCAAGTTTTCCTGGTTTGTCTTCTGTATGTGTGTTTGTTCCCCCAAATATTGGTAGGAATTTAAAAGTATTACTTTTGATATTTAAATCAAGGTAGAGATAGAAGAATATTAGAATACAAATTTTTGTAAGGAACTTTTTTTCCCTTTTCCATTTTTCTCTTCTCTGTTTCGTCCCATTTTCAAGGTGAGTGCACCAGTGATTAATGAAGAAGGAATGAAGACAGACTTGTTGGGATTTTAGATTTTGGTTGGGGTTTTTTATTTTAATTTTTTTCATTTTAGAGCTTCAAAAATTATACAAACTTGAAGATTAATTAGAAACAAAGTAGAAGAAAAAAGGTAAATATGAACATTAATACACCCTTTTCCTTAAAAATCCAGACCCAAGCAGCTGAAAAAAGAGGAAAAAGGAAGGCAAAAAAAGAAAAGAGGGAAATGAAATTGGAAATTTTCTGTTTTGATGAAGGTTTGGTTTAGAAAATGGCTGATTTTTGTTAAACCTATTTTGATCAGTAAATTTTGCCTAACTGCTTCTAGAACAGGTTCTAGAGGAACCTGCCATTCACATCCGTGGAATTCACTGTACCATACCACTTCCTCTTAGGAAAATGAAGTTCACATTCCTGGAACAAGATGCTTTGGAGGACTGCTCCTCTCTCCAAGGAGCTCATCCTCTCCACTACTTTTCCTTTTTGGTTTTAATGTCCTCATTTAGTAGTTGGATTTCAGACCAGGTGGAATGTGAAAAGCAGATCTGCTGGAGGAAAGCAGTCATACACACTGAGCACAGGGCTGCAGACTTCCAAGGTTTTCTGATGATTTTGTAAAATGTTGCATCTCACTGATTGATTCCCACATTCCTGGTCCAGTGTCATGCTCTCATTTATGCAGACAATAATTTTCCTTACTTGAAGTGCACTGTGTAAGAAATTTGATCCCTAAAATATGAATAAATCTTTACTGCCACTCTCATCATACAAGATATCTCTTTTTTCAGTCCCAGGCATTTGACACGAATTGAGTTTACACTGCAGAAGGTGATTTTAATATCAGCAGCTCAGAGTGTTGCAAACCTTGAAGGTAATCTGCTGCAGTGTATAGATGAGCTCCTGGTGCTCGATGCAAAAGGATGTGTAAGAAGGTCTCTGATGCCAAAAGTTAAACTTTCAAAAGCTTTGTGGTATATTTTGGCAGTGTTATTGCAGCAGACTTGTTTTAAACCCAATACTTTTAAGGGTATCTGAAGATACAAATGCCTTTTTTTTTATTACAGTTCAGGAGGCAGAGTAGACTGTATTCCATGGTGTTACTATAAAAAAAATACATACCTGCCCTACAGCAGATAAACATTGCAATCCTTCTGTCAATGTACTTAGCTGTTGCTTTTATTTTTGTGCTTTTGCAGTATAGCAACTGAGTGGTGCCTGTTGGAGTGTATTGCTGAAAGCAGGGCAATTATAAAACCTGGGAATGATGCTAAATTTGTTTACATGCTGGGGCTGACAGAACCTGTTTTCCTACTTTTTTGCCAGATTCGATTTTATTCTAAAGATTAGGTCCAATTCCTGGTACTACCTAGTAGGGATATCAGAGAATGAGCCTTAAAACTAAAAGTTGCTGCCCTATTTACTTTATTTTTTTTTGGTTATCTATTTTTTAGTTTCTTAACTGCTACTTGATAGCAGGTCAGCAATATGCAGGTAAAAATGCTATTCTATTCATGTCTCTTAAATCTTCATTACTGTAGTATTTTAGGATCTTCTGGTAGCACATTGAACCAAATGATTCTCATTTGTCATACATACTTACATCTCTTAATCTCTTCAGAGGCAGAACTGTGTGCAGAGCTGTGTTTGGGATTTAGAGATAGAGTCAGTTGCCATAATTCCCCTGGGACAAGACGAGTTTGCTTTCTCATCTAAGGTTACAGGCCACATACTTTGTACTTTGATCAAAACTTCAAGTTTTGAAAGGGCAGAGGAAGAGATTTATTGTGCTTTAGAGAAAACCACTTCTGTGAATGCTTCCCAGTATTGGAAACTACGGCTCAGAACCAGAAGGCCTTTGTGCCCCTGCTCTGACATCAGATTCTTTTGATTGCTTTGACTCATTGTCTGTCTGCTGTAACTTCTTGCCATACTCCAGCCTCATTTTCCCTATGCTGGTTCCAGCACAGAGCAGTGCAAAGGACAGAGGACATGGGGGAGTGAGGCAAGTGTGGCTGTAAGTCCTTCTGCTGAGCTTTTAGATTCACAACTGTATAATTACTCATAATCTCCTTACTAGAAAAAGCCATGACACTTTCTTGTGTGTGTGGCCAGAATTTCTCCCTGTATCTTGGGATTAACTAGGAGAAAGAAAAAAGCCCCACAAAAATCCAAACAGTTCAGTAGTGTGTCACTCTGTTCATTTAAGAACAATGTACAGTGAATTGGTAAACCTTAACTTCAATCATAATTCTCTGTCCTTAAATCTGTTTAGGACTTTAGGACTATTTAGGACTTGTCTTTTCAAAAGATGTGTTTAGTGGTTTCAAAAATAACAGCAATTGTGGATGGATTCCCAGGCCTCCTTCAGCCAGCAGCTGTGCACATCCAGCAAAGCTTCAGGATGTCTGATCATGATTCAAAGGCCACTGCTGAGATCCAGGATGAACTTTTTCTAAAATAGCACCCTTATTCTTGTCCAATCTTTTCTCCATAAATCTTTCCTGTCCAATCTTATCCCCATAAATTTTTCTGTAGTTATTTTTTTGCAAAACTTAGGCAGCTCCACTAAAGCCTTTTAGAAACTTGTATTTGTTTAGCCAAATGCCTATCACTAAGCATGGAGAAGGGGGGATTTTCAGGACTTACAATACTTTTTTAACAAATCACACAAATCATTGGTCTCTACAACTTTTTGCAAATCATGACATCTGTCTTGGGACATCAGTACTTAAGTTTGAAATTGTAAGCTTTTGTATCAGTGTTGCCATAAGCCAGTGAGTCACAACTGGGGAAGTCCAGTTCATCACTGAATTGACTCCAAAGAGAGTGTTTCAGCACAGTTCAATAAAGTACCTACAAAGCAATGAAACTATCCTGGAAAGACATATCACCTGCAAAAAAATGCTGAATAATTTGCAGTTTCAAAAACCATCAAAATATTTTGAAGAAAAATTTCTATAAAGGAAAATTCCTAATTATTCATGCTGTTTGCTTTTGAAATTTTGTGTTAATTTTACCATAAATCCTAACATTTGGAGATGTCAGAATTGTCTTCTTAATTGGATATGTGATTGTGTAGATATTCCTGGAAACAAAAGTTAATTTTGTGAGTTTCCAATAAATATGTTTGCAAGGAAGAGCAAAAATGGCCAAAGGTCAATGACCAATATAGTTCAAGTTAACTAAATTATTTCTAATCTTCTTAGTCCTCCAAGCCTGTATCATGTGGGAAAAATATTTGGGCAGTTCCTCTGTTATTTAAAATTAATTTGTAAAATCTCTGGGAAAAAGGTGTGTTAACAATATTCTGCCTGGCCTTGTACAACATCTGCATAACTTCAGGTGTGGAATGAATGTATTTCCTGTGCAGAAAGAGGATGGCTTCCCAAAGATAAGAAAATTGCTCTAAATAGCCAAGAATCTACTTCATATAACACAGATGAATGCCGTGACTGCTGGAACATTAATTACACAGCTGTTTTTTAGGACACCCACCCTACCATGATGCTCAACCTCATTACCTGCTCCTGTCATTATTTGTACATTCTTTTGTTTGTATATCTAAAGACTCTTAAATTCTTTGAGAAAAAGGTTGATTTTAGGGGCAGTTTTATTTGGAAACGGCAGCCATTCTTTAGTGTCATAGGCATTTATCAAAATTATTCTCTGCAATCATATGGGTGACAAGCCCATATTTAGTGATGGCCATAGCTCAGCCACATTCTCCAGGCTTTCCATCAGCCTCCCGCAGCTGGATCAGACTGTTTGCTGTGCTGCCATCACAATTGCCCTGTGCCAGTCAAGGAATTGGAAGCAAATCATGCATGAAAGGAGAGGGAAAGAAGTTCAGTGTGTTGAGAAATGATGCCCAGTACTTTAATAATATGGGTTGTATGGGATAGTTTATAATTCATGTGTCCTGAGTATAAACTGGGTATTTCTTCAGTCTGTCTCTCCCATCCTTGGGTAGTCAGAGATGCTGAAATACACACAGACACTCTGAAGGCTGGGAATGAAAACCAAAACATCTGTGCTCGTGATAGCAGGATGTATAGAGCTGGGATCTAACTCTCATCCTATTCCACAGCCAAGCAGGGCTAGTGAAGGAACTATGGTATTTTGCTCACTAGTGGTGAGAATAGGTCATGACCAAAAAATTACTGTTGCTATAAAGGCTTTCTGGGACATTTCCCTGTCTATTTCCAGTAATTTTCTTTTCAGAGATGTGATGTGATAGCATTAGTCCTTTAGTATTTTTAGTGCAGTATAGTGTGATGGGGTGGCAAGTCAAAAATTGACTTATCCTACTGGGATTTGTGTTCTCTATGAAAAAGACTGATTTCCTAAATGTAGATTTAAGAACAAATTTTTCTATCAATGCTACATATTCTGGAGTGGGATAGGTGACACCTTTCTCCTCAAAGCAATTGCTGAATTTGTGAAAAACTTTCTATTTTAGCTCAGCTTTTGATTATTAATGAGGATTTTATGGAAGTAGAAAATACAGTAGACCAGGAAATCAGTAGTTAAAATGTTCCTATATGAAACTGAAATAAAAAAGGACTAGACTGTGTTACAAAAGCTGAAGCTGTAAAAATTTCAGGAGTGGAAGAAAGTAAACCAGGCATTGTGACATCTTGACTCTGCTCTCAATAAAATACAAGTAGTTAGAATGCTTTTTAACAGTAAGAGTGAATAAATAAGTTTTTAGTAGGAAGTGGAATATGGCATGCTGTTCTTTACCAGTGATAAATCAGGTAATCTTAAGTTACTCTTTTTGAGAAGATAACTGAGGCAGAATTTAATCAATGTGGATTTCAGGAACATAGAGGTAAATAGAAATTTATTAATTCAGGTGAAGAACTAATGATCTGTGCACATCTTCATGCAAAAATTCAAAGGTCAGTGGAAGTTAGTAAACAATATACAATGGTGGTTTGCAGTGGAGGAGAAAGTGCCGAACTAATGCATTTAGAATTCCCAGGAAACTTTTTCTTGTGATCTTGGCATAACAAGTACAAATGTGCTAATTAGCTTGCTTATAACTCAGACTTGAAGATGACATCAATTTGGAGAAGTAGTAGAATACTAAACAGGGATGAACGAATGCTATTAAGGACTGTAATGATAGAAATCAGATGAAAGTATGGGAATACAGCCTGTGTGATCAGGGAAATCTGCTTAAGTTGGAGACTCAGCAATTATAATCAAGAGTCAGAAGGCCACCACTGTGCAAAGGTTTCTTGCTGATCAGAAGGAAACTTTTAGCTGCAGTGAGATGTAAAAGTGCCAAAAATGTGCATGAGATTTGAGGAGCTGTTGCATGGCAGGGTTTTACAGCAGAAATTAATGCCTTCATAAAAGACAGTAGCGGACTGAATCTGGGATATTCTAAACTGTCCTGGTCAGCAGTTTCAAGGAAAAACTGCCAAGCCAACTATGAAAGAAAAGTCAATCTTACAAGAAACTATAAAAGTATGACATGTAATACATTGCTATCTCTACTATATCACGAAACTATGTACCAGTGGGGAAAAAGGTGGATTTGAGCTAAAAGAAAACACAAGGTCAAATTGTAATAAACTGATTATAAATAAATTTAAAGTTGAAATTATGAGATAGTTTCTTGCCCTGATGAGTGTCTTGTTCTGGAATAGGCTGACAGGAGAAGTGGACACAAAATGGAATGAGTTTTAAGGTTGCCCCCAGTGAGATCATGGAGTATGCAGCATTGATGCTTGCAATAAAAACGTGTGCCAGGCTAAGTAAAAAATGAGTTTTTTCCCAATCCTCTATTCAGGGAAAGGCAAACATATTAGAGGCTGCTTAAGAAAACCACTATCTATTTCTTTTTAATTCTTGAGAATTGACTCATGCACTCATTTTAACTTCAGTCTCTAGACTTCAAACTTGTATTTCATTGTTACTGTTTTTACACTGGGGGAAAAGTATAGTGAGAGAGAGACAGAAGCAGGAGAAAGATATTCAGCTAAGTGATCTTGTGCCTTAGCTCCAACAAGGAGATTTGCTTGCTGTTACACTGGGCAAGTTGAAGGACACATGTTATACTAAAAAATTAAAAAAGATAAAAAGCATTTGCTATCAATTGTAACATAATTACATGGTGAAGAATTGTTTGTTATTTTAGGATATTACCTGTAATTTTTGTTACCATATATAAAATTTATAGAGTCATCTGATTAGCATGGCATCACTGAGTGCATTGAGATCAAGAAATGTTTCAGAAATCTTGTTTTAAAAGGTTTCTGTTTCAAGTATATGCATTTGTATTTTTTTTTTTAAATCAGTTCTATTTTAGAATAGAGTTCTGAATGTTATGTGGAAGATGGCAATGCACATCTTCTAACAGCAAGGATTTTATTCCCGATCATCCTTAAATCTTGAAGTATCCTCTTTTATACCTCAAAGTTTTCTCAAATGATCACAATGTTCTGCCAGGGAGACAAATATAAGGTATTCCCATATGCATGTGCCTGCAGCTGACAGCATTCCTTCCTGACTGTAACCTGTCATGGACTGCAAACAAACCCCAGTGACAGACAATATGCATATTATGCTTTGCTGAACACCATGTTATTCATTAAATAGAGATACCTCTTTGCATGGACATGCACCTTCCTTTTTATTTGAATTATGTGAATATTAAACACATATGCAATAACTTTCCAGGTGACCTGAAGGATTATTACTGCTTCATTCTTAGGCTTTGCTCATAACTGGAGCCAAAGCTGATCTGATGTACAAACATTGCTGTGTTCTGGGCATGGCCTGGGTTTGCCTGAGCTTGGCTGATGCAGGGCCTGACTTGCTCAGGGTCTGCAGCCAGAGAGAGAGGGGCCGAGGGCTCCCAGGAGCCCTGCACGAGGTGTCCTGGTGCCGTGGTGTCAGGGGAGGCTTTGGAAAGCAGCTTGTGGCACGAGGACACAACTGGAAGGACATGATTAGTGTGGCTGACAGAATGGAAGAAAATGACTTTTGCATCAGCTTCGTGCATTGCTGGGCACTGCCAGCAACGTTGGCTGTGCTACAGCCTGTCAGGTGTGTTTAACTCCAGCTGAACTGCGAGCACCCAGCACTGGAAATCTCCAGTGTTACGGGCCATGCTGAACTCCGGGAATTTCATTTGAATCGCTGCTGCCTGCAAGATCTGCGAAGCCAGGCTAACAGAGGGGTTGTCAGGGAGGGGTTTTCATGCAGAAAGTCACAAGAAAACAAGTCTGTGTGAACAAGACAGCAATATTTGTGTGGACAAGATATTTTACTGCAACTGCTGGAAAACTGTGAGTCTGAGAACTTGAAATATGAACCCAAATACGCTGTGGTTGAGCCAGTAGACACTCAGTACTTCCACTGTTCTTTAGGAATGCCTCCTACGAGCTACAACAATTATTCAGTCTTAACATTCATGTTTTTCTTATATTATTAGCTATGACCTTGCATCTTCATCTGGATGATCTATGTGAGCTAGGACACATTTGAAGCATTAGGTCCAGTTGTGGGCTCCCCAGCAAGAGGGAGACACAGAACTACTGGAAAGAATCCAGCAAAGAGCTACAAAGGTGATAAATGGACTAGACTACAAAGGTAATAAAGGGACTATAGTATTTCTCCTGTGAGGAAAGGCTGAAAGAGCTGAGGCTGTTCAGCCTGGAGAAGAGAAGGAGGGTCTTATCAATGAATCTAAATACCTGAAGAGAGAATGCAAAGAGGACAGAGCCATACTTTTCTTTGTGGTGCCCAGAGACAGGACCAGAGGCAATGGACACAAAATAAAGCACTGGCGGTTCTTATGAACACCACAGAATCATAAAATGGTTTTGGTTGGAAGGGGTCTTTAAAGATCAACATCAGGGAACACTTGTTTGATGTGAGGATGACTAAGAATTGGCACAATTTCCAAAGGATTTTGTGGACTCTTCCTCCTTAGAGATATTCAGAAGCTGTCTGGACACTGTCCTAGGCTCTAGGTGGCCCTGCTGGAGTAGGTAGGTTGGACCAGCTGAGCTTCCAGAGATCCGGCCCTGCCACTCTTAGCCAGTGTGGGATTCTGTCATTCTGCGGTTCTTACCCCAGGAAACACACTTGCTCCTAGTTTTAGGCAAGGTAAACTACTCTGTGCTAAAGGCATGACAATGAAAATTATAGCAAGCTGCTTTATTAAATCCAGTGACAATAACAGCTGGGGATGTTGGTGACTGATTTACTTTTAATGCAGTGAATTTCTCTGAATTGTTGCATCCATGCTGTGCTGCCTCCCTGCTCAGCTGTAAGAGATATCCACTGTGTGCCATAGTGAAATCAGCCTTTGTCTCCAATGGAAACAGCGAGCTGGCCCTTCCTGCACTTTCATATGCCAGGTTAAGAAAATATGGGTGTCACAATGCAGGAAAGAAAGGAAAAAACCCAGAACTGTACTTCATGGCTCTGATATCCGAGTGAAGAAACAGGAAGTGTGAGGAGGAACACATTGCAGGTTTTATAGCAGGCGAATAGCTCAAGTCTGCTAGACACAGTGATGAAAGTGGATCAAAATTACCAACAGCTTTTAACCATCTGTTGAGAGGTGGGAATTGGGTCTCAACTTGTTCTTCCTCCTGTCTCTTTCTCCAGCCTATCTGCAAACGCCTGAGGTAATTGATGTTTGTGAGCTGTGACTGTTAAGTTTCAAGTCTTACGTATAAGTGTCAACTGTATTTTTTCTTAATGTATCTGTTGAGTGTCTGTTGAGCTGGTATCTGTTACAATTGCATCAGATCTGTATAATTGCTTCTGCCATTTTATGTGTCTAACAAGTATGAGACCCTAAAATTCCAGATGAAAAAACTTTCCATGCAAAATTGCAAATTAGTTTTGTATACTTTAAAAAATTATTTAAATTATGATGGATGTAATTTTGTTCTTGCTGTGATTGTTTGGGGCCTGAAACGGGCTCTGTTCTGAGAGCAGCAAGGTTTGCCTTTATCAGTAATTAGCTGTGTTTGTGTGCCATCAGCCCCACTGTCAGAATGGCTGAAGGAGTCACGCTGTTACAGGGCATTTGACTGACAATAAAGAAATCCTGGAGATGTCCTCTGCCAGTAAGGTTTTGAGTACATGAAAAAGAGCCAGGTGTGGGCTCTCTAAGGAGCAGACATGCTGTCTGAAGCTCTCCTGGGGAATTCTTGTAGGCCTTATATAATTGTATGAATCACCTAGGCTTTAAGCAGGCCCCAAGTTCCAATTTTGAAAATTCCATTACTATATCACAGTAGTTAAGACAGTCTTTGCCTTGGTATTCAGGGGGAATTTGCTGTAAACAAGGGAATGGAAGAAATGTGAACCAAAAGCCTCTGATAGGATCACAACTAGTTAAGCGTTCAGATGGGAAAAGGGAATATGCATCAAAGTTTGAGTTTTCAAGCTTTTTCTGTTGTTGCTAAATTTTTAACCAATGACTCTTATTTTAATTTTTGTTGCTGTTGTTTCTGTTTGTTTGTGTGGTGGGTTGGTTTTCTTGTTTTATTATCACAAAAGACGCTGTTGTGTAAATATGATCCAAGGCAGTTTGGAAGTAAGGTTGAATTAATTTACTTCTTTCTCTGCCATGATATTCCTCAGTCTTTCCTAAATCATTTCACCCATAAGCCCTGGCTTTTCTAACTGGACAGTGCTAATAGTGGTAAAGACCTGGGAGAGTGAGCAAGCACATTAAACCACAGAGCAAATGAATGCGAAGATGCCTAAAACCTTACACAGGAGGAAGGCTTCCTTAGGTACAAAATTGTGCCACTAAACTTAATGGAGTTACTCATGTGAAATGCAGCTGGAGAGTGAGTATTGACTGCTACAGGTTATTACCAGTATAAATTCTCATGTTTGCACCAGAGCTTTGGCCCCCTGCCCTCACCACTGCAAGGAGAAAATAACAAATGTGGAATGGGACGTAAAATACACGATGCATTGTGGTTCTCCTGCTTTGTATACCATGCAATGGCTTAATACATTGTGGTATAAATAAAACAAGGTGTTAATAAGACAAAAACATAATATAGTTCTATGAAGCCAAACAAAAACTTAGCAAACTATTCTTAAATTTGCAGCAAGTTGATTAAAAAAATTTCCTTTCATCTTCTCCCATTCCGTCCCATGTGAAATTAGAAAGCATTAGTGAGGGAATTTAGTAAAAGAAGCTAACTAAGAGCAGGATCTCGTACAAAGCACTAATTTATCTCTGATCAAAGTATCTGAGCCACTCTAATTAACCCAAGTGTTCTAGCTTTTGAAAATGGAATTGCTTTTCTGGAATGGAATGTGCTATTTCTTGTAATATTCCACAGCCTCACCAACATAGAGAGAGAGAGGTGATCTGTTCCCTGAAAAATTAAAGTCAAATTCATATGAACAGCACAGTTCCTCTATTAATGCCACTCTGCCTTTCCATCCATATCTTTCTGTGGCTCGGCTAAAGCATCTGCATGTATTTCATAAATAGCTGACTTCATTTGAAATAAGCATTGAGATAAGTAATTACATGTTTAGAAAAGTGCTATTGTCTCTCTCCTACAGCCAAACTCATTGTGAGACAAGCTGGGACCCAGAAAGCAGCACTTGGCTTGTGGGATGGGAAGCCCAGGATGGGTGACCTCCCTGGAGCTGATAGGGCTGGCTGTGTGACTGAGTATTTGGAGTCCTTGGTTTTCTTGGGAATTATAGAAGGTATAGTTCCTCTGGAAGCCAAGGGCTGTGTGTGGCTCATGTTTGACTGACAGCAATGAATTTGTTGGACATCCAGCTCTGGATGAGCATGAAAGCATTCTCCTCTCAGCCCCAGGAAGGCAGCTAGTGCTTGACTTCAGAGACCTCATACTTTGAAGGTTAGTATGTTAGCCTGGAGGAACGTCGTCTTCTGATTAGAAGTCGTGTGAGCATCTAAAGTAAAGCAGCTCCATTTAACATGGAAAATGGTACAGTGTTGTGAGGTTTTCAAAATTAAACCACGTCCTGGCAACACATGACAATGTGAGCTTCTCCTCCTTCGTATGTCTCCCTTTCATTCAGCATAATACTTATAGCATCAAGCAGATCTTCCCAGCACAGAATAACTTAACAAACCTCTTGCAAGGAGTTAAGCAGGTGTTTGAAAGCACTCAAACCTTCCAGCTTAAGGACAAGACATCTGTTTCTCAATACTTTTCTGAGACATGTCCTGAGCAACAGGATGCCTTGTCTCCCTGAGGCAAAGTGGGGGCCCTTTTGGAAATGCTGTGCCATTTGATTTCCCTTGTTTCTCAGTTATATTCTCAGGTTGCCACAGAACTGCTTTGTCAGTGTGCAGCAATTGCAAGACAAAATGAAACTCTGAGGGATTGAAATGTGCCTTCTTCCCTGGGAGCAGGGGACAGCTGTGCATCTGAAAGGACAACTGCTTTTCTGCTCAAGAGAGTCATAAATGGCTGCTGTAATGCAATTATTGATTTATTTATCCATAGTGTTAAGGTTTAGAGACAAGTCAGTAGCAAAATAACAGCAGATACAGTGAGGGCTGGAAACCACTGTAGTGTTAATGAAACAGCTGTGCCTGTTGAGCCCCTGGACATTAGACTCTAAAGTATGTTCTTTTGAAGTTTTCTTATGATTCTGACAAATTTTAGGTCAAGCTCCTTGTTCTTTCACTCAGAAAGTGCCAAAGGTTTTATGAAACTTGGTTTGGGGAGAACATTTTCACATTTTAATGAACTTCTCAAATGTGCTGACAGATTTTATTGCAGAGTGACATGTTCATGTCTATGTTTCCAGTATCTTCCCCCACCCAGAGCAACTGGATTTCAGTTTGAAGAAGTGTCTCGTGTTCCATCTACTCTGTCAGTCACTGGCTTTTTTCCCCTGAAAGGCTGTGCAGCATTTGGGCACGTCTTGACAAAACACTGGTATTTGGGTTTTTGACGAGGTTTTGGCTAAATATCTTTGAGGTTTGTCTCTTCAAAGGGCTGATGGCCTGGTCCTTGTATAGGAACAGGATAAGGCAGCAGCAAACATGAATGAGACTATTTCATGTGTCCATCCAGGCTGTTACACACATGCAGGCTGTGTTACTCCTCCCTGTTGGAGGAGTCTCTTATCTTTTTTCCTTTGCTGTTCATTCTAGGGGAATGAACCTCATTTTAATTGCCTAAAATTCATGCTCACTGACAACATTTTGTGAGCATTTGAATTTTTTTTTAAATGACAATAAAAAGAGAAAACTCTCTCTGACTGATGAGCCTGTTTGAAAGGACTGTGGGAACTAAGCATGCAAGGACCTTGGAAAGGTAACCAGTGTATTTTATGACCACTCAAACTTGGCTTTTCCCCTGTGATCTGAGCTCCTAACAGAGTATAATAAGTGGGGTTTTCTTGGCGTTAGCTGCATGGTGGCTTATGTGGCCATAAAATTGCTATTTCAGTGCAATTTGTAGTTGATGAGCCTCCTCTTTTCTGGCAGTATTAACAGAGAACAAAGGATTGAGTTAGCAGGGAGTTTTAAGTGAAAATCCCATAATTATTCTCTGCAGATGAGAGATGAGGAGTGGAATAAGCAATGTTCATCATCAGCGCCCATACTGAGAACAAACAGAAGGTTTCCAGTAATGCAGCTTTCACTCAATTAAAATTCATTATAATATTTCCTTAAGAAATATTTTCTATGTAATAATTAAAAAATATTTTACATTGCCATTATGACTTATGTAACTGTCCTTCCTGAGACACTAAAACATAGTAAAATGATCAAATTTGATTTTTAGCTGTTGCAATTGCTGAAACTTTACAGATTTATAATTGGGGACAACAAAACACATGACTCAGACTTTGAATAAAAAAATTCTAAATGTATCCATCAACTTCTGATCAGGAACTTTTAAAATAATTTTTGAGTGACTTTACAGAACTCTACTGGAACATCATCACAGGTCCTCCTTTTAGGCTGTTGTTAGGCTTCTTTTCCAGATATAGTCCTTGCTTTTGGTTGCTTTTGTTTAGGATAGGATTAGGTTAGGTCTGAGGTCAGATTTGATATTGAGTGTTGTGGCACCATAAACACTTGTTAATGTACCACAGTACAGATTACTGGCACAGCTCTTTTGTCATCCTTGAGTCAGATTTACAACACCCTCCCCAGCAAAGAGCACAGTGTGCTCTCCTCATTCCCCTCAAACCTTTTAAGGATGCAAGAGACAAGCAAACAGGACTCTGAAATACTTCCTAGCTACTGTATATTAGCTCATTGAAGTCTCAATCATTATATTTCACCTGTACATCCAGGAACATCTTTTTCCTTAGGGTAATCAGAAGTTTAGATTAATTATGCTAATCAGCTAATCCAGGCTGACACAATTAGCCAGAACATGCAGTATCTCTGGAAATCTGTACAGGATCTTTCCTACTTGATGACTTTAATTTCATGATCCAGTGCAGCAATTATAGGAAAAGAGAGAGTTCTTCATTTGTGTTTTCAATCATTCCACATTTCTATTAATCGTCATAAAACTCGCCCCAGATTCTGGGACGGGGAGTCCCTTTGTCAGGCTGCCTCTGCATTCACTGCTCTGCAGGGATTTTTGTTTTTTGTTCTCTCAACTTGCAGGGAAAGGTGTGTTTCTGCACAGTTACCAACCACTTAACTGAAGCACATTTGTGTTCTATTCATCACAGAGAGGTGCCAAGAAGCTCCCCTGTGGATCTGGCTAGTGGAGCGATGGATCTGCATGTGGTGGTGTAGATGGAGCTCATAGAGCCTAAGCAGACAATTAAATTACAGGGAACACAGAGAAGATCAATGTGAAAAGCTAATGAAAACTCACCTACACCCTGCACTGTAAGAACATGAAGAAATATTTCTCTTGGTGGCTTCTAAACACCTTAAAAGCTGCAGAATAGAAAAAGAGAAAACTAAAGGATATGGATGGATAAAATTTTGTGATTTTTTTTTTTCCCGGAAGTTCATAACCATAATTTCATTTTGTTTACAGGTCAGCACTGATGATTTTAGTGCTTAGTCCACTTCTTCAGTTTTTTCTTTCCTTTTCCTTGAATGTGTTTTGTTCTTCCAATTTCTCTCAAAAGTCATGATAGCAGAAGAGAAAGGTAACTTCTCTGGAAGCTATAAATTTTATGTTATGCCTTTCTTAACATCCACTCATCCCTCTGACTAGTAGTCACACATGTCTGGTCTGCTTGGGAAAATGCCACCTTCCCCTGCAGACATACCAATCCCTGTCCATGCAGCTGACAGGCACTCAGGGACAGTGCATGCCATCTTTGTCAGGAAGCTCTGCAGTTCAGCCTGTTGTACCATGGACCAGCCTGTGGTCCATGTCCAGAGGGCTCCTTGCATTTCTGGAGATGGTAAAGCATTAACTCAACTTGGCAGATATGGGATAACATCCTCAAATGAACATTCCAAGAGGGAAGATATATTCCAAGTGAGAAGAAATCCTGGTTTTCTCTGTTCCTATCCGTTGTGGACACTTGTTGAGGTCATGGTAAGCCACCTGTTTTTGCAGCAGCAATCTGAATGGATAGAAGTAGGCCAGAGGAGATATTGCAATTTAAGACATGAGATAATGAGATTCTTGACAAGAGTTTGGCATGTGTGTATTTAAAGTGATTAATGTTTAATGTAGTGATATTACAATTAAAAAAGGGGAAGAGAGGTGGTAAAGAAAACTGATCAAATGAATATGTACAGTGACACTGATCTAGCTTTGAAATTCCTTAAAAGGATTACACTCTGGTATAATTAAATCCTTTGCTCTCCCTAACATTGCTTAATGATTTTTAGTATCTTCTAGATTTCTAACATTACAGAGAAGAGAAGAGAATTATGAGTCAGATCACTTTATGTGTTGAGTTTTAAACACGAGCCATGAATCCCTGAAATTCTTTGTTGTTTGTGCAGAATACATTTTACTCTCCCCACTTAGGGTTTAGTCATCCTTTTCATAAGTCTTTTGATGAATAAGGTCATTAAAATTAACACAATATTAAAATACCTGGTCTCGGTAATTATAATGTTTAACCATGTTTTCTCCTGAGATTAAAAACTCTGTTAATTTTATCTTTCAGTCCCAGAACTTTGCCAAACATTATTTATAGCAGCTTGAAGACTTGTAGCTGGGTATAGCTTAAGGCAACCATACTATTCTTGTGTACCAATGACATCGTATGTTTCTATGGTGAAGTAACTTTTAATACTCTTTTTCACTCCTCACCTCACATTTAAATATGTTGCTTGTTTTTTTCTTTTTTGTAATAATTTAAAAATATTTCAGTCCTTCCTAATGCTAATAGGTATTTTGTTTGATACTCTCATTAAGTTTTCCATTAACAAATTTTATCTGTCATATATTCCCACCTACCCATTAACTGAGTCACTGGATGTTGACACGTATTGTGCAATGGGTTTTATGTAAGAAGAACCAAAAGTTTTATGTGTAGTAAAATAAGGATTGAAATTAAATTTATGGAAAAAAAAATTCTCTTAAAATGCTACAAGTCTTCCACTCTAGTTTAATAAGGGGACCAGGGTATGCTGGAACAAGAGAACCATAGGTAAAACCTCATGGCTCTTAACAGTGGGGAATATATTTAACTTCCTGTATTTAAATGAGCCACTTTTGTAAGCTATTCCTGTAAATATTTCCTAAACACTGCCTACAGGTAGCTCTAGGGAAAAAGCAAATTGGATACAAATTGGGTGAAGATGTTAGTTACTTGCCTATTGTAATTCAATAGTGCATAAATCCTTTAAAGTCAGAGATCCTGACTTCGTGCTGCAGATCCCTGGCTGGGCGAAAGGCTCACAGTGCTTTGCAGAGCCTCGTGTGCACTTGGCTCTGTGCAGACGTCAGTCAAGGCCTTGCTGAATGCCAGGGTGAAGTTGGTTAATGGAAAACATTGCTTTGAGCAAATACCTGTGTTAACCCTCCTCATGGAAAGAACACCCTAAAAACTTTTAGCTAAAATCTTTTTGAGTTTTCATGGTGTGCACTACACCATGAGAATCTTGGTGCTAAGAGTAATCAAATGCTTTGCTTCACTTGGGAGATTTATCAAAAACCTTTTGGTTTAAGTAATAGAATACAGCTAGAGAAAAAAAAAAAAAGGAAATATATTAACAGCATATTTAACATAAAAAATATAATTATTAGATTGGGGTGTTTAGCTGATTTTTTGTGATAGCTGCTAAGCTTCTTCATCTGCTCCTGTAGTCACCTGCCTTGGAGAGTTTATAGGGGATTTTCACTGCTGCCTTTTCCATAAGCTGTGGTTGGACCTATTGAGAGCAGTTGGTGTTTGCAACTGGCCTTCCTTTAACCTCAGGTGTTAAGTCCTGCTTTTCCCTTTGTCCCTGTTTACTTTCCCCTTATCTCCTGACACTGAGAGCCAAGGTATCATGTAGTTCTGTAGAAAATCATAGTTCCTCCCTTTCTTGTTATGGCTTTATGATTAGAATCTCTCCAATACCCTAGTTAGCATTTCTGATTCCAGGCTGTTTTTTCTCAAAACTGCTTTCAGAAGAAAGTTCTATGAATCATACTGTAAGACTTCCTTAAAAGAGCCATTTTCTCATTGGAGGCATCACTGCTCTTTCTCTATGAACATCACAAAAAGATTAAATGTAATACCACAGAGAAGGAAGGTTGAGAGAGACATCACACGATTTTTAAGGAAGCTATTCTGGAAGCATTTTGTACTGGTTTTTAAAGTCTTTTCTAGTCTAGTTCAGGCCATACCTGGGAGTTCTTCATACTCTATTTATATAACATATCTTGAAAAAAGCTGAATCAAATTTTGCAGGAGCTCTGCTAACTTTCTGTTTCTTTCTCTGCAATGTCTTCTGCAATCTTTCTCATGGCTGAGATGAGCAAACTCTTCTCCTGGGCAGTGCAAACTGCAGCACACTGTGAGCTAATTACCTTATATTAGCCAATTCAGAAATTACTGGCAGCCAATCTTCATAATGCTAACCAGTCAGAAAAAAAGGCAACCAGCAAATAAACACCACACATCTTTGTGCTTGAAACAATTAGGACTGACCCTAATCTGATTTAAAGAATTAGAGTGCTTCCTGAAAGGGAACAGTGTGTGGCTCTCTTCACTAATTCCATAAAGATCTCATGGTTTTTTAATTGACCCATCCTCTTGATGTACTTTCTTGTTTTTCCATTTGGATCCCTCTGAGCTTGAATTTTCAAACACTGTTATAAATCCAAAAAGGTAATGTCATCTTATCCTCTTCATCAGTTAGTGCAAGCTTTTAAGTCTGCTCTTCCAAATACATAATAAATTTTAAAATGTTAATTTAAATATTTGTTGGGTTTTTTTTCATTTCACTCATGTTTGAGTTAAGAGAGTGAGAACATTTTCTCTTTCATATTGGCTCTCTCCTCCTACTCCCTTAAAAATGTCCTGATTCTGCTCTTCTGTTGAAGTGGTTTTAAAAATTATACTGCTTCAAACAAAAGTTTCCCAGTTTTGCTGGATACAGCTTGTGCTGTGAAAGAAAGTAAATATCCAGAATTCAAACTCCTTAAAAATATTTTAGTATCTGGGTATCTTGTCATGGTACCTTGCCATGTTAATTAACATCCTACAAGATACAACTGAGCATTTTGTTCAAAGGGTAATTCTGCAGAAGTAGGTATATTTTTAATACAGATAGCCTAAATCAGCCTAATCTGAATGCCTCCAAGCTTTGGAAATACTAAATCCATAGCCATGCATCTTGCATTGTTGTGAACATTCCATTAGCCATTTACTTAGGGGAAAGAAGGATGATCTAGGAGGATCAGGGACATCAGCAGAGTCAGGAGGTGCTGGCATTGAGCAGCGCAGACTCTTACAGAAAATGTTGTAACTGAGTGAGGGTGATTCTTCCACAGTTGATTTCCAAGTGGGAAGGTTGGTCTGGGATCAAAATGGCTTTTTTTCAGCTGTATTTGAAATTTGTTATGCAGAAGTTTGTAAATGTTAGATCCACAAATCCAGGTGCCCTTCAGAGCCCTGAAAACACTCTCAGCTATGTGACCATTTGTGAGAGTTAAAAATACAGAAAATAAAAAGGAATAGAAACAGCATATTATGTATTGTCACTTCAAAATGAAATCTGAGGGGATGCTCTTAAGACAGCTGATAACAATCAGACCCAGAAAAGTACATTAATATTGCAGACAGAAATGCTGCTCTGAATAGTGTGGTGTGACAAGATCGATGGAAGATATCAAATGATTGCTGAACTCTTAGATTCCATTAAAACAAAAGAATAAAAGAGCTTCCAGCTCATCTCCTTGATGATATAGGAATGTCACATGTAAAATGATCACTAAGGAAGCTTGTCAGTGAAGAAGACTTATGTATGCTAATTAATTAGATTAACCATTTGTACACTAGCATATTAAAATAAGTAGTGGATATCAAAGCTGGAAGAAATTTCTGTTGCCTTTTTTTTTCTTTTTTTTTTCTTTGGTTTGGGTTCCCCCCCGCCTCGATCTTGTCATTGCCCTCTGCTACTGACCACTCTTCCTGGGCAGATGGCTGTGTACTACAAATCTCATTGTGGTTTTGGGTAGTAGGATTGCATGGGATGAATTAAATGGACAGAATTCTCTATTTACAACACGTGATGTCCATGACCTGAACCACCAGGTGTTGGTCACTGTGCTAGATTTTTTCCATAAAACTAAGCCCAAGGAGCTTGAAGACTTCTGGAATTAACTCCAGTGTTCAGTGTTGCAAGTACAGGGTTCCTATTACAAGGAAGATATGGGTGAAGGTGAGCAAGCCCAGAGGAGGGTGAGGGAGCTGGAGCTCTCTGTGAGGTGATGCTGAGGGAAGTGGCCTTGTTTAGCCTGGGGAAAAAATGGCTTTGGATACCTCATAACAGCCTTCCAGAGCATAATGGTTTTATGATTCCTAGTGGAGGAATTGTACCTAGTGGAAAAAAGGCCTAAATCACTAAGCCAACAGGACCTGGTGCCATCTGGGGAACAACTGGAGCCTATCTGCACTCAGCAAGTCTTGCATCGGGCTGCAGGTGCCCTTTGCCTCTCCAGCACCCTGACGGCTTTGAGAGGTCTCTGTGTCTTCCAGGCACAGATGAGGATTTGCAGCAGAACTTCATAAAAACAAACTTGCAAGGATCTCCTTAGATCCATGCTTCAAGTTACGGAGCAAATATCAAGATGCCCAAAGACAAAATCTGGTTCAGGAGAATGTTTTTGCTAGAGGCTGAAACAAGTAAATTTTATGTACCTTCTCCTTACTGCCAGTCAGACAGGCAATGGAAATCTGGTTTCCTTCTTCTGGTTTTTTCCCTTTGATATTCCTGTCTCTTTTAACATCTGGATTCTTAAAATTGTAACTGATAGATGGGAAAATTAGAAATGTATTAAAGATTAACTAAAACTGGCTGTAACTTTTCCTCAGTTTGTGCTTAAAGAAGGGACACAGTGACAGACTCTGGCTGCTTTCTGATTTTTTCTTATTTCCCCCTCTTTATTCTTCTGCCTCTCACATTTCAAAGGCACTCAAGTGCCTACACACTATTTTTCCAGAGAGCTGTAGTGTCCCTGTGTCATTGAAAATGTTATGAGCAATGTCTGGCAATTTCCAAAGAAGCCCAGAAGAACCACTCGTGGCTGCTAACTTAGCAATATAGGCCTTAGAAAATCCTTTTTCACAGATTTTGGGTTTTTTCTCCCTCACTTCATTAGTTTGGCTCTCAATACCTGGCTCTAAAGCTAATCAGTGCCTTTCCTCAAGAGAATGAATGGTACTGCAGAAGTTCTTTCTAAAATAGCAGGGTTTCTGTTTATAACTGTCACCATCCCATATTTTTTCTTGCATAACTCTACACTGGAAATAAAATCACATCATACCTTCAAATGAAAGGATTTTAAGCCAGCTGTGTAGTTGTCTTTTACAGTAAGTTCTCTGCTTATGTCAAAACAGCCACCACCCTCTTTCCTGAAGTTCCCACAAGGCGGGCAGGTCAATGGTTTGAAATTTCAGTTAAGCTGACTCTTGGATTATGGGGTTATTGCTATAAATTGGTTCTTGTCCAATGTGAGTACACTGTCATTGCTAGTTTGCACTGCAAATAGATTTTCAGTGTCAGAATAATCAAATTAACAGGGATGACCCTTCAACTGTTCATTGATGCCTCTGTTGTGTTTTCAAAGGTTTCATTTTTTAATTTGTCTTAAATATGTCAAGTTCTTGTTGCTGTTCATTATGCTAAAACATCTAGATGTGTATTGAGTATGTTATAAAATAACCCACATCCCAAAGTTTTCATTTAGGCTATAAGGAAAAGAAAAAGGAAAGTCTCCCTGGTTTACTGAGTTGGAATAGCTGCAGGGAGAATTTGGGCTGCATTTGGGCTTGGCATAACTTTAGAAAATAATGACATTCCATGTCCAAATTGGGATTCTGATGCACGCTCATAAAAGACTAAACAGTCTTCTGCTTCATTTTTTAATCTGGGCTGTAATTCTGTTGCCAAAGCGAAGCTGAAATGGCTGACACACCCCTTGTGTTCACAGGAAACATTACGGGAAAAATAAGAAAATAAAAGGAAAGAATCATAGTACTGCTGTTAAACATCAATTTTAAATTAACTCTGCTTATGTTCTTTGGGGTATTCTTTTTCCATTAAGTATATTTTGGAAAGTAACAATATTAGTAACAAACATTTAGAGGTTAGCAAAAAATAGATTTTTTTCCCCCCCAAAAAAACTTGAAACTGTATGACATAGAAATACATGTTAGATGGTTTAGAGAGCTTTTTGATTTTGTGGATTAGATTTTTTTTTTGATGGGTAGTATTTTTCACAGCTTTATTTACTGCTTTGATATTTGATAAAAGAAAACTAATGTGACAAAATGAAATAAAGTAAAACAGAAAAAAGGAGGGTATATTTAACAGGTAAGGCTTTTATTAAAACTTAAAACTTCTTTTCCATTTTCAACAGTGGTCTAAATTTAATATACATAGAAGTCCTTCAGGTTCCTAAAAGGGGAACTGGTGGTCTCACAAATAGTATTTCCAAATATATTCCATAAATTTTACTGACAGAATGTCCAAATGATAATAGTAACTAGCTCTTGTGTTTGAATTTAAGTGTGATCATGTTATTTTAGTCCCTATATGGATTTATGGAATGTTTCTCTGCCAATGGGAAAACAGTTTCTGTGTGCATGAGAGTTGCATATATTTTTGTGGAGGTGGGAGAAACCCTTTTAATTTAATCTTTGCCTTGGAATATACTCTGGTCCCAGAGGCCATTCTGAACATGGTTACATTTTTCTGACAGCTGTTCAGACACTGTGAGCATGTCTTCAAAGGAAAGGCCCTCCTTTCCAACTGGAAAATTTCTAATATTAGGTTTCAGACTATAAAAAACCTCACCCTAAGCCCTTTTTTACTTTGTGGCTTCCTGATAAAATCCAATCAGCCCAGAGGGAATTTATAATTCAGCAATTGCAGCAGATGATTACTACCTGCAGGAGCAATCACTTATTGTACATCACCTGCGGACTGATGAACCATTTATTATCAAGGGCTTAATTGCTTGTACTACATGCTTGTGGCAAGATACACATACACCTCCTTTATACATATGGATAAATGCAGGCCACTTCGTAAGGATGGGAAATGCTTCATTTAGATTCGATTTTTCAAAATGAAAAATACTCAAATTATCTAAGAAATACCTGCATCTAGAATCCAGGTTCACAGTCTGTGTTCATCCATTTCTGCATCTATTGAAGACAAGAATTAAACAAGGCAGAAGGAAAGTGTGTGTATGTGTATGTATGTGCAGGGTTTTATTTATTTATTTGTATCTGACTGGAGTTTGATGTGAAGATTTTGGAGTTCTTGTTCAAACTCCTCTATTTTTAAAATTTTTTAAGCAAGCTGGTGTCATGCATTTAAGAAGCTCGTGATCAGACCACCATCAAGAGGTGGTTCCTTGTGTGTGCTGCACATATGGTCAGGAAAAGATCCCTGGGGCACAATTAAATGAAGTACTGGGGTTTGTTTTATCCACAAAAGTTTGCCAATCATTACATTACTACTTCAAAACAGTGCCAGATGTATTTAACAAAATCACAGTTAGTGTTAAAGCTGGGAGCCAGCTGCAAGGTACACACTGAGACAGCCCTAGGTACAGGATCGAGGCAAGAGAGAAAAGTAAAGTAAATTGAAGTAATTCTGGTCCTGAAGCCACGTGAAAAATGAAACAAACTCTGACACCATGAAGAAATCAGAAGGCTTATTTAAATTACTTTACCTGAAGCAGTCCCTACTGCATCAGCTAAAAAAGCCAGTGTTGCCTTCCCTCTGGGTGCTGCTCCTCTGCAAAGCAGAAAGTATGGAGCAAAAGGGAGTTGGCTTAAAGGGAGGTGTAAGGATGAAAAGGTTGTATGAAGCTATCACTAATCAGTTATTGGAATGAACATGAGTTTCCCTTTCTCGTTTTGATTGATCTGCTGTTGCAGTCCTGTGGGGGAAGTGCTGTCAGCAGTGCTTTGGAGAGCCCGTGTGCCTCACCCAGGCAGCTGATCTTGCCTGGAGCTTGGCCAGGATCTCAGCCACGGGGCTGTCTTGCCCTTCCACCAGCCTCCCCCAGGTCTTGTTTCCACAGCTGGGGCCACAAAAGGTGGGAATTTGTAGACTCTTTGCACTGGAGGAACAGGTGTGTTTCTGGATACGTGGGAGCCTGGGTCTTATCTGCAATTAAAATGTGAGTTCCATGGTTAAAGGGATTAATGAGGCAGCCCAAATGAGAACATTTCCAAAAAAGTGATTTTTGCAACTATTCTGGATTCCATTAGAAACTTCTAATATTGTTCCTTTGATATAATCTTCTCTATAATGAGAATATTGTAAAATACACTACTGTCAGGAGTATGTAAATATTTTATATGAGGTAATATAAGTAGGATCAAATCCTGCTTGCCTCAGTCATGCAGCTAGTCCCAGTGCATTTAAACAGGAATGCCACAGTGAATAAAGCAGGCAGGATTGGTCCTGTATGTGCTATTTCTACATTTCATTTTCATCGTGAGTTCAGCTTCATTTGTAATTAACACAGTATACTGATTAAATCATTAATTGTACAGTTCATCTTTCATCAGCAGCTTGTAGATTGAGATCCTAATGTACTGTAACCCATTGCTAGGATAGCTATAAAATTTTGATTTATGGAGGCAAATATTTTCTGTTCTGGTATCATTTGTGATCAAGAAATGATACAAACAAATTTATCTGAGATAATTGCCTCCTCATGTCTGACAGTGCTAGAAAATTCATCATAAGGATATCTGGAATAAAGGGAAGGATGAATTTTTAATTCTTTTGAAGCATATTAAACTGAACTTCTTTGAGGTGCCAAGTGCAGAGATTAGAGATTTACTGAAATAAAATGGGAAATGTCCTTGCTTTCATACAGCTGCTGTCAGGATGGTGGCAGTGTTAAAGTCAGTCTCACTGGAAATTACTTTGTAGATTTTTTTTCTTGTTTTTCTATCCCAGTTGCTGAAAGTCTGAAGTTTTAAAATTTTTGTCCTCTAGGTCCATCTATTTCAATAATTGTCACAGCACCTTTACATTGTAATATTCTAATGGAAAGCATCTAAGTGACCTTGTGAAGTGTGATGAAGCCAGTAGAAAGCAGTGCTGTGTTCACAAATTTTATTTTCTTAAATAATCTTAAGCCAGCAGTGTTTTGGGAACGTTAAAAAGCTACTGCCACCTTCACAGAGTGGCACTCTGTAGTTCTTGGAAAGTCTTGGAAAGATATCCACTATCTTCCTGCTAGAGGCACGTGTCCTAGAACAGATGTTACAGTACTGTCTCCCAAACATACAGCAATTTATAGAGCCCATAAGTGGTGCAGTATTAACAGTCCTTTATCCAGTAGATGCCAATGTCATTCTTAACAAGCCATTAATTGCAATAAAGAGGGTTGAAAATATCTCCATCAAAACTGAGTATTTTGAATGCTACCATAGGAGAAATGATCTCACAAAACCACGTCTGGTTATTTAAATATAGTTTATAGTGGCATTTGCAAATATAACTTTGGATTCTGATCCTGTCTTTATGAACTAGGACTAAACAGGAAATGAGGGGGTACATTTGGCATAAGAGGTGATTTAAAAGTCCTGATGCTCCAGTCTCTTCTCTGTGTGGCTAATTGCCAATAATGTGAAATATTAGCCACAAGATGTCCTCATGAGAAAAATGTTGGTTGCCAGCTCTTCAAAAATAGGCGATTGTTTCTGTCTGAGCCTGTGCAAACCAAGCCAGTGCTTCCCAGTTTTAATAAGCATCCAGTGGTTCTGGAAACCTACATGAGCCAGCAAAGTGTCCCTGGGGCAAAGGCAGTGCATGGACTCCAGGCTGCATCAGAGAAGCATTTCCAGGAGTCTGAGGGGGACGATCCTCCCTCTGCTCAGGCCACAGCTGGAGCTCTGTGCCTGGTTCAGGGCTCCCCAATACAAGAGACACGGACACACTGGAGGGCATCCAGTGAAAGGTCAGGAAGATGAGGAGGGAACTGGAGCATCTCTCCTCTCAGGGAAGGCTGAAAGAGCTGGGGCTGTTCAGCCTGAAGAAGTGAAGGCTCAGGGGGACCTTCTCAATGTATAGAGGTAGTGGAGGGGAGGGTGCCAAGTGGACAGAGCCAGGCTCCTCTCAGTGGTGCCCCTGCCAGGACCACAGGCCATGGGCGCAAACTCAAACACAGGAGATTCCCTTGGAACATCAGGAAACACTTTTTCAGTGTGAGGGTCACTGAGCACTGGCACAGTTTACCAAGGAAGTCTTCCTCCTTGGAGGTATTCCAAATCCATCTGGACATGGTCCTGAGTTTTAGCTGGCCTGCCTTCAGTGGGGAGGTTGGGACCAGATGAGCTCTGGAGGTCCCTGCCAATGTCAAGCAGTCTGTGGTTCTGAGAATGAAAATTAGTCTTGTGTCAGTGCTTCAGATTTTCTAAAATGTTTGCAAAGCCATGTGGCTGCTTTAACTGACCCATTTTCTGAGTAATATCCTGAAGATATTCAGGTCATAGCATTGTTTGAGCAATAAAGGTTATCTGGTAAATCATCTGAAAACCATAATAATTTTTATTTTTTTGAAAATAGTTACTGAAACAAAGCTGAAAATTTCCTCTTAAATAGTAAAACAGACTTGCAATCACTTCCAACTGTAACTTTCCTGTTGCCCAGCATTAAGACAAAGTAAGAAAATTGGATATCCCTGTGGTGCCTCAGAAGGGATTTGCTAAAGCACCACCAACCCCCAAATGTGTGAGTGCCAACTGGGAATTTCACCAAAGAGCTGTCCTGAGAGCTGTCAGCAATAACCTGCGCAGGGTTCAGCTCTCACAAACACAGTGAAAACCAAAAGGAATTATTTATAATAGCCTAGGGATTCTGAGACTGTCCATCACCACAGGGGCAGGAACCTGTGATATGACCCTATTTTGGGCCAAAACCTGCAGTGGGAAAAAGGGACCACAAACCATATCTAGATCTGACAGGACATGATTTCAACCCCAGGTGTCCAGTGACCCCAAGGCCTCTCTCTCTTCCTGGGAAGCAGGTACTGGCACCCCAGCCAGGAAGGGCATGAACAGCTGTCGTCAGGCAGGAGACCCACGAGAGACGGAGTTATCTGCAGGAGGAACTCTGCAGAAATTAGACTGGTGGCAGAGTTTAGCTGGTAAGAATTAACAATGTTCTTTATTGAGAAATTTGTCACAGAAATATGAGAAAATCCTTTATTGGAACCAGCAAAGCAGGTTGAAAACAGTGTTGGGAAGATGAACACTACAGCAAAGTGGGCAAGGGAGAGTTAATGACAAGACATCCAGGCAAAAATCTTTTATCTCTAGGGGTTGTAGAGAAATTCATATACTTCTTTCTTTAATATGGCTGGATTACAGACTAGGAGAGAATCAAAAGCACGTTCAGGATATCCTGAAGCAGTGAACCTCGGGTTTTTTACTCCTCTCTCCTTTTTTCACATCACACAATGCTCCTTTCCATCAGGTTTTGATCACAGGTTCTGGTTTGTGTGCAGTTCCTTTTCTATCTTTGATCAACGTTTGTCTTTGATCTCCATGGTTCTGTCTATTCTATTCTTTTGTCTCCAGTCTATGACTATTATATTTTTCCTTTTTTTCCCATGCTATCATTTGCCTTCCAGTGGGTCTTTCTTCTGGTTTCATTGCACTTTATTTCTGTCCAAAATGGTGTACTGGGTGTGAACAATGAATGAATTGATTTCAAATGAGTTGATGACAATGCTAAGCCAATCCATATCGTACATAACTGAGTGAGTACAATAAGTGACTCAAATCAAAATTAATTCACACTGATGCTTGGAAAATCCATATGGAAGGCTGTGGACTGACAGATCAGAATGGTTTTGTGTAACCAAAGTTTTAAGAAAATGTGTCGAAGTAGAAAAAAGAAATCTATGTCTGCCTTTTCCTTCTGCTTTGTTCTCTTTGGATAAAACAGATTAGCAAGTGTGTAATTGATTAGTTAATTAGTAAGAGTGGGCCCTGAAGACTGGTTACCAAAGACATGAGGAATGATTACAGACAAAAAATACAACAATAAAGCAAAAGTTTGATGGTGCATTCTTGCCTCCCTTAGAAAATCTTAAAGCCATGCAAATGCAAAGAGGTTTTCTAGCACAGGTTGCTCCTGTTCCTCAGAGATAGAGCTACTGTATTACTGCTCTGTGACTTAGACATGCGAGTAGAAAGGAAATATAAATAACTAGGAAGAGAAGACTAATAATTGGAAAAGCTGACAGAAACTCCTTTGTGTCATGTTCCCAATCTTGGGTTTGCCACAGGCTCGTTCCTAATAATTCCAACCATTGAGCTAAAACTGTTATCCAAAGAATCATGTCTGAATTTAAATTAGTTTTTCAGTTGTTATTTTTTGAGTGACTCCATCAAATATATATAAAACTAGGGGAAATGCCTTGTTGTTTTTACATACAAGTGCTCTTTCCAGAGCATGCCAGAACCTGACATTTCTTTGAAGCTTTTCTAAATTTCAAAGGAGGTAATATATTTAAAACATCTGAAAATTTTTACATCTCTCTCTCTAATTATTTTTGATGTGATACTTCTCAGGACACATAAAATAAAACCATTTTACGCCTGATCTTAATTGAGGAGACTCTTATCTCCTTCTGTAATTACTGATGAACAAGATTTCTATATGGATTAAATTGCATATTCTCCCAAACTGGAACAGGATTTTTTTTTTTGTCTTTCATAACACACTTTTCTAAAGCTCTGCAATGTCTCCATCCCCATGCAAACACTTTATTTACAGCTGTGGACAGCTGTATTACACTGACTGCTGTATAATTACTTTTATTTCTGCAGATTATAACTACCTTAGGTATTCAGAGAGGATATATAAGCATCATTACTGTAAGTGGAGAATATTGCCATGGTGATTCCACAAGACTTACAGGAAGGATCCTGAGGAATGTACTGAGTTCAGAAGTATTTACCTCAGCCAAGGTAAAGCACAGTGACTCAGGCAAATCCATTTCTGCTCACAGCAATGTCTTGGTAAAGGTGAGTTCATCTCACTTCATGGTACATTTGTGTCATTCAGCCTGATGGGAATTCATGCCCTGAAATTCCTCAGGGGGTTGCCAGGGAAGAGTCTGGTGGTGTGGGAGGACAGAAGTTTGCTCAGGTCACTTTTCCTCAAGGTTCAGCACAGCACCCTAGAGAGTCTGTGTTGCTGGGTCCTTGGCACACAGCTGAGATGTTCATGGGGATTTTCAACTTTTTGGACTGAAGTTGGATGCTGGTATTAATCAATAATATGCTTTGGCCTCCTCCATGTGTTACTTTGACTGGCATTCCTCCAAAGAATGAATTTCTGCATTGATTTTTGGTTTCAAACACTTCAAAGAAATTGGAAATACTTTCTTCTGATGAAAAGAGTTTAAATTCTTCTCTTTTCCAGATTTTTCTTTTGTCAGGCATGATCTTTGGGTAAGTAATTTTCATCATAATTATCACCAAATAGAAATAATTTTCAGCAATGATCACGCCTCCTGGCACTTCCCAGTTGTGTTTCTCAGGTCGCATGTTGGGTTTTAACTTTCCTATTCCTGTATTTTTCACAACAATATAAAGATTGTGTTCAGATAAAGTAGTTTATGAGTCTCTACGTATCATAGCACAGGCAGGTATTTGCAGACTTGGTAGTATTTTCTGCAGAAATGAAGGGAACTCATTACACATATTACTCACTCACTGGAGCTTTGTGCACAGACATGGAGCCTCTGTTAACCTCATGTGTCCTTTACTGGGTTAAAGCAGTGCCAAGAAAGAGACAAAAATCATAGTTAAATAAAAAGGGAGGGTAAAGAGCATGACAATCCCAATTGAAGTGTTGCAAAAATACCAGTAAATAGCATAGATTTTCTATCAGTGCCTGGAATTTCACTAAACCCACAGCTGAATGTCATTCTGGTGCAGTGCCTCTGGCATCCAGAGCCTGTGAGCATTGTGGAAATGTTGCTTATTCAGTGTGTTACTAATTTAGAAGGAGTTGTGCCATCCAGTGAATTGCCTTTGCTGACCACTGGTGTCAATAAAGGGAAAAAAACCCCCAAACTGCCTGGAAAACCAGTTCTGCTCTTTTCTTTGGGCTTTTAATTTTATAGCTCTGCTCAGTAAGGTGTAACTGGGTTTGTAGTTATTGATTCTTTTGTGAGCACTGCAGAAGTTCATGAAGAATATTCAATATTCAACCTGTGTGTCTCTCGCTGACTACTGGTAAATGCACATTTTTCATAGTGCTATTGAACACTTGTTTGTTATCTTGGAAAGCAGAAGTACCCACATATCAGAGTATCCCTCACGTGGCCTTTGTTTACTGGTAGCTGGCAGGAATTCTAAAGCAGATAAAATAAGAAAAGCATGAGGCAAGACATTATTGCTCTTTCAATGAAAAGAAAGCCACAAGTCCTGAGAATCCTGAAATCAGTCAAGCACACTAAAGGTCTCAACAATCATGGCTTTCAGTCTAAATAACAAGGCATCATGCTGTAGCTTAAGTTACAGTTCCAGGTCTGAATTACAGTATCAGCAAATATCTTTGCCATTTTGTACAGTTCTGATTTTATTATTTTGCTGCATGTTCTGTTCAATGATTGATTTGAATAGACTTGAGAAAGTTGATCAATGCAGACACAGCATTTACAGATGAATAAATTACAGGCCTTCTCCAGCTGAATTGTAGTAAAAGTTGGAAGCTTGTGTGTGTGGGGTTCACTGAGTTCTCCCACCGAGACTGTCAGATTTGTTATTACTAAACAATGTTGTGTGTGCTGTAGGCAGAAAAAGCTGCAGGGTTGTGTTTAGAATAATAGTGTGTTCACAAATAGTACTCAGCTCTGAAATATCACAGTTAGCTGCATCTTCATTCTATTATCTCACTGCTTCATGCTTCTGAGACCTTTTCCTAGCAGACTATGAAATCATTCCAAATGTAAGATGATAAATTAATAGAACAAAACAAATTGGAGTCAGTAGGAGTGCATTTAGCACTAACAAGACCCATCTGAGTTTCAGATTTTCTCTTGCTATTATGAAAAATAAGGCTTGTGTCAGAACTCATCTTTTTTTAAATTGCACTTGCACAAAGCACTGGATATTATTTTAAGGGCTAATGGAAAGGAGCAGTCTCTCCAGTTCTTCAGAAAATCATTTTTTTAGAGTAGGAGGGAAAAATGTGACATATAAGAAGAAATACATTTTGTATTACCTAGGGCAGAAGGAATGGGTATCTGGGTTTTTGTACTGCATCACAATGTACAGGGATGGCTTTAGGGTAAATAATGTTAAATATTTGCAGGAAGTGAGAACTCAAACAAGACACATTTAGAGGCAGAGTGTTTGATTTCATGTTTGAAGAGGCAAAGAAGTTTCCTATGCTCTCCCTGAAAGTATTGAAGGTTTTTGAGTTTTGCTAGGTTTGTTTCCCTTGGTGTAGAAGGAAAACTATTGAAATATCCCTCTTTTGCTAAACTTATCTCTTATCTGCCAATGAACCCCAGCAGCCTGGAAATTAAGGAACTGAGATTCTATTCTTCTGGAGAATAAAAGACCATTAAACTCTGCCTCCTTCACCTGATGCTTATAATGAATTTTTCTAGTAGCAAGCACCAAAGGTGTTTCATTTGCTGATCTGTTCTTTGATTTGATTTCCTAAGATTAAGCAGCTTTTACAGAGCACTTTTGCTATTCTTTTGATAATGCTTCATCATAGCTCCTTTGCTTTAGCTGACTCTAACAGCGTTCCTGTAAAGAGATGTTCAAGTCAGCTTGATGATAAGTGACTCGATTAAAAATACAAGAACATCTCGCATTCAGAAAAGAGTCTTTCATGCACTCACATGGTGTCATAATATTGTCTTCCCCACATCCAGAGATGCTTTCCTGTTGTTGAAGGCCACCATAGCATTCTGGAGAGTTCACATGCCCCACTGTGTCCTGGCAGCAACTCCATATGGCTGGATTTATGTACCATTTCAGGCAATGTCAGTAGAGTTTGGAAAGACCTGTAAACTTTAAAGAGCTCAGAAAGGAGTCTTGGGGTTTGAAAACTGTGTTTATGTTCTTATACAGTCTTCTCAATATAATTTGCTTCATGTACATTGGCACTGTTGAGTTTTTTGGAAAGGGATTTCATCAAGTCTAAGGAAAAAACCATGAAGGGGTGGGAACTGAAGGGGATGAGTAAGGGGTGAATTTGTCAGTGATACAATTTCTTTCCCTTAAATAGTTAGCCTTTGTTGCAATGCATTCAGCATTGAAATGTTACACAGGGACGAGGCCAACCACAGTGTAGAGGAATTAATAAAACTTCTCAGCTCTGCTCTGACATGTTAAAGTGGTGCCATTTATTAGAAAATGTTTTCAGTAACTCTTTACTCTTGAAAGAGAGAAAGAGGTGATGAAGGAGCCAACTTCTGTCCAAGAGACACTTTATGTTCAGTAGTTTGTCCAGATGATAAGCAATTTTGTGCTGAATTGAGAATTTCTACTGTTTGGTAGCAATGGAAAAGTAAAATGATTGGAGGACTCATTATCTTCAGTATAAGAATAAATTACTTTGCCCTAAATACATAGTTACAGATATTAATGGCACTCTAGATTCAGTTGCATGTCACTACATGTGTGAAATTTTTATTAATAGGGTTTTCTTCTCTATTGGTGACCACAGAAATGAAAATCCAGCTCTTTGCTTGTGTTCCTCTGCCACTGCCAGTGCCTTCTGTGGGTGTTGTGGTGTGAGAAGCACAGCTCTGAGCTTCCAGCAAACCATGGAGCTTCAGCAAGTTCAGACATACCAACAGTATCTTAGGGACACACAGACAGGACAGAGTGAGAGTGGGGTGAGAGTTATATAAGTGTCCACAGTGGCAGCCTTTGGGCAAGGATGAAGGGCTCATGGAGAGGCAGCTGCTGGCCAAGCTGTGGTGGCCTTGGCTCATGCCAGGGTGGAGGGCACAGGAGGTGGGGAGAGGGCTCTGCCCCTGCCTGGGGTGTGGAACAGGTGTGGGCGTCTGTCTGGTTTGAGACATGATACAAAGTGTTATAAACTATATGAGGAGAACAGATATGTCTATATTTGCTAAGTGATTCTATTTTCTTTGCACTTAATTATTTTTGCAGTAATTATGAGCGCCTGCTTGTTCCTTGAGAACTTGATGATCAGCTTGGAATAATGAAGGAATCACGTATTACTCCTTCACAGAGTAAATGAAATGAAATGAGGCTTTCACAGTAGCTAAGCATAATCTATAGGTTAAGCAAAACAATGCAGTACACATGCTATGTGTGTTTCATTTCTTTCCCTGGATATCAGTTTATGTAAAACTGCATTTATCCCCATTGAAATGTCCCCCAAAAATTGTGGAGAGGAGTAAAAAAAAAAATATTCCAGCAGGAGCATATTAATAATCTTGATTATCAGACTGAAAGTGTGAAAATTTTAGAAGTGAAAACTCTTTTTTCCCACAATTTGGAACATAGGTATGAACAATTGATTTTGATCTTGTAAGCCTTTATAAATGCTGAAGTTTATATTGAGTGGGTGCAGTGAGCTTAGTTTCAGAGGCAACTGCTAAGAGGTTTATATTCTATGAGTAAATGCTTGTTAGTTACAGACTGTTTTTCAAAACCAGAGAAGATTACATTTAAGACATGAACCTTTCACTGTATGTGCCTCTTCTGACTTTTAGTAAGCGCTATATATGGATGTTGATTCCTGAAACGTGAGAAATACTGGTTTGATCTTGTCAATTAATTTCAGAAAACTGGGTTCTTGCTGCTGCATTACCTTGGAACCATTTCTGGATCTCTCAGCCTTAGGCTCAGAGGATTTGGGTATTATTTTGGTATTTTAAACTACACAGCTGTGGTCTGCAGATCTTAGGGTTTGTTTTAAAGTCAGGAAACAGATAAAACTTGTTCGAAAGGAAGACTTAGATTGGAGAGTGATCCCATTCTGTTAAATGCTTGATCACATCTTCAAATAAAAGTAAATATTCAAATCATTATAATTGAGAGCTAAAGCACAGTGGCAGTGTCTCTGTACAAGAGACTGGCAGTCTGGGCTTCTAAGGGCTCCAGTCAGCATGAATTGGTCTTACTGGGAAAGGTGAAGAAAGTCCTGTTGGCCTCAGATCTGATTAGGGATGGCCCTATTTGAGAAGGTATTTAAGCCCTTTTAATGTCTTTTTCTTCATAGCATGCTTGATATTACGTAGAAGTATATAATATTCTGTATATGTGATGGACTAATGCTCTATCTGGTTTGGGTGTTCACAGTGTTGTGTGTGTGTGGCGGGGTCCGGAGGGGTCAGAGGACAAATCCTGGTCCTGCCCTGCTCCAGAGGAACTGGCTAGCAGAGTGGGAAAGTGGAACCTCCTGCAGAAGAGGTTCTCAGCTCAGAAGAGCATTCTCAGCTCAGAGAGCTTTCTGCAGCATCCAGCAGAAGGCACTGGGAGAGAGCTACAAAGAGGAGAGGAGTGTAGAAGACGACTGGGAGCATCTGTCAGAAGAGCTGAGTGCAGGTCACAGACAAGCCTTAGAGGTGATGGCTGAGGGCACTTTCCATGTACAGCAATCACAAAAGAACAGATAGAGCTTGCAGGAAACCAAGAATCCATGGAAATGTGTTGGACTAGACAGGATGACTGAGGCCCAGGCTTCATCCAGCAATGATTTAGCTGGAGAGTAGATCTGTAAAAAATCCTTTTATTTTAAGCTGGTTTTCCAGCCTCAAAGCTTCTCTACTCAGGAACTCTAGCCTGTTTTAATCTATTTTCAAATAACATTCAATTCTATATTTTTACAATGTAGTGTGTTACACTAAAAGAAAGCAGATTCATCTCATAGCCTTGTCTAACTTGGGATCCAATGGAAAGTGTCATTTGAAGTAGGGCCCATTATTGGAAGGATTTGAGTAATGATTTTCCATGATATGAATCAAAGTAACTCTGAAGTCTGAACAGCCCAAACAGATACAAAAAGCCCCCCGGTTATGACTGAAGATCAGCTTTGTGATCTTGTTAATTTCTGTGCCAATAAATCCAAAACTGAGAACATATGTGCCAGAGCAAGACTAGAGACTTTCCTTTTCAAAGCCAGTTTGAAAATGTTCATGATTAAAGACTAACTTTGAGGCTCTTGTCAATAGTTCCAAAATTAAGTTTGTCATACACTTTATATAATGCTAATGATAAGCTATTTATTGTGTGGAAAATGTCAGTTTATTTCTTACTCTCTTCTTTTGATCTAATACTTCCTGACATGTTGAAGTCTCAGTATTTGGGTCTCTGCAGTGATTATCCAGGGGAAACCCGTGTAGCTGTGGAGAGGGAAGGTGCACAAGGGTGAGGTGCAGTACCTGTGGAACTGGCTGAGGGGTACAGTGGGCCCTGAAATCAAGAAGGTCTTTATAACTTTGATCTGGTATCACAGTGGAATGTTTATTGCTGATTTATGTATTAGATATGTTGCACAGTTCCAGCTTGAGGCCAAGAGCGGGTAAGATTAAATGAGGGGGTGGGGAGAGAGAAGAGGCTGGGAACAATGAAATGGCTTCAGGGTGGGAGAAGACTTTCCCTCCAAGAGGCTGTGGCTGGTTGTGCCATTTTGTTCCTGCACACACAGGACAGGGCTGAGTAACTGCAATAGTGAATGGGGGCACTGTCTCAGTGCAGCCCAGGTAGGGGAGCTGACTTTGGAAAAGCTGGTTTCTGCCCTGGCTTACTGGGTGCTGGTGAAGGAAGAGACAAATGCAGCCTGGACTCCTCTATATATGGCACCTGAATTCCAGTTTTGGTTGCAGTGAACATTTCACCATTAAGCCAAAGGGGAGCAGTGCTGCTGAGAAGGACTGACAATTCCTTCTTGTGTTCCAGCCTCGCTGCTGTGCTCATGCTCAGAGGAACACCCTGTACAGCAGTAGGTTAAGGGCCCACAGGCAGAAGTAAGAGATCAGAGCTCACCCACAGAGCTGTTGGGTTGAAGACTGCTCCTGTCTTTTGAGAGTTTGAATCTCTCTCTGCAACATACTTTTCAAGCTAAATCTCTTTAGCTTATTATTGATTCAAAAGCAATTTCAGGGCAAATAAGAATTTTCAGCTAACTTACTGTTAATCATCAAACTCTGCATGGGATTTTGTCTGTTGTAAGAAAGCATGGGTAGGTAAGATTGTAATATTCACATTCTGTAAGAACTCTAAGATCCATTTTAAACATCCTAAATAACAGTAGTTCCAGGAGGAAGTGGATCTTGCTGTAAAAAAAATCAGAGTTAGAAGCAGTCTCAAATGGATCAAAAAATGTTGGGGCAAAACTTCTTTTGTTTTTAAATTTCATTAAGGCATTTCTAAGGGCTCAGTCATAAAATCATCAAACTTGAAACACACAAAAGTTGAATTCTGGCATGAACCATCTTTTATCAGATCTTTACAAATTCTTGTGTTGATAATACTCTAATTTACTGACAGGGAAGTAAGTAATGCATCATCCTCTTGTTTATTTTCCAGAGTCAGAGTACGGATAGTGGTAAAATATTTAAATAAATTCTGAAACAAATCATTGTAGATAAAAGTCTCTTACTGTGTTCCTGCTGCATATCCCTGCTGCATTTCTATAAATACCATTTAGTATCGGAAACAAAGTTAAATCTTGCTTTTGACTAACAATTATTATTCTGTAGGAAATTTTAAGCAATGAGTGGATTTTTTTTTCCTGTTTAACGAGTATGTGTAAGTTAGGACTAAAGTGGCATGTATCTTACACAAAACTGGAGTTAATTTAATAGAATTATTTCTTAAAGCTTAACAGTTTCCCTCAAACCACAGGTTATCAATTCATTGGGAAGAGTAACCCCATCATTAACTCAGGTCTACTGAGAGCTGACCTGACCTCGGCTGTAAGTCCTTGTTAAAACCAAGTGATAGGAAGTCATGGACAGACAAGGACCTCGCCGGTATTTCCCTTGCCAGGCTTGTCTGTGTTTGCCCAGGTGCTGCTCAGAGAGGGGTGATGGGTGATGGTGTGTGCCAGTGCAGCACCCACAGCTCCCCCCACACGGTGCCTGGACACGCTCCCCAGGAAACTTCAATTTACAGGGACCTCGGAAAGTTACCTGACTGGGAAGTTCGATCAGGCTGGTTTGGGTCTAGTTCTGACAAGTCTTAAATACCTGCAAGGCCTGTGCCGATGTTTGGCTGGCCTTCCCACAAAAACTCTTTGTGTGTGTGTCTGGCTGTACCTGGCTCTGCTGTGTCTAGTCGCCGTTGACCTTTGGCCAGTCTCTCTCTGAGAACAGCCTGGCTGTGACTCGCCCATCTCCAAGCGGGCTGTGTGCTCCAGCCCCGGCTGGCTCCAGGATCTCCTTGTCTCTTCCGTCCTGGGGGACACAGGGCTGGCGGCAGAAGTGCGGCGGAGCCCTTCCCGTGGCCCAGGAAAGGAAGGGCTCGGCATTCCCGGTCCGAGCTCCCGCTGGCTCTGTAGTTTGCATCCACTGCCCCAAGGGTGCACTGCTGGTTCATGTTCGTCCTTCCCTCGCTCAGCCCCAGCGGCAGCTTCTCCCCCTTCTTGGGAAGGAGCGCTAACCCAGAGGGACCAGGCTTGTTACGCCTCTTACCCTCCCTCCACTGTCAGGGTGGCTGGGATCTCTGAAAAGCTCACTTCCAGAGTGAGCGGCGAGAGTGTGCTCTTGGGCTTGTTCAGATTACGTTCGTAGCAGAAGGAGGAGGTGGAAACAAGAGTACCTTTCATCCAAAACACACAGGGCCTTTGAACACTCGAGTGGTGTTTGAACAACAAAAGTGGCCACTTGCTGCAGTATAAAGAAGTGTTTGAAATACTGAATGCTGATTGTCTGAGCTATCTGTGACCCTTATTCTCACTCACTTAAAAAAAAAGAAAAGGTGCTGTAAACCCCAGTTATGACCTCTGATAATTTTTTAAAAAGCTCTCCACTTTCCCCATGACACAGGTAGGCTTACAACAGACATTAGCAGCTAACCAGGGTACTGCTAACCTGGCTAAGCAGGATTTTCTTTTCTGGAGATTTTCATCAAATGGAGGGGGTTAGACTATCAGGAAGATGTTGTTTTCAGTGCCCCATTTCTTTTTTCCCTACTCAGTGGGTGATCAGAATGCAGAGCTATCTTACCAGATGCGATATTGTCAGATAGAGGAACACTTAACTAGCAATACTTCTATAGTTAAACAAAAGTGGAGTTATAGCCAAGCATATTCTTTACTCCCACACATTCTATATTTTCATTAGGTTTATTCATAGTTTTGCCAATGACAGAGAAATAACTTTAAACATTCTTCCTTATAGGAAACAAATGGTCTAATTCTGGCTTCCTGAGCAGACAGGCTTTGTTTATTGAGTTTTAAACGTGTTATATAACTCCTCTTATCACACATTTAGGAATTCAAAGGCAGGTTTTTAGCCTGAAGGTCTCTGATAACATCCTATTTTCTCTTGTATTTTTCCTACCTACAGTTTCCAACTTTGTGGCACTATTAATACTCCATCAATAATTTTAGCCTGTCTCTTCAGATAACAACAAAACCTAACTTTTATGATAGAGGATATTTTCCAATATATAAACCCTCTGTATTATATAACCAATTTATTAGTAACATCTTATTTCCCATGGATTATTATGCTAAAACCTTATTCAGTGACAGCATAGAGCAATTAATAATTAGGGTTTCCCACAGAAAAAATAAAATAAATATACCGAAACCCACTATCAGGGGTTTGTATCCTTTCAGAGGAAGATACTTCCTTATCGAATTCTGTATCCTTTCAGAGCAGATTTGTACAAACTCTTTTATAGCAAAATGCACTTTCATTGTTTGCAGTCACCTGTATTTTGAATGTGAAAAATTGGAATCCTTTGTACTTTGATCAAATCAGGGGACACATCTTTGCTAAGAAAGCCTTCTAGTTTCATTTTTAAAGTCTGACAGTAGTGCCTGTTCCTTTGGTAGCTACAGCCCATCTTTCTAGGGGCACCTTCTGCAGTAACCCCGAACCAGACTCATCCCTCCAGATTTCATGTCTTTCTATTGCCTCCAAGCAGAGACTTTTGATCTGCCATCTGCAGGCTCAGGCTTCTTCTCAGACTCCTGTAATACCTGCTAAAGACACCTGTGCAGCTAAAATCAGGTTTGTAACTTTAAGTGAATCAAATCTGCTAAAAGAAAAAGCAAGAGTGACGCTTTTCCACCGGTGATGTAATAGAAAGCCTGAAGCTGGGTTGCCAAAGCTACAAAGCTGCTTCATTCTTTGTGTAGGTCGCAAGAGACTTTTCCAAGAGCTTTTGACCAAGGGAGAGTGCAGCCCTTATCCCCAGGTTGAAGCACCAGAGCCCTGCTCTGCCAGTGCCATTCTGCAGTTCCTGGAGTAAATGACTTATGGCAAAGACTGCATTTTCTCTTGGTTCAGTGCAGTGCAGTCTTGGGAGGGGAAAATGGTGTGGTTTGCTACATAAATTGTAGGGTTTGGTGGGGAGCTCTGACAGCAAAGCTTTTTATGTATCCCTGGTCACCACTGTATTTCCAGGAAGATGTGAAAGTTTATAGGAAACATCAGGAAGGGATGTTTACTGTCACATTTAATAAAGCTCCATGTTCAGAGAAAAAACATGCAGTACTGGTTGTGGCAATTACTCACTGGAAATGTGCCCCTTTTATCCTGGGTTTGGTGCTATTTCTGTTATGTGTAAGCTTTTCGTCATGTAACTTGGATTCCTGAATCCCAGCATATGGGCTTTCTGATTTATTTATGTTGTTGATGAAGGTGTGATTGCTTAACTTCTTTATCTGACTTTTTTTTATTCTTTCACTTCATGCCTGGATTTCTGACAAAATTTAAAATAGTGAATAATGAATTAAGCAAGATGTTTGGCTGTACCAAATGTTGCAGTGTCTTTTGGGACTCAGAAAAATTGCACACATACTGAACTCAGGCTTTGGTTGGAAACTTGTGTGGGTGGCAGAACGTACCTATCTGAAGTGCAAAGGCCAAGGACTTAAATAGTGATAAAACTCCTTTCCAGAACCAAAGAGAACTGTAGCTATGCATGCCATTACCTGTCTTCTGCAAGAGATAATGAACTTTTTTGGTTTGTTTCATATCTTAAAATTCACAAGTTTTGTGTCCAAGAAAGGTAATGGAAGCTCTTGACCCAATAATAGTATATTTATATTATATGCATTAAAGCAGGACAGGTTGTCTCTTGCAAAGATCACAAGGCACACTGCCTTCAGCCAAGAAGGGGGCTGTAAAATAACTTAGAATATAAGTAATGGATACAAACTAAAAAATACAATTGGTAAAACCACAAACTAGGAATCAGTTTTTCTGGAGAGCACTTAAAATGGAAGGAGTTTTTCAATTAATAAAGGTTTAGATCCCAGACAAACCGCTCTCTGCTCTTATTCTAGCACCACATTTAGACCCCTTCCAGCTTTGGAGAGGGCAAGGCCTCTTGGGAATTCATCGACAATCTCTGCTTTTTTCCTCTAAGCTCTGTTTAATATGCTGTCAGTTAATTTCCACGTGGGTTACATATTACATGCTGATTTGAAAGTGCAACTCTGATTGCAGTGCAAGCTGCACCTAGTGTAGGGGTGTTAGACTGTGCTCCTCCCCTGTGCAGGACTTGTCTGGAGTATATGTTGTTTTCCTTTGATCCTGTGTAGCTGTGGGTGCATGGGATAGACTTCAGCTTTGTGGTCTCCACTTAGGATTAATTGATGCTTTAGTTTGTGGTATTTAGTTGAGGAATTAAGACGTTACCACCATTTCTAACAGATGAAATAAATTATGTTTCTGTGTTCATATATTGCAGGTGATTGCAAATTCTTCCTGAAACAGAAGGTTCACAAAACCTTCTGTGCATTGACATGACTTAGGAGGTGGCAGAGCTGTGGAAAAACCTCACTGCAAGATGTTTTGGAGCAGCCCTTTCTAGTTCATCCCAGCCGTGGAGCAGTCCTGCATTGCTGCCCTCTCTTTACAGCACATGGGAAACCAGGTGGGGCTGGAGCAGGGACCAGCACTGTGAATTGAGCACTGGGGCAGGATTAAATCTCCAATTTCATCTCAGACTTTTTGTCACTTTAATTCTCCAACTGAAAATAGTCAATAATGTCTTGCTAAATGGAGTGCAAGTTGGAGAAAGGAGTCCACAGATGATTGTGAAGCAGCCTGGTGCTGTGGCAGGGCTGGCCAGGTGCTCAGAGACATCGTGTACTAACGCAGAGCTGAACAGACAGCAGGAGATGTGACCCAGCGTTGTTTGATTAAACCTGGAGAACTTGTAGCCTGGGATATCAGTTCTGCAGTTTACCAACACTGCCTGCTCTGCCAGGTTAGACAGTCAGTGTGCAGGGGGGAGCACCCCTGAGGAAGATCTGTAGCTTCCTTTATGTTCTGTCTCGTACTGAGCACTCTCTGGCACATCATTAGCGGCCTTCCTTCACTACAGGATCCTAGTGATTAAAACCGCTTTAATTACATAAGGCCTCTTGAGAAATATTATCTAAAAAATTAGCAAAGAACATCGGAAACTGTGTTACCTAGGCAGCTGAAGGGGATTTTTTAAATCAATCTAAGTAAGCAGTTAGAGACCAGTCAAAAGTGGAAATAACCTTTTGTCAAATTTGATACTTTTAAGATTTCAGATTACTGACTAATCATCGCTAATTAAGTTGTTAACAGAGCAAGAGCATCTGGATGCTTTTTTCTGTGCCTGAACACTTCCAAAGATGTGGCTGATGTGTATTTTTCCTGCATTGTTTTTCATTTCTATTTTATTTGTCTAGTCTGACAATCAACAAATCTAAAAAATACTGGTCCTAGGAGTGGGAGAAAATCTTGTGTGGTTGTTTTTCACTTTTCATCTTCTGTTGGAGTTTGGTTTTTCAGACCATCTAATTAATTTCAGGTGTAGGTAAAGCGATGACAAGTGTATGTGTTTTGGGTATTTTGAGGGACTTTTTTTTTTTTAAGGGCCATCTCCTTATTAGTAGACCCTCATGCTAAGCCAGATGACATTTAGAATTTCTACTCATGCTCATGTATGATGGAAATGGCATGTGGAGATGAACTGAATGATTTGAAGGGGCCAGTATGTATGTAACTATAGCTATCAGTTTTCTAGGAGTGTGCTATTGAAAAGCAAATGACATAAAAACTAGTGCCAAACAGCCAGATCAGGAGGCTTATAAGACACTTCAGTTTCTCCACAAGATAATGAATGAAAAACACACCACTTCTAAGGTCAATGCTTTCATTCAGGTCCTTAACTGTGGTAAGAACATAATAATAATAAAAAAAAATTGTTACAATTTCATTGCATTTTATTACAAGACACAGCTTGAAGCAGGTTTGTGATGTGCACCTACCAGTACCTGGAATTACTCAGCAAACCTTCTGTCTGATTCATTGGTTAGACTGGTAGACCTGAAAGAACTTTTGGCTATAAACATGATGGGGCTGGAGAATTTTGATTAAGAAATTCCTTGCCAAAACCTTCTACTTGCCAGGCACCTTTTCAACATTCCCACTTTGTGACTCTAGCTCACTCAGCAGGCTCTGCTGTGCAGTATTCAAGGCCAGCAGTTTAACACACGCAGTTCCCCAGCTCCCAGTACCTTGTGTGTATAATTTAGAGAGATTGTGAGAAAGTGAACAACCAGCTGTGGCTGGTGAGATTATCAGAGTGCAGACAAACACAGAGTGCTTAACAAGCATAAAAAAACATTTCAAAGGCACTGCCACAGTGACACTGTGTTGGTGGCGTTTCTACACAGCCTCACAGCTTTCTTGTGTTGAGGAAGGTTTCCATCAAGTCTCCCTGGCCTGGTGATAAACTCAGAGCATCCCAAGGAACAAAATAGTTATTGATCCATAAAAGCATCTGCATCTTCTCTGACATAAGAGATCACCAACTTTCTGGAAATAGAGATAAATGCAGTGACCAAATCACTTGACAGGTTTGTGAAGTCCAACTCAGTAATACGTTTCCTCAGTACCATTGTTAGACACATTTTGAAATCTTGTTATTAATATTATTTGTCTGAAAAAAAGAGCTTATGTTCCTGTACTTGGTGGACTGCCCAAGAAAGAGAAAAAGATGCAGCAGACAAGCGGTTTGAAGGTGCTCAAAGGTATTTATTAGAGCAGGCTCTTGTTTGCGTGATGTGAGCGTAGACCTAGCAAAAGTGTGTGCAAACAGCATCCTGCTAGTAGCTTGTGATGAAGATGTTAAAAAGAAAGTGGGAATTTGAAAGGGCACATCTGCTGGCTACTGGAGCTACAACAAAAGGTTTGTCAGAAAGCTATTAAGGGCTGAGGCTTAACCCAGCTGCAGTGCAGAAGGTCCCTGTGTCCCTGTGAGTGTGGCTGGGAACCTGTGTTCATTCTGTCACTGGCTCAGATGGTGTTACTGCAGAGGGGCTTTCCTCTTCTCCCACGGATATGTGTTGTTAGCAGCCTCATATGTTCACTATGTACTCTGCAGTAATGGTCCCTTCTGCTGTGAGGACCAGAGCCTGCTGAAAATCAGTAGATCTGTGGAATAAGTGAGATACTGCAGTGAAGGATCTGTATCCTGGCAGGGCCAGCTTTGCCCAGAGAGGAGGAACTGACACCATGTAGTTCCCCACAGCAAGTTTCTGTCACTTGTGCCAACTTTTTCACCAATAATGACCACATTTGGGAGCATAACAAAGGTTTCAAAACACTGATGTGAAGGGAATTGGTTTGATAGACAAATACTTGCAACAAACACTTTATATTTTTTTTCTAGAATTTGCTATTTTTCTACTTCGTATTTTAGTTGCACCCAAGAAGTATTATCTACAGTACAAAACCATTACTACTCTTTTTTTGTGCTTCATCTCTTCACCTGTTTTTTCCTCATAGTTTTTAAATTGAGAGAGACCCCAGTTAAAACTATTGGGTTTGCTTCTCTTTGTTTTTTCTTCACTTCTTTTTTTAGGGCCTAACCTATTCATGCTTGTTCAGTAACACTTTATCTCTTTCTAAGGAACAGGTGTCCATATTAAAACTAGTAAGAGTTTGCACTTGCCTTTCCACTTTAATATTAACTTTGCAGTACTTTATAGGTACCAGTTAATTAAGTTCTGTAGAACTGCTGTTACAGCATAGGCAGGGACAGGTGAATTGATAAACAGAGTCAAAGCATGGTTTCCTTAAATTCATAATGGGGTGAGGCCAGCCCTGTGATGATTTTTTTAGTCCCTTTATAGAGGTTTATGCAATTTAAAATTCTCCTGTTCAGTGTTCTATTTTTCTAGCAGGTACAAGAGAGGATTGTAATGCACATCACAGAGGTGATCAGTGCATTTGTGTGACTCAGTTATAACCATATTTCCTTTACCTCTTCTTGACTGGTCTCTTTGACTTTTTAAGTTTAGCTTCATGTTTCTTCTGTGCTTCAGTACTATAAATATCCCTACTGCTAAATGGCTCTATTTTCTAAAATCACATCTAGATAGATCCTTTTTCTTGGTGTTACCAACGTTATCCATATCCGGTGCCCTCCTGGCTGAATTTCTGTTCTATACTTGCTTGCAAGGAGTTATTAAAGCTGCAGCTCATGGTGCATTGTCTGTTTATGGTGCAAGGAAGTCACATGTGAAAAACTGTGGACTGGGTTGTGTAAAATTATAGAGAGACACATGCATACATTTACACATATTAAGTAAGGAACTGTAAAACATATTATCTGCAGAATTCTGAGTCCTTAGAATAATTCATAGTTTCTCTACGTTTCTCAGTATTAATTCAGCTGCAGGGAGATATGGTGGTAAGGTTAGATTTTCTTCTTCAGAATTCTTCTTTAACATATTATTTTTACATGATATATGGGTAATGCGAAAAGCCCATCAGGACCCATCAGAAAAGTGCCAAATCCCCAACTTCCCTTCTGTTTTATTCAATAGAACACTAGCTTTAGAACTAATGAATGTGATCTTGATCTTGCCCTAGTAATAAAATGTAAAACCACCACAATGCTGTTTGGGAGTGTGTTTAAGATACTATGTCATTTTCACTGAAAATTAAAAGCAACAAAGGCATATCAGTGTTTTAGGTCAGTGAATTAAGGTCAGTTTGGGCTTTGCATTAAATATATAGCAGTATTTTCTAAGACATCAGAAGAGAAAGGGACACGTTCACTGCGAGACCAAAATGAAGTACAATTACTGTCTCCATTCTCATTGCAAGATTTATAATTCATGCTTTATTTAAATTACAGTTTGCTTAAAAATAAAATTACAAAATCTTTGATGTCGTTCCTTAGAAAAACTGCCTTCCTGATGCTCCCCATTAGACATCATGTGCACTTTTTAAATCTCCAGATTGGGAATACTTTTGAAGATAAATTTTGACAGCCATCAGCAGCTATAGATTTGCATTAGGACAAGAACATACCCCAGAATTTTCAAGATAATTCAATTTTAGATTCCATTTCTGTTTCAGAAAGTAGCATTTATCAATTCTACCATACTAAAATTCAGGTCTGAAAATAAAATGAAGCTGGAAAACAAAAATGGCAATTCATGAATCAGGTTCACCTCCCATTTACCCTGAACTGAGAGATTTATACATTCCAAATACATTTATCATATTCTAAAAATCTCAGATGTGGAGGTGTTTTTGAAATTTGCTTTCTGACAGGCCTCAAGACATGTAAGTCATCCCCTTCTCAGTTCTAGTCCCTACCAAGCACCTCCTTTGCTTACCTTGTTGATTCTGGTAAAACTGAGTAGGATAAGCAGAGTTTGGCTGTGAGTGTTACATGTTTTACTTTTATTTTCAGATGCCAGTCAGACTTTCTGAATCCACATCCTGCTGAAAGAAATAATACTGCTGAATTTAAAAGGTGAGGAGGAAAATCAAAACATGCAGGCAGCAGATTTCACTACTTGTGAAAGTCTTGGCAAATACACAATAAAAGTTTGTTTACATGGTAGGTAAAACATAGCACCATCTTAAACAATGAAGTAATTGGTCTTTTGTTAAAAAATTTGTATCAGCTCTGTTTGGATCCATAAATGAAGTCTCGATCCAGTGGAAATGGATGAGCAATTGCTAAAGATGGTATTTGAATAAATATACCTATACTGAAATGTCTGCAATCTGATTTATCTAAGTCATTAACATGAGCTGTGAGTTCCAGTCTGCTGCTTGTCAAATATCTGGTAGTTCTAGAGCCAGTCTCAGGTATAAACCAGAATGGCAAAGAGTCTTGGGATATTTCAAGTTTCAGTTTTTGATTCGTACTGGATCTAAAGCTGGCTGGATTTGTGGTTTGTAATTAAACGAAAATCATTTCAGTCCTTCACTATGACTGATTTTTAAGCTCCTTTTGGGAGAGAACAATCTTCCTTTCTGTTTTCATGACAGTGTTTACTTCAACAGGACTCTGCTTCAGCCTAAAAGGCATAGTCATGATAGAAATTTCTGTGGTGTTTTTGGTGAAGATTATTCATAATGCATGTGTTCCAGAACTGCTAAGAATTTAAATAACTAAATTAAGAATAACACACATTTACCCCCCACAAAACACACAAAAAAATCCCAAGTACTCTTTTGCATGAATCTTCCCTGATTAAACAAGGGTGGATAGCCCTGTGATTAACTAATATTGAAAATAATCAGTTGAACAAATATTTAAAAGCAGAGGTATACAAATACAACTACTTTCTAAATACAGTTTCCTCACACTTGCTAAGCTATCTTCTCTTTTTTTCCCTTTTTTTTAAATAACTTTTAGGAGCACTCCAGTCACATCAGTGACAAAACAGACATCAGGCAACCAGCAGCTATCCATTAGAGTCACATCTGGTAGGTTTGACTGACACTCAGTAGCACTGATTAACCACAGAATAACATGCCAGAAATGTAACAGGAGACGTCACTTCTGCCTGATACCAATCAGTCACCCACTCTCTGCTAGCACAAATGTACATTCACAGTGGAATGAGTTTGACCCACACTCTTATCAGAATAATAGCAAGAAACTATTGCCAGATTTCTGGATGGGAAAAATAAAGAGCAAGGCAAATGCCAGGAAGCAGATTCACAGATGGGAATACAGGTTGTTAAATGGCACCATGGCATATGACCGTGAGAACCAGACAGTTCTCCATATTGGAGAAGATGTGTTTGATCTGAGGATTGCCAGTACCTGAATTACAGAGCTGAAATACGTAAAATAATATAGCAAAATCCTGGTACAGCATTTTGACAGCTCAGTGCTTTAAAGATCACTTTTCCCATCAATAGAGAAGATAAAATAATGTAATGCTTGCAGCAAAAAGCAAGGGTCTTAGAAACTGAGAGCTGCTTCTTGGCCTAGATTAAGTAGGGTAGTTAAGCATGTGCTAAGAGTCTGCTCCTGATGTTTTTGTTGACCCAATATATTTAAGTTCCTTTACATGGAACATGCTTATGTGCTCTGAGTCTCTATCCTTGTGATTTCAGTATTTCAGCTCTCAAACTGTCCACATTTAAGGCAGGTTTGATTCCACCTTGCTAGCCTGTCATTCCCAAGGGAATATTCCTACTCCTGCAGCTTGAGGCACCCCTGAATTTGGTTCTAGTTTCTTTGATGTCTTGCCAGGCACCATGGCATGATGTTGGGATAATTTGAATAAGTCATAGGGAGCTGGGAGCACAAAGACAATTTTCCAATCCTCTCACGAAGTGCAAAAGTAAATATAAAATCATCCTGTGTCTCCAGTTCATTTAGGCTGTTCCACATGGCCTCTAGTGCAGGCACTGGCAACACAGAGTCCAAACTCAAACAAACATTGAAACAGAGAGAACCTACAAGGAAAGACAACCTTCTGGATTCCCCAAAACTGACCTTGATACTTACATCCTTTGAATCTCTACTGCTCTATAATAGTTTTTAGATTTTTTTGTATACTAGAGGGGAAGATTTTCTAGCTTGTATTTTTTGAGACAGCTGTATGGCCCAGCTGTTTTAACAGATACATTGTACAGTAACTCTTACAAACTTTTCTATTACAGCCTGTTAAAGCTATCACAGCAAAAAATGCTTTGCCACAACCTCCAGTTCTGCCTATATATTTGCTAGATTGGTGTAAATCAGTGAGGGCCAACTCAAAGCAGGGATGGTTTGAATGGGAATAACAACTGAGAACAGAACACACTTTTACATTGGAAAGAATCAGTCTATCTACAAAGTAAAATACCCATTACACATAATTATTTCCTGAAACAAAAAATTGATTTGGTGTCTAATATAGAGCTTGCATAGTATTTCATAAGAAATGACTGTGCAACAATCTTCTTTGAAGAAGATGGCTTTCTGAAAGCAAGCCGTATGCATAATGCCCCCTAATAAGAGATGAATCTGATTGAAAATAACTGTGCAGATAATCTCATTCCATTTTTAAAAGCACTAAGCTCTGTGTGATTGGCACAATTGCATTAATAATTTATAGCCATTGGGAATTGTTGGTTTCTGCCTTTTTTGGGAGTGTGAATCACGAATGATTGCTCATTTTAACAATATTGAAAAAGATTGTAGAAGTAAAGCTGAAGGGAGGAAATGTGCTGACAGAATGTGCAATAATTGTGTTGGCCAGCCTGGCTCCTGGAGCTGGCTATCAAACATGCTTTTGCTACTCAGCTAGTGAGAATCCTTAGCTAGTGAGGAAAACATCAGCTCTGGAAACAGTCTCCAGTGGCTGCTATTGTTTGAGAACAATGAAAACTCCCTGTATTGTTTATAGTTTAGATGTGGTATGAAATAAATTCCAAAATGCACAACTAGGTTTTATTTGGTTTGTTGCAATGTCAAAAAGCTTTAACACTAAGCTGTCACTGCTGTTCCTGACAGAGCAAAGTAGGACAATCAAAAACGATGCATGAAAGGAGCTCTCTGTGCTTGACTTGTCTGTTTTTAGCATGCAGTGATATATAATTGTTTATTGAATTGGTTTCTTTGGGGACTGAATGCAGCCTGTTTGGCAGAAGGATCACACCTTAAAAATAAGATCAATTAGTGTCCTTACCTTTTGAGACATATGCTCGATACACTTCTTCAGCTTTGAAAGTGTATATATTTCTATACTGTATTATATATATACATACCATTTAGATGTTTTCTTTAATGCTACAATACAAGTCATGTATTGGAAAATTCATTTTTCTATCCATGCAGACACTGAACAAAGATACCCAGACTTTGAGATCAACAGCTGGTGACTACTGATCTATAAAAACAAATTCAATCAGTGTTCATAAACCTTTACAAACATATAGCATTTCTGTACAAGAATCAATTTTAATTAGTCAGAGGTTTCACACATCTCCACTTGTTTAACAAAACTGTATTAATAGCATTTACTGTGACTCTTTCAAACTATAATTTTTAAAAGCCTGAGTTTGAGTCTGTTCAGTAACGATGAGATTGTGTCTAAGCAAGAGGTTCTGTTTTAATATATTTCATTCAAATTTCTAAGGAAAAACCAGAACATTTGCTTCTGACTTCTGGTGCAGTAGTATTGCACTCAGGAAAGAACTGCAATCAGCTTATCACTAGGAATAAGATTTAGTCAGAAGAGTCTCTCACAGACCATGGTTTATGATTTTCCTCTTGCATGTTTTTCCTCACAGCTGTCTGGGCTGCTGCCTTCATTTCTGCTTCCCATCTTTCAGCGGACATGAACCAACTGATGCTTGGGACAGTTTTTCCCCAGCAGTATTACTGTGAGCTGTCTGAAAGTCCCAACCTCAGCTCTATTTTCTGTTAGCACATCATTAACATTGAAAGGAACAGATTCAGACTGTCTTGTCTCCAGCTTCCTCAGGCCTGTCCAGCAGCTGCCACTTGCAGGGTTCCCAGCGGCTCCAAGTGTCCTTCCCAGCAGTGATGCCCAGGCTGGCGGGGGTTGAGGCAGGTCTGTCCTCGGTGCTAGCTGGTTTCAGGTCCCAGGAGTACATGGTTAAGCCTCGTGGTGAATCCTCTCAGCTTGGCAGAAGCCAGCACAGGGCCCTTCTCAATTTTTCTCTCCTTGGTTTCCCTGTGTAGACTCGGGGCAGGGAGGCCAAGGAAGCAGTGCCCTGCTCCTGAGCCCAGCCTTGGCTGTGCCGCTCGGGATGGAGATTCCCGTGGTGTCCTCGCAAGGAAAGTGCCTCCCCTGGGGACGCGTGCTCCGCTTCCCTCCCCTTTCTAAGCTCAGAATGTGCTTTCCTCACCCCCCACCACTCAAGGCATGCTGGGGTACACTTGTGATTGCTGCGGCAGAAATGTTGCTCTGTCACTTAAAAGCTCCAGCAAGTCAAGAGGGTGATGCAATTTACATGACTTCAGGGTTGTGAAATCCTGATGGGATCCTCTCAGCCAGCCTCTCTCCAGCTGGCACTGAAGCACTTCTGAAGATAAATGCTACAATTTTCAAAAGAGCTTGAGGGAGTAGGTGCCTGATCTCCTTGGATTCCTTAGAAAATCCCATTTTATAAGCTTTTGTAGCATTAAAATATAATGTGTTCTTCCCTTTTTTTTTTTCCCCCCAGAATAAGGGAAGACTTTGTTTACTGAAAATAAACTTCAAAAGCATAGTGTTTTAAGGTTTTTTTTCTTTTTCTTAATTACTATGCATTTTCCAGTTCTTTTGTAAGTATAGCTATTGATTTGAAGAAGCCTGCATGGAGGCACTCAGTGAATAGATTGAAAAGATAATCCTATTATGTTCAATCTGACTGCAGGAGTTACTGTAATTTTATTTTTTCTGAGGGGAGGTGTAATGCTTTTCTCTGCATGTGTGGCTATCTGGGTGTAAACCACTCACAGTAATTAGATAAAGTCAGCAATAACAAGAAACTGGAGCTTCCTATTAATAATTTCTTGAGCTATTTTTGATGTGATTATTTGTGAGAAAATTAGAAAGATCTGAACCTTGAAAGCTTAGCAAACTACAGACCTATTCCCTCTACAAAATAAGTAGCAAACCAGAAGATAAGTACAAAATACAGACTTCTAAGAAAATTACTATGTAGAACTGTCATTCTTGTCACAGGGTAAGTGATTGTGACTTGATAAATCTTAATTCCTACTGGATCTTTTAGACTTTATACTCCCTGGGAATTCTTCCTAGCAGCAAAGGCTATTCCTTGCCTTTACTTTCTCCATTCATAGATTGTCTCATTTATGACCTTTTGTCTGGACTCACCTCACTATCATATGTTTATTAGCACATTTTACTATGCATTTTTAAAACAAAAGTGAAAAATCACTGCAGCAGACCCAGGAAGGATCTGGGGAAATGAGCAAGCAGACCTGTAATTACTGATGTTGAATGGTACCTCATTTTCACATTAATTCTGTTGAATAAATCTCCATGTGGAGGCATAACATCCTCCTTAGCACTTTGAATCTGATCTGCAGTGATGAGTTATAGACCACTAGCCAATCGTAAATTTTATTTTTTTTCCTGAGTAACATATCAGGAAAACACCCTACTTTGTAAAAAGTAAGAAGTACCATATACTTATGAAAATTCTTTCACATTTTAAGAATTTTTCAGTTAGTCTCATGTTTTTTCCTCCCAGTATCTGGTGATTTTAATTCAGATCCAGAAGAGCACAATGGCTTTTTCTACTCTGTTGGATGCAATGTAAATTATGTAAAAGCAAACGTCAGATTTATCTGTAGAGCAAGGTATTAAACAGCCTGGGAGAATTACAAGAATTTGTCCACAATGCAATCTGAACACAGCGTTTATAAACTGTAGTATATTTCATATTACATTTTTATTTGTTTTGGTGTAATTTTCCTTTCTTTGCCCAGGGTACATATGCCAGAAATTATGAAACTACTTAGTGTCATTAGGGATGTGCATTTTATTATCCCGAAGTGAAAACCTGAAAGACAAGAACAATCGAAGAACAGCAAAACATATTTATTTTAAATGATAGACAAGGAGAGTGATGATTCATAAGAGGAACTGTAAGTGTTGATTTTCCAGAAGGGATGGGAACAATTGATTAAGCTACTGTGCTTTTGAATCAAAAAGATGTACTGAGCACAAGTGTCTAGTTCTTGTGCTTTAAACTGCAAACAGGATCATATATCCCACACTGAGTTAACAAGCCTTTACTGTAGGTGTTTTCATTATTACTATTACATTATAGGCAAGCAATTACATTGAGTATGAAACCTTTTTTACACTTTACTGATTACATTTTTAGTAACAGCTCATGAACAAATTAATCACCTCTTCAGAGAGCGTTCATTAAAAATTGTCTTTTTTAGTGTTTCTCTAAGGCTTTTTAAGTTTGTAAACAATGATTGCAGCTCCAGCCCTGATCCTCTGCTCCCATGGAGTAACAGCTTCCCACAGCAGTGCCGGGGGAGGCTGTGGGCTCTGCACCAGCCTGGGCTGCTGCAAGCAGGTGACAAATGGCTAGAGAGTACCAAGGGTATTTAAGACAATTATTCTATCAACCCATCCTCCTTCTTTCAAAAACGGAGAGCTTTAGATTGCTCGTGAGTGTAAGATTGTATCCCAACCCCATTAAAGGTATGTTAGCTGCATTCCCTGTGCTCATCTGTTTGAATCTACTTCTTCCTTTTACTTTCACAATTTCTTACGGTCATGAGGCCCACAATTTAATCCTGTGTTGTTTGAAGAATGAGGTGGGTTTTTTTATTTTTTGAATAATCTGCTTCATAATTTTAATGGATGTATCCTACGTCTCATAGTGCCTGAAATGGAGAATTCTTGCTTTTCTCAGTGTTAAAGGAGACATAAGAGCTGACAATTGAGGAGCTACTTCAAGTGCTGTAATCTCTCTTCTGTGTGAAAGGGCCTCATGGATTCAAAGTAAACCCAGTGTCTGGAGCTCTGAGACCCTGCCAGGGCCCTGCCACCTCTCTGCAGAGGCAGCTGAACCTCCTCAAAACTTTTGGTTATAGAAGGTGTATTACAAAATGGTATCCAGATGAGATTATTTAACATTGCAAGTCCTTATGCAGCTTTTAGAAGAATAACTTACTTGCTAAGTAGAGTGCAGCAGCTCCTTGGGAGCCATTCCAGTCTATCAGGTAAATCTGTAATTAGTATCCAGTTGATCTGAAGTGTGTTGCTGTCATTATATTGATACAGACACACACATTAGAAAACATTACTGCCTGGGCTCAGCAGGCAATTCAAAGACTCTAATAACTCAGGCAGTTTATTTTTTTTTAAGCCTACTCATTTATGTTTCATAGTTAAAATATAAAATCATAATTGCAACAACGTTTTTGGTTTTCACTTAAGCATAAAACAGATGAGACATCTGTAATTTTTTTAATGTGATTTCCATGCTTTGAAAATAGTCCAGCAGATTTTTTTAAAAGAACTGTTAGATTTTTTGGTTCCTTGTTTTCTAAGCACATAGATTCTGTGGTGATGTTAAACTGACAGCAACAGAAAAAAAAAAAAGGAGGAAAAATTGTCAGTGTTTTTTATGAAAATAAATTTTAAAAAGGTTTGGATTTAGTGCAGCCAAATGGAATTCTAGTTCAATTTGTTTGAATCTCACAATTTAGTTCTTTAAATGGCAGAGGTCTCTGCCCCTTAGAAGTAAGCAGAAACCCTATATTTTGGCCTAAATGTTTAAAATATGTAGTCATGACTAAAACAGAAGAAAAAAAAATGATGTGCCAACTTCTATCTATTATACTTCCATTTCCTTCAATAGAAATTAAGACAAGTACACTGAGGTGGATTTGGCAGCAAAAATGAAATTCGGGCATAGAATGCTGTGAAGTTTCCTTGGACAGGAGCATATTCACAAATCAGATACTTTGTTTAACGTCCCCATCTGATTAAAAATTATATTGCACTGTAGTCATTCATTCTCCTTCTGACTGGTGGCTTAAGCCCCCATTATTAACTAAGCATTACTTTTTCATACACTGACTACAGGTGTGGGATATTGAAAGCAAAGCACAGAGATCTGATAGGGTATTGTCTGATGCTCAGAAAATGGGTACTGTCTGCAGCTCAAATACAGGAAAATGTATAAATAAATAATGTATATAAATGTATAAATACAGGAAAATACAGGGTCTCTTGACATTTTTTCCATGGCCTCGATATACCACTGCCAGTGGAAACTTAAAACAGACTCCTTAATGGGCTAACATCAATAATAAACTATTCTCATTCGCATGCCATGTTTGAAAGGAACAATGGGAACAAAGAGTGAATATTACATGGACTGTTCCAGTGTGATACATTCTCAAAGAGAACCACAAAAGCTGTGAACCATTACATACATGCAGGGATGACTGATTTTCCTTTAAAATCACATTTAAAGGGAAGATTTTTCTTAAAAATAAGCCAAATCAGGCATGCTGGTATGCCAGGCCTAAGTAAAAGTAGAAATACAAGTGGTTATTGAACAAGACATCAAGACTAGGCTTGTGACTAATGCAGTAGACTGAAACTGAGGAAAACCTGATGCTTATTTATTTCTCAGTTTATTCGTAGGGTGGGGAAAAAACTGTGCAGGAGTGTAAGTCTTGATTCCAATTACGAAATGTTTTGAAAGAAATGGAAACAACTTTGGGTCAGCAAAACTGTAGGATTGGCTGACATACACATGGTCTTTTCAGGAGAAAACTAGTAAAATTCTAAGTGAAATATTTACCCAGCTCTGAAATTGAGGGTATTGTCTACTTTCAGTCTCTAGAATTTTCACCAATGTCTTGTATTGTTGTGGGAAACACATGTAACCTCATCTTCTACTCATCCCTCATCTGCAATAGGTATTAAAAAAAAAAAAAAACAAAAGAAAAAAGCCCTTGTATAATAGGGGCCTAGGCTCACTCTTTATGCAGTGTGTGTACATCAACTAGGCCAGGTGGGCTTTGCCTTTCTTGGGACTGGGGGCTCTACCTTTATAAAAATGTGATGTGATTGGGATTCTTTTTAAGCTGTTGGTCTTGGCACCAAATGGGATCAGTGGGCTGATTTATCACCCAGTCTTTCCAGGCAGATGTTTATTCAAAGACTTTAATTCTCATTGTAGATTCAACTTTGTACTAAAGGAAACTCCGACAGAAATAAACTTTGTTAAACTGTACAGAGCACAAACATAGAGTGTAATTACAGCAAGCAAATAATGGAAGAGACAAACAAACTGGAATTCAGAATATTCACAACATTCACAGAGAATAGAAATCACGTTTGATTTTGTAAACATGTTGCCTGGTAACACTGGGATTAAGACCTCATCCAATATTTTAGAAGCATGTTTGAGATGGAAACTTCATATTATTTGAATCAGTCAGCCCCTACTGACAGGCTGTCCGTAGAACACCTCCTGTTTTCATTTTAGAATACTGTGAATGGTAACAACAATGTTCCAAGTCTAGTAAGGACTGAAAAGTGGTATCTGTGATTTTAACAGTTCAGTAGGCAATCTTGGGCTGCACTAGTGTGCTTTAAAAACCACAGTCAGACTGATGGCCTAATTCACAAACAGTTTTTCACTATAAATTAAAGTACAACAATCAAAAACGGCAGTAAAAGGTGAGAACAGTTTCGTGAGTGGCTGATCTGTCATTACTCCTCCAACTCCACTGAAACTTCCAAACATTCTGTTTTTTTTATGGTACTTTTTCCTTCTGTCTGCCTCCAAACCATGTCACTCAGCTTGTGACGACTTCTAATAAACACCCAGGACTTTTTTCACAGCACAATAAAAGAAGCAAGTATTATCATATTAGCAAACTCTTATGTACAGCAGCATATTCTGGAGCCAACCTCAGGCCATAGAGGTTTCCTGCAAAGTAGGTGTCAAGAAAGCTGAAAAACTACAGAACACCCAGGGAGATTAAATATCACAACACCAAGATAAGTTGAATCTTAACCCAAGAAAGCTCCACCTGTCAGAAAAAGTTTTAATTATTGCTCTTTGTATATATTGTCTTTTCTCAAAGATCTCTCTGATGTTCTGGTCTGAAAATCCTGAGCATTTTCCATCACTCTTTTGTGCTTGAGTTTATTTTCGCTGTGTGAAAAATTAATTTTGTACTTCTAATTCTTCCCATGCAGTAGAGATTTTTAAGACAACTATCACTTTAGTGCATCAGCAATAAATAGAGCTTCAAGTCAGGATAAAAAGGAAGTATTGCCAGACCATTTTCCACTATCTAATATATTAAAGGATTTTATCTATTAAGGAATCTGTTAATCAGGAAACAAATTTGCTCTTCTTAAAATCTCTCCAAGACAGAAAGCAAGTTCAAAAAAATACAATTTTCTTTTAGCTAAATTTGCATGTCACTGCTTTTGTTTTTCTTTTCCCTCTGCCTAGTTATTGGGAATTTCAGAGGGGTTGGTCAATTTTCTGTCAAAGGAAAAACAAATGATATGAAGTCAGTATTTTCATAGTTTAAACACTCAGTTTTAGTGTGCACAAGCAGGAGTATTTATAAATAGCCTGCAGTCAATCTTCTTTTTAAATATACCAGCCTAGACATCAGCAGTGCTTTTCTAAAAGGCACTGTGTTGTAAGAGCTTGCCATAGTTATAGAGTCACACTTGCCTATTGCAAGGGCATCACAAAATTATCAACACATCTTTCTGCAGAGTTGAGCTACAGCTTTATCAGGTGATCATTAATACCTTTGCTCAGTGCTGCAGATTCACCCAGATCAAGAGCCATGGTCCAGAGCAGATGTATAAATCAGCCAGAGTGTGTGGTATGAACTTCATACTTGCTTTGCTTCACCCCTAGGACAGATGATACTCTCCTGTTTGTGTTCCACAAGATAACATTATTTGGGTTGAAGGGTTGTGTTTGGATTATATAAATGGTTGAGGTTGTGACTGCACCTATGAAAGCCCCAACAACTGGGTAAAATACTTCCTGGAGTAATTGGGTCACCTTGCCTTCACACCTGGGTGTTATGGAACACAATTCATGCATTCTGGCAGATATTTGGCAGCCTACAATTCTGTTGCAGGGAGCTGCTTTCTTTCCCCTCAAGAGATTTACTACTTTCTGGAATAAAGATTATGGTGGTTTGGACTCCTGGGGAAGGAAAGGGTGGGGTCTGGATTAGATCAAGAGGGTAGCAGTCTTCAGCAAAGACTGGCCATATGGGAGTAATAGAGGTGAATCACAGAACTAGATGATAAGAGAGCAGGATTGGATATCATTGGGGTAATTAGCAAGGAATTCCAGGCTCAGGGGAATTGTTTGTGAATATATTCTGGAGAAGAGAACACTGAACAATTAGTGCTTGGAGCTGAAGGCGTTACAGAACACCAGATTAGGTGATCTGGGCTACGCTCATGTAATTGTTTTGCACATTGGCTTCCAGAGGTGCAGACAGATCCATGAAACAAAAGCTCCTGAGAATTTGCAAGTGTGAAAAACTACTTAACAGACTAATCAGAGAAGTTTGATTTTCATTTCCTGAAGCTGGATACGGGAATTTACTTCTGAACAGGGACTTAACATAGTTTTATTTATTTCGCAGAAGCAGCTTGGAGGCAGTTTGAACCCCGTTGTTACTGCTTGCACTTGATGTTATTAAACAACTATTCTTTCATGAAATCTTCTACTGAATTGTTACTGAAATATCTGTACAAGTTTGTATTCTGTGGATCTAATTCAAGGTTATAGTTCCACTAGAATTAGAGCAGGGATATATTTGACCCTCTGTGACCAACATTTCTGTCCCTGTTTTTTGTACTAATTCTTTTCTGTATAGGAATCCTGAATCTATGGTAGAAAGTTATTTATTTGGCCCTTTCCTTTGAGAGCTGTTTCAGACAACAAATATGTGAACAGACTGGTAAAGGAATTTTTCAACATTTACTTTCAATTGATCTGGCTTGAAATCGTTGCTATTTTTCATTTGGGCTTTTTCTCATTTCTTTAAAATCAATCTGTACTCAAAGAACAGTTTATAAACAGAATACTAACTAGGGATGTCCTCTCAGCTCTGAGCCAGAGTTCTGTTTGGTGATCTTCACAAGCACTTTCAGATGTGTAATGCAGAAGTTTGATGGAATGCCTGCTGTGGAAATAGATTTGCTGTGAGGCCCCTTTAACTTCTGGTAGAAACAGAGACAAAGTGTAGATTGGTATCGCACCTTCAGAGAGAGAGAGTTATTTGCCTTCATGACCTATGTTTTTCTCAAATAACATATACTGCTTTAAATATACTACTTTTGATAGATTTAGTCGAGGATTATTTTTACATTCATCCACAAAGGGAGAAGATTATTATTTGATTCTTGAGATCACTGCAGAAAACTACTGCTACTCTTACTCCAAAGACATATGCAACTCATCTTGTTTAAGGCCTTTCCCTAAAAACTATCCAGCCATGGAACTGGGAAGAATTCCTTTTGGCTTGCAGATATTGAGGGAAAACTGCAAATTATATACCTGGCTTACTGCTAAATGAAGCTGAATAATAAATGGAGGCAAAGCTAAATTTCACTCACCTCTGGAGTATGAGTAGGGTCCTCTTTGACTCACAGTACAAGACAGATATTGAGATACTGGAGCCACTCTGGCCAAAAGCATGGAGGAGATGAGGGAGGTGGAGGATGATGTACCAGGAGGCTGAGACCTGCTCATGCTCAGTCTCAGGAAGAGAAGGCCAGGGAGGGGAATGTCTAATTGCTGACTTCAATTTCCTAATGAGAGGGTATAGCAGAGGCAGAGCCCGAGTCTTCTAGAGGTGCACAGCAAATGGAATAAGGCCAACAGAGGCAAGATGCAACAAGGACAATTCCAACCAGATGTAATGGGAAGGATTTTTCATGGTGAGGGCAGCCCAGCACTGGCACAAGATGCCCAGAGATGTTGTGGCATCTCCTTCCAGGGAGAAAATCAAACAAGGCCCTGAACAACTTGATCTAAAATTGAAGTTGTTCTTGGTGTGAGTGGGGTTGGATGGGGTGACTTCCAGAGATCCCTTCCAATCTGAATTACTTTATTGATTTCAGCTGTGGGTTTCTTAGTAAGTATATATGGGCATGTAAAATCAGAGTTTTGGAGACTACCCAAGTGAGAAGGACAAAATATACTGATAGAAAAAAGAATGACAAAACAAAAGAAAGAAATCTCTTTACTCTTTGGGAAAAACACACATAGTGATTTTGTCTTGAGTTGTCAACTATTGTTTGCAGAAAATAAAACTTCTTTAAAATCTTCATGCAAAGCAAGACAGCTGTAAGTATATTATTTTTGCCTTGATGTGAGACCCCAACTGTTATAAAAGTTTTAACTTCCTTTAAATATTGTAACATGCAGGGAAAAAAATCAGAGCAAGCTAATGAAAAAGTTTTAAAAAGTGTTCCTCAAAACAAATTAATATTTTCAAAAGCTATAGCTTAGTGATTCCTAAAGAGGCAGAAGATTTTGGCTCTTTTTTTGTTTCTGTGACTGCCTAAGCTGTTCAGTGATGGGATCCTGGAGATCTTTAAAAATATTTAGAAACAAGGAGGATATTAGGCAGCTACACACACTGCTGGGGCTTTGTTTGAGGAAGGAAGAGCTCCCAACAGAGCCAGGTGTAAGGCACCACGAGGAGAGGGGAGTGCAGAGGGGATAAACACCATGTATCAGAGAATGACAGGTAGGCTGAAGAAAAAAACACTTATTGGAGTTTTTATGAAGTTGATACTGGTGTATAGGTAAAGGAACATAGAAATACAGTAATTACAGTGCGGTTCATGTTATTATTTTTGACTTAATCTAAACACATATTTGGAAAGGAGGGCTTCCAACCAGGCCTGTATTAAAGTTAATGAATAAAAAACCCAGTCAGGCCAATGGAATGATTCAGTCATTCTAAGAGAACTGGAAAATAAAATAACGTGTTGTAATGATTTTTGATGGAAATTGGGATGAAATCTTAATTTCACTTTTTTTATAATGAGTAGTAAAACCCAAGATATAGTAGGTGATCTCCCAAATTTGCTGCTGTTGTTCCTCATAAAGTGAGTGCACAGAAGGAAGGTGAAATAGTTCTTTATTATAGTGCAAATGCACCATAAGAGGAAAAATATCAAGCTAAAAAATATCAAATTTTCTTCTTTAGGTAGGGTAACTCTTTGAAGTGTCCTCCAGATACTTGTCCAATTTCAGTGCTCCTCTGGTTCCTGCCTATGGCTCTTTCAATATATTCATACTTACATGCAGGTTGTGTTTCACTCCTAATCTATAAGAGCTGGGGGACAGAGGTGATAGAAATAATGGCGTCAATTGCACATCATATACTGTAGGTCTTTCATCTCGAAACTTCTTTCATCTTTTCTCAGTTTGCAGCCTCTTGTCACATAGGTTACATCAGCCTGCACTAATAGCCTACACTTATCCAAGCTATAAAAATGTGTAAATTGTTAACTGGTACCCACCTGTCAAACTACTTTTCTAGGAGAAGGTTCCTTAAAGAGAGAATGTACTATGCCCCTCCTTTCTCTCCATCTGCTAGAAAAGCTCATTTCTTATATTCTGTGAGAAAAGGCTACTGTCAGAATGTACAGAATCCTATTATGTGCTTCTTGGTTCCCTGATAATTTTCTGGGGTGTTGAGACTTTTTTATACATTATTTAGGACTGAGGAGTTTACCTACTTTTGAACTCAAACCCGTTTTGCTAAGCCACATGCGTGGCCTGGCTCAGGCTCTGTTTCCCATTTGCTTCTGATCTTGGGCTGATGTGTAACAACTGAAGTAGAGACAGAAGGTGGTTTAAAGTACAGCTTTTCTTGAGTAACTTCATGTCATGAAGTGTGTGTTTATCTTTGTTTTGTCCTCAGCCTGCAGGGACTAGAACACATTTTTGGAGAATTTTCCTGTTTCTCTGCTATGTTCTCCAGAGGGTGGAAACAGAAGAAGAGATGACAACAATGTCACACACTTAAATACATGTGAGTAATGGCACAAGCACTTGTTAAGTCAGATGTTTCTTTGAAACATCAAAAATTATTAAATTTTCATGGGAAGCTTGAAGCATTGCGTATTAAAGCACAGTCACCATGCTGTACATTTTTAATAGCAGCCCTTGGCTTCCCTTTCTGAGACCATCATGGAAACACACCCATGAATAATTCTTTATTAAAATTATCATGAAAAATGGAATTGTGTTTTAACCCACTGATGTTAAACATTGTATGGATGTCAAAAAAGTGGATAATTTTGTAGGGACTGTTCTGTGAGGTGTAAGTATTGAATGGCAGTCTTAACGTTTCACTGCCCTCAATGAAACAAAGGGTTTGGAAATGCATTTTGAATAAATTGTCAAAACAACATATCTTCTGAACTATGGCCTTGGCTCTAGGAAGCTGCAAAACTGTGCTGAGCTTTCTCAGAGCTTCTTACAGAAATCCACACTTGGGCTATACACGTAAACAAAGGGGCAAGGCCTGCAGCTCTCTGTGCCATAATCCATACACAGCAGGAACAGGAATGCCGGGTCAAACAGCACTTTTTTTCCAGGTCATACTGTGTTACTATGGGGTAACATCTCATGGTATAATAGTGCCAACTCAGGCTAAAAATTGTTCCACAGTCTGGAGCTGCTGCTACACAAGATTGTGCATTGTGTAACTTTCTATCACGTGAGCACATATCACTTCCAACAATTACCCAGGAAACAGCAACAATACACCCGCGGTTAGATTTGTGTATGCAGGTAAAAAAAAAAAAAATTCAAGAATTAATTATTTAAATTTAAAATACTACTAAATGTTTGAGCATGATTATTTCTAAAAAATTCATAATCTTGATTTGCTGATGCAATTGCATTTCTATTTGTGTAAATAGTAGCAACGACAGGAAACAAAACCAAAGGAAACTGAAAGGGTCAACTGCTGTCAGCCTCAGGGCCAATATTTCTTAGTTCCTTGGTACAATACTAAGCAGCACAAGTGATTTTTTTCAAAATGTATTGTTGTAATGACATTGGAACTGTGTTCACCTGTTATGAGTGTCATGAGTTTCAGGTGAAAGCAAAGATCATAAGTGAACCCACATATTTCCAAATATTTTTTAATGGGTGCAAGAGATTTTCTGATCCCATGGCAAAGCCCTGGCAGTACCTTACTCCAGAAGTGGTCTCTCTGTTCAGTGGGCAGCATGAAGACCGCTGCACTGGCATGGATTTTTCAGAGAAATTGCTGTATACAGCCATGGCTTGAAGCCATTGTTAATTGCTGTAATAATACATCTGCACACACAAAATACACAAGTAAAGCTCTCATAGTTCTTAAAAGCTCAATTAGTACTTACTGACACTAGCACTTACATGTTTTCCATATAAAGAGCTGGGGTGAATATTTATTTGAACTATAAAACTCAAGGTTACTGCATAGGAAAAGCACGTTCCCTCTGTGGTGGTGTTTTCTCCTGTCCTCTAGCTATGCTAGAGAAGATCAAGACATCTTCCACTAAGAAGAGAGGGACTGCATCTCCAGTGGCAGCTTCTCTGAGTTCAGTGCAGGTTCTTGTACTCTGGATAATAAACCTAAGACAAGTTGGCTCCTTAAAGACCTGTGTGAGATTGTAGCGGAGACATCATTCATCTGTAAGAGATTAATGAGAGGCCTTGATTTGCCAGCCCTCCTACAAGCACCTTACACTTCCTGACTGATATTTCCTGTGGCAGCTGTAGTCAATGCATTTCCAAGGTAGTGCCACATTGGAAGCTTTATCACCTCCTCAGCAGCTCTGCTTATGTTGGCTCTACACAAGGGACAGGTCTTAGGCCATCTTTTCTTGATCAGTGCCAGCCGAGTCCCCACAGAGTGTAAATGGGCTGCTGAGCTACCAGCTTGCCCTGATTTGTTATTTTTTCTTTGCTGTGCTGAGTCAGAATGCCTGAAGGTAATTCCTGTTGTTCAGCCAGTACTGTTAGACAGGGACATTACTTTCCATTTTGTGACTTTACAGGTCTGCAAAGCACATGAGACATTTATGATGTCACATAAGAATTCTTTTACTTAGTATAAACATAAAACTTGAGAATATTGCCTAGAGAAGAAATGTCCAACTAAGGAAAAGAGAAAACCTTCCCTTTTGTAAAACTTACCAAAGTCTAAGTTATAGTGAGCAGAGAAACAAATACTTCTGTACTTCGATAATAGTTGGTCTGTGCTAAGGCAAATAAATATGCCATGAATTCATGAATGATTTTATTAAAATATTTCCAGATAATGTATTTTGATTTTCATCTGGGCTGATTTTCCAACATTCTGTTCAGGATTGGATGATTTCAGTCTGTAGCTGCTTACAAATGGTTTTTGCCTTAGATGTAGGTATGTATAATAGCATTACCTCTGTCATAGAATAACATGCTGTTAGGGTACATTTTAATTGCTTTAGTTTGGGTCAGTACATCAAAATGCATGATTTTTTCTGTGATTAAAATTTTGTGGGCTTTTAATAAACAAAAACAGCCCCCCACAACACAAATGTTCATTTGTTCTGAAGTACCTGTTTGTTAAACCCTCTGAATGGACAGACAGATCATTACCTTACATCTGGTTCTCCTAAATATATCCATATATATTTAGAAAGTTAGCATTTTATCAAAAGGACCTAAGTTCACATTGCCAGTTCCTTACATAGGGAAAATCTACATTTAATCCACCAAACCTTCTAGTTAATGCATTACAAGCAGCTCTGCTGGAAGAGAACCTCAGATATGTTTTCTCCCAAGCAGTGCTCACTGCATTCCCATGCATTTTTAGACTCACTTCTCAAGGAAATTTAAAATATAGAAACTTTCTTCTGTTGTTTCATGCTTGGTATTATCATGGGATACTGACAAGAGGCCTGAAGCTGTTTTTAAGAAAGCATAAACATGTGCTGTTGCTCATTTTAAAACATATCTTCTTTTTGTTCATTTTCAAATATGTCTTTTCCTTGAAATTGTCATGATTCACATTGTTCTTCATATTTTCATCAGATAAACAACCTGATTGTGCCAATCCCTTAAGTCCATCAATATCAATGTTTTTATCAGCAGACAGGCTAGGTTCTCTTGCTGTTTGTTTTGCTAAGGGATTTGCTTCTTTCTTCCCCTGACTTTTCCTTAAGACAATGAACATTTATTATTATCTTTAGTAGATATTCCACATGAAATTTTTTCCTTAGTCCTAATTTTCCTTCAGCTAAATGCAAATGAAGCCATCCTAAGCAACTAAGCCTGTGAAAGCAGCAAAGAACTGAACCTGCTTTAAACACACTGACATCTCTGGAAAACTTGTATATGGGAGCTTAACATCTCACAAGTTAGCTCACGATGTGAATCAGCTGGAAAGAGTATTAGATATTCCACTACAATGCTTGTACCTTTTGGAGGTAATTTCTTAAATAATGATCCCACTGTATTGTTATCAGGTTAAAAAATCCAGCCTAGGAGAGCAAAAACCCAGAGCGGGGGACACAGAGGTTTCAGCTGTTTGAAGCAATTTCTGCCTTACCATCCCCTCTGACCTTGAACACTCTCTGCATCACTAGGGCCGAGTTCTGCTTTTCTCCAGCCCCATAAATCAGCTGTTTCCTCTCTGTAGAGAGGTAGGGCTTTGGTGGAAGGGGCAAAGAAAGGCCTAGGTTAGTTGTGAAAATAGTTTGTTCTTTAGAAATGTGACAAAAGAAAGTTTTTACTATTACTGCTTCAGATAAGCAAGGGACTTGACTTTGGTTCCCTTTTCCCAGCTTAGTGCTCTCCTGAGCACAACAGGGCACAGCCACAGATTTTTTTTTAAAGCCAAAACAAACCTTTAAATTCTTTCAAGTCTGGCCTTGCAAACTTCAAGTGGAAGTAGATGCTGCCTTTCAGTAGCATGTGAACTATTGAATCTCACAAAAGGTAAGTTTTTCAGGAGCTTAATCTGAATGTTTCTGTTCATGCTGCCTTTGGGCAACTCTTTGATCATGAAAGTTAAAGATATTGTTGTGAGGCCTGCGACTCCTTGTGCCTTTCTGTGTCTCACAAATTCAGAACTGCGTATTTAGAAGCTTAGAAAGTTGATGTGTTAAAATTTCTGAATCTACTCCCTTACATTTTTTTTTTATTTGTTTGGTTTTGGCTTTTTGTTGTTGTTTTGGGTTTTTGTTAAAGTAAAGCTTCTTGTACATATAGGGAGGCCTCCGTTTAATTAGAGCACTCAAAGAACCCGTTAGCAGCCGCAGCTGAGAGGGATGATGCTGATGAGCAGGTGGGGAAGGCGGGGCCGGTCCCTGGGAGGGGGCTCTGGGGGCACCTGTGGGCAGTTGAGGTGAAGTGGCAGGTCGGGGAGACTGCTTAAGGGCACGGGACGGGTCAGCCCAGAAAAGCAGGAGCCTGGCTCAGGAGAAAGTTTTAAAAGAAGGTGTTTGTGGGCTGCCGTGTGAGCTGCGGTGCGGGGCTCGCCTGCGGCTGCTCGGGCACAGAGCGAGGGGGCGGCTGCTGCTGGCGGTGAGTGGCTGTGGAAACACTGAAACACGGGCGTGCTGCCACACTTGGGACTTGGGTTAACAGAGGGCTCTACTGGAAGGACTCCTCCATGTTTTCCGAGGGTATGAGGGGAGGGAGAAGCCCTTTCATGGGTGTCAGTATGAGCACAGGAGGCACTTGTGACCTCCGGCGGCCGTCGGGCAGAGAGACGGGAGTGCCTGGGGCAGATGCAGCTTCGGTCTGTTTAAAAGCAAATAACTCAGAGCGTTGGCATAGAGTTTTAGTGCCTTGTCTTACCTTTCTTATGATGAGGAGAACTACAGTTCTTGTCTATGGGACGTTATATTGAGTTTAAAGCTGAACTTTAGATGATCCTTAGAAGCCTGACTAACTGCCTGCATTTTCTCTAGGAAAGCATAGGATCTTTGGGTTAGCTGAAGGATTAAATCTTTTGTGTGCTGCAATTTTACTTTTTGAAAGCAAAGGTGGAAAATTCCATGATAAGATGAGGAAAACTCGGAGCTAACAGGGACTGCAATGGTGTGAGATGGTTTTGCAGGTTTTGGTCTGTGTGGGAATTGATACGCTTCTTTTGGGACTGTGACTGCAGCAGGCAAGAGGTTTTTATGTGTGGTTAAAGTTTTCATGGCATGGATAAAATATAAGCTACTGAGTAATTTCTAGAAACGTGATTAGAAATAAGGCTTCGGTGACGAGGACCTCTTGCTGTTAAATGGTGTAGCTTTAGAGTTGTAGGAGTAAGTGCTGTGTTAAGCAAGCTCCTTGATGGGATAAGAGCTATGCAGCATAAAGGATTAATTAACTAATGCTCAAGTTGAGAATTAGATTACTCAATAGACGGTCATTGTGCTAGATAATTGCCACCTGTATTAAAAGTCATGTAAGTAAAGGAGTTGATTTCTGGTGATTATCTCTTTGTATTTTGTTTTCCCCTTGGGCTGTGAGGGAAGGTAGTAGGAGAAGGTGGAATATAGGCCCTTGCTCTCTAGGTACTGAAGGTACCATACCTGACCTTGCTGGCAGCCTTCTTTTGTGGGAGTAATAGCTCTTGAGAAAACTGTTTCCACAAAGCAAATTTGCTGTATTTTAGTTAGGAAATGAAATGGATTGGGTGTAATTACCATTTCCATCTGCCTCTTCATTCTCTGCCTCACTGAGGTGTACATGCCAAAGGTGAATGTTGGTGACCTTCATGAAGTCCTCAGGTGTGTCAAGGGCAGGTATGGGGACTAATTCTGTGCATCACAGTGGCAGGTGCTTTGTTTAATTATGGACAGAATGTGAGACTCTACTGGGACAGGACAAGAAGAGTGTGAAAAAAATGTCTCTGGCATGAACTCATACTGGGTTTGTCTGGCTAAAGTACAGTTAAAGATGCTACGACATGTCTAAAACACCTCTGGAGAGGAGTGAATGCACAACAGTTGGTCTGAGTTCAACTTAATTGCACTTCTTTATCTCTTCCCCACCCCTAACCCCTCTGAGGCAGAGGGGTAACACCCAACATATGTGCCCTATCTAACTTTCAGTGAACTCAGCAGAGGGGAGGATAATGAAGCTTTATAGTAAGCCGGTAAGTGTTCTCAGTGGTCTTATAGAAAAGCCTGTCTCTCCCAGTTACTAGGGGTGCAGTTTTCTTCACCTCAGCTACCTTTACATGCAGAAGTGAATTTCTACTGTAGTGAAAAAAAGGCTAATGCAGTTCATGTATAAAGGCTATAAAATGCCTAAGCAGGCATGAAAAGACTGCAGCCTCTGCATTTGGCAGGGATATAATTGCCACTGGAGTATCAGCTTGCAGTTCTAGAAGGAGGCCAAAAATTGGAGGCTTTAGAGGAACCCTTTTTTTGTCCCAAGGACAAACTCACTCTAATAGTGTATCAAAGTAAAGGCTGAAGAACAATGTGGTCTGTAAATATATCCAGCCAGTTCACTAATTTGATAGAGAATTAATCAGTCAATTCAGCAGACAAAAAAATGCAAGAAAAAATTAATTTTATAGTCTATTAGAAAGCAACTTGCACAAAGTTAGGAATACATACTTAATAATTTATGTAAATTAATTGCTCCTGGAAGAACATATCTTGGGTGATAATTATGTTATTGAAACATCTTGTAGCCCACTTAGAATGATTTTCAGGAGTGTATACTGTAGTTCAAGTGGAGATATCATATGCGGCGCCGTAATATAAGGCAGTCTCATGGCCTCTGAATGTGGGGGCCCTTGGGCTAAAAGATTATAGAGGCTACTCTGATCTGGAAACAGAAAAAGGAATCATTGTAACATATTTCTGTAACTGAGCTACAAGTGGGATTGCATATTGCATTAAGTGGGAGAAAACTGCCGCCTTAAAGGTGAAGCAAATCTGTGTGATCGAGTGCTCTGCCTAACTGATTAGCCAGCACCAAGGCACTGCCTGAATGAGGGAGGAGAGGAAGTATATTTTTGAACTGACAGATCCCTTCTTTTAAATCCCTTAGATCAAAAATTTATCTATAATTAGCAAAAGGCATCCATATGGTGACTTTTCCAGTCCCAGATGGGTAGCTGTCATTTTGCACATGATCTTTGCTTCTCTTTTGAAGAAGAAATGAGTAATCTTGGAAATATTAATCTGACTTCAACTATATTTATCTTTCTATCAACAAAGATGACACACTTTGATTTCTCTTTGGGTGTGCACACTATGTGCTGCAGTGCAGAGGATTCCAGTTGCCATAATTTCCAATGGAAAGAATAATGATCACAGGGAACTGTAAGTAAGTTATTATGGACTATTTGTGTATTTAAATAGAAAAGCTAGAATTTTCAAGAGTAATGATGCAAGGATATGCCAGACTTGGAACTTGGTTGCAGAGATGATAGAAGGTGGTCTGCATGTGCTGAAAATTGGCTCCCCTTTTCAGTGATGTGTTACCTGGCACAGTAGCAGCTGTACACCTGCTCCTGCCTGGCAGGTGACTGCTAGGAATAGTTATGCCAGAACAAACAAAAAAGTAAAAATAATTTACTGTGCCAGAAAAGAAGTATAGGTATCTGACTTATCTTCTTCTCTTAACTACTGCAGTACTAATCCAAAGCATGGATGTTCTGTCCTTTGAATACAGTTTATGTGGTGCCATAACTTGTGTGTTTAGAGTTCCATTTTATTTTTTGGGTAGTGGGGATTGGAAAGTAATTGTGTGTGTAAGGGGAAGGTATTTTGTATCAGGTGCTATGTCTGTGTATGACTTCCCTATGTCACTTTACAAAAAATAATCTTGGTTGCTTGTGCTCAAATACCCATGTAGAGAGGCCAGCAATCTCTCTAAGTTTAGTGCAAAGCCTTGACATCCCTCTTAGTAAGCATTCTCCTTAAAATGCAGTCTTATTTTGGAGGGGAATAAATGTTACAGTACAGATTTTTGTTACCACAGGCAGTGTCAGAAGCAAGAGGCCAGATCCAATCAAATGAAGTAAATGGAATTACCCCGAATTTACTCCTGTATAAGTGAGAGCTTGTTTCAAGCCCCAAGCTACATGAAAATGATTGCTGTTCTCTTTGTCCATATGAAAGCTGACATAAATACAACCTAGAGTGAACTTATTTAGCAAGTGATAGGGTACATTTTTTTCATCATGATAGAAAGGCCTCAAGAATTCAAGTCTCAGATGCACTAAGGGTGCCTGAGTTTTGTTAAGATCAATAGGAATTAAATGCTTAAGTGACTCAGGCCTAGGTCTCTGAAAACATTCAAGCATCTTTTAGCGACTCAGTAATCATAGTTCTTTCTTTTCAGTGATGTCCTTGTGATAAAATTTGATTTCATTTTTTTAACAAATACCTGTGAAGCACAGGTGATGAGAATGAATGTCAGAAGCTTATTTTTTAGATTAACGTATTTTACAAGCAATTAATATTTTAGTACTGCTAGCCTAATACTAGGTGAAATTTTAGTGTAATTATGTACTTCACAAGTATCTGTAGGTAAACTTTGCAAGTATCTGTAGGGGTAAAAGACCTAAAAACTAACTTCATTACAAGGGTGTGGGACGCCTGCAGTTGCTGAGGAGAATCCCCACACAGACACTCAGGTGCAATCAGAGAAGAACAATGGTCTTGAGTTCAGCTGTGTTATGACTTCAAAAGCATTCAGTACTTCATAGCGTGGAGTTTTTGATTTTTTGTGCCCCTAAGTGTAGCAGATGTTAGAAGAGAGTTTTTGTTTTTCTATCAAGCTTTTTCTATCACCTGTTCTATGATTTCAGCCTACTACTTCAAGTTGCTCTTCTGTTTTGCTTTGTATATTCTTTTACCATTGCTGTAGATAAAGATTAAGAGAATCCCTCTAGAAACAAGCCCACATGGGTTAGATCAATAAGAAACCAGTAGGAAAACAACATTGTTTTGGTCTGTGTGTTCCAAAACAGGATGAAGAAATGTGTGCATCCAATGATGAAGTAGCTTGCTATCAAACAAGTGATATGTGGTTTATTTTGCTCTGTCTCTTTCAAGCTGTGATGATTAGATAGTGAGAAGAAACTGGAGGTTTTACAAATACTAGATTAAAAAAATCTAGTACTTAATATCTGGTAATTTTGAGCTGGGCCTCTAAATTCTTGACTATGTATGTAAATTTATTGAACTTGTGTGTATACATACTGGAAGAATGCGCCAAAGATTTAAATATTGTGGCAGAACCCAGCTCCAGTGGGTATAGAAATATTTACTGTGTACCTCTCATTCCAATAAATCCTCCACAAATAAATTAAGCCACAGCTAAACTGTAACTAAGGCTGAATGATTTGTGGCCCCAGCTGTGTCAGATCTTCACTTCTCAAGACATTGTGGAAAATGTAACTTCAAATGAAACAGCAAAAATTATTACTCAGATTGAATGGGGGATAACCAATGAAAATATTTGAATTGAATGGTTTTCAAAAAGAACTGGGGAAGGTTTCTGCCCCCACACTTGTACCTTAAAACATGCAGTGTAAGGCTCAGCAGGTTAAGACTTGACATCTACCAAATTTTCAGGTTTGGCTTTTGAATTTGAGGGTTGTTTTAGGTTCTCTCAACTGACTTTTCTTCTGTTAGAGCCTGACAAGTACCAGTGGGGAAAAAGGGTATGGATATTTTTCCATTTACAGTTTCTGCAGGAGATTTGTTACCACATTAGATTGGCACAATTCTTACAGAAAAATACCCAAGGTAACAAAGTACACTTAATCATACACAGCACCCTATAAAACAATACTTTTTTTCTTGTTGAACAACAGCAGACACCATGTCCAAGTCTTTCTATCGTCCAAATGGTTCAAGATGAGGAAATTCTGCTGCTGTGTTTTAGAGCTTCTCCTAATAAGTGATTGATGCTTAATAAGGCCTATATTTGCACCCCTATGGGTTGTGTTTTTTCCTCAGTTTTCCTAGGTGCAGTCAAGAATCAAAATTCACATGAAACAAAAAGTTAATGAGTCCCTAAAATTTACTTATTGCTGTCTAATTGTGTTTTACTTGACTTCTCTTAGAATTAATTACAGCTAAGGGAGCAAAAGGCTGAATTCATAAGGTTGAGTGTGATTGTCAACTTATAAAGAGTTTTTGGGTGACCAAAATATCACATAGCTCTAGCTGGTAAAAAACTTCATCTTGTGCCTTCTTTAACGTTTGATGCCCTTCAGTCAGATGTAGACTAAACTATATTACTGTCATATATACTTCAAAAACCCCACAAAAGGTCCCAGTCAATCAGGCCAGGGGAAACAGGAATCGTTTTTTGAAAGGGAAAGTTTGTGAATAAAGGACTTAAAGGTGTTCAGTGGGTGAAGCTCTATTCAGGTGTGGTTTTAACTCTCTAGGACAGAGTTATAAACTTTTTGCAGTATAAGCACCAAAGTAAAGGGAATGGTCCTATCAACATTTGTGCAGATATGGCACCCTCCAGAGAGGTTTAGAAATCTGATTCCTTTTCTGTTCTTGCTCTGATCTTTAATTGCATGCTGTTTGTCAGAATCTGGGACAAACTTAGAGCTGAAGGCTCAAGAGGACACTTGTATGTTTTGTTATCATTAATAGGAGGATGCAGGGATATTTTTATGTACAGCAAAATCTAGAACGCCTTCTCAAAGCTTTGAATTCTGATTCTTTCCTAATGCAAACTTTAATCTGCTGTAGACAGTATGTAGATTTCCAAAGCCTTTAGCAAGTCTAAAGGTTCTGTTTCTAATACAAATGTATAGAAAACAGGGATTAATTTGTGCAAAGAGGAATCATTTAGAATGCAACAGCAGGGAACTACAGGAAGTATTGCCCCTGTGTTATTGCACATGCTGCTTCCTCAAGGCTTCAGTCAAATTAGAAACTGTGTGAATGAGAATAGCTTCACAGAAATCCAAAAGGAAAGGTACAATCAATGTCAGTCAGTAACGAATCAATTATACAAAGACTAATGTTCAATTATTTTATTGTGTCTAATTTGTTTCCCACACATTTGTCATACATTTGCATTCTTAGGCTTCACTGCTGTTGGATTTATTACTGGACTAAGGTCCATCCAGATATTTTTCTGTACTTCAGGATCACTTAAACACAATGAGCAAAATACTTACAGACAGTTTTTAATAGCACTGAAGTGACATTTCATTCTGGGCTTTGGCCATACTATTATTAGTCAGATCTATGTGCCCTTATGTGGGTTCTGAGGGGCTTATTTGGCAAAGAGAATGGGTAGTAGCCCAGTTAGATGCAAAACCTATTTGAGACTTGCCTGGTTTTTATAACACCAAAAGGCATATAAAATCCCTTCTGGAAATGCTCTGCTGAAATTTCTGTGCATCCATAAATAAGTGTGGGAGGCTTCTCTACATCCTTTCTTACAACCTGTTCCTGATTGCTCTTTGGTGATGTTGTATCCCCTCTTCCCTGACAGAGGTGGGATGATCAGAAATTTCCACTGCACAGTCAAACAGTAGATGTGATGCTGCTTCTGGGCACCAAGAGGAGTCTGATAATAAGGACACTCTGCTCTGCAGGAATCTCTCCATGTGGGAATTGTTCTATCCAAACTGCAATGTTATTCCATTTCTAGTGTCCATTTCTCAATTACTTGCAAACTGTTTGCTTTCCTAAGGGATGCATCATGTTTCAGTACTTCAAAATTATGCATGAAATTTACTGCTCTATGAAAACAATGGGTTATTTGCTCCTCACAAAACCAGGACTCCTGGGACTTAGGTGATTAGAGAGTTGCAAGGCTGCTTTATCAGCCCTGTTATAGCCTGAGTTACTGCCTTCAGCTGTTCTTTATCTGCTACTTACAAATGCTTGTTTGCATCCATGTTTTCTGCTGCTTTTTAATCTCCTTTTTATCACTGTGTCACTAAAATCTGGTTATGCCACTCTCCTCTAGTTACACATTTTCTGCCTCTCTTGATTGGGTAGTTGTAATAATACTATTTCTGTGTTAATGGAAAGCAACTTTTTAAAATTCTTTTTCCATTCTCAGTCTCTGAAAAGCAATTCTACTGGGTTTTTATTTATCTCTTGCTGCTACTATTTGAAATTACTGGGAGTAATTTCAAGATTTTTCTTTTTTTTATTTTTTCAATTCTTTTTTAAATCAATGTAATCATCAGTCAGCTCCTGTGAATAGGAAGCTCTTTTATTTTATCGCTTTTCATTGAAATACTTTTCCAGTTTGTTTTGGAAGGTATTCTTCTTTGCCTTTGGATTTAGAAACAAAGGACACTAACATCTGTTATCAAATAATGCTTTATTGAAGATTTGAAACAGTTGTTGAAGTGCTAGAAAGCCTTTAAAATTTCTAAATCTCTTCTTGATCTACAATAATTGAAAATCCTACCTAACCATTTTCCAAAAACATTAAAAGCCGAGTTGCTGGATTTAGTCTCTGACTTAGACTGACAGGAGTTTGTGAAAGTCTTTCTGCTCAGTTGATTAGTTCATTCTCTAATAGGAATTATTGGGATGGTACCTACCTCTTGGGCATAGTGTGCTGAAACTGTATTGAGAGGTGCAGGAATAGCCAGTGATCCCATCATGTCGATGTTAATCTGATACTGGTTCTCCTTATGTTCCTTTTCATGAAAAGCCCAAAGATACTCTATCATCCAAATTACATGTAAGCCTTTAACTGGCTGCTCTCTCTATCTGTTCCTAACACAGGTCTCTTGTGTCAGCTTTTTTTCTTTTAGCACAGAATCATTCTGTGTTTAGAAAGCAGAAGGAGAGGTTTTGCATTTCGATTTAATTTAACATGACATTTCAAGTACCCTCCAGGATACTTTTCCCTTGGTTTTTTAAAATACATAATCAGAATATAGTATTAATTCTTTACCTTAAATAATAAAATGATTAAGTTATTTACTTTATCATGAGGGCTTTGTACTTCCTAGAACTGGAAGTTTCTCACAAAAAAGAAGCCCACAAGAGGCAGTGGCATTAGAAGTAATGCAGAACACCACAAAATGAATTCCCAGGTAAAAAAAATCTCCAACTAGGATGAGACTCATAGGATGAACTATTATTTTAAGTATGTAACTAGAAGCATCTGCTTGTTTAACTTGTTGTTTTGCAAGACACTTTGTTACTCCTTAAATTTGAAAACAGCTTGTGAATTTTCATGCAGCGTGTCTTTATACACCCATCCAAAGATACCTTGTGATGATTCAGGTGTTAATAATATCTGTGAGGTGCATCCAGTATGGTTGGGTGCATTGAATGTCTTGCTGCAGAGAAAGGCCAAAGCTCATATTAAAAGAGCAATCATGTATCAACTGGCTGAGATCCTTACTTGGAGCTAGTGTCCACTGAAAGCTAGAGGAAGATCTGCCTCCCAGGAGGAGACTGGATGTGCTAAGTATTTCTTAAGAATGTGTAGTTATATTTAAATATGGTAAATGTCTTACCCTTCTTAAATGATTCTTTGTTTATGAACCTGGCAGGCTTATATGGCAAAGGGTGGCAATGTAAGGTAAGACATGTGGTGTATGTGTTCAACATATTAAACTTCACAACTCATACTGCAGATCTTCATTGTGGTTACAAAATGTCTGACAAGTAGTGCTGAAGTATGATACCCAAAAAATCCATTATTTGTATCCTGGTGGTACTGAATCCCATTTTAATGAAGTTGCATCTATTGGAGTGCCCTCCCTGCAGTCCTTGGTTCCAGGTTACCTTCACCCATATCTGGAGCTACCTGCTGATGAGTATTTCCTTGCCTCTTACTGCAAAATTAATAGTCTGTTGAAGTTCAGCCCTTCACACAGTTTCCAAAATGCTTGAGCTCCTCTGGGAATTGAGTTTGCAGTAAAAATGTAAAATAAGTCTAGAAAATACACTGAAAAACATATTGGAAGTAGTTCAACTGTATTTAAAGCTTGGTACTGTTGTAGCCTGGCTTAAGCTCTGCTATAGGAATAGCTGATACCTGTGGCAGGGAGGGGGAATCAGCCTCTGGCTCATGTTCTGCCTGTCCTGTTGCTTCTCTAATGCATACCAACATTTTATTGTCACAGATGCCACCAGAAAGGCTTTTTCCCTTTCATTAAATACTTTCTGGGACAAAGCAGGTGAAATCACTGGTGAGTGGGAAATTTTAGCCTAAAGTAAAATAAAAGGCTACAAGTTCTGTTTTCCTTTCTTGACTGTGTTACATCAGAAATATGGTAACATTCATTTCATTAAATAGAAGGAAGGTGGGGATAGGAAGCAATCTGAAATAGGATGGACCTGATTTTAATCTGAGATGGTCCTGAGGAGAAATTGTTTTAGGTGTTAATTTGAAACTACAGGCTGACAAGGGGTTCTCGGTGAACCTTTGGAAACAGACGCCACCACATTTTCAGTGAGAATCTGATACTTTGCAATCTCTTTGTATCTTTGGATGCTTTCTGGTTTAATTCTATGTTCTATCTCTCTCCAAATTTGTTACAGGGGTTTGTAATTTCAAATTTCCTTCATAGTTCTTGGTATCCACTGTTGCTGGTCAGTCTCAGAGTTGGTATTCTGCTGTTATATTTAATAGCTCTATTTTCTCAGTTGTCTCCTGGTCTTTGAATAAACTACAGGCTCACAGATCTTGCTGAGTTTTTTGTTCTCTAGCTCTTTCTCTGCCTGCCTTTATACTAGACTGAAGCTTCCCTCCCTGAAAATGAGGTAGCTTGCAGAGGAAGAACAATTTTCTTCTTCTCATCAGAAGGTTCCTCCTGATCCAGTCACGGTTTTAAGGAATGTGACCTTGTGCCATAGAGCAGCAGTTTTATGTATTGCACCTCTTCACGTGCATATTCTGAAGTGTCTGTAGCATTTCATAGATTTAATCTGGGGCTGTGCCAAGACTTCCCATACTTTTGTTTGTGCATTTGATATGTCTACTTTTAAACTGTTAGTTTTGAACCTCAGTGTCCCTGTTTTCTTCTATCAGCTCCAGTAATGTCATTGTGTTTGCTTTGGTTTTTAGCAGGAATCCTCTGTGGGATACACACCTGTGTGTCCTCTGTGCCGATGTAAATCTCAGGCATCATAGACCACTCTATGAAAAAAATGTAGCTTTTAGAAATGTTTCCTAATTTGACACAGGAAAAGCTAAAATCTAGTCAAATAATAAGGAATCAAGTTTGATTCAATCAACACATTTCAAAGCTTTTAAAAAAAACTAGCTGTGTCTAATCAGCCTATCATAGCTGATGTCTACCTCAGCCACAATTTCAGAAACTTTTTCTTCTCTTTCTTCAACAAAAATTACTTAGGAGCATAACTGTTCGGATAAAAGGGTGCTTTTCTTTATCATCTTCAAGCTGTTTTCAAGGAGAGAGATTTTTTTTCCTCAGCACAGAATTTGGTTTCAATTGTTTTGTGCCTTAAAAGAAGTTAAAATATTTCAGCCAGTATTTAAGACATTCTAAGCAACTGTAATTACTTTCTAGTTTCTAGCATATGTTAGGGGCTGATGCACTCAAAATGCAGTGGTTTTTTTTTTTAAATTTCATTTTCTTTTCCTTAAGGGAATTAGTGGAGCTGAATTATTCTGAATATGTTTATCTCCCTTAATGATAGTGACTAGGCATAGCTGCAGTGTTAAGTAAGTGGTTAAGAACATTTCAAGAGCCTCTTTCAGGAAATATGTGAGAAGCAAGGAATTATATTTGGATTACATGTGAGTTCTTTAAAGCTTCACTTAGTTCTACTCCTTGTCATTTCAAGTCTGAACAATGGGAGTAGCAGTGTAAGCCTTGATTGTAAATATAATTTGTATAGCTAGGATTTTCCTTTGTCTCTTTAACAGAGGTATTTGGTCTAAAATTCTTTGAGGTGGCTTAGAAACCATGACCAAACATAGCTGTGTAAGTGTCCATGTTGTGCTGTTTTATAATGACCGAGTTCACTACATGGAACCAAGGATATTGCACTATTCAACTCTCCTTGTTTGTCACAGGCAGTGATGCTTCATTGCTGTGCTTCCTAGTTTGTCACTATAAAAATTAATATCAACTGTAAAAGAGAATAATTAGTTAATTACTTTGTATTTACTAAGCATATACTGAGATACAGTTCAGTGCTACCTAGAACATGACAATGACTGTTTTATCTCCTGCTAGTGGGCAAAACAAACACCTGCAGAGATGGGCTTAATTTAGCACATACAGGGCATCAATATTTTTGCATTAAAGGCAGAGATTTTCCAGTCCATCAGTCTTGATTGCTTTTGTCACAGAACACATGGAAAGAATACAGTTCTCCAGTGAACAGCTTTCAAAACAATTTTTATTCTGTCCCTTCAGACTGACTGCAAACTCTTTTAGATTAGTGACATCTACAGCTTTATAAACGCATCATGACTTGAAATGTCCACATTGTTAAGATTAGATTAACTGTCTGTTGAGGTCAGACTTGTGCAAAATTTTCTTTGATTTGACCTCATACCCTGAGAGCAAAATATTCTCAGTGGTTCTGAATGCTTCGTAGCTCTGGCACCTCAGCTCTGCATGTCTCTGATCTTGGACCCTGGTACATAAACCAGAAGGCCAGTGTGTCACAGGTGATTTATGTGGCACTTCTGTTCATGTGTTACTGTGTGAGACTCTATCTGACGAGCTGCTCTTTAGATTTGTCTTTGACAGTTCCTTTGGTGCAATATGCAGCACTGTTGTTAGACAGTACATGTGCAGTCTTGCTTGTACTTCATCTCTGAGCAGGATTGTCAGGCAGTGCTTGACAACTGACAAACCAGTTAAAGGTGCCATCTGTGAGTCAGTGAGTCTAAATAATTATGCCCAGCCTCTAGCACGTGCCTGCATTCTTTGAGATAACCCCTTTTGAAACAGCATCTCCACATCAGTAGGAAAATAGACAAGCTATGCCTTTTGTTCTTTCTGTTGCCTTTATCTTTCACTTACCTTCAGCAGTTTTTGATACTTACTAGTGATGTCTAGAAAGACTCTTGCAAAGCTTTATTTCTGTAATATTTTCCTGCCCTTTTTGCAAAATGAACTGCTGGGAAATAACCGTGGTGACACAGCTGAAGGTAAGTTTGCTGCACAATTAGGCCATGGGATTGGCATGGAGTCTGAGCAGATCCCCTCCTGTTGGCATCCTGGCAGTTGGGCTGTTCTCACCTGTGTCTGTGGATGGATTGCAACATTCTCTGTGCCAAACGTCCAAGGATTATTTTCCCCCTTAGGAAGCTGTGAGAGAATGTTCCTTCCAAATACAGAAGGACATTTAACAACTCCTGCCTTCCAATGACAACAAGCCCTTACAAGAATAAACTCAAGGATTGTAGGTAACCCGGGCAAAAATATTGTAGGGACACAGGTGACGCCTAAAGCCTAGACACAGCCATAGCACAGCAGTTCTTTATATACAATAGTCTGCAATTATTTGGATTTTAAAAAAATTGTAGACTAGTTCTTTGCTTCTAATTCTAGAAGGTTCTTCAAGCTTGATTTCTTTATTGTTTTTTTTCCTTGACTTTTTTGTTTGTTTTTGCTCTTTCTTACTGCATCTTTCCTTTGAACTTTCTTTTCTTTTGTGTTATATTCAAACTGAGAGATGCTCCAGATGCTTCAAATAGCCTCTCCATGACTCTCTTGGCACATTAACCCCACCCCAGCAGGTTTGTCTGTGCATTCCACACAGGGAAAACTTGACATACTGATATCTCATGAAGCCAATGCCAATATGTCCAAGGTACCCCTTGGGCCAGAGCTATTTATGTTGCTTTCTTCACTGGGGGCAACATTAGTTTTCACAGTCAGTAAATCTCAGCAGTCTGAGTACTGGAATCTAATTATCCTGTTCTATTCAACCAGCTGCTACAAAGAGCTGAAAAGGAGAATTCCCTTTGGTATGCAGGTTTTGCTGTGTTTGTTTTGCAGAAGGATTCATGTTTCGCATAAGTAACAAAGAAGCTCAAACACACAACCTTACTGTAGGTTAGCACGAAGTTTTTGACGCAGTTGTGTGGCTAAGCCAGCAGTTGTTTTACTCAGGCTAAAAGGATCACTGCTGATGGGCTTTGGCCTGAAACCCTATGAATGCTGCCCTGAAAAGTTAAGAATTTAGCCTCTTAGTTGTAGTGTGTGGTCTGGGGTGTGGCAAGTTGTGTACCTCACTGTCTCCTCCCTAGTGTAAGTCCATGTTGACATGTGGGGCACTATTAGCTCAACTACTGTGTTGTGTGAATTTATCAACCACTATGACTAATTTACTGTGAAGCTGTAAGTTGATCACATGTCACTGTTAAATATCTGGGTTAGTGAAGAAAATAAATTCCAGTTCTGTACAGTGATGCTGAAGGCAGTTTTCTCTGATGTTGGAAGTGTCCCAGTGTAGGGAAATAATAAGTTTTCTGGGAAAAAACCAAATCCTAAGCCAGGAGGTTTGGGATGGTATTACACATCTGTAGAAGGAAATCTGCCTACTGTGTATGAACAGCCCTCATTACATAGACCTGCCAGGTATAAAAATAATTTTGAGAATCAGGAGCATGTCTATTCTGTCTGTATTCTTATGTCATCTTCTTTACTTTTACAAAAAGAAACAAACAAAAAAAGCCGTGGCTGGTCACTGGCGGAGCTCTGTCTACTGAGCGGTGCAATCATTAATTTTCTTCCAGCTACTGGGAAGACTGCTTAAAAAGTGCTTTGCACGGTCTCAGGTGGGAAATGAGGAATCAGGAGGTGGATGGAAATCAGTTCTTTGGCACAGCTGTGCTTACTCAGAGTTTTAGATATAGAGGGCTCAGTGCATTTCATTTATATCTATTTGTGCTACAGAAGGTGATCTGAAACCTGTGGCTGGAAATCTGCTGTGAATTAGAATTCCCAGCATCAGCTTTCTCCCAAAAATTAAATGAATCTATAATAAGTTAATTTTCTTGGGAATAAAAATGTCAAATGTTGGCATTTCTAATTAACAAGGCGTGTCAGTTTTTAAAAATTTAATGTGTCCCATGCCTCTACCGAATAGTCTCTTACAGATGTAATACTGTTCACTTGACACCTCATAAATAATAATTTTCACATGAAGACTTCCATATAGAAGACATTTTGGATTATCCGAATGAACTAATGTGTAAGAATTTCATGCATTGCAGAGAAATGGGTGAAATTAATCAGAGTACTGAAAGTCATCAAGAAGAACAATGTAACTTTGGTTGTAACTCAGTGTTGATGTTGTTAGGCAATAACCTCTCTTCTGTTAATATTTTATGGAACTGGGTCAGCAAACAAAGACTATTCTCCTTTATAGGAGCTCCCTATGTGAAAGCAATTTGCTGATTCGCTTTAGGGTAGAAAGAAGAAAGTAAGGTTCCATAGCAATAGAGTGACTTTCTCAGAGTTTTTATGTGCATGCAAGTTTAAAAAAAGAAACACAAGCAACCCCAAAGAACTCCATCAGGTGCATTCAAAAATCCTGTTTCCAAGAGGTGATAAGGCATCTTATTTTGCCAGAAGTTACATGCTACGAAGGTTCAATGCATTTCCAAAGTTGAAAACATAAATTATTGTACAGCCAGATGAACCTGGAGCAATTAAAAAAAAAAAAAAACCAACCCAAATTAAAATGCCAAGCAAACAACCAGAACCCAAACCCACTTGTTTTCCTTAGAGAAATAGGACTCTGCTATAAGGAAGGCTTCTGCCTTATCAGTGTTGCAGGCCCTCGAGGAGAACAGGAGTGTTGCAATCTGGATGAAAATCACACCTCAATTGTTTGGATGATCTCAGTCTACTCCTGGTCAGAGTGAGAGAAAAGAATTCCCCGGGTTGAGTGTGCTCTGACAGACTCACCTCTCCAGCAGTTCAGTGAAGAGCACATTTGCTGGAAAGCAAAAAGGATGTGGAGCTGGGATTGTCCATGTGTTATTAAGGTGCTCTGCATTCCCCAAGCAGTGATACAATTGCATTTCCTGTCGTTTTTTCCCTCACTGAGGGAGGACTGGCCTCACAGATAACATGTTGGTTGTGGGCTTGCATGGGGGAGGGGTGGGGCACTGGTGGTTGATGTAGCTGTGTGTTGGTTTGTTTTTACACCCTGATGTCCTGCTACTGTATTTTCTCCATTTTAAGGAGATTGAGTTTAGCCAATCTCAAATTCCTGAGTCAGGGGTGCTCTGAGTTTCCTGGGGGATGTTTCACTTGCTCAGACTCCACGCTGTAAGCATCAAGTATACTGCACTTTTTTGTCTGTAACTACCTCCCTTATGCACATGCTTATCTAGTTCTGTTCCAGATATGGTTTGGTTTGTTTTAAATTAGGTTTAGCAGTAAGTAACCTCTGTTGATCTCAGGAAATTGGCTGCTGGCTTAAGGCTGCATATTGCAATGAATACACCAGCTAATTTTTCACAAATTTTCCTTATTCTCGGGACCAAAGCTTGAGGTACCAGGCATTCTTCTGTTTACTTGGCATATGTGATGTGGGTACATTTTTATTGCCCACATTCCACCTCTTCATTAGTCTCATTCTCTGTTTTCAACTCATTTAAAATGTCAGGATCTGCCACTTCTCTGCCAGTTTCATGATGGCCTACACTGGCAACACCCTGAATTGTGCTGCAGTCATTTCTGCAGGTGGAGAGGGCAATGTCTCTTGAGGTTTCTTTTGGATGATGTCAGTTTTGGTATTTGAATGCTGTGTATTGAAACTTTATTTTCTAGCAGCCTTAATCTACAAATCTGATTATTTGGGAACGAAAGAGAAACCTGTTGCTGAAAGGGACTTACTTTTATAATTGAGCTCACTCAGGAAATCTGCTGTTTTGTTAATTATCTTTTATAGAATATACAGTTGTTTTGTCTGTTCCTGTTTCCTGGTGGTGTACAAAATAAGAAGGCTCAGTTTGAGGTGTAGCCTTGAGGAACAAGCCAAACTGTTTTTTGCATGGACCTTCTCCAAAACTTCTCCAAAACTTCTACTGACTTGCCATGTTCAGGAAGGAGAAGTCAATACATCTAGATTAGAAACTTTCTCAGCTTGGCATATGATATTTGCCATCTCTGTTTCCAAGCAGGCTATATATATATATATTTTTTTTTTTAAGTGTATCATGATTGGAAAGTATTTTTATTGAGTTGACTAAAAATACTTTAAACTTAACTATCAGACCTTTCATTTTACTGCCCCTTATGTAGCCCTACACAACAGCACCAAGAATTGTACCTTCCTAGTAATGAGAACCCACTTTGTACTGCAGTGAAACTACTCCAGATGTGCAGTAGTGGTAATTGAAGCACATTACAGTCACACACGAATTCTCAGACTTTGGGAATCGGGGTTTTTCCTGATGAAACCCATTGCTGTTGAGGCATTTCAGTACAAGGAGAGCAGCAAAGTCTCCTGTTATTTGCTGAATCTTGATGTTAATGAATTGTGTGCTCTTATAAAGTAAGATAATCAGGTTTGCAGTTAGGTTTATTTAGCTCTCAGCCAAAATAAAATTTTATCCTGGTCTTGTGTGGCAGCTTTGCAGCAGAGATCAGCTGTGGAACCTTGCTACCAACACTGCATGCTGAGATCCTTCTTTCATGCAAATTTTGACTTTTTCTGTGAGCAAGTGATAAGCTTTATCAAACATGGTAACCTAGCAAATGAGAGGCCTCTGTATTCGCTTGAAGGAGTGTTTCCTTTTGTATGCCTCCTAGTGACCTTAATTTCAATGTGATTAAATTTTGATCTGTTAATGATTTCACTCTGATGGGTGATAGAGAAATGAGGAACAAGCAGGAAAAACTGGTACACTGTTGTTTGGAAATGAGCTCATAAAAAAAGTATGTGACATAGACAATTCAGCTGAATTTCAAAATCTTTCTCTTACAGTTAAATTGTTTTATTCTCATTATTATTTTGTTATAAATGTCTGGATTTCTGATTAGGAAACAGATTCTCAAACCCAACTTGACTGAAGTATATAGCAAAAATAACTGAAAAAACCCTAGAGAACTTGAGCAACAATGTTTCCTCTGATGCCTGTTGCACATTAAGTATTTAGAGAGCACTATTACTACTTTATAAAGAACCAGTATTGGCAGAGATGTCAAAATCTCAAACTTCTTATTGCCTTTTTATTCTCAGGTGCATTCTCTAATAAAATAAAAGTTCTAATGGAAAGGGAAACACTTATATACCTGGAAAATGTGAGCTGTGGACATGTATGTGACAATGCCTGCAAAAAAAAAAAACCCCAAACCAACCACCCCCCAGGAGAAAGAAACCTCACCAAACAAACTGAAAACCCCCAAAGATGTAATGAGCCTTCTTCATGGGTCTACATTTAAACTCGTACTAGACAGTCTTATTGGGTTTTGGCATTACAGTCTGAGTGCAGGTCTTGTATATCCATCTTCACATACTTGCTGAGGAATAAATCCACCTGAAAAAGGGGCTTGGTTAAAAATTCCTTTTCCATGAGCAGGGTGCCAAAATAGGGTGTCAGATTTAATAACCACTTTGTTTTAAAAGCTATAATTAAATGTAGATACAGCATCATGGTGACTTTGATACAGAAAATACTAAAGATTCTTTTTAGTGTGGTGCTGTTCTTTGCATACTGTTTGACCCTTTGATGTTAGGTATGCACAAGGAGAGACCTAATGCAGCAATATTGGATGTTTTTTCTTTGTGTTTGTAAATATTTGTATTTGTATTTCTATACCTGACACTGTTATCTGTGACAAGGCACAAGGCTTCCTTTACATGGTGGAATGAACAGGCTCCTGGATCACTGGACCATCCCCAGTGTCACAGTGAATGTGGCAGAATCCATCAGGGGGAAAAAGGGCACGAGCAGCTACAGGTGGTGTTTTACCTGAAGTTTTGAACTAGCATTAACAGAATGATCATGAGCTCAGAGCAGTTGCTCTTTGAGAGATGTCATTTCTGATTTCTAATTACATACTGCCATCAGTTATGGCTATTTGTAGAATTGCAGAGCAGTATAGGCTGCAAAGGGCTTGTGCAGGTAATTCCAACTCTCTGCTTAAAGTAGGATCTCTCACATTTAGCCTATAAACACCTTCTGTGCCTCTGCATAGCACAGGCAGAGGTTGGTACTCATTTAAACCTAAAGAAAACACTCGGCCTTGATGCAGACTTGTAGCTTCCCATAAAGTAAGTACTTTTGTGTCTAGTCTAAAATTGTGTGGGATAAATGTTCAGGCATTCATGTGAATATTACTAGAGTTGCTCTGTATATTACTAGAGTTACTTTTACCTCCAAGTTTGTATGAAAATAATCTTTTCAATTTAGGTGTAAAGGCAACTCTAGCAATATATATAACACACAAATCCCTGAAGTTCATCCAACATGGACCAGAAGTATCAGCATAATCTCACTGCTCTTAATCAGATTTCAAATATGAAAACACAATGAGGCAGAATATAGAATCTTCCTGCATAGTAGAATACATTGTGAAATGAAACTGAAGAGGTTACTATGAGTGTAGATCAGTTCCTGTACCTATTCCAACAGAAATCAAAGCTTAGCATTTGTATTTCCCATCTATTTTTGAGCCAACTCCTTTAGCTAGTCAGGAGCCCATGATCTGGCAAGCATGATGTCGTTTATATATTTTGTCCTCCACATGAAGCTGTGAGCTAAAATCAGATGTAACTTCAGTGAAATTTGCATGTACTTTAGCAGGCACCCCAGTTCAAAGAAAAATGGGTTTGTACAGACCTTTGCAGCATCTTTGGCAGTTACATGTTATAATGTAATGAGTATTTTATATGTAAAAGGGTCCTCAACTGTGTAGATTTGAAAGCACCAAAGAAGTGTAACACTAACAACAACCACAGGTGGTTTTGTTCAGACAATTCAGTATGTTTCAAGAGCATCATACCCTGGATGCTTTTTCCAGTCATCACATGCACTAAAAATGTCTCAAATCTGCAGCACAGCAGCTTGTGGTGTAGCTATGACTAAACACAGGTGAGCCCAACAGGGTAGCATTTCCTCTGTTTCCCAATATGTCTCAGAGATGCACTGAGTGAAATGAGAAAGCTGTCAGCAGAAGGGAAGGGGATAACATAAACTGGAAAAGGCCAGTCAGTACAGAGAAGGAGATGCAGTGGATGGTCAGCTGAGCTGGTCTGGCTGGGCTGTGCTGTGCAGCTGCCAGCTCTGAGGTGGTGTCATGTCTTGCTCTTGGCAGCAACTTCACTTCAAAAAGTTATTTTCACTTTGAATCATTTCAACCCTGTGACAAACTGCAGCGTGGGGGACAAGTACAGTGGCTTGGGCAAAAGATGTCAGAGGGACATGGCCGTTTCTGAGAGTGGTTTTGCCACTGATGAGCATCTGCTATGTCAGCACATCCTGCAAGAATGGTGATGCAAGCACGGAGTTCTTTGCAGCAGCTTAAACAATACTTAATCTCTGTATAGACAACCTTACTCATTATTAAAGTGGTCTCAATTTGGTTTGATCTAAATTACAGTCAAGGTGAATTAAGACACATGAAATGAGTTATTTAAATTCTGAATTAAACCAACTACATCATTTTATGCAATTTAATCAATGTCCTTCATATTCAGACACTTAAAGTAGTTAGCTTTTCTACGATCTTCAAGTGCTGTGGAAATTTCAGTCTGAAAACTCTCATGGGGTGCAGTACAAAGTACATTTGGGGAGTACAAAGGTAATATCTTTCTAAAATCACATTGGCTAAATTTAAATAGTTCATATATTATCTTTATAGACAAATGTCATATAGAACAAGGCTGAATGAATGTGCTGTGAGCTGACAGAAAGCGTTTTTATGCACCCAGAGAAAATGACCAGTAGAAGTTTTTGTGTCCACACCAAGAGAAAAGCTTGCTGATGAATTTTATCATAGTTTAGAGTGAATAGAATTCTGTTACCAAGGCTGAATATATTTTGGCAAAGCTTCAGGGCAAGGCTAAGAGATCAAGATAATGAAGTATAAAAATTAAAAATGTTTTGATTCTTTCATTGGAACTAAACTGAATTGACACTTTGGTTTTAGATTTAAAACATTTAGTTATGTCCTCAAGAAATGTAGAGAACTGTTTTCAGAAGTGTGAGGATTTCTATAATAAAAAATTATTTCAAATGTATGCTATTATACAGTTTCCCTTTGATATAGGGCTTTGATTTAACCAGATAGGTTTTCTGATTTTTTTTATAATGTAGCAAGTTCTAAATTACTTCCAATACTGCCTGCCTGACCCTTGCCTCCTTCCCTCACCTATTATACATGGTAATCAGAAACTGATTGCCTCTGCATTGTCATAATTTCTTCTTTCTTTCCCCTTCTTCCCCTGAATGTATTCAAGCAGTTGTAGGGCATGTACTTAACAAGGTGAAGGGAAAAAAATGGAATTAAGTCTGTGATGCAAGGTTCCAGGAGGACTCTTCAGGAATTTGCCCATGCACGAAACTGATTTTTCTCCTCATGCTCTTCTTGCTTGAGAGAACCTTGCTAAGGTCGGAACAATGTCATTATGATGTCTGTCTTACTAGAAAACACCAAGGGAAGATAATTTAAGTGAGAACAAGGTAAATTATGGTAAAAAAAACTTGAATGCTTTGACAAGTGTTATTTTAAAGGATTCAAACCCAAGTTATTACTTAATTCTTCTACTATGGCACCTTGTTCCATGCTGGAGCGTTGGAGTAGGGCACGTGTGGGTAGTCAGTTACTACTGAAATCACTTGCAGTGTACAGAAATCTCACTTAGACTGAATTATAAACTGGAAATGCATATTTTTGAGTATCACTCCCAAAGTGTCCTCACAATGTTCCTGTGAGTAATGAAATGTGTGGAGACACTGGGGGTTTTTTAAGCAAGAATTTGCTCAAACCGGTGACTAATAACTGAACTTTTGTAGACTCTCTCTGTTATCACAGAAGTCCTACTTAGCTTTATTTTGTGAAAACGTTTTCAGTTTCCCAAGCAAGAAATTCCTTTTGAGAAAGTATTTTCCAAAGCCCTTTGTTTTGAGAGGTTATCTGAACTGTAAGCTTCACATGGAAACCTTTTGGAGGATTTTACACCTGCAGAATGTTTACATCACTGTTTTGCAGGCTAGAGTTCATACCAGTTCTTCACAGTAGAGTTCAGTCATTACAAGATTCAGAACAGAGAATTCTTCAGTGCTTACATGTTTGTTCTCAGAAGGAATTCACAAATTAAACAGCAAACCTACTATGTTCTGTGTAATCTTTTTCTCTTTTTGGCTAGTTTCACCCATCTCATGTTGGAAATAAATTCAAAACTATCTGGAGCTCTCCATATTGTAGCTCATCTAAACATCATTATACAGTCTTAAGGGGCCCACACTGTGCAGCTGCCTGGCTGGTTTATAAAAGCCACTAGATCTCCTGCAAGGACATCTCCTATCATAAGGTATTACCTGCTAACTGCTCAGTCAGGGTTTTTTTGGTTCTGGTTTCCTTACCTTAGCAAATGCTCTACAGTGAAGGCATTAAGCCACTGGTTTGTGTAGCTTTTTTTCAGCTGCATCAGTAAGTGGAAGTCAACAAAAGAGAAATTAAACTATAAAGAAGAGATATGAGGTTTTTTTCCTAGACAATAGAAAGCATTGGTAAGAGTGATTCATTTCTCAAGTCTTTGCACAGTTCTGATTCCCAATAGTTAAGATTTCCCACTGTGCCTGTTACCTCCAAGTAATGATGTTCATATGCTATGTTGTTCCTAACAGTGACATTTTCTTTTGACATCTTCAGTGTTCCCAAATACCCAGTGAGAAAGATATCCAAGCATGATAGTTGTGTTTTAGGGACATAAACACCAAACTCAAAGGAGGACATTGCAATTACAGCTCTCTTACACCAGGCAAATCTCACTTCCTCTAACCTGGCAGTGGCTGATTTAGGACTGAAATCTAACTCCCACCTCTTTCTTTTACACTTCCAGCAAATACTCTCTGTCCCTAATACTGAGGCGTTTTTTGTACATCAGCAAGTTTGGTTTTTAATCAAATATGGACATAGCTGGCTCAAATGGCCTCAAAACGTTGTAAAGTGTTTATGACTTTTTGATCATTATATCAAAATACGTCAGTGTGCTGATCATTTTTCTCTTGGGAACCATTTTCTTCTTAGAGTAATGAAGCCCAGGACTTGTTTCTCTCATTTCTCTTTATATCATCCTAACAGCTGAGAGAAAAGGAAGCTGTCACTAGGTGATAGACTTCTGCCAGACTTGACTGCCAGTTGAGTCTGTGATGTACTTCTATGCATATTTTTTCGTTGTGTTTTTACCTAACATTTCACAAGCATTGTGTTGATGCAGTAAACTTCAGTGTCTCTGTTGAAGCTGCAGTTACAATGCCAGATTACATCTGCGATCTTCGAGGCAGTACAAATTAAACAAGCACACTCCTCACTGCAGTCCAGTGTATTGGAATATTTGCAAGTGTCCTCAGAGCTGTCCAAGGATCATTCATTCCAGTGACAACCTGACTGACTTGCACCCCTCCATCCCCTCCAGATTTCATGAAATAATTCACTAGAGAAGAGCATGGACACTCACCACAGTGCTTTGGTATTTTTCGTCCTTTCAAATGATCCCTGAAGTGAGTCTAAAAATGATTTTAACGCAGCAGCCCTAGCATAAAACAGCAAATTTCTGTTTCTGCCATATGGTAATGAAAACTTGTTTGGCCAACCAGCTGCAGATCACCCAAGCCTATCAGATATTGATGGAGACATTCACAGAAAATATGGGTTAAGCATGTTATTCTGAGAAATTTAAGTGAAAATGCAGCAGAGGATTGGGAAAGGCATCCCCATTAAATATTTGGAATCTACGAAATGATATGCTGAATATCAGAGAATTTTCCTGAATCAGAGCTTAAAATGTCTTTTTGAATGGTTTTATAATAATAATGAGAGTCTCTGATGGCATATAGAGAGACATCTATAGTTAGATAATTGTTTTAAAGCCATAGTCTATCACTCCTACAATTTTCTCATTGATACATTCTCCTTTTCAAATTGAGGAGGAGAATTAGCGGATAATTTCTAAAACTATAACATAAAACTATAAAAATACTATTTATTATCATATTTTTATTGTATGTAATAATATTTTAATTCATTCTGATCTAGTATTTTCAAAATTCAGTTTATGGATGGTCCACAGCAGCCTGATTTCATTTTAATATCTAAATATCTTGTGTTAAATGATTTCACTTAAACTTTTGACCAACTTTGTGGTAGCTTTCTTGAGTATTAATGCAGTGTTTGCACCTAGGATGCATGAGACATTTTGTGTTTCTCCTTTGAAATAGTTTGTGAACCAAGTTCTGTCTGTATGTGATCTGTAGTGTTGGAAAAGATTTTAGAAATTAGTTTCCATTTCGTTGTGCAGAAGTAGAGGGAAGGTGACATCTGGACAGCCATTCCACCTGCACCTTGAAAACTCATCAAATTATTCTGCTATCTGTGAAATTTAGCCTTGTCCCTTTAACTCCTGTTTACTGACCTTGGAAGGTAATGATCACAGAGCTAACATATTCTGATTTACTTGAGCAACAAAGACAGGAGTGTTGTGGAATCTCTCTGCCTTTGACAACACAGGAAAGAAAGGGGTGACTATAGCTGTAATTATGTTTCCTTTTCCTCACCCTTGTTATGGATTATCTTAATATGCAAAGTAAAAATCCAATGCTATTTGTTTGAAAAGTTGCTTTAAATGCAAGGGAAGTGCTGCCTGAAAGTCCTCATGTTGTAACAAACTTCCTGGACTAGTTTATTTGGGTACAATTTGATGTTAAATTGCTATGGACAGCAGCATAAATTACTAAATAAGATTCCTGGAGATATGTGATAAATTCCTATTACCACAGGCTTTCTCCTATAATCAACATTTTTTTTTTATTTCATGTTGTTTAAGTTTTTATTAGGTGTTTGGAGATTAGAAGAATGGTGATATCTGCAGAACTGTTTAGACTATTAAAGAGCTTTCAGTATTAATAGCTACGACGGGGTTATGTATGATTATGGAAGCCTACACAAAATACATTGGTGGGAGCTGTGGGGCTGCGACTTCATATGTGGCAGATAAGAGATAAACATTCTAAGTAGGAAAGGATATTAACAATAAATCGAATTATTATAAAGGGAGGGGGGATATGCTACATCTGAAGTATACTTGAAAGCATTCAGAAATCGTACTCTAATATAGGTATTTAAATTCAAACAATTTAATGTTGCTGATGGTTCATGAGAATCCTATGGGAAGTTCCAGTGAACATCAACAAAAATCAGAAGAAATGAACACCCCTGCCAAGCCCAGATATTTAAAATGAAATATTTGTTCATATCTGAAAATCTTCAGAAAATAAGAAAAGCTTTTACAATGGGGATGTACTTGTACAGAGGGCTATAAACAACTCATAGGGTGCTCCTGTCAAATTAGCAGGACAGGGGGAGGAATGTGGTGCTCTGTTACATCCTATTGGTCTCTCAGACAGCTTGAAGTCAAAAGGAAGAGAAGCTGGTGAGTTTAATTACTAAAAGCATGGTGCGAGGGAAGCACAAGGAAAAAGAATGGTAATGAATTTTAACCACTTTAATATATAATAAAAATTAAGAACACACAATGCATACACTATGTAAAATGGAAGTAATTTTATCTGAACTATTTTTGTTACTTTCTGGGGTCAAAATAGAGCTTGGAAAACAACAAATATTCAGTTAAACCTTAATCAAGAAAACATTTTCGTATGAAAATAGTTTCCATGTGCAGCTCAGATGTAGAGGAAAGCCTGTATTCTAGTACTGTCAGCACATTTGAAATAATTTGAGTAACTTTTCCTTAGGTATATTTCGTCAGAAAAATTTCTATTTGGTGCTCTGAAAACACCACTGATTACAAAATTCCCTGAAGAAGCTGAGCTGAAGTACAGCATAATGGCAGTGACTGGGAGCTTGTAGGCATTTCCAGTATTAACTTGAAAAGACTGTCAGTAAAGCAGTGGAGGGTCAAGTTCCCAAGAAGTGAGAATAGGGTTGATGAGTGGAAATCACCTATCCCGGGTAATATTCAGAGCTGGTATAAGAAACTTCTTAAATAGCAATTTATAGTGCCTGTAACCCCCTTGTTCTCCTGCCACCAAAGAGCTTTCAATACCCTTGGAATATGCTATAGGTACAGCAATTCTAGCACATTTACATATTTTAATACTATATTTTCATAGAAAAGTGCTTCAATAATAAGTAAATGTGATATTATGATAGGTTATTACAGTAAGTAATGTTTTTGTGACTACCCAAAGTGAGATAACAATGTTAAAAAACCAACCAACCAAAAAAACTTTACCAAGTTTAAACAGTAAAACAGCTGAAATATTTAGTGTGAAAACAGCTTAAACAAAGAAGCAAAAATTACTCCATATGTGTAATCCTGAGACATGACTTATCATAAAAAGAATCCAAACAAGTGGATGGAAATCTTGAGGGTTTTATTGATTCCTAGGGTTCTGGGTTTCTATTATTTAATGACCTTCTGTTTTGTGGACTGTAGGCAAATTAAAAGTACTTTTCAGTTAACATGAACTGTTGAACTTTACAAAATGGATAAATTAGTCTAGTTTCTTGTTAAATGTTTAATTTAGGTGTAGTAATTTTAGGTTGTAGCTTTCAAGGTTTGTTAGCCATTGCACCAAAGAAATGTCTGTGAATGGTTTGCATAGTTACAGAAGGAATGGGACATTAGATCAACCTGTGACTCCTTTTGAGGGCACCTTTCAAGTTTTAGGCTCTACATCTCACTTGCCTCTGTAGGGAAATAGGGATCTGTGCTGTAGAATCTTCTTGCTTACTGTCTAAGGTGGGCACTAAGAAATCATCAGTGCCAAGACTTTCTGTAAAGGAATAGAGGATGCTTGTGAAGCAGTAGGGAATATCTGCCATGTTCTCTGTGAGCAGGTCTGGACTGCCTTGGGAAAGGCAGGGACTTCCCTGTTAGCATTACCTTGTAAGGGAAGACAAATACGAAGGAAGCAGCAGGGTCACAAAATCTCCCAGGATTACCCTGACCTAGTGCAGTTTACTAATCACTCCTTACTTAGAAACTTGTTTAGAGATAGAAAGTAGGTCATTAGTAGAACTTCTTGAAAAATATTTTCTTTTCTTGTTCCCAAATCAGTTAAGATGCCTGTTCTGTGGTACCCAGCTAACCACAGTCACTGGATGGGCTCTTTTCTTTGCTTTGTAGGAGAAAATTCTGCCTTTTTCTCTCAGCGCTCTCAGGTCTGACATTACTTTGCCATGACATAAAATCTTCCATTATCTGTGGGCAAATAAAGCAAATTCTCCAACTTCCATCAGAACATGTGCATGAATGCTGGCATATCTAATGCTTGACACATTTGTTATAAACAAAGTAGCAGATGTTACCTTACCCACGTATATTAGTTCATTAGAGGGCCTATTTATTTCATTTTAATTTTTAATGTTAACTCTTATGTGCATTTTCATTGCTAGCCGAAAAGCCAGCATGGCTTTAAAGTTAATGCCTTATGCTCCACATTATTTTGCCTCAGATGTTGGGTTGTTTGTTTGTTTGTTTTTTCTTTTTTGTTTCTTTTTTCATAAGACAGCAGGTCTGCTTTTTCCTTAACTCAGAGCAAAATAGTGTCCTTAAATGTGATCTCCTTTTTGACCTGGTTTTGCTTAGAACATACAGTTATGAAATGTGTTTGTATGTTATATATAAGGTGTGGAAAGAGGAGTAAAAGGAAGTTTGGAACAGGAAGTTGGACGAGATCCTCTCGAAGTCCCAGCCTGAATTGTCCTGTGGTCTATCTGAGGTGGCTGACAAATCCTGGTGCCACAGGGAGACCGAGCTAATGATTCACTTCTGCATCAAAGTTTGACGTAAGTCATCCATGAGATGGATTCATTGGTCCTGGCCTGAAGGCACAGTTTTGATCCTGCAGCTCCTGTGCTGAGGTCGTCATCCCCTGAGCATCTTCAAATGACACCAGTCCCCCCCCTGCAGCCACGGCAATCCTGGCACCCAGCCGTGGGAGTTTCTGCACTCCCTTCGCCCGGAGCTTCTCTCTGACCCTAAGGCTGTTACTGAGGATTTCACTGTTAGTGGGTTGTGTGTCAGGACACCTCACCCAAAACTGTCTTACATCCAAGAAAAATTACTTGGCTTTTGGGCTCATAAATCCAGTGATTTCCACAATCTGTTGGAAGAAGTTGTACCTAGGAAATCGCTGTTTAAATAACGTGCCTTGGAGGACAGTGAAGATGCAGTGATAAGAACTTTGATTCAAGTTGATGAGATCTAGTTATGACCTCTAAATTATGAGGTATCAGCTGTATTTTATCTTTGAAATACCTCTGTGAATCATCCATGTAAACTGTTCTTGCTAGAAAAATCTATTAGGAAGAAAGTAGTAAAGAGTAAAAGATTTACCAGAAGTTATTTCTTCAGCGGGTTAAAAATAAACCAAACACTTTTAGTTTTATAAATATTTTATTTTTAGTTTGTACAGTAAAACAGTTATTTTTCTTCATAAAGTAAATAGTTATCAAATCACAAAATGGGCTCTGCTTCCTGAGCATGGCAAGTGAATATGATTTGGTTGCAGTGGTTGAAATCATAGCTTGTTTCCTGCCTCCCTCTTGTCTGTGGCTTGGGTGTGTAAGCACATGTACATTTCTGTTGGGTTTGTACTTTCTAATGATTCCCAAAAGTGATTCCAAAACTGAGATTGTAGACATAGCTGTGAATACACCTGTCTATATGAGCAAGGTGCTTTTTTAACTGGAGTTAAGTGGAGTTAACTAGATAATGATCAGATCCTGTTTTCTTTGCTCAGCAGCAAGAAAACCAACCTGACACACAGAAGGAATTTTATTGTACTGCAGAGAGTTCAATTATTGTAAGAATCATTTGACTATGTCTGTTTTTATTTAAGAATGAAGTCTAGATTAAAAGCAATCAGCAGAGAAACAAAACTGAAGAAAGCAGAGAATTGCAAAGTAGAGAAAGGATATAAATCTCATAGCTCTTGCAACTGTAAATACACAAAATACAACTCTTGCAACTCATTGTGTAGACAGTGACTTCAGAGGCAGGTTTTCATCATAAGCTGGGTACAACAGAGAAATTCCAGGGCTAGAGCTTTGTGAAATGCCAAACAAAGTTACCATGGAAATGAGTTTATACATCAGTTTAAGATAAAAAGATTTAATTATTTTAGGACTGTAGCTGATGATTCTGCTCAGGAGGTGACCTTCTACATCAGCATTGGGGACAGAAAAGTCCTTGGTATTTTTTTATTCACCTTTGATTGATTTAGACAGCTCTTAACCAAACTATTCTATAACATGACAATATTTTATCATAATCTAAACTGAAATTGAAATTCAGCCAAAAAATACTGCATGAAGAAACAAAGGAATATCTGTTACTTCTAACTTGAAACTGAAAACTGTTTTCTTTTATAGTTAGAGATGGAAATCCTGTGAGATGCTTTGACTAAAATGGGTAATAAAAAACTGCAGTTCTAATCTGTAGCCAGAGAAATACAAAAACCGTAATTTTCAATCTATTCAGCTGTGTTTGTGACAAAAAAAATTAACTCCCTTTCATTCTTTTTGTAAAACACAGAAGGAAAAACCTTCTTCTACATACCTGTGAATAATAAAGACATCTAGCAAGTTTTAGGACCTATCAACAGTTTTTGTATGATAACTCTTTAACTGCTTATTACCAATCTTTTGCTAGAAACAGTCTGTATCTTTTTTCCTCATTGCCTAATTTTGAAAACAGGCCTACAATTTTACATACCATTTTGCATTAGAGTGTATAATTCATCCTATTAATGTTCTCTCTTCATTCTTTTAATTACAGTTTTAAATTTTTATCTATATTCTAATTTCCATGGAATTAGGCATGCTAATCCATCCTTTAATAATATGTTTACATTTTACTTCTTTCAGGATGGGAGTAAATTTAGGTGCACTTTAATTTATCTTTCAGTTCTGCATTTTCTGAAATCTGCATTGCAGATTGATCTTTTTGAATATATGCATAGATATGTACCTATATAGATATGTATCATAACACGCATGCCGAGCATCGATGAAACCTCAGTGTAGTTTTACAGCTCCTCAGGCATTATTTCTTTCAGAATTAATTATTGCTGCTGTCACTGCAGGGTAATGAAAAATACTAAATGGATGTCTTAAAAGCTATAGGTATTGTAACTACTCCTGGAAATACTGGAATGTATTCCCTTGCAGCAGGGAATTGAGTCTGGGATAGCTCCCTGTGTCAGTGCCACACTCACCTGCCCAGTTTTTGCCCATCCTGTGGGAATGTCTCTGGCCGGCTCCTGAGCCCTGTTTTCAGGCGTTTCTGCCCTGGGAGTGTTGCACCAAGTTAACAAAGGGTGGTTATTAATAGCTGCATCTAGACAAACCTTCTGTCTTCCAGCAGTCTGAACTCTCCCCAGCATTAATCACTCTAATAGGAGTTATGAAACCATCTATTAAACATGTCCCTTACAGAAACAGACCACAGGAGCTGCTGTAGTGGGTCAGACCTGCTGTACATGTGTCCCCTCTGGCCATAGCTGTCACCAAGTACAAGACACCTCTTGAGAGCCATTGGCTGTTCAACTCTCAGGATAATTCTGCTTTCAATCCCGAGACTAATTATTTTATATCTGGAAGTATCAGGGTTTGCATCCCTTTATTCTCTGTTTAGTTGGCATGCCTCGTTAGAAACAGAAACCATGTGCCAACTCCGTGATTGTTTCAGCTAATGTGGGCTCCCAGGGGAGCTGTGCTGGTATGTTCTAGCTTTTTTCTCATTGATTGCTGCAGAAATACCAATATATAAGGTATTAAACCCCAATATAGTAAAGTACTTACGCAAGTATCTTTTTTTTAATATATATATGTAGTTGCTCTCATTTCAGCCACATTGCTTGTAGGTATAATAATTTGCTGTACCAAAGCTAAAATGCTTTAAATCCCCTTTGATGATAAGGCTGCTGTTTAGGATGCAGAGATCCTCTGAGGAATGTTTCTGCAGTAGTTTCTGGCACTGTGCCCCCATCTCCTGTGCCATAGATTAATGTGCCCATGCAAGCATTGACAGGGCAGGGTGTGTGTGCACATCTTGCTTTTCCTGGTGACAGGTTGGCATCTCCTCTTAAGCTGTGCTTGTGAGTGACCTCTGTGGAACGGTCAAGGTTGACAGCTTGGGGCAGTAATGTCTTAAGCTGCAAAATTCCTCCAAGGATATGTCAGGACTTAGAGAATGACTAAGGAAAGATATGAGTGATCAAAGAGCTGCAGACAGAGGACTGTTGTGTAAGGAAGGCCTTTTCCTATTTTTCAGATCCTGCTTTTTGACACCCAGCACAGCAACAAGCATTAGCAGTTAGAATGTGCCTTGTCATTTTGCTTAGGCTCAAGGAAGTGTATTCTGCTAAATCTGGGCTCCAGGATCTAGCTGAACAAAGTGTGCCAGGACATTAGGATGCTAGTTCATATGACTAAGGTGTAGGATTTGATTACTCCTTAAGAACTGGATGTTTTATTTCCCTTTTTAAGTTGCACTGGTGATCTGCAGCCCCACTTTTAATTTGGAGCTCTGCTTTCTTACATTAATTTTCTACATTTTGCATGCTTGTGCAGTGAGGAGCTTTTGCATATTTTTCTTAATTTTGTTTTTAGAGGAAAAAATGTGTTAAGAATGGATAGAAGCAATCATTCTCTTCCTCGCAGGAGTAGGCAGCAAGATAGGTCTCCACATTAAAATACAACATGTAGTATTACAGGTTATAAAAGGTAATGAGCCACTATAAAATGCTTCAGGAGCTGAAGACTGCCCCTTTTCCTTAAGCCTCACTAATTGTACTGGATCAGACCCATGAGGCTAAAGCAAACAGATTGTCTTCATCATGCACAGACTCCCTGTTGGACCCTGACACAAAGATCTGCTGAGCCATTGGTTTGGCAAAGTTCATTAATGAGGAGGTAAAATCTGAAATATCTTTCAGAAAAATGAGTAAATCATAGAGAAATGCCATAATTACTGGTTCATAGAATGGTTTGGGTTGGAAGGGACCCTAAAAATAATCCAACCCCTTCCAGTATTTTTCCTTCTGACACCTTCCACTGAAGGTGCACTTAGCCCCACTGTCCATGTCACCAACAGAGGTGTTAAACAGTTCCAGTCCCACCACTGATCCTGAGGAAAGCTGCCTGTCCCTGCCCTCCACTTGGACAGTGAGCTGCTGTCCTCAAGTCTGAGTGAGACCATCCAGCCACTTCCTTATCCAAATGACCCCCCATTAAATCTGCCCATTCCACAGACTAGGCTGTCTTGTGGGACAATGTCAAATGCTTGGCACAAGTCCTGGTAGATGATATCAGATGCTCTTTCCTTACCCACCAGTGCTGTAATCATATTGTAGAAAACATGAGCATATCCATAAACTATTGGTATGTGTGCTCTGTGTTTTTCTAGCAGTTTTAGGAGTTGTGAAAGGCACAAGATTTTGATTACAACATTATGGCCATACACACATCACCTCACAAACTGCTGCACCTGCCTTCCTGCCAGAAGTGTGCTTTGTGTTCCAGGGGGAGTGAATTAATATCTCAGACTATCTTACTTTGCTTTTAAAATTATTACCTAAATCTATTTTCCTGTTCCTTCCTTATGTTGTTCTGTCTTTGATCGCATCTATATCTGGGGAAAAATGGAATAGGAAAGATAGGGATTTAATTAGTGGTAATGGCCAGAGGGTATAACTGTCAGAATGAATGGCTGCTTTCCACTGGTAGCAGCAGAACTAGCAAAATTGTATCACACAATTTATCTACCTGTTGTTGTTATTACTGCACTGGGATTCCCATGTGTGTTGATCACATACTTACCAGGTGATTGATTAGTCTGCTGCAAGTGTACTGAGCCTTTTCACAAATGTTTTCAGTTTTTTCATTTGAAGCCCTTCTATTTTGTCACATCTTGTTTTCTCTGACTTGGGCTCTGGAGAGATCTGTACAACAAGCCTATGCAGATCAGTTTTGCCACTAATGCACAGGTCCCCTGTAACTGATCTGTCCTTCCATTCTGACTAAACTGCTGCATTGTTTTCAGTGAATTAAAAATGAGCTCTGCTGCTATTTTCTCTTCAGTAGGGGTGTACATTTCTAATTTCCTGTTAGAGAAGTTGTTTATTAAAAAATCTGTCCATTCATTATTTGTGTTTATGAAGGTGGAGTGCCTTCATATGCAGAACATAATTAGCACTTGGAGTTGTTTTGATCTAGTTTTCTCTAGGTAAACTCTTCACTAATAGAAGGTTTCTACTGGTGAGAAAGCTCTTTTAGACTCCTGGCATCAAAGCCTAACTAAATGAATGTCATTATTCAGCTAGGTTTTCAGAGCAGTGAAAATAATTTGAAATACCTTTCCCAAACATTACTTTTTATGCTGATTTTGCTTGGGGTAATTTGGGAGGAGGGGGGTAGGGGGGAGGGGAAGTTATGAAATGTGAAATATTTCATGAAGAAATTAAATAACTGAAGCACAGAAGTTGCCCCTCAGTTCGAGGGCTTTATAGAAAAGTGACATGCTGCAAAAAATCTTCTTTTGACTGCACATTAAGATTAGGAGAAGCAAATGGAAAATATCTCTCATTTGAACAGCTGCAAACATCTAAGAAAATGTTTCTTGTGGAAATCTGTCATCTGTTTCTGGTATTTTGAGGTGGTTGCAGTAGCCACTCTGAGGTAGCTCTTTCCTTTGCTGATCTGCCCATTGCACCCTATTCCAACTCTTCAAAAAACTGGGGAACAGGACCCCTTCCTTGATCAGGGCTCTGGACTGGCTTCAGTTTCACCAAGAATGCAGATTAGGACATGGTCACCTACTAACAATGTCAGACACAACGTTTTGAAAACTGGTTGTATATTTTATCTATTATTAGTAATTAAACAAATCTGCCATAGTAACCTTTGAAAACCAGATTGTATTTTCAGCTGCTGTGTTATAAATCTCTATTTACTTTTTCTCTAATGTTACATTTCTCTGAGTACTAGAGCACTACATTCCATGTTCTTTGTGTTCCACCTAATTTCTAAAGAGTGAAACAATATTGGGCTGCTCTTGCTTTGCTGAAAGTTGATATGAAGCCAGATCCTTTCAAAGAGTTACATTCATATAATAAAAATATGTAGAAATAGAAACACAAACTCCTGCTCCAGGCTGTATTTTTGGATCTGTAGAACACATGTTAACATCAACCATGTATTTTCCATTTAACTATCACCTTAATTTAATTCCACTTTAGCAAAGGAGGTGACAGCATTAATCTTCCATATTGATTAATCAAACAGAAAACACTTCCTCACCTGATAGTAAGGTGACAGATTTATGTCCAGAGAATGAGTACTGATATGTTTAATTTGTCTCCAAATTGAACTGATTAGGTGTAGACTACATAGACTGAAGCTGGAAGTTAATTCTTGTGTATGAGTTCTTCTTTCTCAGACCAATAACAAAGACTCCCAACAACTGATAGTTTGGTGGATTTTAAATATTATTTCCACAGGTAAAACAAGTATTTTCCACACAAAGTGCATAAATGTTATATTCATACATACACACTTTTTGCACTCCTAAGACTTTAGCTTTATTTTTACAAAAAATCTAATGAGATATACAACTGTCAGATTTCTTTTGAGTCTAGGCTATTATTCTCTCATTCTGTATCGCATCTTCCTCAAAGAGGAACAGGCATCTCCAGGGATAAATGTGCACCTCTGCCAATGGAACTTTCAATCCCCTGAATCTGAAATTAGAAAGAGCATCACCTGATACGGTTTCAGTAAACAATTTGCAGAATTGTCTCCCTTTCCCCCATAACACAGAAAGTCTCCCATACCATGCAAATTAATAAATGCCATTGAAACAATAAAATGGTCTTTGAAATGAAAATGGAGTAAGAATTATAATCCTTAACTGATCCATTATCACTCTCCCCGTTCTGTTTAAGCCTCTTTGCTACAATAATCAAGTCTGCAGTTAGTCACTGATAAACACACATCGTAGATTAATTCTGTTATTTTCCTGCAGGCTCAGGAAGTACCTTTTGACCATGACACAGCTTGTCCAGTGATTGACAAGGGTTCTGATAGCTTGTTTCACAGATTTTTTTGCATCTTAAGGGCTGAATTTCTGGAGGCAAAAGCTATGCAGAGAGAAAACCTAGTCTTATCAGTGCTTTCCAAAGTCTTGTTTAGGTTTTTCCTCTTGAGTTTCTGCCTGCCTTTACTGATTTAATTATACCTCTCTGTCCCCAGGTTACATACCTGCTGACTTTAAATCTGTTGCCATTTATCCTTTATTAAAGTAACATTCTATGCCTGACGATTTGGCTGACAGCTACACAACTACTGCCAAACTCCCATTCCAATCAAAGATCCTTGGAAACAAGGACATTCAATTTTTATTTTTAATGAAAAGGGATAAATTTTATCTTAATAGTTTAAATATCCTGAAGCTCTTTAGAAGGTAATTAACTTAGATTGACTTGGACATTCTTATTTCTCCTTTCATTCGTGTCAGTGTTGCTTTGGAAAAGAAATTCTTCTAAAAGAGCCACTTGACTCTGCTTGTAATGGTGAAGTTGAGAAGGTATCCAGTGGAACTGCCAATACCTTCAGCCTTAAACTTGTTTCTCTTGCTCTGCCTACCTTGCTTTGAAGCTTAAATTCACATTGGTTCTCAAACGCTGTCCATGGGCTGACCATCTGTCAGAGCAAAAGGGGACCTGCAGCAAAATGAAGAGGAAATCCCTACCACCCCTGTGAATTTCCTGACATTGGGGAAGATCCATTGTGCAGCCTGATTTGTGAACATTTGTCTTGTTCAGAATAAAAAGAAGTCTTTTAGCCATTATTTATTTAAAACAATGCTGTACAATATTTCTCATTAGTAACTCAACAAGATTAATGTCTGTTTACAAAGTTGTCTGCTCTGCTTTTGCTGAATGGGGTTTTTAGTCTTTTTCAAGTCATAGGTTAGATTTTCTAAGAGAAATGAGCCTCTGCATAATAGATTTAAATCTATTGATGAGACTTGCTCCTCTTAATTAGCTCTTCCCAAGGCTGTAGAAGCAGCCTATAGGCTCTTAGATGTCTGCAAGCCATGAGAGGAAAAGTTCTAGACTAGGATCCTACAGGACTAAGCAGGAGTGGTGCAGGAGCCAGCATGTCCATGTCTCCATTTCTCTATGGCTTTCTTCAGCATTTCTTCACTAGTGTTTCTTTATTCCTCTTTCTGTAACCTTAAGCTTTAATTAAATCACCCTACAAAATACACAAATTTTCACTTACTGAGTGTTAGATGTTAGGATAACACATGAATAAATGGATGTAAAAGCCCCATAAAGAACAGGTAATCTTGTGGTCACAACTTAATTTTAGCCTAAATCTAACTGATCTTTCAAAATACTCAGAGGGTACCAAATGAAATTAGCAGGAGGTAGATGCAAAGGAGCTTTTTCTTCATACAATACAATATGGTACAAAATGTCTGTCTGCAGGTGTTGAGGGGCCTAAAACTTTACATGTGTTAAAAGTGACTGAGAAATATAATGAAAGAAAAATAATCCAGTGGGGATCTTTAAATAGGAAGATGCCATACCTGGCTCAGAAAATCCTGAACTGCAAACTGCTGGAAGCCAGGAAAGTACAAGTTCATTTTACCTCTTCTTATTCTGTTCTCAGACTTGCTGCTACTTCTGAGATTTCTATCCATTGTGACAGAGGAGATTCAGGGTGATCCTGTATTATTCTTATTTTCCTATCTAAGTGTTTTTCCCCTTGACCCTATCTTTCTGTTGGGCTTCTTCAGAATTATCTCCTTGGTTAAACATTTGCTATCTATAATGCTTTAATAATAGGTTTTACTCTGGATGTATTCATTCAAATGTTACTATTCTAGATGGCCCAGGTGCTTCTGTTGAAATTTCTCTGCCTCATTTGATTTAATCTTTTTAACAATGTTTGTCCAAGATTTTACATTTGAGTGAATAAAATTAAAATGAACCTCAGCATTTGAAAACTAAGTTTGGGACTCCCATCTGCCATAAAGTTTTTTCAAGCACAGCAAGTTTTGAATGCATTGAAATGCCAAAATTATGACTTTGCTCCGTAAGATTGGCGTCAATTCCTTTCTTTTCTTTTACTGATCTTAGATGTTTTTAAGCTCTGACTGTAGCTGTATTTATACTTTTGGAAGATGACATTATGCAAATAATCTGCTGTGATCAAATTGTAAGATGAAGAGTCTGAAATACACTGAATAATTCCTGCAAATATTGATGTAAAAATCTTTGGCTTCCTTTTTCCCCCACTATATTTGAGCATGTTGTGAAACAGGTTCTCAGGATCTTCTAAATAAGTATTTTTGTAATTGCAGAAGGAGATTTGAATAATACAAAATGTTACCTCAGCTGACATCTAACAATGTGAGTGGTTCCAGATTGCCATACAAATAAAGAGGGAGGCAACTACAGCTGGAGTTTAAAAAGTAGAAAAACAGAATTTTAAGTTGAGCCCAATATATATTGTACTGTAAATGAAAGCTTTTGGAATTCTTTGATTCTTTTCAAAAGTTTGCTTGTATCTCAGAAGGGTTGAAAGAAGGTGAGATGGGTATGAGCTGCTTTACTCTTTATGAAATGGGTACCCTGCTTAGGTACTAAGCATGCCCATGGAGACATCATGGTTTCAGATGTTAATACTGTTATGTCAGGAGCTGGAGTTAAGTGTACATTTATCAAGAAAAAACTGTAGCCAAATGTTGCCTGGATATCAAAACAAAACATTCATGGGGAAATGCTGTTTAAGAATAATTTTTCAACTCAGTTTTTTTTTTTTTTTTAAATTTCAGATTCATCAGTCTCAATTAAGCAGAGAGAGAGAGGAACATCTAATTTAATCATATAACTTTTCATTCTTAAATTTAGAAAATTTAAATACTTTGAAAGTTTAAATGCCTGGAGCAGAAATATTTCAAAATTATCTTAAAAGTTTTCTAACATTTTGAATCAAAAGTAATTATATTCCATAAACCAAATGTTTGAGTCTGCTTTTTTTAAAAATCTGAATTCGGGGTTTTTTTTTGTGTGGAGGTGGGAGAGTAGGGAGAAAGTTGTGTCCAGCTCAGTTAATCTCTAGAAATGTAGCTGTGGTGTGGACTGACAAGGCAGCCAATATACCCACTGTTCTGCGCCTGCCACTGCAAACAAACTCCAATATGATTTTCTGGGGGTGGACTAAGGTTTTTCTGACTCCTGCACCTTAGACTTTGCTGTTATCTTTTGTTATTAACATTGTCCTAATGGCCATATTGGAGGAAGGCAGCCTGGATTAGCCCAGGAATCCAAACTCTGTCTGCTCCACATAGAGATGCGTATTTGGAAGAAGATAAACATTGTCTTTTTGTGGCTTGTTTTTGTTGGTAGTGGTTTGCTACACCTGTTCTGGGCTGCTCTGTTGTTTTTGTCATGTGGAGCCTCCCATCACCTCTGTACTGGGTACTGCAGCAGGCTCCCTTCTCATTCCAAGCTGCCTCAGGCCGGATTTCTGTTGTCAGGGTTCCCTGACAGTTTCTGCCTGGTTCCTGCCTGCCTTGCCAGTGGTGGATCAGGTCCCAGTCTGACGGGGGCGTGGAGTTCAGGTGGATTACACCACATATTGGTATTTTGCATTTTCAACAGCTGATTTCTCAAAGGGTTTATGCCTGATCCTCACGCTCTGCTTTTGGCACCAGGGAATTACACATTGAATGTTGCTGCTCACTTGGGTTTGCTCCAAGTCATGGCAACACGCTGACAATGGCAGATTAAATTGCCTTCTGTTCCTTGTTACAATTTTCAGTTGATAATCAACATGCTGGAGATGTGGCAGGCCTGGTTGATGCTTCTTAGCACCAGTGACCTCGGTATTAGATTTCCCTTGGCACAAAGGGATATGGATTTGTGAGGGTTCTGCAATTATTTATCTCCCTAAAAATCACCAATTTTTCTGATAGTTTGAAGCAATTTCAAGACTCTGTTTAAAAGAGGCTTAGGGTTCCACTGGCAATAACACTGGGTGTCAAGGCTGAAGCACATCGGCAGAATGGAATTGGAAAACCCTTTTCTCCCTGCATTGGACTTTGGCTACTGTTATAAATATATTGGCTTAACAATCATTTGTATTCATACACACAATAAAAGCAAGTGCATCTGACTTCATCATTTTAGGGTTTTTTGTTTCTAGCTTCAGATGCTTCTTTTATCTTCGCTTAGTCTCTTCATTTATATTCAGAGAAACCTCATTCAAATCCAGCTAGCAATTACCCTGTGGTGTAACCATGAATAATACTGCTGTTTACACACACTTAAGATAGCCAATTCCATGACAGGGAATGATATTATATAGATTGATACTGCCTATTTTTTTTTCTATCCATGCTATCCATCTTTTTAGACATTTATGGAATATCCCTTTTCATTGCAACCTTCCATTAAAGCTGACGATCATGTTTTATCCACCCTTGTATTCTGCTGCTGCTTACAAAGCTGAAGGTGTATGCAAGATGCACAAAGTCACTTACAGAAAACTAAAGTACAGGGGGAAAATTATGAAGAGCTCATCTCTAGATAAATTGTAGAAGTGAAAACATGTTATCAAAGGTAACCTTTCATCCTTTTAAAACATAGAACCAATACTGAAATCAAGAGGAATCTTGTATCTAAAAGCTCACAAGCTTCAGATGGCTCCAAGTCATTCTTAGGGGACTGTTAAAACAAGCTGTTAACCTTTATTATTAGTTACAGAGGAAAAACAAATAAAAATTTTTTTTATTTTTTATGACCTGAGCGAACATGATTTCATGACTTTTGCTTGAGGCAGCTCCCTCCAGCAGCAGACTACAGGTTTTCTTTCACTTCACTAGCCAAAAAACAATTTTAGAAAAATCTCATGCTAAAATAAAATCCCTTCCTCACATTTTTTTTTAGCAATAAACCCCTTCCTATGCAGCAGTTTAACAGAGAATGGAGACTAATTAATGCTATAGTGACAATTTTCTCCAGTAAAGAAGTAAAGATGTGCAATTTCAATCTCAAAATACGTTTGTTTAGATTAAATTGCTATTACCAAAAAGAAAAATTCATACAAATTGAAAATTATACAGAAAAGAGAACAGTATGTTAAAAAAATAATGAAAATCTATCAAGACCTACTAAGGGATGCCAGGTCACCTTATGTTGCTCAGGCCTTTCAGAACCCACCACTTGCTACCAGGGACTGGTTTTGTTCCAAAAACTGGGATTAGCTATTGCTAGAGCTTGAAAAAACACTCTTCACTGTCTATTTTTGCAGTCAGAGACTTGCTCTCCTTTTATTGTTTGGTTGGTTTGTTATTTGTTTGGGGTTTTTTTGTTATTGTTTTGTTCTACCTTTTCAGAATGTTTAAGGAATGGCATTTTATTTACAAAAAAAGGAGAAAATATTTAGTAATAATTCTGCAACTATCTTACCACTTGGTAACTTCATTTGCTTAGAAGGTAGAATGCACTGGAAAAGGGAAATGATACATTAGAAGTGGAGATAAATTCATCTGCAAGATAGGATTTCCTACTATATACTACTTCAGATTATAAATATATAAATTTATGTAAATAATGATTAAAATTAATGCAATAACAGATAGTATGTTAGACCACAGAATGAAAGATTTTAGGTAATTCTTTTTGTTGAATTTAGAACTGCTGCTGCAAGAGAAGAAACTTGCTACAGAAGCCAATATTGGGCAGAACAACTCTAGCAGGAAGAGCTCAGCAGCTTGTGGTATTGGGCTGGCTAAGGCAGCACATTCAGTTATCCTTTGGATTTAAATATCCCCATGGGTTTCAATAAGATACCTGGGCCCAGAGCCCTGTGCCATAAGATGCTCAGAGCAAGTTCAGCTCTCAGCCCAGAGGCCTGCCCCAGGTGTCAGGTGCCTGTCAGATATGGACAGAGCATTTCCAGTGCCCTGCTGGGCAGGAGCCAGCAGGGAGGAGCTGGTCCTGGGCAGGTCACTGACGGAGTGCCTGGCAGGATTGCATTTGCCTGTAATGCTGCCTTGTTTGGAATTAAATCCCTCTGAAGGGATCCTGCTGGTACCTGTGGTGAAGCATTTGACTAGCTTTTTCTAGAATTTACAATGATTTTTAGACTGTTGATCCAAACCCTCTAGCAATTTCTGTTTCTCTTCAAGAACGAAGCTTGTGTATATAAACATTAAAAGTTATGATTGCCAGCATTATTCAACAAATATCACCAATTTCCCTGTGAAATAGCTGAATAATTGTTTTGCATTTACATTTATAAATACTAAATGACCTATTCTATACTTTAATGAGATCAATGAGCATTGCAGACTAAATTGAAGGGGTGTCTTTTAGATTTTTTTATATAATTTTATTGAACGAGCTCTGGAGTGTTCACAGAGTATGGTTGTCTGTGGATGGTGATACTAGCACCAAATAAAAAACTATGTGGCATTTCTTTGGCACTGTCTGTCAAGGGATAGGGATCCTCTCCAAGACAAGTGAAAATAAAAATCCTGTTTAATGTTCTTCTTCCAACACACCCCACACTTTACCAATAAAGACCATGATAGGGCTTTACAAAACTGAAGACGGTGATTCTCATACCAACAGCACCAGCAGGGCAAAACAATAGCAAAGTAAGTACTGACAACAGATAGAAAATTAGTGGCCAAAACTTATATGAAGTTCTATACTTGGTAATAATTACTATTTTTTTAGATGCATGTTTGCAGTCATATCTGTAGTTTCTGTTATTTAGGCCAAAGTGTGTCACATTTTAAAGATAAAGCACCTTGGAGGAAACACTTCATCCTAAGAAAGAGTAATTTTTGTTTTAATTTTTTAGAAAAGGCTTTAAGGGATGAAAGGGATAAAATTAAAATAATCACTGCTGCTGCTAATTTGAGTTTCCTAGTGTGGTCTTCATTTGCTAATGGTGAACTCACTGAGGAAAGAATTAATGTGCTTGGGGTTTTTCTATTGCAAATGTGAGATTCTTGCAATTAAATTTTTAAAGAGTTTTTCTACTTCATCAATAAAATTGCGTACAGGCTTTTTAAGTATGGTTTTGGGCTATGTTCTATACATGTACATCTGCACTCTTTATATAAATTCAACTCGCATTTGTTTTGTAGTGCTTTTCCTCTGTAGTGGGTTAACACCAATAACCTGTATTGCTGAGTTTCCTGACAGGGGAAAGAAGTCTCTTTTGTCAGTGCTACTGGCTTTTAGAAATGCCTCTGTGCAGTCAAGAGTCGGATGTAGGCAGCAGCCCACAGCTCCAAACCAGGTCAAAAAAGTGAATATTTGCAGAATGAATCCTCAAGGGGCTCCCCACAGAGAACATGGGCAACTAACCAATGCCATAGCAGGAGTTTTAAAGATATTGCTGACACACACTGGTTGTACAAGTGGTTACAGAGGTAATTTAGAAGAATTTATTCATATGTCTTATGAACTCGTCATAGGATAATAGAAAGATTTTTTTAATGCTGTCCTTTGTAGGGTAATGGCAACGTTTTGTGAAATATAATTTAGAGTTGTTTTCAAATTACAGGTGTAACAGTGCATAATGTTTCCTTTTTTTTTTTCCTTATACATTTTCCTTATCTCTGGAATCTTTCTAAGAGGAGTCTTTGTAGATTAGTCCGTCCTCTATGCTGACTAAAAAATGGGTGATTATACTTTTAAGTTATTCAGTTATGATTGGAATATATCTTTTGTTAGTGGGATTTGGGTTTGTGTAATTTCTGCATGCCACAGCTACAGATTTTCATGTTTTTGACATTGTTGCAGTCTGACTAATTTATTCTCAAATCCTCCTCTTTCCATAATTTTCTTTTTTTTTTCTGGGAAAGCCCACTGATTTAACTAATGAATCCAGTACTGATTTCTGAACAGCTGCTAATAATAAGAAAATTGTCTTGATGGTTTTTCTCGACTCTGGAGAATGAGCATGCAAGCAAGTTGTTGGGGTTTTTTGTTCTTTTTTTTTCACTTTCCAGGATGTTTGGCTTGTTTGGAGAGCTCTCATGTCAAATCCCTTTTATCTGTAATTACAAAGCATTATGATTTCATCTTGGTGCCAAGGGACAGCAAATGCCTGAAGGGAATAGTGAAAGCCCATTTATTTATCTTAAGGCCAACTCTGGTCACAGTGATATCATAGCTTAAATTCTCAGTGAATTTATCTGTTTGGAGCTTTAACCCTCCGTGTGCTTCCTGGGACTGCCTAGAGTTTGTCTATGAACTCTGCTGGGAGCAGTTGGGAACATATTCCTTTCCCTACCTTTTCCCCTTAAATAGTATGGACTAGACTGTTTGTCCCAGAACACAGATAGTCAAATGACAGGTTATTTTATACAAATAACTGATCTTTTAAACTGAAATAATAAACTTTTCAACTGAACTGTTACCTCAGAAAATGAACTGTTTCATCCTAAATGATGGAGGAAATACATTTCAGACCAAGAAATGGAACCTGTGGTTTTTGGAAGCCCCATCTTGCTTCTTGGCTCAAAGCCTGCCCTACCTCCCCTCTCTACTCTTCTGCCCTTTCAAATTCTTTCATGAAATTCAGAGTCATGATATATTCAGATTGTAGCTCTAAGCTGACTTGCAGAGGCAGGTTCTGTCCTTACCTCTGAGATCACGTCGTCTGTGTGGGATGTTATATTGAAGATCAGGATTCTGACCTTTTAAAAACTGTGGCTGGCTGCCAGGGAAGGACATGCAATGAAAGAACTACTGTTAAATGTAAAAATGAAGTTGATATTGGTAACGTAGAATAAGACAGAGTAGTTTGTGCCTCAGGATTCTTTGTTCCCAGACAGTCTGTAGTGTGGCTGAATATATGTGCTTTTAGCTGCTGTGTAAATCTGTCTAGGCAACATTATGCACTGATTTGCAATTGCAGTGTAACAACACTGAATTTGGGGGAAACAGCAGATACCTTTATGCTTCTAATTACAGCTTTCATCTGCTGCTAGCTGATAAAAGAATGTGAGAAAAAACTCATTCCTAGGGGAAAAGAACTTCTGCCCCATCTTTGCTTTGGGCCTGGAAGAGACAGTAATAGGAGAGCTGTAATGGTCTTTGAATGGTCCATCTTTATTCAAGATGGGTTCAAAAATACCTAATCATTCTTGACAGAATCAGTTCAATGTTTCTTTAAAATCATTTAGCAATGGAAACTCTACAGCCTCTGTATATAATGCATTTCATTGCTTGTCATTCCACGCCATTCAAAAGGGTTTTTTTCTAATACTTGACCAAATTGTGCTTACATCAATGAGTAGTTTTTTCCTGTATCTGGTGGTGTACATTATTTTCTTCTTTTCAGCAACTCTTTACATAGATATAACAATGTCATCTAAAACATGATTTATTGTCAGTTGATGGCTATATTTTGTCTTCTTTAAAAAACCCCAGTGTGTTCTTTAAATATCAAGGGACCAGTGTCAGCCTCAATGTTTATATAAGTCACTCCTTACTTGTACTTCCAGTGGTATCAGCAGAGAAGCTGAAGACTCTCCGAATAACCCAGGCTAGAAGAAACTTTGAGAGGACATCTGGCCCAACATTTAATGGGAAAGGGAGCCTAGATGAAATGATCCAGCACCCTGTTCACTCAGGTCTTGAAAATCCAGTGATGGGGACTCTGCCACATCCCTGGCAAGGCTGCTGCAGTGTTTGATAGTTCTCACTGGAAAAAAAAAAAAAAAAAAGTTTTTCTTATTGAGATGAAGTCTTTCCCAGGGCAACTTGCACCCTGCTGCACCTTGTCTTCTCCATGTGGCTCCTTGTGAAAAGAGAGCATCCATCCCTTTTTAGCCATCCTTTAAAGTACTGGAATAATAGGATTAGGTTCTTCAGGAGCCTTTCCTTCTCAGGGAAGGATGAGACCTAACTCTTTCCATATTCTAGACATGAACAGTTTTATCCTTTTTTCAGTAACTCTTGCAAAATACGTAATCTTTGTGTAGTATCTCTCTTCAGTTACCTGTTCTTCAGCATAAACAACTGCATTTTTTTCATTGTTTACCTCACAGTTTTTCTCTACACCTTTGCTTATTCATACTGATTTTTTAAGTAATCACTGATTATAGTAACCTTACTGGCTTTTTTTCTCCCTGGTACTTTCCAGTTGACCCTTGTATCTCTGGAATAATGATAGCCAAGGCTTGGCACAATATTCTAGCAGAGGCTTTATTACATCTGAGCAGAGTGGGAAGATTATGTGATTTTACTATTTGACCTGCCGGAATTTCTTGACTCACAGGCAGCTTTTACAGTGTTGTAATTCCAAGCTGTGATTTGTTTTACAGTTCTGCTGCCTCAACTGTTATTCTGAAACTTGTTCGTCTATGCTCTTATTCCTACCTTTCATACAGAATGTGTATGTACACTGTGTGTGCATGATACTGTGCAATAGTCCTCAGTGCTCCATCCTGTTTAATTCATACCTCTTCCATGCTATTTGGTGAACACTTTTTGATTCCTATATTGTTTTCCTTTTCTTTAAGCTGACAGGAGTTACATGTAAATGTAATACTTTTCCTCACTGACTTAGACAATGAAACACAAATACATTTTGATAGTTTAAAGCAAACTTTTGAATAATGTTGCTTGAATCCTCTTTGTGGTTTATTAGAAGCTTATTGATAACTGTGTTCTTCCATTAGGGTCCTATTTTACAGTAGGCTAATTTAACTCACATTACCCTCATTTATTATGAAAATTGCACAAGCCAGAATAAGAAATATTGATAAATTATATGATATCTACTGCTACTTGCCATCTTTTTGATTGAGGACCTTACCATTAGAAAAGAGCCATTGACTTTTAAGATGTCACTGGGTGAACTCAGAGCAGAAATCTGCACCTCTATCAGGATGCTCAGGAGAAATTTTCTCTGCTTACCAACAAAGCACCAGAAGTGCCTTTCCTGCTAACACTCCAGCTAGTCCAAAGTTTTGGATGAGAACCTTATGAAACAGCTTTCTGCCAATTCTTCTCCTGCTGCTGAAAGAATGAGACAAAAAGAGAAGAGAGCATAGAGTTCCTCTATCACAGCTTTAAAGTCTTACATACAGATATGCACAGAGGAATTAGGATTCTGGGTGTATATGAAATAGTCTCCCAAGGGAAAGAGGCATGTCATGCAGCTTGAGAGATTGTACAGCTTGAAAATAGTAGAAAACATGATATGGAATCGTATGCTAGGAGATAAGATGATTTTTATTCCCATCTGTGCTTCAGGGGTTGAATTGGCAACAAATTCAAAAACCTTTACTAGGCAGCAGAAAAGATCAAGAAATATAGTATATGCATAGCAGGGCTTTTGGCAGAATTAAGTGTATGTCCTAACTGGAGAATAGAAGCAGGGGCTTAATGTAAAGCATGCACTTTCCAGATGTTCTGCTTTGGGGTTTTTTTTTTAAGATCTCATGCTATGTCAGTTTTTGCAGAGTCTTTATGGACAATATTTTGTGACCTCTAGTTAAAATGCCTTTCTCCAAGAAAAGCCCCAAAGCTATTATTTTTCTGGCATTCGTTCTTGTGGAACATATGGATATGTCCCTCTGCGGAGGTTGTGTTGTCTGTCTCAGCTGCTATTCCACATTGATAAAAATACTGGTTCTCTTCTCACTTGTATATATTAACAGCTTGGGTGTAAGTGAACATATATGCCACAGGTTCTGGAGACTTATGATCTCAAAGAGAGAAAAAAATACCTCTGTTTATTATGGTGTCTCTCATGTGGTTCCCTTGTGCAGCTGACAAAGGGGAAATTAGCAGATGGTGTAAAACATCTCTAGTTATTAGTAGGCAGCATTATCAAGTCTATATGTTTTTCCATACTGCAGCCTAGTCACTTCTGAAGTTTTGTAACCTTTCTCTTCATCTAGTGGATTTCTTTTGATAATCTGTTTTTTCCTCTACTTTCTGTTTGATGGTAAGAATAAGCCAATTCTGACATTAACAAACCCAAAATTTACCAGCCAAACAGAATCGACCAGCCAAACCCCAGAGGCAGTGCAGAGGAGAAAGGAAAAAACATTACATCTTTATCAAGTAATGTCCTCTGTCTGTTTAACCATATTAGTGCAAGCTTACTTCTGCTGGTGTTGGTAAGCTGCTCGCTGGGGAGTGTTCTGTGATGCTGACAGTGTTAACAGGAGGAGGTGCACACCAGGATGTCCTGTCCACATTTTCCCCTTTTTTTGGTTCTTCTTTTCTTGTATATGCATTTACACACATATGTATATGGGATACAATACATATCCCTCCCATTGTCATATAAGACAGCAGAAAAGAGTTTTTAAGGCTGTTGGTTACTGTAATATTTTACACAGCATAGCTATGCAGTTTTGTAGCTCATTTTTTTTTCCAAAGCTTGACCCATCCTCAAAGGTTACTGCTGAAGAATGAACAAATGTAATAGAACACACTGGAAATCATTATTGGAAAGTCGACTTCATCTTTCCCTGAAGTTGATTAAATGCATTGGCTACATTCAACCTCCATCGTATTCTTGTATGAGAAAGTGTATTATACAGTGGTTGTGGCTGGAATACTGTAGATATGGGGAATGGGATTTGAGCTGATAAAACATTCAATATTTTCCCTTTACTGAAGTGTACCATCTCCTCTCTTCTACCTGTTTACTCACGGTCCATAAAGATACAATCTTTTTGGAAATATATGTGTATTCTCTTCCTATTATGAAAAGAAACATGTTTAAAATGGGAGAAGAGATTTTATAGTTTATATAGGAGCTTTTAAAAAAGTAAGTTTTTATATTACTTATCTGTCAACAATGTGCAGCCCCGAAGATAACTGAACAGTGATTATCAGTAGATCTGGGTTTGATAGGAAAATTTTCTCCAATACTGCTGTCTTTGGAGAATGATATCTAATAAAATTATCAGTTAATAATAAAACACACTGTACACAGTGAAGTAACAACCTGAGGTATTACCAGTATTTAGTGTGATGCTCATTTTGTGTAGAAACACAAAAAAACATAGCTGCTGGGTAAACAAGCAGCTAAATATTAACTAAAAGTAGAAGAAACTAAAGAGTGTAAGACTGGGATTTGAAGAAGCTAGGCAGAAATTCATGAAGAAATTGGATCTGGCACTCAAAACTCAGTGTTTTTTGCTGCTGTTTGTAGAAAGTGATAAGATTTATACCCGCGCTTTGACTTTAGGCAGACTTCAGTATTCTAATGGCTGGAGTAGCTGTTTTTCAGAAGGACTTTGAACATGCACATTGAAGCCAAGCAACAGCCTGAGAGTGGAGTCTTCCCTACTTGTTATGGGCTGTGTCAAAGGTACGAGACATCCAGGGAGATGAGATGCTGGCAGGATAATTGTGGTTTGCTACAAGGCAGTGTTGCAGCCATTATTTTGTTGAACTGCAGTCTCAGCTGTGACTCAGTCTAGAAGATCTGTGCAATCCTGTGGTGTATCTGCTGCATTTCCTTTTCTATACCATTTAGTTGGTGTCAGGTGGAGAAAAATCACTTGTAGTGGAGTCTAAAAGTTCTGCATTTCAAAGAGTGAATGTGTGTTGTCTGTGGGTTTTGGTTGTCCACACGCTGACAATCCTGCCACTAACTCAGCAGTGCAGGCTCAGGGCCTTTGCTGTCACAGTCATGCCATACAGTGTTGTGCCACTTGCTGTGTTCAACAGGGCACCTTTGTTATGAGTACTCTCAGCGTTGTGCTTTTTAGATTCATCTTTTAAAACAGAAAAAAAAAAAGACAAAACCACAAAAACAAACTCATAAATCAGTGTTAGTAAAAACCAGAACATTTTGCTCTGCATAGGCAGACTTGTGCAGTCCTGTGCATCACAGCATACACATGCTGTCCCTGCCTTAATGAATCCTGTCAAGTTGCTCTCTATCATCCTTAGTATTATTCCCCAAGCTGTAATGGCAAAATACATTACAGCCCTAAAGGCCACTTTTCATCCCTAAACTTTAGACTGTCTCTTCTTTAGAATGTCACATTCTTTAGTGTTTAATTTTCAAAAGCAGTACAGTAAATTAGGGATACAGAACCCATCTTCAAAACTGAAATAAGGCCCCTAAAATATAGTGAGGCAGTTAGGTGGATTTTCCAAATTAGTGTTACCCTTTGACAGTGTTGCAAACACAAATTAGGGAGTCAAACTCCAAAGCTCAAGTGATGTAAAATGTGTCTGTGCATACAGGTGTGCAGAAAGGGGGGTTGTTCCCCAAGAGTGCTGCTTTGGCATGGGAGGTGAGAGCCCAAATGAGGTGCTGTGTGTGAGGGTGCTCAGGAAGGCTGCAGGAGTTCACTGAAGAGCATTAGTTGTGAAAATACCATACAGTTCTTCTGACTTCTCCAAAGGGATGGTAGAAAGTAGCTGCTGACTTGCAAAGCCAGTACTGATGCCCCAGTAGTCCAGTATACCTTTATGTCTTTCAACTGCATGATTTTTTCACTCCTAGTATATGAGGGAGTCAACAGGCTGCCTCTGTGCTCAGTAGCCAGAGCAGTCTCCTGCAGGATGTGTATGAAAAACTCCTGCTGAATTGTAACACTGCCTTGAAAAAAGGAAGAAAAGCAGCCATCCTTGAGCTCTCTCTCACCCTTGTAAGGAGAAAAAAAAGAAAAACCTAGCTTCTCTTCACCTGTGGCAGGAAAATAAAAAGAGCACAGTCTATCATAGAATCATAAAATGGTTTGGATTGGAAGGGGCTTTAAGGATCATCTAGTTCCAACTTCCCATCCAAGTTTTTGCAACGTTTCTGTTGCTTAAAGAAATAATAAGTAGCAGGTAAAGCACTCTTTCCTCTGAGGATCAATTATTTCAAGGAATACATTCACTAAAATTGGTCAAAGTCTCTCTGATAACAACTACTGTGATCGAAATGTTAGTGTAAGCCCAAATCCCAGAGAATAACTTGAGGCCAACAGCTGCATGCAGTAAAATGAAGAACCTGCTTGTGCTCAGGCAGTGTCAGTGGCTTCACTGACACACCTGATACTTGGGAGGACTTGTTTCCTTATCAAATAATGCTGCCAATGACCGCTGAAAGGCTTGCAATTATTACTGATTTTCAGTCCTTGTTTGTAGCTCAACCTCAGATTAAACAGCAGCAACACTGCCTGATGTTCTCTCTTGAAGTCATCCCTTTTAATAACATATTGTTCTCCCAGCCTAATTTTGTGAGGTATGCACATAAGGCTTGGTGTGCAGGTTCAGAAGTTGAACTCTGCCAGCACAACATCAACCCCTATTAATGAGCAGCAATGCCTCTTACCATGTAAATGCAGGTGAAGTTGAAATAGACAAGGTGCAACTTTGTGTAGCAGTGTATTACAAAATGCATAGACAAAAACTGAATTCCAACTCTGAATTCTAGCTTTATTAAAAAAAAAAAAAAAAAAAAAAAGCCTTTTACAGAATGATTGCTTGGGAATGAAAAATTGTCTTCAAGTTCCCTGCAGAGAAAGATACAGATCTTCTTCATGCATCCATGAAGGACCTGACTTAGTAGAGCACTGCTTCATGCACTTAGGTACAAATAGCATATTATTCTTTTCTGTTATGTGAAACGGGAGCAGCAGTAATAGATGGAGGTTCTGAACTTATCTCAGCCTCAGGTTAGCCTGAATCTACAGCTTCCCCTTCCTGAGTGGGTCCCTTAGCTCTGAAGGTGAAAAATGAAATTTAAGGGAGAACACCTTGCTATTGAACAACACTCTTATCTTGTTAGAAGAGTGGCTGTGGGATGAGAAGGGCCTATTCAGAGAGCATGGCCTGTTCAGGATTGTTTATTTGGCAGATTCTGACATAGGAAGAATGCCCAGAACTAGGATCAGGCTGTCACAAAGGGCTGTCACTGGGGACAAATACATCTCTCTTATGCTTTGCTAACATGATAGGGCCTGTACAGCTGAATGAGGTGTGTCAAACTCTTCATGGTGCATCTTCTGCAGAAGTGTCTGCTGCATTGCTCAGCTGCATTTGTATGACAGCAGCTTTTGTGCAGAAATGGGGTATAACCAGTACTCTAATTTGGTCCTGACTTTCATTAGTGCCCCCGGATGGGGAAGAAAGGCCTGGTTTAATGCTAATGTTACGGAATAAGTTGGCAGGTTTGAGGACTCATCTAATTTGCAGGCTGAGCAAATTTTGAGTCTGGAGTTCTCTAAAGTGTGAAGCATGAATTCCAAGATCTTTATTTTTATCAATGGGGAAGTCATACAGCTCTATTTTGAAAAGTGTCTGTAAAAACAATGTTTCACTTTTTTGGTAATGTGCTCATCCTATGATCACATTTTCAGCTGTGAATGATATATGAGGTCACATAGTTTAATACAATAATGTTTCCTGTCATAATTGTTTTTAGCAAAATAAAATTATCTATGCCAAATAGAAAGATGATATAATTACAGTGAAGACTATATTTATCACTGGAAGTCCTTCATGTATTCAAGTATAGAGACCAGGATTAAACAAAGTGCACAGGATTGTGTGCAAAAGGGATTTGTGGACTAGGGTTATTTATTTAGTACCCAAAATTCAATAACCATTCTATAAGAACAGAGCAAAGCATGAATCTTTTCCCAGATCTATTAAAATCTAAAGTTGTGAGTCCTGGAGACACCTCGTAGTGTGAAATCTCATGAGACCTGATCCTCTATTTATATAAGCCATCACATCTTCAGTTTGTGTAAGCTTAGGATCATGCTCTAAAGATTTAGTCATGAGAACAGTTTTTTCCAGGGTAAAGGGCTCTAAACCAGAAACCTTTGGGCTTTTACCCTCTGCAGCTCTGTATAGGAACATCATCCTTTCCTGACAGTGCACTTTTCTGTTTGTACTCAGTGCATCTGTGTTTAGCATCAAAGAACCTTGTGGGAGAAATGCTGATGGGAGCCCAATGCAGTTCTTGCTTGTGGTGTCAAAGGGGTCAGGCTGTCATAAGAGGAAAAAACGTGGAAACACAAAAAATCACGTTCAAGGGGGTTTTTTTGGAGGTTTTCATGTACCTGAAAGAACAAAAGTTATGCTGAGACACTTCTACTAGCAAAGCAGTTGGCCCTTTTGCCATCCGTGATTCCAGTTAGGAATTTTGCTGCAAGAAACATGTGCATAGATGGGCTGGTGGTGGAGCTGTGTCTGCTGTAGGTTAGGCTTGTGTTCCACTGGGCTCCCCAGGTTTCCCTGTGGGTCACAGGGCTGCCCAGAATTTTCCTGGCACTGACCAAACTCTGTGTGTCTCTCCTGAGCCCTCTGATAGAAAAGGGTTGTTCTGTAGTTGTACCTGAGGCAGGGAAATTCTTCTGTAACCAAAAATGGAGCTTTTATGAACGATTTCCTGACACCCATAAAGGTGTATATTGACAATGAGATTTTTCTACTGTTTAAAAAGGCTAACTCTGGAGACTTTTGAACTGCTGTTTTCCCTCTGATAATGTGTAATGGATTCCAAAGGCTCATAAACTGTCTAAAGAATTTGCACCAGGTTGTACACTAAGCGGATTCTGAAGCTGGGTATCCTGACTCCCTGTTTCTTCTTCTGAAATTTATTCACTATCATTTTAGCAAAGCACAGAGAAGAAGCTACCCAAGCCCTCTACCAAGGTTCTGTCAGCTTTACGAGACATTAGCACTACTAAAACCGTGTAAGGACTTTCTGTTCCAGCAGACTTGGTACACAGATGCTGTGTACAGGATTTTCTGTAATGAATATATAACATTTTTGAAGCAATATACATAGGTGTTTCATTTGCTCTCACTGGGTAGTTGCAATCCTTAGACGTGGCTGAAGCTTATTGCAAAACTCCCATGCATTCATGAGGATCAGGCTCTGCCCTTGGGCATGCTTATCTTTTTTCGGTTTTGTTCCTCAAAACATTAATTAACTGATCAAGCGGCATAAGGTGTGTGTGGTGCCTGGAGGCTTACAGGGTACATGAAGCTTTGCAAGGCTGGCAATCCCTGTGTTTCTTGTGCTGCATTGCATGTAACAGGCAGTCATAGAATCACACACTGCTTAGGGCTGGAAGGAACCTCAAACATCACCCAGCTTCTCTGTAACGCAGATAACATGCAGTTTCTTTCCAAAGAATCCCTTGTTCCCACTGGCAGAAGCAAACCATCATTTGGGCTGATATGAACCCCGCTGGCTGCAGTGAGATGCTCCAAAAGCTCAGTTCATACTCAACAATTGGCCCAGTGATACAAGTTTAGGAATGAGCCAGCAAGTTGGATTCACTTAGAATCAATTTTATTGCCAGGTAAGAAATTCATAGTAATATAGTGAATACATATGTTTACAAATAAACATTCTTAAAAAACAAACAAACATTTTATTGTAGGAAGTATTATTGGTATCATAAACTCTGTAGTTAACAAGTATTAACACGGGTTTACTTACAGAACATACAGTTACTAAAATATTTCCACATAAAATATGCTCAAGTTACACGAAACCTGTGTGAATTAGAGTGCAGCTGTAATGTGTATCTAAAGCATATGGATTAACAGCAACATTCCATAAAGGGTCAAATTAAGTCAGCCAGTTGTGAAGGCAGTAAAGATTAAAGGAATAAAAGTAAGATAGTGGAGAGTCTGGGTTGTGTGAAAAGTATTTGTCTTGTGGGTTTTGTCCATTTCTGATAGTCTTAAAACATATGATCATAAAATTTAGCAGCACGCTTATGGAGAGATACCGGTGCTCTCAGGATGCAAATCAATCTTGATAAAGCTAAAAAAATGGTATCTCCATTTAACCAGATTTCAAAAATCTTAGCCCTTGCATCCTCGACTAAGCAGAAGCACTGACAGTCTGTTGAGTACAGTAAGAAATGCCATTTCCAATTCTTCTTACAACATTAACAGTTCTCACTCCTTCCTGAATACTCTTCCAGACCTAATCTCCCAAAGAATTGACAGCTGGTGAGAATGCAACTGTAGCAGGACAGCTTGTTGGGATTTAGCCAAGTGACTTGTATTGGGTGAAGGGCAGGAATTTACTGAAAGACTGAATGCATTGCCTGCCATCCCATCCCAAACTGTCTCTTTGTGGATGTGCTGAAGCCTTTACAGGCCCAGGACTGTGAATTTGCTACCAGTGCCCAGCTCAAGAGTGGTTTTACTCATATGAACAAGGCATCCTGCTCATCAGAACCACGGCCAAGACCATGAGTCCAATTGTTTGTTTAGTTTAACCCCAGAACTCTGATGTTTGAGGCTGGACCAGCCTCTTCCACCACACAGCCCACCAAGAGGGAACGCCACTAGAGAAAGCCAAACGATAGAGACAATATACCATATAACATTTAGTTGAACTACAGAGAACTACCATGGCTAAAAGCAAATACAAAATGAGAGACTAGAGGGGAAAAGTTGAAACTGGGAAAATGAAGGGCCGAACTAAATAGTCTTGACTGTGCAACCACTGCATGGAGATGTAGTCCAGTTTCCTTTTGGAACAAACAAAGGAGGCTGAGCAGGGCAGAACCCTTGTCATCCTTAGCAAAACATGAGGAAATAGCTTAAAGGAACAGAGGGGGTCACTTTGAAGAACAAGACTGTCATTGAACAATAGTAATACAGTAAAGGCACCACCCACGCTTAATTTCAGTCTGAAGCAGTTGAAAATAGGCAAAACATTTAGGTGAAGAAAAAATCCTGACAGTCTGCAAAGTGAGAATTGTTACCATCTGCCCGAAAACAGGAGGACTGAGAGGGAATATTCTGATGCCCTTTTCCCCCCAGCAGCTTTCTGTGTCATACGATGTGTCTCTTCTTATTTTGGAGGTTCCCAAAAATTTCAAATCAAGTGAAGTAAACTGAAATGAAATCTTCTGCTGTTGTTATCATCCTGCAGAATTCTCTACCAGCCAGAACGGTCCCATATGCTCTTAATCGTAACAGTCTTCATAACTTCCTTGTGAAAGTGTCTTTGTCCCTTATTGTATATATATTTTTTGCGTTCTCTATAGGATGGTGTGAAAGTACAATAATAGATGTTAGGGATTGTACCAAGATGTTTGCTCTTGGTTTTTCACAGGTCTAGTGATTATTAATAGGTTTTATACAAAATTCCTCTCTGAAATAATATATTACAGTATATTGTTCTCTCTCTCTTCCTCTGTCTCAAGGCAGGAACATAGTGTAAATGTTTAAGCAGACATAAAGTTTCTCTAGATTGTGCTACTTCTCATCATGGATTTTAGTTTCAAGTAAAAAAATTTAGTCACAAGGGTTTGTGTTCCATTGTGAAATACAAATGGAGTTTATAATTCAACCTTCAGTGTGTATTGCTGAATGGTATTAACCCATTCTTCGGCCTACAGCTGGCTGGATACCAAGACTGTCCAGGTGGAAATTCCTTCCTTCCGTTTCCTTTTTTTTTTTGTTGTTTTATTTCATATTTTTAATTCAATTTTTTTTTGCCTTTCAGTTGAGTGTTTGTGTTGTGTATACATTTGCGTGTGGTTTTTAAAGGATTTCATTAGAAAAAAAAAAAAAAACCAAAAAAGAGAAAGAAAACAAACTCAAACAGTTACTTCTGTCTTGCTGTTGGTTATGAAGTATGGCTGTGGGCCCAAGTAGTGCTGGCTCCGGGTGGTCAGTGGGTCACTTAGCGTCGGGTCTCCCATGCCATGCTTGCCCTTGTTTGTGAACACTTGCCGCCTCAGGGATGGGTCATTGGGATCCCAGGTCTTGTAGTGAGAATTGTAGCCCAGGGGGTGAGTGTGTATCTTCCCCATCCTGGATTTCCCGTTCTGCCTGGTGAGCCCGCTGTCGATGGTGTAGGCCCTCTCTTCGTCCAGGCGCACTGGGTGGAGGGGCAGGCTCCCCTTGGCAGCCAGCTCGGCCAGGTGTCGGCGCTTGGTGTAGAAGTCATCATTGACCTTGTCAGCTATTTGGGGTTAAAGGGGAAGGGGACAAAAAGAATCAGTTGGACACAAGAAAAATGGTGGACAGTTTGCAGTCGGTCATACACAGTTCTGTCTGCAGACCAGAACATTTACAGGTACATCAGTAGAAGAAATCCATGCCACCTCCTGGCCCTTATGTTCTCTCTCAGAGTTTTGGATGCCATTGTGCCAGGCTTTCATACATGCAGACCTTGAACCCTGTTGCCCTTGAACAAAAGACTGTCCCTGCCCCAAATCACTCAGATTGTGCTGACATTTACATTTATGGGGAGAGGTCCTATGAATTTCATCACTGTTCATGTCACATGGCACAGGAAATTAGGGAAGTCTGCAGAAGTACATGGGCTTTCTCAGGAGTACTGCGGCATCTTGGGTTGTATTGCTGTATAAGAGCACAGCCCTTTAAAATCAAAGTGACACGTGGGTGTTTAACCCAGCCAGCTGTAAGGTCTGGTGACGTGGGATGAGGTGGACCTATTTTTGTTCAATAATGCCTCAGGGCAATATTAAGAATGGGATCTGTTCTCCTAAATGGTTGGAAGTTCACTAATACTTTATGGGGCTGAAAATACTTTGGGTTGTTGAAGGTTGGGTATTTACCCCATGATTTTACACACCATGAAAATCCTAAATTCCAGGTTCTGACATCATTTTCTGGGTTCAGTGCCACTAAGAAATACAGCAACAGCCCTGCCAACAAATACTGCATTGCAGTTCTCAAGTCAGGATTTTGCCCTCTGTGATTTCCTAGGCAAGTGTCTTCCAGTGCATGCTTTTTGCTCAAGTTTGATTGTTTTTATTGCTGGCATTTATTTGGCCTTGCTTGAAAGTATGAACAATGCTTGGGAAGTTAAAGGCATTCTGCAGCAATCCAGAAACTCATTTCAGTTTTGAGACTGAGGTTTAAGGGAAGCTTAACTGAATTTCATTTTTTAAGATCTTTCCTTTTTATGTAAATAGTGTTTATTTTCCCCCCTCAAAAATTTAGACGTTCACTTAAGATAGTGCCAAATACGTAGATCAACTGGCACTGCATTAATCAGCTGTGGTGCAGTTGGAATATATAATTTTGTCAGCCTGGATTTGACTTCTGCTGTGCCCTGGCTGGATCCATCCATTTCCCTTGAAGCCATGCCACGTAAGGCTTCTCTGCAGAAGTCTGGTACATGTAGCTGTCTGTACAGCTCAGCTCCTCTTGTCTTCATGAGGTTTTGAATTCCCTGCACTGTTTTATGTGTAGCTTCCCTCTTTTGCTGTCACCCAAGTATTTCTAGGAGGCTTTTGTTGCACTTTGAATTTTCTCCCTGTCTCTAGTTCTGAACTGGATCTTTATGCAAGGTGGGGAAATTCCTAGGAGCACCACATTAATCTTCAAGATCAGGCTTCACTTGTGCATCTCCCTTGTCTTGGCCCCTCAGAAGGGAGGAATATTGCCAAAGGCAATTGCTATTTATTATCTCATGGCATTTTTTCTATAATGACTGTGAAACTGGACTCTGCTCTTAAATCCTTAATTTTGTCATTAAATTTGGTCATTAAAGAGGTGTTTCCTCTCCAATGGACTGAAATTGCTCCTTTCTGTGCCGTCAGATTGGGCTTTGTGTGTTTTACCCAACTCCATCTGTTTCCTTTTTCAGTCGTTGAGTGAATGCTTTTCTATAGCATACAGGTGTCTTCTGCTTGAAACAAATCACAGAATGGAGATAATGGCCTGCTCTCATTTCAGCCCAGGGTGTGCAGTTGCATGACAGACCTGTCATGTGTTACAAAGAGAGTCTGTGAAGTTCTGCTTGGATTTTGGAGCTAGTTGTTTCATTTAGAGAGCTGTAATCTGAATAATCAAGAAGTTGTACCTGTTTCTCCCTGAAAGAGCTGTTTCCAGTTCTACATGTGGTTTGTCTTTTTAATTTGTTAATATTCCCTGAATGTCACAGGACCATTATATAAAAGCTGAATGAAAATGGGGTGGAAATGCATTTGCATTGCTATTATCTCATTAATCTGTTATCAATAATTGAAAAAGTGGTTGCAGAAAAGGCACTGTGAATATTCATACAAGTATTCATTTTTATAAATTTTTACATCAAAGGCACTGCAGGCCAGCTGTTAGGGGAGCGAGTTTCTATGTCACATGACTTAGACCTTGGCTATTTATGAAAAGTTACACTAGCTTATATAATTTAAATTCAGTACAATTAATTATGTCCAGCTTTTAATAAAGATACATTTGTATGCCTGTTGCACATTTAAATGTGTTTAATTTGCATACAAAAATTAAAAACTTAGCTAATCTAATGTAAGAATAGAGTACATTCGTAAGTTTGTAGTTTTAATTTTATCTTAGTTATGCTGCAGCAAATTGTCTTCTGTAGCCAAGATCTTTAATCAGCTGCGAGGTAAATAATGACTTCTCTTTCTAGAAATAGCAGTGGTGATGCAGCTATGTAAATAATGACCAAAAATTGCAGATATTTTTATTGCCTGGCTTTTCATGCCATTTTTCTCTTTGAGGCCACAACAAGCTCAAGCTATGTCCTTGGTTTCTTTTAATTTTTTTCTCTTGCACCTTTTCCATCTGCCAGCAATGGTCCTGGGTCTCTGAATTTGATCAGACATTAGATAATTACTCCGACCTCCAATCACAGCAAGGCTGATGTCCTACAGAAGAGTAAATTTTATTTCTGCTGTACATAAGGAACACCTTCACTATTGAAACAGGGAGGAAGAAATCAGCCTCACAAGGACTGTTGCCTATGACATGTCTGGAGCTGGTTTTGCTCTTCCTTATGCCATGTTACAATGTCAACTTTTTAACTCTTTGTCTCTTATGGCAAACCACACAGAAAGCAAAATGATTAATTCTGTAAATTTGGTTCCATTAAAGTTGCTTATACTGGTATAGTCCATAGTCCCTTTCTAGGAACTTTTCAACTGTTCTCTGGAAACTGGGCTTGAAGAGAACAAACCAGGACTTGAATGGTAAATCTTCATGAGCAAAGTCAAGCAGAAAGCTGGTGAACAGCTGCTGAGTGGCTGATTACATGTCTGTGTGGCAGTGCCAGTGTGGGAGAGCTGCTCTTTGTGTTTGTCCTGATCCAGTAAGATTTTGCAGGTTTTGCCTAAGGATTCTTCCCTGTGCTTCGGAGTTCAGTGCTGGTAGTGAGAGGCAACCCCTGCATCGAACGTTTTGACCTCCCTCAATCCTGTTTTCTTTCTGCTTGCACACTCAAGTGTGCACTCAGGCCTAGGTACCAGAAATAGGGGGAGGGGATACCCTTGAAGCAATTATGAGCAAAATCAGCATTGATAAAACTGTTCAGTTGTTCAAGAGGGCTTTTGGCAACTCTTACAGCAGTCCTTGTTCTTTCATGCAGGTTTCATAATATCAGTGGGCTGTGCCCCGTTTGAGTGACCTGATGCTACTACAGTGTAGAAACAGGGTTTTTTACTTCTCGTTTTCAAAGAAGAAAAGATTCAGAACAATAATATTGAGCATAGTTTTGTAACAAATGTTTTACCAAGAAAAGTATATTAATAGTATCCTGAAGCCAACTACTTTAAAAATCAATTGTGAATCTGAGGGAGTTTGTTTTTCTTCTTAAGCAGACCCTATAAATATTTTGTGGACTTTAAACATCCAAAGAGATATTTTGGGGTTAGAGGATGGATTTGTTATGTGACCTTAGGTACATGACTCAACTTCCCTCTGCCTTGGTTTCACCTGCTGTAAAATGAGCTTTTAGCACATTGGAGGAGGTAGTTGTGTTAGGAAGTTGAATTGCTATTTGTAGAATATTCTGAGATTTTGGATGAAAGGTGCTATAGAAGTTCCTTTTGCATTGACTTCTGTATCTTGATCAGTAAAAGTATGATTTAAAGATATTACTGTTGTATTTGCAAGAGGAGTAAAGAATTAGAATTGCAACACTGCCAAATAATAATAGAAGAAGGGCTTTAATTCCATGTGTTATTATTTGTGTTCCTTCCTTTTGATAGCTAACTAAAAAAATGCTCTCAGTTTCAATATTTCTGTAAGGTTTTTAATTCTTTAAGGTAATGCACCTACAAATTTAGTTACTGTTGTAGCTGTTCATCTGGAAGAAATGTTGAAATATGAGGTTTTTTCCAACCTTAAGGGTGAGTCTGACATCAGGGAGAACTTGGGCTTTATTCCTGCTGTTCATGAAATGAATAACTTAAAAAATACAGAAACAGCGTAAGGATCAAAAGGAGAACTTCTCCCTCCCAGCCGGGTGCCTTAACTATTAAGCTGAAGAGATGCTTCCTGTTCCTTTGTCTTTCTAGAATAGTAAATATTGAATTTTCTTCTGCTCCACAGCACAAGTTCACGAGGATGTGAATCTGGGTGGGGACCATCCTAGCAGAAGGGATGCATCTTTCTGGGTAGGGAATTTAAATTGAAATCCCACTCCGTTGGAGCAGTGGTACAACCATGAGCTTATGGTGTAAAATGCAGAGCGCTTCTCGCTCTTATGTGAATGCAGCAATGCTTTAGAGAGAGTGACCACAATTGTTTTGATCTTGACTTTGCTGCTACTGCTGTCAAATGTTTCAGATTGGAACCATTGACTTATTCCTTGGATTTTGATTTTGAAAGGAGATAGCTACCAAGATGCTTGGGATAGCAAGACTATGGAAATGCCTAGGAAAACTTCAGTGACTTTAGGCTCATCCAGATGAAGTGATCAGAAAGAAATGGGCTTTTCATGGTATGTTGTTGTTTAAGGTTCACCTTTCTGCCTAAATCTGTCACTAAGAGAGACAAGCTTTGTTCTTTTGCTGATTGATAATTGCTCATGACCAAATGTGGAAGTTTCACATCTTTCTTCATAATCCATAGTTGTGTAACAAAAGCATGGAAACCAATGAGCCTCTTACCAAATAAATACCATGGCTGAAAATGATTTTTCTTGAATATCAGTGGCAAAAATCTTTGTGGCTGCAGTAGGTTCAGAATTTCTCTGTGAGCTTATTTGAATATAAGCCTTACTTGAGAGGTGGCCCTCAAACTATGTAATGTTGTTCTCTTCCCCAGCTTAAGTAGTCTTCAAGGTCGCTGTGTGGCATAGAGTCACGTGGACATGCATTAGCATTGTGAATGCTTTCTTTTTCTTGTAAAATACTGCAGGGGTTCTTATCTCTTTTCCTTATTGACAATGCTCTTAATTCTGTGGGTCCATAACATGGCTCTGAATATTCACACCACTTCATACAGCTGTGGGAAAATATAGAGTCCTGAATGACAATTCTGTCCTACAGTTTTTGTGAAAATAGGCATCCAGGAGTGGGAAGAAGCCTCTGAAGTGAGAGAAGAGAATCCACAAAGGAGTGAGCCCTTACAAAAGCTCTAAAGACAGTAAAAAACCAAAACCAAATCCCCAAATCCAAACTTTTGTGCAAGCTTACTGTCACAGTCAGAAGCTATGAAAATACATAGGGACATTGTTTCTTGCTAGATGTTTACAGAACTGTTTGTTATCTGAATATATTTTAAGAACTATGTGAAATGCAGAGCTTTATTCCAGCCAAAAAGTCTGTATTTCAAATGAAGGGCTAGAAATGCAGAAGGCAAGCCAGTGGAAAGTGCTGAGGACAGGAGAGCAATGGAATTGCTCCAATGACACACCAGACAACAGCTGAAATGAAGGAAGTGCCTTTTGGGGGTGGTTTCTCTGTAAGGCTGTCCCTATGTAATTTATAGCAGTTTGTAATAAGGCTTTGTTTCTACAGCCGTGAGTTTGCTGAGATGACGGTGTCATTACCTGAAGCTATGGGAAACTTATACTTCTCTAAGTAATGGAAGTGAAAACTCAAGGAAAGACAGAAGGGTAATGAATCCTGACTCAGAGACAACATGAGAATTTTGCCCGGGGAAATACTGCGCTGCTGCCTTTGGTGGTGCTGTTGATCCTGTCTAAATGTGTGATTGCTTATTCATTTGCCTTTCCAAGCTGGCATCTAAGACAATAGGTTCAAAGGCTTCCAGGATATAAACCAGCTCTGTGTGAGAGTTCTTGCAGGATTTCATCTGAAAATCAAAGAAGTATCATTTGTACACTAGCACAAGTTTATTCTTGGGTGAGGGGAAAAAACTCACATGGACAGAGTTTGTATTAGCTGCCCCAGATATGAATTGGATCCAATAAATTCACAGAAAAATGTGTTCCATACAGTAAAATAAATAAATAATGACCTGTGTTTTGAATTAAGGGGCTCACTCACTATCATGGACCACAGAAGAATTTGCTCTGCATACATGAAGTGTGTTGGAAAACAGACTGCGTGGGGAAGTTTGAGCTAGACAGCATTCTGTTGGTAGAGTGGGGAATGGGCAGGATGATGAGAGATCTGTCTGCAGCCAAGAGGGAGGAGTGTGGTTACTCCATGGCTGATCACTGGCTGTTCTCATCTCATAGGCACTGGGGTGGCTCTATAGGAGTTGGGGCAATTTTAAGCCCTACTAAGTTGCAAGAAAGGGCAAAGGCCATTTATATTCATTTTTGCAGCCCTCCTTCTATTTTGAAAATTCAGAGATCAGCCTGTGGCCTGCATTGATTTCTGTCGTAAATATTTGGTTTTCTTCTAATACTATTTTGCCTTTATTCAAGACATTCTGAAAATGAAGACTATTTTATGTCTTTGGATTCTTTCCCATGTTTTTTTACTGACAGAGGTAAAGAAAAATATGTAGTGCATAGAACCCTGCATAAGTTTTGTAGAACCTACTTTTTGTGGCTCAGCGTTATTCCTCTCCTGGCCCCCTTTACCATTTCATTTATTTACTGATTTCTTACAGTGATCTGGAGAGAGACCAAGCACAAAAAGACAAACCATATCAACCTCTTCTTCTCAGACATTGTTTGAAAAGAGCTCGTCCACCTCCAGACACAAGACTACATTTTGTTTTCCCAGTGAAATAAAATTATTTCAAGATACGAGATATGGAAAAAGACAAATATGTAGCCCCAAACATTTCTTCTCTTCTTTTGATTATTTTAATGACAGTTTATGGAAAGGCTGAAGAGGCCAGAATATTTCTGGGTTTTGAGACACATTAGGAATGGTTTAGGATAGGAATGTAATTAGACTGGGTAAAGGAAGCCTCTGGTCTCAGCAATGTTCTTTAACCCCGACAGCAAAGTCTGCTGCCTGGCTGGGAACGCTGAAACAGATTCTGACGAACTCCTCAGGCATCAGACATGATGTGTGGTTCACCAGAAGCAGGGTCACCATTCCCTGGAATACAAGAGTAGCCACATGTCTGGAAGCATCCCTCTTCTGACAACGTGCCAGACACAGCACTGCAAAGTTTGGCTTTTTTCTTTCTCTTTTTCCAAATGTTTATTTACTGTGTGAGTTTAGGCAGGTTTCTCCTTGCACACGTAAAACAGATTTTCCAGCTGGGCTTTGTATATTTGCCTGCATTGATTTACATAGTATTAAATTGCAATATTTATGATTCAATTTTGCAAAGTGCTGCAGTGATACTGTGATTTGGTTTTGATCAAACTACTCCACACACACACATATTCTACCTAGCCTAGGGACCGGTGGCATGCAGAATACTTGAATTTAACCAGTATAAAAGAACCAAGATTTTTTTCTGATTAACCAAAACCAATAGGCTCTGTTAACCTGGAAACAAATGGTGGCTGATTTATGTTAAATTAACATTAGAATTTTAAATATTTTCAGGAAACCTGAAATCTGTTGCATGCAGATAGACGAAGATCACAGTACTTAGTTGTATTCTCAAGTGATTTAACATTTTAAATTCAAGAACCAACATGCTAAACTGCTGGTTCGGTATCGTGCAATGAATGATAAACTTAAGAAGGAAGTAAGAGTGCCAGTTCTATTCTTGATCCAAGGGATGAAATTGTAAAAGAAGTCTAAGAGAATTATGTACTAAAATCTCTGACTTTTCTTTGAAAATGCAGCCAGTGGCTGTCCTGCAACTGTAAATCTGTATTTTCATTATTTTTTTTCCTAAAGGCCTCTAAGCTTGTGGCTTTCATGGAATCTACAGTGGCAAATAAATATGAAAAGTTCTACTGTGAAATATTTATTTCATTTTATCTCATTTAAGCATATTTATCAGTTTGAGTTTTACTGGAAACCTTATATATGGTATGAAAACTTGCCTTTTGAAATAGAAACTATCTAAGGAGTCATGCTGTCATGCTTAACTTCTGAATAAAGCATGACTGCAGCATAAACTGATTTAGGAAAGGAGGGTTTGGTTTGCTTTCTAAAAATGCTGTCCAAAGCCAAAGAGGTTAGCACTTAGGGGATTTGCTTAAAAGGGTTCTTCCACTTCTTCCTTCGGTAATCTTGCTTGCTTTTTCACTGGGTGGTTTTCAGTGCTTCTCAGGATAAATCTGATTGTGTCAGAAGTTTGCAGCAATACTTTCATACAACAACAATAATACGAAATTGTTTTTAACCTTTCTGGTTGGTGAGGACCTTCAGTTTGTTTAAGGGCAGAGTCTCCTCAGGATTGCAGGGGCAGTGCTGAGCAGTTGGAGCCTTGCTCCTGCAGCCAGGGGTTCCAGCAGCTGCTCAGGGGTTCCTTGCTCCTGGGGGGCTGCGGGCAGGGGCTGCACACAGAGGGGATGCGGGGCACTGCAGGAAAGAGCTCGCCGAGTTCTGCAGCAGGGTTTGGCATCTAAACAAGCCTGTCTGCTTTTCCTTCACTTGTCAATTTACCTTATCTAACACTGACTGAAAAAGCTCTGCTATTCCTGACCACATTTATTGGTAATAATTGTTCTTAGCATGAACATAATCTAATTTTCTTTTCACGCGTTGCTGTTGGCATTCTTCTGTGTGCTCAATTTTGTTTTCAGTTTTAATACTTTTGATTGTTTGTTTCTTTTAGTATACTGCTGGTTATAACTCTCACACATATGTCTGAATCAGCTACGGATAAGCTGCAAATACCAGATGTGATGATATAGGAAGCTGCATGAGAACACACAGAACCCAATTTCAGAGTGTGAACATGTAATTAAGATGTGTTTTCAGTTTTGAAATAAACCAACATTTTTCTGCCTTTAAAATGGAATCATACCAGATTTACACTATTATTTCTCAACATGAAGAAAGGCCTTAAAGGCTTTTTGAATTGTACTGGTTAAATGAAAAAAAAAAAGTCCCAGTGATGTAATATCTATTTTTTGCCTAATTTAGTTTTATTTGATCTGTTTCTTAAGTGCTTTAATTTAAAATAATTATTAGTAATTGTTCTGGAGTGAAGTTGATTTTTTTTTTTTCAAAATAGTACTGGCATAAGTTGTTCCTATTAGAAAGTTATCTTTTTCTACTCTTTTGTCAGGAGGAAAAAATTAAAAAAAAAGAAAAAGGTAGTAATTTCGTAGCTATACTCATACACATTGAGTTCTGGATTTTTCTTCTCCTTTTCTTCTTTTCCTGTCTCCCTCTTTTTAGATTCTATGTCATTTGTGTTGTTAAAGTCTTGAGCATGGTTGCCAGAGGTTTCCAAACCAGAGATGTGTGTCAAACTGAAAGGAACTAGCGTTCCCTGGCAATTCCCAAACTTGCCCTGTCAGAAGAAAATTAGTTTCTTCAGGTTTTCATGCAGCTTGGACCAAGTCCAAGGCAGAGCAGAAGTGGTGCCTGCTCTGAACAGAGCCCTCGTGTAAGGCAGCAGCATCAGTGACTGACAGCCCAGGAAGAACTGGAAATGCAGCTGTCTGCCATGAATAGTTAATAGTTCACACACCAGAGTGCAGCCACAGAGGAGTGTACAGCTCCTCTCTCCCTTTTTTCCCAGGAATTACAATCGTATCAATTGCTGGCAAAAATGAGCAGCAGCAGTGCTGAGCTGCAGCTCTTCCTCCTCCCCTGTGGCAGGGCCCTGGCTGCTTCCCACAGTAGCACCTTCCATTGCCTAGAAAGCTTTGCAGGCTTTCCCACTACAAAAACTACCTGTTGTACTTAATATTTCCCTTAGACTGGGACCAAAAATTACCATCTTTGTGGTAATTTTTTTTGATGCTGTAGTATCATAACTAGTACATATCAGATTTTTTTTTCAGCTTCTCTTTTCTTCTTCAAATAAGCTGTTAGGGGGAAGGATTTTTGCAAAAATTAACTGTGCATTACAAATCATGTTACTGCTCTTCCTCCATGGCTCAAGCCCTTTGTTGTTATAGTATGAACGTGTAGGAATAAAGCAATTCTCTGTGACTTTTATATGTGCAATTTCTTAAAAACACATTTACTGTCTTCAGAGCCTCCTTGGCAGAACCAAAATAGCAGACAGATAATTGCTGCTATTTATGTGATATTGTTAATAAGGGATTCATTCCTATCAGTTATCTTACTATCTTTTGTGTTCATGGGTAATCCTGAAGAATTTTGCACTCTGCTTTTGACATGTATCCATGTACAAAGATGAAAAGTCTTAAAACATGATATCACATGTTGAACACATGTATGAAACTCTTCTTGTAAAAATATTGCCATACATTACCTACAGTGCTAATAGTTCAGAGGAGAAAATGGGTGGAGTATGTTAAGAGCAAGCAGTGCAATGTGTAGGCTCCATGGTGGGAACTATTGAAAGCCACACTTCAGATAAAATCTAGATTTGAGCTGGGATCCCACAGTGTTGCTGTTTATCTGCAAGTATTCACAGTTGTTTTTGCATGTTTAAGATCAACCTCTATGCTTAAATAATTGATTAAAAAATTTGCATTGCAGAATGAGAAGTATGTTTATATTGCAAAATAAAAGAGTTACAGAGAGGGATGTTTAGGAAGGGCTGCAAGTGAAAATGCTCAGCACTGCTGGACCTTGTCATTGCGTGAGCTGAGCCTTGTTTTTACTGGCTCACTTATTGCCTGAGCATAAAGCTTCACTCGTGTCTTCACTTAATGTGTAAAAAAAATCTCATGCATAATTCATCAGCATTTCCTACAAGTAGGTTGGAATAACCCATGCTTGATTTAGATTTACTTGTTTTCTTCCTGGGACTGCCACTGATCTCAATAGATGGAAATAAACCTGGTCACTGTAAGCTTGTTACTTCTGAAGGCTCTATCTTCAAGGACAAAAGATAAGCAAAAGACAGGATTCTCTAGTGGTCAGCTGGGTTCCTGGTACTCTTATTTTAGATCTGCTGTTATGTCTCAAAAAAAAGGAGAAAATAACTTTTTGTTTAATTTTGATTCATTATCACATAATAAGGATTTTTAAAATTAATTTGTTTCTAGAGAACCAACCTGATTTTCAGTGGAAGAGGGTGAGTTCTGCAGTGGTGTGTAACTGATGGAATGTGGAGTGGTGTTTATAAGCTGAACTTTTATGAATGGTGAAGATTTAATTTTCACTATTTTAATGTGCTGATAACAAAAAAAAGGCTGTTTTTTTGTGGTAGGGAGCATGTGTGCAAAGAATATCAATGTCAAGAACAAGAATTAGGATGCACAAATTTAAATTTGCTATTTTGGCATGAAAAATGGGTTAAGATTTAATAAATTTTTATAAATATTCTTCAGCCACCATAAAACCAGCTAGTGGACCAAATTCAGAAAAAAAAAAAAATTCACTAGGTATGAGTCCTACCCAGAAAACTAAAAGTTTAAAGTTTAAACCTAAACTAAATGTACCTCAAGGTCAGATTTCCTTTCTTTCCCAAGTTCAGTGTGTTGTTAAAGTCTAAGAAATGAGACAACATAGATGGCAGTGTTTAAGAGCATCTTACTTTAGTGTTAAAACTGTTTCTTGTAAAAGGAGTATTTGCAGTTTCCTTCCACCTACCATGATGTTGCTTCTGCCAAGACCAACATATCCCCAAAGTTCACAAATCTGTCTGTTTGCTAAAGGATGGAATGTGCAATGGCTGCTTCAAAGTCTGACTGCTTAGAGCAGGATTCCTCATCCTCAGAAAGAATATCCTCTTGTAGATTTTACAGTAAAATGTTGGTTTTTAAAAAGCCTAAAAAAGAATGTCAGCAAAGCAGATGATTTTGCTCAAGATACTGAGGGTCTGCACAAACAACACATTTATAATTAAAATATGAGTACTTTACTGGAAGAAGAAATGAGTGTGCTGGATGATAAAACAGGAAAATATTTTGATCAAGACTCTCCAAGCATTTTATATTTACCTATGACAATGTGTCTGTAGGTAGTTGGGTAAATAACAGAGAAAATAATTAAATGATTTAGTGGAAGCAAGAAAAGGTCTTCTAATTTCATCTGCATGCACTGGGCAGGATGCAAAATTTGCTGGGTCTCATCATAAGGGTGAAATAAGTAATGCTTCACTTCCTGTGGCTGAGGAATGGGAAGGCTGAGGGAAGGTCCTGGCAGGGGGATTGGTAAAGCAAGCCTTGCTTCTGAGTGCTGCTTGGCTTTTCTCTTATGCCTGAAGAAGAAGCAAGGATAAAAATATGTAAAACTTCCTTAACAAATGAACACTCAAAAGCTTCAAATTCTCCAGCCATGCTGGGCTGGGTAAATAATAATAATAAAAAGATACCAAGCTTTTATGTCACATTTCCTTGAGCCAAATCTGTAGTTCCAGTGTTGAGTTGGGCAGATCACAGTTGAGCATTATTTATGACACAGCACATACCTCTGGATATATGAAATCACGCTCTGAATCACGCTCTGGATATTACAAGTGATACATTAATCTGTGCTTCCATGTCAGTTTTTCATGGTGTTAAATCTAGTGAGATACTCCCATGTCCCAGATTTTTTTTTTTTATCTGTCTTTGTGTAATTGCTTATAGAAGTGGTAACTGAAAATTTCTTTAGTCTTTGAAAAGAAAGCACAAGTCCTTTTTAAGCCTTCCAAAGGAACATGAATATTTACTCCTCAGTGGAACAGTGTGGTTGGTATAGGAAAGTGAATTACTACAAACATATTGTGTCTAATAATTTTGTAGTTCTGCTTTTTCTAAAAGTGGGATGTATTCACCCTGTGAATGCATGGGCAGGCATGCTGTGTGTTTCCATTTTTCCAATTACAGTGTTACTTTCCAGGCCAGAGCACAATGAACTACAGGGAATGGTGCAGTCTCATGGTGAGATAGGAATCAGATTCTTAGGAGGTCGTTGTGAAGTCACTTCTATTCTCAACAGACACATCTCGTACCAGCAAAGAGTTACAATCATTTCTATGGAAATTGAAGGGCTGAAGCTTAGGAGAAGGCAGCCACAAATTTCCCATCAGACAGGAAGATGGTTCAAAGATAACAGCCCATGGCTAACCTTGGGGTGATCTTCCCCTTGGATCCTTCTGTGTGTGCAGAGGACACAGGACCAGGTCAGTTTTCTCATATGCTTCACCTTTCTGGGGGAGTTGTTGCCTGGTGCCTTGGCACACTTGTGGCCACACTCCTTTCTGCAGGGACCTAACCAGGGGATATTTATTCTCTGAGTGCCATATTTGCAGAATCTCACTCTGCAGTTTTGCAACTGCAAGCAGAGCTGGTTCACTGTCTAATGTTTCCTCTGGGATCAAAGAACTGTGCAGCTTCAAAAAATGCTGGGAGCTGTAGACTCAGAGATGTGGTGGTGGGTCTGCTGCCAATTATATCCTCCTAGCTCCACTATATCAAATCAATTAGATCTGATTTAATCCCACAGGAGACTAACAACTCCCAGCATAAGAGAAGGCTTTCTGGGTCTGTGTTTCAGGGAGGAATTCTGTCCATTGCATTTTTGTTTCTTTTTTTGGCAATGTCCACTCAGTTCCTCAAATGTTTGTGTGTGTGAGAGAGAAGGGAAGATGAAAGTTTATCAAAGAAATATAAAATCGTGTTAAATTGTAGAAAAATTAGAAATATTTTACTTGCATGTCTGTGCATGTCCCCAGCAGCTGAGTGATCGTTTTCCCAGTCCTCCGGGGGTTTAGAAGCTGGGTTTGGGGGTATTTTTTAACTTCTGCAAGAAGGTCTAAAATTATTTAGTGATTTTGCGCTCCTTTAAACTCAGGAAAGAAAATTAACTGTTACTGAGCTGGGCTCACGAAGCAGTGTGACTGAATAGGTAACTAATAACTCAGGGTAATGAGGCCAGTTGGAGCTCTAGGAAACTCTTAATCAACAGGATGAACTATAACCCTTCCACCTTAGCAGCGTGGAATTTGAAGTTGGATTGTTCATGCTTTCCAAATGAATGTCCAAATGATGTGCATAAAAATTTGTGATGAGCTACCTTTGCATGTCCTGGGATTTGAATTTCATGAAGGTGTTCAGCTACAAGATTTCCATCCACTTGTAGCTTTAGGCATCTCAGTATTGTTAAGTGAGCAATAACCATTTAAGCATGGAGTAAAAACACGGTTGATGAACTGGAAATAAGAATAATTTATGCAGAAAAACCTCTTTCTGCACTTTTCACATAAATAATCAAATACGCCAAAAGCATTGAAGGAAACCAGGATCATGTCATCTCAGGTGACCAAAAAATTGAAATTTCTAAGCACTGGGTGTTTATTGCCACACAACATTCAATGGCCACACCTGCTGGGACTGGTCTTGGAGCTCATTAACCCTCAGATAGTATCAACTCAGATAGTATCTCACATTCTGAGATGGGAAAAAATTGGCATTGTTGAAAAGAGATTCTGTGGCTTGAAAATGGAAAAATAATGGATGAACCAAGTGTACCTATCAGTAAGTCAGATCAATCAGCCAGGTAGGCTAGAGATGCTAGGAGGTAGATTTCGTATCTATTTGTTCAGGAAATATGTGTTTCCTATCTCGTTTCAAAGTGGTCTTCTGCCTTCTGCTGATTATTCCCTGGTCGTGTGTGTGCCAAGGTAGAAGGAGAGTAAAATTCTAGTGCAGTGAAGAAAACAGTAAGCACATCTCAGCTCACTGGTGCTGTACTCCAAGCACTCATCTGAGAATTAAAATAGGCACAGAATGTCCTCATATCATTCAGAGATGGAAATGCCAGCAGGCAGTAAGGGGAAAAGGTGAATGTGGTCAGAAGCCATGGTCAGTACTTGAGGAATTCTGGAAGCTGCAACAAATAAAGGAATTCCTAACAAGAAATGAGGAAAACATCCTCTCCCATTGCGTGTAAAAGGGTTTGATTGTGCAGTTTGAGCTTGTTCAAGTAAAAATATTTAGCTTTTTAAATAAAATACATCCACAGCAACCTTTTCAACTTTCTTCTCCCCTGCAGTGCTGAATCAGACGCTGCAATGCACACGTTGCAGTGCACACGTGCATGAACAGTCCAACGTCCAACCACACTGCTAAGCACTGTCACATGGAGTATGAGGTGTAGCTTTAAAATTGCTTCCTAGGGATCAGCTTGGTCTCACTACCAAGGTATGGGTCATTCTCACTCAGCAGCACAATGCAAATTAATAGCAAGAGTACTGCTGTCTCTTGTTTTCACAAGCACTTGAATTTTTATTGAATTTAATGGAGAACCTGAACATGATCAAAACAGAGATTAATGTGTCTCACTGCTTTTCCATAAACTGAATTTTCACAGCAGACAGTCACTGAGGAATGAGTAGCTCACTTCTAAAATTAGCCAAATTTTTAGGACATCTGTAGTTCAGAAGAAAGCAGCTGTGTAGAAATTAATTTAATACTGCCTCTGGTAAAGCTTCACTTTTTCAGTTATCTAAACTTTTTACCACTTATGGCCACATTCTGATGAGGGATATTAATGTACCATAGCTACAGTTGCTACAAAGCACTGGAAATGCCTCTTCCCCCAAACCCTTATTAAAGAAAAAGGTTAAGCACAGTGGACTACACCTGAACAATGGGATCATGCAGAGTAAGGGGCATTTAAATGAATGTGGTTTGCCTCAAATGCATGGAGAGATGTAGAACACATCCCTTATGAAGTTTCTGTTGTGGCAAATGAATACACCCCCAAGCCACTATCAATGAATGCAAAAGGAAATGGACTATACACACTCATTAACCAGCTATGGGATCCATAAATACAAGTCTGAATGTTTTGCCCTGTGACTTGAGGTCAGGGTGAACTCAGTCTATATCTGGTTGTTTCAAAGATGTTGTCAGGTTAAATTTGTATTGGTGGGCTTGATGTAGGCCAGCTCTTGTTTCCTGTCAGAGCTCTCTGAAAGCCAGCATGATCCCTACAATGTGCAGTCTGGAGAGCTGCATGTCAGCGTGGTCACAGACCTGGGCCTGGCTGGTGTCATGGAAAAACCTTTTTGTGACCTTGGGATGTATTCAAGAGGTACTCTTGGGAGGAACCAGGGTCTTGAGAGTCTAAAGAGGGTTGAAAACTGAGTGTAATTTAGTTCTTGTTCCGTAAGTCTAGACAGAAGGTGTGAATGTGTAACAGTTTCAAAACCTCTCTTCTGCTGAGAAGTTTGGATCACAATGCAGCACTTTTGTACTTATGAAAATTCACCTGCATCTAGAACTTGGTTAATGTGGTCCGAGACCAGTAGATCTGTAGGAGGAAAAAAGAGAAGGCATAGGAAGGATAGGGGAAAAGCATGGGAAGATGGTGCAATCCACCTGGAAGAAAATGTCCCTGAAAGTTATGTTTAATTTAGTTTAAGATTCTGAGAGGCATTATACAACTTCTGGAGCTGAAGTGCACAATCATTCAAGGTTGATTTAACTGTATGGTTATAATCTAGCTGTTTTAAAAACTTGTACTCAGACACACAAGAAATACCTAAGTTCTAATTTAATAATTTTTTTGAAAGGTACATTCCGTGGCTCTTGGGCAGACGAGAAAAATTTCTTAGAGTGTTTCATCTCTCATTTTGTTATGGTTAAATACCTTTTAGCTTTGATGATTGGCTTGTCCTAAATTGAAATCTGAAAAAGAAGCTCAATATCAGTGCATAAATCTGTCATAGTCACCACATCATTACACAGTAGCACCTTTTGAAGAAGGAATTATAAAGCTGCTTGGTATTCAAAACCCAGCAGAAACCTATTAACCCTTGTTTTTATAAACAGACTTAAAATGCCACTTGTAAGATACAAAACCAACAAGCTAAAGTAAAACTGAATTATTTGAGATGGGACTTTGATGTACACTTTGTTAGAGGTCTGGTATCCTGAAGTGCAGCTAAACGAATGTCAGTTTGTGATGAAAGTTTTTTCTGGCATGGTGAATACTCAATTCTTAGGTCAGAAAGCTCTTAGCTGTTCTGCTGTTTTTCTATAAGTATCTCTGTTGGGAAATAGGGAGTGTGGCATTACTCTAAATTTTTGGGGAAACTATGTCAACATCCATATGTCAAAGCTAAGCAAGGGTTAGTGGGAAGACCCCCAAGTTCTTAATGTATTATTGTCTAGAAGGGGCCTTCTGTCATCACAGGGTGTGCAGTAGGTATTTACAGTCCCTGAAAACTATTATAAGCTTAGACATTCAATATGAAAATTCTTTTGAATGTTTTACTCACTACTGTCCTTTTCCCTCCCCATGACTGTTTCTTTGAGGATGTTCTCTCATTTACTTAATCAGGCACAGAAAATAGCCACCACTGGGATCTTTATTAGGAGTTTTATCATGCACTAATTGTTTGTAATCATAACATCTCAGAGCATTCTTCCAGTGACCTACTAATGTACATCTTGCAGGAAATATGAAAGCTCTTACTTCAGAACTATGTGAGTGCCTTCTCTTTTTGGAAGTATTTAGCAGGTGATGTTTTTCTCTCTCATTTGTGTAGAAAGCTATGGGAAATAAACACCACAATCATATGTAGGCATATTATAGAATATCTCAGGTTAGAAGGGACGCAGAGGCACCATCAAGTCCAACCTCCTCTTGCAGGTTTGGGGCATAAAGAACTTGGGGCTGAACACTGTGTACGATACAGGTGAAACTTGCTGAAAAATGACTTGCAGGGGCACAGCCTGGTTTTGTGTGCATGTATGAGATCACATCATATGATCACCAGTTCTTGCATGTAGTTTTCTTATCCCTTAATTGCACTCCTTGGCTTAATTTTCATTGTATTTCCAACTAACATGATAGTCCATATTAAATTCTACCATGGGATATTCAATATGAAATTCTGTCATGAAATAGTCCAGATGAGCAAGACCTTGTTTTCAACTTGGAGGCAGAATGTCAGCTGCCAGCAGCAAGTGCAGCATGCTGAGCTAAAGGAGAAGTCACGCATCACGTCGCTTACTTACCGACTGCCTTTAGAGACGCGTACTTGTTGAGTTCTTTGCCTGGGGGCTGCTGCTCATATGGGTTTGTGATCTGTCCCAGGCTGGGATATGAATGTTGATGTGCCATCTGAGGAAGGAGGGGAGATGTTGGCATGACATTATTCATCTGTGGTGGATCTGTATTGAAGAAAATCATTAAGTAAAAAGTGAATTAGTCTTAAGGTTTTCGCATCATTATTGAGTACAGATTAGACAGAATATATCCTGAGATTTAATGCAACAAAACAGTATTTACTGCAAAGTGGGAGTTTGAGTACAGCAGACCTGTACTTCAAACAGTTAATGGCATGATTAAAAGCTGACAAGTGATTATAGCAACACACAATAACTTTTGTATAAAGAGATCTTTGAAATAAAAAATAGGTTTTCAAAACAATTGAACACTGACAATACTGAATTTGCTGCAGCACTAAGACACAAAGCGAAACACAGAGTTTGTTCCAAGTTAGACTGAATACAGGGCAGTAGAGTTGCTCTGTGCAGTAAAAGAGCCAGACTCATTTAAATTGGCTCAGGCTACTGCACTTACACAGTTACACTGCTTTTAAAACCAGGAGCAGCTCGGTTATTTGCATGGCGTTATGTTGTATTCTGAAGATAAGCATCACAGTGAAAAATGTGCTTTTTTGCTTCATGACTATCAAAAGGTGATTTCTTCAAAGCACACACTTTGTCTTTCTGTTTTCTCCTCTTCCCTGGCGATGGGTATCATAACATCATACCAAGATAATGTTTTCTGTAGCAAACACATACAAAAACAGGAGCTAATCACTGCTTACATCCAGCTTTATGCCAGCACTCACCCTGTATCCTTTCTGAGATTTATTTGTTCCTTTATAGCAGAGAATACAGCCTGTATACTTTTCTCTCTAAGATTTTTTTTTTTTAGTATTCAATTCCTGCCTCTAAAACATTTGGTCATAATTGTATTCTGCACTCAATTTGCAACCCAAAATTTCAACAGATTTAAACATGGTCAGTGTATCTTTTTTGCTGAGCCTTTCTCTAGGCTGTATATTGACATATTTGGAGCTGATTGGCAATTCTAGAACCTTCTGATGGCTTCTGCAATCACAGACAAGCACATGTTTCTCCTGCAATGAGACCATGGTGCTGTCTAGGTGACAATACAGTAACTCCCATGGCGGCATCAAGCACAGAGTAGAGATCATGTAGACAGAAAGCTGGTCAGTTATGGGAAAGGCAGTTTATTGTGATGGATTGATTGGACCATCCTTCAAGTGCCCACAGGATCTGGCAGGAGCCAAATATTCCTGCTGTTGGCCAGGATTTTAAGGGAATTGAGCCACCTGGCTTTCCACAGCTCATTAATAAGCAGGAGCTCTGAAGTCAGTTAACAGATTTCCTGCTGGGAGATAAAAGAAAACAAAGGTGTTTTTAAACTTTCTTCCCTCTCTCTGGCCTCTGCTGTTCACACTGGGGCTGCCCCAGCCTGTGCAGAGCTCTGCCCACCCCATACCCAAGTTGGGATGGCACCTTGAGGCAATGGGATAAAAACAGTACCAGTGCTATCATCTAATAACAGGATGATTCTTCTTGCTGTTACTGGTTCTTAACAAGGAAGAATTGAAAATGAGAAACTTTTCTGTTTCAGAATTCCCCAAAAACTATTGGAACACCTTTTGAATCTTTTTTAAAGTTCTACCTTGAAAGGGTAAGTTGGTTAAGTCACAATTTCACAGAAACAGTTGTTATTTTAAGGTATTGTTATTTTGTAGTAAATAAAAACTCTTAGTATGTTTCTGTTCAGCTTTAGTTACTTGCATGTCTGAGGCAACTGAGTGACTCTTGGAGCAGGAGTTTCTGAAATCCTATACCATTCCCATTCCATCTCTAGAGCACAGCTGAGGAAAGCCTCTTACTAGAATGGTTTGAACCAATGAATAGTTGACCAGTCTTTCCAAATCATCTGTACTTTCCAAATATCTCTTGGGACCCTCACTGTGAGGAAAGTGTCAACCTTGTACCCCTACAGTCATTAATATTTTTTGTTGAGTAGAGCTAAATCAGTACCTTATGGATGCTACTATTATGAAGTTCCTTTGTGGCAATTCTCATTATTCAATCTGTCAAAACATCATGATTTCACTTTATTAAAAATATTATGAGCACCAGTATTGCCATGCTCACTGCTGAAATGACTTCCAGCCATGGAGACTTGTAAAACCAGTGTAGATAAGGTGTAGCTAACCAGGACTGGTTTCTGTATGTGTTTCTTACTTAGACATATCGGGTTTTTTCAGTCATTTCTTTAAACACCATGAAGAAAGTCACCCCAGGAATGTACTGGGGAAGATGAATTAGGTGAGCTTGGGCTCTGTCTGGGTGTTCAGTGACAGACTGTGTTCCTTCTCTGTTGCTGGGTTACTGATGGTGCTGGGGTTTGCTCCCTTGAATTTACAAAGATGTAAAGAAATAGGTTTTCAATTTCTAGATCTTCTTTGACTTCTCTCCTGTCTTGGTAAAAGCCCAGAACTCTTCTGAATTATGAATTTCAAGTGAATTAAAGACAGTCATTCTTACACGGCCACACAGACTAACACAGTGCCCCTCACTCAGAGCCAGATGCTTACACAAGACTAAGTCATCACATAGAAGATAGTTCCAAGTTACTCATTCATTTGGCCATTTGCACAAAGTAAATTAAGCAAAAGGCCACCTCTGGCAAAGTGCATTGAACCATACTGAAGAATGATTCCTATTTATAAAGAGGCTCCCATTGGAATGAATTCCTAGGGCCTACAAGAGATATCTCAGCTTGATATATACATCTGTCTAAATATAAATCAGACTAAATTTTAGTTTAACTGCCCATTCCTGGTGAATGTTGCATGTGTTCACAAGCTCACTAAAGTGTGTGATCTGATTCCTTATCTTTTTTTTTTCTAGGAAGAAATGAGCAAACAGGACACTTTTGTCATTTTCTCCCCATGCAGTTAACATGATGGGGGTAAATTCACCTGTATTTGGAAGCTCTTTAGGAAATGTTCATAATTGAAGCAGCAATGGTGCAATGTAAATTCTGCAGCAGTCTGGGCAATGGGCAGTGTCAGTCTAACCACTGCAGGAGCCCAGTAAGCTGTGAACAACAGGGAGGTTTTCAGCAGCACTGCCTACCTTGGGGCAATCCACATTTGTAACTAAAAAAGGGATTGGCCTCAGCAGTGTCATCTTATACTTAACACCACTTCACTCTCAGCAATACTGACTAGGGATTCTTTCAGGAAATAAGACATTTGTCTACAACTACTTCACAAAATGTTCATGTGAAATTTGAGATTTTTAATTTTTTCCTGAAGTTAGAAAAAATATTAAGTGTTACATTTCAGGGAAGAAATAATAATCATTTGGATTCTTCAAAGTGTTCTGTGATACAAGGGATTGGTTTCAATTGGAAGAAAGTTTAACCAGAAAAATCCATACCAGCTTTACCAGTGACCTCTCATGCCAAGTGAAATCCTTCATACTTAGAAACCAGATAGTCTGTGACTGGTATTTGCAAATAGCTGCTTCACTGAATGGGGACAACTTTAACCCGAAAGCTGTGACTGTGCTCAGAAATTATTTTTGGCAATGTGACACTGGTATTGTCCACCACAGTATTCCATATAACCAGCTGCACTGTGCCACTGCCAATTTATGTACTTATTTTTAAAAAGCAGAGAGTATGAACACCACAAATACTCAAAAAACTGTTTGTGCCACAGCTTCTAGCATGAATAATCAGACCTGATTAGCAATGGTGATATTGTAAAAAACCTGCAATATTCCCAACCTATCATACTTTCTGCTGAAGTGAGGAAATGCGATACCAGCCTGCTCCCTAACCTTCTGAGACTTTGGGGAGTTATTGTGGATGAAGTGTTTGTGGTTTGCTCTCTGTCTTCCTACTATCAGCCCAAAAGGAAGATTTTGAAATACGCTGGAGCTCATCACACACAAACTGGGTGTCTGATGGGCAGAAAATGACAGGGGCAGGGAAAGAAGAACAAAGTTCTTCAGTTTTTGACTGTAACTACCTTAAGATATCTAGGTATAGAAAAGCTGCTGGGAGACACATGGAGAAGAAAATAAGAAGTGGGAGGAAGCTGCACCAAAACCAGTTTATAGCTAGAGAAAGTGGGGTTTATATCCCAGCCACTAACAGTGAGCCTTTGGAAATGACTGAGCCATTGGCTTCTGGTTTCATTCCCAGCAGCTGATGAAGATTGATCATTACCTTATCTTTTTACTACCTTGACCTATAACTCAGCCTATGTAATTGAAGCTGTTACAGTTAACTGTTTACTGCATTTTTCAAATGAAAATGTTTTTTGGGAGTGTTTCCACACCTCTGATTGCAAATTTTGGCATTAGTGTGAATCACATGACACTAGTGTTAGAGGTCACTGTAATTATTCTGCACTCTGTCCAATTAAGATGGTGTTATATCTGATTTATGCACTTCATTCAGGAACCAAGCAATGGGCATATCAGCAATTATTAAATACAAATAAGAACTCAATGGAAAACACACGACACCAACCATAGTCCCAGGTACAAACAGGGTAAGATAAGGCAAAAGCCTCAAAGCTGACTGGTTTGATTTCTGCATTTTTTTATAGAATACACTGTGTATTCACCTAGTTCGATTAATCTTTTCAAGAAGCTGCCAGAGCTATGGGAGGCTCAGGGTTAGAGGGAAAGGCTGTGAGGAGGCTGCAGCAGTAATGAGCTTGTTCACTGCTTCAGAGCCAAGAGCCTGCCATGGGCATCCCTTGAGCTCAGCCACTTCCCTCCACCTCTTCAGCCACGGGAGAGTGAAACCTGCTCTGCAGAGTGGCCTGGGGATTCATTCCTTTCTGTACAATGAAGTCAATGATTCAGTGCTTGAAGACAGGGAAAATGAACAAACTCCATAGGCGCAGAATGGAATCTATTAGGAAATGAGTGGTTACAGGCATTAGGAAAAGCACAAATGAGACAGGCAATGCAGTAACAAAACAGGAGAGGGTGGGGGGAGGCCAGGAAAGCAGAATGAGATTTTGCTATAAAAGCCACCTGCAGACAGACATACAAAAGAAATGAGAGCAAGACAGACAAAAGAAGTCTGGGAAGTCAAAGGGGGAAAAAAGAGAAAATTCAGAGCAAAATATAATAATAGCTGAGCATTTTCAGATACTCAGGAGAAAAAGATATGCCCTGAACTAACTAAAATTGAAAATAACAGCTATAAAAACAGGAGAGATCTGAGTGATTAGAGAATATCAGTGTAAAATTGCTCCCATCCCATCCAAAACTACACTGACACAAGATGCATATTTACTTCTTTGTTCTTGAGTGTAAATTACTTAATTATCAGACAAGCTTAACCAGCATTGTGAATCCATACTCATGTTCCCACAAGCCTCACCAAGAGAAGCTGCAGGGACTGTTTCTGAAAAATCCCACATATGATGGAGACTGTAGGATTTCAACAACTTGACTATGGCTGTGAAGTAGTTCCTTTCAGTTTCTTCCTGGATAATAAGACTGTTCTCCATTCAGGACTGAGGACTGAGCCTTCTGTTGGGGTCACACTCAAACCTTTGCCCTGTGTATTTGTTCTTGCCTCTCTGTAGGTTATCACACTGCAATTGAACTGACCCTCATGGAGATTTTGTGTTTGGGCATGTTCTTACACCTTTATAACTTGAGGTTTTTGTGTCTTTGTAGGTATTGTGATGCAGTTGCCATTGTCTTTATTTACACTCTTTACCCTTTCCTTCAGATTTGCATTTAATATTGTATTTTAAAGGATATTCTTATTCACACCCAGCCCATACAGGGGTTTGTTCTGCAGAAGCTGGTGCATCAAAATCAGGGTGCCATGCCCATGAGACAGTGCCATGTTTGTGCACATACAGACACACCTGACATGTGTGGTCACTGCAGCTGAACAGCCACTCTCTGCCCATACCAAATGTGTGACATGAGGGTGCAGGAGCCCTGGTGGTACTGACATGCAAAAAAGTCCATGAGAGCTGTGTGCTTATCCCTTACTCTAGGGGTTATTCCCAGAAACAGCAAAACAGGTTATGCCCCAAAACTTATAAACCTGAACCTTTTTGTTTGCATTTGCTGTTATAAATATCCATGGCCTTATTTTCCCCATAGTTGAGAAATGGTATTTCAGCTCTTATCAAATTAATGGCATTCTGCTGCAACATTTTCCACAGTCTAGTATAAGTCCTAAACTGAAAATTGTTCCTCTTATCTAATCTTAATTTCTCTGCCTTGCAATTTAACAGATTTTGTATTTTTGTAAGAACAGATGCTTGCAATCCGACTTCTTCATCATTCATTGTTGTAAATACTTTTTTACCACTTTTCAAATATTTTTCTCTTCTCTGAAATAATAATTTCACTCCTTTCAATCCTTCCAATCTTTGACCATTACTGCTGCCTTTTCTCAACACTTGTAGCTTTGCAATGCAACTTCTGGGATGAGGTTCTATACTCAGTAACGCACAGAGCTGTGTTGTTCTGTATATAATGCTGTTGTAAGTCATCTCTATATCTTTGTCCCTTAATATCTGCAGACTTTTTTGTTTTCTCATCAATGATGCACAAGTCATGTGAGTAGTTGCCTTGGCCCTAAATGCGATAGCTCTGAGGCAATACATATTTTTCATGACAATTTATGCTAGTCAGTGATCTGTTCTGTCTCTGCACCATATCACAAAAACATCCTTATAACACAGACAACCTACCCATCTAATCACAATCACAGAAAAGATCTGAGATGAGTGGGATGGCATTTCATCCAGCAAAAAAAAAAAAAAAGTTTCTATTTAATGGAAGTGACATTTGACACTGTAAACACGTCATCAAAATCCTGTCTTATGCCTTTTGCTGTCCTAGCAAGTCATTGTAGGAATCAGTCCCATGCTACATGTTGGGGTTCTCTGTGTTGCCACTGAGTGTGGGAATCTCTCAGCACACTGACCTCTGATGCTTCATCTTTTATATTCATTTCCTGCACAACTAACCTCTTGCTCTGCTGCCGTCTCCCATGATAAAGGTTGTGTGGTCTTTCACAGACAGATAACCTCAGTGGATCTCTGAGGATGAGCTTTCCTTCCTAGTGCAGAAGATGCAGGAGCATCTCCAATTACACAGCAGAGTGGAGGCACTGAATTCCCTCTGGCTCCGTGGTTCTGGGGCTGTGCTGACAGCTCAGAGCACAGGCAAGTGGAGGACACCCATCCCTGCTGCGAGTGGCTATGCACCAGCAGGGTGCACAGTGCTCACTGACACCAAGGATAGACAGGATGGCAGCTCTTGGCACCTGGCTGATCTCATTTGAGACACTGATGAACAAGGTTATTGTGGGTGCAGTCTTCATAAGAAAGAATTATGGTAGGGAGATTTATGAGCTGATATTCAGAGACAGTGTCTATCATCTGGACATGGGAAAGAAGGTCAAAGGGCCAGGTCATAAAATCCATGCTGCTGTGCCTTTGGTGCTTATCTTAGTAGGAGCTGATTTTCCTCTGGCAGGAGACTGAAGTCCAGAGACATATCAGTGAGCTGTGTAGTGATGGTGCTGCTGCAGCTGCTCAAACCATGCCCCATGCCTGTTTTTAAATGTCAAAATTCCCAAGTTTCCTTCCAGTGCAGTGGAATTCTCTGCTGCTGGCAGGTGAAGGCAATGCTATCTACACACACTCAAAACCAGATGGACTCTTCATTAGGAATACTTTTATCTGAAGTGAAGATGAGCACAGCACTAATTTTACAATACAAATCCTCCCTCTTCCACCCCTTTAATTTTCTATCTACATCCTTCAGGCACTTACCTATGTGAAAGTCAGAGACTGTATTTCTTTTAATAATGATATAAAGGGTGGGTGAATGCATGGAGTCAAAACATAAGAGAAGGAAAAACAAAAGCAATGTGGCCAAAGAGGTATGAGACTCCATTGCTATCTGTGTCCAGTCAGGAAGAACTCTCAGTGTTCCTCTAAATGGGCCTTTTTCTTACTGAATGTGCTCTATCACTTTATGTTTAAATCCATGGGAATTATATGTGTATATATATACATATATAAGAATCTTATGCCTCTGAGCTCTTCTGAACTCTTTGCGACAGCTTGAAAATGAAGAAAGAGACAACTTCATCTTTGTGTGCAAGTTAAAATCAGGACCTGTAGACTGAAGCTTCCCACAGTCTTGTAGATGAAGTCTCTGATGCTGTAAGGTGCTGAATTCTCTATGGTCACAGGGATTTAGGAGATGGGGCCTTCATCATATTTCAGATTTGGGCTCCTTGTGTCTAGTTAGGTTCCGAGTGTGTAGGAGCAGAGTTCTGTGCAATCAGTTGGCTGTTTTACTGCCATCCAAGGAGGGTGGGAGTGGAATATCACTGGCCTTGTGACTAAACTGGCTGGAAGCTTTTCTCTTCTGCTTTTCATTTCCCTTGGGCTTCATGCTGTGCCATCACACTCGCATTCTTGTAATAATTTTTGGGCTCTTGCTTTGAATAAGAGCTGCAGTCTGAGGTTGGTTTTCCATGTAGACTTTTATTATGTGACACCCGATCTCCTTTTATGAAGGTTATTTTTATGTCCTCTGGAGGTTTGCTTTTCCATCATAATTACTCACAACCTGACAGACTTATAATCCTCTGATAGGATTTGTGACATTGTAATCTTCTCTACAGCTACCCATTGTGGCTTCACAAACAGAGGATTATAGCGTCTAAGAAGGCAATAAGCAGATGAACTCCAGAGATATCAGGACCCTGCTTTCATATCAATTTCCAGTGGTTGAGTTGTGGGAGGGCAGGGAGCAGTGCTGTGTTCTCACTCCTGCCCACGTTTCTGGTTTTCTTCATCTTCTTTTGCCTCAAGTAGCAGAGTTGAGACATTAATTAAACCCACCAGTTATACACACTTTGAGCATTGCAAATATTCTTAGTTATGCAAATTAAGAAAAGATAAATTCAGCAAATTTGGCTTACACAACAGAATTTTTTTTTTCCCCAGAAGAATGTCCTTTATACTTTCCCATAAGGTAGCAGTTGTTTTACAAATCAACCACTCCTGTAACTTTCCCCAGAAACAGTCTGCTAAGATGTACCAACCAGTTCAAATCCATTGTTTTGACTGCTTTTTCTTTCAATTAAATTACTTTTTTGCAGCAATTAATATACTTTTACACAATGGGAATATGCCTTTGTAATGTCACTCTAAATATTTGTAAGCCTTGTTTATAGTTTTCTTTCACTGCAATGGTTTGAATACATTAAAAATTGCCTTGTTTCAGGCATCCCGTTAATTTGTCTATTAGCTATCCATATACCACGTACTAACAGTTTAGAAGGAAAAAACTGGACAGTATAAAATTACAGAAGCCAACTTCATGCCTTTGTTATTTACTGTTATGTCTGAGCAGTAAGTCAGCAGTCCCTCACCTGTAGCTTGTGGGTAACAAATTCCCTGCAGGATTCTCACATCACTCAAGGGCAAAGGCGATTAAGAGCAAGACTTAAGGCAGAGAGAGAGAGTTAAAATTGGGAGGAAGTTGCTCACTGTTGTTTCTATTCAGCCAGCAAAGGTTGGAGGACAATTCTCTAGTGAATTGTCTGGTTAACATGAGGCTTAAGAAATACTTTGCTTCAATATTTATCTCACCTGAAGCACATCCCAGTGGCATCTTCTGTCCTGACATACCTGGCCCAGCAATGGGTGTGTGTGTGCTTTTTACTTTCTGACATGATCTGATTTATTCTTTTAGAGTCTGTCTAAAGAGGAAATTATATCAGGGACTACAGTGAAGCTGTAACATCCAGTTATGGATCTGTCCTTTCCCAACATGCATGCACAAGTCTTGTTAATGTCAGGTTGTTAGTCTGTGCCAAGCAATCAAAAGCTCAGAGAAAGAAGATAGAAGATCAGGGAAGAATTAGAGTTCTGTTCTCAGATAAACAGTCCTAATTTGTTATCTTTTAAAACAGCAGAGAACAAAATTTATTGCTTATGAAGTAGGTTGCATGTTCTCCTGTTGCACAGACTCACAGGAAATACAAAGGACTGGCTTTTCAAAGGATGATGACTATTCCTTGTGCTGCAGCATTTTATGTATTTTGAACTCTCGGCACCACAAAATAAATGTTTCAATTCTTCTCACATAAAATGATTAGAGGTTTCAGAAATCCACCCTTTCTGAACACATCTTTCTTGAGGTTTGGCATCTCATGTCTTCTCATATGTCTCATATCTTGCAGGATGTCAACTTAATTATGCCCCCTAATACGCAATTTCTCTGGCATCAGCAGTGTTGTTGATCCATTTTTGCCTTCAATCCCCTAAAGCCCAGAAATCCTTTTATGCCAGACTGCTCTTCACAATGATTGTTCTTAAACACAGAACCTTGTGTCTCATTTAATAGGCATGTATCTTGTTTTTCACCCCACATTTTAGCTTTTTACAATCTTTTGAATTCTAATTCTGTCCTCCAAAACCTTTGAAACACCTTCCAGCTTGATGATGTTCACAAATTTAATAAGTTTATGTACACTGTCCCATTGTCCATCTCATTACTGAAAATACTGGAGGCAGAATAAATCACTACAGAACTCTGTTCACTGCATCCTTCCATTAAAAAATAGGAATCATTTGGGATTATTCTCTGGAAGCAGTTTTCAGACAATTTTGCACCAACCTTTTAGAAACAGCTTCTGAAGGCCTATTAAAAATCAGAATTTTTTACATCTACAGCATTCCCCCATTCAATGCCTGTTACATTGACATGAAAGGGAATTGCTCAGGTTAAGCTCCATTTGTTCCTGAGAAATCTGCATTAGTGGTTATTCATGACCATTTCTATTCCTTTCTCCTTTCCTTTCCCTTGTTCCTTAATTCATGAATTAAATGAATAGTAAATGATTTTCATTGTGTTCTGTTCTAAGGCTTGACAGCACACCTTGGTTTTGAGTGCTTTACAGAATTTCATCCATTGGGTGAATTCTCAGAGATGGCACGTGGAAGGCCCAAGTCCTTTTCCCAGTGTGCAGATGAATCCTTCTGGGCCATCAAACAGAAATAGAATATAATTTTTCCAAGTGCTCTTCAAACCTGCCCCTCTTTTTCTCAGGTGTGACCCCTCGTCTGTTTTCTGATGTTGTTTTTTGTTAGTTTCTTGAAATTGGCGCGCTTTTTTTTGTGAATAGTGATGTCCTGTCTTCCAAAAGGGACAATTTGATTCTTTGAATATTTAGATGTTAACTTCTAATAGCTAAAAATAAATAATTTTTTTTAAAGTAGTATTTTGGAGCCCCATGTATGGTTGTCTTTTAATCGACCCCTTATCTAAGCAGGCATTTATACGAGCCACAGTAATTTGGATTGGCCCTTTATGTAGAATAATATCCTAACATTTAGCTGCTTAGTTATGATGTGTTCCACTTTGTTATTGCAATAATTTCTAGAGCTGAATTATTTTCTATTTCCATCATGTTGTCTTATTCAAATATATGCACAAGAGTTTCAGGGGAAAATAATTAGGCGAGACAGCATCAGACAAATAACTCCTTTGGAAAAGAAAATTCAGTCCTTGGTGGGGGAATGGTGTATTCCTAACATCTCTCTGAGATTTAGCCCATCTCATTTGCTTTTGGCCACTGAGGTGAATCTTCAAATCTAATACTGCAAGCAAAGCAGACCGGGTGTATCCTATGTGAGTAAATACAGAGCTGATCCGTGTCCATCTCCTGTTTTTTAAAGTAAATCACTTCCAACCCTATGGCAGTGGAATGTCTTATCAAGGCACCTTGTGGAGACGTGTCTGACTCAAAGTCACATCTCCTGTTTACAGAGCCTGACACTGTCCCACTGACTCAGCCCAGGCAGTGCAGGAGGCTCCCCAGTCCCTCCAGGCCAGCGGTGGTGCTGGGGGTGCAGGAGGTCAGCTCAGAGCTCCCTGGTGGTGCTGGGGGTGCAGGAGGTCAGCTCAGAGCTCCCTGGTGGTGCTGGGGGTGCAGGTGGTCAGCTCAGAGCTCCTGCTGGGAACTCGCCACACACCAGTTCCTTGGCTGTAACACTCTCATTTACTCACAGATGTTTCCTAGTGTAGCCACTGATGACATTTCAGCAAGAGGTAAAATAACTCTTTTGTGCTTAGGCACTGGAGACAAGGAGTAATAGAAAATGAAGAAACAGATTTTAAAATACATTTTCCCTTTTGCACCTTAAATTGTGGATTTCAGAACCTATCCTGAGGAAGAGGGAACAAATATCTGTTTTCCCCCTTGGAATTACCACCCAGGCATCTACCAGGGGAGGGGACCAACTTTATTTTTTTTACTTGATTTTACATTGCAATTTTTAAAGGAAATTAAGATCATATTAAAAGATACCGTTTAATTTTATTATTATAAATAATCTTAGGGATCATTCAAACATATAATAAGTGACTTCAGCCTTCAGATTATTTGATTTTCTCTACTGATGATGTACATATCCTTTTGAAGGAAGTGCCAAGTAGATAGGAGAAAGGAGAAAAAGGAGGACAGAAAATCTTTCCATAATTAGGACACAGGCAATCCTGTATCAACGGGAACTTTATATTCCTATTTAACATTTCAGTAATGATCCCATTTTATTTTGAACTTGCAGACTTAAAAGACAACTGTGAGAGCTGCTGCCTCACTCCCCATGTTATTTTAGGAACCTCTTACATGTAATTTCTGTGATCAATAACGTCCCTGCACACACCCTGACGTGCAGCAAAAAGATGGCCTAGTTCTATTTTTGCATTTTAATGGCTTTTTGCAGAGTGACACCTCTACTCTTAAAGAACAATGATGAATATATGTCTCAATAAATGAGAAAATCTTACTGGTTTGGAGAAGCAAATTTCAGCAGCTTTTTAAAGACTTCCCCCACCTGAACAGAGGTTGAAACTGTCCACCTAATTGCAATCTTTTTGCCAAAATGCAAATATTTTCTTCTAAGTAGTCTTTACTGGAAACAGCTATCAAAATAACTGCAGTAGTCCAGACACAGGTCCCTGTTCCTCTGGGAATGAGGCTTAATGGGCTACATTATCATGGGCATGTTGCACAGGCAAGAATAACAACACTGAACTGACAGGAGGAGAAGGCTGGAAAAGCCTTCTCCTGTCCAGTGGTGGAATCAGGATGGATTAGTCCTGTTAGGCTGAGCAGGTGAGCCTGTGGGGACTGCCCTGCTATGAGCTCAGAGGTACTACAGGTGTCCTTTGTGGGGTGTGTGTACAGGAGCACTGCAATTAGCAGTGCTGCAAGGCTTGCAGCTGGGACAGTTCTGTTGGATCAGTGTCCCAAGGGTGTGAGTTTCTGCCTTGTGCTCCCTCCTCTCTCCTCCTGCTGTGCCTGACACCCGCAGTTCTGCATGCCAGGGAATTGTACTGGTGTCAGGTTTCTCTCAGAGCCTTTTCTGCTTGTACTGTTTATTCCTGTTCTACATTGGCCTAAGTTAGACCTTTTTCTGTGTCTTCCTCCTCCCTATAATGTGTGCAGGGAATGACTGCTTGGCTGTGGGGCATCTTCAGCCGTCTCTTGAGTTTACAGCTGCCTGTGCTACATTTCCCTCAAAAACCTCTGCATACAGGTGTCTGTGCTGTGTCAGAGAGGCAGGAATAGGATACACATCCAGGAAAGTGTCTCTAGCCTAACATTTTGTTTCCACATTAGTGTGTGTCTACAGCAAAGAAAGTTGCCTCCATAAACTACTTGTTGGACAGTTTCTTTTCTTTTTTTCTGGAATTAAAAAATACTCATTCATGAAGTCTCTCTGCTAGTAGGTTATTCCTATTGTGGCCTCTATTTGCTTACTATTCTCTTCATTCTCTTAATTCTTTTCTCTTCTTCATTACACACTGGTGTATTGTATAATTTGTAAGCTGAGGCAAAAGTATAAAAATATAGATCTAATGTTTCGAAAACTGTCTTATTTAGTGTGAAGTTTTGATCAGTGCTCAGGCTTTACTTTGCTCTTGATGGAACTGACACTTTTTGAGAATGGCAGAATCAGAAATTTAGAACATCTCCAAAGCTCTGTCTGAATGTGTTTTATGAACACCTACTTTAATGGAGTTAGGCCAATATTTATAAAATGAATTTCAGTAGTTCAGCACATCTTCAGTAGTGGTACCTCAGCGCTGCTGAATTTACAAATGTGCTGCTGATGAATTAAATTCACAGTACCTTTTCCCTCCTCAGCACAGTGCACTGCCTGTGTTTATTTGCATTTCTCACGTCCAGTGTGCCCCGGCCTCACACAGAAACCCTGTACCCCAGTGAGCACATCTCACCCCACCCATCTCCTTGCCACCTTCCTGACAAGACAAACTTATCAGTTTCCTTTCAGAGCTGTGTTTTATAACATCACTAGGAAGTGACTGAGATCAACAATGCTTTTCACAAAAGCCACTGTATAAAATTGAGTTGTTAAATTAACTCTCAGTGCCTTGCAAATGAACATTGGGTTGCTTTTGCACTGAAGCCTTGAAGGTGGGGGGGTTGTTACCACATGACATTTCCCTCAGCTCTGCCTTTTATTAAACCACAGGAACTTTACTTCCAGTCTGAAATATAACCACTCTCATTAGTGTCTGTACCGTTCCTAAAAGAGGCAATGTACTAAGGACTGACTTCTCTGTCTTGGGGATTCCTCTTTATTTAGTTACTATGCAAACACGAAGCTGTTGTCTTGCAGTCCTTTACCTCTCAGCAAGGTAAGTTGGATGGGTTTACAGGATATGAGGAACCTTTCAAAACTGAACCTTTTCCCTCTTGATGAATTGATACTTAAACAGAAATACTGGGTGTTGGGTTTCAATAATTTGTTACCGTGCCACTGCATCAAATTTAAGTTCCTCTAAGAACCCTGAGTAGCTGGTACAAAATTATACATGCAGGACTACTAATGATGTTAATTAACAGTGCTGTTGAACCCAAGTGCATCTTGGCATGAGAACAACACCCAGGACAGATTTTGAGTCTCTGCCCAATGGTACCTGCCTGAAGTATAATGTCAGAAGGCAGGCTGAATAGGGGACACAGTTTATAGCCCTTTATAATACAGCCTCTTTTGTCACGTCTGTCTCTTTATTAGCTGGACTGTTGTCACCCACTGGTCTTTCACAGTGCAGTTCTTCACCTCAAAAACTAAGGGCAAACCCAGAAGGAAAAGTAAAATTGATGCTTCTATTCCCAGACATTTCTAGTTATAACCCATTACTCTGCATACATTATTTTTAATGGATTGCAGAATGCCTCTTTCATTTTCTCAGAATGTCTTCCAAGAACAAGGCTTTGTGGACTCTTGCCAGGCGCACACACGTATGATTTGTATGCTGTCCTTTTCTTTTATTGTTGGGAGCAAAGCTGTCTTGGCAGCAGCTTTGCTACTCTTCCTTCAATCTTGTCTTGCTCTAGAACTAGTAGAAGCCAAAGTCTCGACCTTCTCTGCCTTAGTGTCAAATACAGGCAGGTGCTCAGGGCCCTGTTTTCTGTGAACTTTCATTTATGACAGGTTAAATTACCAGTCCCTGAAAACTGAAATTCTGGGCACAACATTATCAACAGGAGCTAATCGTGGGGTCAGGTTTTCATCCCTGGGACTGTTACCTGCCTGAAGGGCTTTTGCTCTTGGGCAAGAACTTTCCTGCTCAGCTGACTGAAGCAATGTACTCTTTCAATGTTACACAGATTAATATGAACACTTTCCCATGCAGTCTTGTTTTTATTTATTTATTCCTGATGTGCTAAGAATTTGCCAGGGAGAAAAAGGCACAGTCCCTGCCCAAAGGGGAGCCTGCTTGAAGCTCTGATATTTGCATGCCTGTGAACTTCTCTGTGACCAAAGGCAATGTCCTTGTATTAATGTATTAATTCTGTCAGAACTATTGCTTCTCACAGCGTGGTACTGTAAATAATTTCTGTTTACAATAATGGATCATTACTCAAACTTCCCACAGAAACTCAATATGCTGTAAGTGGTTTTCCTTTTGTATTTATTATAATTTACCTCCAACGTTAATCAATGCTACCTCAGGAAATTCTCCCTGTATTATATATTTACAGCCAGAAATACTGTGGTTAATAGTTCCTTTCCAGTATAATTACAGATAAATCATATAGCAATCATTTAGTCTTCTGTATCTTAATTATGGATTTTTGGACCATGTTCTAATATTTTATGTAGAATTTCTATTACCTATTAAACAACAGTCATGTTTCACCCAGGGGTGGTTCTTGCTTGATTGGTAGAGTAACCTGCCTCTCTTTCTCCATCTTTCCTAGGAGGAAATGAGTAGGTGCTTAGTTGGACAGTAGCTGTGGACTCAGAGTCCAGTCCCACCACAGTGACTTTGTGTGCTCATGGGGAAGTCACCAAAAGACTTGCACTGTTAACAGTACACCTAGACTGGTTTTTGGAAACAGTTCATATACTTTTGCCAGTGGATTTTTTTGCATTTCAAGTAGAGAATTGTTATAACATTACAAAGTTTTTTCACTTAAACTGTAGGTGTTGTACAGACTTTCCGGGAGTTTGTGCTTGCTCATTGCACTGGCCTGGCAGAATGGATTAATGTATGTTTGGAAAACTAAGGATTAGTATGAGGCAGCTTAGTAGGAATGGTTTAGTTTTCAAATCAGGAAAAAATGGTTGAAGTGTATATGATGATATCCTACAGCCTTGTTTTACCAAATAGTTGGAAACAAAAATCAAGACAGGTGAAGCACTATAATAAAGGAAACGGCAATAATATCTCCAAGAGAGATGGATCTGCCATTCTAATACAGCACATCCAGTGTGAAACCTTTCCACATCCAGTACAATCCACACAAAATGTAGTTTTGTAGCCAGAAACTCAGATGTCTGCATTAGAACTTGTGATCTTAATGCACAGAAAGCATATGGACAAGTAACCCTTGTTTTATTTCAGCAGCAAGATCTTTTTGATTAAATTCTGTATCTGGCAGAATCACTTATATCCACAGAGAACCACTAATGTTTGGTTATCTCTTCTAGTGCTTGCAGGAATTCACATCAAAAAGCCCCAAATAAATGGAAAAAAACTTTGAAACGGAGTTTGTCCTTCGTTAAACACCAGCTGTCCTGGCAGTTCAGAGCGAGCGACTGAGTATAAGAGGTAAGAGAGCATTGTATACAGAGACACAGGATCAGGTGTCAGAACAGCTTCTCTTCTGAACACTCTATCTGATTTACGTTGGGGTTAAGAAATGCTCAGCAATCCTAATTTCTTTCAGAAAATTGTAGGAGAAAAAGGATTACTTACTTATATGCTGTACATATTTCATTGCTTGTTCTGGATATTAATGATGCAATATTTCCATGTTCCACACAGGACGTGGAAATTCAAGTATGTCCAGCTTCTCCCCATGTTTTTATTAGGTTTTGTTTCAATGTTTGCAACTCAGGTGCGTTTCCAAGCCACAGTAAAATTCTGTGCTTTGCCTGCGATCAGCATAAGCTGGAGAAAGCTGTTCCACTCTGACACTACTTTCCCACAGATAAATACTGTAAGAATTTCTCCCTGTGTGTCAACAGTTATTGCATTTATTGAAATAGATTGTCAGATCTTTCTCTTTTCAGATTGGAGACAGACCCAGAAGGCAGATAGATATGTGCTTAACTGCCAATCACGAATCTGTTTGGCCTTGGCAGGACTAAAAAATGTAATGGGACTTTTCTGTCTCTCTGTTTGAAATTCAGTAAGAAAAGAAGAAAGATTTTTCTATTATGTTTTGGGTGGGTTTTTTTTCTTATGGGTGGATGAGCACCCTTTGCTTAGCTATTTCTTTTCACAAATAATAGGAGCTCCAAGGGCATTTCTGTAATTTATTATACATGCATCAGTCCACTTGACTAGAGATTGGTGAAAAAAACCTGACCTTTATCATGATAAAGGGAATGTAAGTGAGGAACAATTTCGATGTTGTAGGCACTCTGTCTTGTAGCTGCGTATGAGCATGTATTTGTTTTGGAACGATAACTGTTGTCGCTTCCTGGCAAGGTTTCCTTAGAAAATAATCCTTGTTCATACCAATACTTGGACTTCCTTCTGTGCATTTAAAACAAAGGCTTGAGAGATTTTGCGTAGCTAAAGGCAGATCTGCTTAAACGTGCCCAGGGGTGGGCAACGAAGCTGCCAAAAGGGCTGGGAGGCATCCTGTGGCAGGCAGATAAGGGCTTGGGGCAGGTCTGCTTTGGAGAGAAGGCCGAGGGAGGATCCTGAGGAGGGGACATGGAGAGGGAGGTGCTGATCCCTTCTCCCTGGTATCCAGTGAGGATGTGTGGGAATGGTTTAACTCTGCACCAGGGGAGGTTTAGGCAGGTCATTAGGAAGTATTTCTTTACCAAGAGGGAGGTCAGACACTGGAACAACCTCCCTAGAGGGGTGGTCAGTGCCCCAGGGCTGTCAGTGTTTACGGGCATGTGGACAATGTCTTTAACCTGCTTTAACCTGGTCAGGCACTGCACTGATCACTGCACTTCCCTTCCAACTGGAACAGTCTATTCTGTCCTATTATTTTATGCTGGAAGTTGAGAAAGAGATAATGAATTAAACAAATTCTGTTTTTTCAGAAGTAATTTTTTTCTGTAAGTAAACTACACATTCTATGCTTCAGGACATTAAAATAAGAAGCTCTCCTGGGGAGTGAAGGTGCCAACAGGTGCTGTAGTTCATAATGAGTGAGCTATTCTGCCAGCAGCAGGTTGCTGACTTTTTGTTCATTTTTTTACCAGTTTGCTTGGGGAGCCACATTGCTCAGCCTCTGATGTCATTTTGTGTATGACACAATAACACAGTGTAAAAGGAGGGAAAAAAGCACTACTTCGTGTTTTAAATCTGAACTTGTAAAATCACGTGAGTGAGAGGAGTCTCTGCACACAGATACCTCAGCAGGACAGCTGTGTCTGGGAGGGCCCAGCTCTGGTGCTTCTAAAGGCAAACCTGCCTGTTCCCAGCTAGCCCAGGTACTACATATAATCATCTCGTGCCTTTAGACACATTGCTCATGTGGACTCCTAGACCAGTTGAGGGCAAGAAGGGACAAGAGCAGACTTTCACCCGTGTTATTTTATTTTCCATATGGGACCCATTTGTTAAAAGTGCTTGAACGCACTGTATTAAACATCTAAAGCCATCCCACACAATGGCACTCTGCAGGCACCTTAGTCTTTTTCTGGCTAAAGACCACATATCCTCAGTCTAGTCCCTGATGGTGGATCATTTTCATTGTGTGTGGGGTTTGGAGAAAACCCCAGGTTCCAGCAATATGGTTTACAGGAATTGCTGTTTTCAGGATTCAGCCCTTTGCAGTTCAACCTTCAACCACGCAAGCTGATTATGCAGGGAAATAGCCAAGAATTGCATGAGGCACTGGAAAACATGCTATAAAATTTTAACATATCCTCCTTCAAATAGCTTTCCTTCATACCCACTTTTAGGTGGAATTCAACTAAGGATTATCAGAGCCAATATCAACAGCACAGAATGATATAGCTGCACATAGCCGTAAGAAGCAGCACCTGTTAATAACCTAAATCGTTATATCCCTCCTGTATGCTGTTGGGGTGATTGTTCCCAAGAACAGAGAGAAGAGAGATGTGCTAAAGCTCTAACGTTTGGGTAATTATTTTACGTCAGCAGCAGTTCCGTGTAAGCCAGGACAACCACCCACTCCTACACTCAGAGCTGTGTAAGACTAAACGGGCATAAATGTGTTGATATCTTGCAGCCAGTGATTATATATGTGTCTGCTTCACAGGAAATCTCTATTTTTACCATGTAATGTTATAACCATTGAAAGAATTTTAAAAAAACCTTGTAGAAATAATTAAAAATACACAGCCTGGAAAAGAATTAAGGTAAAACAACTGGTTGCTTGGGAAGATCAGCCACACTCTCAAGAAAAGCCAGCTGAATCCTTGATTCATGCTGTAGTTTTTTTCTTTTTCTTTTTTTTTTTTTTTTTGAAAGCACCAAAGCTGGAAGTGTTACTAAAATGTAATAATTCAGAGAAAATACAAAGAACTATAATTTATGTTTTGTTAAATTATGAATTCACTTTATTCCCCAAAACACTTGAAGCTAAAGGAGTCTGTGCAGAGACCTGAAGCCCTGTAGTAAAACTTGAGGCCCATGGCTTAACTCTAATGAGTCTCAAATGAATAGTTCAGATTTCAAAACAAAGTACAACTAGAACAGCCTCTTGAATGACAACTAACTACAAGTATCATAATTCCCATGGCAAGAAAAATATTCTAGCTATGTAAAATTATCAAATTCAGTTTGTGAGTTTGTTTTCCTGTGGTGGTATCAGTGAGAGGAAAAATAAGCAGAAATAAATCTCTGTGGGCAATTAAATTATAATTGCTGCTGGCATTAATGACATTTATTATTCATGTGTTTTTTCCCCACTCCTAAATACCATAGAATTATGAATATTTTTTTTGTTCTTTAAGAAGTATAAAATGAGGACTAAAAATTTAAATATTGTAAATTTGTTTAAATATGTTTTTCTCTTGTCCCAAGTCTTCAGAAACAGACTATTTCACAAGTCTCACAGAATGCTGTTGTTTATCTCTTGGTTGTTCTTAGTGTGAAATCCACTGGGCTCTAATCCTGAGCACATTAAAGCCTGTGGCATTGGGCCTGCGTCCCAACAATGGAACTCTCAGAACCATGGATTTGCAAGAGAGCCTGATGGAGACAAGCCTCCAGCTTTCGTGGAATCTGTGATTCAGAGCCTCAGCTAAAGCTGGTCAGAAATGCTTTGAGTGGAGAGTGCTGATTTGCACAGATCAAAGCAGCACTCAGGGGCAATGTGGTTTTAACCAAAGGCTAATGAAGAATGGCCATGGATTGGAAGTTCTGTTGGGCTCTGGCAGCTGCTCAGCCGAGCACCTCTGTTCCCTGCCCAGCGTTCAGAGCTGCTCCCCAGCTCCCTCAGCCTCTGCCACACATCTGAAAAGCTGCTGGGGGGATGGCTCCAGCTCCTGGCTGCCATGCAGGGTGCCCATGTGGCACTGGGATTTTGGCTTTCCAGTCTGCAGCTCCTCAGGAGTTGGCTGTCCAGCTCCACAGCTGTGTCCATGAGGTGCAGGACAGCCAGTGCTGGACTGGCCTTTTGCAGGGAGTGCTGGAATACTTAGTTTTCATCCAAACCAAGAAAAAAAACAGATTTTGAAATTTCAAAACCCTTTCAAGCACAAAGCATAATCTGCTTCCCTTGCTTAATTGCTCTGGGTTGTACCTATCATAGTGTTTTCTTCTGGTAGTAAACAAAAAAAAAAGGGAAGCATATTCAGCTGTTAGTGAGCAATAATATAGATCCTTGATTTCTCTGTCTTGAACTACTATCTCCAAAACAAACCCAAAGTGTAGGACATATTCTCTTGGAAAATGCATAAGCAGGAAAAAAATAAAATCATATAAACAAAGTTGCAAAATCCCTTGAAAATCTAGTTACACTAGGAAAGCATCCTTCAGCAACCGACGTTTTAATAGGAAATAACTCAGTATTCTGCTGACCTTTGCAAGTTTAGCCTTTATATGGGAATGAACTGTTTGAAAAATGTCTCTAATTCAGTTGTCACAAACAGGCACCAGAATGTGGTTGATCGGTTTCATGAGCAGAGGCTTCATTTTGATTTTTCACAAGCACCAAGTTTGGTCTTATGCTATCTCCCATAGTTCTCAGCTGCCTGATCACATCTATTTCCTCACAAACAAAAGGCTGCTTGAAAAAATTATGTATGTGACTGAGATAATGAGGATGATAATGGAAAGTAATCTTGGGAATTACTGTGGCTTACACACCGAAAAACAGACCCTGTCTCATTTCCAGGAATCCTACAGTGCCAAGCTGGTGGGTGAAGGAGGAAGGATACAGAATGCTGCTCACATGCACATCCATAGATCCAGGAGGGAGAGGAATGCCTTTGATCCATGTGCTGATAGGCAGCAGCAGTGCAGAGAGCTGCTGCACAGCCAAGGTATGAGACATAATGAGAAAACATTTATGACCCAGAGAGCTCAGTAACAACAGCAAACCAGACTCCAGCTGTAGCTGGTCATTATGTAATGCCACTTGCTTACCCATTTGGATTCCTTTTGAATCAAATTGAGCTCCTGATTCATAGCAGCTAGCAGGACAAAATATATTAAATTGTGACAGAGGAAGGAAACATGAGGAGTGACAGACTGTCTGATACTGCAAGCCCTCAGACCAGCCAGGCCTTATAAATATAAAAGAAATAAATATATATATATAATATATATATATAATATATATATATAATATATATATATAGAAATAAATATATATATATAATATATTTATATTATATATAAATATAAAATATAAAAGAAACTAAATATTTCAAATCAAATTTTACTGAAAATGTGTGAGAGGACACGTAAGGACCCTGTTGTTATTAGAAACAAATAATGACAATAATCAGCAGAAAAAAACGTCATGAAGAGTATTCTAAACTAGGAACTGACTTTCTGAACTGAACTGAATTTGTAATTTCCTAGTTCTACTTATTACCAGCTCTTCTCTAAAGAATGTTTATATAGGTGCAAACATATAAAACCCCTGTTTCTGTATTTCTTAAAGACAAAGGCATAATTGGACCATTAAACTTCATTACTTTTCTAGAGCTAATGTAGTGCTCCCTTTATGGTGGCCACACTGCAGTGGTAGCAAAGGTTGTTTACAGCTGGACTTGCACATCCTGCAGGTAGTTGCTCTGAAATGTGCTGTTCTGAAACCTGCTCCTCTGCCACGTGCTGTTACACTCAGAGATGGGGCCTGCTGAGACAGAGGAGAGGCACTGACTCCAAAACGCTGCACTTTGTAGGTAGCTTCTCTCTCTTCTCCTGGTCCTTAGCGTAAAAATGCACCTAAGATCATGCACCAGGGGTGAGATTCTCTCTTGTGAATGGAGCAAACAGGCAGTGTTTATGGTGAGGGGGATTTATTTTTACATAGTTTAAGTGTTCTCAGTATATTTTGATTGGCATGCCCTAAGTCAGAGCACCTTTTCCTCCCCAGGCCCACAGGAGCCCTGTTCAGACCTGGGCTCGTGCACTTTGCAGTGTGGCTGTGTTTGCACGGCTGGCTGCATGTGAGCTCAGCCCTCAACACAGGGTAGCCCGTGGGGTTTGTGTTGCATTTTCGGAGAACTCTGCACCCCAGAGCCAGAGTTCTGGGAGCAGAGCAGGGGATTGCCAGGTTCCCAGAGCCCTGGGCCACGTGGCTCCAGAGCCAGTGGATCCCTGTGTCGCAGCATGAGGCCAGCAGTGGCAGAAGCGCTGTCGGAGGTTGGCACGGAGCATTGGGAGGGTGATTCATTCTGCTGGAGAAAGTTGTCTCACTTCTGCAGAGGCTGAGTGGGAAAGGAGCCAGCTGGGCTCTCTTTTCAACTGGCATGCACCAGAACATGAGTGTGAGAGGGATTTCGATGGGGTCACAGGCACAGTACTAAGTATTATGCCTGTCCCAGTGAAGTGGAGCTACATTTTGCCCAATTTCCTCCCTCAAGTTCTCTCTGAAAGGAGTAAGGAGAGGAGTGGAAGGACAGAGAGCCCAGCAGTGATGCCATGAAGATTTTTTGCCTTTTCTTTTATACCCGTTATACCTTTTTTTACAACTTCTGTATTCTTAGTGCTTTTTGTCTACATTCTTGGACTTGTTTGTCAAGCTAAGAGACTAAACATTTTAGAAGCTTTGTAGCTAGGGATCAGTGTGCCCCAGACCCAAGGTCCTCTCCAGAACACATTCTGCAAACCAAGACAGAACCATCCAGGGGAAGGCTCCTGGGGTAGGGGGGCTCACTTGAGCCTCTCATTGGGGAATCTTTGATAGATATGCTAATTAGTAAAACTTATAATGTTATACCAGATCTTTTGGGGAGGGCATTTTGGCGGGGTGCATTTCGATGCATATGACCTGGACGTGTGCACCTAAGGATCCTTGAAATAAATACCATGGTAAAACCCCTTTTCCCCTTCTAACTATGTTTGACTCTTGATTTTAAGACCAGGAAAAAGCATCAGCAGCACCACTGCCGTAGCTGGGCACTGGTGTGAAGGGACCCCAGCAGGGCTTCTGCACAGCAGCAGAGGCTGCTGAGCCCTCTGGGGTTCCTGGCCCCTGCTCCTGGCACTGACCCTGCCTGCCTGCCCAGCTCCAATGGCTGCTGTGGGAAGGAGGCAAATGCAGCTTTTTCCAGGTCTGCTGGGGCACTGAAATACCTGCAAAGAGCAAAAGGCTCCTAAGTTTGTCAGAGATCATAATTTTTGCCCTTAGAAGTAGCTGATAGGAGGCAGGGAGGAATTACATTTATTTATCCCACGTGTTGTATATTTGAAGAAGTATTGTATAAATGCTGCTGAAAAATACTTTTTTTTTTTCCATTTTGTTTCTTTTTCCACTTAGCTGCTGGTTTTTACACCCAGAATTGCAAACATACGGCTCTTCACAAAATGACCTTTATAAAAAAAATATAAATGAAAGGGTTTAGGAGCAGGAATCAAAGCCTTTTTAATTAATACCTCAGAGAAATGTTTTTATTTAATGGTTTCTTAATGCTAGTGTACCAATATTGTAGTGAAATATGTTAAGTTCCCTGCAACTTTGACTTGACTGATGACAAAAAAGGAAACATATTCTGTCACCTACAGTAATCATCCCAGCTAAAATATAATTATCTTTCTATATTTACGTAATGTGCAGGTAGACAGGCATGCCCCCTAATTGTACCGATGTTTATAACCAGTTGTTTAACAAGTTTATCATTACCAAGCTTTCATCCCAGGGATTCATCCTTCTACCCAGGCCCTCCAAAAATGTAGTGGTAAATTTAGGTATTACTATACAAAAGAAATTGTGGTATTTTTATTAAGTATGTGTCGGATTTCCAGGCAGTCGTAGACTTAAATAAATAGCTCTTTCCATTCAAACAAAATGAGGGAGCAGTTCTGTCTCTTTTTTGCATGGCCCTTTCTGATACAAGTTGAAATAGTTGCCTGCTGTCTGAGGCCTCTCCTAAATTCAGATGTAGGAGTTTGATTGATTTGTTAGTAACTGCACATAGAAAGCAAGGAGATGAATTACTCTTGGAAAAACAACTGGAGCTGCCAGCTCCAAGCTGTAGAGGAGTCACCAGGGCAGCAGAGAATAGTTTTCCAAATGTTTTAGTAAAGGGAGCAGGAGAAAAAGATCAGTAGCTGATTAATCATGTTGCCAGTGTTTTCAGGGACATAGGCTAATAGAAAACCAAATGTTAGGGAAATATGTTTCAAGGGAAGGCCAACAGAAAAATGAGAGGAATGCACCCACTGACAATGTTGTGTAGAGACTGAGAAGGATGTAGGAAGGAAAGAAAAGCAAATGAGAGGACAACTCATGAAGAAGCAAATGAAAACTACACAAATAACATTTTTTAAAGGGCGTAACAACAAAAGAAGAATAAAATGCACAATAAATGAAAAAATCAGCTCCCTGAAATTGTGTTTTCTTGTGAACAGCTATCGTACGTGTTGGGAGCTGCTTGTAAGTGACAAAATGGCAGAGTCATCTTGTCCTCAAATCATCATGTGTAAATCAAATAAATACTGAAAATCTGCTCTGACAATGGACTTTGGACATTAGTTTCTATCTTTGACATTGGAATTTCCTAAGCCCTTACTTGTCAGCTAACTTCTAGAGGCATTTCCTGCAGGCTGGTGTCCCCTGTTGCAGAATTACCAACTGAGACTTTTGAAGGCAGCAAAATATCACCAAATGAAAGCAGAAGTGGCAGCCAGAGAGAGGGAAGAGACCTTTCCACACATTGTATAGGAAAAATGCCCCACTGCCCCTGTCCAGCATCCCTGTACAATTGAGACCCTTCTGTGCCAGTGCAATAGCTGAAAACACTACTGCTGTCTCTGCCAGAAGAGTCATAGTCTCATTGGAAAGATTTAATGAACTTCATGGCCTTAGTGAAGAACGGGAGGGATTTCTTCGTTGTCAGAATAATTTATTAAGATTGGCAGCTATTACTATTTAAAAAAATGTTCAATAATTCCTTCAATACACCTTGTAAATTAACCTTAATAAATACATGGTAGGAATCAGCTTACCCTAGTAATTGGTATTTAATAGCATACAATAGCTATAATTTACAAAGCTAACTTCTCAGCATAGTTTAACTTCTAATTAGCCCTAAGGAAAGACTAACCCTCCATCCAGTTCTTTGTAAAAAGTGTGCTGTGAGAAAACATGCCTGACTTTGGTTTTGTAGATTTCCATCAGGGTAAGTTACATGTATGAGAACACCCAGAAAACGGCAAATAGAAGGGGGAAAATGTATTTTCATTTCAATCTACTGCATTTATCATCTACAGATTCACAAGTACAATTTTGATTATTTTTTTTCCTTTTATGCAATTTAAAAACATATTATTACTTAATTTTACTGTGTGGGCAGACTTGGACTAATGTGAATTAGAGGAGACGACTTTCTCAGCAATTCTGTTTCTCTAAGATGGTTACAGTGCTCTAGACCAATTTAAGGGGGGGAACTCATGTAAGACTGACAGATGATGATGATGGTACCAGAGTCTGAAAGGAAGCTCTGACTTCAGAGAGACAGATTCATTCAAGTGTCTTGGCCTTACCCCCGAAATAGCTTCAAATCTGCTAGTACTTGATCTCCACTTTCCTAAATCTCTCTTGATGGTTCTGGAATCTCTCTGGATGGTTTTCCAGGGTAACCTCCAAAGCCAGCTCAAGGTCTCCAGGAGAGAGGCCATGCTCAGAGGTTTGAATCATTGGGCTACTGCAGGAACTGAAGTCATTCCGGCCACATATAGTTACCCATAATACTTGTATTCAGAAGTTTCTTTCTAAGCACTCTTAATTCAACTTGTTTAACTCGTTTAAACAGCTATTTTAAAGCCTTTGTTCCTACTGACATTTTTGTTCTTACTAAAGAATCAGACATCATGTAATTACATCACTGCTATTAATTATTAGACTTCTCACTTCTCCTGCGATTGCTGCCATTTTTGGGAAGCTGTTTTAGCAGCAGTGGCACATCAGAAGAGAAGACACTTTGAATGAAGTGTATAGTGCACATGTCAAATTCAGCTTTCAGGTGTTACTGTCTTTTTCTTACACTACCAAACTAAAATGTTTCAATTTGTTTTACGTGTAAAATTATATTTACTATGCAAACCCCCTTAACCAATAAGCAAAGTAATAACTACTGTCAGATTGCTTCATAATATTACTTTATTTTTGTTTGATTCTATTTCTAGCTCCTTTAGTTATCTTTTATGAGGTCGTGCTTCTTCCATGTCAGTACCCCTGTATTTCCATTGTGGTGATTTCACTTGTAATCTTCCTCTCTTTCTCTGTCCCTCACTTTCCCCTCTCTTTCCTCTTTTCTTTGATTATTTTTCTGGGTACACTTTGCCAGCTGTGCACAACCATTCAATTTCTAAACTGTCTGTTCCATTTAAAAATACATAAATGGCAGCATATTCACTTTTGCCTTTTCTCAGCCTCATATCAGTGAGATTTTCTTTTTGTTGCAATTATTCAGGAGTCTAAAATAAAGTTTTCAGCCTCACACCATTATAATCATTCCATGCCTACACCAGTTGTTACTTTGATATAGTTCTGTGCGATTTAGGTTTTTCCCAGAAAGCATGAAGTCCTGATTTCTTCTACCAGCTCATTTCAAGGTTCAGGGGAACTGCCTCACCCTTAGAGAGCACAGGGATACTTTTAAACAGTATGAGGTACATTTTCAAAATGGTACTTAGGAATTACACAGCTCATTAGCAAATAAATGAGATTCATCAGCACAACTCACTTGCTCCTTGGAAAATGTTCCCCCATAACACCTATAATTTGCTGAAGTTAAAAGAGGGCAAACAATGATAGCATATGGATGTGCCTGGAAGTTTTACCCAGCTTTAATCCTTGGGTAGATGTTCTGACTGCCCCATCACTGCTGCCATTGGACATGGAGGTGGCATGGATTCCTTGTCTTAGAGCAGAAAGGCCTTTTGGAGAAAAAGATAGATATTCTGCCCTATACACACCCGTACTTAAAGCAACACAAAAAAGTTTTTCCATTTTTCTTGCACTGCCTGGCCCACAGCAGAAGATTAGGAAAAGTTTGAGGCTTGAAGGAGATAGGAAACTGCATAAACTGAAAAATGGAAGTCCTGAAAAATTATTCCAGGAAAGAAATGTTCTTAAATATTAAAAATGCTCTCTGAATAGTGCTCTCTCACAAAGCTGTTTTCTGTGCTCCTGCTGTTCCTGGGGTTTAAAGTGTTCAGGGCCAAATCCTCCCATCTCCTCTATCAGGTACAGCTCTGTTGACTTCTACAGTTCCTTCACATGAACCAGGATCCAGAGTGCAAGATTTGGTTTCCTGCATTCGTAACTGGTTAAATGGTGTGAAATTTCCCTTTTCTACCTGAGCCTGTTGAGCCCTGGCAGTGGGGACTCTCCCAGCACAACCCACTCAGTGCTCACATGGAGTGGGCTCAGCACACAGGCAGCAGCCCAAGGGATTTCAAATTTTCTTCCCATATTCATTCTGGACCGTGCTGCTCTCCTTTTGGCATAGCTAGGTATCAATTCCCCAGTAACAGCTTGAACAGGTTCTTTGTCACTGCTGGGATCTGTTGTATCACCCGAGAGGAGTCGCTTACGCACATCCCTGCAGAGTGTTAACTTGAGCACAAGAGTTTCTGAGCTGGTGGCGTCATAAAGGAAAAAATAGCAACCTTGATCCTTGATACTATGTACAGAAATATTGCAGAATGACGAAAAAGATGTCCTCAACAAGAGTTTTTAATTTTTCTTGGTAGGATGAGTGAGTATATGGGGGAGGTGTTCTGTGACTTTTTCCATTGGGAAAGGCTGTTAGGCTCATATCATTATGCTTACTTGTATACATCTCTTGGTCCTAGCCAAACTGAAAAGATATATTCTCTGGAATTCTATGGATGTGTTCTAGCACAGTGTCCCTTCAGCTAAGATCAGTGGTTGTAAAACTTGGTATGTCAATGTGTGACCAACCATTCCCCTCCCCATTAATACATTTTGTGTAAAACCCACATTTTGTCTAAAATTTGAATTTATCGATAATTAATATAATGATAGCAGAATAGAATCTTTGAGTAGTCCATCTAAGAAGTTTCATGTGGAATTGCTAAATCCTTGTAACTGGAAAGATAAGAGAGTTCTGCATCTATGTGCAGCATCATGACCTGATAAAAAAATATAGTTCTTGGTAAGATAACCCTGCTTTCCACTGTCACTTCTAGCTTTGAAATGCAGCTGCCCAAACATAATAACATTTTGTAAAAGGTGGTTAATACCTATAAATGTGTATATTTAATCCCTCATCTGTATTCTCTAGAAAAATAATTATTATTTCTGTATACCCTTTCCTCAGTATATATCGCAGCATATTCAGCCCTTACACTCCCTTGAGAGGAGTTGGTAGGTACAGGTATGTGTGATGTAGCAAGCCAAGAAAAACATCCAAAAGGGGAATTACAGCATCTAAAAAGGGACACAGTGAACTGAGATTAACTTCACATCTGTGTATAAATTGACACATAGCAGAAAAGCATTATATGGGGCTTGGCATATCTCTAAGTGAGTGGGACAGCTGTCTCAGAGTATAAATAAATAGCAAAAAATCGCATGTGAAAGACGCAGTATAGAAACACTAAAATTTGGCCTATAACTGCTCTTTTATATCAGCACTTGGCTTTTTTTGGCCACAGTAAATATTGGAATTTATATAATATCTTTGTTAGAGACTTCTTAGAATTTCTTAAAGTGAACACCTTCACAGACACAGGCAGCTACCCTATCTGGATAACTGAGTGTCTCTCTCCTTTGGCATAACTCCCTCTCTTTTCCTTGTCCTACTATCTGATTCATTATCTTTTAGGCATAGGATGGACTATGAGGGGACAGAGAATTTATATGAGAGTCCTGAAAAGGAAAATATCTTTTCAACTTCAAACTTTGGTTTTTTCTAACAAAGTATTTAATAAGATTCAGCATTAGACAATCTTCTACCTTTCCTTAAATAGAAAACAAACCCTCTTAGCTGTCAGAAAAGGGGTGAGTGAGAACTGCAGGTTATGTGTGTGCTTATTCACAGACTGCAGAGGGGCAGGATGATGGCAACATGCTTTAACCAAACCAGATTTAAAAAGAATACAATTGTTTGATTCTTTTTTGAAACAGGCAGTGTGTAAACTTAGTAGGGTGATTTTTTTATTCTTTATTCTTCCACTGATTTTTCTTAATTTTGTTTTCTTTGTAATATATTTACCTAATTTCCCTTTACTACATGTCAAAAGGGAGGTTCTGTGTCAGAAATACCTGGATTGTGACCATTCTCCTTTGTGTGACAGTCTGTGGGCATGTTCCGAAGGCAGGTCCACATGAGCTCCTTCAGAAAAGCTCTTTTCTTCTGAATCACGTAACTACTTCTGAAATGAAGCTTAATTGCTTAAGTCTGGCTGCTGCTTTATGTACTCGGATGGAAGGATGTGAAAATACTTGCTGCTTAAAAGCAAAAGTGCCCCAGTGACTGACCTTTGCTCCAGGTGAATCTTTTCTGTTCCTACCAGGAGAGGAGAAAAGTGTGTCAGTTTTGCAAACTTCCCAGTCACTACTGCTGATCTCTAGAGAGCAGTAAGGGAAGCTGTGAAGATGAAAACACAGAGCACACAAAGTGCTGCAGGCACAAGTGGGTTATGGCCCCGGTCCACCCAGCAGGGAGGGTGCCACACACTGGTGCCATTCTCCTGCTTGGCAGCCACTGCTGAACATTGTGATCTCCTCCTGAAGTGCAGCCACTTCAGCTCTGCTTCAATTCCTACATACAAGTGCCACACTACACTCAGGTATCTGCTAGTCTAAAAAAGCAAACATGTTTTGACTTCTAAACCACTGCTAAATAATTCCTAAGTGCTTAAGAAGTACTTGACCAGATCAGGAATTGGTGAGCCATCCCCACCTATTCTGTGACTAACTGGAAATTACCATAGTGGTACAGGTTGAGAGGAAAGCCCTGCTCTTCTTACAAAATCTGTTCTTGAAAATGTATATTTATATTGGAGAGGTGTATCTTAGTATCAAAGCATCTACAGTTGGACATTGAGGATTAGTTCCCTGAGTTAGGAACAGATTTTTGTGGATTTACCATTATTTTTAGAAAAATTCCCTTTGGGAGAAATATTCAGTTTCTCTAAGTGGAATAAAAAAAGCAAATAGGAACATACCAAAAAAAAAAAAAAAAAAAAAAAAGGTGTGGTCAGAGGCTGATTCACAGTTTTGATGAGGCAGTGATTCTGTGGGAGAGGGATTTTTCTGCAGTGTTTTTGCTCTCCTGAGCTCTCCTTCAAATTCAGTGTGGCTCATCACCTCCAAGTGTCCTGGAATTCCTCAAGCTCTGTGCTCCTATGAGTAAATATCCTACCCTTAACCACACAGTAATGTTTTGTTGTCTAAGTGAATATTGGCATTTACACTTTCTAGCAGAACTTATTTTTGAGTAATGTTCATGTTACCTTTTTATATATAACTTAACCCTACAAATGCCCTCAAGTACCTGGACTTTTACAAAGAAACAGCAGTTAATGTAACAGCCTACAATATGACAGTTGTGTCTCAAATTATAAAGCAGTTTTCCTTCTTTACTGGACAAACAGATGGACAGGAGGAACAGTATTGTAAGAGCTAATGCTTTCTTTTGCCGAATTTTTATGCTTCAGTGCTTGCAGAGTTTTATGCTTATGTGCTTGAATTAATGGTTTCACGGTATTTTATGACTGCCTCTCTTTTTATCAGTTGAATTAGAAAAAACACAAAAACATCACATATAGGACTTTATGGGTGTCTCTTGTAAATTGTTATCATTTTAGCCATATATATGTAGTGTTTTTCCAGCTAAAACAATCAACACTCCTGCTCCTATAGAGCCCGAGTATGGAAAGTCTCTTAACCTCGTTAACCATGTGCACTCCCTAAGGGTGTTAACAAAGGAGACCTTTGGAATTGTGCTAATGTTGATGGATAGTACATGCTTCAGGTAAGACATTAATATTTTCTTTTTAATCTCATTTTTAAAGAAAAGTACAGAACAGCAAGGTGCTGCAATGTGTTAAAGATGCCCCAGTGTTTTAGTGTGTTTGAAACTACCGCAGCTGAAAAGCAAAAGAAGCTTAGATATAATGCTTTTTTCATTCTAAGTTCCTCACAAAGAAAAGAAAAAAAGAAAAAAAAAGCCTGAATTTATAATTAAGGGAAAACTGTTACAGGTTGTAAGAGCTTTTAATAAGTTTTTTTCTTTTTTGAAAGACAAAATTTATTTCAGTGAAGAATGGCATTTAATTCTCACAGTTCTAGAGTAGTTTTACTGGCTGCATGGGTCCAAAGACATGAAGCAGGCCAGAGTTCAAGGGCCTGATGATGAAAGCAAATTTGTAATCCTACAAGGTCTTGTTGCTTAGAGTACTTGCCATGCATGTCAATTTACCACAATAAGGGTTTCTTCTAGGAAATCTGTATCAAAGAGAGTAATTGCAGTGCTACTCCTTTGTGTGCTGCTCCAACCCAAGCAAGGCAAAGGAACAAAATCTCCTCAGTATTACCAAGGAGAAGAAATTGCCTCCTTGACCAGTCTGTTCTGTTACATCCCTAAAGGGACATGTAAAGCAGAACAGCTTGCCTGGTGTTCCACCCTAAAAGGACAAAGATCTACTAGGGATCTTTAGGGGTTGGAATTAGGGAGGCAGAACACTCAGCTCTACAGGGAAGGGAAAACCAACTGTTTCAGTAAACCTGTGTTTACTATACTGAGAATATTTATCAGAATTAAATAAATACACCAAAAGCTACCATCCAATTAAAAATAACCCTCCCCTGTCACCAGTCTAGTGGATAATTATACAATTAGAAATGTTGGAAATGTCATTACTAGAATTAGATTAGGGAAATTTCACTTAATAGAATAAGAGTGTCCCTGGTGATGGTGGCTGTGGGTATCTGGATGGGCAGGGAAATGCCCTGTCCATACCTCTGTGTCCCTCAGAACTTTGCTGGAAGAAGCCCAAGGGCATTCCCAGGGTTACATCCCCAGACACTTTGCATGGCTTTACTCCAGGGCATAAATTGTATTTGCTAGCACGGATGTCTTGTGAGAAACAGTGCACTGGCAGTCTACAAATCTGAGTCAAGTATTCTCTATATTTAGTAGGATAAATATAGCAATAGAGTCAACTGGGAAATCTTAAGCTCTGCTGTGGAGAGCAGAGCCATTAAGAAGCAACAGAGCTGTGCATATAAAATGGCAATACACTCACCTATAGGACCTTTATCTCATTTGCTCAGCTACCCAAACTTACAGTAGAGCCACAGTGTTTCTTCTCTTTGTTCATATGATCTTGTTATTGAAAATGTTCCTTGACACATCTTCCATCGAGCAGATTTGTTCATCCATAGGATGCTGGAGTGCCTGGCCAGTGTCCCTGTGAGCATCTCTGCTCATATGCCTCCGTCAAAGAAATGAGATTGAGAAGGGCTCTGGCCAAGCACTCGGGATATTATTGATTTCCCTGATGACAGAGGCAATCAGGATGTTCGTGCAATGTGTGTCTTTGACAAATAAGGGCCACAGGGGTGTTGAAGTTGCAGCAGCAGAGAGAGTCCATCTGCTTTACAAATTTCATAGCACTGATAAGGAATGTGCACAAACTGCTCCCCAAACACTGTCAGTTGCCAAGCATATCTATCATAAGCGGTGGTAGAAAACTTAATCAACATAAATTACCAAGGCCATGTATTTGATAGGCAACAGAAATAAATGGAAAATTTCTCAGATTTGTTTTTGATGCCCATTTGAGGATGACGTTTACTTAGTGGGCTATAAACCCTTCAGTCTGAAACTTCTTCACTGAAAGCACTGTATATTAATTTCCAAAGACCTGTGGTTTTTTGAAAGATACATTAGATAATCAGTGTGCTCCCTGAGAGAGGTCAGTGCATCTTAGCAAACAGAAATATCAGCATGTGTAACAGTTCTAGTAGTGATCCTCAGTATCACTCAGAAAAGTTTGTTTTGCCTTCACAGAACTTATGAAACAAAATGTTCCAGTTTCGCGTCATTTTCTGAGAAAGCAAGTTCTCTCCTATACCTGCTCTGAGCAAATAATGAACTCATACATTTTCAGTTTCTTAAGCACTTCTTCCTATAGTAATATTCATATCTGAGTTCTCTGCACTTGTTTATTCACCCTGAGCTGTGTGTTGGGATTTAACATGCTGTCACAGCCAATGCACAAGGACTGTAATTAACTGTTTTCCCGGGTTCAATTTTCAAATATTTGCATTTAGCATAGTTGGAAGTTCACACCTATTCATCTTTTCACTTCTATTATAATTCATCTCAGTAGAAAGGAAAGAAGACAAAGTAAAATTCTGCTCACATCTTTAGTATGTTTTCTTGCAATTCTTATTGCCACCAAAGCCTATTTCAAATGCTCCCACTCTTGGCCAGTCTCTTATTTGTCCTGCCATGGTGCAGCTTATCAGCCATTCAGTTGCACAGATGCAACTGTTTACGGGTCCACACAGTAAAATGAGTCATGACATTCTAGGTTTGTTTGGTTTTTTTTGGATTTGGTTTTGTTTTGCTTTGCTTTGCTTTTTAAAGAGTGATAGTAGAGAGAGGAGAAAGTGATGAGGATGAGGGCAGGTCAGCTGTGCTTCTGAAGGCAAAATTATTTATGAAGCCCCATTCTTATCAGTTATAACCCTCCTCTTGTGCTCCACAGTACAGACAATGCTACAAGGGCTAGTAGAGTGTCATAAAATAATGGCATGACAAAATCTTGTATATTTATGGTAGAGTCACTCCTTCCTGAGAGCTCCCAGCCAAGCACTCATCATTTGGAGCACATCTGCACTCCAAAGATCCAGGGGTTAGGGGAACAGCAGCTCTCTGTTAGGTTTCACCTCTGTGCTAAGCAGGTACCTTTCAGTGGCAGAAACTGAACCCCCACTTTATCAGGGAAGAGCCACAGGGAAAAATGAGACTGGGGATGACAGATTAACTCTGGGCCTGGTTTTGGCCTCAGGAGAAGTCCAATCAAAAGGTGTCCACAAGAACTGCACCTTTCAGCACTGCTTCCAGTCTTTCACTTTTGTTATTTTGTCATTTTCTTTCTCGCTTTCCAGTATATGTAAACACTGCGTGTTCCCAGGAGTGCTTTATGTACTGCATACCATCACAAGTTCTCACACAAAATACCTGCAGAACTGAGTCCATCATGCTGTCATTGATTTATTCTGCTTTGTTGAGTCATTTCCCTTTTAAAAAATAGAATATTGCTTTAATTTTTTTTCTTTCACAGAGCTCTATCTAATGAGGTTATTTTTTGTGATGAGAATCCTGCTACGATAAGGATCACAGCAGCAAATCAGCCCCACCCCAGTGAGCTCTGTTCATCCTTGTAATTGTGAACTTCTGGTTTTCTTTAGCTTCTCTACTTTGCAGTGCTCTCTCTGGCAATCCCATCAAGCTTTGATTTAACAGCCAATGATTTTTTATTTGTTTCCTGGAAGAGTTTTGGGAGCTCTGGGTGCAGGTTATTGAGGACACTGAGTTTTATTGCTCAGAAAATACTGACACTGTCCTTTGATAACTTTCTTTTGTCTTCTGTCTAGTGAATCATATGACACGGGCACTCTTGGCAGACAAAATGCTGTCACAGGTGGACTTGCACTTAAATGCTGATAAAATGTCTGGTGAGAGACTATGTTGTGTTTTAAGCTGTTATGCTCAAAAAGGGAGGGTCTAAAAGATTTCTAAACCCAGAGGGACTCATAAATACCCCTATTGCATCCAGACTTGTAACGACAAGTGCCAAATTTACTGCTGTGCATTTACTGTTCCTTTCCTCCACCAGAAGGAATGGAGAATCTGTTGCTCCCATTAGCCAGACAAATGAAATGGCTGCATGGAAGTGATATTTATATTTCCTTGTGTTTTGTGCATCTAGAGTGCATTCCATCAAAGTGAGTAAGGAGTGTGAGTAGAATGGTGTTAGGGAGATAATGAAGACTGTCTTTAAGTTGGATGGTCACTAAATGTGTTGGATTCATGACACCAACAAAAAGAAATGTTCCTATCTAGCCTTATTGTTTTATCTTTCTCCTTAGATCAATAAACTCACTCTAGTTGCTTTACTCTGCTTTGGACAGTACAATTGAATCATGCCCTGTGCTTCCCTCTGTCTCCCAATGCATAATGCAGATGATTCTCTGGGTCATTACAGGAAATTCAACTTCATTTAATTCACAGGTGATTTGCATTGCCAGCACCCAGTCTCAGTGCCTTGAATTTCCATTCTTTTTATTCCTTACTCTTTTTCAGAAGGCAAGGGGCTAATTTTCTACCTGAGTTTTGTGTAGTGACCTACATCTTCCCTTACACAGAGAAAAAGAGATTGAGGCTCTCTCCTATTTAGTCTTCATCCTGCTTCAACTTTTTATTTTCTCTTGATCCTTTTTCAGGCCCTGTAAGATTTTTAAGGTAACAGTAGTAATAGCACTCAGAGATACAGATCTCTTGAAAAAGTCCATATCTGTTCTGAATTCTTAACTGAATTACTAAAAGTACTTCATAGTTGGCTGTATTTGGAAAGGTGGTGCTACAACATCCAATATTCTTGCCTCAGTTTTTATATCAAGTATATGGTATCCAACTTGCAGTATAAATCAGAGGTTGTTGGGGGTTTTTCTTATCCACTAAACCTCTACAAACTGTAAACAAGCTGGTTTTATCTGCCTCAATGGTTGCAGTAGTTTGTTGTGGCAGACTGGAGTCCACGTCACTGTAACTTCTGCAGTGATAGCTCCTGCAGGCAGGTTTAGGGGCTCGTTGCACTCAAACAGGCATCTGAAGCCTACTTATTCTGTTAGAAGGAATTTATTTTCATGTTCACTGACAATTGCATTGGGCTTCAGTGTAAGGTCCAATTTAAGTTGAAATGGCTTCACCCTCACCCCATGTCACAAACTGGAGAAGAAGGGATACGAGGGAAGCAAAAAAAGGAGAGGTTTCCTTCTGTTTTCTCCATCTCTAGAAGGGAAGGTGGGCAGTTCCCCAGATATTGTTTCACCTCTCATTTGGAAAAGCAACCGAAAGGATCAGCTCACACAGCTCTAACTATGGACACCACCCCACTGTTCCAGCACGGGGGGCAGGCACAGCCAGAGCCAGAACTGTGCACAACAGTGCAGGAGTTTCCCCCAGGAACTGGGAGAGAACAGCTGCAGGGAGCCCTCCCTGGTTCCCTATGCCGGGGAGGCCTTTCCCCCATCCCCAGCCTGTCCCAGCCCCACTTTGTGCCCCAGAGCAGAAGCTGCTGCCCCTGAGCCCAGGCTCAGGCTCTGCCCAGGGAGCCACAGCAGGGCTGTGCTGGCCCATGGGTGTCTCTGAGGGCTCTTCAGCCCCAAGTACTGCTGCCACCAGAACAGTCACCCCCAGCCTGGGCCATCCCAACGCTGCGTTTGCTGTGCTGGGTGCTGTGGGCTGGCCTGCTGAGCAGGGTGTGTTAGGGGCACATGCTGGCCATCATTTGTCCTTGCCATAAATACTGTAAAGTCTGCCAGGACAGAACACACCTCACACACTGATCTGGCAGCATTTTGTACCCAGGGCTTGTTTTACTGAGTGGTGGGACAATTTATCAACCTATATCTAAAGTACCTTCTTCCCTGGAGACAGATATTTAAATTCAACTGCTTAGAACATTACCTTCTTTCACTAATACGAATGATCAAAAGGTGTAATTGCTCGAGATATTTTATTTTGAAAAATGGTTATAGTGTGTGTAATGTCACTAACTACCTATGACATTTCAGATGCATGTTTAGTGGTCACAAAGAGGTTTGTTTACCTCAGTATAATTTATTTTCTGCACTAAAATACTGTATTTCCACTCTTTGTTTAATTATTTCAATACTGCACTAAGAATCCTATTTCCCACTTGCAGCCAGTCAGATGTCAGAATCTGGCCCACAGAATAATGTAAATGCTGATGACATGATTGCCATCCCATGTGAAATGGAACTTCTGTGGAACTTGTTGGGAATTAGTAGCTGAGAAAAAAAAGAATACGTTTTTCTTTCCTTTGGTTTTACTTAATGCTTAGGAAGCATCTTCTTGGCTCACTCAATAGTGGCCTGAGGAAAACTTTCTATGTAGAAATAATATTAAAAAATATCAAAGCTGCTAGTGCAATACAAAATATTTCTTAAAAATGTTAAAATGTCCCAAATAAAAAATTTGGAGCACATCAGCTTGGTGTTCCTACACCTGTTTTGCCATAATGGGAGAGTTTCATGTGCCTGACCAGAAAACACTGGCATACATTTCTATTTAAATATATTTTTCTGTCTCCATCTGCCTATTGTTCTAAGTAATATATTCCATACAAGATGAGTTAAGCAACATACTTCTCATCTCTGACATTTTTCTTCTTATGGTTAAAAAATAAGTATAGACTGGTATTCCACAAAAGTACACACTGAATCATTCTCATTAATTAAGGATTGCTTTTACATCCACTTCAAATTACTTTAATAATACTCTTGAGATTATCTGTTTTGTTAAGCTGAAATATATGAGCAGCTGTGTTACTCCTACAGCTTTTGGCAACTTGCAGGAATGCTGCACCTATGTGCAGCACCAGGGTCCTGTGAGAGCACATTCAATTGCTCTTCATGCAGTTCTTTCACCTGCCTGGGGCCTGATTGCACAATTAATATTCATATTAGTATTTGTTTTATTGTTCCACTGTTACACTGCAAGCAAATACTTCGGGCAGGTTGGTAAGACTAGCAGAGCTGGGTCCTTTGTGGCATTTTTTGCCATTGAAGAGCCTGAAGCTGGTGGTATTAATCATCTGCTTAGTCAAACTTGTGCCTAAACACCTTACTAAACTGAAGCTGTGGCATGTAGACCACCATAAAGTCCTCCCGATTGCAGATAAGAGTCTGAATACCAGCACAGACTACCTGACCTTTGGACAGCTTCTGTATTAGCAACAACGAGCTGCTGCTAACTGAGATAGTGCTGTATTTTAGTGACTCAGATCCTTTTTCATACTGAGATCCATGGTGACACCAGTAACAGCAGAAATGCTGCTTGGGTGGCTGCTTTCCCCCATGTTCACAAGGAAAATATCTTTTTTCTAGGATTGTCAACATGCTGATGACAGTCACAGCACCACTCACTTTGACCAAGCCCTTTGTGCTCATGCTACAGTGTTTTCAAGAGCTGGTAGGGGCCTGATGTCTTCTTAAGATAGTTTTCCATATGCATCCCACTTTGAGTTCTGATCCAGCTCCTGGCTTCCAGCCACTTCTCCTGTCTCTGATATTAATCTTGTCAGTGACCAGCAGGTTAAGCTACTGCAGCTGATCTCGTTTTACCATGTCAGCCAGGCTTGAGCCAGTCCCAGAGGCTGCCAAGCCTGAGGTAACAGTACACAGAGGATTGGGCTCACTGGGGAATGGACTTTCAGATGCTGATTGTCTTTGAGGCCCACTTTACAACCCTTTCATAAAGCTGTCTTTCTATATCTGAAGTTTATATAATACTCCCAACATAATCACTGAAACGTGCTCAGTTTCTATGGTGACGGATGCTGGTGGAGAACTCTGAGACAGATGAATTGGAGAACAAAAAAGCGCAGGAAGCTGAAAGCCCCAAGTTCACTGTGCAGAGCTAATTTGTCTGTGCAATGTTTAAATAATAGGATGAGAAACCTACAGGAAAAAGTAAAATAGATGTAACTAACGACAGATCTCATCTGGTACTAGCAAACCTAACCAATGTTCCTCCCGTGTTCTTTTATTTCTTGAATGTTAAAAATAGTTGCACAGGCTTAAGGATGTAATAGAAAAGTTGGCACCAGAACTGGAACTGAAGAGTCACTGAAAAGGGGTCTGAGTTTGAGATCAGGATTGACAGGTGTTAGTGGAAATATCTGTGGGGTCGCTGGAAATACTGGGAAGATGCAAGGTGGTATAAGAGAGGTATGGGATAGCATTAAGCAAAAGGACAGAGCCATAAGGGAGGAGAGGTCAAGCACCCTTGTACCAAGTCTATTTAATTTAGTCTTCTGCTTTTCTGTTACTCTTCTTTTTGCCAGTATTTAACTGAATGAGTCTCATAGATATAAAAAAAGGGCTGTTCAAGTAGCAGGAAAGTCCAAGTCACTCTACATTTGCTATGAAAATGGAAGGTTTTTTAAGCAGGGAAAAAAAATCTCTGTGCACATTTTCCATGCCTTTGCAGTCAGTGCCAGCAATCATTCCAACTTGCCATGGTTTGAGCAAAGTTTCAAATACTTCTTTTACTTTCCTTGCCTGGAAATCACTTTGTGTTTCCTGTAGCACTGCTGCTGTGATAGTCACTGTGCTACTTGGGAAGCATTATGTGCTTGACTAACCTCCCATTATTTAGGTTCAACAAAATGCATTTCCTCAAGATCCATACAGCAAGATCTGCAGCTCCTGTAACAAACCAAGTGGAGGATAGGTTTGAGTTCATTGACCACAGCCCTGCAGCTTTACATTCTGCAGCAGTTCCCGACAGAACTCAAGGAGGCAAATTGCAGCTTCATTGTGTCTCTGAGCACAAGCAGTGTAGTCACTGGTGGCTTAGCAAAATTCATTTCCCTGTCAAAGGTCAGTAGAGTTTGTAAGTGCATCTGTTTAGAGAATAGCAGCCTAATCTGTCTGTTTGATGTTTATAACTCATTCACAGCTAAAAGTTGACTGTGTCCATCTTATGTTGGGGAAAGAGAAGAAAAACATTAAAATTTGGAATAAGACATGGGGCTAGGAAAATAAAAGCTCATGCATTTTGCTTCTAGCTCTGTTGTGAGCTTTCACACAGTATTCATTTGAAAACATAAGGCTGCGTGTTGTCTGAACCTCAGATATGGATTGGAAGAAAAGGAAAAAAGAAAAAGCATTCTTGCCCAGTAGTTCAAGAGACATACAGTAGACAAAGATTTATTGGGTTTATTGCTGGTATTAGTTCCCCTGTGATAGACAGGAAGAGGGAGAAGGGATTCTTTGCACTTTTTGTATCCATGTGCTTCTCTATATGTGCCACTTAAATATGTTGGAGGCATTTTGTTGACAAAGGGAACAAAGAGTTGAGACATGAGGAAGGAAAGCCAGGAGAAATACCTCCTGGTTTTTCCACTGCTCTGATAGCAGCTTGGTCCCAGCTCCAAGTCTGAGCTCAAGAACTCGTTTTTCTCTTTGGCTGGTGTTCATGTGTCCTGAAAAGCAGTTCTACCTGTGCATCCCACTGAATTTCCTGAAGGATTGGAGTGGATAGGACACTCTTTAGGTTGAATGTAACTTCTCTAATTGCTTTGTCATTATTGTGTTCTAGCATGTTACAAAATGCATAGGACAAGATTTAGCAACTGTACCTTGTTTCAGAATTCCCTATTTTGTTGGAGTCTGCCAGCCCCTAAACATCTCTGTAATATAGCAGAGATGGGACCAGGAGATTAATAAAGTTTTAAAATCCTTTCCTAAGCGTTTTGTAAACTCTAATATGATGTGACTCAGTAATTACTAGAAACCTCAGAGAGACAACTTTTCAGATGGAAGAGTTTTTAATAAACCTATTAACTTTGTAAGTGAAGTGAGCAAAACTCTCAGGAGTTTCATTGATCCTTGTCTTTTTAAAATGGTGTCACAGCCTTCATGTTTGGTTTGTTGAATGTTTTGTCTTAAAAAGATGCTGGCTCTAAATACAATCTTGACAGGGAAACCAAAATATTTGAAGCTTCACCTAAGACAGATAGTTACACTTAGCAAGTGTTTCTAGCTAAGGGAAAAAATCACTATTTCTACCCGATCCCTTCTGGAGAGAGGCATTGACTGGTGAAAGATTGTCACTGCAGGAATGCCTGCAGGAGTAAGAAATTAACATCAAACCTATCAGAGTTTCAATATTTGTCTAGAACCATCTAGAATTCAGTGCCTTTAGAATTCAACCAGTGTGTCCCTCCAGGAAGGACAGAGCATCGGAGCCATATAATGCTCATTATAGGCTGCATCATTAATCCTGGAAAGTGCTTCCAGTCATATTCCTGTCTTCTGCTCTGTGGTACATCTTTCTGCTCATTTTTACTATCCTAAAAACATATTCAGGAAGTGACTTAAGCTGATTAAAAGTCTTTTTCAAAGGTACTAAAACTCTGAAATTAAAATGCTTACAAATCATTGGGTTTTGGGAAATTGAAAAAAACAAGATCAGTGTAGGTATTGTACAAAAGGAATTAAGACTTCAAAAATGTGAATGTTTCCTTGAGGTGTACTCATGAAAATGTTATTCATGGGGCAATCAGATAAGTCTGTAATATACTTCTTGTTTCCTCATCTTTGTGATTTCTGCATTCCATTTCCCTGTTATAGAGCAGTTTCTCAGGTGCAGCTACCTGGTTGGAGGTGGAGGAAAGGAGGTGGGCTTTTATTTTTTGTCTCTGAGTTTATACTCACTGCTTAGCTTTTCAATTGGTGGGGCTTTATTCATGAGTGTGTAGATTGTGAGACATCACATTGTCTGAACTACTTAGTATGAGTCACCATTTGTAAACTGTTTATTGAACTGAGCATAATAAGTTACACAGAGTAAATGTACAGGATAAATAACTATTTTTAGATTGCTGTAAGCCCTTTGAAACATTCTACTAAGGTAACATTCTCTTGTAAATGGATGTATTCAGAGCACAATTCTGATACTACTGTCATTTAAAGCAGCATGAAAAGCAGCAACTCAAACAGTCAGAGTACTCACATTGCTGTGAAAGGCAAATGTCAAAGGCACTTATGAGCTCCTGTCTTCCGGATGTGATTTTGGAGCAGTGGTTGAACGTGCAGGACACACAGGTCTGGCTTGGTGTGGTAAAGTCAGCTCAGATAAGTGAATTCCCAAGCTGACAGTATCCCTGTTACACCAGCCCTTCCAAGGCAACAGGAGAGAAGTCAAACAGCTACATTAGGGTTGAGTCATTCCCCTTCTTTTCCCCTCTTCTGTTGAGTAGCTGTGATATTTGTTGTGACCAGGGAATTGTGGGGTTGTGCATCTGATGTAGTTTATTCAGCTGTGCTATTTCTCACATATCAGTGCCTGGAGTTACTGCCATGTGCTGTCTGTGTTCCACACCAGCTCCAAGCACTGTGGATGTGCCAAAGGCAGACGTGCCTGGAAGCAGCTGTGGTGCTGCACATGGTACAAGTCGGAGAGGTCCTCACTAAGGGGTCTGTGCGGCCACTCTGCCTCCACAGCTGGTCACAGTAATACTGCTGCCATTGCAGGCACCATCTCTGACATTAAGGATTTCCTGCCTTGCCTCCAGCTGCCCCCCTAAAAACACTAAGGTCTTGTAAGCTGTTGTCTACCTGCCAGGCTCATGAAGGTGTGGCAGCCACTGTAAGTTATCTAAAATTATAGATGCATGTGTTCAGGAAAATGCATTCCACTCAGGTGTCATAGCTGTTGTAGCTACTCAGTTATAGCTCTGACCTTCCAGTTTTCTTGTAAAGGAATCAGTTTCAGAAGTCACACCTTGAGCCTTTTTTCTCCTATTGCAGAGTCTCATCCTTCCATTGCTCTCTAACAAAATGCAAAATTTGCTGCACCCGCTCTCTTGCTCAGGAAACACCACAGGCCTGGATTCAAAATCTGCAAATTCCTGCAAATCTGTGACAGATGCAGTGACTTAAATGTGTTTTAAAAGCAGTTATTCCTCTCTGTTTCACACTTTGTAAAATATAGCTGGACTACCATGTAGAGTTGGAGGCTCCCCAGGACACAAAAGATGCTGCCAGTGAATGCAGTGTGGGCCACCAGATTGACCAGAGCACATGGACTGTGAAGAGAGCCTGGGGGGATGCACTGGGCTTGTTCAGTTTAAGGAGTCTAAGAGGAGGTCTTCAGCTCCCTGATGGTGGAGAGGAGGTAAAGCCAGATTCTTCAGGGGAGAAAAAGAGCAAGAGGTAATGAGTACAAGTTGTAACATGAGATATTCTGGTTATGAAAAAAAATCACTGTGAGGGATTGTCATGTAGGAGGATTTCCAGAGAAACTCTGGAAACTCCATCATTGGAGGTAGCTCAGAATTTGACTGGACAAGGTCTTGAGCAATGGGATTCAAGTTCACCCTGCTTTGAGCACAGGGTTAGAGCTCTCAAGGTCATTCTAACCTGAATTACTCTGTAATTCTAATCACTGACCTGAATAAGAATAGGCCTATGAGCACACTTCCTTTTTTTTACCAAATCTGAGCTCCAAGCACAATGCAATACACCTTCAGGATCTATCAGAACTGGCTGCAGCACTATTTTGACTATAAATTGCAATCACTCTTTAACTGAGTTTCCCAGGTAAATCACTGCAGGACTATTAAGCTTTTGGAGCTCCAAGTTGTCAGTGTTATTCAAATAAGAACACTCTGCTCAAGCTCACTTGGGAAATTAAATAACTGTAACTGTGATGTATGTATTGGTCCAGTAAATCTACTTTAATTCCTTCAGAGACTCTCAGAGGGGCATTATGTTACGTAGTACCTTCATGTGTGATCCTTGGACTCAAAGTTTTGGGGTGAATCAGAAATACAAACCTCAGGACTTGCATTAAGTGGACTTCACAGTTTTACAGCAGCTGCTATCTTTCCACGGGTGTTTGCTAAGCTTTTTGCAATGTTTCTGTGAAGTTTTAATGAATGTTTGTGCTTCATACAATTTAGTCCTGTCTTGTTCAACAAAAACATTCCTGTTCCAGTTAAAATCCTAAAGAACTAAGAGCAAAAATGTTTTGTGTAATTGTTGAACTGCAGCATTTGCCCATTACAGTGATCTTGTACTGTTCTTATCCTGTGTTATAAACTGTAGTTTCAAATCATTTTATAAAGGTGGGATTTGTTGTTCATTTCCTTGGTGGATGTTGTCAAGGAACACTCCTGATTGTTTTCTTATACCATTGCTTTAACCCTTTCTGGGCAAAATCTTAATTTTGTCCCATTTTTCTTATTCCAAAACATTTTGAACAAGTACCTTCGATAGCATTTAATTTTAAAGAAAACTGACACAATCTCTTAAAAGCTCTAATCTTGAACTCACAATTCTGAGGGTAATTTTTCAAATCACAAAAATAGTAGGAGGCCATAATTTCACAGTGTATGGGATAAGTTGGCCACCTTATTTATATGAAGGAACGTCCAATCAGTGGTTTTCTCCATGGTACCTAATTTGACATAAACCCAGAAAATTTGATAATTTTTCTATAACATTAGATTAAAAAATAGAACGCAGCTTGAGAAATGCAAAAGGAAATCTATACAAATACCACTATTATTCAAGTATATGGGTCCTGACAACACCTCTCTTTTTTTTGTCAAAAGAAACAGCAGTAAGTAACTGAGATCTGTCAAATGCTTTTGCATGGTTCATTAGCTATATTGCCTCCACATTTTTTAAACATTTTAAGTGCAATCACTCAGATTTTGACAAAGAGAGCTTTGTTTCTTATTTTAAAATGTGTCATTTACAAAGGAAAAACTGAATCCTGAGATTTCTGATCAGACTGAGTTTTTCCCAGAGATTTTGGAAATAATTTATTTGTCCTTTGCTTGGACAAATCCATGAATAATCACACTCTCTGGGAAAAATGCCATCATTTCAACCGTTCATCATTTCATGGCAGCATTTTGATCTCCTCCCAGAAAAAGCTTCTTTTTTTGAGTAGAAGACATTCAAGAGAGCAATACCAGCTAGTCTTCAAAGGACATAAATATTCCTGTCCTGTGGTGGCCAGCTTCATTTCACAGTCCCCAGGAGCAGCTCAGATGGTTCTGGTTTAACTTCAGCTGTCGTCGCACCATATACACCAAACTCTGCTGATACTCTTCCATTACAAATTTCAGCAGCACGGCCAATTCAGCTCATGTTGCAGAAATTATTAAGGTTCTTTAAGTGGTACAAGAGTATTTTGAAATAAATCTTTTGCCACCATTTGCTGTATCTGAACAAGCACTAATATTAAATCCTGTAGAAGTCATATAGGATAAATATAAGAAATGATGGAAATAAAATCTTATCATCAGATAGCAACAAAAAATCGATCACATTACTCTGACTTCACAGAGCAGATTATGCTTGCATTGGTATTTCAAGCATTTTCTTTTTAAAATTAACTGGTAACTTCAAGTCACACTTTTATGTACCTCATTTCCTGCCCCTGCTTGAGCAGGAGGGGGGACCAGATGACCCACTGTGATCCCTTCCAACCTGACCCATTCTGTGATTCTGGGAATCTGGGGTCTGGTTTTGGAGTTTTGGCTGAACTGGTCTTGCAGTTATGTGCAGCTCAGCAGCTCAGTGGTAGCTTCTGTCCAAACTTTATGGTGGGGAGGAGGTTGTTTATTTGAATGGGAGACAGAGGACAAAGAGGGAGTTTTGATCATATGTTGGTCATTGAGCTCAGAAAGGTGATGTGGTCATGGTACTGAAAGACACTGAACTTCCCCAAAGTATTTTTCTCCTATGCCAATTTCTGAAATAAATCCGTTCCTTTTTCCCACCCTGTGAATTTCAAATACGATGCTCCAGTGTAGAATATGGAAGAAATACATTTGGTCCTTCTTGGGTCTCTTCCAGCACTAAGGAAAAAAAGGAGCTGGTCAGCTCCGCTGGCTTGGAAAATGCTGGCTTCAATATTTTAATTATTTATTTGTTGCACGGGAACCACTGTACTACAGTTACTGTAATGTTTTGATTTCTTGCTTCTAAAGTCCTTCAGTGCATTGGCATCTTCTCAAAGCCCTTCTCTGTCCTGGAAAGTCTCTGACACAGAGCAGTGCACAGTCCTAAGAAATCTTCTGGAAAATTAAGCTGAAATCCTGATGAATTCTGTATTTGCAGGAACTGACAATTCCCAGCTGTTTTCCTCTTACTACCAATGCACTCCTACAGAGCAGCAGAATATACTATTAAAGGTAAAGGCTTCATCTGTTTATCTTATGTGATTTCATGATAGGTGATCCAGAGATGTCCTATTGAAGTAAGGGAAAGATGGGGAGGAATGTCTTGTGATGTGCAGTCGTGGGTCATGGCTATTTTCTGTAGTTGTGAGTTTAGGAATGAGATTACACCTGCTATGTGCACCTGAGCTAAACCCCCTCATCCTCAGTGTGATGTTCAGTTAGAAAATAAATGGGGATAATTGGAATATTACCCTACTTTCCCCAAACATGGGTGGGCTTGCTGTTCTTGGCAGAACTGCTGCCTCTTTTAACTCTTGCCTCTCCTTGAATCTCTCATTCTGTTCCACAATCAAAGCTGGCAAAATTAAGAAATTATGGAAAAATCTCATTCATGACACATGATAAATTTTTGCTGACCTTTACTGCTTGCTTTTTTTTTCTTTGGCTGTGGGAAAAGAGAAATCAGGGCCTAATCTTCATCCCAGAGCATTTAGCAGCTGCACAGTGCAGTTCATCTGCGATACCAAAATGTGCTTTTGAATCCAGCCTGAACCCAAGAAAACAATATGAGTTGAAAAAAAGTCAATAGTAGGAAAATTTTCAGTGTCATTATAAACATTTTTTTGCACAAAGGTGCAATCCTCTTTACTTTTGTTCTTGGTTCTTAAGTTTTCCTAACACAGACTAAAGGATCTTTTGAGGGGAGGCACCTTGTCTTGTTTTGCTACATGCCTACATTTTTCTCAATTAGTCCTTAGTATCTGGTTAGTTTATTTGGAAGTCCAGATAAAAGCCGAACTATTTGGAAAGTCTGGATCCTGGTTTGAAGAAAAGCATCTCAAGAGATTTTGGTTTTTCCAGCCAAAGGAAGTTAATGTCAAGCTTTATCCAGATACACAATCTCCCAGTATTAATGTTTCACTGACTGGGACATCTTTGGACAGCTGTAATATTTGTAGCAGTTCTTTTAAATCATCACTTCTGTCAATTTGAAAATGCCATGGTATAAAGTTTACAACCTTTTTTTCTTTTACAGTGCCACCCACTGTAAATGCTGCTGCACTAAGGAGTCAGTTAATATGGCATTATATTATATGGTATCTCTTGTGACAGTGGAAGTAGAATAATATCATAGCTGGAATGTGTCATGTTGGCTTGAAATTTCTGTGCAGATTGTCACTGCAATGCAATTTGCATTCAACTTTTAACAGAAATGTTAAAGCAGTCATTTTTGATGTACTGCTTGATTTCAAACCAGAATTCTCAGGAATGCAGATCTTTGTGCTTTCTAGATAAGCTAAAATCAAAGCAATAAAGAATTATATTTTGTGAGATAGTTAGCAATGGGGGTGAGTTTTGCCTTCCTGGGTTTTGGAACACGTATTCCAGTAACACCAAAGAACTTTGCAAAATAAACTGTGATACTTCAGAGGAGCATGGTGCTTTCACAATTGCTGTTTCAGCCTATCTCACAGACTATCTGTGCCTCTTTCTGTCACCTGAAAGACTCTGTCTATTTGATGAAATGGGTTTAATGTGTAACATTATATAATTGCCAGCCTCTGTGACTGTACAAGACATCTTGTCACAGTGGCTTTCAAAATGATTGGTAGTAAATGGAAAGCTGTAATTGAAATTAATGGAAAGTTTGCTGCTTTTCAGTAGGACTTTGCATAATAATAACAAACACTATACAGCATATTGTTTGCATTTTAAACTTGCTGCCTAAAAGAGTTCTCCGTATGGATCATACAAGTCCTGAAATCCATCAAAATGCTTTTAAACTGCATGGAAACAGAAGATATGAAGTGCTTGTTCCATTTTCTCCCTTCCTCTCAACTCACCTAAATGCACAAGCCCTGTTCCACAGACCCTGTCATTCATGTGAAACTAAAAAGCTCTGTCAACATGGAAATTCTCCAGACTGTCAATTCCCCTAACTAATCCAATTTCTACAGACAAAGCATCTGCTGTGCTTTTAGCAAGTGCTGTATTTGCTGATAGGAAGGGAGAAAGATACTGGTGGGGGATCAGGTCTGGGATCTTCTGTAGGCATCAGAACTCCATTTGCAAATAACTAGTAAAGTAAATACCAAATAACAGCTGGTTGTGTTAAAGAAAAGCCTTTGGAGACACTCAAGGAGAACCTGTGCTACAGTTATAAGGAATGCATCAATATATATCAAGGAAACTGTAGAATATGAACTTGGCATGAAATGGTGGTACTGATGGATCTCATGGGATAATCTTTCTTCAATGGGAGGATCCTTCAACCCTTCCATGAGCAGGTATCACCCTACATACTGCTTTCAATCTTTTACTCATTCCCATTGAAATGAACAGAGCTTCTGCACCATTGATTTCAAAACCATTTTATGTTGCAGGAAGAATATATAATAATAGTAAAAAGACACTGTAGTAAGAAAAATAGGTTGTTTGTGTGTTACACATGGCTCAGCAGAGCCCATATTTTGTAACTATTCAAAGCTCCTTCGGCAATTAATCCTTCTCCCACTAAAGTCTTGGCCTCAGGCACTTTGTCATATGTTTGAGGTGGGAATGGTGCAATGGGAAACCTACAGCTTTCTACAAGGCTGAAATGAAGCAGGAGTTGCAGCATTCTGATACAGATTAAAATCACTAATTAACTTTATTGTTATTTAAAATGAATTTTTTATTATGTGGCCTAAGCCCAGGAACCTAACTTTGCTGCCTTAACCAAAGTCAAGAAAGAATAGTGAGTGAACCACTCAGAGATAAAGTGTATGTACTAAAATGTTTTCAGCTGTCTGTTGTGAGGAGCAGAGCGAGGCAGCAAGCTGAGCAGGAGAGGTACAGCTGAGCAGCAGAGGTACCTGCCCATCTGTCTTCTCTTCAACTAAAATACCCAAATTTCTTTTTTCCATCTGAGTGATGTTTCTTCCAGCCCCTCCTCATCCTGCATGGTGACTTGGTCCTTCCCCACAGGGTGCCAGAGGTGCTGTTCTGCCCCTGCTGCCCTGTAGCACAAGTTCCCAACCCTGGCTGTGGCAGCAGAGCCTCACGGGGGGCTTCGGACACGGACTGCTTCCAACACTGACTGACAGGATTTCAGAGGACAGATTACTGTCCTAGTGTTTCAGCCTTCTGCTGAATGCAGATACCACCCGGTTCTGCTCACACTTTTGTGTCAGGAATTATTTGGTTTGGTCTGACGTGCCCTTGTCTTTTCACTGTAGCTGTAGCATCTCAGATAGGAGCAAACAAGCAGTAGGGACAGGTTTTTAGAAGTATTGAAGTGCCCAGAGAGGCAGAAAATCACACTACGTTTTGGGCTTTGTATTTAGGTGCCAAATATCTTCAAAAATCTCAACTCTAAAGCTTCAGTTTCTAAAATTGCATTTGTATCAGAATTCCAGCTGTTGTCCAGGAGAAACTCATCTAAAGATGAATGACGAAGAAGAGGGATCAGTTGCACAGATGTTTGGGTCTTACTTACACAAAGAGATTGCAAGTTTTACAGAAAGTATATCCTAAAGATTAAAAATAGGAAAAAACCCTACAAAATGAAAGCTTTAAAAAAATTTCATACTTTAAATTGATCGAGTGCCATTCTTTGGATTTTTTTGAGGTCTAACTAATTTTTGAAACCTTGGCTTTGTTCTTAAATAAATACCAGGGCTGAATCATTACCCTCCTGCTGAGGTATATACAGACAAGGGAAGATTTTAGCACCGCTACAGAAGTAGCAGCTCCATGTCTGAGTATCTCCATTTTTGGCAGCTTGCATCTCATTCTATTATTCAAGCATGGGGGCAGGACTTGAATGTAGAGTGTTGGGGGTTTATTTTGGTTTGTTTAATTATTAAATTAGAACCACAAATAGTGCAAGTCCTGACTTACTTTAACACTAAGGGTCCTATTCATAGAATCCAAGCCACAACCGAGAGAATTGCATAACTTAGGAACATAATAACTGTAATTACTGGAACAGCAAAGGTCACTGGCTCCATCACTATTATTTCTTAATTTCCATTTTATCAATTTGTTCATATAGTCCTACTTTATCCATTCAGTCTCTGAAAATCTTCTCTTGTTATAAGCATGAGTGGATTCGCTGCCCCTGAATTAAGCAGGACACCAACTTTTCCTGAATGTCTCTTTATTTTATTTATTTTCATAAATGCTATAACTTTTCAGTGCTTCCTTTTTCTGCTTCATATTTTTGTTTGAATTTTCAATCAGTAGGGATCCACTGAGAGTGGTGGTGTTCCTGCCACCAGCTGTCCTTAAAGCGATGTCCATGGAATCCTTCCACTGTGGAAAAGCATTTACTCACCTTGCTCTTCACAATATTAATCTGGCTAATAAAAAATTGCTGTATTTGCACTCAACCCTTGCTTGTTCCTGGCTATAGAGCTGTTATCCCTCTACCTTCAGTCTGGTTTACTTTGGGGTCGTGGATCTTTCTTCACATCCTGGAGGCTGATGGTTGCTTCCACTTAGGAAAAAGGCCCTGTCTCTAATACAGGGTCCTGTTCTGACACGGAGCACTGTCTGCAATGTTTCCAATGGCACAGCTTAGATTTGCTCCCACAAAAGACCATTACCAAGACAACTTAGAATTATCTCCTGTACAACATCAGATTTTTGAAGTATTTGTCTGTTTAGGTCAAACGCAATACTACCAAATCAGGGCAAAACTGCGTAGGAGGCTGTTTGGTTTGCATCCTCATTTATCTCAGTGCTGCACTCTGCTCAGTGCAGTTTCTAAACTTGCCTGAGTGAGGCTTCCCTTCCATCAGATGAGGCACTGATGCTGAGGGCATTAAATAACTTCTACTGAACCATAGCAGGCACCTGCATTTGCCACAAATCAAATATAAGTCTTATAAATCCCCTATCAGCAAAGCCAGCATAAGTTGTCCCTCAGAAAAATCAAGTTTCTTGGTATTCAGGATTCCTCAGAATTTGAAGAGGACCAGTTTTGGGAGATGTTTTTCTGCTCCCATTTAAAAAATTCATGACTTCCCAACACATTTTATCACAGCATGTCATAGAAACAATATGACTGACCGGCAAAGTGACATTAATCTAGGATGAAGTATCAAAACAAGGCTTTCTCTCAAACCAGGAAACTTCTTAGTGGTAAGCAAACTTACAAGAGGGCTAAGAGAAAGCAGGCTGGATTATTCTTATTTATGCTCCAACTTGGATGAGGACTTTGGTAATAATGCCATGTCATCCTTCTCAACAGTTTTGTTTATCTGGCAAACTCCCCACAAAAATGCCTTCTCTTTTACCAGTATTTTGAATGTAAATTTTTTATTTGACCTGAAGGGTTTTTTGGAACATTTCTATACTTGTCTTTCCAAAGAGCTTTGTGACTGGTGCAAGTTTGCATTTCTCCTATGGGATTTTGGAGGGAGGATTCACGTATTTTCAGCCCTGCCTGGTGCATTATCATGTCAGGAGCCCACACAAGGGGGAATTGCCTGGGCATGGTCATGATGGACCTGCCTTACACTTGGGTTTTACTCCCAGCTGGAAAAGTGCTGGGAAGCTGTGCAGTGAAGATTTAGCTTCAGCTGATCTAGCACTGGTGAGAAAGCTCAGCAGCTCAGACACCATTCAGTAAATACTGGAGTGAGCTCCCCAGTGTCCTGCTCAGGAAAGATCAGGGGACCCAGAGTGGGTTTAAAGAAGCAGCTACACAGAAATGCTGGAAGTAAAGTCAGTCTTTTCCGGGGTTTATAGCTTAGCAGCAATCATGGATCCTGAAAGCTCTGTCTCTAACTGAGTTTAAAAGTGCCTGCTTTGACCTGTAAACCCCCTCAGACTCAGTAAATTCGAACTAACACTTTTTTCTTACTGTCATCCCTTACCTGAGAAGAGATGCTCTGAGTACAGCCACTTTGGGAAAAAAAGTCCATTAATATTTTATATCTAAATTAATAATAAAAATAATATTTGAGGACATGAGAGATGAGTCAAAAGTAATTTAAAATACATATGTGCATTTTAATGTAAATTAGTATGAGCTATTACGACTAGTCTGGAGAGACTGTTATGTCACTGTCTAGATAAACTGCTTTCCTGCAGGTCTCCACAGTGAAATCAGAAGTGTGGAATGGATTAGAAAGTACATGGAAGGAAAAGCCCCTAAACTCTGGTCAGTGAATTTCTGTGGGATGTTGAGGGAAAAAAGAATGAAGTGGGACATAGACTTAGGGCTCTGTTCTTGGTGGAAGCCAAACTTGGTGTTTGGAAGGAAAGGAAAAAGGTTTTTGAATCATGCATGTAACAGATCAAGCTTGTTAATAATTCAATTCTCAGCAGTTGGTGCCTGCATGTTCTGTGACTTTTACCTGAAATACTTCACTTTCCAAGTGGTAATATACTGAGCGTTGAATACTTGATAATAAAATAACTGAATTTTAATTGAATTCATAAGACATTAATCTCTACTGCAAATTCTAGAAATAAGAGGGTTTTCAAAGTGCATTAAGCCACAATGTTTTCTTCAAAATATAGGCTAAAATCTCTATACGTATAGAGACATATTTTCAAAACTGTGGGACTCTTACATGGGGATGTGTAACACCTCTGCAAACAGAAGCTTGCCTTGGTGCAGTATAATAAATTGTCAAGTCTCTCTGCAAAGGGCTTTCCTGCCCCACTGGGGTGTGCTGACTAGGAAAAGTCAGAGCTGAGTACTTGCAAGAGCCAGAGAGAAAAATTATATGAAGAAATTAAAAAAAACCCAAAACCCCAACCCTGTTCTAAAGGAGTTTGATTTCTGTCGAAAGGAATTAATTCCCTTTGAAACGTACTCCCTTCATTGCTAATTAATTCACAGGCACCTAATGTGTGATTTCAATTTAAAGAGCTAATCCCCTTGTGTGACTTCAAAGAGGGTTTTTGAAAAATGGAACATTTCAAATGCCTATGAAAATGCAAAGAAAATTGAAAGGGGTTAAAACTTAAAGAGATCTGTTGTTTCCCCAAAAGTAGTTCTAGAAAGGATTTGTGTGAATGGGTGTGTATACATGTTTATGTAATACATATTTTACATTTTTATATATATATATATATATATATGACAAGAACTGAATGAGCTGATCTGCAATAATCACAATGTTAATGGAGATTTCTTATTTAGCCTTACAAAGACTTCAAATAGATCTTAAAAAAAAAATTTATTTTAAAAATTGCAAAACAGAACTATACCAACATGTGAACTTTAAAACCTTTATGCATAGAATTCCTGTGGTGCTCTAGTGTGGTCAGGGAATTTCCTGCAGAGAGATTTGAATGGACCTTCTGCAGAACTCTGCCACTGAGAAATGAAGTGCGAAGAGCACAGACCGACCTGCACTTAGCTGGGAGAACTAAATGCAGCAAAACAGTTTTATCCATATACAAAGCACTTTCATTCCAAATGTTGATCTTTGGAGAATAAATTTTTTTTTCTTTTTTTTTTTTTAATTTTGAAGACTTCAAAGAACAGAACGAACTATAAAAGTCAATTTCAATAAACAAATAGACATTTTAAGATGGAAATTTTATTTTTTTTGTATCAAGTGACACAAAACTTGTATTTGTTAATTTGGAAATGCATAGAAAAATCAGATGACAGCCACCTAGCTATTTTAAGAAAGCTGCTTTTTTTTTAAGAAAATGTGATAAATCCTCCCCACCCTATTGCATACTGAAGTGCTTAAATATATTTATTTTCTGCTCTATTATTTATTACCTTCATCCTTCCTTACACTCTCATGCCAGCTTAATTTATCTTTATTCATGATAACTGGAGATGGAGGCAAGGAGTATTTGTTTAAGGACAAACACTTTTGGAAGATAACAAAACTAACTCCTGACCTTCACTTGGGAAGAGGCACTGTGTGAATAATACTGTGAGGAAAAACTGCCAAAGAATTAACAACAAGATTCCCTGACAAGAGCCTAGAACAATCCTTGGGATGAGAATCCAGGTAGCTGGGAGACCTTCTAGTAATGGGTTTATTTGCCAACTTCCATTTTAAAAAGTTGAGAATTTCTGGCTGCTTCTGTTCTGTCCCCCAATCAGACAAGATCTCAGTCTATAAACTGAAGTCTTGATGTTTGCTAAACAATTTTTATCCTTGTGTGGATACTCCTTATGTAACTAAAAAACCAACAAACCAAAAAACCTTCATCCCTTGCTGTGAGCAACAACCTGATTTTTATTGGTTACCAGCTGCATCTGAGCTCCACGTGTATAGGGAGCCTCCAAATACCCACTTATTACATTGCTGTCCTCACAAAGTGTTGAAAGAGGATACAATAATAGGTCAGGACAGTGAGAATACCAGAAAATCCCAAATAGATTTTTCATGTAGCTTATTGGAATCAAACATATCCTGGGGCAGTGAGAAAGAAAGGAGTTTTTAGTCCAAAATAGAACTTTTAAGATTTTTTTCCATTCTTTTCATAAAGCATCTGAAAGTCTGAGGAAAAGTAGGGGAAAGGAGGATGAAGTTGGAAAATACCTTGAGGGATTAATGTTTGTGTCTCAAATAACACTTTCATATTTTGCAGCTTTCAAGCTTTCTGGTTTGTTTTCTCTTTTTCTTTTTTTGTTCTGGGAACAGCAGATTTGTTGCTCATAGTGCAGTGTTTGGTCCATTGGTGGGTGCTGTTCTCGCTGGGGGCTGCCAAGCGCTGAGCCAAGGACACAAGTCACTGCTCTGGACCCACTGGTGACACCCTGCCCATAGGGGCTGGGGCACTGGGGCCTGCCTGCTGCTCCCACTCTGCCTCCTGTCCCCCAGCACTGCCAGGTCCTCCCAGCCCAGCTTTCCAGGAGCCTTGGCTGCAGGTGCACAGCCTCACTGGTGTCCTGGCTGCGATTCAGTCCTCCAGCCCAATTCTCTGCGGTGCCCTCAGGCAGCCTGACTTCACCCTATTACTCTGCAAGGGCTTCCCTGAACTACAGAGAACAAACGTCTGTTGAGGCCTTGTTAATATTATTTGGGTTTGTGTGTAGCAGCAAAGGGTTCAGCTGCCATTTAAACAGGCTTTAACTGTGTTTCTGTTGATGAGGTGCCCTGTTTTCTTTGTGATCCTGTACTGAAATGTCACTTGGACTTCTTGTGTCCTTATCCTCTCTCTTTTCCAATAGAGATGAGTACTTTTTCATGGATATTTTGGTGTTTATTTTTGTGCTCTCTATCACGTCTTATGTTCAACTTCAGTAATTCATAATCGTAATGGTAGCAAAAAATCACAGTCTGTACCCCAAGAACTCACATGACATGTTCTATTTTCTACATACAAACCTTAACTAACATGTGCAAATCTAGACACAAGTGCCTATTATCACAAAGAAAATTGATGCATGTTTCATTCTATGAGTGACTAAATACAGGGCAAAGATTGAAGATGCATAATTTTGGACAATTAAGTTCAAAAAATATCACGTGTTTTATTTTTATCCGCTTATGATTATTTTTTTTTTACTAATTGCTCCTGCTCTGATTCATATTCCTGCAGAGCTGTGTGTGTGTTTGTAGCTCAGCTCTGGCTTCACAAAGTGAGCAGTCAGCAGTCAGCAATTAGTCAAAGTCTGAGAAGCTTGCTCAGGATTTCTGCTACAACCATCACTCGGGGCTGCACACAAGGCTGTGACTAAATGTCTTTCTTGGAAATACTTCTTAGAAGCATGAGGCTGAAAACATTCTCCTGGTTCATAATAATTGATTGTCTATTGGTGGAAAGGCAAGAACAATTTAGGAATAACATAAATATCAAGCTCTTTTTGGCGTAATAGGGAAGCACTGACTGTGACCAGCAAGTATAGGACACAGTCCTACGAGCTCACCTTATAAATGTTTATAATACCATCCTCACTTTGACAATTATCACTCAATAGGACATTTTTGCTTCAGAAAAGGCTACAGGCAAAGATGTTCAAAAATTATTAAGATTGAAAAACCAGGCATGCAGAAATGAAGAAGTACTCTTTATCTAGTTAGCTCACTGAATGCATTATAAGATGATATTTAATCATACAGCCACGTGTTTTGTTTTCTGTGTTTTCCTAGCACTAACAATTCATTCAGCTTTTCAGGTGAGGGTGTGTAGATACGTCTGCTGAGTCAATAGTAGAGAATCTGGGGGTGCAGGAAGGAAAGTTTTAACCCATTCAGTGCTGTGTTGTCCCAGTAAGCCTGAGTTTAACCCATCTGACTGCTGGGAGGAAAGTGAATTCTCTTTATCTCTTGTTCCTGAGTAATCTCATTACACAGGTTCTTTTCACCCCTCTTGTGTCATACATAATGCTTGAGAAGTGCAGCAGCCTGTTGAAGGCTGGGAGGGGAAATGGGGTGGGAGAAGTCTGAGTGTGCCTGTCGGCTGAGGTAGGTGCAGTGACTCCTACATTTCCAGCCCCTGCTGCAAGGCTGGCACGGCAGAGCTGTGGCAGAGGCTTTGGCACAGACTGTACAGATCAACAGTGCTGATGGCTGGGGAAATATTGCTGAGTAATGCAAATGGGGCTGGGATATTTGACACAAGCCCCATTTAGGGGTCCTCCTAAGACATAATACCTGTCTCCCATACTGGACTTCACTTAGGATGCAAGCAGTTGTTCCTGTGTCTCTTTCTTAGAAGTGGATGAATGTATTTCTTCAGTGGAATTTTTAAATTCTACAAGAGTTGTCCTGACTCTGATATGAATTAAAGAACTGGCTTGATTTGTGCCAGATTTTCATATCAGTCTGAATAGACAAAATTCAAAAAATAATAAGGGATTGAAATCAAAGCTGAACTGGAAGGAGTTAAAGACATGGGAACCATCCAGTGCATAGTAAGTTTTTTTTACGTTTCCCTTTTCTCTCTTAAGGGCTGTTTTTTCTGTCCTGTCACAAGGAAATGCCATATTTCAGGTATGACAATTGTGTAAAATAATCTCATTTATTTTTTGGGTTTCTAGAGATGTCACACTCCCTTTCCTCACTGCATTTAGGCAGTCATCTTTAGGATAAAAGGTGACCTTAAGCATACATAGTTCTATAAGAGCTGGAAAAGGTGTGCCCCAGGATACCAAGTCACACTCTCACTTCCTCATAAAGCACATGGGATCTCAAATGCTCCTGTTTGTGATGTGGAAGGATAAATGGGGGATTAGTGCCTACAAATGTATCAATTATTTGGTTTGAGTTTACACCCTTTTATAAGAATCTGGAAATCTTTTTGTTTCTTGTCTAAAGCAGTATTACTGAGAATAAATAATCATTGCTTGTATGTGATAGATTTAAAAATCTTTGTTTATGATAGATGTTTATGATAAATGGTATTTTTATTTTATCACATCTGACAATATAACACAGTAATGCCAAGCGTCACTCAGGCATTGCAATGATTCAGCAAGCTTAAAAAGTCAAAAAGTAGACATAGCTGACTTGAAAATTGGAGACACTGAGCAGAGATACATAATTTGACTGCATAAAACATAAAGCCATTTCAATGAAACTGTTACGCATTGTGTACATTTACAAAAAAAGTGCATACAGGTTGACCAAGAATAATATTGCAGGGTCTGATATTGCAGTTATTAAATCAATGACATACCTGCTATGACTTAAATGCAAGTAGGACGTGACTTTAACTTCTTATAATTTTCTAAATGTTGAATAATACGAACAGCTACAACTGATATATCTCAATAATTGAGACATCTACAAGCAAAAGCTTATAAAAATCCACAGGATGAAAATAGAAATTTTGCACAGAAAATCCTTTCTGGTTGCCACTGGGTGACATCAGGAATGGCTGCTTTTCAGACAGTCAACTGATGGTCAGTCCAACTGCGCCTCCTAACCTCCTTCAGAACAAATCCTGTCCAACGACTTTCAGCTTTGGAAGATGCAGTCAGATCTGCAGAGTAGATGCTCCCAAACACAGGGGACTGCTTAGGGAGTAAGAAAATAGCCAGCCATGGCCTTATTAAAGGGGGCCAGCCAAGGAGAGAAATATAAAGGTCCCTGAGGCTGAGGGTGGGATTGACAGGAGGAGGAGGAAGTAATAAAAAAGAACTAAATGGAGAGAGACAGATTGAAATTAGATGGCAATTACTGAAAACATATCATCCATGTCCTTCAAATGATGTTCTCTGTGATCCAAGTGCCTGGAAAGATCTAAATACCCATTTGTCACCATTGGGCAAATTTAAATGCTGAGCATTTACACTCCTGACTCCTCCAAATAGTTTGGAACAGTGCAGGTGAGATCTTCAGCAACTGTAACTCATTTTTGCTCCATTGGCAAAGGAGCACAGGATGTATGAAGTCACCAAATCTGAAATTGTTTATATTAACTGAAATTCTGGCCCTTTAAGTCTAAATTTATATAAGTCATAGCTAAATCCCTTTTTCATTGGGCAGGCTAGCTTCTTATTTTCTACAAAATTATCCATGAAACTATACTGTCCAAAGTTACATGTGCATTCCTTCTAGATGTAAAAGTGTTGAAAGATTTAAAAATTAATACAAATTCATTTTCTTTTTCCTTTCCAATATCTTCTTTATTGGATCTTTATTTAGCTTTATAAGACAGTGTTTAATTGTGGGTGATGTTAAGGCTTATGTGGTAGGTAATTGCCTAAAAGCCTCTGCTGGCTGTTGCACAACCTCGTAGCTTGATGATTTCATGAGTTTTGGATTTCATCTCTAACTAGCAGGGATGAAGATGTGCCTATGATGAGAGGACCCTCTACCATCTCAGTTTCCAGCTTCAGATTTTTAGACCTCTGTATCTGACCTTTCCAAGTTCTGGTTCTGTCATGGACTCAAATCTGCATAGACTAATCTGAGCTACCAGTTTGACATTGTTGGCATTGTTTTTTATTGTGTGAGCATTTAGTGTCTTTTGCTCTTGTCTGCACTAAAATACCAAAAAAATACCATTTGTTTTATTGTTTCCTTTTAGGCTGCCAATTCTATTCTTAGCTGTAACCTAAAGTATTATGACAGAGAAGAAAACAAGTGTTCCATAGATGTTGGCTACCCTCTAAAAGATATTTCTTATCTGTGCAAGAAAATAATTTGAAGTATCTGTATTCATTTTATCAGGGGCATTTTCAGTGCTAGAACAAGGTATTATTCCTGTCCATGTTGTTGTTTTACCCTGTTTAGAACTGATGTTTCATACTTTTTTTCTTCATTTATCAAGGGATCCCAGCTGGGAAAACCTTAAAATGTTCCAACAGGTAACACATAATTTTTATGCTGTATCCTTGTCTCACCTGTCATCACTGATGTTCTTAATACATCAGCTCCCAACCTCTCCTGTTCCAGTGACATCAGCCTGATAACTCATCTGTTATGTTTTCAAACTCAGATCTTTATGCATAACATGAGCTTCCTTTCAGCATTCACAGAGCTAATTGTTGTCTGCCTTCATATCCCTTCCTAAAGCCATTTTCCCATATGATGACAGAAAATTTTCATGATTATGCAGCTGGAATACTTTGACCTCTTCTTTTCTTTTCATCAAATGTTGTCTCACTGTGATATTTGACTCCCCATTCGTTTCCTGAATCCATCTGTTGCCTCTGTTCTATGCCTCGGTTATATTCCCCGTGACAGCTCCCGACCATGATTATGTAGGTGCTAGAGGAATACAATGTAGACATCAACAGTAAAAGCATTCTTATCTCTTTTTTGATAGAAGCAGTTTCATCAAAAACCGTGCCTTGTTTAGTTACTCTGTCTTAAGGGAGAAAGGATTAAAACCAGCAGACCAAAGCAGCACAAACACAAAACTTCAGTGCTTTGATCGAGCAGACAGAAACACCAGGTTGGGAAACCAGTTCAACATAACATATTCACCAGCTACTTGTGCATTCATAGCTACCAATGAGTTACAGATGGAAACTGTTGATGCAAACTGTGCTCTGTTTTTAAGGTTTCCTGAAGGAGGGTTGTTCTGCCTCTTCCCCCGGGGTTATTATGACTGAAGGAGTGAGAAGAGCATGGACTGTCAGGTGCCCTCTGCAAGGGACATAAAGCTCACTGCAAGAGTATTTATTGGGGCTTGGGCTTTCACCAAGCCCATGTCAGGCAGGGTGATATCCCTCACGTACTGAGAGCTGACAGTGACTTTACTGACCAGGATGGGCAGATGGAACATGTTTGTGTACAGACTTATCCCAGTAGCTGTCCCTACGATTGCTCCTTGACACATCCACTCCTGCTATCCGTGTATCTGTGCCATGGCAGGGAGCAGTTTCCATAGCGGATGCGACCAGTGCTACTTCACCAATGCATTTATTGGAACCTAAAGGATAAAGGGCCTTTGAACCTACTGGTTCAAATTTACAAAGGAGAAAAAAGACGTATCTAATGAAATGCAAAACATAATGCACCTCCAAGTACATCTGCCTAAAGAGGGAGTTAACGAAAGTGAAATCAGCTCAGGCTTTCAGATTTATCAGAGCATGACCACAGATACAGCTCATGGCTCAAAGTGTTTGTGTCAGATGCTGCAGATGCTGCCCTGATCTAAGCAAATGCAGAAAAGGGAACCACACAGGGCACTGTGAAGCTGCAGCTCCGTCCCTTGGGCAGGAGCACATCCCACACTCCTAAGTTAGAACACAAATTATTATCCTTATCTGAGAGCTATGGTCATCTCCAAAGGGAAGAGGTGTGTCCAGTCTGTGTGTCCCCCCGGGGGCGCCTGTTAATTTGTAGCCGTTAGGTAACTTCAGAGCCTCTGTCCAGACATAACTAAAGCCTTTGTTAACGGGATGCCCTAATTTTCTTCTTTTGCTATGCAAAATCTGCTGTATTTTCTAATTGACAAAAGCACTTAATGAAGTTCAGTACTTTGTGCTATACACTAATTTCCTTTTTGCATATTCAGCCACTTCAAAGGTCTTTTCTGAACTTCAAAGACTACCTTTTGAAGTCTCTTAAATTGTGAGCTGGCTAAAAGGATTTACATCTTCCATTCAAGGAGTGTTTAAGTAAATTCCACTGGAATACATTTTTTGTATTTCACCAGTGTCCCTCCATCAAGAATGAAAGATCCCCCACAACAGGGGACTTGTAACTTAGAGGTCCCAGCCCAAACCATTCTATGATTCTGTGATATTTGCTGTATGAAAAATTCCTGTATGCCTCTTTAACAGAGAGGCATGATTTAGTAAGGTAGCTATTAACCTATGAATAGTAAATATTTGCAAAAATACTATATAAAACAAGGATCGGAACAAAAGAAGGACTCAGCCTCCTTCTGATATTGAGAATACTATTTTCTTAATTCCACTGAAATTTCAGATAGTGCCAACAGATGTTTGCTACTGCCAGTGAAGCCCTTCAGTGTCTTGGCAACCCAACAGTAATTATAACTTGAAGTTTCTGTCAACATCCTTTGAGAGGCAGTCTGTAATCCATAGGCCACAGGGACACTGTGGATATTCCTCTTTTTCCACTATTTTCCTCCCCAGTCACAAGAAGAAAGAAGCAATAATTTCTCAGCAGAAACAATCTTCCTCCTTTTGGTTACATGGATTTTCTATTCTGGATTGGCAGAATAGGACAAAAGGTCAATAAGACAATAAGGACTCCTATATCTGGGACTCCAAGTTAATCAATCTCAAAACAATAATTATAGCTCAGGAAGAGTCCCAGGGCAGGTGTTCTCAAGCATTTCAAACGAGGGTATTTTCACTAGTTTATTTCTAGTTTTTGCCACAGTGTAAACCATGAAAGGTAGTCTGGGCATATGATAGTTTACATTTTCTGAAACTGTGTGTCTCTCTAAATCTCAATATTTGGTGAATTTCATCTATCTTTCTGGTATCCTGATTATGAACTTGGTTGGAATTCTTTTTCTTTAAGAGAGTTTTGTGTCAAAATCCAAAGATCTCCAAAACTGAGTTAGCTTTGACAAGAAAACAAAATAGAAAATGGAAGAAGTCCAGAAAATTATGAAGTATATACTTTGAAAAGTGAGAGTTCATTATTTAATTTCATAATTTTACGTTTTATATTAATTGTTCAGTGCTTCATCATCTCTATTTAAAAGACATGTCAATGGTAGTGGTGTGGGGTATAATGTGCCCAGCTGTGTGCAGTCATATGATAGTTATATGACAAATATCAAGTTATGTTTTTTAAACCATTAAACTCAGCAGATACTTAGTACTGACTGATAAAATATCTCAGCCTTTCTTCCTAACTTGTCTTCAGCACTGTTTCTTCTCCATCTAAAGTGATAAGAGGCAGACCCCCACTCTCTCTCTCATTAAGAATTCCTTTGCAGTTCTGTTTTACTACTCCCTTACACTTTGGCTAAGCTCTGCCAGAGCATGTTTACCCCTTCTGACTATCACTTAAGTTAGTAAATATCTGAGACTTTGTCTCTCTAAGCTTTCTATATTTAGCAATAAAAGTAGAAGATATCTTTGATTTCCAAATCACACCTTTGCAGTCACAAGAAGACAGAAATAGTGTCTTTCTGAAGTCCTGTCCCAGCTCCATTGCTATTGGTTGGCCTGGCCCCACTCCCTCCAGATGCCAATCCTGAAGCTCTCTTCATAGTGTAGAAATATCATCTTAGGTACCCTAAATAAAAACGATACAACTTTCAAAGAGGCTGAGTGCAGCTCCCGTTTGATTTCCCTGGGATTCATAAAATGTAATTAGGCCGCTCACACAGAAGGATCCTTGGATGTGAACATATTGTATTTATCTAGGTTAGACTATTTTGGCCTATTGTTTATTTCATAACCAAGGCTGATCTACTTTTTACATGCACTAAAGGAAGTAGGTTCCTTCCAGTCCCCTTTAAACTTGTTGTTTCAGAAATATTACCAGTGTTCAATCTCAGCTGTAAATAATGACTCTCATCTTTAGGTAGACCATAGCTTAATTGGTAAAATTGCTTAATTGTCTTACTTACACACTCTGTTCTCTGCTGAGTTATTTAGAGCACTTTCTATACAAAATGTATTATTCAAAACACAATCTGTGCTCTTGACTTGCAAACTTCACATACATTACAGAGGCTCGTCTAAATTTTTTTTTTTTTGCCTCCCATGTTCCAGCACCTACATTTCTTAATACTTACAGTCCCTGAAAAACATGTTCAGTTAAGGATTTCTTCACCCTTACAAGCAGCTAATCTAAAACACGTATCAGCAGGACAGATAGCACGAGTACACTTTAAGATGACAAAACTCCCTCTGCTGTCCTTTCCAAGTCATTGAACAATAATGGCAACAACAGCTTTGCTCACCTTTCTGCCTTTCTGCCGCTTTTCAGCACCTGAGAACAATCTCTATAAGTAAAAGAGCAGAAGCAAAGGCTCATATGCTGTGTGGAGCCTTGCTTTACCTGGCACATTGCTAGGAAGCACTGTGTTGCAATAAATTCCCATTTCCCACTGAAAGGAAAGGGGTGGGGTCCTTCCCTCCAAGAGTGACAAGGGATGGCATCAAGCTGCTCTCGACGGCCGTGATTGCTGTGTGCTCATCAGGAGCACTGCTGTTTTCAGCTGCAAATGGCGAGAATGAGGATTCCTGGACTTTCTGCCGTACCTGTTCTCACTCAGAAGCATAGCTGAGATACTATTAAAAGGTAATAATAATTACATGGAAAGGTAATTAATTATTTAAGACCTTAATTAATCAGGAAGCAACATGAAGTTCTATAAGCAAATGCCAGGAAACAAGTGAAATCCCTGTAAATTCCCAGATTAATGCCTTGCTCAGCAGTGTCTGCATTGCACCACTCTCCTCTTTTCCTGTTGCATAACAGCCCACAGCTGTCCCACTGTGATCTGCTCCAACTCTTGGAGATTCCCCCTTGTCACTTCACCTCGCTGGCAACCCTAATGCTTGCTTCCCAGAGGTACAGACTGCCAGTCTTCGGGACTGCTGGTGCTTGGGATGTTCTTAGGTACCTGCTACCTCTGACATTGTGCTCTGTTTGTGTGCATTCCACTTTTATGAGTTTCTCCAGTTTCAGTCTTTAATAAGAAATGGTAACAGAACTGTCTTTAATCCTTGAGGTGTATAGAAGGTAGCCCCAGAGATAATCTTGTCAGGTCTGAATTTCAGCACCAAGTGCTGGCTTCCTCCAGCAACCATGGATCTAGAATTCTTTTGAAATATTTCATCTAAATATATCTGTCCTAAAGTCCTGGTTAGAAACTTAGATGAGAAGTTTCCCATGTTATAACAGATGGAGAAAAGAAAGAACAGTCATTGAATTAGTGCTAAAGAAAAGTCTTGCTTTAATCTGAGCTTCAGGAGAGGCTTACATTACTGACATGTTCCCAGCTGATTTGACAATCTCAACTATGTTTCTTTCCATCAGAACCTTAGAGCCGTCATTTATATTTTAACATGTGCTTAAGATGTTATGCGGTTAAACCGTGAACAATAATTCACCTTCAGCTGCAGTCAGTTTCTCTCCCATAACAAGACTTTCATAAATCATTTCTAACAAGGTAAATAAATCTCTCCGTTCCCACTATGCACCATTATTACATTTCAATCCTTCCTTAAAAATAAAGATTAATGCATTTAGTAACTGCAAACAACTAGGACTGCCATCCTTTAAAATATTATCTCCTGCTATAGAATTTGAAGTAGAGAAATGCATTTACTTTTAAGAATTTGAACATTAATCATGTGGCAGAAGTGGCATACTATATACATGGAAGCTGGCAGTGGAGTGGAGCTCTATTTGACACCACTAGGGAACATCTACAATAGCCTGCAAAAACGGAGGAGAGAAATACGATGAAGCTTCATACTGAAATATGGAAGTGCTCATGATATACAACCCAGTGCTGGCAGCCCTTCTGTGCCCTTGGGAATCTTTTGCATTAGTTTGTCAATTAATTATTGTACTGTAAAATCTTGCACAAGTTCACTTTCATGTGCTTAAAGCCCATAGAATCCACAAGCCCCCTCAGTTAACCTTGCATGGGATCAGCTTCTTTTGGTGCCTTCTTTGTATGACAGATGAGACTTCTTCATTTTTATGTGCAATGAAATGGTCATCCTAAGAAGATGATGTTGAAATTATTTTTTGTAAATGTTTATAATACTTCAGCTGTGAGTTTTTCTAGGAGTATAAGGTTTAGGATTTTTTGTTTTTTCTCTTTTTTGCTTGTTATTCTTTTCATTAAGGTTTTTTAAATTTTTAAGATTTAAGAATATTTGCTTCTACACCAAAAGTGAAAGACGTGATCTTAAAACACAGCCCATCAAGACGTCTAAGAGATATGCTTCCTGTCAGCATGTGGTATATTTTAAATACAGTTGTATTTAAAGTTTGGGGCAGGAATCAGTGACAAGTGTCTGTGTCTTACCAGCAGACACCATAACACCCACTAGAACCTGCATTAAGGACCCCTTCAGCAGCAGCACCTGAAATACCACAACAATTTCACTGTGCAGGGCTGTGTGATAGGCAGGGAAAGCCTCACCTTTGTCCACATCTAAGCCCCCAGTGGGGCAAACACTTGAAGCCAGAAGCACCTGTGCGCACATGAAGGACATTCCTTGTGGAGGGGCACTGCTTGCACACTCACATGCACAGCAAACACCCAGGCACATTCATGTCTGAATTACAACTGCAAGAGAAAATTCTTCATCATTCGGCTTACACTTCTTCAAGGAGTAGTACAGCCAAGCTAAACTCAGAGCCTGTGCACTGACTGGCAAAAATATTTTTCTGTTACCAAAAGAAATAATTTGGGGATTCCATTTCAATTTGTTTAACGTTTACAATGTAACAAATAGAGTTAGTGAGAGTCTTGCTGCAACAAGAATCAATGGTGCCTGTGAGGTGTGTTACAGGTAATGTTCCTCACTATAAATTTAGTTCCGATCTCTATAGATATTACAGTTATACCTGTGTGAAGCTGAAAATGCAAGCAGCTTATTTGTCACAGCCTAATTGAATAGAAAGAGCTTTCCACTGAAAATTTTCAGCATACAATTCCTATTGCATGTACTTTTGTTTGTATGATGCAGCTGTATGTGCCACATGCTGTTATCATCTACTATACAGATAACACTACAGAAAGACCTGGAAATGTGACAAGAAAAGCTTCTCTTGTAGTTGGTTAAGCTGGTCAACAAATTGCTATGTTGTGAGTTTGCTTTCTTTTTCTGATGAAAACAAAATTCATGTCACTGCAGTTGTGGTAAGTCACAGAAATAGCTTAAGGTAAAGAAATACACAGACCAGTTTTTAGTCAAAATTTTTCACAAAATAGTAATAGCATGGCTCCCTTGCAATTAATGCAAAACCTCTCTGACGCCACTGCTCAATAATTTAACACCCTCTGTAGCAGGTGATGTAATCCTGTGCCATTTCTTGATCTCCGATTTTACAGGTTTAATCATTTCCACTCAATAGCCAAAATAAACCATGTGTAAAATAACTGTCCACCACTTCCTGGTGACATTAGTGAAGCAATTTTTTGCCTGTTTACCATGTCAAATGCTTAAGAACAGCATGCACACTCCTTACATCCACTTAAGCACTTAACAGAGTGTTCAGGTATTGATTTTCAAGTGTCTTTTAAACCATTCAGATGAATTCATACGAGCACTGGGGCATCTGCGAGTTATCCGAATGGACATTGATCATACATAATGACCTTGCTTCCACAAGGATCATTCTCTTTATTCCTTTCCTTCCATTTTTCTCTTTGGTTGTCTAGCCAACATACAGTATATTACATTAAGATTCAGTCCCCTAGCACTACATGTGTCTTAAACATTTTTGTCTTAAAAGAAAATAATTTATATTCCACACACTTGTCCAGAGTTCTGCATTAACTTCGTGATACATTTATTTCTCATTCAAATCAATGTAAATGAGAACACAAGAGTTTTTCTTTATAAAGGATCATTCTGTATGAGTAATAAACTGCCCAGTGAACCTTACTAAGCATGGGATCAGACTGCTGGCAAGAGAAAAGCTTTCCTACTCAGCCCATACAAAAAAACCTAAGAATACTTAATCTTTTAAGGCTAGCAAAGCTTATCACTTCATCATTGCTTCTTAAAGTATCCTGCACCTGCTCTGCATTGTGAAACAGTTTCTTCAACATTCGGAAATGGCTCCAAGAAGTTTCTCTGTGTTGTGTTAGCTTCCAAAAGGTGTGTCTAGCTGAGGTTGGTCTTAAATGTATGGCATCATCAGTCTGGCAGCAGCCTTTGCCTCCAGGGGGGTTCCTGGGCTTGCTGGGGCCTCTGCCCCCTGCAAGTCCTGCTCCTCCACCCTTCTCACTCTTCACCCTTCCGAGCTCCTGCCTTATTTTATACCACCACAAATCAATACTTATTGGCAAAAAAGAAGATTTGCCTTACAAAAAGGGTCACAAAGCCATTAAGTGGCCGAGCCCATATAATTTTAACAGCAGCCCAGTGTGAAATCTTTAACACAACTTTATCTCAAGATGTGCTGTTGTGTTGATGGCTGGTGAGCTCTGTCCATTCTCACAAAAGAGCATCTTGTTTAGCAGAAGCGCTGCAGTTATTCTGATATACAGAGATACAGAGCAGACTTACAAGGTGCCTTTTTCAGTGACTCAGGTTTTACTGCCTGGGCAGCTGTGCTTTTTTCTGGTTAGTTAAATGCACACTCAGTTGAAGAGTCAAAATATTTTAATACAATTGGCAACGGAGAATTTCACCTACAAAGTTACAGGCCTCTGTTAAAAATCTGGCCTCCCCAATGGTCATTGAACACGACTGTACTTCTGTCTTTTTCTGCTGTTATTCAAAGGTGAAGAAATACATAGATTTAAAAAGACATTTTGTTCTACAAGTTTACTCCAGGGGTGTAAGTTAAAACCATGTCTAGACAGGGGCACTTAAGCAAAACTAAGCCAAATTAATTTACTGCAATATTCATACATTTATTTTAAGTATCCCTTTCTATGATATTCTCAACAGAAACAAATTATCTTTAAGTAAGTTTCATTCCACCTTACTTAAACTAAAGCTTTATTTCTGTATTACAGTATCTATGTGAACTCTAGGCTATACTGAAGATACTTAAAAATACACTCTTTAATTAATTCTGGTTTGCTTTCCTGCTTATCTTTCCCCATGTAGACATGGCATCAGCGATGCCAGAACAGAACCCGGCGGGGCTGACCTTGGCAGTGTGATGTAAAACCTCCCTGCACAGTCTCTTGCCTGGTACTCCCTGTTCCCTTCACCTCTGCTGAATCACAGTGATGTACTTTGTAACAGGAGCTGATAGGGATCATTTATAACTGGGACTGTTTTTATACACATAAGACTGTAAGATATGTACATTTATTAAAATGAAAAAAAAATAGGTGAGGGATTTTTATGTTGGTTTTGGTTTTATTCTTTTTAATTCACTATTCACTCTTCTATGGAGCTGTAATTTTTTGAATGATGGATTGCTAGCTAGATAGACATCCTGGCCTTAGCGATCCAGAATTGTCTGTCTTCCTATGTTCCTGTGATATAGTTTGTTTCTTAAAGTTAAATCATCTTTTAATTTTAAGAATGTTTGGAAAATATCTTAAGGTTGCTACATTTATGAGAAAAGAGGTCATTAAAATAGTTACTAATTCAAATTGGGAGAACAATTCAAATTGGGAAAGCAAACCATACTTGGATATGAAAGCAAACCATACTTGGATATGAAAAGGAGACTTTCTGCTCTTCTGCTACAGGTTAGGGAGGGCACTTCCCCTCCAACAGATTCCAGTGGAGAGAGAGCACGTCTCTCCTCCTCTGAGTGCAGCAGGAGGGCCAAGGCAGGTGTCAGCACAGGGCACTGGGCTCTTTCTCTTGGAGACTCTGCACAAGTATGTGAGAACATGCAGAGCAACAACGCCAAAGCCTTGTGCAATGCTGAAGGGTGAGCTTCCCATGCAGTGCTTGCAGGCTTGGCTGCACCTCTGCTGCTCTGTCCTCTGAGGTGACAACGTCCAACCGTGCTAGACATGGTTGTTCAGCCGTGTAAGTCTGAGCTAACAGGAGAACACAGTTGTGAAGGCAACAGGATATGAAAACTGGCAAGGAAGTCATGGCTGGTTTGGTATCCTTGGCTTTGCTTTATTTTGGTTTCTAAAACATTGTGTTTCACAAAACATATTTTGTACTTTGCTCTTCTGTGCTATCTTTCATCCAAGGGATCTCAGAGCACTTTACTCACATTATTAATTAGGCCCCAAAACAACCCTGGAGGTAATTAAGTATTTATTACTGTACAGATGCATAAGCTGAAATAGTGTCTAAGATACAGGGCCTTGTTTACATTAAAGGTCCCTTGGACTGCTCTGTTAACATAAAATCGCTTTAAAATAGTTGTAAATTGGATTCTTAGGAACGTTAATGCTTCCTTATCCTTGTTATTCTTGATGCTGGCTTGTTCAGTGAATGTTCCCAACCTTACACTGTGAACAGGCAGTGCAGGACCTGTTCTGGTTTAACTTCATACATGGACATCTGCATTGAGCCTTTTATATAGGAAATCCAGCATTGCTCCCAACACCATTTACAACAACAGCTCCCTACTGCAACGTGTGGAACTTACACATTTAATCACTGTCATGATTTCCCTCTGAATCTGCATTTCCTATTTAGAGTGCACAGTTCCAAGAGGAAGGAGGACAACTGTTCCTCTCCTGATCTGTGTACTCTGAATTGCTGAAGGTGACTTAGGTACAGTTGATTAACTCAGCATTGCAATGAAGTAAAAAACCAAGTGTCTGTTAATTTGTCTCAGAATATGGGTGATAAAAAAAGATTTCCATTTGAAAAATGCTCAGTTCTTCTGTTTGTATTTTCTGCTCTTGCCTTCAGCTTTAATTGCTGAAATTCTGCATAAGTTCCCCTCTGGGTACCTCTGTTCTTCATTTAGTTTGTCCCTAAATTTATCTGTCAAGAATGGCTTTCCCTTGGTAAAACTTTGGGGGGGTTGGTGGTTTTTTTCGTTCTCTCTTTTTCTCAGTTTCCTCAGCAAGTTTGAAGCAAGAGAGAAAATAATATTGCTGTTTTAAAGACAACATGAAAAACACTATGCTAGAAATTTTCTTTGCGGTCTGCCTCTGCCCTGACCTAGGACTCTTTGCTGTAGGGACAGTAGGAATTTGTTTCTGCTTCTCACTAGCAGCTTAACTGAATCCATACCTTCCCAAAGCTCACAAAGCAAGTACAGAAAAATGCTTTTTTAGCAGAAAGAAGGTAAAATTGAAGTCTGATGTTAACAACTTTCCTAAGAAATGTTTGCAGTATGAAAAAGGGACTGGTTTGCCTGGCAAGTCACGAATGACACTTCCACTTCCTCTATTGTGGACAGTGATTGAGCAATATTTCAAGAAAGTGTTTTTTCCTAATCAGACAAGTAGATCCTGTGGATGATAACTTAGACTATATATTTCAAATGAAGAACAGAAGGTGAATCCAAGTGCAGAACTTCCCTTTTTTGAGCTTAGTAGGCACATTTCCCTCACCAACTGAAGCTCAGGTTCAAAATCCCCACATCCTCAGAGGTACCTCTGAGTTTCAGCTCACACTAACCCAGCGTGGCTCTGTATTAGTGTGGCACTGTGTAGAGGTGTATAATTCTGTCTGGTTTTGTGGAGAATTGGCTCACAACGTCAGTGTGCCACAACTCCTCCTAGTTCCAGGGCTTGTGTTGCCAGTACTGATTCAGTACTGATTTGTGCCACAGACATCCCTTGGGGTTTTTTCCCATACAGAGAATTCGTGGTGTCAGATGCTGTTTAGAAATGTATGTAATTCCTCTTTGCTTTCCTGTTTACACTGATGATGTCAGTGTAATTTTTTATAGTTAATCAAGGTATCTTCTGCAGCTATTGCAGTAGTAGAATAAAAAATAAAAGCAGTGCTTATTGCCAGTTGGTGGTCTCTCTCAACAAGCAGGCTATGAACTTAAAATACATAGAGCTTAAATGTGGAGGACATTCTGTACAAACTTCAAGGTTGATTTGAATTTTGGGCATAAACCACCTGACAGCTTCCATTTCACATTGGGCTATTTTAGCTTTTAATAAGTATAGAGTCAGTAAGAAACACGTACACAGCTGATGCACAAACTAGAAGATCTTTGTTGCTGTTCAATTTGTCCTGACAACAAGTTGCTGCTGTTCAGTTTGGTTTAGGGTAAAATATCCTTGGACTGATCCAAGTGTGTATATACAAGAGAGCTCCATCTTTTAACTGGAGGTGTTTCACATTTTCTTTCCTGTAACCTAATCTTTAAACATGAACTTAGACATTTATATATCACAAATACTCTATGGCACTGAAATGAAACCATCTTTCTCATCACTGCATTACCATGGCAGGAAAATGAAAATAAGATTGGACAGGACTTTCTGGATTATCAAATCCTTTAGTTTACTTTCTAAGGCAACTATGGGATAAATGGCTCACATTTGCTTTGAGGCTAATTGATTTCTTTACTCCGATAGATAAATCGGTTTGGAAACTCACTCCTTTAATGATTAGAAATCTATTATTTGCAACCTCTGCATATGCAAAGCCAGTCTGTACCATTTGTACTTGTACCAGTTTGTTCATTAGCCCTAACAGCACTTCTGCTTGGGGTTTCCTTCCAATATACCTATGCAAAAGCAGCTTTGTCTCTTGTTCAGCTGTCCTCTTGCTTGTGTTGCCACACCAGCTCCTTTTAATCTTATTCTGTAAAGATTTGTATTTTCCTTGCCCTCTCTCATAGTCCTTCTCCTCACTTGCTGCACTTTATATTGGTGTATCTTGCTTGCTCAGGACCAGATGAACAGAGCTGCATCAGAAGTAACCAAGAAGCCTTTTTGGTGCCTTGGGCCACAGCATGAATGCATCATATGTCATTATTAGCATGCAGATTTCAGCAGAACTTTATTTAAGTCCCCAGGTACTGGCATTCTCTTTAATACTGGCAGAATCTGTCTGATTTTTGTAATTTCAATCCTGAAGATCACACTTCCTGAATGATACTGCTCTCTTCCATACAGCATCTGTTTCTCACCTTTTGTCACCTTTAGATTCAATTAGCAGCCCTAGATTTTTTATATTTTTGTCCATGAGTAGATCAAATAAACTCAGCCTTCACACAGATTCTTGGGGAATTGTCAATGTAAAGTCCCTGCAGCCCAATAGCTGCTTTCAGGATGACCTGCAGTTCTTATCCACTCTACATTTCTAGCAGGTCCTGACTTGTCCATCTTAAATAGTAGTTGCAAATACGGAAACTTTAGAGTGCCCTGCTGAAGTCCAGTTTCTTTTTTCTAAAACATGAATTATCCTTTCTTAGAAACGTTAGTTGAATTTAGTGGGCAGATCTTGAAAGCATTTTTTATAGTCTTATTTCTTGCCTTACCAAACTGAAAAAGAGACAAATCATGTTTACAGCTTGCAAAAGAAACAGCTTTCCTGTGCTCCTCCATAACACCAATGACTACTTTGGTTTAAAATGCGTCATGCCACTAATTAGTTTTTAGTGCACGCTATTCTTTGTAGAGTGAGTAACTGCTTTCATGGGCACAGTAGAAGCTCATGGTTTATGTGCCCTAGATTAGTGTAAGTCGTGGTTCTGGGGGATGTGTCACATCCCTTATCCTTTACAAGCTGTTCCTGGATTGTTCTTTTGGACCATTGCTGCTGAATTCCATCCCCACACTCAGCACTAGTAAGCACTAGGTTAAACTAACACTATCTAGCCTGGATAGTACTTGAAAACAGAGGCAGGGCATTAGTCCATGATTGCTCTATTTCCTAGCAATCATGTTGCTCCCTGGTTCAGAGGCCATTCCATCCCAGATAGTTTTCTTTGACTCCTCCGCTCTCCACAGAGTAGCTGGGAGCTGCTGAGTGCCGCCGGCTCTGGCTCCGGGGATCAGTCCTCAGACCTCATTTATTCAGCAGAAGTAGATCAAGTGCTTGCTGTGCAACTTCCCTTAAGACCTGGGGACATAATTACTGTTTAATATGTCTTTTGCATTCAAAGTGCCTAAAAAGCTCTTAAGATTGTGCTCTTATTGTGTGATGCTAGGTGTGTATTACATGTTCACTCAGCTGTGAGGGCACCTGAGGGCACAAGGACTATTCCTGAGAAGTTGTCCTTGGAGGACTGAACAGAACAGGGCAGGATCAGTATCCACAGTCCCTGTTTGGTGGAGGATAGAGAAAAATACTGTATCAGCTGTGCTGGGGTGTCCTCCCAGAGAAACCCAGTTGGTGACTTCAGAAAGGAAGCTGGGATTGAATTATCATGAGGGTGGTGTGGGTGCTCAGGGACCTGGTCCCAGATCAAGGAGGGAGACAGGGAACCTGGCAGTGCAGAGGAGACAGTGCCTGCACCATTTCCCACACATATGTCCCAGGATAGAAGATGTCTGGAACACTTGAACACTCTGTAATCTCTAATTTGATGAAACCAAAGCAGCTTGGTGATTTGGAAGCTAATCTGATTCCATTACAGTTTTAGATCTTGAAAAAAGTATCTTGAATATAATCCTTTGGGAACTACTTAGTCATTCATCCCGTGCTAGCTACCTACATTTTCTGCATTGGGTATTTTGTCTAAGGAATACAAGGAGACATTTATTCCCGAAAAGTAAACAGGACCACAATAATTTATTTTAAATTCCAGACTAAAGCATTTGTTTCTTTGTAAACAGGTATTTTAAATCTATATACACCAAAACCATTACTGTTTCTTGCAATTAGAAATATTAAGGTTAAAGAAGCAGCCTCAATTAAACTATACAGGTAAGAAAAGAAATAATTTTCAACTAAGTAAGAATGGAAAGTCTAAATGTGGCATTAAATGCTTAAAGTGTACAGTGAGAATCCCCAATGCACATTTTAATTTTCATTTAATATCTGAGTTCCTCTGAGTGAAATCCCAGTTGCTTATGAACAGCTGAGGTTTAAAAACTGTCTGGTGGCTGTAGTTTTAAGGTAGAGGGTCAAAGTCTGTTACTGAGAGCATAACTAAGTGTCTGGTCCTTACCTTGGCTAATGTGATGCAACTCCTCTGAGATTAATGAAGCTTGACTGATTTACAGTCAAGTAACTGATAGGTTACCTTCAGCTCTAGGTTTTTAGTTAGAAAAATAATTCCCTTTCCCTTTAAAAGTATAACTGCAGTTATTTGCTAAGGACGATCTCATAGCCATTTAGGAAATATTCCACATTGAGGGAAAAATGCACAAAGAAACTTACTGATATAAACCACCAGGACACCAAGCAAGAGGGAATGATGACAGAGATAAAGATGAAGGTCTGCTCAATTTTTAGGGAATCTGTAGGATGCACTTTCTGTGAACTTGCTTATGATGAGTACAGGGTGCAAAACGTACAGGACGGCTGCTAATTCCATATGTGTTCCTCATGTGAGTGGATTGAGTGTCACAGTGCTATTGAAATACACAGTGTTCACATCAACTAAATGCAGATAATGTCTGTGTACCATTTGTCCAATATAAATGGAATAAAGACTGTCACATGGAAAGACCAACAGCTCCTAAGACGTGGATGTTCCAACACACCGCACTGCATTATTCCAAATACCACAGTACTTGCTATCTCATTTGCTGAAAAATTCTTGAGTTGTTAATAATGTATGGGATTATCATGAATCCACCAACAGGTAGTATCTGTGAGAGCTGCTGAATGAAATGAAAAGTAGGATAATTCAGATATAAGCATGTATTAGGAAAGGATTTAAAGAAGCAAACTGTCTCAGTGTTTTCCACTGCTCTTTAATGGGGAGTTAGGTTTGAGTTCAGCAAGAAGCATTTGAAGTTCAGGAATTACTCTTTCTTAACAGTGATAGCCAAATTTAGAGGAGTAAATGATGGTATTCTATGAGAACAGATGGATGGTTTTGTGATCAAAACATCAGACCACTTTCTTTGCTGTCTTTGCTGTACACTTAATGGGAACAGACTATACACTTAGCGTTCCTATATCCAGATTTCCCAGCACTAATTTGTAAATAACATTTGCTCGAAAGCACTTGTTTCTTTAGCAAGTGGAAACGATTACAGGCTTGTTGAATATATTAAATATATGTTTTGATATACTCAGTGTGCTCAAATGTGACCCAAGTATGTGCTGTAGATGGGCATGACAAATGCCAGTCTGGCTGTGGGGGGCTGAGTTAGTGCCCAAGCTGGAGAGCACTTGAGCAATTTACAGAGCAGCACAAAGCAGTCAGAACTGCTGCTTCAATTCAGACAAGGGAATATTAATCCTTAGCAGGACCATTTATGTACCACAGAGGTCCTTCTCCTCTCCTGCACACTGCAAACACATCACTCCAAGGAAAGCTTTGTCATGGTCATTGTTTTCCCTGGTGGTACTGACCAGACCTGGGCTGAGACCCATTCCAGGGTACTCTGGAGAAAGCAGGAACCCTGATGTCTCAGCTTACACAAGTTCACCTGAATCCAAATTTTCTGCAGATCAGTTTGTATATAAAATAAAACTCTGGGAATTTAGAATACAGTCAAAGGTAGTTGCAGAACCAAGCAAAGCCGAGAACTTTTTTAAACAGATTTGTTTCCACATGTTATTTGTTTCAGTCCTAGCAGAATAACGTCTCTGTAAGAAAGAATTGAGTGCTATTTTGGCTAATGCATTTTCAGTAGAAACATTATGTTATGTTTAAAGCAACTTTTTGCTTTTAGAGTTTGGATCAAGTTAAAGAACCTAACAGACATATCACAGCCTGAATTTAAAGCACAGAAAGATAGAAAACCAGCTTGTAACTGAAATTAGGAGATCATAGAGACAATTCACACAGAGGTCCCCAATACTGTTTTTCAGGAAACACTGACAATTGAGATTTACTTGGATGGAGTAACTCTTTGGTTTATACATGGGGTGCAAATAATGCTCTTCTCCAATTGCAAACATGTAATTTATAACACTGCAATATTTTCATGCAGAGTCTCAAAGTGAAAAAAAGCACAAATGTGCTATTGTTTGGGAAATTACAGACTGGGAATAGGATAATCTGATCCAGCTGAAATACAGGAGAGTTTCTACAAGCATTATTCCAAGTAAGATTGCTGGAGGACCGAGAACTTTCGCAGTTGTCAAAGAATGTGTTAATCGTTTCCTTCATACATTTTTCTTGAAAGTAGTATTTTTTATTTATTAGGTAGAGCAAGATAAAGGCAGGACTGTAGTCTGTGGGCTTCAGTCAGTGGGGTCAGATTTGCCCTCAAGCAGGTGACAGAGCATCGCTGTGCAAACCATGATGATCAATATCCCTGCACTTTCAAACATCTTGGAAAATGCTCTTTCTGTTGGGCTTCACAAAGCCTGATGGGAACTGGGCTCTACCCCGAGGGCTTCCAGCTAACAATATATGGAATTCAGGCAGGTCTAGAGGATTTTATTTGAGGGCTAAAATACCAAATTCTCATCCACCACATACAGACAAACTAAGCTCAGAGACCCAGTGCACAAACTGTGCAATCACTAAGAAATACAGCCAGTATTATCTGTATTGCATATTCTGAAATTAGAGATAATGGCTCTTAATAATATCGAAAGCTTTTCAACTCTGTCTCCATGAGAAGGTCAAACAAGCCAACATAATCCATGAATAGAAGGAAAATACTATTGCAAAGTCTTGTAGCCCATCATTGAAATGCATCAGGGCATTTCAGTTACTCAGGTCCACTCCACAGGAAATTCTGGATTAAATGTGAGAATCCTGTATTTCTGGTGATGGCAAGGAGAAGAAAAATACCTGAGTAATGGCTGAATAATGCTCTTTCAAAGATTATGTTCTGATTTTCTATCATGACTTCATGACATGAGTTTAATAGCCTCTGGCTGATGCAATAAAATTCATTCTCACAGACCTACGCCAAAACGTCATATGTAAACATATGCTACACTACCTATTGCAGAAAACAGTGTCTTCCTAGGAAAGAAAAGGACTAAAAATTATAAAATAGCAACACTTAAACACTCTTGTTACTCTTTCAAATTCTTCTTAATTCCTTGAATGTCAGTCCTAGCTTGGCACGATGTTCTTCACAGCACCAGGTAATATGTTGATATATGACTGATTGCAAACCAGTAGCAACTCTTCCTCCTCCCAGATGCAAAACAGACTTACAGTTTCTCAGGACAAATTTCAGTTTTAAAAATAATGGTCTCCTCTCCTCAGCTTGTGTGACTGGCAGGAGTTCTGGTGGAACAAACTGTTTGTTCCCATAAATATGAGGGGTTTATATAACATATTCAAGAAATATCATTTTGTGGACACTTTTGATCACTCAGGCTTGTGATAATGAGACCCCCTGCATCTAGAGTCCTCATGGAGTTCTTTTTTCCAGTTTAACATTTCTTTAAGAGAATGACCTTTCACATCAAGTTTCAGAACTTTATTTCCTTTATTTCCCAAAGCTCCATCTTCTCTTCCTCTAAACAGATATCTATCATTGCCAGATGTTTTAAATACCAGAATATCGCTTAATTTGCAGAGCCAAATTTTTCATTTTAGCAGCAAAGCACCAGGGGCAGCTCTCTCAGAGGCTGCTGTCAGGTCAGTGCAGGTACTTTTTGTATCATGTTAACTGAATCCAGCTCTCATCCTCATCTACTCCATGTGAGTCAGCCTGGTTTGGCCTACTGGTTCCAGCTGGGTCACTTAAAATGGACATCCTGTCAAATGCTTCATTGTGTGTGAAGCTCTAGTGTGCTTGCACTCCATCTTTGGCTATGTATTCCTTTAAAATATCATCAGCTTTTAGAGTTTTTATCAACGAAATTCTGTGTGCACTGTCTTAATTACAGACCTCTCCTCTTCCTTTTTTGGTTCATTTGAATGCAAATCCTGTTCCTGCTGCTGAACAATGGAAATGTCCACAGCCCTCACTTCCTCACATCAGGGTTCAGATTTCAGGAATCAAAAGAAAAGAGCTGTGCCAACCCAGAAGAAAATGAAACTGCTTAAAATGCTTTTGAATTGTAATACTGTGCATGCAATATGATGATAATAGTACTGTGCAGTAATTAGGAAACCTACTGTGTGTGTATGTTGTGTCCTGCTACATACAGTAATGTGTCAGCTATTAACTGAATACTGTTTTCATTTATAGAAGCAATCTTCTGGGTGCTGACACAATCTCCAAATACATTGAAAGAAAACAACTGTACTCATAACTATTCTTATTAAGCTGTCCAAAGGAGCACTTCTGATAAAGACAGTGCTGGCAACAGATCTGTTTCAGGTGGAACTAGGTCAGTAAGAAATTGTAAATAGATAGTTGAAATAATTGAATAGCTTAAATCAGAAGACAATAATTGAAAGGTTCAGCCTTCTGAATCTATGCATTCTAAGAGTGTCTACGTGACTATGAAATGACAAAGGCTATTACAGTGGAGATCTCCTTGCTGAAAGATATGACAACAGAAATTATACCCTTTGAAAGAGAGAGAGATTTGGAGGGTATTTTCTGGATGGGTGTCACTATGAACAGATGACTAAGCTCCCTGTCCTTAGGCATACCTCACACCCCATGAGATTTATACCGGTGTTTACTGGAGAGGTAGTGCATGTTAGTTTTGATTAAGCCTGTTTTCTACCCATTTGAGAGGGGCTTGTGTATCCTTTGGGTTCCTGGGCAAGCTGTTGATTCATGTATCAGGAAGTTGAAAAGAATGTTAATGGATTTTGGTTTTTCTTGGTTTCATCCCCGTGTTTTATGGACATGCATATGGTCCAAATCTCTTTTTATTACCTCTGTGTTATATTATGTGTGGCTTGTTTCAGCTTCACTGGGTTCCAGGATGAAAATCACTAGGGATCCAAAATGGAGAATTTTGGTGTGCTTTCTAACCAACATTTAACCTGGTGCTGTATTCCTCTAAGGATTACATGGTTGCATTTGTTCCAACGATGTCCATGAGAATCCCTGTATAGAGTGAGGTGAGCTCTAGATGAGACCCTGGAAGGGAAGAAAACCTCACCCCAAGGCTCAGAATCAGTCACATCTCCACGAAGAAGCCTCCTGTCCTGCATGTTTGTTTACTTAAAAGTGTAGAAATTGATGGTTTTCTCAAAAGCCTGTTGACAATTAAGAATATGGACAAGACAGAAATGGTGAAGTAGGGAACTTCCTGATTTCTGACTGTCACTAACAACTCTCAGCCATGTACTGTGTTTCCTCTATGCTTCAGTGGCATCCTTGCCTTTGTGCTAGATTGGTTCTGGAGAGCCAGGATCAAAATGTTTAACTGGTTTGTGTGGCCCAGGGGGCTGCCAGAGCTTTGTAAACGTACTGGGCCAAATTCTTCTGTATTTTGTTCACTAACCATGCATAAATGATTGCAACAAAAGAACCCATGCAGTAAATGTCTTGGACACATACTGTTAAGACAGATAAGAGTGTTCAAAACTCAAATCTTTTAAGCTAAAATAAAATATGTTACGAAGCTTATAGTCAACGTTTGTTTTCCGTAATAAATGAGACTAAAGTCCTTTCCCATAAAAAGCACTCCTTCCTCAAACTTAAAAATATCAAGTTATAATAGTGGGAAAATAACATGTGCTGCTAGCATATTGTGATTATATTCAATTAAAGATTTTTTTTCTCCACTTTCCAGACCATAGTAAAAAGAAAAGTTATTCTATTTTTGTCAGCACTGCACACAGAACAGTCGAAGTGAATTAGTTTTCACTGATTTTCACAGTAATCTGTAAACAAGATTTATTAAAGTAATTAAATGAGGATTTCATAATTTGTAAAGCATTTAACTCAGAATTTGGAATTGTTAAAAGCACTAATATACTTTGAATTGATTCATCTTTAGATTATGTAAGACTTCCAGATATTGCTGTTTCCTAATGGAATTGTAATCAATTATGAACTGTGGGATTCGTGCTCATTTTTGTAAAGTGTACATTTGAGAGAAGACCTGTGACATTGCCTCTGAGAGGAGAGGAATTGTATAAAGTCAGCCTGTGTGGGAATGCCACACAGAGCTTGCCGCAGGCCTGACCCACCACCTACCACAGGCAAATCATCAAGTGCTGTTTCCACGAAGACTTAATCTGAGGAATCGGACCATTGACACTTTTTACTTTACATGTCTTGTCCTTTCCTTCCACCACACAAATTTTCCTTTCCCAATAACCTGCCTATAATATGCTAACTGCCCCAAAGATTTAGCTCCCAGTCTTCCCAACTTCCCTCGTGTGCTTGGTGCTCCCTGTGGATCTCAGTGCAGAGCAGTGACCCAAAAGCCAGAGGCTGCTGTTGTCCAGGTTCCACCAAGCCCTGCCAGCTGCTGCTCCCTCCAGCCTCTCGAGGCTGGACAGGCTCTCACAGCTGTTGTGGCTGCTGCTCAGGTTCAGCCACTGCTGCTGTGGTTGCATCTCAAGAGATGCAGCTCAGGAAGTCAGCTTCTGTCTTTTTGTCAGCCCCTTGTCTGGTTATTGTTCATTGGAACTCCAGCCAGCTCCTTTCAGTAGTCTCTTCTAACCTGGTGTGTCAGTGCCAGATGTGTGGCTAATTCTAAGAGATTCTGGATGCTTTCAGGGGGGAAAAGGAGTGTTTCTCTAGTAAAAACATGCATTTTTCTTCCTTTTCCACGCCTAAGTGGGTTTTTTGCAAAATACAATATGATTCTTTACAAGGGAGGTATTGTACTCATGGCATTGGGAATTTCTGGGAACTGCTCAGTTAAACGTTGCTCTATGCTACTGAATCCGTCACTTCTACAAGGTTCTTACTATTGTTTCAAAACCACCTGTATGAACTGGAAAACAGATCATTATTTAACCAGAAGAAGAGCGTTCACTTCAGGTTTTCTCATTTAAACACTGAAAAATTTCCAATCTATCTATTGCTCAGCTGCTGCAGCAGAATTCCCTGTAGGGGTTACATCCCGAGAGGAGTCATTCCTCACCAGTAGGCAAATAAGAGATTCCAACACTCACCCCCTCTTGGAGGCCAGGAGGCTGCTGAGTGCCATGCAAGACCAGCCTGTTCCACTGCAGCCAGGCTGAGCCTGCAGGAGCTCCCTGGGTTCACAAACCAGTGCTCGCCTTGTCCCAACCCAGGGCACCCCTGAGTCCATGCTCCAGCTGCCAGCCTGGGGAAGTTTGAACCCACACCTCTGCTGTGCTCAGGCAGGACTTGGCTGCATCCCTTCCTGACAGCCTGGTGCAAGACACTTGCCATTGCTAGAACTGTTCTTTGATCAATTTGAGGTTGATTTAGTTTGGTCGTCTTGGGGATTGGGTTTTTTATCTTTTCCTTTGATCTATCATGTCATTCACTGTTAAGTAGATCAGTCTAATATCAACTGAAATAAATGTTGAATGGAGACTGTGAGTCCTCTGAAAAAACCCTATTGCTTATAAAGTGATGTAATGGGCATAAAAATTAAGGGGATTGTTGCTAATTCTTCTCTGTACATCATTCAAATGTGGAAGCACCTTGCTTAGTAATTTTGTTGGATGTCTTTTTTCCTTTGAGTAATATTTGTATAAAGTATCTTTCTACCTTTCTCCAGCCATCTCACCCTTCTATATGATTCTTTGATTCCTCATTGCCTGCTGTTTCAATTTCAAGATTGTTAGTAATTAACTGTCACATTTATACAGAATATAGGTAAATTGAAAATAAATTTTTAGAAGGAGAAAGTCAGAAGTCCACATTTATGTAATGGCTATGCAAGTAGAGAATTACATTGGCAAATTTCTACTAATTAAGTAATAGCTGAGACTGTTTTATCAGCAATGATTTTATTAATCATTCAGTCTCCATTGGCAAAGAACAGGGGAAGCTGCAGAGTTTTGAAGAAAAGAAATTTTAAATATATGGAGCAGAATTGCTGAAAGGGACTCAGAACCACATGTAGCGATTGCTTCCAGCGGAAAAAAATACTGGCTACTTTATTGCTCATTATTTCACAGATTGCCTTTTAACTGCGGTTGAGAGAGTGGGACCTGTGAATAATATAGATATATTTTACTGCTGTAGTTGTTTCAAGTTGATTTTCATTTTACTATCTATGCAGCCTCTTTGGAAAAGCAACATTTGCATGAGCTGCTGCCTCTGATCTTTGCCTGGAGACCTGGGTGGGATAGACCTGACTAACATGGCTTAGCTGCTCTTCCTGTAGCATCCAGACTTCCAAGCCAGGCATAATATGGTGTATACATGAATCAGAATCGCTAAATATATTTTCTTTCTATACGTTTTCCATTACTGTTCACAGAAATGTAAAATATAGCACAGTATTTTACACTACTGTGTCAACACCAGGGATTTTAATTCCATTCCTGTGACCAATGGGTTTGGAGTCATTCTATATATTAGTTTGGATAATGGTGAAATTGATTTTATTTCCACAATAAGATATTAAGCAGTCGAACCTTTGTACAAGTAAGGATGTTTGATGTATTTGAATGCCAGTATGACTGACATTTAAATTTAGTGCCAGAATATGTTCTGTTATCTCTTTCAGTTTCCTCTGATGTGCCAGCTGGTAATATTCCCCCTAGAGTGGGTCCTGATAGGAATCTGGCCCACAGGGCTTAAGAGTGCTGCCTGAAGTCTGACTACATTCATTGTTGACTGGCAATGTTTATTTATTTTGGTTATTTTTACTATTTTTTTTTTCCCCAAGAGAAATGGAAAAATATTTTGTTAATTTTTAGGAGGTTTATCGTATGTAACTGAAAGAAAAGTAGGTAACTTATGAAGGTAAGGGGGATTTGTTTCAGCCTCTGCGTGTACATGAAGTAGCACACGGGCACTTTACCAGTGCAGTAGCAATAGGATATTGTGTGGGTTTCATGCAAAGATTGCCCAGGAAGCTAATTTCTCCCAAAATTCAGACCATTGTCAGGCAATACATTGTGGTGTATATAGAAAAGCTTCTTCTCCTCTAATATTCACATTTGCATGTTTATTAGCCCTGAACTCAAAATCTGAATTTTCTTTCCATAGGCTATACTTGTATACATCATTAACTCAAAATTTCCCTGCTTACTCTCACAAATTTTATTAGAATATAGTAACTATGGTTTCTTAAGTGATTATGTTGCTGTTATTGTAACATACTGGCAGGAATTAACAAATTACAAAATACCAACACATGCAACACAGGTTAAAATCTGGGCTGGTTTCAAAACAATCACTTTAGACATCTAGCACATATGTTCCACAAAAGGCTCCAGTTCCTAAACAGAGTTTTTTTTAAGGATTCCATCCCTCTCTGTTGTCTAGGGAAACAGCCCATACCTTCAGCCAAGCTGAGGATTGGAAGCTGTACACTGGTTTTAAAATGTGAACACGAGGATTAGCTTTCCTTCAAGTGACTTAGAATGTCTGCTTCTCTAGAAATGTTGTAACACATAAAATCCTTAATTTGTTAACCCTGCAATGAAAAAAAAAAATCAAATTTTGAGTGTAGACATGGTCTGTGAAGCCAAGTCATTCTTCTCTGTAATGACACTCACGTAACTGTTTTTAGAGCATACTAAAATTATAAGAGCACAAGCCTCTGCCCATTTTCCATTCATGTTTCCATTATCATCAAAATATGAACATATCTGAACTTAGGGGAATATGGTATATAAAGTGCCAATTATTTTTATTGCCAAGCATGGTATTTGCTTTATTTTCCTGTAGTTGCTATCCTCATATAGGCTTCTGAGCATATACTGCTAAGAAATACTAATGTGAGGATCTAAAAAATGTCCAGAGATGTACCCAGTTTTGTGCAGTGTTACGTAAAATTTAGAGGATCTGGGTTGCAGCCCACTACTCCTAAGAAACGTGTATTTGGTGGTATTTTAGGTCCCTTCCCTGATCCTAAAGTGGAAAAATGAGTTGTAGGGGGTGGGAGGAAAAATTAAAAATTTGGATCAACCACCAGAATTTGAAGACTACAACAGAGTTTTGGCTTAATCCCACTTCAAGTGTGGGGCTACCATGCTGGTCAATTATTTTATCTAGCAGGATTTATTCTTCCAGAATTAGAAGTGACATTCTGGTACCAGAAATTACACTGCTCCTTCAGAAATGGAGCATGTGTGGGTTCGGCTCCTGTCAAGGACAATTTTTAGCATTCCCATAGTGTGGTGCCCTAGAAATAATGCCGAGAGACAGACAGACACAGCGAGTGAGGTTAGCACTAGGCACTGGTACAGTACTGAGTCACATGTGTATATTTATTTCCCTGTTGATTGCCAAAGGCAGTGCAAGGGTTTGAGGCTGGTCATGTTGCCTCAAAGGACACCTGCAATATTCCTCTAAGAACTGTGCTGACTTGTCAAACCAAAATATGCGATGTAAAAAGAACAACTTTAGAACACAGATACAATGGTAGTGCTGGACTTTCTACTGATGAGGAATTCATTTGACTCTTATTTTATACTGGATTGCATTAAATCAAACTGTACATAAACTGTCCACTGTCGATTCCTCTAAAATTGATTAAATGAGCTGTCTTGCAAGTTCCACAAATAGGGACAGTGTTTTTGTGTGTTTTGGAAACCACCTAGGGAGCAGTTTGAATTAAAAGTGGAAATAAAATTATTGAGAAGATGCCAGAAATTACACTGAGGAGGTGCTTGCAAGAATTAAAAAACAGATAGTATTCTAACGCTTCTCTAACAGCATGCAGCTGTGTCAGGACTCAGGGTGGGCTTAGTGGAGGTGGCTGGGAGGCTGGCAAAATCCTGATTGGCAATGGCTTGCAATGATTTTGTGGAATTTTTTTATAAATCTTAGTAAGAGTTAAATTATCTACCCAATTTATTCTGGGATATCTGCAAAGAGGCTGGGAATACAAATATTGACTGTTGTCAGCCAATGCAAATTCTTATTTGAATCAGCTTATTTGGGTAAAAAGGACAAATTGTATAGTAATTTTTTTCACAAGAAGAGGCAGCTAGATACCCCTCTCTAAGTGCAGCCCTCATTATCCATTTCCTTTGTAGAAGTTATCTTACCTTGCTCCACTCAAAAGCATTTCCAATCTGTTGTTATTACTTATCCTGATACCAGAAGAAGTATTGTCAGAGCAATTAGGAGTCCCTAAGCCATTTTGAAGGCTCATTGCATTTGATTTTGTAATATCTTCCCCAAGAGTTTGCTATCCGGCTACACTTTGCTCTCCACTAAAACTTAGTGGAAGAAATGGAACTGCTCACAAAGAGACCTCAGGGCAAAGAAAGGACCACGTGACCCTCTATGCAGCTATTTGATAAGATGGTATTTCTTGAAGATACCACATATTTAGTGCATTGTACAAAAGCACAGCTAGCCTGCCTGGTGTGTACTTCTGTACTAACCTGGAGGTGATCTCAGGGGGAGCGTTGCTGCCTTGCAGATTAATCCTGATGAGGTCTGCAGAAGTGGCAGAGCGTGAGCCACAGCCTTTTTGTTTCCCAGGGCTGCTGCAGTGCAACCTACGCTCGAGTATTGCTTTTAGATACACTTTTCAACACGCTTCTGCTCACTTGCCCAATTCTGGTAGCAGCATCCCATTGTAATCCTTTCAAGCACTACTACAGAAACGGGCAAGGCTTTCAACACAGAAACCTGCACCGAGTCTGAATCATCACAACACTTCTGTGCAATTCATCTCCCTGTACCTCCTGCTCCCTGCGGTCAGGACTCTTCTGCCTCTGCAAAATAAATCCACTAGCACGTAACTCACTTCAAAAGAAGCACCCACTTAATTTTCAATTAAACTTCTTGCCCGTTACAAGTGTCAGCCCTCCCGCGCTGCCCCTCCAAGCGAGACCAACCCCCCCAGCGCCACGTCCCCACGGCAACCGCACAGAGCGCATCCATGGAAACGAGGGGGCTGGGGAAACAGTGCCGCTCTTCCACTTGTGAAAATACTTTCAAATTGCTAAAACACAGGGGGGGGAAAGCAAAAAAGGCAATATTGAAAGCCATTGCCATTTGTGCCAAACAGCGCTCGAGATGGATGGCGCAGAGATAATGGTCTTGTCTCCACTGTTTGGTTTGTCAGGGAAATGACTCCGTGTTTATCTTTTCCTTTGCTTGTACGACAGGATAAAAATAGGGCACATATCTAATGCATATGTGTTGAAATTACGAGTACAAAACTGTGCATGTACGTCACAGTGAGAATAGATAGTGCACCCATAAATACTGGTGTATAACGTGCCTGGTCTCATGCTTTGGATTCAGTCTGAGCAGTTGAAAGAAGTGAATGCATAAGATAGTGGTTTCTTTCTTTATATATATTGTGTTTCTCATTTCTGTCTGTTTCTGCATCTGTTTGAATGCATGTCTATATGTGGTTATTACACTGGTCTGCTTGAAAGAGGTTATTGATTTAAAACAACAGTGTAGTAACCTTAAAATAGAATTTGCATTTTGCAATGGGGGACATATTTATATTCCATTTTGCTATTATAATTATTACTATAATTTCCACAAGGCTATTCCCTGTCTTTATGTCCTTGTAGAGGAGCTGTTCTTCCAAAACAGAGGAAAAAGGGGAATTGAAGAGTCTATCACACGGGGCAGAAGGAAAGGCTTTCACAAACAGCGGATTAGTAAGGATCTGGTAAGGAAGAACTTCCTCCCCTGAGGGTGGCAGAGGTGCCCAGGGAGGGTGTGGAGTCTCTCTCTCTGGAGACATCCCAAACCCACCTGGACACATTCCTGTGTCACCTGATCCAGGTAACCCTGCCTTGGCATGGGATTGGACTGGATGATCTCCAGAGGACCCTTCCAAACCTAAAAACTCCTTGATTCTGTGATTCTGTGATCTTGAACGAACTAAGGAGTATCACTTTCATGTCTCCTCCAGAAGGACTGAGGGCATGGATGAAAAATAGGGTCTGTTGAACACAACAGAGAGAGATGTCCTCTCATCTGCTGTCACCTGTGCCAAACAAAGATTTCTGTTCCCAAGGAGCTGGATACACGGCCAGTTAGACAAAGATACATTGCCAAGCACATGATAGAGGGATTATGTAGGAAGTTGGAAATAGAAGACTAAAATTACAGACTATTTAAATCCTAACCTGTAATTGAATTCCACCATACGTCAGAAGTAAAGGCGTGATTTGCAGGTGGTTTGTAAAGGAGAGTCAGTTTTACACTGCCACACCACGCAGCTCTGCAGCTGACTGAGAGCTGCAGGAGCCCCACCCAGTGCAGCTGGGCCGGGACAGCAATGGGACCAACCCTCCTTCAGCCCGCTGGGACTGCTGAACTCTGCTGCTGGATGGAAGGCTCCCTTTCAAAAGTGACTTATTTTAAAAGTTTGAGAAAATAAAAAACCAGTGTAGCCATTTCTGAGAATCATGGCCATAAATAAAATATGTCAACTCACACTTTTGAAGATCTGTTCAGTTTCTATTCTCCTGTAGAGAATAGAAGAGTCCTTGGTTTAATACTTGAAATACAGCTGCATGTAGCTAGGAAGGGGCTGTTACAGCTTATACATATTTCATAAAGAAATACAAAGTTCGGAACTTTTGTAAACTTCCTACTCTCCAAAGCATAGTTTTCTTCTACACAAGCGTTGTCTCTATCTTTCCTCTTTTTTTTAAATTTATTCATCTGTGGGTTTTTTTCTTGTTAGCTGGCGTTTATGTGTTCAAATAGAATTTTTGAAGCATTTCCCTGCTTCTTTCAAGACACATGATCCAATTTTTATTGTTTTTACTGTAACTTGTAGAAATTGACTTATTCAGACCAAACATAGATTGCACATAATCAGAAAGATTTGCAGATTATCAGGTTACAGGATGTTTGGATCTGAAAATATTACTCAACAGTGTACAGCTATAAGACATTTAATTTTTAATCAGAATTTTAGTAGATTTGAGTGAATTAGGACAATTGAGGGAAGTGTGATTGATATTCTTCCTATTGTGGTCTCTCTGCAGGTTATCAGATACTACTCTTGACTTCAGTGTGACAGGAAACTCCTTTATTCCTCAGAATTTTTGTACTCCATTTTTATACTAAATGTTCAAAAGAGTTTATTTGGATATGCCAGTTTTTTAACAAATAATTGCTATACATATCTGCCATAGGTAATGTCTTTCACTCACTATGCAGAAATTGCCATTCCGTTATCATCAGTAAAAAAACAGAAGTTTGTCTCAAATTGGGCAGGTCCTGGCAATATTTTAGAACACATTTGGTGTGGTAGTGTATATTAATGGTATATGCATATACTCTGAAAGCTAAAAGGATTTATAATTCTCATTTTTCTAGGCATGTTTGGCAGTCTCATTTTTGTCAGAAGAAGTCTGTTATTAAATGCAACATTTTGTATTTGTCTGGTAGTAGAATCTGAACTGATCTCTTATAACCTCGTCCTATGCCCTGATCTCTTAGGACTGTTCCACACAAGTCTCCCTGATTCTAGCAGAAGGAAGGTCAAAGACTATGGCTTATGATTATAGAAATATTTTGTAATTAGCCAGATTCCAAATGCTAAATAGCAAGTCAAGTCCAAAGTTCTACCCAAGCAAAGAAGCACTTCTCTTGTATGGGAGTGCCAGTGAACTGTGGCAGCAGAGCTGCATTCCCTGCGGCTGGAGCTGTAGAAGTGGCTGTCTTTGGATGGATGGTTGCACTCATGTGTGATGACTTCATTGTATCTGTACAGAGCCAGCATTACAAGTAAAACAATCCCTACCTCTAAAATGATAGTTTTGTTCTTTTCAGCTATTAATGTTTGGGCACATTTTTGTGTTGTGTCAATGGACTGCAGTAACAGTACAGTCCCTGTCGTTCTCAGACTGAAACTAGATCTGAGCATAGGCATCCAGGGGTGTTTACACCTGCTGGTAAGCCTTTGGTGGATGTTTAACCTTACTATGCAACACCACTTACTAACAATAATTGGTATTTATGTTTTATCTTCACAGGAGGTATATCTCATACAGTCATTAAATGAGTACCTGCTTTTGAACTAAATGATTCATGAAACCAGTGATTTGATTTATTTTGTATTTAATTCAACTATTTCCAAACTCTAAAATACAGCAGATAGACTAGGCAACCTTAGAAATGTTATCAGCAAAGTGCTACAGTTTTAGGTTGGTACTCTAAGTTTAGCACCTTTCTCCCTTTTCCAAAGCAGTGTTTACATTTGAAATGCTGCTTTCAAAAATCGATGAAACCTTTTGAAAACTGAGTAAATTCCAGAAATATATATACAATATGCTAGATCATAAAGTAGATAACAATGTGTTACAGGTGTGTGTATATGATTTTAGTTTGATACAGGAGGCCACTGGGCATCATCCACAAATACTGTACAAATGGCCATAATTCTGCTGGAACTTCTGAAGCCCCTGATTCTGACAGTGAATGGCTGTGGGTTCTGCTGGGTTTTTCCTTCAGTACTTGGACATTTTGAGCTGACTGACTCTTGGTAACAGTGTGGAGCCAAGAGTTAGTGCTGGTGAAAGGAAGGGAATCGATGTGACTCCTTTTGCTTTGGCCTATGCAAAATCCCAGGTGAAGGTACCCTGTGCAAGAACTGCTGCCTTCTGCTGCTGCCCCGCTCACATGGATGCACAACTGAGTCCATAACCTGAGAAGAGGCACTTCTTTGGAAACTCAGGGAATTACTTCTTTCCAATAGCACTGCTTGGCCCACATTTGCACTCATGTAACAAGCAAGCAATTGCACAGCCTTCTTCAGACAATAACTGTATCCAGCTCTGAAGACTGTTTTGAGATTTGTTTCCCTTTTCTCAACTGGACTCAGACTGTTGTGATATTCCATTTTAGCCAGTGATATGCTCAGGATGGCTGACATTTCTTTCTGGGGTTAGTGAAAAAGCATTACTGTGTCTGCTTAAAATGCTTGTTTAAAAGAGATGTTAATTAAAGTTTATCTTCTCTGGTGGGAGCTATTCAGCTCTACCCCAGACAATGCAGCAGTATGGACATGCTATGGGTATGCCAGAGGTTTAAGTGTTCTAAAATTCTTGGGAATATTCTAGGGCACATGCCCATGTTATTTGTTTAAGATGAGCACCAGAATTTTCTCTGACTTAAAAGCTATACAGACAGTGAACCTTCAAGTTCAGACTCGGGGGAAATGCTTGAGCATGCCAAGAGAACAAGGAAGCCACCAGCAGTGCCTGGGCACAGTGCCCACAGGTTTGCTTCCAGATGTCAGTAAGAAAGTCAAATGGGCAGGAGGCAGAGCCTGGTGTGCTGTGTCTGCTCCAGAGCCTGCTATTTTCAGAGCAGCACGGACTCAGCTAAAGTGCAGCCCAGGCCCCCAGGCTCCTGCTTTCCTGGGAGAAGGATCTATGATGTTATATTTCAGTAATTCGTCAGAGCTCTGCCTTTTGCAGTGGCACAAGAGTGCTCAAAGCATCTCACACAGCTCTGTGCAAAGATTCCTCCAGCACATGTTTTAGGAATGGGCAACTTAAATTGCACAAGCTCTGTGTTGATTTTGATTTGCAATTTCTCATTCAGCTTGCTACAAAGCTGGACTACAGATAATGATGACACTTTAAGTGTAAGGTGTATTCATTTGGTTCAACCATCTTCCCCATTTCTTGCTGTAAAGGAATAGGTTTTCAAATAATATAGCAGCTGCTAAAATGTTTGTGACATCTGTGCTTTAAGTAAGTATTGCAAACATCTGAGACAGTAGACTCTCTACTTTGGGTGGTTTTCCATGTGTCTTTACAATTCACACATAAGTGAAGGTGGCTCTGTGGTGCATAACTGTAACAAGTGCTTTTAAGTACGTTATAAAATCTCACCATGGCAACATCTTTCTGCTCATCGTATTTATAGTGAGAAAAAGAAAACAAGCAAAAATAATATTAACCCTGAAACCTTTCTGAAATTTACAGGTCGAAAGAGTCACCTAAGTCAGGGTTTTTTGGGGTTTTATTTTGTAGCTTTCTGTAAAAATCCTTGAATATGTTACTGGAGGAATAGTAATTGAAGGTAGGCTTTTAACTTCAACTTTAAATTATCAAATACCTAGTTTTTGTTTGGGTCAGTGTGACCAAATAGAATTTTATTTTAAGAGAAAAAAAATTAGAAAAAGATGGCATATTTGCTTACCTCTAAGATCTAACCTCAGTGGGCATGATGCAGAAACCCAGGTATAGTCATAGAAAGAGGTTCCAGTTTGGAAATTACCCCTCCAACATCTTCCTGTCACCCTGTGCTCTGGTGTTATGTAAACCTGGCTCAGCATGGACTGGCACTCTTCTTGCAGGGGCTTTACATGCCTCTAAGGAGTGGCAGTGTGTTCTCCATCCCCCTGCTACCTCAATTCTGCAGTTTTTATGAAGGCTTGGAATTGTCTGAGTAAATTGGGAGGAATAATTGTAAGAATGTGTGAGGGTGCCTGCACTAGAGAATGGCACTTTAAGTGCTCCTCTTGGTATTATCCAGTGGGCTACAGCTGAAGAGATCTTCCAGATAACATGATTCAGAATACCATCAATTATCTCTGTTCTTGCATTTCTCTATCCCTTTCCCTATAGTCTCCACAGCCCTGTGTTATAGGAACACTTTTTTTGAGCAGTGTGAAAGGGAAGGTGTGCAGGCTCGGTGAAAGGCTTGGATAAAGCTAAATGCAACTGCACTGTCTCAGGCCACCATTCCTCAGGTAAAAAATGAAAATAGATTGTCAGGGAATTTTTCACCTACAAATTCCTTGCAGCTGTAGATAAATCTCTGGATGGTCTGAACATCTGAACAAACCAAACCACTTCAACACTTGGGTACAGATATAGGGTCTAGAGTTTAACCACCTACTTCAGAAATTATTGGATTTATATCTTATCTCACTCTAGTTCATTCCCATTCATCTAACTTTTTTAGAACAAGTTCTTTGTTTATATTCAATAAAAATAGGGAAGGAAATGAAGGGAAATATAAAGAGATTCTGAATTAAACCCAAAAAATCCAACTATTTTTAATCCTTCATGAATTTTTCATTACTACTTCCCACAAAACACCTCCTGCCTTCTCCAAATGTTCTAAAAAGTGCTGCCATTCTTGGTAGATAAAAGCAGTATAAAATTATTAAGCAAAATTCCTTCTTTGTTTCTTTTTCAAACAACTGGTATGTAGTGACTTTCCATCCAGCGTCTTCTGCAGTGGGAATAGGTTCCTTAGCCATGAGGAGAGTAAAAGCAGTCAGAGCTGCTTACAAATCTGTACAGGAACTTGAGCACAAACTCCAAGGGCCCTTTGCTCGTTTACATGAGAATTACAGCATAGAAAGTTCACTCTCAATCACTCCTTTCTGTTCCTGTTTATAGAGGAAAAGTGTCCTTAGTACCAAGGCAAGTAGGACATACTCATTCTTTACACTGCACCCCTTTTTTCTAGCCATGACACCCTGAGTAAATTGGAGCAGGGAAGAGTGTGGAGAAGAGGCTGAAAGACTAGGCTGAAGTGGTACTATACTACATAACTCAGGCTGAGAAAAAAAGCCAGCCTAACATCTAACAGAGATTGAATTTATTAAATTCATGTTGTTTAAAAATGGTTGAAAAACTTGTCAAAGTTTGGCTTCTTTTCTTCCAAAGATGTTTTCCCATGTAAAATTGGGTGCTCTCATAGCATATCTTGTTTTGGTTTTACAGAGGTAAAATTTCACCAGCTCCCCAGAAGACTTTTCAGAATAGAACAAACAGTAAACTTTTGAGACCATCTATTAATTCTGTATTGTTAATATTGTTACATTGAACCTGGCACAACTGTGGACTATTTCAGTACAGTAAGCTTGGATAATACACACTGTGGCATACCCCTTGGAGCAATTTTTTTTTCTGCTTGTACAGATATCCAAATCTTGTTCTCTGAGGCTGCCTTAGGCAGGAATGGGATGGCACAGGCATATACCTGTAGGTTGAGTCCTGTGCTGGAGGTGCCCAATGTGAGAGCTGATGTGGCACACAGGTATCCTACCACACAGGGCACCTGGACTGCACAGACTACTTTATCAAATATTCTCTGGCACAGTGCTGCATTTACACCTTTCTCCTGCTTCAGGTTTAAAGCCACAAGATGCAGCCAGTGGTGACCCAGTCATTTGTGCCCATCATATAGGCCCTGGCAAAAGGAAGAGGCAGCCTGCATTGGCTGCAAGCATGAGGCAGGGACCCCAGTAGTTTATTTTGGAAATAATGAGTACCACTGATCAAATCAGTTGCTGTGGGGGTGTAACAACCTTGATTAGAGATCAAAACAAACTGTATTAGGCATTGAGCAGACATGGCCTTCCTCAAGGAACACCAAGTGTAAAATGACACCTATCTTTGATACTTGCTGTAATTGCTTTGCGCTCAGTTCAGGGCCCTGCTACACCTGAAATTAAGTCTTTGCTGAGCATAGGTTGCCCTTGACTACTAAACCTCGAGCTGCCTAATCCCATGGCTTGGAAAACAGTGACTATAAAAAATGCTTTTGTTCTGGGTATCTTCTAGGCTGTAGAAAAAGTGCACATTTTGCCACTGGGGTGCTCAGAGTGTTCGGCAAAGCTTAATTGTTTGCTTAAGCAGCCTTCAGAGCCATGAGAGCCAACAGAGCTATAAATTGGCAGGGCTGGCCAATGCAGTTGAACAGCAAAAAGACTTTCAAAGAGACAGTTTTTCTCCCAAGTGCTTATTGTCAGTTCTTTGAGTTAAACAGATTTTAACAACCCAAACAAAAAGTCCACAGGGGAGCTTTTTACAAACAGAAAACAAAGGATCCCTGCTCCAGCTACATCAAAGCTTCCTGGCCGCTCTAACCTCTGGTGGCAGATTGTTTCATCCAAGGCCCCTAACTCAATGCTAATGTCAGTTTTCCTACTCACCAATGAACCACTTTTTGGAGTTTCCTGATCTAGCTTTCAGCTGACTTCAGACAAGAAACAGCATTGCTGCGGGCAAAGCTACAACCATCCCCATTTCCATGCCGTGGTTACCCCTATGAAAGGTGTCTCAGAACACTGTGCTGTCATGAAATTTGAAAGCCTTATGTGCCTCTGGATTTGTTCACATTGAAGCCCTGCTATTCAGGAGATTTCCCTTCCTATACCAGCCACCTTCCCTTGAGCAGGCTGAGAGAACTGAGAGGCAGATTTGGGCTGGTGAATCTGAGGATAAGATGATAAAAATTATTTTATTCTTCTTTTTCAATTCCATTTTTATCTCCCAGCCCAATGTAAATAAAGGATAGTAATAAGAGATCTTAAAATATATAAAGTTCATGGTAGTGAAATTCCAAGCACATTTAAGATAGAGCATTGTTACTTTGCATTTTCAGTGGGGGTTTTAATGTATTTTTGTTCAGAATATAACAAAATTTAACACTGCAGTTAAAAAGAGGATATTCTCGTAGCTCTGGATAATTAATGACAGAGTAGGATGCAGGCTCATCTGAATAAGAGGCAGAACCACCTCATGGCTACTCCACTTTGACATGACATAAAGAAGTATGTGCTGCAGTGGTAAATCCACACCTAATGGAAAAAAATGCACTGGTTGCTAAAAAACCAAGAAAATAATATCTGTGCAGGGTGGAAAAATGAAATATGTGGTTGTACATGAAATGTTGAGATTTAAGTTGTATGGAACCAACTCAAAGTTATGAATCATCAAAACCCACAACATTATAGACCATCCAAAAGTTACAATTTTTTCTTTCAAGCTGTGTACTTTTAGCCAAAAGAAATTAATGAAAAATGAATAATTAATTTCTCAAATCTTTGTTGCACTGTCTAAATTGGAGCGGGAGCACTGAAAAGGAGAAAATTGCAAGATGGATCCCAATACCATATAACAATCTCAGATTCACTGGAGTCATCCTGATGCCTGTATTATCACTTCAGCTTCCCTGCTCACTTTAATTACTCAAGCAGTCCCATCAGGATGGCATCCACTTCCAAGCACATTGTGTTGCCTCCTCCTACTCTGCAGATCCTCTCCTTGCTGCTGGAGTGCTGTGTTCAACTCAGCACAGCACAGGCTTGCAGCTCTGGCTGGATCCAGCTTTGACAGTAAATACAAAAAGCTGGAATGTGGAGTGCTGTGGTGTCCCAGCCCTGCAGTGTGCTGGGAGTACATGACAATAGTCTGTAATACTTCGCTGTTATTAACAAAATCTTTAAAGCCCAAATTATCTCGGATATGTCCATTTTTTGATTCCTAACTCAAAATCTTCTGAAGAGCCATGAATTTTAGAAATTTATGGGAAAAAAAGGGGGAGTTCAAAGTGCTTTCAGGTGATGGACACCTGAATTTTAGTCTTAAATCAATATTATCTCTTCCCCTGCCTCAGAGTCTGTACTTCTGTCCTCAAGGACATCAGGGGCACTAGGAAGAACTAGGGTTATGTCACTGTTCTCAAGATCAGCACTTGCATTTGCTTCCCCCTGACAGTAGGACTGCTCTCTTTGCTGGAGTCTTTCCATGGTTAACTACACTTCTTTCAGGCCAGCAAGTGTCTTTAGATTATAACAGACTGATAGGAGGGGTAAAAAGAAAGAAATGTTCATTCTGTAACATCTCTAATCAATGGAACAAGTGGATCAGCTGAGCAGGAGTAAAGATAAGGAAGAAGCTTGTAGGTAAATGATGCAGTGGGATTTGAAAGTGAAGAGGATCAATCTGGATTGAGTGAAGGACTGGAAAAAGAAATATGGAAAACCTATTTTGGGGTATCAACATTAGCTCAAATAACTGGGTCACTGACTAAGCCCTGGCCTGAGGTTAGGTGAGGGAACAAGATGTGGAAAATTACTGGACATTACATGAGAAAGTGCTGAACATGATTGATAAGCATGTGAGAAAATGACTAAAGTTACAGATAGCACCATGCAGGAGGGCTGAGTTTCACAGGTGGTGAAGGGGGAGTTTTGTGAGAAATGGAACAGAAGGCCCAACTTCACAGATAATTGGGGAGGTGTTCTGCTGACCTTTGGGGGAGTAACATCTTGCAAGGCACCAAGGTAACTGCATCACTAAGACCACAAAAGACCTAGGTAATGGTGTCAGAACTGACAAATCTGGGATGGATGTAGCAAAACTGGGACCAATGGGGAAAGAAGTAATTAGGTGGGTGTTGTGGAGGAGACCAGGGCAGAGAAAGTGGGTGGTAGAAAGACTGGGAAACAAAAAAGGGATATTAAAGTACAAACCACAGGACTGGCACCATCTGGGATAGCCCTGCACTTTACCACTGGATCAAGACAATAAATCAAACCTTCCCTCTGACCATCTGACACAAGCAAATCCTGTTTCTGCACCCCTGGGAGCGAGCAGTGTGTCCTCCTGGGTTGCCATGGGGCCACCCCCACACCATGTGGCAGTGCCCAGTCCATATTCTCCAGCACCCACAGCTGCCCATTACTTCCTGAAAGATGGCACTGACCAAACTAAAGTGCATTTCTGCAAAATCATCACTGACTTCAACAAAATTCACTAAAACCTGTTGACAGCAACAAAATGTTTTTGCAAAGGAGGGTTGTATTTTTTTTCCACAGAAGAAATGTGTGAACATTTAGAATTTTTTCCTGAAGACAGGACTGTGCCCTTGCTGCCCACAAGATAGGTAGTTTTTGTCATGAGTAAAAATAATGGTAACCATTAATTAATAATTCTTAAAAGCCCCCACAAAGGAAAGTTGTTTCATACAACTGTTAAAAAGGACCTATGGGGCTTGTAAAAACCAATCAATATTTTCACTACATTCACTGTTCTCTGGTTCTCGTACTTGTCTGGCCTTTTCAAACAATATTTTGGTACTTTTAATAAACCAGACAGCTGTGAAGACCTCATCCCTTTCTTTGGTCTTCTCATCTCTGCACCTCTCAGTAATTCGTAAGTCAAATGAATGATTGTGTAATCCTGAATAGTGGTACACACTTAAAAATATCATCTAGGATCATCTTGCTTTTCATTGTGTCTGTGTAGGCTGCAGAATTCTGCCTTTGACATTGTATGCAAAAGATTTATTTCTGTCATCAACTGAAGCATACCATATATACAGATTCATCTTGAAACCTCCATGGCTGGTTAGATTTTTAACAATATCTCAGACTATGAAGTGCCTGACACATCAACCAGATACTTATTGTCTTTAATGAAAAATTATTTTTCATGCTGTCATGCTAAACTTGAAGGTTCAGATTCCAGCTGCCTCTGAGTACCACTTTTTCTCTCATAAAGAATCTGGTGAAATTAAATATTCGCTTCTCAGGAGGGGGCAGATACGAGCAAACACAAGTGCAAACATTCATTTTTCCTGCTACACCGAGCCCTCTTTAATTATATGAAAATTGACAGTTGTCATAATTCCGAATAATAGTTTTCAGTGTGTAAATGACAGAAAAGTGTAAACTTCCCATGGTGGCGATTGCCAGGTCACAGGGAAAAGGTGCAGCCAGTCGTGCAGCCACCTCAGGCACAAGGAACTCACAGAGCCCCACCCAGGGCTGCTGCCAGCGGGGCAGGGGCCGGTGCTGCTGGGGACTGGGAGCTGGACCATGGCCAGGCTGCCTGAGGAGCTGTGTTACGTGTATTTCTGATGTCCCAAGATTTAACAGAAGCAATGGAACTTGAATCCTTCTCCCATCCCCAGCATTCCCCACCTCTCCAATGCAATTGGCAGTGTTAGCCTGGCTTCCTGTGGGCTCCTTTCTACAATTTTGCCTTTACCATTACTAGACATCAAGCATAAATTTTCAGAGGAATTTTAAATATTACAGAATAAACCTATATATTATGTGATTATGTCCTCTTTCCTGCTCTTTTTGCAGTAAAGAATGAATTGCTTTAACTTTGGTGAGAACAATCTAGGTCTGGTTCAGAGTTTCACTGCCTACAGTTTGTGTTCCTGAAAGTTCTGCTTTAAGGTACTGTCCCAGTGTTCTCTTCTCTGCCGGAGTAGCAGATGAGGAAAAAGATGTGTCAAATTTAGGATACCTGTAAACCCTCACATGTCACTGTTGTCGAAAACTACCTTTTATTAGGTAGTAGAGTGTTTGCAAGTACAGATGAATTGTTTTGCAGTTGAAAAAGGGGAAATATCAGTGTTGCTATGAAAAGTATTTGAAAGACTTTCACTACACCATTGTTGTGGAAATCCCTGTCAAAATCTTGAATTCAAAACAGGGGACACGCAGAGAGTGCATTCCCAAAAGAAAAGGCACACCAAGTCTAGTCTGTGAGAGTTTTAACAGTTTAAGCTCCACAAAAGAGAGCTGGGAGTCGGTATGATTACTCTTGGAAAACATACCACAAAGTAGATACCACAGAGGAAGAAGGGACAACAGAGAAGAATTGTGGCAACAGATAGATTAGAGGCAATTTTCTAGTTAGCAGAGCAGGTTGGTTGTGGAACAAGCTCACAGTAGTGTCAGACACAAGTTTCAATGGACATAAGAGGTGCCAAAGGTCTGGCAACATGTGGGCACCGTCTCATCCCATTTGTTTCAGCTTCAGCTTTCTGTAAAACCATGCTGACTCCATGGTTTCAGCTGGGTTTTAACCACAGCAAAATTTCAAATATCTTGTATTCTCAGTTGTGAAGTTCATTAATTTTAAATCTCTTTGAAGTGAACAGAAGAAAATACTCGTTGCTGTTGGAATGGCAAGTACTGGATCAGAAGGGCATGTTCCATCTTTTAGAAAGAGGATCACTTTGTGTGGTTGCAACTTCCAAAGTTGGCACTAGAAAATCTGATTTTTTGAAAGATAACAGGGGAGAGTGTTCACATTTTAATTTTCTAGTTTAGGCTTATAGCCAAGCTCTAAACCCATGGAAATAAAGGAACATAACAAAATATGTGACAAGGGCGCAGTGGTTTCAGAACCATAATTTTATAGAAAGCCCTTTCCATTATGTTAATGAAAATATGAATTTTTCCTTGTAATATAGATGTTTTCCATCATGTTTTTTGTCAGTAATCAAGATATGCACACAGTGAAAGCTCTGAGTGAAATGTGTGATTAGAGACCATTTAAGATATATATTTCACTTCAGAGAAAAACACAGATAATTAACTATATACTGAGTTCTGTATTGTGTCTAAGAAATGTGTTATTCCTAATGAGATCATTTCTTATTCTACCAGAGTCACTCTTGTAGTTTCCTTAGTGAAAAAACTTCTGAGTGTTAATTACAAGAGCATACTAATGAAAATATGAGTCACAAATTAAAGAAAAACTGAAGGCTTGTGACATACAACAAACCCTTCTGATGTCACCACCTGTTCTGCTGAGGTATTGAATACACTGCCATAACTATGCGTAGAAATGCTTCAAAGTTTGCAAAATCATCATTTAAAATTTGGGAAATGCCAACATTTAAGATTATCTGCATAGCTGTATTTGTTATGCATACACTTTTCATAATCTCTCAGCATCTTTTCCATAGGACCCTGGCCTCTGTAAGTGCCAAGGGTGAACATTTCTCACAGAAAGCTCCTCACCACCTTCTGACACATTTTCTGTGCTGTGTGTGCCACCAGTCTTGTTTGTTTCTCACTGTTCAAACCATCTCTGAAGAGCAATAGTTCCTGCATAGACTTTTCTGTCTCATTTATCACTGCTGTCTCTGAGGGCTTCAGAATGACTAATTAGTTTAACTTCACAAAGTCTTGTGAGATAAGGGGTGGCATTTAATTGAGGCACACAGAGATGAAGGTCAAAAGTACCCTCTAACTTGGAGATGCTGCTGAGATGCTCTGAACATGGTGTTTAAAACAATAAAGCTTTTAATGTTCAAATTAGAAATTATTTATCTCGGTTGCAATAAGTATTGCTCAGCATTTTTGTCAATCAGAACCTAAGCTCAGGACAGACACCTAGAAAATAAATGAATGGCAATGAAAAATTCGGTTTAAGTGCCTCACTTAATGAGAGGAGGACAGGAAACCTTTGACAGAGCTATGTCATTTTCTGAGGCAGCATTTAACATTTAGGATCTGTTTTCTTTTCCAGCAACTCCCCCGCCTCATTTTCAAAGACCACCAAATTCTGTGAGCAGAAAACCAAGCAAAGGCAGCAGGAGGCCTACGTCAATGGACAAGGAGCTCCTGATAAACACAGCCATAAAGGAGAGGCATGCAAGAAATGGAAGCAGAGACAGCTGACTCAAAGAGATTCTGTCCAAGCTTGTAGGGTTGGGCTTAGGAAAGCTAAAGCTCACCTAGAGTTCAATCTGATGAGCTATATGAAGTGTAACCAGAAAGGCAGATACAAGTACATCAGCATGGAACAGGAGAACAGCACAGAATGGGGCTGGGGCCCTGGTGCCAAAGGACATGGAAAAGCCTGTTATACTCAGTAACTTTCTTTGCCTCTTACCTTTACTGCTGAGACCTTCCCTCAGGAATCCCAGGTTTCTGAGACCACTGGGGAAGTTTGGAGCAAGACTCACCCTTGGTGGAAGAAGGTCAGGTTAGGGAGCATTGAAACAAACGCAAGCACAAGTGCGCAAGCCCCAGGGGACAGGACAGGCTGTGCCCACAAGTGCCGAGGGAGCATGGAGGTCATGGCAGGCATTGCCTGTTAGCCTGGAAACACTGTGGTGGGCAGGAGAGCTTCCCTACCACCGGGACTTTTCACTCTTCAAGAAGGAGGATCCAGGGAATTACAGGCAAGTAAGGCTCACTGCAATCCATGGAAAGGTATTGCAGCAAACTCCTAGAAACCACTTCCAAGGCTTGCCCTATCCCTCCAAAAACTTTTTTCCATGGGTTCTGCTTCCTTATCCAGTTCTATTCTATTTCTGTCAGCTCGCTTTCCAGGACTCTAGTTTAAAGTCATTCACTTTAACACAGACTTCACTGGTCAGTATATCTTTCTCCACACTCCTCTGAGCTGCCTTTCCCCTTCCCAGTAACATCTCCCAAATTAGTTTCCTTCCCTCGAGTTCCCACTTTTCCCCATCCCCACTGGCACTTCCTATGCCTTTCTCCCACCTTTTTGCTGAGCTAGACTCTGTCTAAAGCCTTCTCTAGCTAGAAATAAGTCTCCTGAAGTAGGGTAGGGTAAACATAACTCACGTGGCTGAAGTTTCTCAGTGTTTGCAGTTGAGAACACACTCACAAAGCAGAATTAAACAACCCTAACAAGAGACAAACCCACTAACATGCCAATAGCATCTCTTCAAAAATGTCCAGGAGTCCTAAATGTTGTCCCAAGCAGCTGATGCCCACCATAGCACAAGACAGCACATATACTGACCATCTGTTAAAGCATCTGATAAAAAACCAGGAATTGTTCCAGACAATACATGAAAATAGTTAAAGAGTATTTTAAGTTTTCAAAGGCTCAAATTATAACAAGCATCATTAAGCTTCTCTAATTCTTATGTCCAAGATATTGACAAAGAAAACGTACAAACAAATATTGCTCAAAAATTAACAACATAATTCTGCCTGCAGAAACACCCAAATCCCACTGATGTCAGTACATAGTTCCTAGAGTCCATTATTTAGGGCTCATGTCTGCAACCATAAAGTTGCATTAACAGTCTATTTGTGTGAAGAAAATTAACTCCCAACCTAAAGAGTATAAATTGCTCTATTAAAATTTTTATGGAATGTTTGTGAGAGCAATAAACGAGTTCAAGAATAGTCAGAAAGCCACAATAATTTTTTTGAAGAAGACAGTAAATTTATAGTAGAAATTATTTCCATGGTACTGTTTACACATATACACATATATTATATAAATAATAAATGTTGTGTTAGGGGCAAAAGAAGATTTTTAGGATGTTGTTCAATGGCTGACAAGGATGAAGTCAACTGAAATGTATTTTGAACCAGAGGATAAATCTTGTTTGAAGGCTTTCTAAAGCAACCTTATAAATTTAGACTAAAAGCCTGGATGTATTTTATGTACTGTAGACTTCACTTTGGCTTCTGATCACAAGAAAACTGGTGTAAATTCATAATATCTCCTTTGAAACCAGCTAAGGTTTTCAGAATCCACGTTCCTAAATCCAAGAGAAGAATTTAACCCAAGGGCCTAAAGCCAGCTTTATTGAGCAGGAGACATTTGGTCTGGCTGCAGGGGGGAGAGGCTGTGGCAGCTGGCCAGTTTTCTCCCCAAGAAGTGATGTCAGACTAGTCAGTAGATCCCTTTGGGCATCAGACATCACGGGAAGTAGCCAAGCTCTCTTCTGGGAGCTGCTAGAGCAAGCCAGCTGGCATCTCCTTCGGAGGGCTCAGGGGACATGGCCACCACCTAAAAGTGCCTTCCTGGTTATTGGCCTCTTGTTTCAGGGCTGCTGTGACTCGCTCTTAATCCTCATTCTTTTTGCAATATAATGTAATTTAATTTATGACCTCAAAAAAACGAAACAAGAAAGGGAAAAAATGAAAAATATTATGCTAAATACAAGCAGTCGTATATTTGAAAATGTAAACATCAAACTATTCCCTGGATATGTAATTACAGGCAGCTTCAAAGAGGGAAAGGCACATTTTTTGCAAATACATCATATTTTGTATATGCTGCTTTTGCCTGAAGGATAGTCTGGTTTTCTAGAGGAGCACAGCAAACGGCTTTTAAAAGGATCATCAACCAGAGTTTGTGGCTAATCACTCAGTGATCCCCTGAGACATACAGAGGCATAACATGGAAAAGAAAATTAAAATACGAGAGCAAGTGTTGCACATGTCCAGCATAGTCCTCTTTCCTTCCCAAGAAACTGAAGGATGACGTACCAACCCACACACTGGGGTGGGAGGTAACAGGAGGAGCCTTCCTGATACATTCTCCCTTTGCAGCTCTATGAAATTAGAATTGGAAATGACATCAGGAGGAAATATATCTGCTCCTACTCTGTGGCGTCTGGTACCAAAGAAGGAGCCAGAAAGGCTGTGCTGGGAGGCTGAGTTAATAGCACCAGCTGTGAATGAATGTCCTCAACAGGTTCCCAACCCAGCCACTGCTGCAGTCACCTCTCCTGGGAACTACACTGGGCTGCTGTAAATGTCTCCTCCTTTGGCCTCTGCTCTCAATCAGACCCCAAAGTCCTATCTCTGGTCCTTCATGTACAGGGCCCCCATGAAGCCCCATGTCTCCCTCCACACATCTGGAATCCACTGCCAGAAATAGCCCGTGGTCTTTCACGCCAAGGTGAGTTTTCCAGAGCGTCCACTGCTCCCACCAAGCCCAGGAGCACTGCGGAGTGGCCTCTATCCAGGCAAGCTCCAGTCTGTCCAGCAGGGAATTCCCTTTCAAACCCCAGCTCATTGCCTCCTTCTAATGGTCTTAGTCCTCTTCCCTGGGAAGGGAAAGGCTTTCTGTGTGGTGGCTGCTGTGGCCCACACATCAGCTTGTCAAATCTTTATCACATCGTTGTGAGCAGAGCCCACCTGGCTGTCAGAGCTCTGGGAGGGACACAGCTCTCCTCTTGTCCCAGTTTGCTGCCTTGGACAACTGCCTGCTTTGGCTTTTCCATGGGAGAACCACCTGATAGCCAGCTCTGATGAAAAGCTTCCGGAAGAGATATCCAGGCAATTTCTTAATAGTTTTCTAAAAATTTTTCACCTCAAATAAAAGAGCACAAAAGGCTCAATACTGACTAAAATCTGGAAAGTTTGAGTTGTGTGCTCTTTCTACCGGCTTTCACTTTGTGAAACATGTCAGCCTGCTTGTGAGGAAGAGCAGATCCTTCCTCCACTGATATTACTTGTACCAGCTAAAAAGATACCTTGGCCAAAATATGCCGAAAAGTTCTAGAGGATTTTTTGTGGAGGAAAGAATATTTTTATAATATCAATTTATAAATTAAGATATTTCTAATTTAATTCTTTGAAACATTTTTCTTAGATAAATGGAGGAAAAAAGCCAGTAAGGATACAATTAAAAAATCTGGCAGTACAAGGTTGAGCTGAGATCAACTCTCATTTGAGTTCCAGTGTTCATGTTCGGACAACACAAGGAAAGTCAAAAACAAGAGTCCAAGGCTGCCTCTGTGAGTAATTTAAACTCATGTTTAAATCTTCCTTGTCTGTGGCAGATCATTTTATCTCTGGCAAGCAGTTTCTGGTGTCCTAATTCCTAAACAGATATTTATTATCTCCAGGCCTCTGTAATGATATTTGTTTCAGACCGAGTACGAGGCTCTGTGTGTTGCATTTGATTTGTTTGATACTTGAAAGCAAAGGGACAACTTAAAACCGCAAAACTATTTTCTTATAATGTGGAAGAGAAACAGTAAAACTTCACTGCTTACGTATTAGGAATATTTCCCCAGTCATTTTTACTTTTAAAAGTTAGCAACTGAAGTTTTTCAGTGATTAAATCCTTGGCATAACATAGCACTTATCTCTTTTGAGTATTTGTTTCCATTAAATGACTAACCTTCATTATTTTTTCCTCTTTTTTTTGGGCAACAGTAGAGCAACATCAATATTTTACATTTCAGATAAGGGAATCAGGTTATTTTTTATTATTACCCCAAGACATTTGTTGTGCAGAGGACCTAAGGGTAAGTTTTATAGCAGATAAATTTAGTAACTATAAATAAACTGCAGGGTTGAAAGGCAGAAAACCTTAGAGGTAATGAACAAAAAAAAATGTTATATGATATGGCCTTTGCTAGCCATATCAAAAATTCATCCTGTTGAAATACAGATTTTTGAAAAAAATTTTAGCATGAATTAATGGGAGTCTCTATGTACTAGTTGGCTAAAATCTGTACTCTGATTTACAAGCACGTTGCCATTTAAAAACATATGCTAAAGATATATAACACAGGTAAACAAAATACAGTAATACATAAACATAGATTTCTTCATTCAACATGCCTAAATTTGTTGTGATTTTTAAATAATGTTTGCTATTTACTTACCTTTTTTGTTGATTGGGGGATTGGTTGATTATTTCCCAATAGTTAAATGCCAGCACTCATTAGATGATTCATGAGTTGGAAAATAGTGTCTTTTTTCCTTATGCCACACCATGTTTGGCTGACTGAGTCCCTTCTAAGAGAATTTAATGAATAAATATTTCAAAGCAATGGTGTTGCTCCCCAGGTTTTCCAGCCTTTCTTTAGGCTGATGAGTGAAGCTGTAACTCCTCCCCAGGGCTGGACCCAAACCCCCGTGGTCACTTCAGGGGCTCCCACAGCCCCAGCCCCATGGAGGGGACACGAGCACAGGGCTGAGCTGGGGAGACAGAAACACTGTGGTTCAGCTGTGGCTCACTGGGACACTGAGAAAGGGCACAGCATGTCCTTCCTTGGTACCAGATACCTCTCCTGTCTGCCTCATCTGGAAGAATGCAGGAGGAAGAAGAATCCTGAGCATGAGGGTGAGAAGCAGCAGAGCTGTGCGAGGGCTGTAAGAGCTCTTCAAAGACACAAGCTAGGCAAGGAAAGGGTTGCTTGATCCCATCCCTTCATCTGTCCTGCAGCTAAAACAAGTCTGTTTCTTTTCCAAGCTGCAGATTTACACCAAACAATTCTGTAATACAATTCTGATTAACAATTCTGTACTCAGAAAACACTGATTCATTCATATGACTAAAACATGAGTTGATCTCGTCCAGATTCCCTGCACTCCTGCGTTACTGCACTTACTGAATAGCACTCCCTGGTACTAACATAATCTACAAGAGGTGAGATATATACACCCATTATTATGCTAAAGATGCAAAGCAGCAGAGTAGCAAAAAGTGTAAGGGATCCTGTTACTTGTCTTTCTGCAAACAAGTCCAACGTAATGCAGCCCATGAGCTGCTTTTCAGAACAGCTGCAGGCTCCTGCTCTACTAATTCTCCTTCCAGAGGAACTGGATTTAAGAACAGTTTGTCAGCAAGAGCTGCCTTCAGAAGGAGTTGTTCTTCAGTTATATTGAACATGAAAACATGTTCAGTTATTCCCACCATAAACCAGTCTTCTCTGGCCTGTACATCCTTTGAACCAGTTAAACTTTAATGCCAGCAACACAGATATCAAAATTAAAAACATTTTTCCCTTTTTGTTTTTGTTCTTAAAGGGAAAACCACAGAAAATATTTAAAATATAACATAGGCCTGCAGATATCAATTTAGAGATTCTTTAAAATTTTGAGAAATTATAAAAGAATTGCACCTATATATGCTCTATTTTTTAAAAATATGTATGTTTTAAACGTAAGTTCTCAGTTTCCAAATATCCCCATTACTTAGAACAGGGGTATGGAGCCTTGGTGCTTGCAAAATGTTCTTTGAATAAAGCCTCTAAAGATAAGATAAAAGAGCCCAAACACCTTGGATATTACCTTATTTCTACAGTGCAAATTTGTTTTCATGTAACTTCTATACTGCTTTTTATCCTATTGTATATCAGTTTTGTGACTCTACTCTCTTCCACTATCTCTCAAATCTCAATAAAATGAGAGGAAGCCCAGTGCTACTTTGATTTAATTACTGCCTACAGACTTCATAGTCCTCCCATTCAAGGGGTTTTGGCTGAGTGTAATTCAAAGCCATGGCCCCAGGTGTCTGGGAGGTGGATCATGAGGAGAGGGTGAGGAGGCCACTTTTTGCAAGGTCTGGGTGTGGGGCCCCCTCAGTCTGTAGCAGTTCATGGAAGCTCAAAGTCAAAGAAGCAGCTCTCATCAAAATTCATCTCTAGTGGGGCATTTTCTTATTTTGCATTTGTTTTTACTTTAGTAGTTCAGTACTGCAACACCTGTGCCAAAACGCTATCCTTGTATCCAAGCGGATTCTGAATTTTACACCTATATTTAATGCTGAAAAGTCTAGAAAACTACTTGTACTTCTCGTACTGGTTGTTTGGGATTTACAAGACACTGGAAAAGTCTTATCAACATAAGCACATTAACTGTGATCTTAATGTATAGAAAACCAGTTCGAGGAATGCCTGGTATTAGGACTTTAGCTAAAGACTGCTACTGTGGTGTCCTGAGAAAGATGCACACAGCAGCAAAGTGAAATGGGGAGAAGAGACAAGAAAGGCACACTTCTGAAACCAAACAAATACAGTAAAGTAGGTGCAACCTGCAGCATGCTGCAAGAATTAAAATTGTGCATATGGTTTCTTTAAAGCCTAGTTCTAATGTATGGTTATTATGATTAGTGCAGAGAACTCTAAGGAATTAAAACGGCATTAAAAATTCAGAACCTCCAACATCAATATCTGTTGCTTGATAAAACACAAAACAGTGATTAAAGTATGATTGATAACATGCAACTTCGAAAGTCTATTTCCTCAAGATGGAAAAAGCAGTGAACACCCAGTCAACGCTATTACTTCCTATGGCAGCTGTGGTATTGATTTCCAGCCATCAGTCAAAGTGGTGAAAGCAAAGCCAAAGCATCTGTTATCATTATTCTTCCTGAACCTCTATATCATAGTTAGTCTGTCAGCTCCAGGGTACACTCCAAAGTTGCATATTTTAATATACACCCTTCAATTGTCAAGCTGTACAAAGAGCTTTATTTTCTAATAGTCATTTTTGTCTTTAGTTGTGAGACACCTGATCAGCTGGTGTCTCTAGCTCATCTCTTTTTCACCAGCCCACTGAAGGTATAAATAAATTCCTGGGTGAAATTTAAAGAGGTGCAACAGAGAATTTTAATTTTGGTTTGGTTTGGTTTTCTTCTTCAAGAACAAAGTTACCTTCAGTAAACAAAAGAATTCTTGACAAAAGATCCTTTGTGTTTTTATTTAGGCAAATGTGGGGGATGCCTATGTTTGCAATTAAATCCTTAAGGATACTGTGCTGGATAAACATGCTTCTCCAAAGAAATGCAATGAGACAACTTGTGTATACTACAATCAGCTGCAGACAGCATTCCTTTCAGGAGCTTTGATTAATATGCCACTGGATCCTGAAAGATTAATGAACTGTGAAGGATATGTGGACACTGTCTCTTCATTTCAAAGAAAGAGTGTGAAGAATTTAAATAAACATAACATTTAGATGGCCTGCTTTATGAGGATCTGATTGACTGTTTCTGCCTTTATAAAGCCTATGGGACTTTTACTTGTTTTATAGGTGGTTTTTGAGCTTGCAGTTTTTAGGCAGTAGTTATGCTGGTCAAGGCCAACTACAAGCTATTATTTCAACAAGCAGTTAAAACTTATGCCACATGAGCTGAATAGATTTGTATCAGCTATCAGGTAATAGTACAACATTTTGAGGTGTTCTGAAAGGACAAATTTATTGTAATATGATTTCTCTGAGAGCTGCTACATAACAGGAGTAAACCAGAAGGGTAAACAGAAAAAAAGAACCCCTGAAGTTGAAAAGAAATAAAGAAAAAAGGTCTGGATGCAGCAGTAGCTTTTCTGTTACATAACAATTATAAAGAAAATTTTAATGTCTATCAATGAATTGTAGGTCTAATATTAAGTTTGGTTTTCACCTGCAATTTTTGTCTTAAGTATTTTTTTTGCCATTGGAATCATTCACAGTGCGATCCCGGGTAACTACAGTCGAAATTACCACTGTGAACCACAGAGAATTAAGGTCATTCAATGACTAGGAATTGCAGTTGTTTTCAATGCTTGTGACAAAATGTTGTAGCTTTACTGAGTTTAAAGTAGTGCAAATATTAATGTGTTACTGGTTAGAAACATTTTTAACTGATAAATATTTACTTTTTTAAACAAAATCTTCTTTCTGTTCCTTTTGCATTTGCTATACTTCCTTAGCCCCTCTCTGTAGGCCTGCTGTACCTTTTTGGAGTATGTAGGCTATACAAGACTGAAGCATGACAAGGATCCTGGAAACTGAAATGATGTTTCTCTCTATGATCAATTGTATAAAATTGACCAATAAGCAAAAATTGCTCATTTCTGTAATAATTATTCATTGCTCTAAATGAGCTGACCAGGTTTAGTTGTCACTAGAAAAGCTTTCATATCTGAAAAAGCAGCACATGCATATATGGTTCTAGCTATTACCTTTTATTGCAGATTTGGTGGAAAGCTTATCAGGTCAGGGATTTAGGATGCTGAGTTACTTATCTGCTCTGAGCTGGTGGTTGAGGGTCTCACACAGATATATTTAATATTATAGTACTGGAAAACCAGTCCACAAGCTTTCTTCCCTAAAAGGCCCAGCACAAAATTTTGGTCCATGGATCTAGGTAATCCAGCTCATTGCCAAGGTTGTAGAATAAACTTCTGGACAAGTCTAATTTCTACCAGTTTTGACAGATTCAGTCATTCCTGAGTGAGGCAATTGATCAGCTATCACAGACAGCTGAAGGGGAGAGAGCCCCCTGGAACCAGGAAGAAAGCTTTTCCATGTTCATCAGAACTCAAATCTCCAGCAATTAGTTCAATATAGCCAGTGCTGATTTAGACCTACCAATGCTTTTAAAAATACTGTTTTAGCTGCATATGATGATCATCAATCACAAAGCACAAGTCACAGTCAGGAGAGAGGTTTAAGGTCACCAGGCACAAGATCGTAACCAAAGGCCTTTAGATTAAAAATGAAATGTATTTGTAAATTCCCTTCCCTGACAATCAGCAACATATCATCATAGAGCCAGTGACATACACATTTTGAGGAAACACCTGTCCTGAGTTATCCTATATATTTAAAGGTTGGCTCTCTAGGTAGTGGTGTCAAGGTCACAGAGCAAATGCTTTCTCTGGTCGAAAAGCTGAAAGGAGGAAAGCTGGGCTTTATCAAGATTTGAACAGAGTGGGACTTTCTTTCCAAGTATATGCTGACTTTTTTTTTTTTTTTTTAATCTTTGCTAATTTTATAAAAATCCTGACATTAAAGAGATCTCAGTTGTCAAATTAGAAATATTTGCTTTGTGCAGTTTCAGGTGAGTTTGCCAGAACCTGCCTTTTTCCCCCTCAGGCTGGTGGAACCCCTGGGCCAGTTTTTTGCTGTCATCTACAATGTATTTAGCAAAATAGCATATGTGTCACTTAGTCATTTGTATGAGCAGTGCCTGATGTCAGAGGTACATAAAACCTGGGGAAGTACTGGACTCAATGCAAACCCACCAGACTTAAGTTTTCACTCTGTGGTTCTGTGTATTAATATGTATTAATTGTCACATAAAGCCATCAGTGAAAGTTTGGCCCTTGGAAAAACGAGGACAAAATTCTTGCTGGCTTCAGTGGAGCTGGGTTTTCAGGCAGAGTAGAAATCCAATCCAGTGGCAATGCTGATACCCTAAGGGACTGCTCTAGAATAGTGTGAAGAACTCCAAATGGTTCTGTCTAAACAACAAAAAATGCTGCTTTCTCTTCTCTGTCTGTCCCACAGTACATTCTTTGTTATCATCTGTGAATCACCAAACATCCTTTGTGACGTTTTTATGGCATAGTTATAAATAACTCTAACACTTGCCCGTTAAACAGAAGGTGATTTACAAAGTGCTGCTCAATCTGACAGCTGTTACTACAGCACAGTCAGAGTAGATTACTTGCAAGTTTATTTTAATTATAGATAGGCCTACACTGAAATACTATAGTCATCTATCCTGTACCAGGGCTGCAAAATAGTGGTAAACAATAGAATGAGCTCTGTTTGCCTGTGTAAAAGATAGAGTCCTGGCCTTCACATAGGTAACTTGTGTTCAAACATCAAATTGTCACCTGGCTCTTCTGAGCAGGTTTCTGATCAAGTGAATCCACATACAGAGTTGGTTAGGCTTCTATTCAAAATGTACAGACTATTCAGAAAAAACACATTTAAAATATGATTAAACAAATTTCAACCTTCACAAGGCAAAATTCGCCCATCAGTCTAGAACCACTGACTACTCAAATACTAATCCCAGCAAATTTTTCTTTGAGGAAAAACTGTCATCAGTAATGAGAAGAGTTTTGAATTTGGAAACAAATTACGAAATGCACCAAAACTCTGTAAACTGCTTAATGCTCTTAAATCACCTGAATGATTCAAAATAAGAACATTATGTGATATGGATCATAACTCTGACCATCTATAGAGACAGTTATGAGACCAAATTTTGAACAATCTGAATTTTGATCTCTAGAATATCCTTACTTACAGTAAATACTGGAACTTTTGTAGCAATCAGAAAAAGTTACATTGTTCTTTCATGAATATGTAATTGTAATAACCTATCAGGATAATAAGTACTCCAAAAATAGTAATGAAAGACAACTTCAGTATATGCACTGTAATACTTGTACTCTGTGTCTCCTAAAATAGGCCACAGACAGAGAATCTCTGGTTTGATATGAAATGGTAAACCCTGATAGAAAGTACTTCACTTCTTTGAGGGGATGTGAACTTCTAACTGAAAATTACTCAAGAGTAGTTTCAGATACTATTTTCAGGGACTCTGAATTTGGACAAATTTTGTCATGAAGTGATTCTTACACTTGAATAGCACAGCAAGGTTACATGTGTGTTCTGGATTCGAACTCCAAGCTACAGTAAGTTCTCTGCAGTAGCTTAACTTGTATATATGAAAGTTCTTATGGAAAGCTGTGTCAGTCTCTCCACATCCCTGTGGCCTATCAGGGCTGCCTTGTTAATCATATGCCCTCTGCTGCTTTGTAGTAACGGTCATTATAAATCACTTTCTGCCCAAATGTAGATACAGATGGAATCAATTAAGTACTGCTTGCCTGCTCTGAGAATGATCATCAATGCACTATAGCTGAGCCTTACTCATCTCTAGTAACCATCTGGAACCATTAAGAAAAAGTGTGTCTTGTTGCCCAGAGGAGGCAAAAGTTTTGGAAGCCCTTGAGGCAAGTGGCCTCCCTGAGCTGCCCACAGTTACAGCCAGCTGAAAAAAAAAGCCAGGAAGAATCAGATCTTCAGCAGAGGTTCTGTTGCTTATCCTTTTTATGAAGAGCTAAATGGTATTTTGTGATATAATGTAACTGCTACACTTAGATTTTGGTGAAAACAAACAATTTCATTGAAGGAAGTAGCAACTTGCAGGATCAGATGAAACAAAGAGCCTGCTAAAAGCCTCGGCATGATCCTGGATGGTCCAACCAAATGTTGAAGGTGCAAAAGCTTGGTGTTTTAACTCTAGATTTGCCTAATAAAAGATACAGTTTAGTATTACATGCTCTGATAAATCTCTGAGGTTATTGAGATCAAAACTGGATTTCATACAGCACACAAATCCTGCTGGATCCAGGTATCTCCAAATGAAAGGAATGCATGCCAACACACATCTGCTCAGAAAGACAATTTTAACGCACTCTTTTGAGGGTTTACTCCTCATTGCAGAGTTCTAACTCTTTATTTTTACAACTGTAGCTGTTTGCAGTAAGGTAGCAATAGAGTCCCTCAGTAAAAAAACTTCTTGCTACCAAACTGGCAGTCAAGCCTGATCCAGAGCCTGAGGGAAAGCTGCGTTTCCATCGAGTTGCTTGCTTTTGAAAACTTAGCTAAAAGTATTCATTTGTATATTAAGCCCTCTTCTTAAATTAAGCTAAATCCTTATTACATCTAATATTTAGAAAATTTAAAATAAGTAATTTTTCATTAAAAGGATGGGGATTTTAAAACCTTAGTCACATCTTCAAATGCTTGCAAAGCAACTTTATAGAATGGATTATGGATACTTGAAAGCACCCCGATTGTCATATTTCTTTTCAGGATCAGTAGCTAAATCTTATTTTTGGTATTAGAAGATTTGTTTTCACCTGGAAAGGATAATATAGGAGACCTGGAAATTGTATTGTTCTCTTGACTATGAATTTTATCTCACAAGGCATTTGTTTTTTTTACAGCTTACCATTTCATTTCCCTGGAAACTTCTCTGACACCAGTCTCTTCACAAGCAGAAACAGGAATTTTCTGTCACTCAGAAGAGAAAGGGCTGAGGTAAGATCTATTTTAATTCATAAATGGAAGGTTGGATGAGTCTTTCTTAGACAAAGAATTCCAGTTTAGGTCTACCTTTAACAAAGAAATTTAAACACACAGCTAACACGAAGTGTTGGAGTCAGGCTATTGGAATGAAAGAAACTGAAGACCTCAAAATGCTGCAAATGTGCATCCACCTCACAAAATGTATGCTAAAGAATTATTTTATTCTAATATTTCAGTATTTTGGTAAAAGCATTCAAATATATAATTCAAATAATTAGAAAATTTTCATACATGTATATTTCAGTGTTTCAAACGTGGCCCTGAAAAAGTGGAAGACTTTTACACACATTTCATCACTGCACTTCTCTCTGTTTATAATTCTCAAAAAAAAGTGAAACTTCATAAATGCATTTAGCTGATTTCCCTCTTTTCAACAAAAATAGTTGCATCCAGCTGCTTGGTATGAAGGCTGAGATTTTTGTTAAGCAGGTTTATTGTTGGCTTATACTATGCCAATAAATGTATGAAAAAGAGCAAGATTCATTCATAAAGGGAGTGGAAACTACACGGAGTCATACAAGGGGAGGTAAAACCTCCTGCCTTGTGCTTTCCTTTAATTTGTTTTATTTTAATGTTCTTGCCCTAAAAACTATTGAGAAGGGTGAACATTTTATAGTGTTAAAAAAAAAAGTGTGTGTGGCAGGGGGACCTTGCTGTAGTAGACAAGGGCTCATGGTCTACACAGCGTCCTGACATGGCTTGATTTGTGTCTGGACAGTTTGTGTTGCCATGAGGGAAGGATGCCTTTAGACATCACTAATTCACAGACCCCACACCGGCCACCAGCACAAGCCAGCAGCCAATGACATCTCAAAGCCAATTTTTCTTTTTTACACCAAATTTGAGATTAATAGGAGGTTTTTCTGAGTGAGCTACAGCTACTCCAGTAGATTAAGATCAGGTACTGACTGCCACCTCTGTTTATGCTGCCTTTAAATTGATTTCTTCTATGTTTAGAAGTTCAAAGAAAATTTTGCAGATACTAGCAGGCAGGAGAGAGAGGAAGAAAGTATTTAAGTTCAAGATCTGATTGGGGTTCAGGCTACTTTTTTCACTTTCACTCTACATGATGCAATTCTTTTCAGGCTTTCCTTCATGCTAAAGAATGACATCTATTAAGTGGAGTGACATAATGCAGGCATTTGCATCCAAGTGACTAATTTGGTCCTGGTCAAACTTTCTGAAATGCTGAGCACCAAAAACCAATGGAAAGAAAGGATAGTTGACACTTTCAGGCCTACTCCCTGTATCTTTTCCTAAGCAATTCCTTCCTGCTTTTCATATTAACTCAGTGGTGTATTTTACTCTTAATTGAGGGGAATTCTTTGCTATGCAAAAGAAAAAAAAAAAAGAAAATAGATTGCATCTGTTGGTACAGCAGTAATGGCATCTGCAGAGGCTTTTCTTTGTTTGTTTTAGGGATTTTTTTAAGGCCTATCATAAGATCTATCTTGGCCCAAGGCTGGTAGCTTGAAAATTTACTGACATATTTTCTTCCAGCAACTTGAACTCAGAATTTGGAGCTGTATAAGGTGTTTCCAAGTACTTTATAAAAGAATATCAAACTCCCTTTGTTTGGCACTCAAGAAATGTAGAGGCAATTTTTGTCTTTTTAAATACATATTAATAATGGACTGTTTGCTCATAATTACAGTGACAAGGTCATCGGAATCTGAAAGGAAATCATATACTGCCTCTGCTCTGCTGTGTCCACACTTACAACTCATTATTTCAAATTTGGAATGTTCTATATATTTCTTTGAGAAAGCTCTACATCTCTCTGAAAAAAATCAAAAGGATCTTTAAGCCTCGTAAGACCTTGAACTGCTTGCAAATCTAGTGCTGTATTGGATTATCTCTTTTGTCTCCCTTTTGCTGATTGGAAAGAATCATTCGTCCCTGAATGCCAAGGACAGTTCTGCAAAATTGGCTGAACAAATGAACCAATAACCCCAACCTGTATAAGAAAAGAATACAGAGAAAAATGGTTCTCTGACCGTGTATACAGAGAGATGGGGAGAGGAAAAAAAGATTATATTTTTCCTTGGAAATAGTCTCTGACATTTTCAAATAACTGATACTCAAAGAGAAAAAGCAAAAAATGTTGCCTTGAAAATAAAATAAAAGCCATTTAAATGCCAAATCCTAGTCACAAAACCTTAGTGCTCCAGAGGCTGGATGGCTGACCTTGAGAGCAGCTGCGACACAGTACAGGGATGGGAGGAGGGAAGGGCTGGAGCAGGAGGGAAGAGGCACCCTCAGCACTGTGGTCTCTGTGACTTGTCCTGAGCCAGCCCCAGAGGGCAGTGGGAGCCACACAATCCCCTGACGCTGGTAGAATAATCTACCAGCTGCTCCCAAACAGGACCTGTGCTGGCCCTGGCTCTTAATTTGGATCCCTCTGTGTGTGTGCCCTGAGATGCCATTTACCACAAAGCAACAAAATTTCCACACAAAATTTTAAAGAGGCTAAAATTAGCTTGGGATAATATTAGGCTAGTGTAGTTACACTTAGTTGTGAAAATCTGCTTGGATTTCCTTCCTTTCCTTAAGTGTGAATCCTCTGTCCATAGTGGTCACAGCTTGCACAGACCTGCCGTGGGCAGCAGCACCAGCCCTCATGTCTGGGCGCAGCGTGGGGGACAGCACAGGCCACACGCTGCTCCCACGAGCAGTTTGGGTGGTGCCACTCATGCTGGGATGTGAGAACAGAGCTCCGTGGGTGTGGGCTTGGCCATCCCATAAACCTCAAACCAGAAAATTATTCTCAGTTAATTCCATTATTGGTAGAGCTGTAGGCTTAAGGGTCTTGTCTGAGCTGAAAATTTTTACTTTCCTGTTTGGCAGCTCGCCTACATTATTCTGCCTCACTTTCTCTACCACCGTAACCCACAGTGAAATCCTGTAATCAGTTCCTGGTTCACACACTATCTTTTAGAGAACATGGAGCTCTCTGTGCAAAATTCTGCTGCACATTGAGACTAATCACTCTGTAGCACAGGTAGGGTGGTGCTCCCTGTTTCACTGGTGTGCACCAGAAGAGCACCACAACATATTTGGGGCACGGCTTCAAGTCTTATGATCCTAGAGACAAAGGACTGAAACTTGTATTCAGTGCCCAGGAGAAATACAAGTGAAAAGAATTTAATTCCTGAACTTAGAGGAAAAATTCAGCTGCAAGTCTAAGAACTAAGGTGTGGAGAGTATCCTCCTTTATGTGCCAAGAAGTTCCTCACTTGAATCAGAATCTTCTGCAGGGCTGAGATTTCTGGATATGGTTCCAGGGTGTCAGTAAGAAAAGGGAATCCAGAACCAGAGAAGTAAAAAAAAAAAAAAAAAAAAAAAAACCAACGTAATATTTCTGGACTTGTCCATTTTGATCATATAGGAAATCTGGTTTTAATTAAGTATGGCTGCTGAATATTTTGTTAAGAGCCATTATATGCATTCATAAATCTGTCACAAATTGATTCTCCTACATTTAAATTTTCAATTAAATTATTTATGCTTCTTATATAGGATTGCAAGAAGCAAGGGGAAAACAGATTATATTTAAAAATTCAACTAAAAAAAGCAGTCAAGTGCTTATCTGAAGTTTCTTGCTTTTATTTTGGAGGAATGGTATTTTGGTTGCTTTAATTTAATTGACAAATTCCAGAACTATCCTAAAATACATAAAGCTGTCTTCATTTCTTGACATAAGTGCATGGAAAAAAATTAACTTCTAGTCTGTGTATTGATTTTTTGGTCTGAAAACAACAGATTAATATTTCATATTATTTAGTTTACATTGTAATTAAGACTGATACACTAATCAGTCTGCTTCAAATCCTCTTCTAAAGTGTCTCATAAATACTGCTTGTTTTCCTTTCCTAATACCGATAGGAAAAAATAATTACATTTACAAAGCAATATATCTAAACCCACCAGTCAAGACATATTTAATAAAAGACAGGAAATCTATGGGCAGGAACATTAGTTTCTTTATAACCTGTTATGCTCTTGTTTCCTCCCAGGCATGCACAAAGTACATGCAATGCCCAAAGATTACATGAAATTTAGCTGGATGATCCAGCTTGTGAACCAAACTAAATTACCCTCCAATCAGCTTTGTTTGACAAGCTACAGTTTACCCCCCCCCAATTAATGCCAAATTTCAACCGTGAGGCAAGAGCTGAGACCCACCCCCCCCAGGCTGTGGGATCCTCATGTGCCTTTGCAATGAGCAAACAGTCCTGTGGGGTAGCTACGGTGTGAGCAAAGCCCCAAGGGCTCCATATTCCAAAGCCATCCAGTGCTCTAGCCAGGGAAGTCACTGAGAATCACCAGGTATGGCTGATTGTAACCATTTAGCAAAGGCTGCCTGCGACTTTGAAACATTTACCTCACAATAGCCTAATCAGACAGGACACTGGCTGAAAGCCACAGGGAGCTCACTGCATATATTTTACTAACACAATTAAATACTTGTGGATTTTACAGTATGTCAAATATATGCACCCCACACTGGAAACATGCCTCCTCCAATTTTTCCTTAGTGGCAAATTTCTGTCACAAAACATTTTATTCAGCACTTGAAGTATTGTACGGAGTTTTTTTCACCACGAGAAAATCTGTTGAACTTGAATATATTTCTGTCACCTTTAATCTTCATACAATATTGTGCAGACCATTTACATTTCCCATTTTGTTGTTAAAACTATCATTCAAAATAGAAGGTTTTTATTTGTTATGAAGAATTCTGTTCATCTAAATAATAGATATTTACACTCCAGAAAGTGGAATTCCTGTGGTTTTGCATAAGGACTCTGGATGTGACTGTGGAATGGGATGGCTGACAGGACATCAGGGCAGCACTTTACCCCCTGCACTCTCTCATACCTAGAGTTCTGATCACAGCACATTTTTCACCCAGAATTCCTTCATTCAGTTGGTCCCCTTGTAAATTTTAAGAATCCTTTGCCCAACTGTTGCCACTTTGCGAATGGCAATAACTAGTTTTGTCTCTGTTATCGTGTGTGAAGTATATGTAGTGTTCAGCCTTGTTCATGATGAAAAAGTGATAAATTCTTACATCTATGGTGTATAAGCCCTGTTTGTCGCAGTCTTTCCTGCACTGCTTTGATCGCGACTTCAATTGTGTAAAATCAACAGTTGTTACTCTGAGCACTGTAGGGAGGCAGTCTTGATTTTTTCATGAGGCTGCAGTAAGAACACATTTCTAGCTTGAAATAGGATATGTAGGTATTTCTTTAAGTATAAGGATTATGCTATTTGCATATTTGAGGAACACATGAAGGATCACTTAGATAGACATCCATACTGTAATGAACTAAATAAACACCTTGTGTTTCTGGCATAGGAGAGAAATTCATTTGAAAAAGAACTTCTTGGCACTTAGACGAATAGCACTTAAAAAAATTGCTAGATGTCAAAAGTGGAAAAAATAAAAATAAGTCATTACACCTAAACTACATTATTATGTTTGGTTATGTTGTTTTACATTTAAAATAGCCAATATGTAATTATACAAAGCTATCTAGTGGATTGTACAGCATAATTCTGGAAAAGGAATTCTTGTTATGAAGGCAACCAGAGTTTTCAGTAGGTATGAAAGGTATGCTTATACCACTGGACATGCAATTTTTTAAATGCTGGGAGACTTGGTGGTTCCACCACTTTAGCTCCATCTATACACAAATATCCATCCGGCAGTTCACCCAGTGAGGTTCCTAGAGATGCAGGCAAATATTGTCCAAGAAAAAGAGGGATTTATCCTATCATCCTAGATTTTCAGATCACTGGAAGTCAAGTAAGAAGTCCAATCTACAGTAAATCCAACTCGTGCTGAAAGGAACACAGGTGCAAGCGCAGAGCAGTAAATTGCACTGTGACTTCAACATATCTTAAAGGCATCAGACCTGCTAAGCAGAGTGTCCACTTCTACTTTTCTCCTGGGGTTTCCAAGACAGCTCCCTGCATCGCTAAAGTGCAATGTATCAGTCAGAGGGAGATGGGCTATGGGTGCCCCTCAATTCTTCACCACTTTATGCAGTGGCTTGAATAAGTGAGACTTCACTATAAAAGTGTAAAAAACTCCAAAGTCAAAAATATTGAGACAGAAGATCAAACTACGCAAGTAAAATGAGTATAGCAAATAAATAAAATATGTTAATTGCTTGGGGTTTTTTCCCATCTAAAATTTAAAAATGTACATCACTGATTTTTCAAGACATTCCCTTGTCTACCTTTGGTTTTATCATTTGTGACAGTAATAACCATCCTTATCTCCTCAAACATGGTTGAGAATATCAATAGGGTGATAAGGTAAATATAAATCAAAACCTCCCTGCAAGCCCCGAGTTCCAGAGAAGTTTACATTCAGCTTTGATCCAAGACCTGGAGATAAAGATCACAGAGGATCATTTTTGGTCCGAGTTTACAGAGAACTATTCACATTGTGTAGAAAATTTGCAGTAGATGCCTAGGCAAAAAAGACTCCAGATTTCTAGAAGTCCAAATATCAGTATTAGTGTGGTATCAGGTAGAGAATTAAATTAGAATTATCCTGAAAGACTCAATAGAAATACTTGAACACCAGCAAGCGTTCAGGACACAACCAGTGAGATCTGTCCTGTAGTATGTCAGGCCTTGCAAGCTCTTGGACATGTGCTGTTGTCTGGCAAATGGAGTTTCAGATACTCCAGCTGTTAGGAATTATTTAGGAAAAAAGCAATCTTTATATCCTTGCCTTCCATTCTAGAATTATGGGAAGCCACTGAATAGTCAATGTATATGAATCAGAAAACTGGATTATTCGGTTTATTAAATAAAATTAATGGCCAGCTGACATATAATTAATTATATTGTTTTAGTCTACTTGAATTTTGAAATTCCAACTCCTGAAAGTAGGCTTTAAGAAATTATTTGTGACTATTGTCTGTTGATAGAACTGAGGTGAAATGAGGCCAGAACAATTCCACAAAAGAAGGCTTTCTGTGTAAAGTGGAATTCCCACAGCAAAGAGTTGCTGACAGCCATTCTGAACACACCAATGAGCACAGCCTCAGGTTCCCCATCAGGTTAAAACTGCAGAAGGCTCATTTGGGGTTTAGTGTGCTTTTTGTTTGTTGTTTACGGGTTTTTCCTAGCCAAGGGCAGTACAACTTGGCAATGGGACCTGGCATCACTAAGGAAAAGAGCATTCATAATTTCCCCAACAGGAGAGTTCTGTTGTCAGCACTGACTCCATGGCATGCACCACCAGTGCCCCAAAACGAACATCAGGAACTCATCAGGGCATGTGCAGTACCACTGCAGGTCTCTCACCACTTTGTTTGGGACTGTTTGGGCTGGCAGGTGGCTCTGCTGTAGTTAGAGGAGGCAGGTTAGGGAGCACTGCAGGACTGGTGCTGCTGGCACAAACCCCCCTCCCAGCCTTGCCTTATGCTGCAGAGAGCAGTAGGAGGGAGGGAATCCAAAGAGCCCACAGTCACCTGCCCTCAGCTGTTCTTAACCACAAACAGGGAAGAGATGCATCACATTCCTTTAAAGAACCTTTTCTACTAGTGCCATGCCAGGTTTGTATTCAGAGGGCATTTCTCTTTAGATTAAGTGGTACACACTTCAATGTTTTACTTGAAAAGAGTTTGCAGAATATAAACACTAATGCATTAATTAATAGAAATCATAATACAATGCAAATACAATTAGTTTAAAGCCAATCTATGTTTAATGACATAGCAGTTATCAAAGCTCAATTACTCTAATGAGAATTTTATTCACTGAGGCACATTTCATTCGGTAAGTGTTTGCTCAGCACTTTACAGAATGAGTCCCAAAGACTAGCAGTGATTTAGGTTGATTGTTTTTACTGAGTTTCCTATTTACACATCCTCAGAAAGTATACATGTTATTTATCTGCCTTTTAATAAAGTACCTCAGTAATTTTTGCATGCTAGTAGCAAAATACCTCCATTGTAACAGTCTGTGAAATTAACTGACTTATGGTTATCTTGTATATTTGATAGTATGCTGCTTCTGTCTGTCTTCAGTCAGAGAGATGTTTCTCACTACAAACCTGTCTGTAGCTTTTTTATATACTCGAAGCCACTGACTTGTAGTACTAAAGTACATTGAACTTACTAGGAATTTATTCTGCGTCAGATTTAATTTTTTTCTTTTTACTGAATGCAAGTGAAACAGTAACAATTCAACTTATTGCAACAAAATCATGATTTGCCTCCTCTTGGTAAAGTTACCATTTTTAAGGGGATTGTCTCTTTCTCAGATGAAGTTACCAACCATGTAGAGAAGGGGAGGACAGTGGATGTTGTATAATTTATTTTCCAGCAAGGTCCTTGACCCAGTCTGTCATGGTGTCCTTAAAACCAAATTCATGAGGTAAGGATGAGATAGGGATGGGTGAAAAACTGGCTGCAGTGCTACAACCAAAACATTGTGACCAATGGTGCTGAGTCCAGCAGGCAACCAGTAGCTGGTGGGGTTCCTCAGGGATTAGCAGTGGGATCAATACCATTTAATGTCTTCAGCAGTGAGCAGGAGAATGGGATGGAGTGCCCTCTCATCAAGGATGTGCATGGCCCCAAACTGGGAGCAGCAGTGAACACACTGGAGGAGGGGGCCGCTCTTCAGAGAGACCTGGACAGGCTGGAGAAATGAATTGAGTAGAACCTCACTCAATTCAGCAAGAGCGAGTATGATACCTTGCATCTCTGAAGGGATCTCATGCAGCAGTGCAAGCTGCAGATGCTGCTCTGCAGAAAAATGTTAAATACTGCAACAGGGTTCCCACCAAGGTTAGAGAATCTCTGTCCCCTGAGGTGCCCAAGACTCAGCTGGACATGGCTCTTTGCAACCTGATCTATTTGGACTTGTTTTTAGCAAAGGATCAAACCAGTTATCCTCTGAAGGTCCCTTCCACGCTAAATTTTGGTTCTATGCCTCTGTTTCTTGTTGTATAGGGCATTTTGTGTGCATGAAGACTTTGAAGAATGCAGCATTTTAAAAACTTACATTAGTTTAGATACTTATTATGCACAGATCTATAGTATGCCTACTACAATATCATATTATTTCTTTTTTTTCTGTGAGTTAGAAAACTCTTCCCACTCTGAAAAAGGACCATTTAACTGACTTTATCTCCAGGATAGTGACACAAATATTTTTTATAACTTCTCTAATTTCTTACTAAAATGCTGATCAGTGCTTTTGTGCACCTTCTATGCAATAATAAGGCAATATAACTTTAACTATATGAGAAGTAGGTGAAAGAGATATGAAAAGTGTCTAAAAGCCACAGCCATTAAAAATGGGCTTCTCATTTTAAAGAATGAGCTATACCAATTTAAAGATCCTCTTTTAAAGTAATAAGTAATGAAATCCTGAAATAACTGACTACATGGCCAGGGTTGCTGCTATGACCCTCCAGGTGTTAACTCTGTACCACAGTGTAGAAGTAAAGGTCTTCTTGAAGCAAGTAGCAAATTGTTCACTACTCTCCTTTCATCTCTGGTAATACTCGACCCCCACTTGCAGTGGTTTTTGAAACTCGCCTGTGAATATTCTAAATTGATACTGAGCAACCTTTCTAATACAGCCAACATCCACTTCCCTTCCACGTGCTGTGCAAACATGATCTGCTCATCCGGATGTATCTTCAGCCCAGCCTGGGAAGGTTTGGATCTTTTCCTCACAGAAGAATAGCGGATTTAAATATAATGACAACTGGCAGCCAAAAGTCCTAGGAGGTGGTTCTGGCAGCCAGAGATTACTGAGTCACGGGGATGTTCGGTCACACACCCGTTTTCCCAGAAAAGCCATCTCCAGCTGCAGGAGCACAGGGAACCAATGGGAACGGACCTGAAACTGTGCCCACAGAATCCGCATATTCAAGGAAAAATAATGAAAGTGTTCAAATTAGTGTACCTTGAAAAAGAGAGCTGACTAATGGGATTAGAAGTTCAGCATTACTAGAAAGCATAAGGTCAGCGATAAAAATTTTAGGAACTGAAGTCAAGCATTCTAACTTTTTCCTATAAGCTATTAAATCATTTATTAATTTTACGCAGCAGCTCTGCAAAGATTGTTAAGTAACAATCAGTGGTTTCAGTCTTCTCAGCTACCTAATGTGCCTGAATTGGACTTTTTACTGGTATTATGGGCATTTTCTGTAACAAGGAGAGCCTGTGAAAAAGGGATAATTGAAAATACGTCTTAAAACTGATTTGGTTTAGTTACAATGACTTTAAGAACACTGCAAAAGATAGAATTTTGTATTCACAGGACAGGCATGTAGTGTTACATCACCACTGAAAGATAGCAGAGAATCTCTTAGTAGTAATAACAGAAGAGTCTTATTTTTAAATATATGTATCTACTTTCAATGTGCACTTTTCACACTGTGAAAAATCTTTTCTAAAATGCATGTTTTGACCATGGATTGGTAACTTTTCTGAAATCTAGTCAAGTCCATCTACTGACATCTAAGTTGGATTATTTTCATATAAATTTATGCATAAATCTATGTGTGTGTACACATATTAAAATACCGTATTTAGTGATTTAATATATTTTGCACAGCTGATAAAAACAGTATCAAATAGCCACATATAATATTAAAGATTAGTATAATATTCAAGAACTTTTCTTGAGAGAAGCTGATCTAATTATTTTATACCAGTATATAAAATGTGAGGGAAAATTATACCTGACTACATTTCGTGGTCATTGAATATAATCCTGCTTCTACTCTTATTGTCACTGTTGGTGCCAAAAGACCTTAATTGCAGGCAGCAAATGCTGCATGTCTGAAGTTTTGGTTCTGTCAAGGTGATGCATCTTGTAGCCTGACTGTGCAGAACAAAGGAGGCTTTCAGTTCTCTGGCTCTTTTTTTTTTTAAATTGGTCTGAATTCTGGCAAAAGTCTTGAGTGGCTTATTGGGCTTTCTCTGTTCATCAGATGATTGTATTTAATGCTCCGCTATTAATCTTCTCAATAAATTAAAATCAATATCTTTAAGAAATTTCCTATGAGAAAAATATAATGGAAAAAAGATCCTCTGTCACAAGTATGTTCCTTGGTAATAATGGCCATGTTGTGAATGATGGTAAAGAGAAAAGTTCAAAAGTTACCAACACTTCTAAAAATGCCATTAGAAAGGCTTGTCTGACAGGCAAAAAAAAAAAAAAAGGGGAAAGGAACCTGTTGTTTTTTGTTTAGAAAACATCATTGTGCAAATCATTATAAAGGAAAGATGAATATCTGCTTTCCACAGTGTGGTCATTGAGATGCTCAGTTCCTTCCATGATTGCCTGATCTGATTGCCTGCAAGGCTGAAAGAAAAGACAAAAATAATCAAAAAGACCAAATGTGCATCTTCCAAGATAAAACGAAGCGAGGCTAACAGTTCCCTTTATGCACGGGCTCCACAGCAAGGGCACTATTTACTTTGTGTTCTGTGAAAACTCCTGATGGACAAAGTGTTGTCACTCTGGGCTGTCCAGCCCTTGCACTCCTTCCTCAGGCCTGCATCACCATTGCTGGTGCTCTGCTGGCCATAAATAAAAGGTCATTGCCTGTGAAAGAAACACCACTTTGTTTCCCAGTCAGTTATGCCTTTTGGATTGAAGCCTTATTTCTATTGATCACTCTTTGTATGATTGTTCATGTTTTTCAATTAGAAAAACACAGTTATTTGGGGGGTTTATAGCAGTGCTTTTCCCAAACCTTCCTCGCAGAGCTCCTAGGAGACTCAACAAAACCACAGCATGGTAAACAATTTATGCATATACTGGGAGTTCTTTATATCGTAAGGTTTCTAAGCCAATATCAGAAAATTAAGGGAGAAAAAAACACAGGCATCACATTTTTCTTGTTTGTCCCTGGTGTTGTTGAGGAAAGAAACTATTTTATTCAAGGCATAGAATGAAAACAGTTATTTAAAATCCCTGTGAGGGCAAGCAAACTTGTTTCATTTGGCTATGTCCATCAATCAAATACTTGTAAAATAGTGGTTCACATTACTAAAACAATGAAGAGATTAAATTTTTAATAGGTGTATTAGGCTGACAAAACAGAAAAGATGATTGTGAAATGAACTGTTTAAATTAGAACCTTTGATTATCTCTTCTAGGAGGAATTACTTGCTTAGTCTATTATGTCTGTATACATACTTGAAGAACATCGGATTAATATACAATTTCTTTATTCCTAGGCAACTTCTGTTGGTATATTGAAATATGGGAATGGATTTGCTTCTGTTTAATTCTGAGATATTGAGAAATCAGTAAGAAAGGAAATCAGAGATCCTTAAAGGAATCCTTTAGAAAATAGCCATTACTTTAGGGCTGTCCACTTCCTGCCTCAAATACATTAGAAAGCTTATTTCTCTTGTATTTCTAACTCAAAAGGACACTAAATTGTTGAAAACAAAGCTTGTGTCTGCAGAAGAAATATGAGCTGCCTGCAGCTAAGAGTGGAGGGATGCCAACAAAAGAGCTGGTTCATGGCCCCAGGCTGTAGCTGGCTGCCCCAGTGGTCTTCCAGCCCCACTTGGGGAAGCCACACTGAGGACTCTGTGAGGGGAACAGATCTGGCTCTAATTCATACGCAGGGAAGGTTTGAAAAGTTATTTGAAGTCGTTACAGTCTGACTCTGAATAGAGCAGTGAAGCAGTGATGAGATTGCAGTGGGGGAAGGAGGAGAGTGACACTTCAATAGGGAGGCAGGGAAAGGCAAACGGCCAGGGGTTGAAATGGCACACTCTGAGTGGTGCCACTGTTGAAAATGCAGTCTGGTGACACTACAGTCATGAAGAACAGAAGGATACAACCTGCCCAAACCACAGGCTTTCTGGCATATACCTGAGGCATGGGCATCACTGAGCTCTTAAGAAAAATGAGCCAGGCACACATAATTTTAATATTTTTGCCAGGTTTCTCTTTCTCTGTGTTAAGGGATGGTGCATTATTTCAAAGGAGCTACTGTGGATTGTTGTACTCACAGGGTTGTAGGGGAGAGGGTGGTGATGGCAGGCATGGGAGTCGGGAGACAGCTGGAGCAGGTGGAAAAGCCTGGAGTTTTGCCTGTCCAGAAAGGAATGGTACTGCAGGATGTACGAGACGGCAGCTTTGGGGAAGCTGTCAGACCCACTGCACCCCACACTGCTGCAGGCTCACGGCAGGATGATGGAAACTGGTAATTGCAAAGCCCTGTGATCCAGAATAAAGGTGAAATGACCCAGTAGAAGCAGCAGGGCCTGGCAGCTGCAGGGAGTACCCAGAGAGAAGCGGGGCAGTACCAGGACTGCTGGTCATCCCTGAACCAGCACAGCATGATGTTCTCTTCTCCTTATGTAAGGAAATAATCTGCACAGTTAATATTCTGTCCATCATGCCTTTAATAAAAGAGCAATAACAAAACCTGTGGGTGTACTATAAATGGAAGGCACACTACCCCCTCACAGTCCTCAACAAAATCTACACCAAAAATAAAGTTCTGCTTAGCTTTGCAGGAGGAGCTGGGGGAGAAGCACTGGTGTTTCACTGTCGGCAGGATGGCATTCTTAGACCCAGCTTAAACACATTCTTTTTACTCCGAAAGCTGTGTTTTATACTTCCAGCTCAACTTCTAACCTGACCTGCCTCAGACTGAACAGCTTTTTGGTATGGGCATCACTGGCACCTGCTGGACAGGGTACCTGCATATTCCCATGGGAACCAGCAGCAGTTCTCTATGAACCACTGGCCAAACTGTTTATTTATTGAAAAGCACTGGACATAAATGTATGCGCTTTGGGTGGGGATATTCAGCTTGGGGAATATGTTGCCACATGATATGGAATTAAACATGCTGAAATATTTTCAGTTACATTAAGTTAGCTCACAACAAAGTTCTGCTGAAATGTTAGTAATCCATGGATTGACTTTTTTTTAAAGCTATCAAGTATCAATTACTGTGAAGCAGAAGATCTGTTAGCTAAACTTAGAGTTGTATGTCTGAAGTTCACTTGATTATTGATTTTATTAGATATGGATGTGCTATAGACCTTCTGAAAAGTCTCTTAAGCATTTGAGAAACATTTGTGCCAGTTCACTTTTCTAACACTTCTGATATTTCATACTGAAAACACTAACGTGACCACTGTAGAAAGAAACAACTAACTGATAGTAATGTCACAGATGTAGTAAACTATAGCCATAGAATTGTTCAGAAGTACAAGGAATATGACCTTAAGCTGCTTATTTGATGTTCCCACTTACATAATTATCCTGGTATATAAAGTTGGTATAAAAAAAATGGTTTTCAAAATATTTTTAAATCCACTGATCATACATTAAATGCAATTATTTGCTCTTTTTAACTCAAACAATACATTATAAAATGCATTACATTTTAAGTATATGTTGAAATAATAGACTATATTTGTTGTATTTATTTGTGCTTACAAAATCAAGATTGGTATAGTGCAAACGGTAAGATTTTGAGACTCAAAACACACTTGCTATTGTTACTGAAACAGCAGTATTGCTGTTGCTGTGTATGTTGCTGACTTGTTTAGTTCCCTGATGAAGTTGTGTTTAAAGATGTCAGAACTGTGGAAGCAGGCTCTAGTATCTCTCCAAAACTAGGACAGAAATTTCTGATACACTGAAATAGAAAATAATGAATACCATTCTCCTAAAGTTCACCATCAAAACAAAGAGCTAAAAGGACCATGAGCCATATGCTGCCTAGATCAGCCCTTATGCTTTACATTTCCAAACATTATGTGATGTGCATGAAACTGCTGTTCAGGTTTTCAACAGGCATAGGATTAAACACAATTCATGTCAGGAAACTAAGTAATAATAATTAGCACATTTCCTAGATGGGGCAACCCAGACAAGGATGTCATTCCTCCAGGGAATGGAGACAAAAAAAAGAAATTTGTGGCTACATGATACAAAGGTTAAAAAAAAAAAAAACCTACTTTGCACTCTGGGGCTGGTGTATAATTTTGGATAGTTGCCCAAAACTGGCACTGGCTGTAGTCCATTTTTTTAAAGCTTGAAGCAACATTGTGGGATTGCAAATTTATTTGATATTGAATTCAGACAGTGGAGGAGAAGAGAAAATAAAACTAGGGGCCATAGAAATTGTAAATAAAAAATAAGTTACACCTATCAAGAGATCCTATATAGAGCTTTTCCTATAAATTCACTGCACATTCATCCTATGCCCTGAAAAATCAAAAAGCCATTTCACCAGGTATTTTGAAAGTACGTGGAGTGTGTACATTGTGTTTTCACACAATATATTACACTGACCAGAGCACAGGCATTGGAGGAAAGAAAATACAAGAGATCAGAAAATGTAATTTTAATTTTTCCATTACTGAGTAGTTGTTTAATTTTGTATTTTTTCACTGTAACTAAGTGGAATGGAAGAGGGAAGGACTAACGTTGTCCTTTGAAGAGAGTCTTTTATTATTTTTGCATAGAAAGGACTACTGCTTTTGTTACCTTTTATACCAAGAGTGTTACTAAAACTGGAAAACAGAAAATGGAAACAGTCATCTTCTTGCCTTTCTCTTACTAGGAGAGGAGGCTTTTAGGAAACTGTAAAGTACTCATTGAATTGCATTTCAGAAACACCTGGGGCTTGTAAACTAAAGTACTTCAAAACCAGTTTCATCATAAAGATAAAATCTGTTATTTAAATGCTGTGTAAACCTCTGAAGAAGTCCACCTAGTGCCTAAACCAAACATCAACTATATTGCTCTTTGGTAACATGAAGGGAAGTTTCTGATACTTGCATAAGACTTAGTCTATGTGTAACCTTTGGTGTTGTTAGATAATGACCTTTGCCACAGGTGACATCCAGCATTATGATACTGAAACCATCACAAAACTCCATTTCATTAACAGGGAAGAGTTTTTGCAGGGGTGACAGGTGCTTCCAGTAATTTGTGTCAACTTACAAGTCCACAAGCTATGTAGAAGTAAACTTAATGACTTGCAAAATCAAGAAAAGAAAAAATAATCCAGAAGTAGTCCTATATATGCATTCCTTTCCAAAGATCTGATTTGTTCCCATAAGACTGTGCTTTACTTTGCTCATCTTCCATTAATTTCTATTTATCTTGGTAAAAATGAATGGAATAGTTTCCCCATTTTTAAATGTCACAGACAAGGCAGATTTTAAATCACTTTCTATACAAAAAAGGCCACAAGATTTTGAAATTTTGACATAATTGAGAGCATCTGACTGAACTATTGAATAAAACTATTTTTCACACGTGTACTAATAACTCCAAGCAACAGTGAACAATTCTTTACAGGTTTAGTGATTTTGTTATTGGCCTTGTGATAGAAGACTAACCTAAGGGGCCTGGGCGTTTAAGACACATTTTTCAGTGACAAGGATAGTTGGTACATTACCACTAGGCATTTTCAGTATTTGGTTTGTATTTCATGAAGATTCTCATCTGAAAAATGTTATTTTTGTCATCTGTATTTTTAAGTGAACTTGAAGATTGTTCACCAAAGCAGCTGTAAACAGTTTTGTTTCTCCCTAAAAGTAGTGCTAGGTCTGGTTACTAGAACTTCAAATGATATATATTAATGCCATCATATACCATAATAAGAAAACTGCACCCTCCTGAAATAAACAGGTCACTTTCTATCTGTAAAGATATTAAAATGCCTGGGGAAGACATCAGACTACAGGTCCCTGTTCGTACCTGCATCAACAGAGACACTAAACAGAAATGCAACTTTGTCTCCTGTTCTCAGTCCATGCCATGCCCTTTCAGGTGTGAAAGGATGCATTTAAAGAGCTACAGCAACTACCTTGTGCCCAAGAAGCTTGGTGAAAGTACCTGTAAAAGCAGGACAGGGAGTCTATTGCAGAAGCAGAGATTGACCAGGGCTAGGGTTTTAGAAATCACTGCTCGCATTCTGCCCCTCTCCCTGAAAGCCCTCCACCATACCACGTGAGTTATGAGAGTGATGTGGGCAGAAAGTAGATATCATATTAGTTCCCTTTGTGTAGGAAGCTGAAAATTATCTGACTCAAGACAGCTGCCTTGACTGCTTGGACTTAATAGATTCCCTGATCAGGCAGAAAGCTACAAAGAAAATGAGATTTGGTAAGTCACAGTGGTGCAAGGAGATGTCAGTGGCATATAAGGGATGTGCACAGATAATGTTTTATGGCACTGACTGTCTCAGGCTTGATCAAAAGCTGCTAATCTTAATACACCTCTTTTCCTTGACTTCAATGAGCTTTGGATTGGGCCCTTTGAGAGCAGATATAAGCTAAAAATATTGCAGCACCAAGACTGTGCAAAGTCAGTAGAGAAATATGATCAAATTTATCATTACAATACTCAGCAGTTTGTAAACTCATTAACATTTGCAGAGAACATGCCGTTTTACCTGTGACCTATAAATTCTGGAAAGCTCAGGAGAATTGCCACTCTGAGAAATGTTGATGGCAAAGGTATTTTGGGGGAAGTATGATGAAGCCATGTGGCATAGTTTAATTGAAGTTGTTATGGGATGCAAATGACAAGTCATTCTGCATCTAAACAATTAGAGACACTCCACAGAGTGGGGTTCAGGTTTGTGAAATTCCATAGGAAAGTGGGAGTCAGTTAGGTTAGCAAGATTTTGCCTGCAAATTAGAACACATTCCATAGAGTAGGACCATTTATAGGGTGAATGACCCATTTAAAAAAGGGTCAATTATGTTAATGTCCCCCATTTCAAATATGCCAAATGTTGTTTCAAACCTGCAAGTACTGAGGGCAAAAAGCATAAATTCTGGGTTAGATCAGTAATATCAGATGCACACAGGGATGTCATGTAGGCTCTAAAAAGAACATTGGAGGACAAAACAATGATACAACAAGCATGAACCTGTTTACAGACTGAATAGAGAATTGTGACTCTTTTGCTGCAGCAAAATGCATTGGAGAGTCAGCAGCCATTGCATCATGAGAAAGAAGAACATATGTAGTGCTTGAAACATTTTTATATGAAAAGAATCTTTCCATTAAGAATTTTTTCAGAAACTGTATGGTTTTACCAATACGTCAAGATTTTTTTTTAAAAAGGCATTAAAGACTGCCGATAGCTTTTTTTTGGCTGAGTTGTAAATCCCTATCATGTGTATGCAATATTTACAGTTACTTGTCATTAAAAACTGTCCATAACTAAAGGAAAAGCTGAAGAGACTTTTGTATTTCCACAGTGTGCTTTTTAGCAGCCTCGAAGATATGCCATCCTGGCTCCTAGAGTTAAAGCACTTCCTGGGGTTGCTGTTCCAAGGACAGTGTCAGTGACGCCCTGTTGTTCTTCCCTGGAAAAGGGCTGCAATCTCTGGTGCCCACTACAGTTCCTAAAAAGGGTGGCACAGCTCCAGCTATTTAAGGGAACTTCAGGCTAACTGCACCCAAATTCCTGGCCCTTTTCACCCCAAGCTGTGCAGCTGGGTAGAAATGGGCCTGACAATCTTTTCCATAGTTTGGATATCATACATTACCAGAAACTGGTCCAGATCCTGGCCAGGAGCAAGCTAAAATATTACAGAGCAAAATAAAACTGCCAGTCTCCTGCTGGTTGTGTATAGAATTGTGAGAGCCTCATGTAAGTGGTTTGCTGCAGTGGATATGTCAACATGGTTTTTGAAGTACATTTATGTAGGCAAAATCCAAATATAAGGCACCCCAAATTAAGGCAAACAATAATTGTGCCATACCAAACTACCACAGATTCACTGTTTGTGTTATGCTATATATATGCTACATTTTCTGTGGAATTACCAGTATTAAGGAATTACTTGAACATTTTTTTAAAAATTAATTAGTTCTGTGATCCAATCTGTGTATCATTTATTCTCTGTCTTCCAGGAATCAGGCTAACTACTGAAAACTCTAGAACATTACTTTATTCTCAAGAGACAGAGTATTATTGTATCAGGTTGGCAAATGCTTTTAGGAAAAGATCAAAGTTTAGGAATATCAGAATAGATCTCCTAGAATAATTTGACAAAGGCATATGAGTAGATCATGCATGCACAGATATTCAGGAAATCAACTGATATCCTGAATCTCACAGCCATATATGCAATAGGAATGTATTTGTTGTGTGCATATATTTACCTGAAAAAAAAAAAAAAGAAATACAGAAAAATAAAATAGCTTGGAAAATGTAGCCATGTCTCTCTTAATTCACCTTGTGGCTTCACTGCTGAAACTTCCAAATGTGCAGCTGGGGGAAGGGAGAAACAGGAATTTCTGATGTACACATTTGTCTAGTAGGAACTAGATGGAACTGCCAGCTTATTACACATGGACCATTGAACACCAAGCAAACACTACTCTCTCCCTCCTGCACATTTGCAGTGTCTGTGGATTTCCTCATATAGTTACTTATCCTATTAGCTTAAGGGAAAAGCTCTAATTGCATTCACATGAAAGCAAAATCTTCAGTATATGCTCTTTCCATTAGTATTCTTCTCCTTTTTCCTACTATGAGTTAGGGTTTAACAGAACTCTCAGGATTATAAGCATATTTTACACTTCTAGTTTGTATTATTATGTGATACCAAAGCAAGTAAAGAAAAAATAAAATAAGTATTTATGAAAAAAAACCCCAACAATTGTCACTAAAATCTGACTCCTAGTCCAGAAACATAGCAGTGTTTTGGCTTCACAGCCCACATGCTGATTATAGGAGCTGCTGGGTAAAATTATAGGACTTGGATATTACAGAGGGTATCCGGCTAGATCATAGATCTAATGGAACTAATTTCTCCTTTACATCTATGAACCCACCCAGTCCATGCCACTAGGAGGTGGTCAGAGATGGAGGTTGGCCAGTGTGAACATACCGGTGTGGATCACAGCTCTACCCATTCACTTTCCCCTTTTTTCCTCCCCCTGCAAGGGAATGTAGCAGTGAGATCACTTTAACCTAAAGCCCATTGTAACAATAGGGAGAAGAGAAAGCACCAGGACTCCACCTTGCCCAAGAGCCCAGGGGCTCTGTCAGTCTGTCACAGAACCACTTCCCCCAAGTAACAATTCCACCTGAAATGCAGTCAGTCAGTAAAGATGCTTCTGTTTAAAAACCCTCTATTTTCTTCAGTTAGACTGAGTGTATTAATAAATTCAACATTTGCTAATAAACACTCTCACCCCTGTTTTAGCAAGTCTGTCTGCTTAAGAGAACAGGTTACTGACACTATTAAGAAACTGGGAAATTTGTTTCTTTCCAGATTATTTAATGCTCAAAGGATTGGAAATCTAGTGACACATAGTTTAGGCTGCAAACTTACAAACTGGCCACTGTTATACTCACTACGACTGTATTTAAACTGGGGATCCACAGGCGCCATGTTCTATTTCATCATCCAGTCTCTTAAGGCTTTTTTTTTCCCCTACAGCAGTAAGGCAATGCCTACATCTATTTCAGTAGTAGGAGTTTTTTCATACCATCAGATCTTTTACCTGATTTTTGAACCACCAATGCTAACTAAGCTGATTTCTTCAATGAATTGCATAAAAATTAATAAACAAGCCTGGGAAATAATTTTACATTTTTAAAATACTATAATAATCTTATTTGAAGCTTTACGGATATTAGAAAACTTCAGGTTCTCCCATCCTTCCCCTAAAATAAGCTCGTGATTAGTACCAATTCCTAATTTTTTCAAAGTGTTTAATAACTGTGTGAACCTGGAGTTGCAAGGAAACTGGAAAGTGTTCTCTAGTTAGTAACCATGATCATGGCAGACTGCCAGGATGTTTGTGACCTCTAGAAATCCTTAAGGTTTTGATTAGCATTTCCTTATCCCCAATACTCCGTTGTTTCTGTTTTAAATTACATCTCAGTGTCTCCAGGGTAGGTAATAATGTTAATGTGAGTTATACAACAGATTGTTACAAGCATCCTTGGATTATGAGAAGGGAATATCTTGACTTTCTAAACAATTATAGTTTTTATTGTATTATAGTTCTGAAATTATGATAGTATTATGCTGATACAAATTATACTGCTGTACATCAAGCATATTTTTTTAAAATACAGCCAATGGAATTCAAAGACTGTCAAAGGCAGTGAAAGACAATACCTGACAGTCCCTGGTTTTGTGTCAGGATGAGAATGCTATTGTAACCTTCACATTATGTTGCACCAAATCCTAAAATCAGAAGATACAAATTTCTTGACTTTTCTGTGCCTGTAGAGTTAATAGTTACCATAATTATAAAGCATTGTAAATAATGGGTCAAAAGATCATGCTGCTGCTGCTAAAATACATTTGTTTGCTTCAAAATATGCAATGAGTTCATCCAGGGCCTCTTGTGATTGTAGCTGCAGAATATAATAGAAAATGTATCTCTCAGAAGGCACTTTTTGTTTATATATTCATAAGAAGGTTCTTTCCCCACTAGTACTTTAAGGCAAGTTGATAGCAAAATGAAGATTGCTTACATAGCTGAGGAAAAATCCTCCAATGTCAATGCTGCACTGAGAATACAATGTGCTATGCATGTTACATATTGCACAGCACATGTAGGGGATATAGATCAATGTATGCTGCTATGTAAACTGTGGCAGCTTAAACACACTTTGTGTGGAAGTGGCCTAAATTCAGAAATTTGGAGTGGAATGTCATATTTTATTGTAGAACACATAGACTTGCAGCTATCCTGAAGTGATAAGAACATTAAAGTATGTAAGAAAACAAAATTATTTGTTTAAAAAACCCATGTTTGTTATTCTAAGTCGAGTTGCACAACTTCAAGCTTTTAAAAATTCATAACACTTTTCCAGCTAGAGTTGGTGTTGAAGCTGAGACAAACATATGCTGTCTTTTCCCATATCACCTTTATGCATCCTTATGCTGCAATGACATTTTAATAGGAACTTGTTTTCTTCCATGCACTCATAAGTGTTTTCATTTATTTTTAAATTAATGGTGACCTCTAAACAAGTATGACATTTTTCTGTAAGTTACAGAGCATTACATAAATTTACATCCAGAACCCAATGTCAGATGTTAACTACTTCATTTCATCTCTTCTGGCAGTATTTCTCTAGAATACTTGCCTTGTCACCAACTGTGGCATATCTTCATTACAACTGTCAGGCACAGAAAAGGTAGAATCCCAAACATGAAGGCAAGAAAAGCTTTGATGGGCAAGAAAGAGACTGGGAGAGAGAGTGCTGAAACAATGGTATCATCCACGAGATACTCTGTGGGGTGCAGAGAATGACTTTGCCTGGCCTGCTGGGTAAGTCATTAAGTTATCATTACATTGTATGTATGATGACACTGCTCTTCAGGCTTAATTTTGCTTACTCATTTTCTGATATTATTGAACTGTGGCTTAAAATGAAAACTATAATATGGTTATTATCCTAACCCCTACTGAATGAGTTAAGTTGATACAGGGTCAGAATCCAGTCCAGGTAATTTTACCCATGTGGACAATGAACATTCTGCAGATACAGCTCTCTGTTCTGAAAGTTCAGTGGGCTATGTAGGCTGCTCCAGGTGTTCCACACTACCAGGTTCTGAAATTTTGAATCCTTTTTTAAAAACAGTCTCTGGAACATCTTAAATAGAACCCACTCTCTGTGTGTGCCTTCTGACATCATCTTTGTGAAACGTGGCTCTTCATTGTCATCTTCCTTTGACAGCTTCTCTCATCTCATATGTTCAATACATCCACTCTGAGCAATTTACCTTTTCATCTGGCATTTCTTTATGTTAAGGCTGTGCTGATCCTCATTCGTGAATTGGATCTGCCAGACTTGCTGATATTGGATCCTGCAGTTTGCCAACCCTCGTTTGCTCTGACTGGTAGTGATAGCAGTGCGCACCACTTCAGACAGCAGTGGCAGCAGCAATCTGTGCAAGCCAGTTGTAGATATCTGAGCATAAATATGATAATGCTGTAATGCTGGACCACAGCCAGCTCTGCACTGGCTTCTGCAACACTGTTCTACAATACGAAGCACAAAGATAATCTGATGCTCAGAGGTATTCAGCTTGCAGGCAGGCAGAGTGGAAAAAAGCTCAGGTTTGCTTAAATGGCTACAGCTCTGTAAGGCCTTGTCATATCTTATATGGAGGGGGTGTCAGGAACTGTTTCAACCTAAGAATGATGTACCTTTTTTAGTCCTGTGCACAACATAAAAAAGCTCTCCACATCTTAGTCAGGGGACAGCTGGTGAGAATGAGAGTTAGGAGCTTTCACTGACAGCAAATCCACAGGACAGAGCAAGCAGTCTGCATGCTGCTCACAATTAACTCACACAGGTCAAGTCTAGGGAAATCCATGGCTGCAAGTGACTATGAGAATAGTTCAGAAAGATTCTTCAGATGGAGTATTGATCATGACATACTGACTGCCAGGATTCAGTCATGCATGTGATGTTGGACTATGACATTTCATATGTTCTAGTTTTAATTTTCTAGGGTGATAATTTAGATTAAATTATTCCTCTTCGGTTAATTCCTTCCAAGTTGACAAGACTTGTCAGGTTCTCTTTGAGAAGAGTATTCTGAAAGTTACCAGCTCATGGTCACCAACTTGCAGGGGGCACTGATCTCAAACTCTAAATAGACTACAGGTATATGGGGGAAGTTAATCTATTTCTACAAACACAGATTTCCCACAGGAAAATACGCACTTAGGGCTTTGCCCTTTGTTATTTTCTAGTTAGCCTCAGGTTGCTTAACACCTTTGCATCCTTAAAGCTGTGCAGTACCTTCCTTCCCAAGAGTGTCACAAGCCATAAAGGAGGATTAATGCAGCTTTTGAACTCCATTAACTATTGTGTGGATTTTCCACTTGGAAGCTTCTAGCACACACTTAATATCACGTAAAGTAGAAATAAGAATAATTAGCAGCTAATAAACCATCTGCCAAGTTTTGAGCTTGTATTTTCCGCCATGATCTGTCCTTCTGACATATACTGACTTCTTTCAGACTTTCCTAGACAATTAATTTAGACACTACGAACCAGGCTGGTCTGTTTCTGAGAAGAAAGTTCTTTGATCCCTGGGGAATAGGATGTGCCGTAGATTATTCTACCCTTCTTTTCTTGTTTTCCTGGCATTCCCAACCTTTGATGACTGGATCTCACTATTTTATGATTACAGACTCTCAGAGCAGCATCTCAATACTTACGTGATTTATGGATCCAAACTTTGTGCTAACAATGCCCTGCAGCATTTTATTGCACTCAGTAAATAACTCAAGGTTTATTGTTCTTAAAAGAGAACAAGGGTAATGGAATTTTTATTTTGTCTAGCTATCTGTTACTCCCTCTAGCAGCTTTTAACTCCTTTGCCCTTTTTGGTGTTATTGAGATCTCAAGGATGAGATGTTTCTACAGGTGTTAGGAAAACAAATGGCTGAATGGAGACAAAAGGCTGAACCACAAACTTTTTAGTCATTTGCTTGGTTTGTTCTGCTTGCTGATCAGTCAGGATATGTATCCCAGGATGGGCAACTCTGAAAAAGTCAGAGATTATTCTTTGGCCAAACAAAATCAAGGAACACAGGAGGAACCTAAGGTACTGCATGTGGGTTATTAAGATGCAGAGGGGCTGGAGGGACAAGGTGCAATCCTCCCTCTTCCTGATGAGCAGACAAGAGAGGTGGTAAAGAGGAAAGGGAAACTTTAATGTTATTCCAGTGGACAATTTCAGCAGAGTAAAGCACTAAGTTACAGAGACCAGATTTTCATGGACCACTTTTCTTCCTTTCTAAAAATGTTTGGGTGATTTTGATGCTTATAAAAACTGAAAATCTTTTCTTATGCATAGGGCAGGTAGGTGATTCACACTTTGCAGCTTAGCTCTAGTTCTGTGTCTCTGGTTCCAGAAACATCTTCATCTATCTCTCTATGCTAGTAGAAATGATAGAAAAGGTGTCACCTAGGAAATAAAGTGTAGCTTGCAAATAAATATTTCAAAGCAGATTTTCACAAGTAAATGTTAATGGCTCTAAAATGCTAGACTAAGACAATACAAGATCATCATGTTATAAAGTATGTCATTTGTATATGTTTGAAAGGAACCCTGCAGCACTGCTGTTCTTTACTGTAATTTTCTTACTCTGAGAGGAAATAAGCCTAATATATTTGCACAGTTATTTAGACCTTGTTATAAGAGGCATAGGATCACAGTCAGAAAAAAAAATGGTTATCTAATTATTACATGAGTGCATAAAATTATTACTATAATGAAAAAATTGTAGAAAGAGACAGGTTAATAGTATAAATTGTATTTTATATGCTTATCCTCTGTACCTGCAAAAATTTGGACATTTTCAAAGAAGCATAAATAATTTTACTTTTAATATTCTTAAAGATTCAGAAGTTTGTGGTATCTGCTACTGGTTTTGCTATAAACATTTTTATCCTGACTTAGTGCCTGGTTTCTCTATCACCACAATCATACCTATGCATGGTTAAGGTAAAATTTGAGTTTACTGACTTTGATGCAAAAACCTGTAGACACAAGATTAATTCCAGAAACATACTAAAGAGATGGCTTTATGAGTGAATTTTGCCATTATAGGTCTTAAAGAGACCTTTATTTTACTTAAACATTTAGGAAGAAATCCTCTGCAAATATCTTATCCCTTCTGATTTTCTATGGACTCTTGAAGATCTTTTCTGGGGCTAATTGTTTCTGAGAGAAATCATTCCTTTTCACAGACCTCTTTTCTTAAGTGGAGGTCCTTTAGCAAAGAGGAAAAACAAGAATCCAAGAAAAAAAGTGTTAAAATGGTGGGAAATAAGTTATTAATCATTAATGTAAGTAATTTGGATTAAAAAAAAATCTTATAGGAGTTCATTTAACTATGTCAAGCATTTAATGGCAATTTCATTACAGAGCTATGACTAGAAACTTGAAACTGTTCTAACCAAAGTGATGGTCAGGTTTGTTTTTCATGAATGATAAGGAATGTTTCCTCATAAAATCAGTGTCTGTTCAGAAATTAACTTGAAAATTTAACAAGAATCTGGATTACTATGGGAGGAATGCAGTTTTCCAAACTTACAGCTTTGAAAAAATGAGAAATAGTTTAAACCATTATTATAAATGCAAAAGGTACTCTTTAAACTAGAGTTAGTCATTTGATGAGACAGAGCACAGCTTTTAGAAAAAAAGCACATTTACTTTTGGAAGCTTTTTATAAAATACCATCTCATTCTTTTTAACACAAGAATTCAGCTATTAATTTGCTTCTGAAGATATGAGCACTTTGTTTCACATGGCCAAACCCCCCATGCCAGAGCAGCAGAATCAGTTAGGCTGTTCTTGGCCAACACTCCATTGCAAACATGTTCACTTGGACCCCTCAATAGTTAGAGTGGCCTTTGTGAAACAAATCCACTGTGCTCAGTGCCCTACTCACACAACATTGCAGAAAAATTTCCTACCATTTACATAAGTGAAAGCTGTCACCTGTGATTCTGTTTTGTGCCAGGGTTCAGTGGTTGTGGATTCAGTATCAGCACAAGATGGCCTGTTCTGCCCGCTAGGGGTGACAACAGTTGTTCAACTACAGCCGCTTTAAGCTGCGCTTTTTTTTTTTTTTTTTTTGCAAAGCTGTAAGATAAACTTCTTGCATATCCCTTTATCTCTCTTACTCCAGATTAACAACAAAAACACAGTTCCCCTCAATAAAGTATATATGAGGTCCTAAGTGAATTGCAGCGCCCCTGGGTAAAATCCCTGAGCCATTAAAGATGAGAGCTTTGCTAGGACTTTCGACCAATCAGAATTTCATCTAATTGGCTTAAACTGGCCATTACTCAAGAGCTGCCAAGATCCTGTTTTTGTTGCAAGGCTCAGAAACTGCTCCTACCCTTGCCTCAGAATCACACCCACACACCTATGACCATTCTGTACTCCAGGGCTGGAATTGTTGGTCGCAGTGCCCTGCTGATAAATGAAATGCTGGCGGGCATTCGATGCACCTCTCTGTGTCGTGACATTCTTTGCTGTGTTGTCCAGAATGGCTGACTGCAGGCTTCCTAAAACAATCCAGTCCAGCATCACCAAACAGGGTTTGTAGGCACAGAGGACCAGCTCATTGCAGCCAGCAAAAGGGACAGCAATAGGAAGCACAAGGTTTAGTATGTGTGGAGAATGTGGTGAGAGAAAATAATAAAGCAGTTCAAAAGTGATCAAATTAGCCCTTGAAGAGAAAGTGCCTACATGGCAAAGGCTGGGGTTTTTTTCTCTTGGCTGGTGTTGTGTGAACTAACAATGAAAAGGGTAAAAACTGCTGGTTTTGAGAGTTTATTGTGGACACTTCCAGCTAAACAAGTGCTAACTCCAATAATGTCCAAACTTTGTTATGTACATTCTCTTTTGTGTATGCTCATGGGTGTGTATAGATAGCTGCTTCTCAAATGTGCATGTCCTCTAATTGACAAGGAGTGAATGGTAAAAGGCAATTGGATTATTTTGGATTATGTTGCAAATTCATTACAGATTCAGAAGTGTAGTTGCAGCCTTAAGCTTGGGTGTACAGACATGTCACTTAAATGTATGAGCTGAAACCAAAATTATGTTACTGAAGGAATCTTAAAAGCTATTTAGATGTGATAACTAAATATTCAAGATTAAATTAAAATCCACATTGGAATCATCTGGGAATGATTATCAATGCAGTTTTGTAGCATGGTTCCAGAGACGTTTCCAACTATTTTTTCTATTATAAAAATCAACAAAAAAGTTAGTTCATAAATATTCAACACACTCAGTTCCCTTCTTGACTTTATCTTATGATAATAAAACTGAAATCAGAGCCAATATGTACATTTCAAGGAAATTTATAATGTAAAGCAGAGGACATAGAACAAAGTACTGAAAATCATTTATGATAGAAACTATAGATTGAAGTTGGGGCAAGTCTCTCCCTGAGTAGCATCTCACAATTGCCTCATCATATTGGGATGTGTATTCATAAGCTTTTTAATGTATGCAGCCAACCTCTTCTTCTTTATTGTGTAACCACTGCACTGATTCTGCTTGGCAAAGCTGGGATAACTGATTGAAAAATTAGGAGGGAATTGATTTTACAGAATGTTACATTTCTGATGAGAGCATTTTAACATCTAAAATACAGTATCAAAGTTTTGTACAGCCAGAGTGATAAAAAATGTCTTTATAGCTGTGAATATACCAGTTAATAATGGTTAATGCTTGCACCTGAATATGTGGACAGAACTGATCTATTTGTGAATTTACGTTTTTGTCATTTTTGTTACAAATCTGTGACTTTTGAGACAAAATGAGGGTGGGAGTTCAAAGATTTAGAGAGATTATTAAGCTCTAAGTCAACAGTGAAAAACAATATTGTTTTGGCATGAAAAAGGCAAGCAGAGTTTGTGTGAAGGTAAACCAACAAAAGCAAAAGGTACTTTTTGTTTGCCTTTCAGTGAGGTGACTCTTACCATATTAAAAAAAAAGGTGTATCAGACTCTATCCTTCTTCATTTTGATGAGCACAAATCTGGCAGAATACAATCATAAAAAGGTGTGTTGATGGCTTGTGGGTTTTTTCCAAAACATGATTCCTATTAGTTTGACAGTGTTTTCTGTACTAGTTTTTAACATCAAGAATCCCAGTGACATGAAAGATTACAACAGGCTTGAAGCACTGATGATTGATATTGCTGACATCTGTGGTTAATAGTGGGAATATTTGGCACTGAAAGTTACTCAGCATTGAGAATACTGTTATTTGGTGTGCCTGTCCAAAGACAAAATACAATCTTAGATATTAAAGTCAGTAGTATATGATAGAAATAGCACCTCATTAATCAAATTCATTAAGTAAAATTTAGATTGCAAAGCAAAATTGAAATCACAAGGGAAACACCTCACTGTTTTCCAAAGATACTGAACTTTTCATCTTGTAGATGGTAAATACATCCCTGTACCATTGGGCAACATTTCAAAGTACAACTCTGCACCCCAATGACAGCAAAATGATTCTCATCTTTCAGATGTGCTATTGAAGTCTGCTGGTGTGTGACTCAAAGCTGCTATATAATAGTCTGGTACAGCAAGGCTCTCTTCTGTCATACCAATACTTTTATTTTATTAAATAATCATTCCGCCTTTTAACTGCAGTATAAAATGCAAAAATATATTCTTAATATTTTGATTACCATAATGTTAATTCTTGCCACTAAAGGATAATGTCAGTGACTGACTGTATTTCTCCCAAATACATTTTACATTGAGGAATATGTTTATTAAGATATGTCAAATGATTTCTCTGAATTAAAAGCTGAATAGAAGTAAATTATAGGATGCAAGGCAGTAATCCAATCTCATTGTTCTTATTGTACAATAAATGAAGAAAGATGGAGCAAAAACTTCACTGTGCAGTTCTAATGGAAATCCTTATATGCCTAGCCAATACAACTCAAACCTAAAATTGCATGCAGGATCCGTAACAGTCTCACAGAGTATCCAATAAACTCTTAACAAGAAATATTTTAGAACAAAGAAGAGACCCACTGAACATATGGAGTTATGTTAAGTTCACAGTTTGATTTGATTACAAACCCAATTCCTTAGTCCTGTTCACGCAAAATTTTATGTTTACTGTTGCTTTTGCTTTCCATTTTTTTTTCATTTGCCAGCTTAAGCAAACAGGATGATTGCAAAGGCATGGAATTAACTGTTTGGTGGGAGCACTGCTAGAGTTCTGAGATAGCACACTTAGTGAAGACTGGTGTAGTTATAAATAAATAGATATTGCGTATGATATAGAGTAACATTTTCAAAATCATCCTGATTTTTAAAAATTTAATTGATGAAATCTACCAACAGTCAATGACAAATGAGATATTTCATTTGTTTTACTTTTTGTCTTTCCTAAACAACCCCAGAATCTCTCATTCTCAGGTTGTAATTAACTTCTTTGAAAATATTCTTTGGTGTTTCAAGAAGTTGCAGAGCATCTTCTCCTAAATCAGCCATCGTGCATCTGAATTAAAATCTGAATGTAAATTAGAAACATTTTATATTAATGATTGTGAGGCTAAACACATATTCAGAATTGATTAAATGTTACTGTCTTCCAGTGCCTGAATAGCAAGAGGAATGGCTTTTCAGACTCTACATTTATACAGGAAATTATTTTTCCAGCATGAGAGCTCTGGATATCTGGAATGCATTGCTATAGCTGTAGTTATATTAACAAAAATTCTATCACTAATTTGTTAATGCTTTGAAGTTCTACTTGTAGTAAGATTTCAGTTTAAGTCAGTATGTAGGAATTAATTTAAAGGTTTAAAAAGGTCTCAACATAGCTGTGACAAAGCAGCTTGCAGCTTCTAACCTCCAACAACTTATATTTTATTATACAATATTTCTTTTGACATGGCTGGTGATAGTAATGTGGGCTCTTACTTGGATGATTAGTTTGTAAGATGTATCACTTAAACGTGGACTTTGTCCTCTTAGTTGTATATTACAATCAGAATGCCATAAGTAGCTCTTTCCCAGGGTTAACTGAAAGTTAACTTGTGTTTAGCTCTGGAATATAATCTAAATTATCAGATTTTTTTAAATAGTGTTCAGGTGTTTCCTGTATAGATCACAGAAACCCCAGTAAAATGGGTTTTTGCACACTGGCAGTGAAGAATAAGGTTTTGAATGGAAGCAAGTTCCCAGTATTGCTGGCTACAGTCCCCTCTGTCACAGCACTGCAGACTCTTGTGAACTAAGGACATCCTCCAGTTAAGATGGCCAGTTTATTCTCCCTCATTCTTCACTGTCTTGGAGCACTCCATCCACAGGACTTCTTTATTCCTTCTGTCAATCTGCTCAAACTATCTTTTTCTTGGCTGAAAACTTATTAGTGTTGTCTATCTTTCTACTCATAGAACAAGGCCCTGTCTACACAGCTCAACTTTTCAGTCTCTTGCCCTTCTAAGCGAGCAGATTAACAGCCAATTAAAGTTTATGAAGAAAATAGTGCAATTCCTCTGGGCTAGACCCATGCACAAAGCCAGGCCCAAAAAAGCATTTCACTGTAATAAAACAACCCAGACACCAAAGGGGCTGAACAATGCCGTTTGCTCAGTGCTTTGGATTTTGCAGCCCTCTGTCCAAACAAGGGTTTGGTGGAATTTCAAGGCTCTGGTCACCAGAAACACAATGTTACAGTAATGCTGCACACCCCCAACAACCACTTCTTCAATATTATGCAATTAATTTTCCAACAGTTATTGTGTACGCAAATTAGTTCTCATGCTTTGATATGCTCCATGAGCTTTACATTTTGAACAGTATTTCTCTTTACTAATGTTTCTTAGTAAGCCTCTGTGCTTATTTCCAATGACCAATGGTAGGAATTACATTTAGGCAATGCAAGACAATGAATCATCTGATTTAAACATGTTATGTATGTTAAAAATAAAAATAATTAGTTTGCCAAAGGCAACAACAAAAAAAAAGCTTATTCACTAGTGATGAAAGACTGCAAAGTATTCTTGCAAATTCTAACTATTTTCACAGTGTCAAACTAGTGACAGTTCCTGTCACTGGAAAACACAGGCTGAGCTATGTGCAGGAATGGGGAGATGGACAGGGATAGGCAATACAGAATTTTTATTCTAATGTACAAGGACTTAAAAAAATACCCTCCTATTTAAATGCCTACTGTCTCAACACAGAAATAAAGAAAAAACAAAAGTTAATTTATCATAAGGCACCAGTTATGGAGATAGCATAGCTTTGTTTTCAGCATTAGCATTTGTTGTGAGTCAGTATCCAGGACAACTGACAATCAAATGCAGCAGCAAACACAACATTGAATGTATTTTTTAAAAGGTCATTTTAATAACATGTGCTGCAAATCTTTAGCCAGTATTAAAGCTGGCCATTTGAAACAGTGAAACATTTCTTTCTTTAAATTGTGTGTTTAAAATCCATTTTTTAATAGTTAAATTCAAAATAAAGAAATAATTCATACATGTCAAACTAACTAAAAGCTAGCAGTTTTCATCTTAAAACCTCCTTAATCCGTAACTGGCTTTCTTTTAAAGTCACCTTTATCTTGGGAGCCTGCATAAATTGTTTAAATTTACTAGTGCAAGGCTGGTTATTGGGAAAGAGTAACAGAGCTTTTACTGATCATTAGGGAAAAGTGACTGTGAATTGCACCAACTGAAGTACTTTTTCACTGTGTTATCATAGCTCATGAATCAGAAATAATAGCAGTAATCACGTTTCAGAAATGAGGATGTAGCTATGAAGCCTCCTAACTCCCACTCCATCACTGTTATAATCCCAACAAGTTAAATAAATCCCTTACGTCTAACACAATAAGTAGGAAAAAAAAAAAACACAACCAAAAAAAACCCAAAACAAGAAGAGAAAAGAATACCTGGAATGCTGCTGCTTTCTTAAGTTTCTGAAAGTCAGAGATGAACACAAGAACTCAAATTCTGCAGTAAGGTTTGCTTTTGGTTTGTTGTTTTTAACATTACTTTTTTACTTTATTTTATTTAACATCTCATGTTAGAAGACTTGAATGCTACACTTTGTAATAGAAATCCGCTGCTTGTTTACAAAGCACCCCTGCATTCTAATGTGTATGAATGAAGGGGAATAACAGAAAAGCAGTCCTAAGGAAAGCACAGTACTGGAAGGAAATTATGACAACAACCACTAAGGACAAAACAGCTTTTACTAAAAATAATCTAGGTTGTCTGGATTCACATGGATTCACAAAGAAAAAACCTGTGTTTTTCAGGAACGTCCAAAATGCCTGTTCTTTTCTGAATATCAAAAACACAGGGACAAGAAACAAAGTAAACTGCAAGACTCTGAAAAGAGCTTTTGGCCTTTCACTGGCCTGCGAGTTTTGGCAAATAGCTGCAGGCATCAGAGAAAATCCTTGTCCTCTGGTAACAAACAGTCCAGAAACAGAAACACACTCATTTTCAGTGTCAGAGAGATCATGTGAAGTTTGTCATTTTGACAAAAGAGCTTCCCTTCACAAAATACTTTCAGAACATGTTGCCAACATCAGCAAAATGTTTTCGGGAGGACAGAAAGAGCAAATGAACATTGAAATTAGAACACTTTTAACAGTGTCTGGCCTTCAAGAGCTTGTCTTCAGTATTCTGAAAGACACAGTATGGAAGGGGTATGTAATGCCTAAGAAATTCTTCCTCCCATCTTTATATTTATGGAGCAATGTGAAAAGTACATCAGTCTCAAATATTTGTCTCATTATGAGATGGCAAGTAGAAAGTGGTAACTTAAAAAACTTTAAAAATGCATATTAAAGTTTATGATGCAATAATTTTACACTATTTAATTATAAGTAAAGATCTGGAATAGAATTTCTGTGAAACCTGTGATTCAGTCTGGTTTATTTGCTTATTTAAAAGTACCCCGAAAAAGCTGGTCACTTTTCCAGCATTGGTAGGAGGTAATGCATCACTGCCAAAGTTTCTGTGTGTACTATCCACTCTTGCAGTGTTTCAGAACTTCACTATAAAATTATGATTTGCTAAGATACTGACCTTCAAAAATTTGTCTTAATAATTTTGTCTTTATATAAAGATCTTTTTCCTACGCCACAAATGCATGTTTTCAACAGATTTCAATCACTTTTGATGTTCTGGCTAATTCTAGCCGGTCATTTAGTCATGTTTTACATGAATTTATGAGAATAAAATGTCAACAAATATGGAACAACAATCCATTTGCTATGAAGTAAATGTACACAATATTGGTTATAGAATGCCTTGAGTAATTTCACCACTTGAAGCCTTGAGCTGAACAATCTAAAATTATTGACTTAATGCATAAAGTTGATTAAAGGCTGAAACAATTACCATCAGAGCTGCTGGCTTCTGAGGTTTCCTTCTGTAGCAGGAATGCCTGAGAAGCATATGAAGCATTGTTGGGACTACCCCTATACATGACCCAAAGGATTAGGACAGCTCAAAAGTAGCAGCAATGCTTCTGTGTTGTAAATTGCAGTGGTGCAAGAACTGCTTCCCATATCATTCTTCCATCTGTGCCAGAGGGCCATATTCTGAGACAGAGGTGGTTTGCATGTCTGGGGTCAGCACAAACCAACATCCTATTAAATGTATAAATTTTTTCTTCCTTGATGTAGTAACTATGAGGACCTGAGTAGCATTTATATGCAAGAGTTCCTAGAAGCAAGGTTTAAATCTGAATTCAAATCCAAGAAACAATGAGTTTAAAGGCTTGCTGTGTTATGTTGTATACTGTAGTATATACAAAGAGTTTTAAGCAAAATATCAGTGTGATCATTACAAAAATCTAGATAAAATCAATGCAGCAAGAACCTCTTTACTTTCTGGCTCCTTCATTAACTGGGATTCTGAATAAACACTTCACATGTGAAAGAAAATAATGGAACCAAACTTCATTACTATTTGGTACCATTGTTGCAAATGTGACCATGGGAAGGATCAGACATCAGCAAGGAGCTGATACACAGAGCAAAGAGATGCAGTGCATATTCCCATCCTCCCTTCAGAAGTCAAGCACCTCAGCTGCAGGGTATTAGAGCAGCTCTGTCTGAGGGAGCAGCCTAGGTTCCCCTCCAGAAGTGGTGTTTTTACACAGGTAGGGTGTGTGCTTCCCTCTCTGCACTGTACATCTGCACAGCCCCAGGTGGAAACACTTTGCTGGAGAGCAGGGCAGACAGATGAGGTGTCACATCTCCCTGTATGTGGTACCTTTATTCCAGGGCACAGCTTTAATTCTCTCCCATTACTCTGTAAGGATGCACATAAGGAAAGGCCATCAGCATCTCCCACAAAGCAGGAGTGCAGGCAGCATGTGGATCTGCTCCTTCTCCCATTGTCTTCACACCCTTCCACAAAAAGAAAGCACCAACAACTGCACAATGCAGTCCAGATAAATCTCCAAATATAAGCAGATTTTCTTTCTATAGTAAGGAAAAGAGGAGTGCACATACTTTAAATGTTTCAAAATGCAAATACCGATGCAGTAAAAGTATATTTGCAGTAAAATGCACATCTACACTGATCTTCAGCACTGAATAAAGCCACCTGCTGCCTAACAATCTAAACTTTTTGGAACAACACCTTTTTATTTTATAAATATATTGAACTTGATTTTGTAAATATATCTATAATTAAAGCATGTAGATATGTATCTTTTTAAGATATGGTTGAATATAAGTTACATAAAGATACATCCAAATTAAATTTGCAGTGGCATTGTTCATCACAAGAGGAATATGTATCTGAGCATGAGAAAGATCTGTACTGTGCTCTAATACAGACTGAGAAATAGGTTGTCTAGGACTTCAGAACCACTTGAAATGTCACCATATCTCCTCTGAAGCTCCAAGGTGGACTTTTTTCTTGCCTTCAATAACATAAACATGTAATTGCAGATACAGAATAAAAATATTATGAAAAACTTAAAATAATCATCTCCTCATCTTTCCCTTGAGAAAATGAAAACCACATACAACTTGATGCTATCCAGAGAAGTATTTAATTATTTTACTAGTAGATATGATCTAACAGCCTAATGAGACCACTTTGCTACTGGATGTTACAGCCCTATGAAACATGTTAAGTTTGCTGTAACCACAACAGTTTGTATTTTGGTATAACAAAACACAGAATAAGGCAAAGGTTGATTAGCTGAGAAAAAACAACAGGTAGAAGAAGACAAAGATACAAACCCAATATTAGTCAACCAAGAAAATTAATTAAAACTAAATGTAATAGCTAATTTTCAATTTTCCTATTCAAAATTTATTTCTCTTTGTGTTGCGATAATCTGTACTAGGAAAATAAATATTTCTGATTCTGAGATAACGAGTATTTATAATTTGCAAGAACCCAGGTACTGTTGATCCTCATTTGACATTCAACAATATTAGTGTCATAGTGCTCATTTCAGTGCCAGCATTCCAGATATTGATAAAGTTAAAACGCAACTTACGTAAGTTATTTGGAGGAGGTCTCGTCTCCATGTTTTCATAATGTTGCACGTGTACCACAATGTTTAGATCTCTTTCCATATGGTCTGTTGTACAAGGACCTTGAGGTCGCATAACATCAGCAAGAGCCCTGAAAACCAAACAAAACCAGAATGAATCTGCAAAGTCTCTAAGACATTAACAATATGTGCCAAGATCTATTTCAGTTTGAGATGCAGTCGATCATAATGTCTGCTGGAGAAACCAGCTCCCTTCACAGTAAATGCAGGGAAGTAAATTCATTGTGAGACTTCACACCTAAGGCTCTTTTTAGGTTGTCTAGTGTGCTAGAAGTAAAACACACAAACACATTAAGTTCTTTAGGTGTCTTGGCTTTGGAGAAACATAATTTAATCTCCTTGAGACTTGTAGAGTTCTGCCACTGCATGTGCTCAGTAACATTACTGCCATCTTGGTTAAGCTGAGCAGCTCAGCACCTAGCCCATGTCTACACCTTTCACAAACTGCTTATCTTCACACCAAGATTACCAGCAGGGCCTGACAAAGGAAATTCTAACACATGCATTTGCAACTAACACACACAACACAGTGGTCTTCACAATTTTCATTCAAAAATGTCACTCAAGTTGAAAAGTCATATATCTTCCATGCAGAAATCCAGTGGGCAGGGGTTTAAGGATTTCTCATCCAGATGGGGAGATCAAAAAGGTCTTTTTCTAATTTCTGTGAGTGTCCTAGTCTTTAACATGGAGCAAAGATTGCACAGGAACACTCGCTGCTCCTTTGAAGCCAGTTCAGAAACAGGATGAAAGCTTTGTGCTAGCAAAGAGGGAGTAAGCAAAAGGTTCCTAAGTTAGGCCAGGCCCAGCCTGATGCTGGTTGTGGGCTTGCTCTGCAGAGCTCCAGGCAGTCTGGCAGACCCATTCTGCACAGGTGTACTGTTTAAGGACCAGTTTCACTGTCAAGTGTCCTGCTGAGTGTAAGTGCCTCCTTAGGCACATGGATAAACACATACACCTGGATCAGCTCTGTGGATCCAGAGTTACTGAGGAAGTTTTAAGCTCTGAAACTCCCAGCATTGCAACATCTAACTCTGTCTGTGAGTCTGTGCTATTTTGCCAGAGTTCCATAGGAGCAGGATTAGCCCTTAGCTATGTGCCAAGATACCTGCTGAACTACTGTGCACTAGGAAATAATTGGCCCACCTGCAGAAACTGTTGCCTTAGGCAAAGGAAGGCTGTAGTATGTGTTACCAGTGTCTTCAGGGTTCAATACAAATCTTTTCTATTCAGGTCAATGCATCATGGACCATTATTTATCTCCTTTTTGTTTTATTGTTTTTAATTTTTAGACCTCTTGAGCAATTTTTTGAGGGTACAGACATATTTTCTGGGCACTATGCCCAGTTTAGTTTAATTTTCTGCAAAATTATATACAGTGTCCCAGATACTGCATCAAGAAATACTAGCTTATAAACTAATAAATAAATAAAAATAAGCACACTCATTGGTGAAAGCCATGCCAAGTGCCATCTAGCTCCCCCTGTACTTCTGTGACATGATGATTTCTCAATCAAGCAGCACTATACTTTCAAATATTAAAAAGTAGCAAGCTTCATTTACGTTACAGAGAGAAATCCTGAGCTGGATCTTGCTTTCAGGTTGCTGGAACATTGCTGGGGTACACAGCGGAATAATACTGATGTTTTCTTGTGTTTATGGCTAACATTATGTTATTAAAATATTAGTTACAGTTGTTATCAACATGTTAGAGAGTACTCTGTTGATCCTGTAAAAGGTCAGAAGACAGTAACCAAATGATTAATGGTATCAGAGTAATGCTCCCATTTGAAGCAGTGCTTATACAGCAGAAATAGCAGAGCTGGCCTACATAGCAGAATAATAAGAATTCAACAGAAGAGATCTCACAAAGACATGTAGAAATTATGCAAAAGGAAAGCATTATATTGCAAAACAATTTAAAATCAGTGGGGACCAAAACCATTAATATCCAGTCAATTTATGCAAATACGTCTCTATACAGAGAAAATTATTGACATAAATATTAATTCTAATTCCAGAGGCAGCTGGACACATTTCTGAGAAGGGAAGAAAGGTAAATGAAAGATCCTACTCCAGTGTGGGAGTTAAAACTGTGAGATCTAAGTATTTCCCAACTTTGTGAGAGTGGATTTTCAGAAATCCTTTCCTCATTGCTCTTAATCTGATGATAAATATTGTTTGCTGTAGACTTTAAATAACACTGTGTATGATGGCAGATTAACTACTGCCTGTCTATAAAAATGTTAAGCTATCTTTTAGGATGGCTTTTTTCAAATGGTTTTTAAGGAATTACCTGTCCAACTCCTTCTGTATTAAGAAAAGATGAACTACTCACCATCAAGTTCTATTTTTAATAACACAGCACCTATGTTTATACTGTGTTAGCCAAAGCTGTACAATCTTCTCAGGGCAGAATAGCTCATATAACTGAGAGCATGTCCTTATTCTCCACTGATGTCAGAGAAAGTTAAAAATGTGTAGCAGCTTCAGTATCACTGAAGTACAAAGGAAATGCTGTACCTGCATTTTGTTCTTTTAGGGATTTGCCCATATAATGAAATGGATAAAGAGAGGCTTGTTCCCCAGTACAGGACAAAATCCTCGAAAAGATGTTTGCTTTGAAAAATTCCACATAGGCCAGGAGACTTTTATAATACCTTCATGCATTTGTCTCACCTAAATAGAGTCATTTAGATTTTGTCAATTATCTGAAGAAATTGTTATAGTCAGTGCCATTGAGATGTTAAACTTACACAGAGGGTCTTTACCTACACCTATGTTATACTGAATGATTTTTTAAGGAAATGCAAAGTGCAAGATAACCTTCTAATCAGGGAAAAGTATCATTAAGACCTGTGCAGTGATATTGACTGTCATATTACAAAAGCAGAGAAGTGTTACCTACGTAGAAGTTCATGGCCCAGAACTATCCAAGTATCACACTTCAGCATTTCTCTTGCCATAAGATTTTTCTCTTTGGGTATGTAATACTGGTTTGAGGTGTTATAAAGCATGTGGAGCCAGGCATTTCCCTTGTGGGTACAAGCTGAAAGAAGCTGAAACACAGGTTATTTCATGAAAGGTCACTTGTCATATTTTGCCTTCAAAACTGGGTCAAAACCCATAAGGGAAATAATTTCACACATAGGATTCAGGATTTTGGCAAGTCAGGCTATTTTTGGCCCCAACTACATGTCTTTTGAATGATCAACAAAAGACTTCACTCCTGAGCTCAGCACTGGGCACTTTCTTCCTTGTGAAGGAAGAAAGAAGAGCTCAGATGGTTCACAATATTTGGAAGGCTGCTAACACACTGTCAGAAGCACTGTTTCAAAAAACAGGAGTTACATCATAAGAGCATGACTCTAAATATTGTCCTTTCAGTTCTTGGTTTGTTTGCACATTCTTTACAAGGATTAAACAAGAAGACAAAAGTGCAGTTGTATTTACAGAATAATATCCTCCATGCAACAGAGAAGAAAGCTTTTTCATATTCTATTCATTTTTGAGAGAGAATTCTCCACTTGAACTGATGGAGCCTGGAAGGCCCATTGGTGTAGTCTCAAGCAGCAAGAACATGCTGCCCTCATATGCCTAACAAAGCTCCTGGTCTGCTTCAGCAGGCAGATCAAATCTGTGTCCTCTCATGCACAACACTGCCACGTTCCCTCCCTTTGCCAGAGCTCCCTCCTACACCATCTGATTTCCCCATTCTCCTCAAAAACAGGAGCGTAAGGGAAGAGCTACTCTGGGTACTGCTACTACTGCTGGTCTTGGACACTGTAGCTGAAGGGAATACTTACCTCCTTTTAACATCAAGGGACAAATTTGAAAATGAGGAGAAACAAAACATACGAGGTCTAAAAGGAAATACACCATGCAGAGTTAATACTGTACTCCCCTCTCAATTTTCATCTTCCAGATTTAGAGTTCCGTGCCAACAGAAAGAAAATGTCAACAGTGCCATACCTGGCCAGTTTCCTCAAAATAAAAGGAAGTAACAAGCTCTCTAAAAAAGGACAAGTCTTGACTTCTTTTCTAAAGGGACTTGCCCAATACAGAATTTTTTCCTATGGATTGTTTTCACTAATTAAATACATTTCCACAATGCTTTTTTCATTGTCAAATATTTCAGGAAAATTCAGTGAAGTTAATGGAGTGTTCTTGGTTTGTTTTGGTATAGTAGTAAACAAAATTTAATGAAAGGCAGTTGTATAGAAACTATGCTCAGTTAATAAAGAAACTTTTCTTTATTAACATTGTACCACTCTTAAACACACCAGTATGTAAGAAATTGTCTTACTTGAACAGAAGATCTACTGACTGCAAGATGAAATAATGCAAGGAATTAAAAAGTGTGGCACAGTTTTGCTTCCTATTTAGAAGTCAATGTTCTTATTCCCACGTGTCAAGTCTCTGTTCATATTTTTAAATATTTTTAGTAAATGGAAAAGTATGGAAATATATCATTTACACCAGTTGTACTCAGTTGTTCATTTTTCTTAAAAAATCAGCCCCCATTAAAAAAATCTGTTTCCATTAGGCACTGTCTTTTTTGGCAAGCAGTACCATCCCTTTCCTAGGTGAATGTGTTCATAGAAATGAAGGGCATTCATATGTTTCATGTAGCCATTGGCTAGGCAAGGGAAAGGAGACAATCTTAGCTAAGGAAATAGATGACAAATAATTCTCTGGGTTTCGTTCTGGCAGCCAAAATGGAGTAACACTTAGTACTTTTGATTTGGCCTACCTAACACTCTCGATGCATTAAACTTCTGCTTATTAATAAGGCTCAGTACAGAAAAAAAACGTAGGAGGTGTTCTTCTTGTTTTGTTTCTCTGATATTGTGATGAATGTTATAAAAGAAGGTGACTATGAACATAGCCTCCATATTATATTAATTGTTGGTGCTATTAACTGTTTGAGCAGATAAATTATTTCTTAAGCATTTCAGCCTTTTTTCAGAACATTAGTAGTGTAAAATGAGCTAGAATTGAATATTTCAGTTAAACACTCACTTGAGGACTAAGAGGTTACTTCAATTCTTCACTCAATGAATATATTTTTAGATTGCCAAAGGGATTTACAAATCTAATTCCTTTTCAAATTAGTGGTAAACCCATCCCACAACTGGAATAGGAGGGTGAGAATGTTGGGTTTTTAAAAAAAAAAAAAGCTGTAGATCTGCTTTTTCAGAACATGACTAGCTATTATGTGTACTGAGTGGGTGACTGTTTTTCCATGTGATCATGACTTTCCAAGTTTCTATATAATCCTGCCTTGAGCAGTTTCATGTACAAGCACAGACACTGTTAAGTAATCAAGGTAGCAGACGACCTTTGCTAAGATCCACTTCAGAAACCTAATCTTTATGCATACACGGCTGAAGGATATCAGAATGATTTTCCAATCCCCCATAATTCTATTTCCATAAACTGAGACAGAATATCCTTTCAGAATACTTCACACCTGTACTTTGGATAGCAAATATTTCTACTCACAGAAACAGGACCTATTTATACCATAATTTGCAGGGATGGCTATAACTTCACTGTGTTCTGGGCTTTGTGACTGTTACGAGCCCTCCTTTTTTGCCTGCACAAAGACGCTATAGAGACTGAAGCAAGAGAGAGCTTTTTCCAAACTAGCTCAGTAGATTAAGATTTAAAAAATAAATTGGGACCCATGTATTATTTTTCTCAACTTATATTCAAAACGTGTAAAGGATTATCATACCTTGCTCAACAAAAACCATCTTTGCAGAAGTATCACTGACACACACTGTTCAGTTGACTAAAATTTCTGCAATGTGCTTTTTTCCTCGGTAGTAAAAGCGTATCCATATCAGCCAGTTTATAAATAGCAAATAATAGCTCATGGACTGGTGATGCATTTGCAGGAGTATTTCTGTGACTTTCTCTGTTCATTTCAGGATAAGCAGTTAATCAAAAAGTCATGCAGAAACTTCAGTAAAAAATTAGGCTCCAGGTGTTGAGTTGATCTCTTGGACTGTCTTTCAAAGGACTGTCTTTCAAAGGATGATTCTTATCTAAGCTTTAGAGATTGTGAGCTACACCATTAGCAGTCAGGGCAAGAGGAAGCTTTCTGCCACACTGCATGTCCAGTAGAAGGTATCCTTTCATTCCATTTCATCACTTAAGTTGCCCAATATGCTGGGATCTATTTAGACTATTTAATGGATCTGTTTGCCTTTTTTAATGCCTTTCCCCCATCTGCTTTACTTTCATCTGCCTGGGATTAGCATAAAGAATCAGACAGGCTGCAAAGTTGACAAATGTGTTATGCCTTGATTTTGAACTGCTGTGACAATCTGGGTTTGGAATATGTTGTTAAAGCCATTGGGCTCTGTCCCGAGTTGCCCACCTGCCTATCCACCACTAGGCAGCCAGGATCTGGAGTAGATGGTACACAGCATGCCTAACTCTAGGTGGGGGAGGTTCTCTTTGATATAACTCAGCCATTACACCGTGGAGACAGAGTTAGAACACACACATGCATGGATGAGACAAGACTTTCACATTCCATTTTTTACCTCTCGACAGTAACTGAAAAAATGTTAAGAAATTCTACAATAGCTTTTCCTTTTTGTGTCTTCCTCTTCCCTTCCACCCTGACTCATTTTCACAGCTTAGAAATTTTACAAATAGCTCACACACTTGCAAGGGCTGGGGGAGTAGGGAAGGTCCTGCCAAAACCATTTTGCAGCTGGAGAGGGAGGGTGAGATGGCATTTGTTTACATCCTTCAGTTGAGAAGTAAAAACATTTTCCAATCTTTGAAACAGTTGGAAGAGGGAACGCATCAGGCTTTCTATAATTCAGTGTTGCTGGTTTCAGAATTTTTTTTGTTCTTCTATTTATGCACAGTATATCTGGGAACACTTGCTGGATCTTGTTAGGGAGAGGGTCAGGCACTGCAGATAAAAATGGACTACTGTCTGAGCAGACTCCACAATTATCCCTGGTCTTCCTCAATATGCATGTTCTGTGATAACCCGGGCTGGGGGCACCACAGGAGCTCTGCTCAGCAAAGTTGGTCTCTCTCAGCCGCCTTGCAGGGGAATGCAGCCTGCCTGGCAGGAGTTGTTTGTTTGGCAGGGACACATGGGCTCCTCTCTCCTCTCTAGGGGCTGGGCAGGAGGTAGGGGAGAAGGGGACCCTGCTGCCTGGCACTCAGCCTTACCTGGACATGTGTTCCCGCTGGGGTCTGTGTGCCTTCTCCAGCCCTAGTTTGGTGAAGATCCCCACCAGCACCATGACTGCTACAACCCCACAGATGATGTAGACAATAAGGTTGGTTTTATCCCTGGTAGGGTCATGTAGAGGGTCGTCTATGCGGGAAGGAGGCTTCCCAGTGTTCATCCACAACGGCGTCTCATAGTTTGTGCAGGTGTTTTGATCCAACCTTGTCTTCCTGAACTTGCAGCAAAACCTGAAGCCACAAGTGCCACAGCAGAAGATGAACTCCCCCGAGCTGCAGTTAAAGGGGGGGTCCCACTGCCCCATCACGTCAAAGTAGCCCCTGCAGAAGTCTGGGGTGGGAGGGGGCTCGGAGGGGTCTATCTGTTCCCCGAGGCTGGAGTGGTTTCCTCCCGAGAGCACCACAAAGCTCCCCAGCTGCTGGCCAGCTTTCTCCTGAGCCCGACACACCAGCGTGAGAAGGTCCGCCACCAAGTAGCCGAAGAGCAGCCGAATAAAGCCTTCCATTCTGCCTCCCAGCCCCAGCTCAGCGATGCTGCTGCCGCCGCCGCTCGAGCTGCTGGATGCTGCGCTGCGCCAGGAGCTGAACATAAAGGGGCTCCGTCAGGGGCCGGGCGTCCGCTCAGCCCGCTCTCGCCTCCAGCACCACGGACAGCCCCGAACGGGCCGGGCAGGGTCCGCAGCCCCCGCGCAGGGTCCGCAGCCCGGCCCCGCTCCGCTCCGGAGCAGCGAGCGCGCGGCACTTGTGGAGCGGAGTGCGCGTGAGAGGGAACGCGGGAGGAGGAGGAGGAGGAGGAGGAGGAGGAGGAAGAGGAGGAGGAGGAGGACCGAGGGGTGGAGGTGGCGGCGGCGGCGTGCGGGGCACCGCGCCGGGCTGGCGACAGGGGCGTGGAGGGGCCGCCAGCGGGAGGGCTGAGGCGAGGGCGCTGCAGGGGCGGGGAGGAGGAGAGAGGGCGAGAGAGGAGCCTCCCCGCTCAGCCTGGTGCCAGCGTGGGGCGCCGGGGGCACCCACCTTCCGCTCCTCCACGGAGCCCGGCGCGGTCTCTCGCACAACTCCCTCAGACACCCGCGGCGCCCGCCGAGCCCCGGCCGGGGCCGGGCTGCCAGGGCAGGGCGCGGGAGGCTGGACGGACCCGCCGCGGCATCCAGCCGGCGGGGATGGGAGATGTGCCGTGGCTGGCGGGCGGGCGAGCGCGGCGGCAGCGCGGAGAGCCCAGCCCGTCCTCTGAGGCGCCCACGGGAAGCTGCGCGCCAGAGACGGGGCTGCCGGTCTGCCTGTTCACCCCGGCAGTCCTGCTGAGGGGCCGGCGACTTCTCCCTTTCTCCCTTCCTGCCTCCCTCGCATCAGCCCCGCCGCAGAGCCAATCCCCACCTCGTCCCCCTCACCCGTTCCCCGCCATCCCTTACATAAGAGACTTCCCGCCCCGGCGGGCGCTCCCCACAGGTGCGTCTCCAAAAGCGCGGGAGCGCCTCCTCGTCCCCTCCCTTCCTCAGCCCGCCCCGCGCCGAGCGGGGTAAGGGGCAGCCGCGCCGGGGGCAGCTCCGCAGCAGGAGAGCCCCTCTGCCGCTAAGTAGAGCGCTCCTTCTCCCGGGAACTCCTCTCCGAGCGGTCTCCGGAGATGCACTCACCTGCGCGGCAGAGGCAGGTGCCGCGGGCGGAGCGGCGTCCATGGGGCCGCACCTCCGCTAAGGCCGGGCGGGAGCGGGCGCTGCCCTGGCCCCGGCGCACCGAGCACAGGTACAGCGGTGCTCGCAGAGCGTGCTGCCGACCGGGGCTTTGTCTGCTAAACATGAGCTGCTCTTGCACATCATTTATTTAAAAATCTCCTTACAATGTCAGTCAGTTGGCTCCAGAGGACACAGTGAGGCAGCGCGTTGTTTGCGAGATACAGAATTGAAATAACTTCCCCCAAACAGAGAACTGACTCTGGGAAAGACTTTTTAATGATTCACTCTCCATCCCTGTTACTTAACTCTCTCATCTCTGTCGTTTGTTTCGGCAGTAACCTGTGCAAGTAGCAATAACATTATCCTGAATACTTTGCTGCCACCAAATGTAGGAAATAAGCCCACTATGGCGTGATTTAACAGTGTGGGTTGGTGCTGAAAGCAGCTTCCCTTTTCCTCGGGGCATGTCTGTGAGTGCCTTGCCGTGGCCCTGCGGGCTGCCCTTGGCTCTGGGGAAGGCTGTGTGCTGAGGCTCTGCCACGCCAGGCTGCCCTCCTTCTCCCTCTGCATCCCTCGCGCTCTTCAGGAACTTGGGCCAAGTCCGTGTGGAGTTGTTACGCGGTAAATAAACAGAAAGGTGAGGCAGAGGACAAAGCAGACGTTTGGAATCGGAGAGGGCTGTAGTTAGCTAATTGCAATCCTTTGCCTTCTCTTAAAAATAGACTCTAAGTACAGTGATGATTCCACTGAACAGTTTGACAGTAAGCCTGGCATCTTTGTCCAGGAGGTAGGTTAGAAAGCCCCTTTATTTCTCAGCAGAGAAAGACAATCATTCCCAGCCAAAAACCAGCCTTTCGGGGTTTTAATATTTAATTCTTAAAACCTCCACCTCATCAACATCCCCTTTCAAGTCTCCTCTGAAATCATATAATGCCTCCCTTGTGTATACTTCTCTCTGCTATTATTTATTATTTAACACTTTGTGATGCGGTTTGTGCTGAAAATACTGCACAGAATGAATCTTTTCCATACTTATTATTGCATCTAGAGACATTTAAGGTTCAGTCTGTCAAGCACTTAAGATTATGCAAGTTTCCCTGTTGATTTGACGGCTAAAAAGCTGCTTAAATATTTTGCATGGTTAGTGCTATACATGTGCGGAAATAATAACATCCAAACCCGATTTATTTTAGGGGTTATTAATCCTGACTAAATATGGTACAAGTTTCTTGTTTTGCTGAGTTCCTTGGGCTTTCCTTAAGAATTCCCCTACAAAAAAGAAGCCAGAAGGATTTAGGCTAGAACCTGACATCTGTGGGATTCAGGTCCGTGAGATCAGAACTCAAACCTAAGTGGCATGTGCTTGGGAAAAGCAGGAAGGTGATCAAACCTCCGTGAAAAAAATGTTTCCTATAGCACCAAGGGACTTTGGATCAGACCCATGGAACCCAGAACCCATAAATCATGCTATCCTTAATTAATTATAAGTTACTTTAGTTGTTATGCTCTCTCTGCCTGTTAGTTGTATTAGCAGTGAAGTTATTCCAGCTGTACCATGTCTTAGAATTCCAATAGTGAACTGGAGTTGTTCTCGACTGGGGCACAAGCCCTTTCTACTAGACCTCTAGCAGTGTGCTTTAATGGCTTCATAGCATGTAGTTCTAACACCTGTATGACCAAAATATAAACCCATTAAATACTATAATGGAAATAAAACTAGTTGAGAGAAATTAGTATTACAGACAGTACTGAGGCACATCTTGGGTCATCCTGTGATTTTATAAAGCTTTTCTCAATAAAGTCAGCCAATAAATGTCTATTTATTTGTTGTGCTTAACAAATTGAGAAACATGAAAGATTTCCCAGTTTAGCACCATCATCTTCCACTTTCAAGACTTCAAGAATTTCAAGACTTCTCTTTTTGACATTGCTTTAAGGCAAGTAATAATTACCTTCTTTTCCACAGATCTATCCCATAAGGAATGCTCTTTGCCTCTGAAATAACTGAGAGGATGAATGTTTCAACCTGAACCTACAGACTTCTCTTTACTCAAGTGCATATCCATTTAATTAAGTGGAATTCTTATTTTAGGCAGCAACCTTATACAAACTTCTTGTTATATTTTCCCTCTAATTTCTTTGACTTGTTTTCACCAAGACAATGTGAATCAATGGAAATGCTTGTTGTTCAACTTTAACCTAGAAAATAGGCTCCTCTACTGGTAAATTCAGTAGCAATGTATACTCATGTCACATGGAAGCTGCATATACACCCATACTCTGTATATTGATTTCTGTGTGGAATTGTACATAGAACTGATTCTTTCAGGGTTTTTTATGTGAATAAGAGAGTTTGAAAAAAGAGTAAAATTAGGAGAGAAAGTCAGTAAGTTAACCTGAATATTGAGGTGGTGGCAAATATGAAGAGTATAGAACAACTAGAACATATGGAGCAATTGCAATTATTATGTTCAAAATTCTATATTTAATTTTTTTTTATAATAACAATGTTGATGCAGCCTTTGAGTATTTCCCTGGGACTGATTACCTGCCAGAGGGAATAGTCTTCTGTTGAGCACTGAGTCAATGGAGCTTTCTAGCCAATCATTAAGTCCCAAGAAATGCCCTATAGCTCAATCACCATTATTAACAGACATTCCAAAGCTGTGAATATCTGTCAAAAAAAGCAGCTAGACGGGCCTGATCTCAGGCAGTATTGATGTGAAAGGTATTTTGTGATAAGAAATGTTATGTGGAAACTGGAATGAGGCAGTCAATGTCCATTTCCTTGGTAGTCATTTCATGCTGCAGTGGGGTGTCTGGATGTAGGTACAAAATGTATCGTGGCTGGAGGACGGAGGAGGTGATGATTGCTCTGTGCCAGGCCAAGTGGCAGCAGGTTTGCAATCACTGTCTTTAAAAGAACAGTTCAGTGGTGGAAGATGTCTGCTGGGCAGCACTAGGGAAGCTTGAGGCCTGAAAGAAGTATCTTAGCAGATGTGAGTTGAAGAACTCTTTAAAAAAAAGAATTAAAGAAGTGTGTTTTAGAGGCTACAAGTGACATAATGTTTATAGATACTGAAAAAAGTCCTATGGTTCACAAATATTGTAAACACTCTGAATCACACAACACAGAAGTTTGTTTTGAATAGCTCTACATTCTTGAATTAGCATAGATCAGACAGCCCCATTTGCATCTACCAAGTTCTGTTGCTCCTCTGTGAGCAGTGTCCTTCCCCAGTGGTATTGTCTTGCTGGATGGTTAAAATGCATTTGGTTTTAGTTACACAGCAAACACTTCATAAGCCTTTGCTCTTTTAACCAAGAACTGCAATCATTAGTATATCAATGCAGCAATGTGTGACATCCCAACCTGCATTGTGTTGACACTAAATACACTTCTGTTTTTATAAATAGTGAGCACACATCTTCTAACTAACCTGTCCCTTTTCATTAAAAAAGACGCACATACAGACTAGGACAGAAGCAGCTTGTTCTTATAATTTCATGGATTCATAGCAATTTTAACGGGAACATCTCACAAATATTGAGCACTTCTTTGTTATTGTCATCAGGTCTCAAAAAATACACTTCACACATAGCAAAGGGATCACCATCAAGAGACTTTAGTGAGCCGAGAGGTGCTGCATGAATGAAAAACAACAAGAGACTTGGTTTTATGGCTTACTGAGAAGGAATATAATTTATTGCCGTTCTATAATGTAGAAATTACCTTTATAACCTAATATTTTTCTCTTCAGTCTTCTTGTAAAACAAAAACTGTAGTAATTACATGGGTTGGATTTGAGGCAGGCAGTAACAGCAACCACATTTGGAGTGGATTTCATGAAATCCAGAGAGTTCTTGTAGCTTCAGCTTAATTCAAATGATATCCAGAAAAAAAATCAGATAAATGTAGCAGGTAAATAGAGTACTTGCAAATAAATATACAAGAGGAAATACATGTATAGTGCAAATGTCTTCAGTATACAGCACTGGAAAAAAGTGTCAACATGTCTAAAGCAGCTTCCAGCAGTGTAGCTAAAAAATGAGCTGTGCCCTCGGGTTTTGTTGCACAGCTACTGTTCTGATCCTGAACAAGGAAAGATGACAGCCAGTTTCTCTTTGGCAAAACTGATGTTACTTTTGAATTGTAGCAGTATTGTAAGTACCTGTGAACAAGGTATGTTTCTGCTTGTTATAAATTAGACTGACACGGAATTTAGATCTGGAATGATTGACTGGGTGTCTGAGGATTACTGCAGCTGACAAAGTAGGCTCTGCAGATCATTGCAAACTTGTGCCAACAAAATCTTTATCTTGTGAAGAAAACTAAAAAAAAGAAAAAGAAAAAAAAAGGCTACACAGGATCAAAAAATTGGAACTGCTTTTGTATCCTTCCAGCTGAAAAGCAAACCACCTTTGTTCCCATGAGTTCAACTTTTCAAGACAGAAAGGAAGCCTTTCTAAACAGGCCTAAAATAGCATTAAAAATTGTCAAGGTTAAAGTGAGTATAATAGGCTGTATACTCTGCCTGAACGTAGAGAAGCTGTGCTTAGATACAGAAGAGGACACATAGGAGAGAAAATTTTCTGATCTTCTGCTGTTTGATTCTGGCATACATTAGACCAGCTGAGGAGCTGATCTAACCAATACCTCTTCTAAAACTCCTCAGCAACTGAGATAAAGAGGTAGACAAGTTTAGCCTACAATGTGCATTCTTCAGGCCCAGAACATCCATGGATGGAAGGCAGAATAAGAAATCAAATTGATGAGTCAAAGTCTGACAGTTTCAGCACTAATAACCCTCAAGGGCTATAGAAGTGAGCTGTAAACCTCAGAAGTGAAGAATTTGCTCTTCACAGAAATGTAAATTCGCTGTATTACTTAACTAACAAAATATTTTAGCCACCATGTATTTTGCATGTCTTCCAAAATGTTCTGTCAAGCAACCAAAATCAAAAGTTCTTGCTGAAAATTAGACCTTTTTAGTGTGCTTCCCTGATAATAAGCTTTAATGATGTCTCCCTGTATCACTGTCACAACATGCCCATCAGGAACTTGATGTATTTTGAGTCTTACATATAGTACTAATATATAGATGCAGGAACTTTCGGATTTATGAATAAGAAAATTTCACTTGACAGTTCCATTTTAAAAGGATACTAACTGTTAAAAAGATCCTCAGCATTTTAAATGGCTAAGTCACGAGACTGATGAAATAAGAGGTACAAAGTAATAACGGTCAGAGTTCTGTGATACCTTTTTAATTCTAAAAATCACCTGTTATCAGTGTCAGGTGATACTGTCACCAGTTGTCAGGTGGCTATCAGATTCACTTATGTGACTGTATGCCTGGCCAAGAGGATCAGATGTGCTTGCCAAAGGTTAAACATCCACAGACCAACTGAGTATCTACTAAATTCAGCAACTGTCTTCTCACTGATTTAAAATGAAAACGGTACTGAGTGATTTTGCTCAAGAGATGCTGAATAATCACAGCTTACATGAAACCACCAGATGTCTGAGTGGTCAGTACATCTGAAAACCAGGTCACATATTTGAAAGCCCAATAATGAATTCAGAAACTAAATTTAGGCCCATATGTTGGAAAGCTGTTGACGTGCACAAATACACACACAGGTTCCAGACCGCGCTTTTAGGCAGATGGTAGCAACTGTCCCTTCTTGACTGCACTTGACAGCCAACTGTAAAGAGCAGTGCTAAAGCTGGCTCCAAAGGGATTTGCTTCTCTGTCCTTTAGCATGATAGCCAGCGAGGAGAAATAACCTATCATGTATGCTGACAGATGGGTCAAAAATCCATGAAGATTTCAAGGTGGAAGAGCAAATGACATTACTTATGTTTTCTTTCTAGACAGCATTCTGATGCTAACAGCATTCATCATTGGTATTTCTGATCACAATGCAACTCTGTTACACCTACATAAATGCAGTATCTATCTAGAACATCTGTCTAGGTATTCTGTTATACTATCTTGAATGAAAGGGTGTCAATCTAATTTCATTGCTCTTTGCATAAAGCCAATATTAAACTGAAAAGTTAATGCTTTGAGTAAATAATGTGTAGCAGAACATCTTTAATATTTTTTGTGGTTTTATAACATATATTTGCATAAAGGTTTTTTTATTATTGTGAAAGTGCAGTGATCCCACAGGTGGATAAATAATAGCACAAATAAAAGGATTTTAACTGCAATGTGAAATGCACATCAGGGAGTTTTAGGAAGTGATGCAAAAAGATGCTGACAGCAGACTCTTGTGGTACCTTTTTGTTGTAGTGTTTACTTAAATCAGCAGATTATCTCTAACCTGCTAAATATAATCTAATGCTAATAACATATTTAGGATATCTGTTCCCTAAAACATGTATTTTGGAGATTATTGCAGAGTACAGTAAGTTTTATCACAAGATGCTGGTATCCGAGAGTACAGTTTCAGAATGGATTGTTTAACCCGTAATTGATATAGGCAAGTAATTTAGGAGTAAAATGTAAAGAAGCTCTAAAAGGAATATTTCAGTGTAATATGGAAATGATACACACACACACATATATAGGGCCAGTTGTAACAGAATACTTGGTAAAAGGACAACTCACAATTTTCTTGTGTGTGTGTGTGAATTAGTCTGTCATTCACTCCCACACACCCAACAAAAAGCTGGCCTCTTTAAAGTCAATTTTGTCATTTCTATACACCTTGAACGCTTAAATAGGATTTTCCAGTTTAACAAATTCTCCCTGTGAATTTAGGGATTGATTTTCTTTAAAAAGAAAAAAATAACAAAATTTAAAAGGAAATTGCTCATAATTTCTATGCAAACTAGAACAATTGAAGTGAGCCTTGATAATATGATGAACAAAGAGATAATTTAGATGTCTGAACAATAGGATCACTTTCCTACATAAACAATGCAAATATTTCAACACATAAAATGACCATAAGTGAAAAAGAGCAGATATCTCATAATACCCAATTATCTCACTTGTTTCTGTCATAATGTTTAGCTCAAGTTAACAAAAAAAAAAAAGACAACACAAAAACATTTGCACAGCAAGATCAGAAATAGATCCATGTAAAGCCTCAGCCTGGGTCCAGTTTTCAGTCTTTTTATCTCATTGCACAGGATTTTTTTAGTATTAGGTCTGTTGACTATCATTAATTAGTTATTGATTGCTGTATGCATAGTCTTGACTCCTTATTATTAACAGGAATATTACCATTAAAGTCAGTGGAGTGAAGATTTCACTCTAAGGTTCAAGATTTTATAAGTTTCTTCTCATTGAGATGTTCTTTATAGGACATAATATTCCATTTTTTTCAGTGGGGTAATTTTATAATGCAAGTGTTCTTCATAATGAAAGAAAACCCAAAATCTAACATTAAAGGCTAAAGAAGAAAACAGGAAAAGTTAAAGACAAAAATACAAAGGCCATATTCTGATACTTATTATATAAGAAAATGTAGAAATATTTAAGCAAATAATGTTTCCACGTACAATACAGCTTTAAATTCCTGTGCATCATGTTCCTGAAAATGCATTCGGCCAGCTCTCAGTCTCTCTTTGCATCAGTCCATGGAAGCCCAAGGGAGGCACGTTCTGCTGGCGCAGGGGTAAGGAGAGCTCTTTGGCACATATGCTCAGGGAAGCTGCCTGCACTGCTAGGGAAAGCAAGAAAAATCAGCAGTGTATTCAACAACTCTTGTTTCCACCTTCCTGCCTCCATCCATCCTAAGCATCTTCTCTGTGCCCTGTGTAAGAGGATGAGGGCTCCTTCTCACGGACTTCATGACCTTTCACTAAATACAGCTGGAATTTTCTGGGACAAGAGAAGGGTCATCTGTATACCATGTACAGATACAATTTTCTTGGCAACTGACATACAGCTGTGGAGCTGATTCCCTGAGGAATCTCAACTCCTTAAGAATAAACTGTAAAATCCCTTATTTTCATCTGCTTGTTCAATAATAATAACAATAGCAGCAACAACAAAGCCATCCCTCCTAGGACACAAGGAGAAACTACAGATCCTTTACTGTGGTTACACTGAGAACTTGTAAAGGTGTTTTGATACCATGGTGATGAACACAGCATAAATGCCAAGATAGACGATGGATCCAGCTGGCACCTCTCCCACCTCCCCCACATTCATGGTGTTCACCACAACAGGTTTATGATTTTGTCCTAAAAATCTGTTGAGTCCTGTTGGTCTTTAGGAATTTACTTGCAGAAATCACAAAATGCTCTCTTTACTTTGGTTTAGTCTAGACTGCATAAGAGGTGCATGATTTTTTTCAGAAATGACACCCATATGATAGATCATTCTCTTGAAAAAACCCCAACTCCTCTAAAACCCTATCTGATAAATAAATGTGAGCTCTCCTTGGGAAAAAATTATTTACCTGTCTGGTCAGTCAGTTTAGGAAAGTTTTACCCAGGATAGTATTATCATATTTGTTCAGGTGAGATTCATTGTTCAGAAGCTCAAACAGAAAATCCTCTAAGTTAACTTCTATCTTGTACTTCTTCTGTTTACAAAGGGTTTATTTAAGAATGAGGGGTTTGATTTTTTATCTAGAAGATGAGATAAATTGTTGCTAGACTAGATTATGTAAGAACCCAGAAATACTACAATTCTCTTTTCTTACAGGAAAAGTGTGAAAAAAATAGCAGTCTCATTGATTCACTAAATCTTTCTCAAGATATTTACTAAGTTTTTAATAGTAAACACTGCTATTTTAAATTTACAGTTTTTTCCAGTTCCACTGTACAAGAATGCCACTGTGCTTTACACTACTTTGTGCCCTTTCTGATAGCTTCATTATAAGTCAAAGGCTGAGTGGGTATGGACAAGGCACAAATCTTTCAGGTGCAGTAGAACAAAGTATTCTTAGGAGTAAGTAGAAGAATTTTTATTGCAAGGAAAGCAGACATTTATAAACAAAGGTTTAAAATCTGTCATTGAGTGTATTAAAATTAAACATTAAACATTTTTCACTGCGAAATTAATTTTGAAAGTACTTTAGCAACTGAAAAATTTACATACCTGGACGCTTCCAAAACATGTACATTTCAAAAGATGAAGCACTAGGTACCGGGAGAATATTAGTAGATGAAATTCTAATGGATCTAAATGAGACCAGGGCTCCTTTCAGCCAGGGTGAATTTCATTCTTTATTTGCTTGAGTTGCAGAAATTTGATTAACCAAAGTTTATCCAGAAGCAAATTAGTGCTGAAGTGTGAACATCAGAGCTTTGAGACTACTATCATAGCCCTATGCTGGCTTTTTTTTTATCCAGAGAGTCCAATTAAGCAAACCTGGCAGAAACCCTAAAAGTATTCTCTGCTGGTTGTTAGTAAAGAATTGATCCCTCTTTTTTGAAGAGAAAGTTTACCTGTTTGCCCAATGAGGAGTTGAAGGAGAAAAAGACAGTGTAACATGAGAACTACACAGACTTCTGACTGAGAAAAGACTGGAAATTCTAGTACCAGCCTGTTTATAACATAATTATTTCTGACTGACAGGGAGGTAACAGATACTTCTTCAGGTCAAGGCTTCCCAACCTGTTCCTAGGCAAGCTTTCCATTCTTTTTCACACTAGGTGGACTTCAATTATTGTGGCACATCAAGCCCATGAACAGACCACGTGCAGATCTCTCAATCCTTTAAAATGCGTAGTGGGAGGGTCCCTACTCCAGTTTAATAATACTGGCTTACAAAACTGCACCTGCACAGGAAAGAAATTTAGCATTATATGAACAGTTTACTCAGCCCCAAAAAATTTTGTTGGAGAAAGCTTAGGGCAGACAAAAGTTATAGTTTACTATAGTTTGCCTGAAAAGAAATATGTAAATCAACCTGGTTTTCAGTTAAGTTTGACCTTCTCTGGAGACAAATTAGTCTTGAAGGTTTCTAGAGAAGCAAATGGAATATTTGCTTTCCCACCTGCCTGTTCCAGCAAGGAATGTAATGATCTCCATCTAGGTAAGCCTGGAAATATAATAATGAATGCTATTTTGCTAGAAGTTCAGCACTGGCAAAATTCTCACCAGTTCAGAATTCTTTAATACTTTTTGCAGAAATTATCATAGAATATGCTGGCAGATAAGACTAGATTACAATTGCTTGAGAACTGATGAGTTTAAAAGGAACTGTCATAAATATTGTAGTGAAGTGCAGCTTGTTGATACAGTATTACATCACATTTTGTACATCAAATAGGCATAGTAAGATCTTCACCCATTGAATCAGATTCATCAATCACGTTTTTATATATTATATACATATTTTATATATATATATACATTATATATACATAGATATGCTTTTTCCCTAAAGTCAATTGCTCTGTTCCAAATGTCTGATTTTAAAATGTTTTTCCTTAGTGCTTGTCTTGGAGAATAAACTGAAGTGCAGATTCAGATACATTATTATATTCTTCTTAGCATGTTGAGCTCTTATGATGTTTAGAAATACTGTGGAACTGCAAAAAAGGCACAGTCAATTAATTCCTTCATTTGAATAATTAAACATTTTAAATACTCCCTCCATACCTTATGTTCAGCTCTAGATATATTATTAATAGTAGCTTGTACTGTGTGCTGCAGGAGACTGTTAGGCACATTATTCCTAACATGATTCCTAGAACCTGGGGAGGAGAACGTTTCCTGGCACTATGAATTTACCTACCCAATGACAAAGTTATCTTGTTCTAATTCAAACATGTTTCACACTGCAGTAATTACTCCATATGAATGTTGTGCTTTTATTTTAACAAAAAATTCAGCACAGTTAATTATTCCAAAAAATTGTTATGGTTGACAAACCCATCCAATTGCATTCAACAAAAATGCTAATCACACTTCACTATTTTTGAGCTGTTTCTGGTTTACCACTCATTCCAGTACCATGGTCTATAAAGTAAGACCACAGCATAAATTCAGGATCATGGGCCAGACTCTGTGTTGTCAAGTGGGTGTTGTGAAGATGTCATGGCTAGAGAGGATTTGTTACATCTCTGCATGGTGAGGGCATCCCTACAGGCAAATGGCCTCCCAGTGTCTCTGCTTGGTGGGACTGGCATTGTGCCATTTGCTCACTCTCAGGCCCCCTCTGGGACAGTGTGCAATGTCTCCACCATGCTTTTTGAATGAGCCTGACGAGGCTTCATAGCAGGAAGGTCTTAGTTCTGTGTGATTTTAAAGCTAGAGTGTCTGAAGCAGAAAAGGGTGGCACAGTTCATTTTGCAAGGACACTGGGTTAATTTGCCACAGAGCATATTTGGAAGGGTTGGATGTAGCATCTTCTCATTCGTAGCCTACTGTTGTACACAGCCTTCTGCAATTCCTTACTGTGTATTCCTGCAACCAACTGGCAAACATCAAAATGATCTTTAATGGTTCCAAGTCATCTGCAGAAGAGGCACTTGAGTTAATTTCTATATTTTGCTTGATGTACAGGGGACATATCTTTATTGTGATCATCCTGCAGCAAATGTAGGAATGGATCAATAAAACCAAGCAATATTTCCGTGAATAAAATTTTACTTCTCAATTGTTTCAAAACCAGAAGAAATTCAAAGAGTGGGAAAGCCACTTCTCTAGTGTCAATTATTCTGGATTTTTATGCTGGGACATTGGACTCTGTTACATTTGTAACAGAGATTTGAAAAATACTGGAGCGTTAAAAATTTGTAAGAACACTCTGGGAATACAGACAGTGTTTGCTGTCATTGACTTGGTTGTTATAAATAAGTACTACTGGAAGGAATCTGAAAAAATCATTGCAAACATGGTGAAGGAAGCTCGTAGTTGAAGTGAAGGGTAGTACAGAACAGGTGGATTACATTTGCCTTGTAGGGCATGCAGTCTTGTCCTCATCTATTATTAATTTTAAAAGTAGAAGCTTTGTGGTGCATGTTATGTCTTCACTCATAAATCAGCCTCTGTGTGCCTCTACCTGTGTCCAGATTTTTCATTATCTGTTTTTATCCGAGGCCTGTAAAACACTTACAGATTTTTAGACCAGGAATCTGAGGGAAGTGGAAAATGTAATTTATTGCTGAGATAATACTGTTGAAAAATGGACCCTTCTGGTTATCTAATACAATCATTAATGGGAAAAGAAAGGTCCTTGAAATTTGGAGAAACAAAAGTGCTAGACACAGCTGAAGGAGAGTCCATACTGAAACCTAAAAAAAAAATCAAGTAATATTTAATTTTCAAATCACATTTCCTGCAAATTAAAATAAGAGGTTTGTAATAGCGATAATTACCTATTCAACATCCTTCATCAGTCTCTGAACTCATTTTCTTCAGTCATTACTTGAGTGAAAAAACCCTTAAATGGGTCACTTATGGTTAAATTAATCTGCACTTTTCCCGGAGTACCTCCTTTGTTCATCTCCAGCTTTAATTACTGAAAAACATTTTGTTTTATAGAAATCTGTGGCAAAATAGATGCATCCTTCATAGTCATCCTATTTCAGGAAGTTCAGTGACTGCTATATTAGTGACATCACAGATGGTAAAGTCAATTTTAAGATCTACTTCACATGCAAAACCTGGCACACAATATGAGTGAATCCTAATGTGTAGAAGAGTTCTATGAAGAGTTTAGGGAACAAATCATTCTCCAAAGCAGCAAAGATTCTCTGAACCACCAATGCAATTTATTAGGCTGTATTTGAGGGGAAAGTAGTGGCAGAATGGGACTCAGGAAGGCCAATCAACAAGAGGATTTATTTGCCTGATTGATGTACAACTACCTTTTGCACTTCAGAAAACCTACGTGGAACCTTGTCATTTCTGTGGTGTCAAACTCCACTCTGTAGCAGAAGCTACATCTTTGCAAAGTGGTATGACAATGGTTTCTCTTTCACAGTTTTCTTGTAGTCACTCTTTTTTTTCTCAAAGTCATCTGACGCCACTGTTTCTTTATATCAGTTTGTTATATCCTGTCAGATGGTGATGTACATGTGCTTCTGAAAAATATATTTGGTTAAAATTTAGGTTAAAAAACAAAAATTTCCCTTTTCTGAAAGAGGATGAAATCTCTTTATAGAAGGAAAGAAAAAGGTATCAGTTTTTTTCAAAACACCCAAATTGCTTGTATGTCAGCTGAAATGTAAAAAGGAGTTTTTCCAGTCTGGAAAAAAAAAATGTATACTTTTAGTAAGGAAACAAAGAGATTCATCCAGTACATTTGCAACACCTTTTGGGTTAACCAATGTAACAGGAAAAGACAAATGCCCTTGTTGTATGTCTAGTTGAAAAATATCGAAGTGCTCTGATTGTTTATTGAATTTTAATACTTGAAAGATTGCTGCTTCTTTGATTTTTTTGGCAGAAATAGCAAGTGTGGTTAATGATCATCAGGGGTTTTATTTTTTCTTAGTAAAATGTCATTTATCAGCAAAGGAGAAAGGAATCTCAAAGTCATGCATACAGATACATAAACTAAATATTAATTTTTCTTCCAGGTTCCAGGTTTTGCTTATACATTAATGGAAAATCTATTTGTTTAAAATAGAAAAGTCCAACAAGTCCAAATTTGAGACCAAGTTGTGAAATAAAAGCTTTTAAACCTAGATTTTCTTCTTAGACCAGGTCAGTGTATACCTGAAACCCATAGTACTCTAAAAGCATGCAGATATATATGTGTATATATATACTAAATAGTTTCTTCAAATCTATTTATATTCCTAATTCCTTTCCATTTGTAACTGGACAGGTCTTGATGAGCACCAGGAATCATAATCTTTAGATAGAGGGCAAATGCTGCACAATTCTGACAGAAAAATTCTGGAGAACAGTTAAGTCAGGAAGTTCTTAGATAGTTCAAGATGAGGTGGCAGTCAATCACAAATATTCTGCATCATTTTGGAAATGCACACTTCAACTAAAACCCTGATTTTTTTCACTCAGCTCCAGCCCTGATGGACTCCTAGGCAATTTTTCGGTGTCTAGCAGTTTCAATACAAACCCATGACCCAAATAACCATGATTTTTCAGGAATAGACACTGAATGTGTCAAAGATAAGCACCAGATCAAAGAATTCCTCCTAGTCTGGCTCTCTCATTCACTGGAGTCTTTACTAGTCACGACTTTCAAATTTGCTGGTAGCCCAGCTCTCAATCATTCAATGAAAGGTGCAAGTTCTCAGCGTAACTGAAAAAGAAATCTCAGGACAGGGAATTCTAAAATCAGAGGCACCCTGAATAAAGTAGAATTCTTCAATATTTGGGAGCACAGAAAATGAACAAGACATCTTAAAAAATGAGCAGTAGCTCCAGATAGAACCTGTATCTGTGTCAGAAACTGGAATTCAGTGTGCAAAACAAATTGAGTTAAATAGTGTATTTAACTCATTACATCAACTTTTATATCTCTCATAGTTACAGTGATTCAAGGAATATATTACAGGTTTCTTGAACAAATGAAGCCTGCCCACACTAAATGAGTCAGATAAAAATCAATTACACTGTGGATTTTTAGCTGTGGAAATAATCAATGTCATCATTGCTCCCTTCCTAGCAACAAAATATTGGTCCTAATCAACCTATCCTTTTAAGCTGGTTTGTGCTAAACATTTTTAACATTTTTGGTATTATTTTGTGGGCCCTTTGAAAATTGAAAGCCATTTGGTATCAAGGCCGAATATTATCAGAGCCTTTTTTTTAACATTTCTAGCACTCTTCAGTGCAGTAATTCATTTTTATTGTAGTAATTCTTTTTTGTTTGTATTGAACATCAGACCTTAAGTTTTATCATATTCTGTAATGTTTTAGGCTCAGATTGCTAAATTTACCTATAATGGTGTAGCCATCCTGGAGTCTCACTCTCAGCAATGGAGCAGGATGTAAGAGTGTACTCGTATGAGATACTGCTGTAAGTTTGCAGAACTTACTGATTTTTATCCATTAGCTGTTCTTGGGGAAGGAGAGGAGCTGTATCCTATGCCAAACCTTCCAAAATGTTACATCTGCTGTGAATGGTGTCCCGTTCAAGGACTTAAAGGGAGAAGAGATTCATGAAAAACAGACAATACATTGTATGCACCATTTATTTTCAGCATGAGTAAACTGATATTCTTTCTAAACAAATACAATTATGTGTGATCCTTTTTCTATCACCAGGTTTTATCAATTTCCATTATTTTGTCTAACTTATCCCTCAAGGACTCATATCTATCAGCAGGCACTGAAAACAGATGTTGATACTGCTGTGTATGTTGTTTACACCTCCAACTTTCATTGGATTCCCTGAATTCCAGATGGCACACAGTCATTCTATTCTATATATAAGATTAAAATGGTTTCGTTTCAAATCTGCATATCTGTCTGTGCTTTGTAATTTTAATTCCAATGTCTAGAGTAACCTTGTTATGTCCTTTTCACCTTTTGTACTCTTCCAGTTTTGCTGTCATTTGCTGAGATTAGAAAAAAGATTCCCCTTCTTCAACCACTGCTTTGACTATTTTGCTCTTTATTTGAATTGCTCAATAGAGGTAGTAAATTTTAGAATAATTTACTTGTTTTATTAGTATTATATCTGGATTTCTCAAGGTGCATAGAGTCTTACTTTAAACTGCAGTAAAAAATAAAGTAGCATGTCTATTACTGGATTTTGCAGAACTTCCAAGAACTGTAAGTGTTGGCAGCATGATCTAAAGCACGCTCAAGTTAAGTCTTACAAGATCTGGACTCCACAGATCTGCACTATTCTATTCACAGTCCTTACTAAGCTAAACCTTATATAAGAATTTTATTTTCAATGCCTACATTTCCCACTTTTAATCTCTTATTTTCAATATACTGCATGCCCTCCCAGAATGGTACATTTCCCTCTGTATGCTCACACTAACTTTATAAAATTAGTAAAAATCTCAATTTACACTCTATAAATAAGAGGAGACACGTGCTACTGTAAAATATTTATTCAGTGCCATTATATTCATGACACTTTTTATAACAAATCAAGTCCTATGACAAAATTCTGATGCTGTATCTAGGTCTCATTTGGAATGAGTCCATGAAAATCTATAATTAAACCAACATAGATCAGTAGTAACTTTGAACGACTTAGTCATAGTAAAATGAGTTTAGCTGTATAGCGTTTGGTCCATGAGCTTGGCTTCAAAAATGCATACTTCAAATTTGGCAGAGTAAAGGAAGCAGGAGAGAGCTGAAATCCCTCTCCTGAACACACAGTCCTGATTCTCAGTTCTCACGTTTATAAGCAAATGTTCCTTTATTTCTGCAGATGAAAACACTTCTGCACTCAGGCTGTAAAATCACAAGAAAATGTGTTTAAATTACAAAATTAAAATTTCTCATGGCCTCCTCATTACAGTAGTAATGCTCAAGGTGATCTAAGATGAAAGGATTTCATTTGAAGAGGAGGCAACATAGGCAGGCTGCACTCACCATCATAATCACCTAGAAAGAGCTGAGCACCCTGAGGCTCATCCATGACCCATTCTGCAAAGACACCAAACACAGTACTGACAACAGAGTTTTGTAGAGGAGAGCACCCTATACATGTCTAGAAAAAAAGAGCTATGAAATTACAGATTTAGATAAATCTAGAAGATCTTACGATCCACATCTCTGCCAGGTCTGATTCAATCTTTCAGACATGCATAACTTGACAAGAAACATGGTTGCCTTTAGCAACACATCCAGGTTAAGTAAGACAAAGGTAATTCAGTTGCTGGTAACAATCTCATGTCCTTGTGCTCCAGAACCACACTATGCTGCCTTGCCAAAACAATCTACATTTTTTGGCCTGCTCTTGATGTTATTTCACTTGCAAAATTAATCCTGAGTTTAGCTGAAGTCATGCAGCAGTCATATATTCTGGTTTATGGCTGCTCAGCCCTATTAAGCAGATGAGAAGAAAATGGAAAAGAAAAATAAAAGGTAAAAAATGTCTTTGCATGACTGAGCCAATTGTTTTTATATTAGCATGAGCAGTTCTACTACGAGACTGTGATCACCTCTTCCTATGATGGTGTTGGGATATTTAGATAGGCTGCACCTGAGACTTAAAAATGCACTTTAGTTTTTATTTGCTTAATATACCACACGCTGCCTCAAAAGAGGTGAATTGACAAAAACTACTTAATAAAAAAGACTTCCCCTAGCACTTTCCATCTAATGATCATCAAGCAGTTTACAAGGAGGACTGCAGAAGCTGTCTTCACTTGTGGATAACAATACCCACATTTTACAGATGGAAAAACCATCTAGCCATAGGAATGCATTTTAGTTGACAGCATTAACCTCATCTAGCACTTTGCTGCAGATTTCACACGATGAATAGGAGCACTCAGAGCTCTGCATGTTGCACCACGCAGAATAGCGGGGTCCTGGCTGTTCAACTGGGAAACTGCAACCGTATTGTTGTTCCTGTATGGCTGGGTCAAAAAGGGATTCTAGGTCAGAAGAGATGAAGAAAACAGTGCCTTGTAAGGGTCACCCATATATTTCAGTCATCACCTCACTGTGTCGCTTGGTTCTGACAGAAACAGGAGCCGCATGGGCCCTGGTCTGTGCCCGCCACAGTGCCCAGCCATGGGCAGGACAGACCGGGCTGGGGACACTGACAGCAGGGAGACGCTGGGCCTTTGCTTTTTCTGCATAATTTTGCCTTTTCTTTTTTCAGATAGTAGTTGCTGGTGACACCTAAATTCGGGAGCACGTTTAAACGCTGAGGAAACCTGACCAGAGGAACAACCCATGAAGGAACAGAGGAAGGCTGCCAATGCTTTTAGACGACACCGGGTCGCTTCAGTTGGCAGGTTAGGAACGAGCTGAAAATGAGGTAATCTATTACTTTATTATAATTCATTTAAAAGCCAGCACATCTTCGAGGCAGGTTCCACCCGAAGCCGCCCCCCGCACATGGCGGGACCGGGAGCCGCCCCGCAGCACCCCCCGTTCGCAGGGCTGCCCCAGGGGAGCCGCTCGCCCCAGACCCGCCCGACCCCCGCCGCCCTCACCCCAGCCCCCAGCCCCCAGCCTCCACCGCGGCCGCAGCGGCCGGGCCCGCGGGGCCTCCCGCCCGCGCCAGGCGCCGCCCCCGGCGGAGGCGGTGCCGCCCCCTCGGCGGCCGGGCCCGGCGGTGGCAACGGCCGCGCGGGCCGGGACGATGGCGGCGGCGGGGAATGTGTTCCTGAGAGCTCGCGGCAGGACTCTGACCGCCTTCCGCCCAGGTATGGGGGGCGCTGGCCGAGCCGCGCCATCGCCTGCGGGCTCTTCCCCGCCGCGCTGCCGGGCGGGAGGGGCGTCCGGAGGGAGGCCCGGGGCTTCCCCGGCGGCGGGAGGAGCTGCTGCCGGGGAGGGGGAGGCGTGGAGTGCCGGGGCCGGGGCCGGGGCCGGGGCCGTCTGCTGGCGCCGGGGAGCCCGTGGTGGGGAGCGGGGCTCTGGAGGCACTGGGCGGCCGCAGCGCGGACGGGTGCGGGGCTGTGGCCGCCCCGCTGCCCCCGCTGTGCCGGGGCGCGCCCGGAGCCGCCCAAGTTTATCCCCACGCTCGGGCTCCCATAAAGATGCCAGCAGTGTCCAACACTGGATTCGTTTTAAAATGCTTGTCCGTGCTGCTGAACCTGGTGTCCATAGCCTGTGAAACTGTTGGCGCCAGCACTGTGCTGTCCTGTGTTGGTACCTGTAGGGTGACCTAACAGGTTACCGCTGGGTCACTGTTCATGGTGCTCAAACGAAAGGCAGCCGTAGGGTGGTTCACAAGTAGGTAAGATGCTGCTTTCCCTGGGGTGCTCAGCCTCGCTCAGGGTGAGGGTCAGCAGCGCAGGTGCTCCCCTGGCCCTGCCCCGCTGTGCAGAAGCAGCACTGCAAACCCTGGGCTGCAGCCAGCCAAGGCGGACGTGCTTCCACACCTGCCAGGTGGGTAAGGGAACGAGGCCAAAGCGAAGGCGGCAGCCGCCTGTGACTGCTGGGTTTTGCCAGTGGCTGGACACAGAGGAGCGGATTGAACGCGTTGAACATCTCAGTGTATGCACCTGTTTGTAAAATTCCTCCAAGGATGGAGGTTCTACAGTGTGCTGAGGGTGTTCAGCGGCACAGCGAGCTCTGTGTTAAGAAATCATTTCCTGTGGCCACGCGTGGAAGGTCTTTTATTTATCTGTATTTATGAATTCCAAATTGTATTGGTTTGGTGAGGTCAGCAAGGCTATTAAGTCCCAGCAATTCTGTGGTCTTTTCTTGGGTTGCACTGGAAATATTTGGCTTTGCTTGTTGCCAAATAAAGAAAAATCACCAACTCAGAGCATGTGAAGTATATGTATACAGTCATTCTGGCAACCTATTAATTGCAGATGGTTTGGTTGGTTTGGAACAGAATGCCTAGCATTTGCTGAGGGGACAGATGGCAGACAAGCCATCTAGTTACATCAACTGTATAGCGAAATTTTGACAAAAGGAGTGTTCAACAGCAGTGTAAAATTTTCTCAATAAAAGCTTTATCTAAGTACTTCTTGAACATTTACTTAAACATGGCATTTGGGAATCTGTTTTCCAGGTGTGCTTCTTTCTCCTGAAGTGTCCTTGTTTGAAATTCTTTAAATATTAATTAAGACTTTTCTACCGGTTGGTTGTTTTTAATCTTGTTCAGGATTCGTTAGGCTATCATAGTCCAGCTACCATCTTCGGGTGCAATACTTTTTGTAAATAATTTACTTGGCCTTTTCTCAAGAGGCTAAAGTGCAACACAACATTTTAATAACTGAATAATTGGGGGAAAAGAGAACCAAGGGCTGTTAAAACTGAGGCAAATGTTCATGCAGTGTAAGATGAACATCAGTTCTCTGTATTTTGTTGCTTTCCTCAATCTTTGGGTTTCACTCCTGTTAAACATGTATCCACATAAAGCATTTACTGCCACTGCTATGGCTTGTCACACTGTTTCTTTTTAAAATTTGAAAGCCACTATTGAGAGCTAAATTTCCTTTTTTTCTTACTACCCTTTCTGCAAAGTCCCTCTTCCACACCCTCTTCCCTAATAGTAATTTGTTTAGTCTGCTTTTTGCTTAATGAGGAGGTTTTACCTGTAACCTGCTGTAATCTGCCCTTGGTATGGAACATGTGAATGAGAATCTGGAGGTGAGGGATTGAAATTATCCATATAATCAATGAGGCACAGTAGTAAACAGTGTATAAATACCCTACCTTATTGGCAAGAGACCTTTATATGCTTTGGCTTTACTTTTTAAAATCAATTATCTCCCTTTTCTACTCATGTGAAATTTTGCTTCAGCTGTCTACTCCTTCTATTCGTATTTTAGTGAAGAAACAGGACCATATGTTTGGGTGAGTGCTGTCTTCACCACTTCTCTCCAGAAGTCAGGGGGTTATTTTGTTTTGATTTATTATATATATTTTTTTTGGTCCCAAGTATGTCAGTAGCATGCTGTGCAAAGAATTTCTGTGAAAGTGGTAGAACACTTTTTTCAAGTAACTAAACAAGTGATACTCCTGTCAGTTTAACTGGTTGAGAAGTGTCTGTTTGAACCTGTCTTTTGCTAGTTTTAGTTGATGGTTCCAAAACCTTTATCTGGTACAGGCGAATCACCAGTATTGCATCCTCACAATCTCAGTTCCATGTGTGATTTAACGTTTCTCTGTCATGCCTCCCTCACCAATCTTTTACATATTCTCAAAGTTTATTCAGTTGCTTCTCATATTTTCATTTTGCTCTGTTCTCTATTCCTTTCCAATCTCTGATCTTTTGCCATTTTTGAATGTTGAGGTGACTTCTTGGTAGTACTTGCTAGAATTCACATGAAGTTGGTGGTGTTTTACCCATGTGCACTATCCTGTACTTTTTTGCATGAAGTTCATCCTTTTTTGAACAGTCACTGAATAGGAAGTCTCTTCTCAGTTCTTCACAACCAGGCCTGATTCTCATGCTGCCAAATGGCTTAATTTTAGCAAATTCCACTTCCTCTCTTCAGTTGCTGTGACAGATTGTTTTGAGTTTGTTGAACAGTATATAGGTCCCAGTGCAGATCCAGGGGGGGGCCTGTGTGTCTTGTCCATTTCTGTTTCTCTTACTAGTTTTCTGTGCATGCAAGGACTTCCTTTCATATTTCCAGACAGCTTGGCTTCATTAAGAATCTTTGGCAAGTAACTGTTAGATGTGTCTTGGAGATGGGATCAAGTGGATTTCCCTTGTCCCTGTAGAAGCTGTTGATTACTCTTTCTGAAGAATCAGTAAACACAGTGGCTACTGTCTTGGTTAGCATTTCCATCACTTGTCTGTACAGATGCTACTTTTGCAGTCAGCTCAGGAAACCCTTTTAAATGTTGGTGTAATAGTGACCACCTCCGTGTTCCTTTGGAGCAAGGGCAGTTTTAAGGATGAAGTAACTCCCCAGAGGTTCACTGGTTTTCACTTTTGAGGAGTTCTATGGATGCCGCCTAATTGCATCCATAGAATCCCACCACATAGCACTAAACCACCTGAGTGGTTTTTTTAGTGCTATGTCTATTTGTTGAATCATCTACTGGTATTTTGCTTTGAGACAGATCTGATGTGCTGTCAGGAAGAATTCTCACATTAGATCTTCACAAGTTCCCTCACAATACCTGTAGATGCAAAAATGTACCTTATTTTTCTTCTTTTCAGCCTTTATTTTTGGATGCATCTTGCATGTCTGGAACATCTGCTAACCCTAGTGAGCATCTGGTGGGCTACCTGCTCCTAATTCCCCTACAAAGTGCTTTTTTAGTTGTCAGATTTATGCTGTTTCCAGTTATTCACTTCTTTTAGCTTGACTTCTTGGACTTTAGTATCTAACCATCCAGTGTATAAAATCTTTCTGTTCTTTTTATTTGGATGCTTTAGCTTCTCAAAGGATGCTGTCCTGCTCGTACTAGCCTCCTTATGGCTGTTACTTAAGTAATTTAGACAATCTGGATTCTTTCTGGTCTTTCTGAAGTTCTTAGTAAATGCTGTGCATATGGTCTGAGCCTCTGGGATAGTGTCTTTGAATAGTTTCCGTGCTGCCTTCAAGGATTTTTGCACTTTTAAAAAGCATCATAATTATATATAATTCGCCTCTCTTTGAAATTAAATACAACCGCAGTTGATTTCTTGCTTTCAGAGGAGTGTTGGATCTTGGCACATTATGATTACTGTTCTAGAGCTCTTCAACAGTAATATTTTTGAGCACTGATCAGAACTGCTTCCCAGTTTGCATATTCCATTCCCAATACTGTCTCCAACTCTCATATGAATTAGGGAAATTTTTACGTGGGTTTTGAGAAACTTTCTGTGACTTCACCTTGTCATTATGCAAACCACCCCCCTTCACACCTACAGTTCTGGGCTGTAAAGTTTTTGTAATGAGTTTACATGTTAAATTTGGGGGTGGGCATAAGGCATGACTAGAATTTAGATTCTGTAGCCCTCAGTACAAATAAACTGTGTCTGAGGGGGCATTTCTTACCTTGATAGTTATCTAAGAAGTTTAGAAGTATGTCTTTTGAAAACAGTAGCACTGTCTCATTTATTTGAGAAACCATATTCTGTCATTTAGTGTTTCTACTGACAGTATTTCTGTAGTACATAATTCTGGAATAATTACTCTTTAAAATGTTTTATTTTCTCTCTGAAAATGTATTTTGATACCTGTTTTGAAGGGGTTTTTCCCCTGGCACATAAAATTGCACCTTTCATGGCAGGTTGCCTTGGTCATTCAGCAGAACCTTCAGTAGTCTTATCTTTGGTAGACTCTTGGGTACACATGGAAAAGGAGCTGAAAAAAATGCACATTTCTTCAGACTGAAATCTTTTGTATTTAGACATACAGAAATAATGAGTTTTCCAAGCTGTATCTATTGATAATATTTTAATATATAACAAGGAATTATTAAGAATGTAGTGCAATTCCTTTATTGGTTTTGAAGCTATTTCAGGACTGAGAGTAATGAAAACAAATTGTTGCTGTTTGTGTTGTCTATGATGTATACATACTGACTTCACTTAAGAGATTCCATTTTCCTTCCCGCATAGAGCTTCTTTGGAAGCACAACCAAGGTTGTGCTTCCCTTTCACTTTCACCCAGAAAAAGTCACAGGCACACTTTGTAGGCAAAGATAACTCAGGGCAGGGAACCATGTTCCTATTTCTGCTGTGCTCTGATTTTCAGAGAAGTGATATGGATTCTCCTGTCAAACCCAATGTGACAATGAGGGCATTTTTGTGTTTGTTACTGCCCATGGTGGACTGAGCAGGCACTTGGAGATGTGTCCATGTCCAAACTCCTCTGACACAGTAGTGTCTAAAGAGGGACTATGGACAGGAATAACTTTCCATAACTAAATTGTTTCCATTAAATGCTGCAGAGTGTAGAGGACGAAAAACACCAATATACTGTTGAACCCAATCAGTGTACTTATAAAAAATCCCACCACAGAAATACTGGAAATCCCACCCATACCACTTGCCTGACAGAGGCCAGTGGTTTTTTTGAGCAATCTCAATAGATGTGTGTTTGTGGTCCTTGGAGATGGGGAAAGAAAAGAAAGGAGAAACTAGGAAAAGAAAAAAGGGGAGAAAAAAAGGCACAGCAAGACATTAGCTATTGTCCTTTAGAAGTTGGGATATTCGGCTGAAATCCCACCTAAGTCCTTGAGGTGTCTTTTTGCCTGTGATCACAATACATGGCTGAGGTTTTCTCTGGTGAATTGCTGCTGACTACTTCGGTCCTTCACAGAATTAATCCTTAGATAAAATTAGAAGCTGGCACAATTTTTCAGCCAATGCTGCTAAAAATACATTACATTGATCCTCTATCTGTACTTTGGTATGCATGGGAGCAGAAAAAGAGTAGGAAGCTATTGAAACTGAGGCATAACAACATGTTCAGAAGTTGGACTTCTGTGGCGATCAACTGTGCTTTTAAGGAGGTCTGGAAGCAATACTGATTTGAAATAGTTTTCTGTTGCTTGGTGTGTAAAAGCAGCTCCACAGACATAGTTTGTCCTTCAGAAATGGAAACCGCATGTACATCAGTTATTGGAGAAGTCTGTCAACTTTTTTCTGCAATTGTGTTTTCTTTTTGTTACGGTAAATTCTGAAAGTTGCAAACAGCTTCAATGTCTATAGGGATGAAGAGCCAGTTTTCAGGCATTCTCAGCTTCATTCAATTTTGTGATGGGAGAAGGCAGAAAAAATTATTAATTGAATCCTAATGTTCTATTGCTTTACCTAGCATGCACTTTGTCTGATACAACTACATAGCTCATCTAAAGGCTTAAAAATTGAAGCTCCTAGTGAGAAGGATGCTTTTATTGTTGTTCCCACAGAAGTCATTTGCTACATTTGAAGGGATGATAGCCATTGTACATGTTATTTAATTGAAACCTTATGAAGTAGCATCTGGGACCTGGATCATGACTAGAGGATTGCTGCAAAAGCAGCTGTTGGCCCTCCCACCACTCGTGCCCAGTGGTGTTTTTTAGTTCCCCTCTGCCAGACTTTGGCAGACCCCCAGCATGGGAGCAGAATGATTTTGCTGAGCACTGTTCTTGAGATCCAGTGAAAAGACCAAAGGGTTCAAACAGGGGTTTGTGGTGCCTGTCTTACGGGGCAGACAGGGTTCGTTTGCACTGCCACTGTACCTGTTTTGTGGTTGCCAACAAGCAGCTGGTGAGGGAGAAAAGGAGGGTATAGAATAATGATCTGAACAGGGTCCATTGATAAACCATTTAATTGTAAGGCAGGAGACTTCTGGATCCGTCTGTGGTAGTGGAAGATGCTTTTCCTATCTGTTTCTCGTTGCTACCCTCTTACCGTATTGGTTTGTTGGAAGAGCATTCGTGCAGGCCTAGTCCTGTGGTTTTCAGCAGAATTAGTGCAATTGCACTGGTAGCAACACTTGAAACTTTAGCTGGACTGGTGTTATGGCTTACACGGATAAGGAAAAACTTGCAAAAACAACTCTGAAGACAGACCAGTGAGGGCACTTCAGAGTACCTCCTGGATCAGCTGAATTCAGAACAGGCTTAAGATTGGTGCCAGGTGCAAGTTTGCACTTGTGGTGTTGTATTAATACAACTCTCATCATGAGACTCAGTTTTTATATTTATAATACTTTATAGTAATTAAAGCACATCCTGATTTTAAAGAAAAAGTTAAGTTGTAAGTTTAAAAAGTGTCCTTGCATTATTTTGTTCCCATATACTTTTGTTTCATGGGAAACAAGATCAGTGAATACCAATTGATAAGTAATAAGCTAATGGAATTTGGTTTAAGTACTAGGATTATTTGTTTTTAGTGTTTTTGGTTGGAGTTATCAGATAACAAGACAAAGGTAGAAAATATTTATTCAACCTTACTGTTACTTTTGTAGCTATTTGATGAGTTATTGAATACCACAGAAACAGCTATTGACTGAATTATTTGACTAAAACCAGTTAATTAAACTAACATTTTAAGTAAATGTTATTTATGTAGCCCTGATTCCTGGCTCTCTTCTGATGTCCCTGCTTCACTTTCTTCATTTTATCTTTTTCTTTCCTAAAGGAGAATATAGCATATACCTTTGCATCATTTTCAGTTCCTTTCTTTTTTCACCTCCTATCTCCTTCCTTTTCTCCCCACTCTTCACCACCTCCACCCCTGCATCTTCTGTTTCTCCTTTCTTCTGCCATTTCTTGATTCTGTCTGTGTACTGAACTTCTCTTTTGAAATTCATCTTATCAGTCTCTCTCTCTGCCTCACATGACCATCACTCACCCACTCAAACCAGAGCATCTGTGCACAGTCTTAGAAACATTCAGGTACTTAAAACCTAGAGAGTTCCTGTATTGGCATGAATATAAGTAAGGAAAATAAAATATCCATGAAACATGTATTAGAATAACCCCTAGTCTGGCTTTCCCACCAGTTCTGCATCAGCTCTGCCTGCTCCCCAACAGTGCATTGTCTGCTTGCCAGATCTTTCTATGTTCAAGTATTATATAAAGCTCCCTGTTCCCTGGGACCTGGTTCAGCCCTGCTGCCTGTGCCAACCAGCCAGGACTGCTCCAGGTGCTCCAGCTGCCTATGGCCACCACTCACCATTCCTGGGGCTCTGAAAGGGTGACACAGTCTGTCCATACTTGAAACACAGTCTTTAAAAACAACTGCTAGCTCTTTTGTTAAAGTAGTTTCTATAAAAATAAATAAATGTAAATACATTTTACTTAGGTTACTATGGTAAAAATACTAGCTTCGGATTAAACAATACAAAACAAGTATATTTTGCTCAGCGTTGATTTAACAGTACTGTCTATAAAGTTGCTGGAAAAAGGGCAGGTGTTAGAAGTCCTGCCATATTGTTCAAAGATTTGATCTTTTTTCCCCATTTAATGAATAAATTGTGCCACTCCTCCAAACCAAGTTCCTGTTTCAGAATTTCCCTTTTTACAGTTTTGTTTTGTAGAGGTCATAAAGGGTTTCTGATGCAAGCTTCCTTGACTGATATTGTTCCCATAGCTTCCCACTTATAAAAACTGTAAGTTGCACAAACAGTGCCTTTGCTGCATCATGCAAGCTGCTTTTATGGCAGTTGTATTTTTTCATGGAAGTCATAAAAGAAAAACCTAAATTACTTTGTGGCATTCAACTAGTTCCATAAGGTTTCTCCTGCAAACTCATGGATAGATGGATCATTTCACTTCCCTGAACAGTTGTGTAACTGGAAGAGTAAATTTTTTTTCAGAATTAAAAGCCGATGAGTGGCTAGAAGTTTCTGCCTATAAAATACGTGATTATTATTTAGAATAAGTCAGTGCTGGTATATAAATAATTTTGTTTAGAAATGAAATGTTAGTTTAACTAAAGTGCAGAAGCTTTCATTTGGCAAAATGATCTGATGCCATAGCAACAGATGACAATTACAAGCAGCTTCTGGGAGTTGCCTACATTCCTTATCCCTCACTCCAGTCTATCCATATCCATGGTGCAAGAGATGAATTCTGAGCTCTGTTTTCTAACCTTCCTTGAAAGAAACACACTCCCCTTTTTGCCAAGTGTGAAGCTCCAGTTCTGGAGCTTGTGGAAGGAAGTCAAAAGTACATCCATGTGATGGACATGGTACTTCTCTACTGTTACTGGAAGACCAGTTTTGCCTCAAAATGAATTTCAGATTAGACTGACATGATATGAGAGTATATTTGTGGATTATATTTTAATTTTAAATAATTTGCTGTATCTTTTCTTTTTCGAGTCAACTATAGATGGATGTAGTAAGTGAGTTTTTAACAGCTTAAATTCTGTTTAAAATACCTCCAATGACAGTAACAGTATTAAGCCAAATACAGCTGTCAAAACTGAAATATTCAGGTTGCAAATGAATGCATATAGACAGCTGGAGCAACCACAGCATACTCATGTTTGTACTTCAATTCCAGCTTGGGACATAAGTCTAGGAAACAGGCTACCCATTTCTGTTTTAAATTTGTAGCCAGCTGTTATTTTATTTACCCAGTGTTGAGATTTTTTCTTCCAAATGTATATATGTAGTCTTACATATATCACCCTTTGTTTGTTGTACTTGGTAATACAATATTGGAGAAAGAAGTATATGTAAAATGGTAGCAGCACAGTTTCTGTCACACTCTCGGCCTACAATGACTCTACCAATGGAAGTTTGTTTCTGAGTTCTCACCTTTCTGCCATAGGTCTTGGGAGCAATTGTGGCAGCAATAAATTTGGATTTTCATTGTTGCTGCTAATTCTGGTGTTGCTGGGTTTAGTGTTTGCTGACCTTGGTCCTGTTGAGTGGCTTCAGTTCTAACTGAATGTGCTACATCCGACTTTTCTCTGAAACGATAACACCAAAAAGCATATAACTCCTTAATATGAAAAGAAAAGGTCTACTGGAACCATAAAATGTGAAACTTGTGTATGTTTTAACTTGTTAATTAAAGAAGCAATAATTGGAGTCTTAAAAGAATCAACTGAAATCTAATGTTACACACTTGTGCTGTGTTGTAGTCTTGTAATTTCCAGCACTATTTGCTGAGTTCTTCACATACTTTTCCTCTAATCAGTCTGTAATTACTATGTCGCGTAATTAGATTAATATACTTTCATTTATTACAACTACACATTAGAGGAAAATTTTGTACTTATGCCTTTATATTTGTCCTGTATGAATGAGTACAGAATTCTGTACTTACGTTAAAGCAGCATCAACCTACTGAGGTGAAGAACAATCAATTTAATGATGTGTGGAAGCTTTCATTCTCTTTTAAGCATCTCTACTGGGTTTTTTTTTCCTCTTTTGTCTTCTTAGATGCTGAGTACCAATGGAAGGGGCCCTTCTACTTCATCCAGGGAGCAGATCCTCAGTTTGGACTGATGAAAGCTTGGACGCATGGAGACACTAATAATGGAGATGATGAATGGGGAGAGGAGATTAAATTAGCAGAGCAAGCAGTGCAAGCCGTTAACAAACTAAACCCTAAACCCAAGTTCTTTGTGCTGTGTGGAGACCTTGTCCATGGAATGCCAGGTAAAGCAATTAAAATTTCCAAATTGAGGTAGTAACTCCTTTTTTTTTTATATTTCAGATTGGCAGTCAGGCTAATTTACTTGACTTTACTTCAAAATAGTCTTTCATAAGTATCATTAGTATTAGTTCCTGTTTTGGGGGAAAAAAAGTGTGATTTGTAGATGATTCTTGAGATATTATTCTGATTTCTTCATCTGACTTCCTGTAGCATTCATCTTAAGGCTGTACTCTCATTAGTTAATTGCTTTCTTTTCAGTAGGAAATTTTCTTTGAAATAAAAGTCTTTCTCCTAAACAAATTGCTTTGAGATGACAAAGAAGGGCTCTAGCCATTGGGGAAGAATAATGCCAAGAAGATAGCAAAAAATAGATACGGCTTTTTGAGTACCTAAAGTGAGTAAAGCTCAGAAAATTCTCTAGCTTTCTAGTGCTTAATAAATTCAAATATTTAAGTTTTTAAAATGCTAAAGGTAAGCGAGTTCAAGCTTTAGCAATTCTGTCCTGTGGCTGTGGGACTCTGAGCTCAATGTGTTTCTGTGTACACTGAGAGGAAGAACAACAAACCATCCAGAAAGGTGAGTTACAAGAAAGATAAGTACTTCTCTTGGAAGTGAAGTAAGTGGTGTTACCTGCTTACAAGTGGTCTGGAAAGAGGATCTAAGCACAGTGTCTCACATTTGTTAGCCCTGATAAGCAGCAGAGCTGCAGACAGCCCTGACTGTTCACTGCCAGCACCACAATCCACCCAGGGAGCCTGAAAACATCCTGTGTCTTGTGCTCCACTCTGCTTCACACTCCACCTGCACCTGAGGAGCTGCTTCCCAGCCCTTGCTCACACAGCAGGGGTTTGAGCACACTGGAGACCTTTCCCTAATTCCTTCAGTGTCCCACAATGTTAATTTTAAGACTTTAGCTGTCAAATTGATTGACAGTATTTATAGGCTTTCTTTTGATCAGAACACAGTTTTACTGAAAGAGTGGGAAAGTGTAAAAACCAACAGATTTAAGCTTGTTTGAATCTACTGTGTAACACCTCAGTAGCTTGATCATAAAGTATGCCATGATGCAGTTTTATTGGCTTCTGCGCTTCCATTATTTTGGAATCATCTGTCCTTCCTATAGCAGAGTTTTAATAAATATTTTGATTAGGACTTTTAATTTGTGTAGGTGTTCCAAATATTTTGGTTTCAGTATCCCTTGTAAGAGGAAGAAAATTCAAGACAATTAATGGCGTTATACATCCTATTGAAAAGGATCTTTCACTCAAAAAATTTAAGTAATCCAGGAAGCTGAGTTAGTTTTATTTTACCTGGATATTTCTCAAATACACATAAAACAGTGCGAAGTTCTGAGTAGTTTTGTATCTTTTGACTTGAAACAACATTATTCTAAGGGTTCTCTGTTGGCAGAGCTAAAGTGTGAACTAAAGAGCCAGCAAATCTTCTGACTTGCACTGGGTACTCAATGGCTGGATGCAGTAAATAAGTCTTGTGTGGCACTTTTTGTATTTGGTTGGGGTTTTTTTTCTAGCAGTGGTTCTCTGTAGTCATTATTGTCCCTTTTGCCAGTGTATGTCTCAGACTTGGTAATGTTTTAAATACAAACCTGTCAGGGCTTTGCAAAACATTAGCATTATTCATTTTGCTAACACTTGTGAAAGAAACGGAGTGGATTGTACTGGTGAGATCACCTACATTGTGTGATGGATGTGCTGTGCCTTGTATAAATATTTGAAGCTGCCTTGTGCAATTTCCAAGAAATTGAAAGAAAGAGCAGTTCATTACTCAGTAAACTTAAGGGTCTTTTCCAGGCTAAATGATTCTATGATTACCTCACTTGAGCCACCATTATTTTAACTTCTCTAATAATTTCTTGTTGATTGAAATTATGTTAATAGTTTTCAAGCCTGCGTTATCATGTAGTTATATAAAGTGGTTCAGGAAATGCACTATTAAAAGGAATTGTAGAATATTCAGCTGGAACAATTACTTACTTCATTATTGCCTTTGTGTTTATACAAATGGCTTGCTCTGCCATGTGTTGATAAACATACAAGTACAATTTAACCATTAAGTTGTACATAAAAGTACAATTTTACGGCCCTTTTTCTTTCTGTCTAAACAGATGACAGAGCAAACAGTGAATTGCTCTGTGCTGCAGATACCTGTGGCTTAACAGTCTTGGATTAGTTGCCTAGAAGGACAGGGTGATTATACAGCTTTTTAATCAATGCCTGTCAGTAAAAAGTGAGTGGGCAACACAGCTCTTCCTCTCTTCTCTTAAAACATTTTATCATGGACAGTAAAGTTTTTGATGGGCTGTTTTAAATCACGTACTGTAGTCATTTAGCTTAACCAGTGTTGAAGCCTTTTGCAGAGGAACTCCAAGAAATCTTAGAATTCCAGCAGCTAGAAGTGATGAACAGAATCCTGATCAGCTGGGAAGCAATCAGGCACAGCACTTGGAATCCATTACAGATGTCATTAGAGCAACGAAGTAATCATACCTTGGTATTTAGCTGCTGATTAAAAGTAGTTTGTACTCTGAATATTATTTCCAGAAGTTTTTCTTGATTACATAATCAAGAATAGGATATCTATTCTTGGTAACGCTAATATTGTGGTACAATCACATCAGGAATTTCAAGCAATACCTTATAGTGCAACTATGTCACTGAATACAATTTCTATGAACTAGATGCTTACACTTGGCTACACCATGACAATGAAGGACTTCCTTCTGAAGGCATTTAGTAGAATATAATTTGTGCATCAAGTATAATAATATTTAGTATGACAAAAATGGTAATCTGTAAAATATTGTTGATCAGATAATGTGTTTATTTCACTGCATTTTTCTAAAGCTCTGGAAATCTATTTCTAAAAGTGTTGTTTTTCTCATATCAAGTTGGAACATTCTGCTTTGTTTTATGAAAGCTTTCCATATTGTTCCATTACTAATACACTCCGAGCCCAACAGTCCTGTTCCAGTCCAGCGGCCAGTTCCTCACCCATCTTGTTCTCCACTCATCCGGACTGCAACATCTCAGCTCCACAGCCCTTTGATGATTATAGAGCAGTGCCTCACAGTGACATCAGCCAGCGCTCTCAGTACTCTTAGATTCATCCTGTCAGTCCCACAGGATGGCTTGGCTTGAAACTTTCCAGGAGATACTTGCTCTGTCACCGGTGTTTCCTCTGGAAGGGAAGTGCTGGCAGGCAAAGGAAGCCCTGAGTACCTGTCGCTTGTCACTGCCTCACACAGCAGTGGGCTGTATTTTCTTTATTATTTTATTGCTAAAGTAGCAGTAGAAGCTTTTGCTGCCCTTTGCTAGTTTCAGCCCTCAGAGCGCTTTTCCTGACAGCAGCCCTGCATACCCAGGTACTTTTTCAGTACTCTTCCTTTCAAGTATGTCTTTGATTTCAACTCCCTTTTATATCCTTTTTTCATTGGTTCTCAGGCATGAGTTCTTCATGTAGCCAGATCATTCTCCTTATAGTTACATTTTTCTCTCTCCCCCTGCCTTCCCTTAGTATCCAGAAGGACCATTCTTGTGTTAGGAGGAGCTTGTCTTTGAAGACTTGTCAACCCTCTCAAACTCTCGCCTTTCAGAACAGCCTCACATAGGATCGTGTGGCTGATCCCTGAATAAGCCAGTCTGCTGTCCTAAGGCCCCAGATGTGCTCTCTGCCTTTCCTGCTCCCCTTGGGATCTTGAACTCCACCTTGGAGACTGCTACAGCCAAGGCTGCCAGGATTAACACATCCCCAAGCACTCCTGTGTTTGTGAGTAGTAGGACCAGGAGAGCAGGCCCTGTTTGGCCTGTCTGTGTCAAGGGATTGTCGCAGACTGACTCCTGGGTTCCAGATCTCCTGGATTGCTGTCAGCAGGTGTCAGGGAGGTTAGTATCCCATAAGAGCTAGGGCAAGTTGCTCATAGGAGAATTAATCCATTCTTTTGCCCTTTTTGGGTGGTCTGTAGCAAAATCCCACCTTTAGTGGCTGATCCTAACTCAGGTTCAATGAGGCTGGTGTCTGTTCCGCAGAATAGTGCCCTCCAAACATGGGGCAAACTCCCCCACCTTCTTTCTTGTCTGCCCTTCCTGTTCCAGTTTAACATGAACATTGTGCTTCCTTCTCCATCCCATACCTGGAGTGCAGATTGGTGTCCAGGAAACAGTGTCAGCATTTCAACACCTTTTGTTACAGCAGCAGAGAGTTCAACTGTTGGCAGCCAAGGTCACCCTGCTGAAGCCACTAAGAAACACGGACTGTGAAGCTGAGAATCCAGCAGCTATTTTTAAGTGGCTGAATTCCTTCAGGGGAAATTGTTTAACTGCATTTTTTTAATGACACTACTGCTGTCAGTAACTTGATAGTTCTAGCCATGAAAGTTTTTTATGGGATGTATTTAGACCAGGTGTTTAATTATATTTCATTAATTGTTCTGGCTACATGGTAGAAGAGCAAGTAAGACAGCAAGTCTCTTGCAAACTTACCTAGCCCTGACTGTAATAAAATGTAACTGTTTAGAGACTAAATGAAATGAGACTTGTCTTTATAATGTATACAATCACAAAAAACCTGCTAGAACTTGATTAAACTTGATCTGTTAGCAGTGTGCTAATGGATCAGTGAGCAAGTAATGTTTATGCTTGCAGTTTTAAATTCATTTGTGTGTATATGTTAATTACAAGAAAGCAAAATCACTGGAATTGACTATTATGGTACTTGAAATACACTGTGAACACTTGCACTAATTCCTTTAGTTAATGTGAAGGTATAATAATCTCTAATGTACACATTCCCTACCCAGGTCATGCAGTGCTCTCTAATCTCACATCAGCCTTTCTTGTCAATTCAACCCAAGTAGTGACATATTTCTATTTTTTTTTCTACCTTTGTTTTATATTGTTAAATTTTTTTATCAAGGGGTTTCAAATCATTACTTATAACATGTTTCAGCATTTTTGCTTTTATAAATGTATCTTTTCTAAATGGAACAAGCTAAAACATCTGATTGTTTCAATCAGCTTTACAGAGCTGCAGTCATATTTAATAATGTTTTCTTACTGTTTCTTTATGTGCTTGCTGTCTGTGTCTCTCACGCTCTTTGTTGGGCCATACTTGGATTGTAAAATCTTCCAGGATTGTGTCTGTTACATATTTTTATGTTTTTGCTGTGCCATCTAATGTGTGTTTCAGGCTGTGAGCCCAGGCATGTGTTGTTACTGTGAATAGTTTAAACAGGAGGTGACAGAAAAGGCCCTGACAATAGAACAGCTGAAAACAGAGGTGCCCAAGCTATACACAGCTCATTGCTGGTGTGTTCGTGGTCATTGAAGCACTGCAGCCTTGAGAGCTGCCAGAAGATTACTTTGTGTAATGGGGGGAAAAAGCAGCCAGGCAGCCATGCAAGGCCCCAGAGCTGCAGCAGCTTGGGGTGGTGAAAGGTACAGACTTACCTTTGATGTCTGGCATCCTGTAAAAAGCAGAGTCATGAATTTGGGAAAGAATTGTCACTGACAGAATCACTGTGAGACTGCAGGAGATAGATGCAAGTGCTCTCCCTGCCCCGGTGTCCTTCCTCTTTCTCTGCCTGCTTTCTCTGCTTCAAGCACTGAGGGCCCCTGCCTACAGCTGGGGTTTGTGGCTGTCCTGCTGCTGCTTCCAGGGGCCCCAGCTCTTCTGGGACATTCTCTGGTGCCAGCCAGCTCCCCCTGCCTGCATGCTGTGCTCTGTGTATCTCTGTGTGTGTGTGCATCACTGCTTTGCGTTTTCCCCTACGAATTCGCACGTTCCGCTAACGCTCCTAACTCCTCCATAAAGCTCAGTTCAGCTAATTACAATTTTGGGCAACAGTATGTTCTTTATGTGAAAAGCAAAACTGCTGGCTGCGTGTCTCCTCAAAATTATATATCCTATCCTGTCTCCCATGCAGTGTTTCTTCATATAATAAAACAGGCAATGATGTGCATCAAGCTTTTTAAAAGTAGGTGCCAAATGTTGGGATTCTGAGTTTCCATTTAGACAGCAATTAAGTGACAGGTTTTCAAATCAGTACTTCTCCATTTGACTCCTGCTTGACAATTTGGTGATCAGAATACAAGATGAGATGGGCATACTGGCTCTTATACAATTAGTCCCTCTTATGACCTGTGACACGTCCGCAGAGGGGAGTGAAGTTATTTATGTTCAGAATAGACAAGCTGCAGAGCTGAGCAACATCAGAGCTGATGGTTCCGGTGACCAGACAGCAGTATGGCTTCATTTCTGTTTATAATCACTGTAGCATTTGAAGCCATTCTCTCTCCTGGGAGAATCACTAACTGACTTATTGTGAGCTTCTCACCCATTCCCAAATTTGATGTGCAACTGCCATGGTCCAAAATACTTGTCCCTTGTTTCTGTTAAGTATGAAGTGCCTTAACGTGACTCCCTCCAAAAGTGTCGTTTTTATAGACACTAAATCTTAAGGCATAGGCTTCAGTGTATATTGCAAACACCTTACAGGGTAACTCTGAAAAAAAGTCTTTAATTTGCTTAATTTTCTAAATTGAGGAAAGCACACACCATAACAAATGTTCCTAGTCAAAGCATTATTGTTTAAAATCTGTTTGTGAATGTTCTGAATTCTCTTACTTAAAAAACCATCTTGGGCTGGTCAAGAAAGGTCGGTGTATACTTGGTTTGTGTAAGAGCTGAAGTTGGTACCTCCCAAGAAGTCCTACCTTATGGTAGTCTTATGGTCCGGGATCCACTAAAAATGAACATTGAGGAAATGTCCAGTTTTATTGCGCTTGATAAAGTCCACAGTCATTTGCCCATCTGTGTTCTTCCTTGTTAGGAAATATTTCCCAGCCCTTTGCTGTACAGAGTTGTCATTTTCAGCCACTTTGCAGCCAGCTGAGCGCTGTCCTTGGCAAGGCGGGTGCTGCACTCGTGCTTTATTGCGTCACACGGGACTGGCGTGGTCACACTGCAGGGACCGAGGTGTTGGGAGCTGGAGATCTGCTGCTGGTGGATTTTGCACACAGGATGGGATACAAATGTAATGTTGAAATCTGCATGCAAATGCACAAGCTGCCATTTATACATTTGTGAACTGAATAAATTACAGAGAAATGTCAGGTCCAATTCAAGTTCTTAATGCTATATACAGTGATCTTGTAAGCCATTCCATAAAGGAAAAAAATCTGTGAACTGCTTTTAATATTGCTTTTAAACTACCATTAAATAACCAATTTTGCTAAAACAAAGGATCATTAATTTAAAAAAAAAAATGGCCAGATAAAATTAGGCTGCTCTCCTAGTCCTTAAGTGAGGCACGTACGTAAGGAGATATTTTTTAAAGTTTTAATTTTAACTAAAAATGTATTAATTCTCAAAAAATTCCCTTTCACATCTAGAAGGCAAGAGCATGAATGCTGCTGTTTGGTTTGTCTGTATAACAGGCATATGAGCAGGTTAAAAAATAGTGTCTCAAAATATGGTTCCAGCTTTAAAAATGGCTGTAAGCATTTCACCTTTACTATATTTGCCTTTTTTGCCATTTGAACTGGCTGCTTGTTTGACTAACAAAAGGTATTTTTTTAACTCCCAGCAGCATGGCACAGCTGGGGAGGAGGCAGCTGTATTCCAGTGTCGCTTGCAGTTTCAGCAAAATTGTCAGCTAAATCCAAATTCCTGAATCTTTGTCAGTGGAGATTTGTAATAGAGCATGAAGTAGAAAAGACATAGATCGACTTTTTAGGTGCAAAGCAGAAGCAGAGGCTTTAAAATGTTTATACTGAATCAAAGTATAGGTGAAAGTTCTATTTATTCGAATGCAAGATAACATGTCTATTAATATGTCACTGCCTGATCAATAGGGCAGTGCTTAGGTGTGACCTAATTTCCTGACAATAAACTAGCTTAATCTAAATAAACTCACTGCATCCATTTCTTCCGCTATTGTAAGCTAACTCTGATATGCCTGGTAGGATGGAATCCAAACCAAAATGACTCTTGGCTATTTTCTTCTCCAAACTCTTACGCCAATGTTAATTAATAATGTCTAAGAATTTGAGTAAGTAGCACATTATATGTTAAACATCTAATAATAACTGTTTAAAGAAATGTCACTGTGGTTGCATAAATAAACATTTTGTAGTAATTATCTGATTCTAGTAAAACCTAATGGAGCATTCAAAGCCTCAAACAGCTTACTGTGAAATTAAATTTGCTCTAATCGGCCCAGAGTAGGGAAGCATCAGCGATCTCCATGCACGCCCAACAGGGTCATATTGCAGAGAAACCACTGGGCTGGCAGAAGCAAAAGTTTCGTCTTCAGCAAGTATATATTTATTTGTATTTTAGATGACATCTATACTTAAACTTAGAAATCTGATTGGCAGATCGATATCTCTAGATACTAAAATCTTGGAGACGTAATGAGTTACACAATTTTCTCAGATCTTATATTTTATGATACAAGTACTAGAATCAGTACTAAAAATCTAGTACAAGTACTAGATCTTTGTATTAAGTTTTTTTAATCAAGTTTGGTTTTGTACTGTAGCACTGAGAGTTTCTTTCCTGTTTGTGATGACTTCGTCAGAAGCACAGACCCAAAGGCAGTGATGGCCTGTGCTTGCTGTGACAGCTCTGTGTTGCTGGGAGATGCGCAAGGATAAGAGCAGAGTTGAGCTTAAGTGAAGGATAATACTTATTTTCACAGCAGAACATGGAGCAGTAAATGCCATGAATTAGGTTGTTAAGTGGGCACCTGTGTAGCTGGCACTCAGAAAAATGTCAGCATTTGCAGTCATTATGTTTAATGTTGTGCACTGAAACCAGGAGCAGTTGATCCCCTAATAGGCTTCCTTGTTCATTTTGGGGTTTTGTCATTGCTTTAATGTAATAATTTTTCATTATTAGCTTAAACTAGAGTTAAAATTTCTTCTTGTTTTAATGCCCAAAGTTATATTATAGATTTAATTTGTGGTTTTGTGCAGGGAAATTTTCGTGTGATCACTTTTTGAGTCTCAGTGTAGATTATTACTTGTTTCAAATTTACTGAAAAAGCCGCTTACAGCTGTAGACAAATGAGTATTCCAGATTCTGCTTTTCACTGGAACTAATGAAATGAGGTTCTTTGTAAGTTAGACTGAGTAGTCAGTCAGTTTGTTCAGGAATGAATATAGTCATATTTACATTATTTTTAATGGCATAATTTTTTGTTCATCATAAAGTTGTCTTTAGGCTATTTGAAGATTAGAAATATATATGTCTAAAGAAGAGAGAGGAGACATTTTAGCTATTACAGCACAGACTAAAACAAAAAACCTATTTCAGAACATGACCATAATGGATTTATTAAAATGAATCCGCTTATTCTTGCATGTAATAATTTGGAATGATGCAGTGTGTTGCATTAGTTCATTCCAGCAGACACCAGAGGGGAAGCTTTTAAGTTTAAAACAAGAAATGGTGAAGAGCACCAGTAAGACTGAACTCGGTGGCCAGAGAGGTCTTTCCTTTCTATGCAGTGCCTTGTCTATTATCACATGTTTTAGCATCCTAGGACAAAAAGAATGTGGAGACCGTAGTGTGTCATTCTACTCATGGTCCGTAAGAGAATCACTGCTATTATGGGATGATCAATTGTAAACAGATGAGTAGAGGGAAGAGTTTGACCCTGGCAGTCAAGAGGGGTCACCCATATTGATGGGGAAGGGCAGGAAAGAAGAGAGGTGGCACAGTGAGGAACAGTGTCAGAGCTCTGGGGTAGGGAAGCTCCATCTGCATCCATGCTCTGGCGGGATGCTGTGGATTGGTATTTTGAGATGTGGCAAGATTAGAGCTCAGATTTATGTTTATGTTAGTGCACATCAATCAGATGCAACTGCAGAAGGAGCCTGGAAGGTACAATGTGGTGTTGATGATACCACTGGGTTTGGACCTGTGGTGTCTTCCAAGTGACCAGGGCACCAGTGGGGCTGCCCCTGGGGAGGGGTCAGCAGACAGGGACAATGCAGGATCTTGCTTGTAGCCCTGTTAATCTGGAGCCAACAGCCAGGTATCCAAGACAAGAGCAGAGGTGAAAGGCAGTCCTGGTTTGACAGGAGGAGGAGGCTGCTTTCCCACAGAGATGGGGGTAGAAATTACATTTCCTCCAGTGCAGCTAAAAAAAAAGCATGTTTGAGTATAGCCTTGGACCCCCCTCTTCCCTAGAAATTTAGGGAATAGTGCTAGAGGAGGTCCACGAAATGGCATGCAGGAGGAGTAGGGCAACAGCAGACGGTCATGAAAACATACAAAACAGGACAAATGTCTCAAGAACAGGAAGTACTCAAAATAATTAGACTCTTTAATTTAAGCAGTTGTGATGCTCTGTAAGGCCCAGGAAAATACACAAATCTGTCTGTTGTTGGTTTTAAACAGTCATGTGATTGCTTTCAACAACAATTAGTTGTCTTTTGATGTCAGAGTACTTCTCCTGATACCATAAATTACAGAAGGAATGGGCCCAGTGTTTTTCTAAATCTTGTTTTCATCAGTGGTGTTTTGACATTTTCTATTTTGCTTTTATCAAATGTAGGTACTATTTCTATTTGATATTTTGTATAGTATTTTTGTCTGCAATCTAGCTCTTACTTGTTCTTTGATAGTCAGTCTCTTGGGTTAAATGTTAAACAGATTGCAGTTGTCATATCAGGGCCTTTCAAGAGTGTTGCTGGCATAAAACTTAATTTTTCTTTTTTTCTTCTTCAAAGTGAAAATTTGTGCTTTCTGTTAAAAAGCAATGTGTTTGTAGCTCCTCTAAGTTTGGGACACTTAAGATACATTAAAATACTGAGAACAAGTAATGAGAAATCCAGGAAATGATTGTGCCACATTTTTGCATATTGCTAAATTGGCTGAAGATGTCTGGGCTAAAGGATTCTCCTGCCTTGGGGGGAGTACTTAGACTTCTAACACCAACCCAGGAATGCCTGGGGGTACCACCTCATAATGCCATCATAACCTCCCCCTTCCCCCCTCCTGATTCATATCAGTAGAAAAAGTGGTGCTGTTGTTATTTTTTGATAATTTTTCATGTGGAATACTTCTGGAGGGAAAGTTACAGTGTTGGTGGAGGTTACTGTATGGGAAGGATTGTGTTATACAAAAATTGCCATCAGCATTGCGGAGATACGGTGTGGGGGAAACCATGCTTTTAGTTGTTTTTCATAGCTGGTGCCTTACAAAGACTACTTACAGCCTGTTCTTAGAGAGGTGCACCCTTCTGTGGAATACCAAAGGAAACTGTAACTGAGGATTAGTAGCTAAAGGATTATTTCTTTGGCAGAATAATCTGTGAATTCTGCTGACTGAAGCCAGCTTCAGCAAAAATGCTGTAAAAATACTGTCTTGAAATCTTCTCTTTCAGTGTGTGAAGAAGGCTGGTTGTCTTGGTTCCTTTAAGCAGTGCAGGACAACGCCGGAGGTGTTGAGGCAAGCAGTGATACACAACAGAAAGCTGCCATGCAACAGGCACGGTGGCATTGCACCTTCATGCTCCTGTTCACATCGCTCAGCTTTCAAAAATGATAGACTGGGAAGCTGTGGAAAACTGCACACAACTGCACCAGCAACAGTTCTCACTTTCATGTTTTTCATAAAAGCCATGCTGCCCTTTATGGGCTATTAATTTGTGAAGTTGTTTATCTCAGGGCAAGACTTTATTTACACAACCTAACATAAAGGCAGAAAATTGTGGGCAGGGATTTAAAAATGTCACTGCACATGATGCCAGGATAAACATCACAGAAATTTATTTCAGTTGCACCTACCCTGGCACTTCACAAATAGTTTTTTTGCACTGCCTCTTGGCACTATATTATTTCCCTATTCACCTACAAGAAAGCTCCTTCTAAGCCAAAGAAATACATGTCATCAAATAGAAATGTTCTTCATAATAATTGGAATAATTAAATATTACAGCTCTCTGCCTGAGAGAGATTAAAAGGATGTTTTTTCTGCTGTGGCAGTGACCACTAATTTTCAAGTGGCTTCCTTCTTTACCACTGTCTTGATCTTCTTTACCTGTTACTTACCTCAGACGTAAAGTCAGGGGAAGGTGCCTCAGGAGGGCTCCTTGTGGCACATATTGTGTGCAGCTCAGGGTCAGTGGTACATCTGAGCCCTTCCTCTCCAGCACTACACCAAGGGGTCCTGAGACATTCCTCCACCTTTTCCCACCTTTATCTCTGTGGGATTCTCTTCTTTTGAGGTTGTTTTGACTGTCTACCAAGAAAAGGTCAAGCCAAGGTGCAGTTGTTCTAAACCAGTCTTTCCTTAGTATGATTTCCTAGGCTCTCGGGCAGAGACTTTGTTTTCCATTTTGAGCAATCTGTTTTCTGCAATAAACACTGAATATGTTTCTCTGTTGCTATAGAAATAATATTTCATTAAATGAGGGAATCAGTGCCCTACTGTCGACAAATCCAATCTAAGTGTTAGTCTCTAGAGCTTGAATTTCACAGCTGGGAAGAGGTATACATAATTCTGCAAATTATTTCTGTAACTTTTGCATAAATGTCTTTATACTCTGCAACTGTTAGCTAAATTTCCCAAAGTGATAGCATGGAGTTTAACATGATGTAATGTGTTTACATAGATCTGAATAGAGCCTTCCCCCTTGCATTTCCCCACCCTCCCATACACTTTCATATTTAGAGCTTGAAATTTCCAGCTCTTTCCATAGGAAAATGGGGAATGGCAGGAAGAGCAGCGCTCTCAGCCAGGTTCCTTACCCCATGGACAGCAGTGTGCCAAGTTTATTTGAACTTTTGGGTTTATTTTTTAAAATTCAGCTTCTCCAAGTAATATAGATGTTATTTGCCCTGTTTTTTAATGGGTTTAACAAGAACAGCCTAAATTGACCATTAATGTACCCCAAAAAGTGATCTGCTCTCCACTACTTTTTAAACTCCCCTGGGTAACATATGTCCAGTATTTGTCAAGTTGCTCAAAGATTTTCCTACAATAACTTTCTACCCTCTGCAGCAGTTAAACCCAAGAGAGTTGTGGGTTTTGACTTTATGCGCCTCATATCAATATTTTTACATTTAGTTGTAATTTAGACCTAATACAGGTTTTTTTCTCAGTATTTTTCTAAAGCTGTAGAATTCTAGTAACAGCAATAAGGTGGTGCTAAAGCCTGTAACTGTAGGGTATGTAAAACAAAATACTTGCTAGGGTGAGTGTTTGTCAACATATTCATCGTAAGTGTTTTGAAGAAATGGTAAAAACCCCTTTTATCTCATAGTTGCAATATAGGAACCCCTTTATGCATTTCTGTGTGTAAGGTATGTGTGTAGTTAGGAAAGTAGAACACAGTTTAAAAGGACATGATTGATTGGCATCAACCTGTGTGCAAGTGTATGTTAGAAACCTGAATTCAGAGTTTTTGTAAAAATCCTGTTACAGCTTCTTGCTTAAAAAATGGAGTTATTATTTGTGAAATGGGCCCATGCTAGATCTGTGTTATGTATTGCAGGACAAAAACAATTTACACATGTTCATTTAGTTCATTAATAATAATCGTATCAATGGCCTCTAGTTAAAGATTAGTCTTCAGAAAACCTAGGAAAACCTCTGTCATCATTAGAAGAAAATTACTTCCCTTTTAAAATTTCCTTTCTAATTTTTTTCAGTGATTGTAAATAAATCTGTCCATAAGATAAATCTTCCTAGGCAGGGACAAATTCCTGACTTCTGAAGAGTACCTGTATGGATATGCATATTAATATAAAGGCAGAGATGCAGAAAATTAGCAAAGTACACAATTACCTTTTTTTTAAATTATTGGCATGCTTATTATTAAAAGAGACTTATCATATAAATAAGTCACCACAAGACACAGATTAAATTTTTGCTGTTAAAGTAGTTCTTGTAATGAAAAAAAAAAACCTCAAACCCAACAACCTTTAACTGTTGCACAGCCATAAAATATAAGACAGAAGCTGACGTGGTTTTTACCCTTGTGCCGTTACACCATCCAAGGCTGCTGCATTTTTTCATCACAACATCAGTCTATAGATGAAAAGAATCAGCTGAAGCTCTTGGTGCACAGCAGCAACCATGGCATCACCCACTGCTGTGCTCTCTGCTGGGTCCTGTCCAGAGCCTGCCTTCAGGCCAGCTACTGAAAATGGCTGAGGCCTTGGTAAGGAAGGGACAGGGCTGGGTGGACGTACAGGGTTAAAGTGAAGATGTTTTCATGATCACATCTAATACAGGATATCTTCTTACTATGCACCATAAACAAAAGCTAACGATGAAGGTGGGAAAAGAAAGTATAAACACTCAAATGTTTTGTGTTTTTTTTTTCTTTAGGAAGCCGATGGAAAAAAAACCAAGAGCAAGATTTAAAGGATGTTCTGAAAAACACTGACCAGGACATACCACTGGTATTCGTCAGTGGGAATCATGATATTGGCAATACTCCTACAAGAGAAACAATAGATGATTATTGCAAGAACTGGGGAGATGATTACTTCAGCTTTTGGGTTGGAGGTGTTTTCTTTCTTGTGCTGAATTCTCAGCTATACTTTGATTCTTCCAAGTGCCCTGAGTTAAGGCAAGCCCAGGATGAGTGGCTTGATGAGCAGCTGGCTGTTGCTGCAAACCAGAAATGCAAGCATATAATTGTATTTCAGCACATCCCTCTATTTCTGAGCAAACCTGATGAAGACCATGATTATTTCAACTTGGATAAATCGGTTCGTCAGGAGATAATGGAAAAGTTTCATAAAGCAGGTATTTGCTCAAACTTTCCCACTCTTGAATTTTTGTTTCAAATTGTTAATGGCTCTGCTGTCAGACAAAATACATTTCACTTAAATGGTACTGTTTTCAAGGAATTTTGAATATAGTTTATAAGCCTCATTGTTTCCCATAGATCAAAATTATCAACTGAATCTAGTCACCTGTAAAAAGTACTAAACAAAATCTAAAACTTTGAAAAGTAAAAAGCTAAACATGAAAAGTTCCTTAACATAAATAGCAAGGGTTCCATTTGCAAGCACTGACAGATACAAGACAACCTGAGTTTATCCTGCCTACAGAGTGGAAAATCAGGTATTGCCATAGGAGAAAAATACAGAATTTATGTTTTACATAAAACATGGAAACAGAATTCACAATTACCTTGGAGGTTGCTTTCTCCCACACTGAGCCAATTTTAAATCAAGAGTGTAATGCACCCCACATTTATTCAGTGTTAAAACAAGTCTTGCTCTGCTAAAATCAGTGCTTTGCCCATCCGTTTCTAATAGGGGCCACGTCTGGGATGAAGGGCAGGTGGAGCATGTGCTAAATGAGTAATTGTACCAAATCCCTCAGCTTTGTGTGATGCCACTTGAGCGCCATGGAGACAGACACAGTACACAGCTACTCCTCCATGCTGTTCCCATTGTTTTCTGGTAATTGCCTTCATGTTCCTGGAGTGTGCCAGTCCCTCAAAATTTCCTGCTATCCTGCCATTGCTGCATCAGAATGTCATTGTCTCTGTATCTGTAAGAGAGCACATTATTTGGATTACTGAACAATGCAAAATTTTTATATTCCTAATTTACCATATAATTGTTAAGCCTGGCCTCATCCAACTCAGCCTAATTTCCAAGCTCTCAATCTCCTACTGTTTCCAATCAGTGGGGCCAAAATTCACAGCTCTCTGGGCTCTCCAGGGCACAGATATATTTCCAGATTCAAGATTTACAGGTGGGGTTTTTTCCCCATAAGGAGACACACTGAGAATACCTCATATCTTTTTTCATTTTTGTGTCAGTGTTAGTATAGTGGGAAGAGTTGCTCTTGGAGAGCTGGGCAGCTGTGACTGCCTGTGTACCATGGACTACAGCACATCCTAGTTCATGGGCATATCCCAGGAAATTGGCATTAATGTGCGAACTAAAGCAGTTCTGTTCTAGGATTTTCTGTTGCCTAGTAGGTTTACTAACATTTGACAACACTGGGAATCAAGAGGTAAAAGAAATTATGCAAAACATTTTCATTGTAACACTGTTGTTACATTGTAGTGTTTCTTAGAAGGGTGTCCAGAGGCTTAACCAAAAGTTGGGAAAGCTCCAAATGATGGGGGAAGGGAGCAGAATGGGAAGTGAGCAATACAGCTCCAGGGAAGAAATTCCCAAACTCCTTTGTGCCACCTTTCTGTTCCCTCCATCATTTCTCCTTGTGTTCCTTATCTCTAATAAGTTGTTTGGTTCCCTAATGAGTCTGTTTAAACACTGATCTTTGGCATGCTTATTACTATACACTGACTCAATAGGTAACGTTCACAAGCCAATAATCAAACATTTTGCTAATGAAATGAATACAGAGAACAGGCAGCTCAGTAACTCAGACTGCTGAGAAAAATGAGCTGAATCAAAAGTTGGCTCAGAGTTTCCTTAGTAACGGGTGCTGTTCCATTTTATTATTCTGTTGAAGAGCAGCCTTTGTGAGACCACAGAGGTCTCAGCGGGTTGCAGAGAGGCTGTTGGCATGGTGGGGTAGAAGCACAGAGATGCAAGGACACCACTTGCTTTCTGAAGCTCTGCTTTGCCAAAGAGTAATGAATTTTAGCACATCATTAGACACAAAATTGGTTTTCCCCCAGTTCACTTCATACATTCTTGGAGGATTAAAACACAGAATATTGCTAATGAAATCCCAATCTACTTTGCTTTTTTTAAATTTATATATTAGGTATAACTATTTATTCTGGAAAAAGCAAGTCAGTCTGCCTTTTTAGGAGACCACCAGGCTGCCACTATTCTTCCTCCAGCCTGTCAGCAGTCCTTCCTTCCTTCCTTCCTTCTGCCTCTTGCTGTTTCAGTGTTTGTAACCACGCCAAAGGTTTGTTGTGTCATTATGTCAGTACATGCATGGTTTAGGGGTTGCTGTGTTTGGCATTATTAGATGGACATCATATTTCTGTCGTTTATAACCCAGGATCAAACCTGTAATTATCCCAGTTCTCATGTTTATACTTTTTCTGGAAGTGTCAAACACAGAGCTATAACTCAGCTGGGTAGAGAGGGATGGAAAAGAAGGACAATCTAGTAATTCAGCTCTTTCCAAGAACAAAGAAATTCATATGGATATGTGTAGGAAATAATCAGATACTAAAGTATGGTCATATTGCACAGGTGAGTTAAAGTGAGGTAAGCAACTTAAGAACATTCTTATTTTAATTCCAAAGCCCAGATCTTTTGTAGTTATTCTCTTGTAATCACTCCCATGTTACATAATGGTTTTGGTGTAAGTATCTGCTCATTACAAGCAGAGATAAAAGACTAGCTGCAGAGGCTACATCTGGTATGAAGTACTGAATTACATTTCTCACATTAGAAGTGTCCTTAACAGTTGGGCTAATTAAAGATAAAATCATGTCCTTATGATAAATATTTATAATTGAAAATCTGGCACTTGTAAATATGTATTACTACTGTGCAAAGTTAAACCATACTTGTGAGCTGCGTATCTAAGAAATCCAGCTAGACCTTTTTTTTTTTAAATGTATTATAACAACTATTGTCCTTGAAAATGTGATTTCGGCCACAGTGAAAACCAGATCAGTTGAGAACAGAGCTTAGAATTTAAGCAGAAATACCTTTCTGAAGGTATATTGGTATAACTTCTGCAAGTTTAGCCTAAGTTGTCAAAGCTTTGTCTCTTCTATGTGCAGAAGTTAAGTACAGAAAAAACCTATGTGCAAGAACTGTGAAAAAGCTGACCTGACGTTCTCATCTGTAAGATCTGCTGCAGTCACTCAACTCTGCTGCATGAAATGCATATTCAGCTTTTAAGGATTTTACAGCGCTGATATAAATAGGTTTCCTCATAGCATTGTAGGGAAAATAAAGAAGTAGTAATGGTCTGGCCAAAAATCTGGTCTGCAATTCATGTGTCTTTGATAAACATAAGCAGCAAATTAGTTTTCAAATTAGGCAGTTTATGTAATAGAAGACCTACTTTTTTCTACATATCTCATTCCAGTAAAATTTTCTTAGGATGTTAATTTTTTTTTTTCTATGACCTGAAAAGTATGGATATTTTTGGTGAGCTATAAACAATCTTTTAAAGACTTTTTGTCCTGAGAACCATCACTGACACACTGAGCATTACTTACATTACTTAATACAATATAGTAATAAACATTTCTTAATGGCACAAATGAGATAAAGCATTTAAGTAAATGTGTGAACTTGTTTAAGAGCTCTATTGAATAAAATCTCAATTAATAGCTGTTTTTTCACCAACAGAGTTAAAAAAGACCTTGTTTCAGAGTTAGATGAAGAGTATAGGTGGTTTGTGTAGCTGAGAGATGTTGCATCTTAGAGAAAATAACTAGACTAGAGATAGGAATATACAGAAGGAAATTCCCTTCAGTCTTCAGCTTCTTTTAATTAAAAAGTTTTAAATTCATCTAAGTGTCTTCAAAGCAATTTTTCAGATGTGGTTAAAAGTACTTAATACGTACATGGGGCAAAAATAACAACCGAACTTCATTAAATGGTGTATTTTTTCATTATATTTGTGACTGGAGGTGCTATAACTTCTAACACCTTTACTCATTAAAAGAGTGTGATATCTACATTCTCCTCTTAGAAATGTTGTGACAGGAGAGTAGTGTTAAAGGAAGAAGAAGCTTTCAGAACATCCACAGCTGAGATATATTTGAGCACAAAATTAAAGCATGGAGTGTTGAAAGCTGTTGTTTCTAAAATTTACCAGACAACATATGCTATGTTTCATTATTTTCTTTGTTGTGTAATCAGAGTTGACAGGGGAGTAATATTTTCATCTTCCTGCCATTGAGACCTTGATTTTGGCAAAGCCCATACATTGAGTGAGTAATCTCAGCGCTTATGTGTCAGTATTTAAGATAATTTAAATACTCTCAACTTCAGTGATTTAGATCAACCTCTTTCAAGGTTGCAATTATTTACTTATGGCACAGGTAGAGTGACAACATCTGATACATTCTGTGTAAGAACAGTTCCCTAGGTATGGTAGTGTAAATCTTGCATGGAGATACACTTATACATAGATCTTTAAAAATTTTTTTTCCAGAAGTTCAGCAGCAAGTACAAAATACGTATAATCTGTAAGGACATTAAGTAATATTTCTTCTTGGATAAATTTTTGAAATCAGTTTTATCCACTGGGCTAAAGCTTCTTCTTGATCCTTAGAGCACACAGCAATCCAGGACTGTTTGGGGTTTGTGTCAGCTCTCTGAGAAAGCATCGCTTTCAAATGGAAAAAAGTAACAAAACCAGGAAGTAAATTCCACTGAAAGGTCACAAGAGACATTCACAAAAATAAACCTCAAAGACAGAGTGACCTTCTAGAGACAGCACCTCTAAAGGCTTATTTAGATCAGTGCTCTAATTAGGTGATCTGGAATCACCCTCTGGCTGTGCCTGTTGTTTCTCTGATTATACAGGAAACCCAAGTGACACTAAAATCCTTTTGTATATAGCTCTATTTAGTATTGTCCTATAGAAAGAAGCTTCGACATAAATACACTGTGCAAAATAATATCTTGTCTCCCATTTACACAGACCCACTGACCACCGGCTGCATCAAACTCCTGATTTTTTAGTGCACAAAGCAAATTTAAGGCAGAGGTTTCCTGCACATTTGCAGGATAATGTTTGGAAACAGGAGTGCATGGGATATTTTTATTGAGATGCTTATAGAGCTGTGCAATGTAAATTCTAATTACTCAGTTCTATTTTATTCATACAGCTCTTCTGAGGAGAAAGGATAACAGAGAGCTTCAAAAGGGCTACACAAAATAATTCTGTATGTTACTGAGGGCTGACCAAAGAGCTTATGAAAGGGAGGGTGCTGATCCCCAATGCTTTACAGTGGGACTATTTCCTTCTACTGGAGCTCTGTTGGTGGGAAATTATTGGGGTTTTTTTTGGATAACAGGATCTGAGAACTGCCTGAGCACCAAGCAGTTCTGCTAACAGTGCTGTGACTGGTGCTTTCACATCTTTGCTGCTGTAACACCTGCTTGGCAGATGAGGCAATGCAAGCACTCTGAAATTGCAATGAGATAAAATCAATTCCATTCCACTGAAGAGATTTTGTTTTCAAAGACTTCTAAATATTGTCATTCGTTGTGTAGCACTGGAGTCTTGGAAAGATGAGGTACACCACGTGCCCAGGGGGAGACAAAATGTGCAGCAAAAAATGCCTATGGTTAATGTGGCTCTTGTAGGGAAGCTGAAAGAATATAATTTTGGAGTGCAGAATTGTTGTGAGAACAGGTACTGCTCTTGAACTGACCACATTGTTCAGCACTTCAGACAGAGCTGTACTCTGCAAGTGAAAGGAAGAAAGAAAAGCCAGTTTGTGCCTGATACTCCAGGGAAAATGTTCAAGATCAATTTACCAATATGACTCAAATGGCTGTATTTGCCAGAAACACTGCCTTTTACAAAACACCTGTGTACTCTCACCTGTGCGGGGGTATACACGCACATCTCATGGTAGCATCTCCCTGTGCCTGGCTGTTTGGTTCTCCTGTCTTTGAAAACTATGAAAGGGTACAAGAGTGTTGATAACATTCAGATCCTCCAATACAATTTCATGTCTTTACAGAACTGCTTCTCCACCTGTTTGCTTCCACTTTGGCTCTACTGCTGCTCCTCTCTAGCTCTCTTAATTTTGGGCGACAAATGTATCTAGGATCAGCTTTTTCCAGTCTGTCCTCTTTCTTCAGTCCTTGACCAAGCAAGACGTTTGTCTGGTGAATCAGGGAGTTTTGGATAAACATAATTATGTTTAAAATCTAATTTTATCATTAAATTTGGACAGCTAACAGAAAAGCAGAGTAATAGGACCAGAATGAGGGTCCCAGTAGCCCAGTCTCCTGCTGCTCCTACTCCCCAAACCCTTGTGAAGGGCACAGGATAGAAAAGAGCATAATGGTATTTCTTTCCAGGCCTCTTCCCACCTCCAACAATTTTTCTTTCAAGGACTTTCTGTGTCATACTAATGTTATCAACATAATGCAATTTAGTGGTTCCTCTCTAGATTTGTTCAGTTGATTTGTGAAAACTGCCAGCTTTCACAGTGGTCTGCAGGAGGGAATTTCATGTTTCACAGCTCTGTGAAGAAATGCCTTCTTTAGTTTGCTTTGAACTTTACCTGCAGTCTGGGTGGAGAGCCATTAATCTGTACATGAAATGCAGTGAACATTGATTCATGTCTGCAGTTTATTAATCAGCACTTAAAAGGTGATAATCTGAACCATGTGATAAATTTCATTGTTCAGTCAGAACCACTTTTTTTTCATCAAAATTCTCTACTGAGGGCATGGGAAGAGAGACAAGGTCTGTACTGTACCCATTACATATTTATTATGTCATTCATATTGCACTAATTTAGCCTTCTCCTTCTTTTACAGTCTCATTTGCTTTTGCTGAGAAAAGCATTTATTTAATTGAAGGCTCAGTCTAAATAAAGCATGCCACTGATTGCCTATGCTGATTATTCCAGGCATTCTCCTCCTAATTTGGAAAATCTGCTTGCTTTTCTTGGTTTATTTTTATATTGGTAATTTTTTTCCTATATTTTTACTCTGTCCATAGTGCTGGGTTGAGCAGTTTGATTTCCAGCTAAGGCCAGTCACATTTTGGACACAGCAAACCTGCCTCAAAAATGGGGTTTGTACATTTGGAACTAGAGTTGGAAAACAGCTTCTTCTGAACTCAGGGGGGTTTGGAATCAAGCCATAGAAGTGAGTGTAATTACAGACACTGGAGTCAGACATCCCTGGAATTTAAACCAGTTCAAGTGTGAACTACAACCCAATATTATCTGATTATGTGAGAAAAAATTGTTTTCCAGGTGCATGTTTCTTTGTTATTTTTTTATATTTCAGGGTAAACATGGGTGTATTATTTTCCATCCTGTCAGTGCCATTGCAACTCAGTTTTCCCTGGAGCCTGGGGCTCAGTCTGTATTTCTTGAATTAAACTAGAAAACAGTAAATTTTTCAAGAAGTTACAAAAAGAGATGTTACCTATTTCACAAAATCTTACTGTTGCATGGTTACAGAATATACCTGTTTGTTTAATAAATCAAAAAGATGATTTGTCTAGCATTTCATGTTTAAATTGAGACTTTAACATGATTTAACTACTGAAATAGAAAGGCTGGTCAAAACATCGAGTAGAAAAGATTTGTTGTTGGGCCACACAGTGAAGGCAGACCAGAGTCCCCTTTCTTTCCTGCCCAAATGGAGTTGAGAACCATGCCCAGTCTTCCATGTCCTTACATTTTTCTACACTACAGAAGACAGCAGTAGAGTCCCAAGTAAGGGAAAGGAGTCTGGGAATTACAGGACTGCGCTTGCATAATATGGTAAGACAGGGATGTTGTTGCCCCCAGGTGAATCATCCATGAGACACAGCTAAATACCTTTGTTCTCTTACAGTGCAATTGTATCAAAATCATGCTGACCCTTTCCTCTGGTGCCACGGAAGGGTTTTTCTCAGTGATAAATGGTAATTTGTAGAAGGAATCTGCTGCACTTTTTAAATTCTGTAAAATTCCTCGCCATTTTCTGCTGACAGACAAACTGCCTCCTGCACGATACTCAGTTGTAGTTTCTTTTTGTGTAATGAAGTATTTTCTCACCTGATTCTTGTCAGAAATAAAGTCAACAGTGTGCTAACAGCACTGGGATAGCTAAAGTTTTCTTCTCATTTTCTTCAGTATCTCCAGGGTTGAAAAAGGTGGTGAATATTTAATTTAGGACTTGGTTTCCTTCAGAACATTTCTCTGCTTTGGATTGCTTGGAGCTCAGAAGTGCTGTAAGATGGCCACAGTTACAGAGAATAATCTCTTTAAAATCAGAGCTGCTGCAGCCTGTGAGGATATGATGGTTGTACATAGGCAGCTGCTTCTGAGCTTGCTTGGATCCCCTAGAGCCTCCTGGTCCCTTTCTGTATCAGCCTTTTCTGTGCAGCATCCAGAGCAGGTCTCAGACACTTGTGATACCTTCTCCTGTTAGGCCAGTGAGGAAGTTGAACAGTACCCATTGCATCTTTTCTGTAAGAAAAACACCTTTAATACAATGTGCTGGTGTGGGTCACAAAGCTTGGAGAGAGAACCAGCAGAAAAAGAGAAGATGGGAAATGCTGGAAGAAATTGTCCAAATTCCCAAAGCTGTTAAAGTGAGGAAGATCACAAGAAAATCAAATGAGGAAAATCAAGTGAGGAAATCAACAAGAACTTGCTGAAGTTCCACTACTTATTTGATGAGCTGGCTTTAGAAAGCAGACACTGGAAAGGAGAGCGGGGAGGAAAGTCTTCAGAGGTGCTTTTGTATTTCCTGTTGAAAAATGTCCACAACAGAAACTATGAGTCAAGTGTTCATACTGTGTTTTTGACTTGGGAAAAGGTATCCAAATTAAAATATGAACTTTGTTTGAAATTTTCTCAAAATTGAGTTGTGCTTTAAAGATTCTGCTTATGAAACAGGTAGCATCAGAGGCAGCATGCTGAACTGCTTGAGCTGGTAATTCCCTTCCCCAGAACTCCCCTCTTGCCTTGCCACAGCCACTGTGTGGCCTTACAGCCCCAAGAGCCATAATGCAGTGTATGAATTAGCATCAAACCAAAGTGTTTATTAACTTCTTTCATGGTTGAACTGATGAAAAGTCTAAGGCATATCAGCATATGCAAGTATTACATCTCATCAGATGGCTCTTGAACAATGCTTGTTTGGGTTGGTTGTTACATCATGAATTATTTTTGCTAAGTAGGCTGCTCTAGGGTCAAAGAACTTGTACCAAAATAGGTATTTCTTTCTTTAGTAGGGATGCATTATTCTAAAGGGAAAAAGAGTTATGATCAGGTCTTTGGAAAAGGAAAACATTTTGTCTTTCAGATTCAGCTTTTTCAGATCAGAACTAAAAAGGACATTTTGTGCTTGATAAGAAAATGATGGTAAATTGCATAGCAGAACAGCTTTTGTTTACTAAAATCAAAAGTAATTCCTGTATCTAAACCATTTTTTACAAAGACCCTGATTTTTTTTGCATATTGACTGATTCATAAAACTCATATTTGGTAGCAGGCATGAAGCTCAGTGGGTTTAGGTGTTTTCATGATCCAAGTACAGTTTTAGCACAGACAGAACAGGACCTGGTACCCAGCACTGGGTGGAGCCTGACCTTTTCTGATCAAAAATGAATTTGGCAGGTTAGACCTTTCTTCCTTAGCAGATACTCTGTAATCTGTGTTGTGTTGTTATGCAGTCTGACATTAGATGATGGTGATGATCACGGAGAAAAGGATGTGTGGATTGTTTTGCTTTTGTTTTAGAGTAACTGTCTGCACAGCTTTTTACTTTATTCTGATTTTAATCCCTTTTTTCTTTAATGAATAATCCATTAGGTATGAATAGGGTCTTGCAGTAATGGATCCAGCTCTTTTTTAGTAAATGGATACTGTGAAACCTCCAGTCACATTTCAGTTCAAATAACTGTGTATTTCATAAAAAATGAAATAATGAATGCTTGTGAAGGTGCTGTTCTTTGGACATTTATTTACACAGTAGTTTTTCAGTATTTCATACAGCTTTTATATTAATGCTTTTTCCAGCTGCTGTTTAACAAAACCAGCGATTAAAAACAAATCACTTTTTTTCTTTTGTTGTAGTGGGAAGGGACTGTATGTTTTCATGTATAGCTGGATGCATTTAACTGACCTGGGGGTGCATTAAAGTGGGCTATGAAATTGAGGTCTGCCAGGGTACTGTTCTTTCCTCACAGAGTTAGGGGGAAAAATAAGGGGGTGAGGGGTGTCTGTTGCTAGCAACTTGACATTATTACTTCAGAAAAACATCTGACATTAGTAAATTAAATTTGAGTGCATACATCTCTAAGATTCTTTTTATGTTAAAGATCAAAAGCAAGAGCAAAGTAAATTGCCTGCTTGTCATCTTAGTGTTATTGCAGTGACTGGTTCAGCTTTCCTCCTTGTGCTAAGCCACAAAGTGGGTGCAGTACAGTTGAGTGAACACAAATGTGCTCTTGCAGAAAAACGCCATCAGTGAGCCTCCTGTCCATACACAGCAGTGACCTGTTTGTTTCCTTCTTCAAGATGTAACGTACTGTAACCCAGCAATAAGAAGAGTTTATACTGGCACTAAGGGGTATCTGAAAACTGAAGTCTTGGAAACAAAATGTTTTACTTGTGTCTGTCTGTCTAGGATGGGTTTCTCAAAATTTTTCCTTGAATTATCAGACAAGTGGAATTTTTTTTTCTTTAGCATAACTACAGTTCCTTTATGACTTTTGTATCCTCTGTCCTTCTAATCACACTTAGGGTTTGGTTTACATATATGATGACACAAAGTCTTGGCTTCTTTTCCTCTTTTAAACCCAAATGTTAAATTCTCTGGATGGTGGGAAGATGCTACTTTAGGACACAGATGCTTCCAGTAAAAAGAGAGAACTTAATTCCTTTCTAAAATACTTATTTCTGTTACTAAAAGTGTGTCACATGGGTTTGGACCTCACTATGGGTTTATGATTCTTACTTGTTCTTAACTTTTTCATAGACTAAAGTAGTTCTGCTTACCTGAAGAATACTGAATATACTGAAAAGGCCTTGTTACCTTGTTACAGTAGCAGCTGACTTTTATATTCCACCATTGCCTTTTGAGGGACTCTAACTGGCTTTCTCCCAAGATGTAAAAACACTTCACCGGTTTTGCTGGGTTTGTACAGCTGAGTCACAGCAAGCTCCCAAAGTTGCCCTGCTGCCTTACTCACAAGTGTACCTCATGCTGCAGCCAGAGGATGGTTCCAGCAGCAGGGTAATCAGCCCTGATACACTAAAACAGGGGAACAGACAGGCTGGAGCTGACAAGGCCCATGTATCACTGCTCGGTGACAAGGTGGCTTCGTTCTCTGTTTTCTACCTTGACTCATTTGCTGTTTGAGAAGGGCTTGGATCTGAAATATGAAAGCCCATATAGCTCTTACCAGACACACAGCAGAATAATTTATATTTTGCTTTCGAAGCTGCTTAATTTTTAACTATACTTTGAGCCAAGTTTATATATTTTATATCAGTCTTCAGATCACTCCCACAAGAGCAAAGGATTGATGTTAGCCAGCTGTCTTAAGATGGGTTCACCTACTTCCCTTTTCATTTTATCTCTGTGAAAGAGGTCTAAGTCTACTGCAGGAGAAAATGTGGAAAGTTTTTTCTGGCTAGAGAAATAAGGGTTTCCATGTGAAGTTACAGCATGTTCCTCATTACAGCTCTCTGGCTTTGAATTGTCTCTGCTGTCTTACTGAAATTCTGCAGTCTGAAGGCTAAATCAGTTGTTGCTAGCTTTTATTTTTTAAACGTCATTTAAGGTTGTAGTGCCGACAAAATTTCCAGTATTTTTAGCCATCTGGTCCAGTAATTTTTCTCTTTCACAACAGTATAAAGTAGCATTAGATGCAGCTTCAGGAAGCTGTAGGAGTCTGGACCAAAGGTCCAAGGACCTTAGACTAAGCATGCCAAAACATAATCCCAAAACCTGTTTGTAAAATTAGCTATTTATACTAACTCCACGTTTTCATTCAAAATAAAACATGTACTAGCTTAAATTAGCAAGAAAACTGATTAATATTTTTTTACCAAACTCTGAATGCTGTTCACTGTGGTGCTCAGATGTACCTATGGGCAGAGCATGGAAAGGCAAAATGGCAAAGGAGGCTGGAATAAGCTGGGAATGAAAAGCTTTGTCTAGGGCAGAACAGTCTCTCTTGGAGAGGAAGCTCCATTCCCAAGTCTCTTGTGAGGAGCTTTGCAAACTTTGACAGGAAAGAAAGTACTAAACAACAAAATTACTCTTTTTTTTTACTCAGACTCAAGATTTCATTATTTTGTAGTAATAGAAACATTTTATTAAAATTTATAAAATATGGGGAGGGGAAAGTAATCTATTTGGCACCAAGAATTTGACTTGTAAAGACAATCAAAAAGGCCACTTAGAGTAACAAATACAGCTTTTGTATTGTTTATGCAAACAAATACAGCATTTGTTTGTTTATGCTTGCAAGACAGGAGAAACAAAAAGTGGAAATTACTGGTTTGGAGGTGAGGATGACACAATTAATTTGATTTCAAATTGTATCAAAATTTCTGTAAAAATTCTATATTTTTTTACTCCAATAAAGTCCAAAATATAAGTAATCTATTTTTTTTTAAGAAAATGAAACAGAACAGCCTTAAGTCATTAAAAATAGAAGGAATCAGAGTCAACCTGCCTTGTTTGTCACCATACCAGATAAATGTTAATTCATGTCATTCCAAGCCTGACTCTTGCAGGTGTGAACCTTTCCTTTCCTGGCTGCTCCTCCTTCTTTCCCTCTTCAAAACTCACAACTTCTTTTGCTTTATTAGATTTCTTTGATGTACCTGGCTCTGTTCCCTCTGTGATACCCTCAATGTCTTGTGAAATGATTACAACTTACCTTCTCATGTATGTCTTTTCTTTGTTTGTCTTGCCCTTTCTATTTTTTTAAGGTCACTGGCCTTGGTGTACAGTTTAAGCTCTCCTTAGTAAATTTTCTTCATGCTAATTGACAAATACAGCTCTACTCTCTTTGTCTTCCAACCTGTGTTTCAGTACCATCATTCTCTAGGCAGGTATCTAATTTTAATCAGCTACCTCTGGACTGTCCCTTCTTTCTGGGCAAAGGAGTGGGGAGACAGCAAGCACACCTTTTAGTGGGCATAAAGAACTCAGAGTCCAGTAACCCTAAACACAGCTGGTGGAGCACAATAAAGTTTGGTTAATTATTAGTATTAGAAATATTTGCTACTCTTTACTAATTATTTGTTTAAAATGCAAGTTTGTGTGAATGGTTTAGTTGTAATTTTATCCTTGAAGAGCCATTAAAGAATGAGGGTAAATGTGGGACCTGTAAGGTGCTAACTAAATACATACTCTGTCTTTTTTTTTTTTAAACAGGCATTAGAGCTGTATTTTCTGGACATTACCATAGGAATGCTGGAGGATCCTACAAAGGCCTGGAAATGGTGGTGTCATCAGCTATAGGATGTCAGCTGGGACAGGATACACACGGGCTTCGAGTGGTGTTTGTGACAGAGGAGAAGGTGGTGCACAGATACTACAGCTTAACTGAACTGGGTAGCCACGGCATAGAGAAGGAACTGCTGGATATGCTTGCTAAGCAAAAGTAGGCTGTATCAAAAGATGTTTTTCCATATTAGATAAATATAAACAGTTTCATAAAGTTTCCCCAAGCAGAACTACAGATTTCTGACTGCAGTGTCCCAGAACAGCTCCCAGTTTGTTATCATCCTAAATAACAAGGAAGTTGTTGACATGTTTTTCTTTTTGAAAATGAGACCTATGAGGAAGGTCCTATGGGAGAAGAGCAAAGCTAATATGGTAATGTGTCATTGAAAAGTGCAGTTCTGAGAATTTTCACTTTGCTCCTAGATAATACTTTCTTATTACAGAGAAACTGGTGTCTGCATAACCCTTTAACTGGAGAAGTTATTTCAAAATCAATAAATTTAGTAATTTCTGTTACCTTCTGGACAATATGAATGGGGCACATTTTTACAGAAAAAAATCTCAAAACATTTGAAATCAGCAGACTCCTGCTGACTTTTAGCAACTTTTGGATCATATCCTGTTCCCTTGGTGTCATATTTTATCCCATTCCCCACACTTTATTTTCTTAGCTCTTCAGAGCCAGGAGCAATAGGAGAGCAGACACATTCTGGTTTGCAGTCACAGCTTGGGTTTCTGTTTTATCTGTTATAAAGTTTTATATAATGTTATATAGTTTTATAGTTTCCATTATATAGTTTTATATAATGAAAAGTCTGTAAATGAGGCTGATATAAATGTCACTGACAAACTAAAGGTGAAACAACTATTTTAGTTTTGAAATTTTACTACCATTCAGTTAACATATATCCTGGCTCTAGCTATGGAAGTTGGAATAATTGCATGGGCAGAATATTCTGTCCAGAATACTGTAATCAGAAGTCACTTCATTGATTCCTAGACAAGGGGAGAGCTTTGATTTCCAAATGCAATATAGAGTGCCTTACTGTAATATACAGAATATTGAAAACCCTAAAAAGTATGTTTTCTTCACTGCAACAAGTCTTTAAAAACAAATGCATAAATTTGTTTATGTGCTGCAATCCACCTCTTTTTTTGCAAGTGTATCTAATTTGTTGAAAATAAAGTCTTCATGTAATTAAGTCATACCTGTTGGGTTTTTAAGTATTTAGTTGAACACATTACAATCCATGCCATTGGTTATCTGGAACTGGAGCCTGGTGCAGCTTTGGCACCTGAGGAGGGAGGAACACAGTATCATTAATGCCTCCTATCATGTTTTATGTATGTATTCACATACAGTAGTGTTCCCTAGAGGGTGTTACAGGTATTTAAATATGGTGAGAGGTATGAAATGCTGTGCTGAAGAGTCAGTTTAATTACATAGTCACAATAGTTTATCAAGGAGGCTCCTTCAAGCCTGTTTTGTGGAACTGCTGAGACTCTAAAATCACCTCTGCAGCATTGCCTTGCAGCAGTGAAGTGGCTGTACCTGCAGCTGGACAGGGCTACCTGGGGACTGCAGCCCCATGGCAGCAGCTTGAGCAGTGGTAATGTTGGATTCAGAGAGAAAGGAAATTATTTTGCTTTTGTTCTCCACCTGGCTTTGCTTAGTTGAATGTTTTCAATCTCACTTTCTGTAGAATGTGGAAAATGAGAGAACATTTTCACAGTCTCATACATACCAGTCATATAACACAGTCATGGGAAGGATATTTAACTGTAGTATGTGGCTGGACATTACTGTATGTAGTAAAAAGTTAAAAAATAAGCTGGGAATGTGGGTTTTTACCAGCATAAATGACAAATTGTGTTTCCTCACTTTTCTTAGTGTAATTAGCTAATTTAGAATTAATACTGATGCCTTAACTAATTTGAAGTGGCAGAGGTCCTTGTTGTCACTGTGCCTCATCTTGTTTATGTCAAGAAAAATAAAACATGTTAAGTTATGAAAAAATTCACCCATGGAGACCTTATTTAAATTATAATTTAAATTATAATTTAAAACAACATCTTTTGATGTTTAGGACATTATTTTGGTACGTCCAGCAGGGCTGGTAATTGCAACTCTCTGTCAGTGTCAGTATCTGACTGCCTTTAAAGCAAGACATCACTAACAGTTCAAAGTGCTGATGAAACAAGAGAGCAAGGAAGTCCTCATGTTGCTGTGGGCTCAAGAGGCTGGGCAGAGATTAAAAAACACCAAGTGACCACAGTTCATTTTGGTTTCTCTTAGGCTGGTAAAAGGATGAGATGAACCTTGATGGCTCTTATTAAGTGTGGAACACATTAGAACACCAGAGAAACCTGTGAAAGTAACCTAATACTACATAATAAAGTACAGCCTGAGGTGGAGACCTATGAACATGAGGAAATGACTGAAAACTAAGTCCTCGAGAGAAATCCTGGTTTGCCAGCGTCACTTTAAGCAACAAATTTAAGAACACACTATTTCTGAACCTTTCCAAAAAGTCATTAAGACATAAGTACACTTTGTTTGCCTAATGCTCTCCTTTAGTGCATTTGGGCCCAGCATCAACTCTTGCAGGTTTTAATAGAGGTAATATTTTTATAGGGCTACAGTATTCAGCTCCTGGAGATTACACACAGAAACTAAACACTTGATGTCTTGTTAGAACTTAATCACATTTTACACTGGCAGAAGTGAAGTTTCCCCTGCCACCCCTGTTTGCAGACAGTCTGTGCCATGGTCACTGCTCAGTGATTCCCTTCTTACCTCAGCTCAGCAACTTGGTTTCTAGTGTCTGGTTTTTCCAGACGTTATCCTCAGATAGCTGGGTTTATTCTGCTATGAGACAAATAATTGAAGACACATCTATCGTAAGTAAATCAAACAGCAGCAGTAAAACCTGAACATTTCACTGCTTAGAAGGCTCAGCTCCCCCTGTGTGTGACAGCACAAGTGTGTGTGTGTCACTGCAGGCTCACACTCATCGTATCACTGTGCTTAATGCTGGGAAAAGGCTGCTTCTCTTCATGCCCTTCCTGAGCCTTTCTGTGCAGACTCCAGCTGAACACAGCAATATCCTTTAAAGCAAGGGCAGCCTTCACACAGTAGTTCCCAGTGTGCCTCCCAAGCAAACCCTGACATTACCTGACACCTCAGGATACCCAGTCACCAGGGAGAAAAGCTGACTGGCATCAGAGAATTGTAAAGAGGGAATTTCCACTTCACTAGTATTCTGCAGTTACTGGGAATGTCTCGTCCTGCCCTCTGCTGACATCACATCCCTGGCACGTATGGAAGTGCAAAGCCAGGTGGTTTAGGCTGCAGGCGCTGTGCTCTTGGACTTCACTGGAAAGTGGTTCATACAAAACATACCATAGAGAAAAAGCATTAGACCAGAATATTAAATTAGCTTCGAGTCTAAATGAAATACAACTCTGCAGCAGCAGATACAGAAAGGGGGGGCGGGGGGGAGTCCCCAGAAAACCCCCAACTCACAGAACTAAGACAACACAGACAAATCAAAAGCATTTCAAGCAATACAGAATTACCCAGCACTTCTCTTCAGAAAAAACACCCTAAAAGACTCCATAGGCAAAAACCACAACCCACAACTCAGAGAGCCATTACTTTTTTTTAATTGACATTTTCATTTGTTTCTCTAGAAGTAATTTCCTCCATTAGCACTTTGTCAAATGCAGATAGTTTAGTACATTTCTACTAAAAACACCTTTTCTTTTCCTCTAGGAGACCCATTAAGGCCTTAGCCTATTTAAATTTATAATGTTGTTATGTCACTTTTGGGCAGCCAGAAATTGAAACATCTATCTTCTAAATATATCCTTATCTTTTTCAAACATTGTTTAGAAAGGTATAGCATTGTTAGAAACTACCATTTGGCCTTTTAAATTAACTGGTAATGGCATTATCTGTATTCAAGTCTTTCTCACATTTTTCCATATAAAAAAGACACAGCAATACAGAAAGGTAGCTCATACTGCTCTAACAAACCAAGATCCACAGCCCTACACAGGGCAGCCTGCCTGTCCAGGGATTTCCTGAATAATGGGTCAGCAGCACTCTAGGTAGGACACCAGTGACTGTATTTGGATACATGTGAGACAAAGATAAAATTACCACAGCAGAATGTGGTTCTTGCAGTACCCTGCAAGCACTGAAGCCAGGAAGCTGCTAACAGAACACAGCACAAAGATAATCTTCTGCCACTTTTTTACAAAGCCTGAGCTGAACTTAGTCTTACCCTTTTATTAATTCTAAGTCTTGCTCTGTCTCAGCCAATGAGGAGAAGGTAGGGCCACCTTACTTTGCTTCAGCTGTATAAAAGCTGCTTTCCCACTATGCACAACCAGAGACTGCAGTTGGAGACAGGTAACTCCAGCAGGGGATTCATTCTGTCCTGCAACTGATGCAGAAGCCAGAAGGACTGTGATAATCCATGGAATTCCTTTACCAAGATTCCTAAGGTAACTCAGTGCAGTTAGCTTGGAGCAGAAGGCAAGAGGTCAGGGCTTGAGCTGTCACCCCAGGAAATCAGAACATGAAGATATGGGTGAGAAATGAAGCAGGAGTGGGAAACAACCCATCAGGTGCTACTGGGTCCCCTCCTTGGCTGAAGCTGGCACCATCCTCTCCTGACACTCTAGGAGAAGGGAACACTCCTGCAGACTATTTACTTCTTTGCCTATGCTGGGTACTCACAGCAACTCAACATCAATACATTTTCACTGTTTCCAAAACATAAACACCAACTGTGTATAATATTGTTAATGTTATGCACTTACGTGCACCACAGAGGAAGATTTCCCAGCTGCCCTGGTGGTCACCGTATTCACACCAGGCAGAGGATCCTTCAGAGTTCCCATGGTACCTTTTTCAGTGTCCATATATTCCAATAAAAAGGTCTGGCTGATTCACAGCATTCCTGCTCTGGCTCACAAGGTAACAGCAATGACCTTCTACAAAGCTCTTCCCAACCTATTCAATTGTTGGAGCAATTGGAGATACAACTGGAGAGAAGTGATGTAGCACATGAGCTTTTTGTAGCAGTATTATTGCCTCCACCCCACCCCCAGTCCTTCATTTTGGGGATATTTAGAATGTTATTTGGCATATTTAGGAATATGATGACTGTAAAATACTGTAATATTAATAATTCAAATTTATTTCATTTTACCACAGTCCTATAGAGAAGGTGAAGTGTTTATTACCAAAAATAAACTCCAGCAATAACTGGGACTGCTGTACTCATTCAGTGCATTTCAGAATATTTTCTTGAGACTGCAGATTATTACATTGTCCTTTAAGGTGTTCTACAATACATTACCATCAAAAACAGGACTAAAGAAAAGGATCTATCATTTATGAAAAACACTGGTTTTTATCAGTGCACTGCCTTAACACAGTAATGATTACAGTTTCAATCACTTTTCCAAGAAAGCAAGGTAAAAGAGAAAGATACCAGAGCATTCTGTGTGTTCACTGTGACCCAATTTGAGAGCTCAGATGAATTATTGTTCAGAGAACAGCATTCCTTTTTACTGTGCAGCAACTTAACCAAGACAATAAATTCATGCATATTTAAAATTAATTTGATTTTAAAACATAGATGCTGCCAGTCTTCCCACTCAAAGGACTTTTCGTATTCCCTTTATTTGGTGCACAGCCATGACAGAATAAATAAATATTTTGTAAAGTCTATTTCTGAGCCTTGTTTTCCGTAGAATTTTGTTTGCTGTGGGTACAAGAGGAGATAGTATTTTATATGTGGGTCATTCAAAATTAATTCTACATTTTACAGCCTGCACTTTTTATACAAATTAGTTTCTTAGTAAAATCAGAGTTTAAGAAAAACCAGTTGGACAAAAATAGAGAAACATGGATACATACCAAGGAGTGAGTCTAAACAACCCAAAGAGCAATGGGACTATGTTAAAATTCACCTTGCAATGAGCTTTTTACTGAAAGGACTTGTACAAATTTATTTGTTTCACTCTTTTTCTTATCTGTGCACTGGGCCATGTAGAAGTTTCCTATTTTTCTTCTAGAAAAGCAGCTCATAGATTATTTCTAAGCTCTCTATTATCAATGCAGATATCTAACGCCTCTCCTTATCCGAAGAAACAATGCAATCCTCATTTATTTCTCATTAAAGATGCATTGTAACACTAATCAGCTAAAGGTATTTTACTTGAAGCTTCTGAAGTTTATTTTTAAGTCTTCAACATGTTAATTGCTTTGCTTTGCCCTTGGGTTCCCAGAAATTAAATACAAACATGAAACTTCCTGTGGAAGTAAAGTAAAACCCATGAAATTTCTGTACTCTTACACAACACTACAGCAGTGAAAATTTAAGCATGTACATTTATTGCTTACTATTTCCACTTGCTTCCCTCTTCCTCACTCCCCCCCCCCTTCTTTCTTTAAAGCAGCAAAGTAAATAATCGGTCACCTTGTTGATTTCAATTGTTAGTTGCAACTGCTGAACTTCAGGACATTTCCTACTTCCTTTTGAGTGTGCTTCTACTTCCACCTCTCCTCCAATATTGCACACCCTGGGAAGAAAATCCAGTTGCACAGACCATGAGTGCCAGAGAGGTACCTGCCATGGTTAGGACAGTCTAGCTGATCAAGGTCTCGGAGCCTTGAACAGAAATCTGCAGTAATGTATAATTGTTGTCCAGTTCAGTGCAGAGAAGGGCATTAAGTTACTCAAGGTTCTTTTTATTTCCTTACACATATTCATTAGTAAAAGTCTTGATGTTGTTTTATGATATGCAAATGTGGAAAGGGTATTTGTTACAGAATTCAATTATGCGACCTCTCTGATGTATCTGAAGGCAAACTATCCCTGAATGAACTTGCTGCTATTCCCAAGTTTCAGGTAAAGAACACTGGCACTACAGACTCTGGGATCTGTCACCCAGGAGCATTATTTCAGTGCTTCCCACAATGGTAGAAGGCAAAAGCCACTTAACTTCGGGACAGTGAGAAATCTCTCAGTTTCAGGAAGACCTGCTGATTAGCATTACCAGTTTTAATTAAATCTGGTGTAGCTCATGCCCTTGGGGACTGAAATGTAGTGAAGATATTGTTTTGAAATTAGGACACAGCCTGCAGAGGCTGAACAGAAAAACTGTAGTTGGCTGTAAACCAGGCAACATAGTTAAGACACAGAGATCTGACAGAGACTCAGACTCCAGCTCTATTAATTAAATCTCCCTTAACCATGGCCACAGAAGTTGACCTCTTGATTTTTAAGTAAAGTTCAAGCCAGTACTGGAATTAGTTGGGTCCTTAAGCATGAGAAACTGTTCAACCCAAGCATTTCTTTGCAGTAAAATTGTCTATTTACACTGGAAAGATCCCCATTTCTCCTGGGGAGATAATCCTTTCATTACTACTGATGACTTCTCTCATTCTTCTCTGGCTGTTGTCACTCTCTGTTTCAAAGATGAGCAAACCCAGAGCTTCAGGCACACATTCAGTGCATGCCTTCATCTACCAGGTACGCTGTAAATTTTTACTGATCTTCCCACTCAGCTCACTTGTGGTTTCTTACCATTCCAACTTCCACTACACAAAGGATATATAATTATTTCTCCCATGAACTCTGAATGAATGACATCTTAAGTAAGGTCTGCTAATGAGACAAACTGATGCTTGACGGCAACACTCAGAATTTTTCAGCATAATATTAAAAAATGATCCAGTTCATAGTTCACTCTCAGTAGTGGCATTAGTACTTCCAACACACCACAGACTAGCTGGTGAATATTATGCCTATTACAAACTAATATACATAAAGGGAATGATTTGGCAAGTCTGATCAATTTTTCATTTAATATATTTTAAGATCAATAAATCACTTCTTACCCTGAAAAATATAGACTATAACTAGGACTGTACCCTGATAGTTCTGGAAGTGTTATTAAGTATACAAATTCTTAACATAATACTTAATTAATAATAAGGTTTATTTCTTACCTTCTGAACTTACAGCCTTGTGAGCCGAGAGAAAAGTTTGCAATTTTCTTTTGAAGTTCTTTATATACATGAAACAAGTAGAACATGAATTGCTGCAACATACTTATATTGTGTAAGTATATAATATCTTATGTACCTGTTTCTGGGGTGTCTCAATACAGTTTTATAGCTTTCTTCTCAGATATTTCTCTCTTTTTCTTCTTTAAATCAATGCTAGAAATACTCCATTGCAAGAAGTTTCTATACTAGTGCAACAAAGAATGTATTTGTAGAAGTTACTCTAAACATTTAAGCAAAGTATTTCCAAACGCTATTAATTAAAAAAAATCCAAAACTTGAGGGTTTTTAATTATTATGTTGAATGCATGGATTAATGCAATTACATCTTTATTATTCTGCACTGACCCATCTGCTCACCTGGGGCTGTAGACACGAGCTGTCTTCTCTGTATGAAAATACTGCAGTGGCCTGGTACAAGGCCATAGGAAAGAGTTCACCTAAACAAATTGTAACTACTCATTTTCTTAAAAACATCAGTGTTTGCCAGGTTGAGGTGAAAAATGGCTTCATTGTGAAATCTCTCAGTTAACAACATCAGTCAAGCTAAAACCAAACAACTTAGAAACTGCATTCCTCAACACAATAAAACCCTTGCAAATACAGAGCACATCCATCAGTACCATTTATTTCCCAGCTGGGGAACTCACAGTACCTTTTCTTCAACATTTATGCTCATCTTTGACTCATTACTTTAATACTACCAGAAAACTAAATTATATCCAGCATTTTCACTGCAGAAATGGGGCCTCCAACTGTGCATAGGGTTTTGATGGGGTGAGACACTGAAGCATCACAGAGAGAACAGGGTAAGCTGTTAAGGAAATTGTCCAGCTAGCTCTCCACATTCAGAGGCTTAACAAAGAAGCAGGAAGAAGAAAGGATAAACAGGTAGATTTTATTCCTGAAACAGAACTTTCCTTGACTGAACTCTGCCTGAAAACTGGTACGATGACAGCAAATAATGTACTACTGAATATGTGCATTGCACCTTTTTATCACCTCAGCCCTGAGCAGGTAATATTTCAGTGTTGAGTTCTGAACATGTGACTAATAAATTTTAATGCATTAAAAGTCTTGATAAAAATAACTATTTAGCAAAGAAAGCTTTTTAGTTAAAAAAGCCTTATGTGTTTGAATAGTCTTACAGCGTTTGCAAAGTAGAACCAAATTTCACTCAAATTAAGAATCTAAAAGCCTTCAGAAACCTTATTCAAAAACATTTTGATGTGCTGGAATTGTTAGCCCCTTTCTAGGTGACATCAAAGGAGAAGGAAATTAAAATCTTCATAATCCTCCAAAATACCCTAATTTCATTACTTTACCTGGTATCAAACTATTTGGAAGGGCTGTATTCAGAAATGTCAGCCTGTCATCATCTCTGCTCCTGGACATTACATTTCACTAAGCACATTGTAAAAGTAGCAAAGGTACTGGGAAATTTATTAACTAATATTTAGCCTCAACCAAAACATATGGAAGTAATTGTATTTCCTTACCCTGCTTCTAAATTAGAACTTTACTTCTTTGAACTAAGGCAAATCAAATGCTAGGAACATATTTATGTACATAGGTCTAATTAGTGAATTAAATTGTTGAACTGTTGAACTTTCTTTAAAAGCTCTTGTGCTTACTCTGAAGGAATTAGAGCAAGAGGGAACTAACTAGTCAGCATTTCAAATCCTCTGAAGTGCTGGTGTGTTTTTCATTAAAGACCACTGAAAACAGAATCTACATAGGGTTTGATATAAAGGTATAAATTTGAAGTTTATATTTCATTACAATGTGTCTTTGAATGCTGAACAAGTTTGGAAATTTCTGATTAGCTGTCAATGATCTTATGCTCAGAAAATGCATAACTAGAACTCCCCCTCATCTTTACACATAACTGCATGGGTGTTAACAAAGAGAAACTCCCAGTGAGGGATGCTTCCAACTACAGTTGCACTCATGCCTTTGACTTCACTCTCAGCAGCAGGTTTTCCACTTTCTGCTGGATGATGCTGTTTAAGGGAAACTGGGAGAAAGCAAGCAAAATACTGCTTTGAGATACCAGAAACACTACAGATCCCCTACTGCCTTCTGCTGAAAACAAAGATGATCTGTTGGGGTAACAGGCTGAAATCCTGACAAAGGAGTCCCTGCCCCTGAAAGAGCTCCAGAGCTGAACACAGTTGATCAAGCACATTGATCAGATTGTTAAGTGTGAGGCTGATCAGTGGTCCTGATGGCACTTCCAGCTGCACAGAGCACTCTCTGTCCAAAGAGCAGTGGAGATTTCTTTTGAAAATGTGTGCACATGGAGGGAGGAAACATGAGAAAAAGGCCTTTTCATATCTGTGTTCAACACATGCACTTTTTTAACCACACCAGAGTGTGCTTTAAGGCACAGCCAGCCTCTTCAACATTGTCATCCAGCCCAACACACCCCAGGGGCACCTCGTTCAGCTACCATGATCTTTGCAGACAGGCCCAGCTGGAAGCCTTCACACTATTATTGATTAAACTTGTCACTGAGCTACAAATTGTAAAAATCTTTATGAAGCTCTTTTTAACATTTGTCTCAAGAAACGTAGATCTGATAATTCACCTCTAGCAGACAGCAGTTTTCAGTCAACATTTCCTTTCCTTCCATTCCAGGTGGTATAACACAACAAAAAAAATCTGGATGATTGAGTGAGTTGAAAAAAAAATAAAGCATTTGTTCAAAAGACTGAAACCCACAGTCAAAATGAGGCACAGATTTTAAAAGCAGCAGGAAGCATTGAGATTTCTATGTTACAGAGTACATCTCAGTCATACAAGAGGAATTGTACAAGCTTTGTTCCACCATTGTGGTGAAAAATAGGTTTTCTTCAATAGAATGGAAGAATTTTCAGCCTGACATTTATTTCTGTGCCAATAGGAAATGCACTCTCAGTCTCCCCAGATTCCATCCCTCTGAGGGCTGAAGAGAGAAAATAGAGCAGCACCTCTGGAGGACAGTGTGTATGTGTGGTTTCAGAAAGGACAGCAGAACCATTTGGCTGGTCCAGAACATTTACAGTAAATGTTTTTCAAGCTCTGTGTCTGTTGCAGTATTTCTCAAACACACAAACAGACCACCCTCACTTTTAGTCCTCTACATCAGTTACCTAGTAGCAGATTTAGGGATGACCAGTGGTAGAAGATAGTTGCCTGTCTTAGGGAGAAGGAAATTTCCCAGGTATTTTTACAATGATTTTTAAAAATTTCTGTGACAAATGCTTGATTTTCTTCACGCTGCCCCAGTCAATAACTGGGTTTTCAAAGTCAGCTAGGCACCAGCCACCCCTCCTTGTCTCTGTGATTCCATCCTATTTGAGTTCTTCAGTCAAAGCAGGGAAAAGTCCTGGCAAACAATGAGGATGTTATGGAAGACTGAGATACTGACCTACAAATCCTGACACAGCTGCCAGCCTGAGCCAGGCTTGGAAAGCTCTGGCAGCCTCAGTGCTCCACTAAAAGGACCAGGAGAGCTGCACAGGGTCAGAATGGTGTCTTTAAGATGGTCAGGAACTGCAATAACCACGTTGTGCTGTGGAGCAAAGGAATAGAATCGAAGTGAGTAACTTCAAGTTATTTTGTCTACTGATTACAGTTACTTAAGTCCTACAATGTAGTATCTGCAGTTACTTAAGATTGGTTATTTTTACTTTGCAAGGAGAAAAGAAAACAGATCTGCATATGAAAGGTGACACTTCTGAAAGCAAATTCTGGCTTAGAGACTTAAATGTTTCAAAAATATTTATACATTTCTGCTTTTAAATGTCCAGGTTTAGACACTGAGGTTTTCATTTGAATAGAGACTGACCTGTAGTATCACTGAGGTCACTGAGAATTACAGGCCAAGAACTCAGGGAAAAGTAATTTTGACAACCATCCATTAGGATGAACCTAACCATTGCCCTCCAAATAGCTTTCTCCTTTGTATATACAAGAGCTGTCAATATATAAGGCTAGCAGAACTGAATATTGCAAAAAAGAAGCAGCCTAAGGGGTGCAATCAGAAACATTAATCTGGAACTCCACTTCTAATCCAACTTAAAGAGTGCTTATGATCATAACTAAATTACAGAATTACTGGGAGTTTTTACTACTTTGGCTTCTGGAAAAATGAGGCTAGAATAATATTTCAGGGCCCTGTTTTGATATTATCTCACTGATTTGCACTATTCTTAATTTTAACTAATGCCAATTTCTCTTGGCTTTTTGAACATTAAAATTAAAATGGGTTACTCTCTTTGTCATAAAGATTATATGAAACATAGATTAAGGCAGCCAAATTAACTTGCTTCAGACACACTGATAAATTTGTTAGATTCTTCCTGCACATGCCAGATCATCCTCTGACTAATTATGCTTCTACAATGTGCCTCATTGACTGTGATACCTCTTTCATGATGATCAATTAACACTTTTCTCTTTTTTAAAATGCAAAGGAAATGTGTGCTATTTTTAGAGTCAGTTCAAGTTTTCAACCCAGCCGTGACTGCAAATACAGTAAGCAAGAGCATAATACTATACATGAAAGTTTCTATGCAATACATTAAATCCTGGTATCCTGTGGAGACATAATCACATTAGAGCTCTAAGCACATGTAATACTTCTACTTTTTGATATGCTGGAAAAAAGAAGAAACCTTAGATCATTGAAATAATTTCATATTCGTATACCACCTTTAGAGCTATGTCATGTGGTAGCTGGTTATACTGTCCTTCACATTGCTGCTGGGTAGCATATTCATATGCATGCAAGTCTCAAGTAAGTAGAGCCACTTCAGTTTGCTTAATTTCAATAGAAAGAAACAAAAAGAAATCCTAAGGCTCCAAGATCCTGGTTTCAGTCCAGGGTAAGTGATCCTAAAACTTTGATTCCAGACTCACCTACTCTGTGACAAGTCCTTCTGTAAGCAAGGATTGTAATGGACATCAACTCACAAGGGAAGGGTTTAGCAAAGCCCATCAGCAAGTTGAGCAGAAGTGCCCAAGACAGTGTCTTTCATGGCCAAGGAATAATAAAGCAGATGAATGTCAATAATGTGCTTTGTTAAAGAGCTGATGGCCTGAGAATACCCTGAGAAGGTTAAATGAACCAAGGAATGAAAGTCAGCACAACTTACCACAGCTGTTGGGAACTATATCAAGGAGTGTGGCCTACCTGTGTTCTCTCTGGAGCTCTGTGAACTGGTCTGCCATAGTAATGAGTTCTCATACATCAGTGTGCAAGTACAGAAATGTTCTGGAGGCAACAAACATTCCTGCAAAGTCCCTACTTGTGCATATTGTTGTCTGCAAAGATACAACAAACACGATTTCACTTTGTTTCATACATACAGACATGTCATACATAAAGACACTCTTGTTAATATATCAGCCACTGAAACAGAGAAAATTTTATTTTGAAAGAGACCTCTGGATGTCATTTACCCAGACCCAGCTCAGAGCATGCACTTAAGCTGAAATAAACACATAACCTCTTCTTCCCTTGACACTCAGCATAAAATATTTATGAAAAATAAAATCTTACTTTGGCACCCTCTAATTGCAGTTCCACTCACTGTTCCATTTTTATTAAATACAATGATATTAGAAGTTCAGCGACCTGGTTTCACACTCTGGGTAGCCATGTTATTTTGCAGACATTTTCTTGCTGGTCTTTAAGTTGGCAAACTGGAACACAATGTCCCACAAACAACAGAAGTCCCGACATCTACAACTACCTGGAATTTTACTCCAAAAATTCCATTCCACTTGAAACAGATCTTGAAGTCCTTTGTAGCAAATGAGGACAAGGTTATTTTGTAAGAATCTACCTGTTAGAAAGTTATTTATATTCATATCATTAAAACTCATCTTTCTTATTTGTTCAAAGAGAATGCCAATCTGATCTACTGATCACAGCTTTTGAATATCCACGGTTTTAAACTTCTAGAATGCATGAATCCATGGATTTAAAAAAGAGATGTATTTCATCTTCTGAAAGCCTTATATTATAGACAAACAAAATTTGTCTGCTAATTATTTTTGTCAAGACAAGGGAAAAAGTAATTTATATATATAAGTTCCTACAGCTAGAACCACACTCTGCTGAGAGTACACCTTAAGCCAACCTTAAGAAATTCTGACTTGCTTTCTTCTCCAATAAATTTTGCAGAAACAAAAAACACACATGCAAAAAGATAAATGAAAGAGCTCTGAGGGTCTTTTTTCTTAATTATTTGTTTGCTTCATGTAATCTACGAAGTCCCATGTAGGGTATTGCTAAAACTCCCTAACACAAACCAGAATTTTCATTTTTACACTACCTGGACAACACAACAGTCTGAAAACAGGGAGATGTCACATTAGTGCTGACCTTTGAAAATGAGTTCACTACAAATGGGTGACCGTAGAATCCATATCCTTTCATAGGCATCTCCCAGAAACAGCAATATCAGTACTGGCAGTTTTTGAAATCTGTAGCAAATCTCTCAGTTCTTGCTCCATTTGTCACATATAAATTTCAGCTAACATCAGAAATATCTCAGTTATGATATATTAATTACTCTTTCCTCATTGCTCTGTCCTGGATTTCACTAGATTTCTTTTTAAGTTAGTGCCCTTGCCACAGGCAGTGCACATCCAGCACCATTATAAAATTATTACAAGCCAAGGACTTCTGTCTAAAGGCTCTTATCACCTTAAGACCACAAGCTGCAGGGAGCAACTGTCAAAATTACGTTTAATAATTTACAGTACACCAGATTCTGATGACCATATGTTACTGATGCTAAATCTGATTTCACCTGCACTAGTGTGCTTATCAACGTGCTATATCTGTCTCCATGCTTTCTGGAGATAGAAAGTACTTTTTTAAAGATTATATTGGGTTAATGCTGGATTTCTTTTTCACTCCTCAATAATTCTCTTTCAACAATAGAAATAATAAATAATATCTGGAATACATAGGCATTACAAGTTTGCAAGGCTACCTTAAGAAATAGATTGGAAGAAGGATTGTCTATACAAGTTTTATGGACCTTCATTGAATGTTTCCATATTTCATCCATGTATGACTTCATATACTTTCCCAAATACAAAGAACACTGTGTAGAAATGGATGCAAAAACATTATTTGTGTTATGGCAGGAGCTATCAAATCTCGAGGGAATTCTTTAAGGAGGCTGCCCTGGAAGGAGCTATTTGAAAATGCAGCATTTGGGAAGGCATCAAATCAACAATTGTCAAAGCAATAAGATTCCACATAGGGCACCAGCCAAAAAATATCCCTTGCCAGTTATAACATTACTTTATTCACAGTCCTGCTCTTCATTGGCATAATATAATAAATATGCAAATTTAGTAGTTGTTAATGACATCAGTTATTTCCCACTTTTGCTTTAAAACCCAGTGGAAAAGAGTTACTGCTATATATGTATCTGTTGTTTAGCAGGCACATAAGACCCACCAGAAGATTACAAATATTCTGATTTTCCTGATTTCCTCAACTGGTTATGAATTTTTTTCCTTATAAATGAGTACCAGACCAGTGTCATGGGGCTCTTAACAGAAGCACAGGAACAGCAGCAAAAATCAGGATCTACTTCTCTTCTGCAAGACTCCCTGAGGAACTATATCTGATGACTCAGACACTTTACTACTTGTTTATAGTGTTTGTATGCGCAGAGCTGTGGGAAATGATAAAAGCTGGTACCTGCGGGTAAAGGAATAAGAAAATAGAAAGATGGCTGATCAAAGCAAATGTTTCTGCCTGCCTGATTATAAAAGGAAAATAAATGAAAAAAACCAAAATTCTAGGTCACTTACAGCAATACTTATCAAGAGTGACTGGCTGGATGTTCATCGAATGGCAAAGCAGTCTGCACAAAGATTGGGCACGAGACTGTATCACCTTTCACACATATGCTCCTAGGGCAGATCCTGTTCCCCCATCTACAGCAGCCAAGATGTGTCATCAACCTAACAGATGCAGCTGGTCCCTTTCCACCCCAGAGGAGAAAAAGGTCAACAGGAAGCTTGCAGGTAACACAAAGATACCAATGGAAAGCTTCTCTCCCTACCCTTGCACCGAGGCAGAGCTTGTGTAGCTGCTATAGGAAAACCCTGCTACATATCAAAGACATTTTCCAGAAAAATTCAACAGTTGGAGTTCAGTAAACAGTGGAGCCATTTCCCCCATAAGAATTCACTTAGCGGAGGGGGACTGCATGCAGATGCTTTAGAAAAACACAGGGACAGTACAGCATAAGAGTCTCACATTCAAAACCCAACACAATGCCATGAGAAAATAGATTTCAACGCCAAAAACAGAAAACAAAGACTACAGGGATGTTACTGTGCAGTCACCCAACAAGATTGTCTGCGCATTTTTACTGTTATTGGTGTTATGATCAACACCAGAACTCCCAAGGAATGGACAGAGGACTGACAAACAGTGCACTGTTATTGCCTCTCTTCCACACAGTAGGGTTTCATTATCCTCCCCAGGTGGTGGATCTAAGCAACCAAATTAATTTAGCATGCTCACCACTGAGCACATACTGAAGTTGCATAAAAGAAATGTATCTTGCAGGAATATTCTTCCAGTACAGTTTCACCACAAAAATACTACAAGATGCAAAGTCTGAAAGGTGCATTGCAGGCAGTAAGCAGCTCGGAAAGTCTAAGACATGAAACACAATCCTCATAGGATAACCAGATCTACTCAGATTTCTGTAAGCCAGCAAGCACAGGGGAAAAGCCTATCAAAAGATAATTCTTGTAAGACTTTTGTCTTTAACTGAAATGAAATTCGTTGAAGGAGGCACCTAATTTTTATCACTTCATCTTAAAATAAATTTGCAAGAAAACATTAAGTTTCTTGAGGATGAGATTATTTTTAAAACCCAAGTAAGTCTTGCAATGCATTTAAAGAATATGGAAATAATGTTAAGAACACTTCAAGAGTCTCCCAGACCCTACACCATCCTGAGAACAGGAACTGTAAGACAGTCTGTCTTGTAGTATTGAATATATCAACACTTTGTTATTACTAATGGCTCTGTGAAATGGATGGAAACACTTCACAGTGTAACTGCCACACAGATGAATAAGCAAATCCAATTTGATATCTTAGCAGACTACAGTACAGAGCAAGACAATTCACTGTTGTCATAAGGAAAGCTTATGACAAAAGGGAGGTGTATTTCCTTTCATCTCTAATGTGCAATTTCCAAAAACACCACTCAGCTGACAACAACTTTCAATGAAGATCTATAATGATAAATAGCTTTTTCATATAGCAAAACCGTAAATCCCTTTTCCATTTTTCTTAAATGTCTTAATGCTAATTATGACATAGATGTAATATTTGCATTCCTTTTGGGGCTGTATATTTACTGTTTTTATGCAAATCTGAAATAAAAGATTAGAGAAGTCACAAAACTTAGTCTAAATTTTAATCCAGCATATGTCATAAAAAGCAAGGCAGCTGGAAAGACAAAGGAACAATAGTAATAGATTTACATCCTACAATACATTCATATGGACAAGAAGGGGAAATAAAAATCGGGAAAATCTGGATATTTTATTTCTTTCCCTTTTTCCTTCTACTGCCCCAGAAGCCAGAGTTGGCATCACATATTCTCCCTTTATAATTTTTGTTTGCCATTTCCAGTTTAATAGTTAGTTTACTATTTACTGTTGCAAAACAAGAAAACAGAGCTAATGGCAAGCCTGCTACCCTGTACAGCTGAAAACCTAATATTTGGAAGTGTGTACATGTTTTGCAAAAACCCTATAAAGACCAGAGCTTCTTTTAAAAGAAATCATATGTGAACATCTCTGTTCTGCAGCTTTATTATTAAATCATATATCTAAACTAAGTGTCCATTACCAACAGTGTCAGAATTAAATCACTAGCATTAGCTATTCCAGAACTGCTTAGAAATATTGCCAGTGTAAGGAGACATCAAAGTGACCAAGTAACCACAGCAAGAATGAAAAGTCTAAGAAATGTGGTGTCCAAAGGTAACACCAGACATATTTGTGAAACCACTCACACTGACTCCAAACACATGGAAGATAAACCCTACAAAAGTATGATTATGTAGAGACTTATCCAATAAGAATCACCTCAATAAATATAAAAGCTAAAGAAACTGGAAAACCCACCAAATTTCATTACAATTCCTGTTCTCCATGGTCTACTTATAGAGGTTTTTCTGATACAAAAAGACGAAGGACGGCAAGTCTGCTTCTGTTCATGCCCTATCTTTTTAAAATTCATACCAAGTGACTTTAGAACTAATCTCACAAGTCACTCTGAAAGTATGAAATCATTCATACCTGGGGTTCAGGCAATGGTCTCAAATTGTGTTGTTGACATGGGAAACATCCATCAAGAGGCTATGATGCCATGTCTGAGTGTTTTATTGCACTTCCTCCTTCCTACTGTAGCCAGATCAGGTTGGGCACTCTCACATGGAAAAGAAAATGATGCTTCATTTTCAAATGCTAAAGAAATCTCCCCAAGCTCCCAGAGAAACAGAAAAGTAGATTTTCTATGTATAGAAAGAATGGCAATAAGAGGTGGAGCTGTGTCTTCTAGAGGAGTCATCCCAGTATCTCTACTTTAATGGTACAGAAGGAAAGCCAGAGGGGAAAATTACCCTTTTCATGATCTTCATAGGAAAGGCATAATCTTTCTTTTCAAACAGGAGAATAAGGATGAGAACTGGCATCCAGTCCTGGGTTATTGTGAAGGAGGGGAGAAGACATAGCACTTCAAAGGTAGCAATGATGTACCCAATAACTGCCTATGATAAACATGCTCAGAACCCAATGATTAATGCTTGAATCCCTGAACTCCCCTACAGTTAACCTTCAAGAAAGATGCCCTGACCTACCTTCCTTCTTCTATTTAACCTTTACATCCTCTGCTTTCAGCAAGTTCATTCATTACCCGAGCGCTTGGCAAAGATTCCTGGTTCTGCTAAAGAAAGCCCCACACACGCACATTCAACACCAGCTCAGAGACAGTTTTTTCCAAGCCCTCGCAGCTCTGTGCGAGTCAGGAATGCAAACACCTACACTTCACAAGAGGCATAGCTATAATGATCCAAAACACTCCCAACCAATGTGTACAAATACAGCCCATCAATACTCAATGAGAAAATATGGCCTGTGACTGCCTCTGCTCCTTGAATCCTAATGGATGAATTATCCTCCCACCTCTAAAAGCAGTGAATGCCAATACTGGACTCACTTTATATATTTTTAATGCAGTATTTAGGGTTTTGCGAGGTTCTCTCTCTAATTTTTCTATATGCTTACCACATTTTTCTTAACTAAACCAGCCATAGTTATCTTGGTGGTTTGCAGTATGCCCTACACTAATTAGCACAATAATTGAGTATTCTTGTTTGTTTGTTTGTTTGTTGGGGTTTTTTAATCACCAATTATAACAGACACCATGAACCTGAACCACACAGGATTTTCTTGCTCTACAGCTATTATGCTGCAGATCAAGCCATGAAAGACTTTCTAGACCACTTTGCAGCACACGCTGGAGAGTTCTGCTCCATGTTTTGAGAATCCATTTCTGTTCCATGTTTTGAGAACTAATGAATTAACTCCTCATAGTCTAGACATTATTTTTCATTCATTTCACACCTGTTCTTTTTTCAAATGCAGAGGTTGTCCAAAACCCTTCACAATGAAAGATGGTCAGGGTCATATTTCTCCTATAGAAAAGTATAGCCTAAACATGCACCTGTATCTGATGCACATTTCACTGGCCCCGTAAAGAGAACAATAGGGGGCAAAACTGCTTCCAGGGATGCATAAAAAATGCTGTGCTTACACAGTTATATAATTTCCCCTTATCAGATAGCACATTCCTTGCATATGAATGGCAAGATGGAAACTTGGTTTATTTGTAGCCTCTTCCAGTTAGAATTTCCAAGAAGTGACAGTATCATCAGTCCACTGAGTCACAAGCACTGTAAATAAAGCAGCCTTTGCATGATAGATTGTCATTCCTTTAAGAAATTCTGCTTTGTTGACACCTTCCATAATACATTACAATATGTGAGGTAAACCTTGAATAAAAATGCACGATCACAGTTTAGGAATTACAATATTCTCTATTTTTGAGTTCTTAATGACAACAGGGTTTAGTGTTTAGACTGAAGGATTAGGAAATGGTATTCATAAATTCTTTTCCTTGCTCTGCCAATGACTTCCTCTTTCTCCACAGAGTTAATGGGCTTATTTTGTAATGCTCATCCATAACATATCAGTGCAACTGAAATATAATGGGCAGTCTCTTGCTGCAGTCCCATCTGTCATTCCAGGAAAGTTATTCATATCTGTTTGTCTTTCTATAGTCTATCAAAAGTTGAGGACAATTGTATTCACCAGTTTGATGGGGGGCTGTACAATTAGCTGAAACCACATACAGTACATAATCTGTGAGCAGTTAGATGTAATAGGCTAAAGAATTATGAAGGACTGCTACTCAAACTTGCATGAAAAATTACAACTGAATTAAATCCTCTCCCATTACACAAATCAAGTCCTTCTGAGGCCTGGAAACTTCAGATACATGGTTGTAAACTTCATTTTAGATTAATTTGCCTGGTGAGTGCTGCTGAAGTAAAGTACCAAGGGAGAAACGAATATACTCAAAGACAAAAGATCATCAAGTCTATAACATGAACTGAACAGAGAAAGTACAAAGGTTTCTAGCTTAATTTTGAAGAGCTAAAAGGTTTCTGGTCTCCAGGCTTTTTGAGGGTTTTCATCTATAGCACAAATACCTGCTTAGAAATGAGCTGTGATTTGAAGTTTCAAAAATCAATTATGAAGTTAATTCAAGTATTTTTGTTATATATTTTGTAAAAAGAAGTGAACCATTTGCCAAATGAGCTAATGCCATTAATGGTGAGAGCAAAGGACTCACACCCTTTGGGACAAAGGTTAACTATTGACCTTCCTGAGGTGGGGGAAAAGGCAGGTTTCCTCCAGAACCTTCTGCCTCACCGATTCTCACATTAAAAGTCTCCGGATTTCTCTTTTGTGAGTAACTATATTACTTTCCTCAGTGACAAGTGTTGCAATCTGAGTAAATACTAGCAAGAAAAAAATCATTTAAATTTTGACACCTCCTCCTCTATTAATTCACGAGTTCTTTCCTCGTTTTGCTTGCCAAGGAAGAACAAAAGAAGCGAGGCAGCCATAAGGGAAATACCGTAAAGGGCTGAGCAATGAAGAGCCTCGTGGCATTTCGCATTTCGCAGACAGACATTAAACATCTGCTGCCTTTCTGCTCAGCCGTCAGCCACCCCGGCCAGCCGCGGCACGCTGCCGACAAGGCAGCTCACTGCTGCCCACAGCGTGTTCTCCCCCGAGAGCCCTGTAACCTTGGTGGGGTCACCCGCGGGCAGCACAAAAGTTAGGGCTAAAAGCTGTGGTTTAAAATATTATTCCTACTACGATCCTCCGTGCCAGGGAAGGTCAGGGGAGGCGGGCAGGGCACGTCAGGGCAGGGCCTCAGGGCAGGGCCCTCAGGGCAGGGCCCTCAGGCGGTTCTAGAAACTGATGCCCCCGGGGGTCCACACGCACCCGGCCGCCACCGAGGCTGGGAACACCTTCCTGAGAGAAACCCGGGCACCCCGAGACAACGCCGGGCCGCTCGTGAGACAAACAAACCCGGGCACCCCGAGACAACGCCGGGCCGCTCGTGAGACAAACAAACCCGGGCACCCCGGGACAACGCCGGGCCGCTCGTGAGACAAACCCGGGCCCGGCACCCGGCCGGTTGTGACGGAAACGCGAGCACACCCCTACACTCCCACGACGTCTGTGAGGCACTGCGAGGAGGGAGCCTCGGAATCTGCTGCAACCTGTGTTTTCTGGAGGTGCTGGCACCGCAGACGCCGCAGCTCCCATCCCCTGCGGAGGCCGCCGGCACCTGCGGCTCGGGCTGAGGCGGGGAAGTCGCGGCTGAGGCGGGGGTGCCGGGGGCAGCCGCTGCCCCTCACTGTTCACTGCGGCAGGGTGAGCACGGGAAAATCATCCTGGTTTTAATTTACAGAAGGTTGCTGGAGGAGGGCACCCCACGGGAAGAGAGTATGGGAAAACTATATTGATGAATAGGGAAAAGTTTCCGCAGCAGAGCTGATCGGCAGCCAGCAGTAGCGGCTGGGAGCTGGAGGTGACCTTTCAGAGGAGAAAACCCCTCCGCTGCCAAAAAGGAGGCAGATGCTTTGTGCAGGGAGGAAAGCTTGTGGCAAAGCCTAAAACTTTGATTTCAGCTGGCAAAGAGAGCGGCTGAAGGGCACATGAGGCTGCTCCAGGCACCTGAGGGTGCTCGGGTCCCTGCGGAGCGGCGCTGGAAGGTGCTCACCTGTCCGTGCTTTCTGTCGCTTCCCTGCAGCCAAATGCCACCTGTGGCACCGCCTCCGAGCTCATCCGAGTGCCTGATAACAGGGACTTCTAAACACCGCTCCTGTGGGCTCTCTCCGGGCACAGGATTGGTCTGTGTTCCTGTTGCTCTATTCAGGTTTCAGCCCTGTCTCCATGAGGTGAGGTGGGGTGGTTGACAGGTATCCGAGAGGAAGTGAAATTCAGGATGATGACACAAAATGTGTCAGGGAAACTGGCATTACTCCTTATCATATCAGCCTTTCCTCCTGTGCCACGGAGATAACACACGCATGTGCTGCTCTGAGAGGAGGCCGCTCAGGGGCTGTAATATTACCCAGGTAACTGTTTTTTGACTACAGTTAAAAGACTCTTTTCAGGTACCAATATCCTTGCTCCAAAATACCTGTCGAAGAAGATGGCAGAAAAAAAATGTTGCAATCAATAACACTTTAAATTTCTCAACTTGCTGTAATACTGCCCTGCTGCAAATTGGAGGGGAAGAAAAAAAACCCAGACACTTTCCTTTTTTTTCTTGTTAGACTGGGCAATTTACAAAGTTCATCCTTTAATGCTGACCCCTGGACACTGCAGATATCCAGGACAGTAACATAATTTGAAGATTCAGTTTTTGTTCATGAACTCTCAATTTGCTTTTCACAAGTGAAACCAATAATTGATTGGACCAAAACCCAAGGGCATCTGATATAAAAGGATATGATGTGTGGCAGTTGTCTGACATTCCAGATTGATCTGCAGAAAGTTAAGATGTGCGTGAAATCAAAAACCAAGCAAATATATACATATTGATAATGTTTTGCCAGTTCCTCATCCCACCAGCCTGTTACAACTGGGAAAGTACAATACTTGTGCTGGCTCTCAACATTGTCTTACAAGCACTGTGCACAGATTTAACACCTACAGTAAATATGTCCCTGTCAGACTCTTATCGGTGCTTATTTACATGTGGATGTGAAGATTGTTTCAGGAAAATCAACCACTCATATGCAGGATTTGTGTGCAAGGTGTGGCAACTGGCTCAGGCTATCTAGAATGCTGCAGGGTTTTTTTGCTTATTGCATCACACCTGTTTGTCTAAATTATGTGACATTTCTGAAATTTTATGTTGTCTGGGAATTCTCAGAAGTGGTTCTAATTTTCAGAATTTGCCTCTTGAAAAGTTGTATTGTCTTAATGAACCTTGATTGCTTGTTAACAGCAGAATTCATATACTGGGGTTTTTGTAGCTGTTTCCTTGACAACCACTCCAGGTTCCCCCAGAGCTCTTGCTTTTGTGTTCCCTGATTAAGATGTACATGCTGCCTTTGGCTGATCTTATTTGTGTGAACAGTATTAATTTTCGTAGGTGTGATATTGATTAACTTTTTATTTTCTCAAACAATATTAATTCCAGTGTTTTATAAAGGATGATAGGATTACATGAATTTTAACTTTGCTAAATTATAGCTTAAGCTCCCTAATGTGGAAGTTACTCCAGGTTTTCTTGCTCAAGGCGATTTCTGGTTTACACAACAGACTGATTGACTTCTACAGTGTAGTTTTTCTCAGTTTTTATGCAGACCAGCCATAATTATAACATGCTCCTCTTGTTCTGTGCATTCCTAGTGCTCACTTTTCAGTCACCCAACCATGGCATTTTCTGAGTTTGTCACTCAAGTTGTAACTCAAGTATAAATGGCAGGGATGTGGCTCCTCTACTTTGGCTACTCCTGCTGCTTCCAGACCCTTGCAGGATTTTTTTTGACAGTACAAAAGCCATCAAATCTGGCATCTTGTCTTGGCTTAGTCTCTGGTAGGTGATTAATTTTCAGCTGTGGCCAACTTTCACTCCACACAATGTGAAATCAGTTTGGGGTGAGGGAAGGAGGGGCAGCACTGCACTAACATGGGTCTGGGTAAACCTGTCTCATGAGCTACTCACTTCCTGCCTGAAAACAGATCCATTACTTCACCAGCCAGATAAGCCCATACTGAAATGACTCAATTAAAGAAGAAGAAACCACAAACGTGTTACCTCAAAGTTCAGGCTGAGTTTATGTGCCTTGCTCTTTAGGAAAAGTGAAAACCAAGAATGTGCTTAATGGGCTACAAAATCAGAACTCCAAGGGGACCTAAGATCTGGCCAGCAAGTGTAATGTCTCCATATCTTTGCCTACCAAAAGTTCATTCCTTTGTCTCTCCAAGCATTTACTATAGTAAAACATTAATACACAGATTATGTTGCTTTACTAAAAATTAATTATTTATTATTATTTAGGCTTTATTGGCATGAAGCTAGAGTTCTTAATATAGTTACAAAATCTTACATCTTGGACAATGTATATCTGATTTGTGTTTCACAATACATTAAAAACTAAACACTTTAAGCTATGCTATTTCTATTACATATCTATTTTGTATTTTACAATATGGACTTTTATTTCTGTGAGAAGTTTGAGTCTTACAGAATTTACACAATGGTGAATGCATTTATTTTACTTGCTGAAAACTTGTCTCAAAATTAAATAGGCCATTTTGTTTAATATGAAGATGAAAATGCAAGAATCTCAAGCAGAAACATTATCTGTGCTTTTCATCAATACCTTAAGAAATAAATAATGAGGCTTACTTTTATAAATCTCCACCAAGAACTAGTCCTGTTTTATTTATGTTAATAAGGTGATCTGGGGAATACAAAAAATAGATGAAAGGTAGGTGGCACTTCCTGATTTTATCTTTACGTAGTTCTTGAGGGAAAGCATCCATTTCTCATGCTGAATGAAAGTGTTTGCTTCACACAGTGAGCAACTGCTTACAAATGCTTTCGAGTATAACTCACTGTCTGAATAATCACTGCTTGAATAACTTTATTTTGAAGGGGTTTAATGTATCTTAAATTAGAAAGATTACTTCTTTAAGAATAGTGGGAAACAATGAAGTCCCAAAGTTTTACTGCTTGAATGTAATTCTGGAGCATAAGTTCTTTTGTAAATACTGGACTAAACACACAACAGGTTTTCTGTTAGAATGCTGCTTTAATATATTTTACAATACCCTTTACTGATGCCTTGTTTTCTCACATGGCTCTTTTTGGGGGAACATTATAGACAATCAGTCAGCTTTATATGTTTCAGAATTGCTCCTGATGCCTTTCTTTCACACAAAAAAGCCTCTGTAGTATATTATACCACTTTACAAATGGGAATTTCAGACTATGTTCTTTATGTACATACATAAATTGCTTTCATTTGTTTATGCCAGTGGCTTCCACGCTGGAATTGTATGACTGCTGAATAAACACCTTTTCTCCCTGAATTACATTTTTTCATGCCATTCATGTCTGCTGCCATGCAGTACAGGGTGTATGTAACCACTCAAAGTGAGGTGTGCTTTGCCTCAGAACATGAGCTGATTCTTAAAAACTCCTTGGAAATACCTTGGAATTCCTTTCTACCAGTGGCCTACTGAAGGAGAAATATGTTTGCACAGGTTTCACCCGTGGAAGTCAATTCCTTTTTTCTCAGGCACAACTTTGTTACAAAAAAGAATAGTGAAAGTTGTTTGTTCTCATTTCCATCCTTTTACTAATTGACTGCAATGAGATCTCTGATCTGCAAACAAGGGAACATCACCTGAGCAACAAATGTGGCTCTTCCCCACTTAACCATCTCCATTTAAATGTTTCTGGATTGTTCAAGCTTACTCTCATGTATATTTCAGCTTACATTAGGTCACAACTAGACTCCTCTCCATCCATAAAAATGTGCTGTTTCCTTGAGAGTAAGAAGGAAAATTGGTTTATAAGATAATTAACATACTCTTGAAGGGACGGGTTTGGAATTACCTTATTTTATGAACTTTGAGCTCTATGTCATCTGTTCCATGCCTTACCCACCTAATATCCTTTTCCTCTTCCTTCCTAAACAGTGTCTGCCCAACTGCCTATGTGCAGCTGTAGTCCATGGCAGTGTCTCTCTTACTCACTGTACAGGAGTGAGCCCCATTTTGAGTTCTTGCACTACCACAAAGAGACAGCACCATGCAAACATCTGTCTGATACCAGCCTTCCTTTCAAAGGATACACTAACAACTTTTTCTGTTTCCTTGCAGAACAGGTATCCTTGAGATGACTTGCCAACTTGCCAGCTATCAAGCATGCACCACATGCACTGCTCAGCCAGCCAGCAGCCCAGACAAATTGCTTTCCAAGCTGTGTAACGCCAGGCTGAAACAGAAGAAAATGTGAGTACAGTAAGTACAAACCTGACACCAGAGCGAGAAAAGCATTAGACAATATCCAGTTCCAAAATGATCAGTTGGCACCTGTGTTTGCCAGACATAGAAAAACAAGTCTAAAACACACACATGGAAACAGGAAAATAAACTTTGACTCTGGGAAACATTTTGAACATCAGAATAAAGGTAACCAATTGCATGGCTTTTTTTACTTTCTTCCTTTAATTGGATGTCCTTGTAAAGCTCTAACCTACAGGTTAGACAAAGCAACTCTGGCTGGTTTCCTTTACCTGTGGGGAAGAGCTGTAAGCTCAGCCCGTGGATAGAGTTTCCTGGGCGTTTGTCATCGGAATGTGGCATATGTGGAGAAACCAAGTTCTGGGAATCCTTCTCAATGTCTCTCAATAGAAGGTACAGTTAATCTATGGTGGCATTGATTCTAAAATAGTGTACTCCATTACAGCCTCAACTAACCACCTCTAATGGGAAAATTATCACAGTTTATCCCTTGTTTATAGCTAATAGAACATAATAACTTGAACTGTTCATAGGATTATCCTTTGTTATAATGTCAAACTTGTAACCATTTTCTACACTAAAATCTAACAAAAGATGTGCAGCCACAAAGAAGCAATTCTCTGTTCTCCAGTGTGCTGGCAAAACTTTGTAATTTGGATTTACTAAAACTGCATACCCACACAGAAACACAAATTGTTTCAGTTTAGCAGTTTCAGATATTCAGTTCTTTGATATGGATATAGAAAATATGTCTATATGTGAGGGAATCTTCTTGTTAGTTGAATATTACACTGACAGTGGGTCAACACTGGATTTGGATGCATTTGCATTTGATATGTGCGTGCTACCTGGTCTGTACTTTCCCTTCTTTCCTGGTGTATACTTTGCTAAAAATAAACATCACCAATGTTCACTGAGGAATGTTTTCATGTATCTGCACTAAGGAGGCATCTAAATCTCAGAAGTAAAAGTAAAGCCTCAAAGACTTCACAGCATCCCTGACCTTTCCCTCACATCTGCTCTCCTCTTCCTACGTATCCATGTATGCAGAGGCAAAAGATTTACAAAGCAGGAAAACAAATGGAGTCATACGATTCGTTCATCCTGGGTCACATCTCTGCTTTGACAAGGTACCATTTAACCTCAGACTGAACCTGATTTCCATGGGCCATGGGGAACAGTTATATAACAATGAATAGTTGAAACACAAATAGACAAAGATTTTACAAATCAGAGCAAAGGTAAATTGTTAACTGTTATTTTAAAAATATTACTTTTCACTGTAGCTTATCTTGAACTAAATGCTATAAAACAACTTCAGCATTGCCATTTATCCATTAGTTCTGATATTGAGTAGATAAATTCTTTAGTATCCTTTTACTCTAAATAATTAAAAAAGAATGAGTCTTGAGGAAAAGCTTCAGCCTTAAGAATATATCACTCTAGTATGGCTTTATACTTTTAGAACTGTATCAGTATGTGGTCGCCCCTTGCACAGCCAGAGAATTATCAAGTTTGACACTTCTCTGCAGGACATTGTTGCTATTTCATTTTCTTAATGCTGCAATTAAGGATTTTTCAAACTATTCCTGATGGCAGCTATAGTCAAATGTACTGCACAGTTTTTACCTCTGAGTGAAAAACATCTGTATGATAATTGTAGGATGCTATACATTGAAGGCAACCTAAAAATCTAAACATGTCAGATGTGCTCCCTCCTCTTTTCCTTATACAAATGCTTGAAATTCTCTCACATTCCAGCTCAGTTACATCTAAATGGAACATTACATTCTCTTTAGCAATATGTAAAATAAGATGATAACTCATAATGCAAAATCCAATCCCAACTTAATGTGGTGGTAATAGAAAACTGCTTTTATCCCCTTCATTACATAGACATGCTATGTGCCTTTACAGTGTTACATGGGATGCAATTTTGCAGTTACGGATGAATCCAAATTCAATAGAAAATGTTAATCAGAAAGAAAACTGTTATGGTCTATGCAGTAATAAAGGCTGACCTTGGTTCTTCATGAGGTTTTTATAAAACTCCTGCCTGCAGAAGATATCCAGTGGCAGGAGGGTTCTGATATTGAATTCAGAGTGAATAAAGAGCACAGAAAAGTTGAATAATCCTCCTCTGTAACTGTGTTGGACCTTACGCAGCTTGCAGACTTTTTTCCCTATGATTTGACTCTCTTACTCATCTTATTCTATTTCAGTAAATCAAGGCATGACTCATAGAAAATCAGAATCCAGGCACAACAAAGATACCATATAACGAGTCATTTAGTTTATATTGAGAATGTTGGCAAACGTATATGTATGCATGCTGACTGCTCTCCTGAGCACTCACTGAAGCTTTTACTGCTGGATTCATTTTACCTTAATCAATTGCACTATGACATTGGATTTTAAAATGGGCAGGTATGATTATGGTAATAATGCTGTACAGCTGACTCAAGAATAATTATTAAGGCTAAAATTGTAATTAAAGATACATGCCAATTGCCCAACTTACTTGTGCTTCTTAAGAACTATTTATTACTCATTTAAAGAATGTTTTCAGACAGATTAAATTAAAAACACCATTTCTGTCTATGCCAGGCATGTTCAGGAAAAAAATAACAACTGCATTTCAGTTCAGAATCCAGTATTTGACTAAGCCGGGAGAAGCACTAAATAAAAAAATAAAAGTTGACAGAGCTCAGCTGTCACCTGGCTGACATCTCCTAACATCCACATCATGACCACGAAGCTGAAATTGGTTTGGATTTCTTATGCTGTGTTTTGTCTGGTCCTGCTCATATGTAACATTGGCATTTGTGAGCAGTAACCAAAAAACTGTATTACATGAGAATCTGGAGACATGGTGCAATATATGGCAGAAGGTAAGACTACTTTTGCTTGTGCTCCTCAGCATGATACATATTAGTAAGATATATTAGAATTTATATGAGCTTTATAGAACACAGTAAGTGGCAATTTCTCCACATAGCATTGCCCTCCAACCTGGCTGATGAGTTTACATAAATGTTAAAGCCTCTCTCATATCTCAGGGCCTGCAATAGAGATCTTTGTGAAAGATAGCAGATGGGGTAACCTTCTGTTTTAAGCTGAATGTTTCATGTTCTTTCTCTCAGTTCTCTCATATTTTATGTCAAATTTTCAAAGTATAGTCCTAAACCTCTTGCAGCCCAAGAACTCCAGATTAAAGACTAAAAGCCTGTAGTCCTTGGATGTTGCAACAAACATTTGAAACCAATCTCTCTGGACCTTGCAATGCATGAGTCCCTTCTGGTTTCTCCTTTACTTTTCTGTTCTATTCTGCTTCGGAAGTTCTTATATTGGTCCTACAAATGTACTATCTGAGTACATTTCTGAATCATGTTCTCTTCTTGTCCTGTTCCCTTGAAGGAACTATCTGTGCTGTAGCATTTTGTTTGGGGATTTGTTTATTTCAGAAAGAGTTGTTTGTACTTTGAGGCTCTATACTTACTTTAGAAACCACAGAGATTTTTGATACTATGGTTTTGGTCTGGACTCCAAGAATTATGAGTCTCTGCTCTCCTCAGGATTACAGGAGGGGGTGTTTAGGATCATACCCTTTGCTTTTGAGCTTGTGCCCCAAGCATTGATACGATGCCCAACTTTTAGAATTGCCCTCTTACATTGCATGTACATTATTCTCATTGCCCTCATCTTACTTTTCTAAGAGCAGGAATAAATCTCTTACATCTGTCACCAAAACACCCTGTGGTGGCTTTTGTCCACCTTATGGACACAAATCTAGCCAGCTTCACACATTATCAAATACTTCTATATGGGCTGAGACGCCTTCCTTTTGAAAATGTTATAAAACTAACTTGATCCTGAATGCGGGCGGAAAGTTTCACAGTGTCCTTCCTCTTGAGCAGCAGACAGAGAGCTGCTTCCACCTTACTGACCATATTATTTCATGTATTAACACCTTCAGCATCACTGCCCTCTCTCCTGGTGTGGCCTGCCCCTTATACACAGTCTGAAAGTGGGTCAAGAACACATTGAAGAATTACAATTGTAATCAATGTTTGAGTCAAAAATCCAGAGTACTACTGCATATAGATGTCATTTGACACAGTAAATTACAGTCAATATATAAACAAATAAATAAAATACCCAAGTGTGTAGCAGAATTTCATGCTTTAGCACAGATAGGCCATGAGCTGAGGGTGAATTTCTAATTAAGAGAGAATTGCTATGGTAACCAGAGGTGGTCACAGATAATTGGGTGTGAAACCCCATGAGGCTTCATGACAGAGGTGTCTGCATATATTATACAGCACACTTTCTGTTTCTTAAATAGAATTACATTGTCAGGTCAGGCATATTTTTCATATTTTAAATGCCTTCTTTTTGAGCAACCAAAGTACAACTTGTAAGGGGTCTCTGATCTTTAAATGGTATCAGAACAGTCAATGTGCAAAGACAAACTGGAGTAAGGATTCTCAGCCTTAACTTATTCTCAGTGGTGGATTAAGAATGAAGACAGGAGTTTGACTCCGTGTTTCCTAACGCACCTGAATGGGACAGAGAAGGGAGATAACTCCCTGTGTTGGCAAAGCAGAGCAGTCAGGGACAAAGGAACACTGCTCCTCAGAATGGGACTGTGCACGCTGTCCAGCTTCATGATTGTCTTGATACTATGTTGTCTTAGTTAAAACAGTTATTTTTTTATCACAATTCATGGGAGAGCAAAGGGATAATCACAGAAACTGAATTATTCTGTGCAATCCAGACCAGTCTGATCAGAGCAGAGGAGATGCTTAAAACTCACATCAACATAGTGACAGCTGCATCAGCAACCAATTATGATTAAACAAATTTACTTAAATCTACAAAAATTATTTATCAACTTAAGCACCTCCTATTAGATATTTCTGAGTATTATCTTAGCTAATTAGATATTCATTATCTATGTAATGAATCCTATATTGTGTAATGAACCCTGATGAAGATTAAAGGAAAATCTCATTATTTCAAATTGTTGTTCTGACATAAGATTTCTAAGATTTGTATTTAAATCCATTCTTGAACATGTGGATATGAATGAAAGGTCAGCTCTTTGCTTTGCAAATCCCCATTTCTCTGTACCAGCTGTACTTAAAGGGCACAGAGCTACTTCAATGCATCCAATATTCCTCTGGTCTGGAGGAACCTTGTGAATTCTCACAACAGGATGGATTCAGAAATGGGTAGGATAAATAGATCAACTCCTGCAGACTTCCACTACTACTGCAACTCAGAGAAGTTTTGAAACTCACTTCCTTGAGACCTTCAGGATCTTTAAATCTTAATTGTTTTAATTTCCCATATATTGGTGGTGGTTCTCAAGGTGCCTTGGTGCATTGCATTTGACAGTTTCTCTGTAACCAAGGAGTCAATTAATGAGGTCTGCCTTAACACATTTTCGTGTCCCTGTTATCAGCAAAAGAAGAACATCCCTGTTCTGCATCTTTAAACGAGGTAGTGGGTTATCATCAGTCTCTCTGCATATCTGAAAAGGCTGCTCAGCCACTCTGAAGGTGCAATCTGTAAACACAGTAGGGCATTACAGCCGTCAGGAATTATCTGACAGAAAAATTATCAAAGGTAGTCAAAGCTCTCCATCCACACTGATAGTGCCAATCTAGCTGTGTTCTGCTGTTTCTGCACATCCAGATTTCCCATTAATTACATCTCAGCAGGAGTTCTGCATACAGCAGTGTGGTCAAAGACATTTTCAATCCCTAAGGAAAAGCAGACTATCATACTGTACCCTCTGTCATGCAGCGAGGAGAACCCTGCCTGTGCTGATTAAGTACAGCAGTTGACAGCAGATGTTATTTGTTAATTACTGACATATCCAAAGGGTCCTATGGCTTGACAGACTCGGTAACAGATCCATTACCCACTTTGTTTTATCTCATTATGGAACATATGGTGGCAGTTTGATGTAGTACAATTTTAAACATTTTTTTTAATGTATTCCTACACTGAATTCCTCAATCACTTTTTCTGTTGCTTCTTGATGGGTCAGAACATGTGCTTTCTTTTATTTTCCTTTTTCCTGGTATCCAATTACCCTGTATTTTCCAATACAGTACAACTGCTCAGAGTTACTGATATATCTTATCTGCCAATTCTTTTTTTTTTTTTTCACCTTTAAAAAATATCAACCAGATGGTTTCCAAAAATGACAATTATATCTAATGCATTGTTTGAAATTAAAGTACCACTGCAAAAATGCCTCTCATCTTTTTAACTGCTTGAAGTCATACGTATCACTTTGGGTGCACAAAGAACTGTGTGTTCCATCACTGTATTAAATAAAAGCCCACTGAGAATTTGAGCTGCTTCAAGATAAAGCTGAGCAAGTAGCCAAATTGTATGCTACAAAGTTCTAGTGTGTATCTAAAGCTCAGATCTGAAAAGCAGATCCTTCAAACTGCTCAGCAGCTTAAATATAAAAGACATTATTTTTTTATTTAGTCTTACAGTTAAGAAATACACTTCCTTGTGTACGTCAGTGGAGATAAGATATATTTCTAATGACAGATGTCTGAGGTGTTACCTGCTTTGATTTGTAGCTAGAATGATACTTAACTATATTAAATTGTATTTGATTTTCTACTTCTTTATAAATCTATCTTCCCTCTTTGGAAGGCACCTGGGGATTGCTACTGCTGATAATTTTCTTAGGAACAGCATGGCCAGCAGAACAAGGGCAGTGACTATCCCCCTATCCTGGGCACTGCTGAGGCCACACCTCAAGTCCTGTGTTCAGTTCTGGGCCCCTCTCCATGACAAGAACTGGACATGGAGGTGCTGGATCATGTCCAGAGAAAGGAACAGAGCTGGGGAAGGGGCTGGAGCACCAGGAGCAGCTGAAGGAGCTGGGAAAGGGACTCACCCTGGAGAAAAGGAGGCTCAGGAGGGACCTTGTGGCTCTGCACAACTCCCTGACAGGAGGGGGCAGCCGGGGGGGGGTGTCAGTCTCCCAAGTGACAGAACGAGAGGAAATGGCCTCAAGTTGTCCCAAGGAAGATTTAGATTGGATATTAGGAATAATTGCTTAACCAAAAACGTTGTCAAGTCCCGGCACAGGCTGCCCAGGGAAGGGGCAGAATCACTATCCCTGGAGGGGTTTAAAAGTTGTGTGCATATGGCACTTGGGGACATGGTGTAATGAGGGACTTGGCAGTGCTGGGGGAACAGTTGGATCTGATGATCTTAGAGGTGTTTTCCAACCTAAATGATCCAATGATTCTATATAAAATTGGGAATGTTAATAAACATAATTTAATTTCCAACTAGAAACTGAAATGTAGAAACTGTCAGTGTAATTGGCACATGTTAAAGCATCTTCCTTCATGGATGAAGTGGCAATTGAAAAAATAAGGAATAAAATAAAGAAAAAGCAAAATACTGACAAAAATTAGGCATTTAAAATTAGTATTAACCTGATAAAATCTTTTCTTGCTATATTCACTTAACCTGTAAATATTTTTCACAGATTGAAGCTATGTAATAGCAATATGAAATCTATTTTATAATAGCAATAATTCCCAAAGAAAGGCCTTGTTTTTTGACAGCTCTGGAAGATGTTAGTTGGAATAATTAAGGCTTTTGTCATGCAGAATCTACAGAATCACAGAATATTCTGAGCTGGAAGGAACCCACAAGGATCATGGAGTCCAACTCTTAAGTGAACGGCCCATACAGGGATCAAGCCCACAAAAAGTTGATAGTTTAGAACTCACACTGACTAAAACAAACCTTCGATGTACCTCAGCTGTTTCTGAACAATATGCAGCACCAGGAATAAAATTAATCATGAAAATAGTCTTGACACAGATCCGTGCTGTAAATCAAATCTCTCCTGATGGGTGAGAGTTTTTAAAGTCCTTGCCAGGAGTTACTTCGAGAGACAAATGGAGACTTTCAGCTTTCACTGCTGCTAGATAGTTGTTTATTAAGTCTTATCAGAGAAACAGAGTCACTAGCATGACCTGGACACAGCACAGAGCAGAGAATGCAGGAGAAAGCCTAATTATCAAGATTTACACAGCCTTTTAAAGATAATTTAACCAATGGTTACTAAAAATGTATATTATTTTTCACTTTCCTACCAATTATTCAGTAACACAGCCAGGAACTGCGGAATTTTTTGTCCAGTCATCCCAAATTACTCTTACTGCAGAATATGGAGTAGTAGAAGAAGGTTTGGAGGACAACAACAATCCTCCATTTTGATATTTTTTGCTCTTATCTATTCACTACAAAGAGAAGCCCAAAACCTCTGAATTTTTTACCCTGTGACAATCTTACATAGTAGTCTCTCACCTAATTCACACCATTGTATTTTCTAGTTCTTGTCTGACAGTTGGCAATCTTTTTCCATGGACGAAAGTCAAAACACTGTTGTTCAGGGGGGTAAAACCCCTTCAAAACAGAGAAATATTCTCGGCACTCTGGGTTCCTACATAGTCTTAACAGGAAAATGGAGTAGTTAAAGTCAGAGCTGAAGCAGTATGCAAAGGTGAATTTGTCAGCCACGAACTCTAGAAAACTGGGGAAGGGCAGATCTTTGTGATTCAGAAGAGACCCCAAAAATAGCAAAAGCTCAACACAAGCAGGTGAGTGTGAAATAGAGTGAATCTCCAAGCATACAAAGAGCATGGAAAGCTTCCCACAGAATGACCAAGCCCAAGGCCCCACAAGCTTGGTATTTGGAACAAAGTACAAGTGCAGAGGTTCACCCGGAGCCCAACAGTTGGCTCAGCACAAAGCTCTGAAGGCAGGACATCTGTTAATGAGGGGCTCACGTGACTGAAACAATTACGAGCTGCATATGAGTAAGGCTAGAAGGTGACATTAAAAATAAAGACATTTAGCAATGACAAATGCAGTGTATGGAATAAGGTATATGCACTTGCTGAGCATCTTTAAAATACTGGGAAATTTAAAAATGTAGGAAATAGCATGGATATTGTTGAATTGGAAATAAAAAGCAAGTTATCATCATGATTCTTAGAAATTGCACATCATAAAAGCCTGCTGTCCCAGTGCAGGTCAAAAAATGGCAAGAATAATTCAGAAAATAGGCATGACACACACACACAATCTGCATGATGATTTTCTAGAACAAAATCAAGCACGACTTGCAATATATCAAAATGTCAGCTATCTATTTTAATTTTGGGAATACAGTAAGTTCACTCACAATACTTAAAAGGTCATTCAGAAAAACTGCAGTAGCAAAAATCTTACTCTAAACATGCTCTTTCTTCTGACAGATCATTTGTACAAAGCTTTTTCCTTATTTCCTTAAAGTTTCTAGGGAAATTAAAAAAAAAAAAAATCAGTAAATCCTCTGCAGGTCCTTTCCTGAAAAGAAAAACTTAAAACTCTGTAGGCCCATGTAGAAATGCCAAGCTGTTACAATTTCCCAAGTGCAACCTGAAGTTTTGCCTGGATGCACAGAAAAATCAGTAGTCCCTTTAAATTATCTTGTTCTTCCCAGGATTTTAAAAGTAGCAATTAAGCAGCAGCATCCCAGCATCTGGACAAGGCAGTGGGGTACAGGACATAAAGGGTTACAGCATCAACCCTGTTCTTTCCAGCCTTCTCCAGCCCAGGGTTGGGAATCTGGTTGTCTTTCCCCGAATGATCAGATTTTACCCTTCCCATGCAGTTCAAAGGCTCAGACCTTTTCCTGCTAGGCAGGAAATAAAGCTCAAGTGGCCAAGAAACACCCACTCAGAACAGACACTTGTTCTGCAAGGCTGAAACTCTGCCCCTGGTGCAGGGAGATCTCGAGTCCATACAGTCCCAATCAACAGCCTGGGGCTATTTGTGGTCTAGTACCTCAAGCAGACAGAAAAGGAAAAAAAACCACATTGCTTGAAACTATTAAAGTTTATAAACATAATTTTGCTTTATGATCTTAAATAACTGAGATATGAAAAGCAAAAACAAAATCCTAAGGACTGCCAAGACTAATTAAAAGTAAAGTTCTCTCATCTAACTCCTGTAATGAACCCTAACCTGCCACGGGTTTTAAAAGATGCAGATAAACATCACTGTAAATTTTACAATAAGTGTCTGTTTTTAACATGAATGGTTCAACTAATTAGATCGCTCTGTAAAGGTAGTGGCTTGAAGAATTTCAACTGAATTAACCAGCAGATTATTCTGTGAGTATGAGGAATCTACTAACTAAATTATTTTTGTTAAACTACAGCTTTGTCTGGTGGAAATTGATTAAATGCATGTAATGCTTCCTTTTTAAAACTTCCTTTTCCACATGATATGGAAGCATTCAGTTATGAACTGGATATGAATTGCCAACTGTATCATATCTCAATAAAAGGAAATAAAACAATCATATGTGGACTCTGAATGTAAAAATGCCAAACACCACAAATGTAGTGGCGTTGCCTGGCATTGTTTGCCTTCCTGCTTATCTAATGTGATTATAATCTGAAATGTTCAGGATGGCTTTCAATAAATACTACTTCTCATATGAAGAAGTAAGATTTTAACAAATTAAAGTCTGTTATGTACATACATCACTCTAGAAACACATTGAAAAAATGCACATAAATCAAAGAAGCAATTACAAAACACCTGAATAGGACAAACAGGATGTATAAACACTCTACTTCAAAGAAAAGATGTCATTTTTTATTTTCTTCTTGGTAAAGTAGCATATTTTAACCAGGTTACAATAAAATTACCACAGGATATTAAAAAAAAACCAACCAACCAACCAACCAAAAAAAACCAAAACAAGAAGAAAGTATTTAGAAAATTTTATATACATACATTTGCTTAAAAATTCTATAATGTAAACATTAGCATAGCAAGTTAAAATAATATTACAGTTTATTAATACTTATTTGAATACTGTACATATATATGCTTAATTAATAATGTCTTTTCTACAGTTTAATAGTAACAACAACAAAAATCCCTCCCCTAAGTCAAAGGGAAATTCAGCTTCTTCAGTTGTCAACAGGTGTGGTCCCACATCCAAGATACTTAGTTCTTTATCTCAGTGTTAACTAAGAAGGAAAGCACAGCCTTTCAGAACTGCATTTTTAACCACACTTACATTTTTATAATTTTTAGTGTCTTAAATGATTAATACTCAAAAAGCCACTTATCACAGTTTAACTACAGTCATGGCATGGAGATATTTTCTGAAATCTTGTTAAAGGAACTGATTCCCCTAGAGGGAAGTGCAATAAATTCTGTTTTGATGCAATAAAATCAATATTCTTTTTTAAGTCTGGTCATCTGCAGCAATTTGTAAATCTGGAAAAGCCATTCCTTTCTAAACATTTCAATGCTGTTGTCTAGAATAAAGTCATGCCATTATGAACGAAAAATTAAGCCATTAATATTGATTAGAAGTATGCTCTCATTATTTTAGTAGAAGGAATTTATAAATAATCTAAGTTCTCTATAACTGGATCATAAAAGCACAGTTAGTGCAGAGTGAGAAATAAATGCAATGTACAGTGTCACACCACTGTAGAACAAGTGGTTTATCTTCCATTCAATATGTGAAACACGAAGCAGGTTAATTGATATTTTTAAACATATTTTATATTTCATATAGATATTTTCCTATAGTGAAGTGTTTCTTTGAATACAGAATGCTATGAAACTACCAAACGTACAAAATAATAATCAAGTTAATAGTCCATGTGATGCAGGGTGCTGACTGAAATACTCCAACCTACAGAAAGTGAAGGAGAGAAATCCTTTACTTTCCTGAATTAATCACTTTTTTTGACTCAAGATCCAATACAGAAGCATTACGGCTATTTCCAAGGAATAAAATGTGGTTTTGTGTGGAACAGGTTTCTTTTCATATATCCTAGAGTTCCAGCTGGAAGAGCCCAGGGCTGGTTCCAAGGTCTGCAAGGGTGTATAGCAGCAGGATTAGGTCAAAAAGTGGTGTTTTTTTCTTTTAAACAGCTGTTCCACAGGTGTCTCATAGCAATTTCAAATAGGTAACTGTATTTTTATCCACAGGTATATATTATCTGTTCTCAGAATTCCAAGCCATTAGATGAGAAACATTTTGGGGTGGGGGAGTTGAACCTTTGAAATGGCATGAAACTTCTAGCAGAACTGAGATCCTTGCATTCTTTGAAGGAAAAAGAATGACATCAATACCAAAAAGCACCAATTACTAATGCTGGTAACAAAATACCAGGTTCTTAAACATTAATATGTCCTGGCAGAAGCATCATTAGTTCACTGGGGGTTCCCCAAGTCTCATTTATTATTAGCTTGCTGCTCTGAGTCAGTCAACTGCATTTGTTAGTAGGTTCTTATTAATTAATTTGACAGCTACCATTTAGATATTACTTTGTACAATAAAACATGACTGTCAAAAAAAAAAAAAAAACCACCTTAGCAATAGGTCACAATTTTGAGCCAGTAATCTTTAGTACCATTCTGTTCTTTCTCTAAATACTCATATTAATTCAATCACGGTGGTTTATGACTTGCAGTAGATTCTTTAAGGTAGTATAATTTGATTACAACTCAACATCAACAATACATCAACAATATATTCCATTAAAAAGACTGGCTTTGAAATGATCTTCCTAAGAATATGTGACTTAATGGACATATCAATTTAAGCCTTTATAAGTTTGTCAGTATCTTGCCTCATATAAATCTTGGAGATTTATTATTATTATTATTATTGAGAACTTTAATTTGCAAAAGCCAAGTCAACACACTGCACTCTCTATAATGAATGAGAGAATCTCTAAATAAATGAGATTCTGAAAAACCACAGTCGATCTATGAACACTGATGGTCACATCTGCAAAAGCTGGAAGAGTTCTGCCTGCTCTGTGTGTCTTAGGGGAGTGTTCATGGTGGATGTGACTGGACAACAGCATTACAGTAAAAGTTGTGCCACTTCTTTACAGTTTATTTTGAACAGTCACTAAAGGATCCAGAGGAGAAGCCCTGGATCTAAAGACAAAGCAGGAATGAAATGCAAACAAGACCACAAACTGCTCTAGGCTGGCTCTACCAGCCCACAACCCAGGGCTCCCAGGAACAGCTCCAGCACCCAGCCTGTCACGAGTCCTCTGTCCTGCAAATACAGCGCTGGTCACTGGTGCCAGCAGGAACGGTCAGTAATGAATTAATTAATAATTCATTAGTAATGAACCCAGTACCTCATTGTGAGCCACCCACTGAGCATGGACAGGGGTTTAAAAGATGTGAGTCAGCCAAAGAAAGTTTAGAGCTGTACAAAAATTGCAACTGCATGGAATTGGGTGAACAGGATAAACTGATAAAATCATTCCACTGACAGAATCATTGTTACACTTAGAGGTATTTCAGAAGAATAATATAACTACTTAGGATTCTTAATACCAACGGGCCAACCTTCTTCAAGAGGCTTTGCTGGTTCTGGTGAATGAACAGAAGAAGTGGGATTTGTAACAGATACATAGGATTCCAAGGGCCTTTCAGAATGTCTTGAGGTGGTAGAAATTTGGGCATTCCTGTCAGTAGGCACCTACTTGCACTCATGCAAGTACCTCAGTAGTCTTCAAAAAAACCAGGGGTATAAAGTGGGAATGCCACCTTGTGAAGAAAGGCTTTCATTTGATTATTTCCTGGGATTTTAGAGAAATGACAGCTGAGCTTTTAAATGGATTAGTAATGCACCCATTATGGTATCTTGTATCACCAAGTGAACATTGTTTGCAGACTGTAATCTTAGGAGCTGATACACAATTCAGCTAAAGTTAACAAAGAGCAATTTGTATACGGTAAACAAGTTTAGTATTTTTATGTGATTTACATACATACATAAAAAATTACAAGAAGCAAGATAATCAGGAATGAAATAATTTTAAGAGCTAAATGCAAATACAAAAAATTCCTTTTAAACAACTAAAAAGAAATTCAGTCTGTAGTAAATGAAATTTCTTACATTTGCAACTTGCTGAATAAGAAGTACTTGAATCTTTGAATTATTTCTTGAAAATGAATACAGCTTCATGTAACAGATACATCACAAAGGTTTCCACACAGTGTCTTCTTTCAAATTTACTTGCAATTCAGTGTTAGTACATGTGCCATATTTTTATTAACCAAGTCTCCACTTTCTGAAAAATAAGTTAAAATTGTTTCAAAGTGGGACCATTACCATTAGCTACTTTTCTTTCCAACAAAGACATACTGAACCATCAGCAGTGCATCAGACTGAAGAGTTTGGAGAAGCTACTTAACTGTCAACCTACTCACTTTCCTTTCTTCTTAGTAAGTGTCCCACTGTAACTAACACAAAACACCAACAGTAATTCATCTGTTCATGAACACACAGCAGCGAGCTCCCAGGCTGGCCTTTGGGCTTTTCAGTTTATCTGTGTGGTAACTGAGATCTCTTACTGACTGAGAAATATGGTTTCATTTCTGTGACATGATTTCACCTACTGAAATTTCTGACCTGGAGAGTGAATCCCACTCCTCTCTGCCACATTTTGCTGTTGAGTGCAATCTAAAAGCTGCATATTTCAGTGGTGGGAATCCAGCACGTGGGGCTCACACTCAGGCACTCTGGCCCACTGATGCCACTCACTGTGGGTAACAAAGCCCTTCTCACTTGAGAGGTGCCACTGGAAATGACTGGACCACTGACCTCCCTGAACAACACACACTGCTCACAGGTTTGCAGAACACAAGTTCCAGTTTGCTGAAACTTTAGTAAAGCACTGAGGTATGAGGTCTGTTATTAATCATCAGCTTGGGTTTTTTTCCTGGAGAATAATATAAGATGTGAAAATTTAATATAATGAATAGATAATAAAACGACAAGATACATCAATTTAAGTAACATCCCAAAAAACTTCTGAGAGGAAAGATGTTCTTACATAAAGGAAAACCAGAATGCAATTGATAGAAAATTTGAACATATACTGCTTAAACTTAATGAAGAGAAGAAGATAGCTAAAACATAATTAACTGCCTACGGCAGTGCAGCTAATGGATACTGAACTGGATTCCAGTTAATCCATGTCAGGACTTCCATCACTTGTAACAATTCTTGTCACTTCTTTAGTTACTCTTACAGTAGTAGCATTACCAATTACTTTTCAATAAGAGGTGATGGGTAACAGGCACTTCCATTACAGGCAATTTTTAAGTATCACCATGTGAAGGGTTTTACAAAATCAGATTAAGAATTCCACCCTGCCCTGTTAATGATGGACTGTTCTGTAACATAAACAACAAATTAATAACAAAATATAATCCAAGACTTAAAAGCACTGTTTTGTACCATGCTAATTTTGTGTATCCTTCTGGTGGTTTGTAGAAATGAGTAATATTGCACCTGCCTTATAGCAAGACTGAAATTTCACTAAAAAATTATTACATTCTCTGATTTTAAAGAATTACTTCCCACAAATGAATGCTATTGAGAATATATAACTAGAAATGTACAAAAGCTATTTTTTCACCTGCAATGTTTTTCTCATCATCTACATTGTCAAGTTTTTTAAAAACCTTTGTGTGTCAGAGGTTTACAATTAAAAAAAACCAAAACAACCCAGTCTTTCTATTTACAAAAGGTAATAAATTAGTGAGGTTCTTTTAAGCACATCCTTCTGACATACTAAGTAGTGATAATCATAAAGGTTCTACTAAGGAAAAAAAAATTGTCTTGACATGAAGCCCATGTCTCTCTGGAACAGAAAACTGTACATGGAAAAAGGGACAACATAATACAAACAAGGAATTCATTGTGACAGAAGGACTTCAGAGAACAAAGGAGAATTTGTGCAGTGCCGCTTTACAAAACAAAGGAAATGCCGATCAGTTTGCTGAGCTCTCGTGAAGAGCCCTCGTATTCTTTTGAGAAAGTGATTACTGCCTTCCAAAGTAGTTAATCAGGATATGACCCTTGGTAATGAATGTCTCTTTTCAGGATTTAAGTTGATGCAGCTGTAGTCTCTTCAGGAGCTTAAATTATAAATATAGGCTAGGAAGGAATCACAGAACAATTTAAAGTACGTGCTGCCCACAGTGACAATTAAGGAGAAGGGTCAGAGATCACCACTCTGAGGCTCCAGGCTCCGGGGCTCCCTTGGGTGGCTGCGGGACAGTTTGGGGAAGCGGGTGGTCACTCTCGAGCGATTGCTTTTGCTTACTGGCTCTCCAGAGGGCGGGATATCACTAGGGAGACAAAAAATAAACACAGAACAGCTAATTTATGTTATATGTAAATTGTTGTGTAGTATTTCCAACATGAAAAAAGCAGATGTTATGAGAGTCTGGCACATGACTGCAAAATACAGCACACATCTTCAACATCACGGAATTGCATTCTTTCTACTGGTATCTCAAGTGTGAATTACAAAATGGGCTCTTTCAGAAATGAAAACTAGTAGAACTTTCAATACTTTATGGAAGATTGTAAGTTACAGGATAAAAGCAGATCTCTATGAGTTGCAGTTCAGAAATGGTGGGAAAAGCATTTTGAAGTGATAAAAGTACAAGCAAAATAGACATGAGCTTGGATGATGCTCAATTAACAATCCTCTAATCATGGATGGATGTATCATTACATGATGAAGTACACTGGTAATACATCCCTGAATTCTTCAGTCTCTCCTGACCCACAACAGACTACAGTCTTACATGAACGAGCCTTTTGGAAAAGACTCTGAGAAGAAGTACATTAAGTTCAAAAACAAGCAGTAACAGAAAATTCCAGCTTACCTAGGTGATATTCAGGCTATAGACTCCTCGGAAAACTACAGTATAAAGGGATAGCATTGTACTTTTGCCATTCTTTTACAGGACTCCACATGGTTTTTAATTAAACTGCTTACACACACATCAATAAAAATAAAACTAATTTTTGCATTTAGCTACTCAACTAAGCAATAAAATTACACAGCATACAAAGCCAAGCTTATTTTCGTAAGTGAAAAACCCAAACCTTATAATACCGATCTTCAGAGTGTGATAACAAGTCCAAGAGGGAAAAATTGCTCATCTGCACTTCTAGCCATATTAAACAAACACAGATATATTTTAAAACAATCCCCAAAGTTCTCTCTGCAGTTCCTTTTCCTGCAGTGACCTTCCTCACACAGAGGTGAGACACTCCTGCCAGAGCCACAGGCACACTCAGGCCCCACTGAGGTGTTTTGAGCACCCACATGGGAGAGATGTTAGCACAGCAAAAGCCTTTAACTAGTCCTGGGACTGAGTGGAAAATTCACCTGCAGGCAGCAGAGCACTTCTGCAAGGAAGGGCAGCTGTCCTGCCCTGGCCATTGGCTTTGGAAGTACCGTGCACACACAGCCACTCCCACAACGGTAAGAGAAAAAAACTACAGAAAAGTTATGTTCAATTCAGATGCTAAGCAACAGAAAATAAAGTTTTGTGGGATTTCTTTTAATGGCAGAGTATTTAACTGGTCTAAGTTTCTAAGCAGAAAACTCTGAAATAGCTTTATTGAAAATAATAAAGGATTTTCCTAAATCAAGATTTACCACATTCCTATTACAGTATTTAGTCTTCCAAGGTAACTATGAAGTCCTTTATGTGAAAAAATGCATAAAATACTTGTGGCATACATCCTGCTCTTTTTCAATAACTAGATTAACAAGTTAGATCTTCAGTTCCTTGTTTGTCTTGTCACTAAAATAAAAAGTCTAAAAATTAGTTTAGCCTACGTTATTAATTCGTGGTAGCCAAGGATAATTGGACTTCCAACCATGGCCCTATGATTTCTGATTCTGAAACTCAGCAATGCTATCTAAGTTGCTGTAGAGAATTCTGATCATGTGAATCCAATTTCAGCTGTGCTCATTACCATGGATTTCTTTTAGTAACATGAATATTATTACTCATAATTTTTATACTATTTATAAAATTGAGCAATGCAGTGTTGATACTGTAATGCTTGTAAAAGAGAGCATGTGGCATTGGCTTCAGAGGGTTGTGATTTTGTTTTAAGATATGTATTTTTCAGAAAATGTAAACGTAAAATAATCTAAATATCAAATATAAAATGGAATAAATTTAAATGTTCACCTCACTGGGCTTTGCTCAATCTAAAATAGGTTAATTCACCAGCACGATGGCCAGTGCTGACAGAGCTTTGGCTTTCTGAGGCACACGGAGCTTCCTGGCAGGTACAAGGTGCTTTACCTTGCAGAAGAGAGCATGAGTTAAGCGCAATTACTGTAATTTGGTGATTGCTTTACAGAAAGCACATTTTAATGCACAAGCTCCTCCTGCTGGCATGTCCCCAAAACGACATCAGTGCCAGCCCATAGAGCAAAGCTATTCAGAGGGAAAAGGGCAAAAGGGGCAGAAGGAGTTCCCCTAAAATGAAGAGAAATGAATTAATACCAGTCTGCCTTACCAGGCACGGCTGAGGTAATCAGGTCATTTAGGGTAATTACATGAACACCAACGTCTGTGAGCAAAGGACAGAAATTGCAAATAATTCTGCTAATGTAAATGATGCTACTCCACAACATGATATGTCTAATAACTAAATTAGAGGTTAATTTATCTTAAATGTCTTAGCTAATTTTTATAATGATAATCTAAGACACATCATTATCTAATGCAGGTTTACAGAAATCAATGTATATCTGAGGAATTACATCTTCACGCATTCAGCATGAAATGAGAACTGGAGCTGAAATTTAATTGATCAACTTCCATGGAAACAGATGTTCTATGGGGGAAGAAGTTTCAAGTATTAAAAAGGAGTCATAAATTTAAGTCTTTCAGCCCCTTTTCATCCTCCTTTTTTCCAAACCTGATGGGAGAACCAGCCATCTCACTTGCCTGCTTCAGCTCTGGCTTTTTTACCAAAATGACCAACCCCCCAAAACATACAGTAATCAAGTAGGAGGAAAAGATTCCTCTCCCATCTCTTCTGTCTCCTGTTATTAGATTTGATAATTCAGCCGTGGCCTTGAGGTTGAATGATACCTATAAAGTCTCTGGCACAAAACAAGACACTTCTAGAATGTACGGACAGTTCAACTGGTCAAATATTCCATGAACTCTTGGGCAGTGGCATGAAGACCTTAAAATGATCCTGTCTGTATTTCTGGCAAATGCACATGAAGGTGGAATTGAGACAAATCTATTTTTGCCACCCTGTGTTTGGGATGGAGAAGAAAGAATACACCATTACCTACAAGGTTTGCAATTCCTCTCATCTGTCACATTCAGTAAAAATAGTCTCTAGGTTAGTGGGGGGGGCTGAGTTAGGGTTCACGTATAGTTGATGGTTTTACTCAGATTAAGATACAAATTTTAAACCAGGGAGTAGCTGTGCTGCAGTAACTCTCCCAGCCCGGCTGCCCCAAGTCCCTGAGGTAAGTAAGCACTTACTCTAAGCCTACACCTTTCCCTGTTTGGCTTTAATACAATTCTGCTTTTCATTCTATTGCCTTCTGAGCCACAGAAGCCTGAGCAGCGTCCAATTTTCTAGGCCGAGCCTGGCAGGCAGAGAGGCTTGCCAAGCACTGCCCTGTTCAGCAGTGGAATGTCCACGTATTAAAGGCTTAAGTTCTTTTCTACATTCTCACCTTGGCCCATTCTGAAGAAAAAAGCAACCTGATGAGGCAATCAATTCCTCCTTCCCACCGGGTCATTGTTTAGCTTTTAAGCATTCCTGATCGATCTGCCCAGCGTTTGTTTGGCAAATGATTCAGTTTCATTGATTTTGTCTTGGTGTCAAGTTCTGCCTGAGGTGCCTCTATAGAAAATAGCTTAAAATAACCGGTCCTTTTCATCAGCTGCTGGTTTATTCATACCTTTGATTTATTGCTCTTCCTGTATCTAAATGTAAACTGTATTTTGTGGGGTTTTCTTTACATACTCAGCATATGGAACTGCAGTATTCTCTTGGCTGATGTTGTGAGCGTTTACATGAAGAAATTTATTTCCCAGCTCACTGCCTATTCTTCAGGATAAAATTAGAGAAGTTTCTGATAAAAATAGTATAACATGTCTGCAATTGGAAATAATTTTGTATCAGACAGAGATCAGAGAACAGAAGTAATAAGCACATCTTGGGAGTGTAGCAAAGCTCAGGATCAGGCATTTCATGTATCTATCTATAGATCTATCTCACATGTAAATGCCTCTCTGGAGACATTCTAGTTTTACTTGAGTTATATTAAACACACCTTATGAAAAAAGGCATTTGCTTCCAGATAAATTTGGTGACTTTTGCCAGCTCCTTGTGTTATTAATACTTTGTTAGTCATTATAATAATCTAATTCTGGTTATAACCTCTATGTTTAATGTGGTGCTCAGGCAGGCAGCTCCTCAAAACGGTACTGTTAAGCAATGCCCAGACTATATCAGGAGATCCTTATTAGACAATTGAGAACTAATTCTGACTTGACAGTGCAACATACCTCAGCACCTTCTGCCAATTAAAATCAGGTAAGACACCTCTTTAGCAGCATTATTAACTAAGATTCTGAATTCACCAATTTCACATACTGTAGTAACTCCTGCTTTGCAGTCAGCTGGGTAAAATCCTTGTTTCCAGCTGTAGTGTAAAAATAATTAGAGACACATTTCCTGTCACTGATCCCAATTTTGTAGAAATTAAAATGTAATTATTAATGAGAAACTGTGATCTCCATTTGTTAATATAAATGTCTGATTTGGATGTTTAAAGAGTCAGTTATTAACAGAAGAAATAGAAAGAGAACCCCTCTATAGTACACTCTGACACTGAAAATCCTGTAGAGCAAAGTTGTCAGGTTACAAACTGAATAATCATTTCCCATCAAGATTAGATCTGAAATGAAATTTCAAGAAATGAAAAGCATTAATTCTGATATTCTGTCCAACCATTTGCTTAATGTACAGCTCCTTCTACTTCCACATACACACTTCTAGACCCATGATGTATTTGATCTCTTCTTGCAGTGAAATAATGACACATAATCGTGTTTCCATTTGTTATAATTCAAAGTACCCTGACTTGAACATTCACATGCTGTAATTCAGTTTCCGTAACAGCATGAAGACTTTCTTCATCAACATCTGCATTGTTATTTGAATTTTTCTGTAAACCATGACACTGTACATAACTCTGATGACACAATGTTTTTTCCCCACTAACTTCACTTTGAAGTTGGCATAACAAGATGGTTACTGTATCTAATAGTTATATAACTGAGTAATATCTATGTTATACATTCACTCAGGAAATTCTCAGAAGCCTGCAAAGGTGACCTTTCATCAGTTTCCATCTAAGCAATGCTTATACTTAATATTGTCATTCCTTGGCTTTCTCCTGCACAATGACCTCTGTGTTTGGGAATGGTTACTGTCCATGTGATGCCCCAGACAGAATAACAGAATGCACGAACACTGTGCTCTGGCAAACAATCCCTGCACAGCTAGCTAGGAAGACAGAAATCACCAAACACAGAATTACATGTATTTATAATTTATATATTTTGGTTTTGTATTCCTGTGCTCAGTTGAAAGGCAGGAAGTTTGGCTGTTCCCTATCATTTTCCTGATCCTGAGCTCACTAAAGCACTGAGATTAACGGCAATAAAAAACTTGGATCATATTCCTGCTTTACTTTACCATGTCAGACTTTCAGCCTTCAACTCCACCTAATTTCACCACCTGGGAAAGGCAGCACAGTTACCAGTCTCCTGTTTTTCCATGGGCTCGGGAGCAAACAGCTCCTGGTGCTTCAGCTCTGAGCTGGGCAATGGCCCTGGTGCAGTGAGCTGGCTGCTGTGTCCCTGCTGAGGGGCTCTGTCCCCTCCATGCTCCCTGACTCTTCTTTGATCCAATATTTGGAATATTTGCCCCAAAGCACTGCCATGTGCAGCTTTCAGTGAGTTTAAAAATCTCCAAGGGAATAATGAAACTTAGCTCTCTTTGCTTTGAGTTTTGCCAGTAAACTGCCATCATAAAAACCAACCTGCACAAGCAATTACCATCGTTATTTTATTTTTAAGAACAAGCCCCTTCTTTTAAAATTACCATAGAAGCCAATGGAATGAGAGAGAAAAGTTGTAACCAAAACATGTTGTTTTGATCTTCCAAGGAAGTGCTTGAGTTTTAATTGCTCCATCAAGTTAAGAGGTATCAGCTGCTTCTCTCAAGTATCTTCATTTCTCATGAAGATTACACATGATATTAACATGTGCAAAAGGCAAGAGAGAGCTGATGGGACCATTCTCAGGGTCAGATCCAGATCTGAATCAATGTCACATTCAAAATAACAGCTATGAATATAAAAAAAATGAACAAACTTAAAAACTGCTCCTAGAATTATAATCTCAACTTTTCTAAAAAATATGGTGGCAGTGATAATGTGAAGAACACTGCTCTACAGCAATCACACTTTCTGGGTTTTAGTTTTTAAATACTACGGGCATTGTATTGCACTTCAACTGTAAGCTTGATACAAATAGTGATCCATGACCTAAAAACCTCAAAAATATAGGCCATAATCTCAACCCCTGGGAGCTTTTAAACTGTTCTTCATTTTAGTCCATTATTTAGTTTTCCTAAGATAAAAAAGAAATTTCCACTGAGTTGGATAAGCTCGTAGAAAATAGTAGATCTGCACCTGGCAACATAATCACAGGGAGAGGGTTGAGACTTGGCATAGTGGAATTAGAGCTGTACTCTCTAAATAAACAAAAGTAATCAAGATGGGGAAATATGTAAATAAATGAGTACCATCAACAGAATAACAAGGGAAATGCTGACTTTGTTCTTGGTAATGGAGACAGGGACTAATGTTTACATTTAATCCAAGACAGAAAAGGAAGCTCATGGAAGAATGACATTGCCTGCTAAATGACTGAGGGAGCCAACTTGGGATGCAACAATCTTGATGGATTAGACAGAAACTAAACAAGCATCAGGCTGGCCAGCAAAAAGATGACCACAGTAATCAGCAACCAAAATAACATTTTCTGTTTAATCATATTTTAATTATTTTCTCTGTAAAAAAAGAAAATGTCCATGATAAATGCAGATCATCCTTTTTTTTCTCTATGACTCCAAATTAGGTTAACAGGCAGCAAAATCTGCTACTGACTCCAGCGGGAGTTCAATGCTCGGTGCACTGCTGGCCAGGAGCTCCTGAAATTTGGGGTCAGCTCTCCAGGTATCATCAGAGTCTTTAAAAAGTATATCATCTTGGTCCATCTATAACTCAGAACTTTGCCAATGAGTTCAAAATAAAAATAAAACAGATTTGCAATAAGCTTGCTCCTGTGCCAGAATATTAGAGAAGAATCAATTCAGGACACCAGTGAGCAGCCGTGACTCTCCCACTGCTGGCAGCCACTGCAGCGTAGCTCCAGGGCTGGAGTGACAATCCTGGCAGCTAGGAGCTGCTGAGCCTTCTCAGTTCTCAGCTCCTGGAGAAGCCTGTAAATGGCTACTGCTGCCCAAAGAATCTGCTTCTGGAGGCCAGCTGAGTTTTGTCCCACAAGGAAGCTATCACAAGATCACAGGATCACAAGACAGGCACTTTCTTCATTTACCTATGAAATCCCCTTCTTGTTTCTTTGAGTTTTGTGGCTTTTGGCCACATGAAGATTTTGCTGTTAGGAAGAACAGTCAACTTTGATAGAGGACATTTTATGGCTCCAAGTAAACTTTGAACTAAACAGTAAATCCCTCTCCCTGGTTTAGAAGCTCACTGAAGCACCCGTGTGCAGAGGTCAGTATCACACATGCACATGTACGGTACCAGAAGGCTGTGAGATCATGCAGAATTTTATCTTTGTTGGGGTAGTTCTGCTTTGCCAGCAGGAGAACAGCCTTAGCAGACAGGAGGTGAAGCGTGTGCCTGCAGTTCCCCCTGCAGTGGTGCTGTGCTGGCCTGAGAAGCAGGGAGGAGAGGCTGTTTGTGCCCTGCTCAGGTTACACACAGAACCTGACTGCAGTGACAGCTCCACAGGCAGACAGGAAGCCTTTTCATCTTATCCCTGCCCTGTACTTAGAAATGCTGGGCACTGGATTTTCTTGGAGCCTTGAGGATTTAGATGCATTTTGACTCTGCTGTAGCACTAGCAGTAAAAATATGATAAAATATTCAGTCTGCCTGACAATGCAAACCAACCCCATTTTCTTTCCCTTTGGTCATACCTGGCTATTCTCAATAGCTGATGCTTTAGGATTTATCTCTTTTAATATGTAGGAGTCTTCTACTGAAAGATTTCTAACAGACTCAGACATTTAGAGCTGTTCAGTGTATATATATGATTTACCAGATTTACTGTACTAAGACTAATAAATTAAACCTCTTACAAAGAATTAATTTATGAGTTCTTAAGAATAAAATTTGAGAAACAAGATTCCAGAGGCCAGATACACATGGAATAGCAAGAAATGGGCTCTGCTGTTTGCAAGGCCCATATTTCTAACTTTCAGACCTAAAGATTAACAGGTCTCTTTCTACCACGTATCATAACTTTTACTAAACTCTTAAGTGTAATTGTATTACACTTCTAAAATATTAATCTAAAAATAAACCTTCATACTGCTGTTGGTATAATCAAACTGTGGAGCACTGTGTAATTAATACATAAAGATCTGAAGAAAAATTACTCTGGTCTGCTCTTGGAGGTGGTGACCCCAGCCACCCCAGTACCAATCCTTCCTGGAATTTTTGTTTAAAATTGGGTTATTTGAGCAAGAGTAAACTGAAGAAGCTTGTTTAGCTATAAAGCAGATCTGTATTATGTGCAGTTATTCTGACTCCATCCTCACAGACCAGCAGGGCCTGATGTCAGACCAATGCTGTAAATATGCAACGTTCTTGCTGGGTGTTGTCCCTGGGTGAGGGCCATGCAGGAACAGGGAGTGGAAGCATGGAGAGGATGAGTATCTGTGCCATCCCTGCTGCTGCACACCAACCAGCACTGGGTGAGGAAGCTGCCTCTGTTATTTCTGCACAGACCTCAAGAGTTCAGGTCATTTGGCATTTCTGAACTGACATTTGGCCTAATTTGTACCTACAGAGGATGTATTTGGAGAAGTCTGAAGCAGTCTAAAGTAAAAAAAAAATCAGCCAAAATCACTTCCTTTACTCATTGGTTAATGATGTGAAGGGCTATGGCAGGGAAGAAAGCCTGCAGAGTATGAATTTTTGTTATTAATAGACAAGTACCTATAATTACACCAAGTTATTCTACGATAATTCAGCTAACTGTTCATGGATTCTGCTACCACCACAGCAGTGCCGAACATATTAAAAATACACCACAAAAATAGAACCCAAAATGCAACAGAATTGAATGGATTATGTTTACAGCTGGCAGATAAGCAAAACCAAGGAACAAAGCTTCTGTAGGATGTTTTGAATTTCAGTGATGGCCTGTAGCTAATTCCTGCTGTTTTCACATGAGAAACTGATGGCTGCTGCAATATTTTTCAGTACAAGTTCAAATGAGGAAAAGAAATAACCCACCTCCTTTTGAAAAACCGTGCAGTTGGGCATAAACAAACTTGTTATGGTCTGGATTAAAGCCAAATACATGCACAAGTACAAAGATACCTCCCTTATGAAGATTATTTGCTTTATGTATTTGAATGGATGCATCCATTTTTCCATTACTGTCAGTGTTGCACAGAAAGGAGTATGAATAAGCACTGGAAGACTGCAATATAAGATGTATAAACAGATTGTTCTAAACCAGTTTCATGAGTATTCCTTACTGCTTCATATGCTAAGATGAAGGAATAAAGTTTATTTTCCATCTCTCAGCATAGCTTTTTTCATTCCTCAAAGTCTCTTTTACTGTGGAAAAGTAATTAAACTTAATCTTTGGTTTTACTCCCAGTGAAATAAGCATTATAGTATTTTGTTGCAATACTCTAAATCTAACAGTTACATTAATAGATAAAAAAATAATGTTGTTTCATTAGCAAATTATTTTTTTAAAAACCATTCTACTAATTCTGCCATTCGAGCAATTATGTAAAATTTACATATGGGAATACATTTGCACACACTCATTCTGATTTAAAGAACAATGTATTTTCCATAATTATTCCCCTTTTTTCCCCTCCATAACAGATTTCTCAAGGGTAATTGCACTGAGATATTGAGATTTCAGGGGATCTGGAGCAAACATCATAAACTCATGTCTGAGAGCTCAACTTGCAATATCTCTGACAATGCATTACAGAAATACACCACACCAAAACTGTTTGCAAATGCCATCCTGTGACAAAAGTGTTTGCAGATGTCACAGAGAACCACCCAATATGAAAAGGGCCCTTGGCTGAATGTAGAGCAGCTCCTTGTGCACCAAGGCCTCATGTGCAGGGTGCAAACACCAGCAGTGTCCCACTGGGACAGGCATCAGGCAGGAATGAAAGCAGGCAGGGACTTACAGGGGCCATTCATTGTTTTTCTGCATCAGATACCTTGAAAAATGCCAGTTTCCATTTCACAGAGTATCAGAAAGGCAGTTTGGTGATAAGACAATGGGTGTTTGGGAACTGAAGAGAGAACAGTGCTCTATGCCTGACTTGAAGGAGACAGAGCCAGCCTGGTAGGTCATATAAATTAGACCTGGCTTCCCAAACAACAAATCCCCTAAATCCGGTTCTTACTGGAGATGCTGCCTTTGTACATCCAAAGCACATGCGCTGGTCTGGAAGTTCTTCAGTTCTTCCACATTTTAGAAACTCGTAGAAGAAAAGTGATTTTTAGATGGCCTGCATTATTGGCAAGTATCTCTATTAAGCTTCCCCTATTAATAGAATTCAAGCTGAAAATGGCAAATTGAAGTCCTTCTCTTGAACATACACTCTGAATTTCAGCAACTTGTTTGCACCAGGAGTTATCTCATAAACTCTGTCTGTCAGTTTCATGATTCTATGTAAGATTTTACTAAGTAAAGAATTAAACACTCCAGACGGGGTTTTGTGCAGGTCACATCACCCAGGCCACACTTGTGTAATTTATGTAATATGTTTTGCATGCAGACTGGTTAAGTGAGTGAGAAGCTCTTAAGTTCCTTTCAATACATCAAAGAAAATCAGGAGTACAAATAATCTCACTCTTTGTGACAATAGCATGGCTTCAAAAACATCTTTAAGTGCCACAGTTGCATGCTATGCAACTCCTAAATGTATTACAACTACAATATATATGATAAATAAGATATTATTTCGTTTGGTTTCTTTCAGTCCCATTAATCAGTTTCTATTCATTCTGTGAACATATATTTAAAGAATTAATTCCCTCTTCAGTTGTACATTTCAAATTCTAATCTATAAAAACATCACTAGAAGAGTTGTGGGTTATGAGAACTTGTCCATAGGGGAAGCATCTGCCCATCCCATCTGCCCCAAGCCCTCACACCATCCCACCTACCTGCACCCTGCTTTCAGCTGGATGGAGAATGGAACTTGGGGAATTTCTCCTCCTTCCAGCATTGTGCCATTCCCACAAGGAGCTCAGATGTGGGATCCAGGCTCGCTGGCTGCAGTGGATCAGCACATCCTCACAGGGAGAGTCCCCAGGGCCTTGTCCCGAGGACCAGGAGAGGAACTTGGGGTTCTGGATCCCCGAGCTCCCGGATCCATCTGCACTCGCACTCTGACTGACCAGATGGCTTCTTACAAAACAACATGTTCACATCAACAGTGCTCAAAACACTTTCTGCTGGAAACTTGTTTTCTGTCAAGGACCTGCAGATGGTTCCCTTCCCCTACCTGTGAGCTCTCCAAAATACATCTCCTGAACTGGCTGTTATGCAATCTTCATATGCTGAGATTTGACTGTGAATATCTAAAGCTGGCAATTTTCTTAAAATAAGCTCCAGAAAGAGAAACTTAACAAGCAATTATAGATCAGCTAGTTTAAATGCAGCTGTAGAATAAATATTACAAACTGTTTTGTAGGATTTAGTAGGCCAAAAAGTAAGCTTTAAAAATCACAATTTCATTACAGGGAACTCATGTAGGTTTGGGCAAGGCCAAGAAATAGGCTCAAGAAGGACAAATTTTGTGAAAAGAACATTACACAGCTCCATCAGAGGTATCTGTGGGGTGTGCACAGGACACAGTGAGGTACCTGAGCGAGTCCTGAACAACCATGCAGTAAATGGCTCTTATCATCCACATGTCCCATTATGCATTCATTCCAGTCACTATAGAGGCAATTTAGTGCACTCTCACCTGCTCAGCTTAAAAAATTACACTGAGAAGAAAATTATCTTCACATCAAATATTCACTTTGATTTTTTTTTTTTTTTTTTCCAGTCTGGCGCTCTTTGATGACTTGGATGCTACATAAAAATATGCATTAGGATGCAACGTAATTCTATATATTTGTGGGCTTTTTATATTGAAAATTTTGTGCCCAGTTGTATTAATATTTGGGGCTTTGATTGAAAAGGGACAAAAAGACACAGCTTTGGTAGTTCCAAGTATCAGAGCTCCCACACAGTGGAAGGTAGACATGGTCATACAGCAAGTACATGTAGGTATCTGCACTTGCTTACACTCCCAGCATTTTAGCACATCTCAACTATTGATTCACTGAGTTGCAAACTCCTCTGTGCTCTCCTCCTCTGAAAAAGTCAATTCCAGCAGAATAATGGAGCAAATTGTTACAGACAGAGAGGATAACTAGGAAATAAGGTGTCCAGACAGATGTAGTCCCCTTGACTAGGAAAAGTAGGATAACACAGAGAAAATAAAACTCTTTTTCATTACATTAGGTGTGTTATTGAAGCAACGTTTTAAAAATAATTCTACTCAGACAATTATGCCAGAAACTGATTTACATAGTAAAAAGAAATAACTAAACAATTGCAAAGATAGTAAAAAGAAATAATTAGACTTAGTTTCCTTTACAAATTATGTAATTCTGTTAATGAACAAAAAAAATTTGAATCTTTGATAAGTACTATTATTTGAAGGCAAGAAGGGAAATGTCCTGTTATATTTCTTAGCTATCCAAGTAGAAATATGTTCTATGTGCTTACTAGGAAAGTTTTTATCAGTCTTGTAGAGATGTCACACTCTTTCAAATGTGAAAATTTCGATGTCAATGTTTTACAGTTGTCAGTAATCAGGTGCAGGCTATGAGTTTAATGGAGAGCAGGTTTATAGACATTGGTTTGTATTTTACTGTTTTCATGGTTACACTTTGCAACTCTTGATTCATCATTTTGCATGAGAACTAAAACATACATTTGTTTTATCCAAGATTTAAGTACAACACCATGGCATTGCTTCTGGAGACAAACACAGCACAAAGAGCCCATTAACCCAGCACAGAGCTGCTGAACAGAGAATCCAGAATGCACCTATCCCAGCTCTCAGTGAGACTGAATTTCACAGAGACAGACTGGGAAGTGGGGCTGCCAAGCAGGCTGAGCTCTGGGCAGGCCTGGCTGAGCTGGGCTCTGTCCCACAGCTAAAGGCAAAGCCACAGTGAGCCCGAGGTGCCACTGTGCTCGGAGCCAACCACAGCCCTGCCCAAACAGGGTCCCCTGTCCCCTTGGGGTTGGGTCTCCAAGGCACATGGATCTTGTTCCTATATTCCATAGAGTTCATACCTTAGGCCTGAAGAATGAGCACAGTAAACTGACACAGATGATATCACAAATATCTGCATTTTAAATATTATTAAAAGTGCCACCTAGATTTAATTTTGTGAGTATTTGCATATGCCCCACACATGCACATTTCATACTTTCATATATCCACTTACAGTATCCTGGTACCAATGAACAGTGACAGCAGAGCTTTAGAACTGCACAAAGAAATTGTTTCCTACTAAGGAAATACAAATTCTAGAGTTTCAGGATGAGTAGAGTACATACACTGCTGAATGGAGAGGACCAACATATAAATTACTTTAGAATCTACTAAATGTTTACATGAGCAAAAATTGATTTTAAAGTATGTAGACAATGAAGTTGAAGATAGATGATGATTGCTTGTGCATTTTCCAAGTTTCCAGCACTTAAAAAAAAATCATCCTGAATTATGCTGAAGGTACTTCACAAAAATATATTCAGGGAATGAAAAGGAGACAATGGGAGCTTACAGAGCGGAGGATTAAAGGATGAGGCAGTTTCATTGAAGCACACAGAGAACAGGTCCACTGAATGCCCACCAAACTGGTCAGACAACTAAAGCAGAGGGATCTCCTCTTGCCAGGCATTTACTTTGCTCTGTACATGGAGTAACACCTGAATGCAGAATGTTCATTGCACCAGACCTTCTCATCCCAAGATCCTACATGGAGTTGAATCTTTACACACAGTAAGAATGTTCTAAAATACCAGAATCAGCCATGCATATTTTTTCAAGCCTTGTTTTCAGAAGATAAAATACCTTCTACACAGTGTTTAAATAAAAATTCTGTGCCTATGGTGAGCACCTTTCATTGCTAGTTCAGCTACCGTTGCCTCAAAAAATGAAAGAAAATCCCAATACACTTCCAATGAAATGGCTTCTTCTGTGTGTGCATGAAATGCAGTAAAGAAAAATAAATCCTGTGTAAGTGTTCTTCTTCACATTCCTTTCTACCATTTTCCCTTTTTCACCTCATTTTAATGTACATTCTCTTCAATCAGTCCAAACTGTCTCATTCACTCTCTTGCTGCTATTACATTTTACAGCACTCATCTACTCTTACTCCATTTATTCTTGTATTCCCTACCTTCTCCAGTTTTCTTTCTATAATAATGCACATTGACAGCCACAACACTGTTACTCACTAAACCCCAGCTATTGTTTGCTCCTGTTTATGCCCAATTCTCTCAACAAACTCCTGTGCTAAGTTGATTCTACATAGGTGAGTCAAACCTCTGTTGTCCAGAAATCATCATTCCCACATCTCCCCATGTAAACCAATTCCCTCCACCATTAACATCAAGTTATCTCTTTCAAATCAATTCACCCGTTTCATATTTCAGTTTGCCCTCATTTCACATTTCCTTTATTACAATATAGGCCTCAAGTCCCTGTTGACTCACTCTGGTTTTCAGCCACCCAGACCGCAATCGCAGGGTGACACTGGACTGCCCAAGCTCAGTGAGCAAATCTTACTCAGTATTTGACAAATTTTTATTCTATTGCTCTACCTTCCCAAATATAGTTCGTGAAAAATTCCAGTATTTTCAGTACACTCCTCCTGGCGGAAAACCTCACTTGAAAGTTCTTACTGAACAAGTCACTCATTAAAAGAATGACTCCAGTGAACAACTACAGACTGCTGCAATCTGGACTTTTCTGGTTTTATGTACTACTGTTAAATTAATTTAAACTAACACTTTGACACTGTGCTGTGCACTCTAACATGTAATGATAATGACATCTTCTCGGGCATAATTCTATTCCTGCATGTCACTTACTCAATATATTAACCAGTGCTGATAATCAGAAGGGAAAAAAGTGAGAATATTGGTAGAAAACTACAATGCTTACAAGAAAGGTGCAGTAATTCTATATTTGAATGTCAGGTACAGCTGTCATACAGCTCGTCTGACAAGAACATCTTTATTCTTTTATTCACTTAGGAAAACCACACCACACTACAAAGAAAAGGTCTCAAGATGGCTGTCAACATTGCTGAAAACAAAAAAAAATGTAAACTGATTGTTCCATACCTTATCCCACAGTAAAGTGGGATATGCTATCAAGAATGAGGACAAGACTTTGAAGTTCTGCACACTTAACTATATTAGCATTTCTAGCATTCCACTCTTCATAGCCCCGATGCAAAAATTTGTTCCAGATCCAAAAATGGCATAAGGAGCTTTAAAAAAACACTGGATCCATTGTTTATGAGTTAGGTATGGACAATAGAAGCAGGAATTCTGAGTGTGTTTAAAATGAGAAATAGTTTCTGATTTAGCTAACCAAATCCACCTTGGCAAATCCCTGCCAGACATGAGTGTGCAGTAAATATGCTGACAGGAATGGTGTGCCCAACCTCAGAATTAAAAGTTTCTTTCCTGGCTCTAGAGCCCATTTCTTCTACCAATTTCAGAAACACCTGCTCAGTACAGAAATGCCTGAATATATAAAGAATTCACTTTTTAACAAGGGAGTGCATGTGACTTGTAACCAAGGAAACAGGATCACTGCTGTAATGACACAAAACTTTAACTGGCTCTGTGTTCTTTTATGAGAAAAATCTTAACCTCTTCTTGCACTGCTACAAGTTCAATGTGTTAGAGACACAAATGCCAGAGTTTAGAAACCCTGTCTATCGCTAAGGACTTGCTGAGTTTGTTGGCAAGCAGCAAAGGAGCAAGGAAGAAGGATGCTGAGAATCACAACTCGTCCCTCTGAATGATCTTTCATCACAAAGCCTGTTGTTAACTCAGATGAAAAAGGATGGAAGGTGATGATAGAATTCATGCAGCCCAGTGAAAAACAAAAGCATCCTGATCCAGCCAGTTCCTTGCACAAGACAGATGGGAATCGAACATCACAAAATGCACAGCGCAGTTAAAAGCTCCTTTTGTACAGCACTGAAGTTTGCTGTAACATTGACCATGGCTGTTTTCAACATAATCTCTACTTGTTTCGGAGCTTGATAAATTCTGTGGTTATAAAGGAAACCAATATATACCAGTTAGCTACCAGCAGCAACACATAAGGTGCTTTGTAACTGCTGCTGTCCATCTACTTGCTTTCTATTTTTGCCCCATTTTTTCAACCAATGCAATGGAGAGCATTTCCTGTACATTTCTACACATGCAAAAGAAATATCATACCATAGCCTCTCTCTCATTTGCTTCAGTAATTTTAAACATAATTCTTATTTTCTCAGGCAGCATGAAACAAGAGTTTATTCCAAGGCAACTGTAAAGATCACAAGGCCTCAAATGTTTCCAATGGTGGCTGGAGAGTATTCAATCCTTGTACAGTATGCACTAAATTATTCTTCTCTTAAGCACTGTAAAGGTCACTCTGAATATAAAGAAGCATGATAAAAATCTAATTGATGGAAATATGCTCATAAACACCTATTTGTGATGCCTGATGAACAATCCATAGCAATTAACTCAGCAAAGCAAGTCTCACTGTCTTTATTGAGATGATAATTGGTGTAAGTCACACTACTTGAAAGTGAAGTCGATTCTTTTTTTTTAATGGTAAGACTCAACAGTGAGGCATAAATATAATACAGAAACCCCTTCAGCATTATGGAGTTGCTGTATGACACACCAGCTTTACTGAGCATCACACCAAGACAGAAATGAAAAACTCCTTTTCTCTGAGGTGTTTCTGTCCTGGAACACTGCAAAGCTGAGGTGTTTCATTAGGGTGAGCTTAGAGGGACATGTTTCTGTAATACTTTCACTATTACCCATACCTGCAGGACAAAGTTCTTTCAATTGTACTTCTGAATACTCAAACACTTTTGACTCAGTAGTGCCTTAGAACTGAAAGACTGAGAAAATGCAGGTGAGAGCAAGAAATTGGGAGCAAAAGGAAGAAAACTGGAGTCAAGAGACATAAAAAGCTCCTTTTGCCTGAATAAAACTTATTTACATTGGGCACTGCTGGCAAATTTAATAAGACCAACTGCTGGAAGAGAAACAACCTATAGAAATGCAGCTGAGAGAAATAAAGAACTAAAAACACCAAACAGATTTTCTAATCCTTTTTAACAATTGAGAAGATGGCTAGCAATTATAAAAATAGTTTTAAATATATCAAAACATATATTCTGATTCCAAATTTTCACTTTATTTAATTTTTATCTGACATGTAAAGGATTACAATGTTTTTGTACAAAAGGTGTTTCTTGTTGGTAATTATATATATATGTGTAAATCATTAGGGACTCTGCAGAATATTCTTCCTGATTTTAAAATGTCATTTAAACTCCAGTGAGCAGTTAGCTGACTGCTAAGCTCCATAAAACTACTAACAGCAGAACCAAGTTGAAATCAGCAAATATCTTAAGTGCTGATGGGTATTTGGACTATAGTTCCATCTACAGCAACTGTCTGAAGCCTGTGAATGCTGCTAATGGTATTGCCATGATAACTACCCTTCCCTAGCTCTGGTCATAGATTTTAGCACCTATTCTGACCATTTAAAAAGACAAACCACTGGTAAGAAATCAAGAAACAACAGAAATTAAGAAATAATTTTGCAAACCTTTGGTCTGAATGAAATCAGAGGATGCAGGACAGCTCTTTACCCTGTGCAAAGGAGCAACAGAGTTGCAATAAGTGCTCCCTGACAGATTTGAATAATCAATGGGAATGTGTGTCAGACTTTGATGTCCTATACAAAGCTTTAATTATTTCACAAATCACCTGTCAAAGCCCAGATGTAAAATGAAAACCTACAATCATAACATCTTCATATGTTTGGGTAAAACCAGCCATATAAAGCCAAGTGCATCTAGTAAGCCTGAAGTACCAGTATTATCCATAGTTCCTTACTGTATTCAACCCATCTTGCCTTTAACATGAAGCATCCCATGTCCCTTTCTTCCTGCATTTTCTTGCCCACTTTACCACTGTTTCTATTCCTCCTGATGTATTGTTTCCTTTCTTCTTTTCCCTCTAACATTCATAAACCCTTTCAATTACCCAGAGCAGGGAAAGGAAAAATTTAAGACATTTGAAGAATGCCATGTAATACGCATCTTCAATGTCAGTATGTGCAAAAACATAAAACACAATATAACAGGCAATTCTTGCAGAAGGGAAAGAGATGAAAGTTTGAATTTTCATATACTTTGACCAAACGATTTTTGTCCTACTTCTTCACATTTCACTTAGATCAAAACAAGCATGATGCTTTTTTTAAGTCTGATGTCAAGCATCATAGGTTATGAAAGACTAAAACCAAAACTGTCAGTAACAAAGTGAGGAATGCAGAACCCAAGAATAACAGTGAGACAACTCCATGTTTGTTAAAAACAATCCACTCAAATTCAAGTATTTTAATTCTATCATCAACAAAAATTCCACAAAAGATTTTCACATTTTTGCACTGAAACTTCCTGCATTAACTGAACATGATAATGAAATTGTAGATATCTAAGATATTTTTACTTCAGCAATCATCAGTGCTTGGCAACACAGTTCATCTGAAAGATAAATATTGTGTAATGTCTCCACATTAGACCAATCAATTGACATAGCAATAAATTAGTTTCATTAGCATGTTTCGGGCATTAGAAGGTGCTTTACTAATTAAAAGTCCCATATTTAAGCAAATGCTATTTCCAGTTTGTTCATTTAAATTTTATTCCGGAGTGCTGACTATATTCTATCAGAGTGCTTATTCCTGGTACACAACATACCTGGGATCTGGTAAGGAGATCCTGAAGCCATGCAGTGCCAAGTTGATGACACAGGCTGCCACCTCAGGGGTGCAATCCAGCACAAACCTGGCCACAACACTTTAGGTGCTTTAGCTGAGTGCTGCCATTTATTCTAGTAGAAGGCACAGATATGCTCCCTGACAGCTTTAAGAAGTGCCATGTCATCACCAACGCAGTTTTTGAGAAATCAACTGATTCAAAATTGTATTTAAAACTTCCTTACTTTGCTTCAATATTGTTTTACAGCATTTCAGGGATTGCTTGTTTGTTTTTCATTTTATTGTTTATCTGAAGATGTAATAACAGCAGAACGGTGGCACCTCTATCTTCATATGCAAATATATTCATGTCTGCATTCAAGAATCTTATTTTAAATAATATTCATGTTTCTGTGAGAAGGTTTTGGTTCTGTGCCATATCTGCTGTATATGGACCTATCCCTTATGGGGATGCAGTTACTGAATGAAATATCATTGTTGCATCAATCTGTAGTTAACGTTGAGTCTGAGAAAATGTTTTTATCCTTCTAAAGTATCTCAGAACTAACTTTGAAAGGGTTAATTGTCAATTTCTTTAAAATGAATGCAGAAATACATTTACAGGTACATCACAGTAACTTTCCTAGAAGATTTATTTCATTTCTACATGACAGCAACATTTTAATATTAGCAATGCTATTGTAGAGAAGTTAATATTCTTTTTGCCTCTCATACCTCTAATATACACGTTTAGAAGTTCTCAATGCCACACTGCAACTGAATCGGAGATGAGAAAACTGCCAAATACAAACTAAACCAAAATTCTTCAATTCTTTGAGAACAAACATCTATTCTTCCACAGTATTTTAACTTTGTTGTCTGCAAGACCAGAAGCAGATACTTGGCTTTAAACGCTGTTCAATGCTAAATAAATCTGAGAGTATTCCCAGGATGACATTCCTTTTTTGAGTGGCTGATTGGTTGGCACTGAAATTTGCCTATCTGTCTCTCTCTATCACATTTCTCATAACTTTACCTTCCAGGAGGGTGGAAGTATTTTACAAAATGAGAAAGATGTAGAAATAGTGATTTTTTTTACTACAATTTAACTTGGTGACTCAAAGACAACTGACACAAAACACCTAAGAACACAACTTCTGCTATCAAATATACTGCCAGTAATGTCACCCACGGGAAATGAAGACAACATATTTTTTGAAAATTACAATCCTCTAATCATCACGAAGAACTGATGACTCCTTTGGTGTTCAAACACATCCCGCAGACAACAGAACCTGCTGATGATTTACTGAGCAGATTCCCTGCTTTTGTTAAAGCATATATTTGAGCAGCTCCCACAAGAGAATAAATGTCCAGCTTTGCAGCTCAGCAGAACATAAAATTGTTATCTAGGAACTATCGTAGCACGTACCTGTGGCCTAAAACATAAGATAGAAAAGTACTTAGAAGAGCAGTCTGCGAAAATATTCACAAAATTGTGTTTATATCATTCCTGCATGTATTTTAATCCAAACATTTGCACTGCCAATGCAAAGGAACCAACGAAGTGGCACTATTCTTACTGAATAGCTCTGCATAGCTACAAACTGGAGTCTGTGTTGTAGGAGTTTCCCATGCTCAGACTTTGTTTTGCACACAGGTAACATTGTGTGACCAGCTGTAACTTAGCCAACACTTCTTTGTGTGGGGTGCATATAAAACACAACTCAAGATTATATTCCAGATTTACAGACTATTTGAGGTTGGAAGGCGCCTCCAGAGATAAGTGAATCAATCCCCACAAGGCTGCCCATGGCTGTGTCCTGTCAAATCCAAGCATGGAGTGTCAGCAACCTCTGGGCAAACTGTTAGAGGGTTCCATCACCCTCCCAGTGGAAAAAAAAGGGGGGTTATTATTTTTCTTGCATTTCAGTTTGTCCTTTGCATTTCACTTTGTGCTCATTATGAGGATGATGGAAAGAAAATCTCTTTTAAAAAATGAGGACAATTGAAACAGAAACCAGAGACAGAAAGTTGGACCATCACAGCATTTTAGAGTTTCTTTTCACAACTATTTACTGCTCTTTTAGCTTCTTACATACTTGAAATCATATAACCTATATGTTGATTTATATTGAAAGTCTCAATTATATGGTCCAAAAAATTGTGATTCTTGTTGCCAAAGATCCCTCCTGGTTTCATATATATATATTTACAAAGAGCTAAGTGTGTGTGATCATTTTTCATATTGATAAAATTGTGATTAAACCACAAGTGTACTTGTTATAACAAGCTTTGTTTATCCATAATGAACCAGTCATAAGTGCAAATAAATGTTCATTTAAGTAAGCATTAGCCGACAGGCCTTCACCAGTTAGCAGATGTAGCAATCTAATTCAGCAGTGCCAATTCTTGATTTAGGTTCTGCTCCACATGGACTGGAAAATTGATATTGTGATGTCAATTTTATTACTGCAAAGAATTTTTTATTCAGCATGTAAACAGACAAATTAGCAGAGCCAGAATCTATTTTTTACATTAAGACATGAAAGTGGACTATAAAGGCAACTCTTTGACCAATCCTGTGACTGAGCTAATGCCGTATCAAAACTGAAAAAGATACAAACTGAGATTACAAGTGGTGGAGACCGATGAAAGAAAAAATACATTCATGACAGTTCACAGCACAAGGATTCAGAACAAGATTCACGTCCACAAGCAACCACTAGCATTTGATACCATAATGGGAAGAAATGTAGCAAACTCATTCACACTATTGTACTGTAAACTGTTAGATGAGTTTCAAAATAAAAGCAATTTCTTCCTCTGTAAGAGTAGCAGGCTGTTTCATACAGATCAATTTAAATGTTTTGCCTCGTGAGATCTGTGCCTGATTGTATGGAACCACAGCACTTGGAAGGGAGGAATTCCCAAAGGAACAAACTCATGATAAAAATTTTAGGCAATATTCATTCTGACATTAAATTAACAGTGGATTCGGTCTTAGAGATATTAATCATATGTTCTGTTCACCATAATCATATTCTAGGACCACAACCAGGTCTTTAAAGTGTTTAATTAAGACTGACCCTGTAATTTCTATCTACGGGATGCATAATCGGACATAAGCTTTATGGGATTTTTCATTTTCACACTGAAGCCTGGTCACTTAATTTTGCAGTGAGAAGAAACGCTTTTAAGATTTTTTTTTATCTATTTCATTGCTTCCTAAACAGACAGAACTAATGCTCTGGAGATTTTTTATGCATATCAAGACTGTAATTTTTTCCCCTACACTGAAATATCACTACTCTCTATTGCACAGTCCTAGGACTAATACCTCAATGTTTTGCAAATACTCTTTCATTGATAAAGATGCAACCAACTGTACATACATTTGTGCTACAGAGGAAAAATTAAATATATCAGAATTTTTGCGTGTATTTACAGTGTTTTATAGTAAAATATTATTAAGCTTAACAGAACAGAAGAACTGAAGGTACAGTACAAAGGTTACAACTGATGAATGCAATACACAATTCACAGACTCCAAGATATTTAAGGTCTCCTGTTGATGAAGCTCAAAATCCATTATGGAAGGATAATACTGGAGAAGTTGGCAATCTGAAGTGGAACTGAAATGCATTTTCTTTCAGATGCTTTTTAAATCACCAACAGTGCCAGGTCATGACTCTCAAATAATAAAGGCCTTAGAGAGTTCAAATGATAGCCTAGAAATGATGGCACTTTCAGACGCTGATAGGAGCACATTCAAGAAAAGTTCTTTTTATTAATTTAATGCTGCTGCTCTAGCTGCAGAAGAGTCTGATATGTCAGTAGTAAAATGCATTAAAAAGCTATTTTGTCTGCTGCTGTCTGTGAGGAATATAGTTATTTTGCTCAACAGCTGAATTTTTCCAGAATCTCACTAGTATTCCCAGAGAGAACTATCTACTCTAGCCAAGAGAGAAAGCTGATATATCTGTTATATAACAAAATGTTCTCAGGAAATAATTCACAGGTACATATATGAACAGAATCTCTTTGCCATAATGTCCAGATATCACAGAACATTCCAGTCCATTCTCATATGCAATGTGTTAAGAGTTATGAAATTGCCAAATGAAAAAAACCCCTCTAAAAATAAGCAGATTTTTTGCCACCTGTGGCACACCCAAAGCAGGGTTAGCACCAGTGCAGTGCATCACAGTGCTGTTTAGGAACAGATCATAAATGGTGTTGGCCAATTTCCTTCAGCAAATCTCTCTCCTTAGAGATAACTGCATTATTTTGTATCACAATGCTTTACTAACTAAATTGTACCCATTGAATATTGGAACTTAAACATGCTGTCTTCTCAATAAAACTTTGCTCTTTCTGAAATTAACTGAATCTCTCCCTAGATTACATTTATTAGAAGAAATAGAGTTGGAGGGTTTTATGAGAGGGAAATGGTGTTCACTCAGACTTGTGCAGCAGTGGTAGAATGCATTACATGGATTGTGATTTTAATCTTGTACCGTGCAGGTCCCCATACTTGGCACTTCTTTTAAGAAACAAAAAATATGAGATTTAAATTCTACTTACATCCTTAGAAAAGAAATGTTATTAAGTATCAGAAGGCAATTGTTTAGGGCTGAGGTATAAGATGAAGCTTTTCTCCCCTCCTGTTTTTGACATAAGTGGCCAGGAGATTATAAATACACTATTCTTGAAATATCATTTCTCAAAGTAGAACCAAAAAATATTGTAATAAATTACTTCTGTAACAACAGTGTATTAAGATTAAAAAAAAAAACCACCACAGGAAAAGGAGTATAATTGCATTTACAACTAAATTTTACAATTGCAAATGTATTTTGTATTTGCCTCCCTCTTCTTTAAAAAACAAAACCAAAGTAACATAAAGGATAACGTCTTTAAAATGACTCAACAAAAAGCTACACATGGGCCCCTCAACTGGAACTTTAAACCATTTCCATCTTTACAGCCCTAAGTCAAATTCTACAACAGTAAGTTCTTAGGGAGCAAAAGGCAAGTCTCTTAAGAAGTTTGTCCCCACAAACATCACTTCACCATTTATAACACCATCATCAAAACGTCTCATCAAATTGATTTCAAATCCACAGAAAAATTGGAAATTCATGAATGCCACAAAATGCATCTTGGCATTCTTCCACTCATCTATTACATTTTCTAATAAATAGAGCTTTCTTGAAATGCAATTTCAACTTGAAAATCTGACACACTCTGCAAAAGACCAGGAAATAATACAACTAAATATGTGTGCTGCTATGAAATATATTCATTTGAAATTGGTCTTGAAGCTGCAAATGAATCTATCTGTGGATTCACAGACGTGGATGCACAATCCCTGTGCAGAGACTTGTGGACAGCAAATTTAACATGAGGACTGACTGTAAATGAGCTCTCAATCTATCCATAATTTGTCCAGGTGTGGTACTGAAAAACCATTCCACTGAAAAATTACTAGTGAAAGAAACAACAGAACTTTCAAAAACCAATTTTCATTAATACTATTTCTTAAATAATTTAAAATATCATTTACAAATACATAAAGAATGAAGTTTAAAGGAGAAAGGGACAGTTTTACCAGATTATATCCCTTGTAGGATGGTATGTCAAAGGGTTTGAGATGCTTAACAGGCAACCGTTCAATTATTTCTGAACATATTCAACTTTAACATAATGAAATCAAAACATGCATCAGCAGACTGCAAAACTCACCTAGACAGAGTTCAACAGCTTGGCTTTTTTATTTGGTTAGTGAGGACCCTAACAGTGCTCTACTGTCACCCCCCAAAATAAATATTAAAAAACAATACAAAGCCCACACAAGCAAAAACAAAACAAAACTAAAAAAGACCAAATAAAAGAAATTGGAAACACCTAATGTTTGAAGAGCATGTATAGATGCAGATTTTGAAGTCACTTAGGTATTTCTGAAAGCTTTACACTGTGATTTTCATTCAAAGTCACCATTTAAATAAACAAAAAAATACTCTATATGTCATAAATTCCTAAATGTAACAAAAGCATCTGCAATCTGAACAGGAGCCTTCTATTAAAAAAACCCGAAAAACCAAAACAAAGTATTTTAAAGATTTTGGAGATGCTGGCATTATATTTTAAATTAATCTGTGATGAAAAAACCTTAATATTTTCTTGAGTACTTGATGGATACTTACACAAAAAAGGGCATCAGCTGAATAAGTGTCTCTTTTTTGGGATTGGCTGTGAATTCTGGCACAGTTTGAATAATTTTGTTCATTACATTCCTTAGGTAATTTTGTAGCTGCTTGCGTCTCTCTTCTACAAACTTTGCATCCTAAAAATAGAGAGGCAAAAATATAAATTGCACAAAGAACATGTCTCTCAACTTTATAATGTAACTAAACAGTCCTAGTAAGCATAAAAATTGGTATTTTGATGATCTCTGTTGTTATGGCTATATAAATACGTTGGCAATATGCAAAACCCCCTTGACTCTGTCCTTAGAGATAAAGGAAAATCATGAATCCTAATAAAACCTGTTTTACAAAAACATACACTGACAGGATGCCAGATCCTCTCCCTGGCAGAATCTGTCTTTTCTGGACCATAAACCACTGCAATCTGAGAGAGGCAGAGCAAAACAGCAGCACAGAGGCTGTGGCAAAACAATTTATGCAATTTTTTTGAAATCCAGAATTACCAGTCTTTGCAGGAGGAAATGCTGACTTACTCCCCCAATGTCGCCCCAGTTCATACTTTTCAGCTCTTGGGTACACAAACTCCACAATGGATGAGTCCAGCATTTTTCTGTTATTAAATTATTATTTTGATTATGTCTTCATATAGATTTTTTTAAAAGTATTATATCAAAACTCTCATTAAAATGTTTTACTGAAGTTTCTGTAGCATTTCAGATCCAGGATTTTATACTATGTTGGCTCAAATAAGAAGAATAGTTCTATAAACTCCACATTCCACTGATGGACTTAGAAGTTAAAAGTCTATCACATCCAGCAAGATGCCATGAATCCTGTAACTTACATCTAGTTTAAACCCTTTCCCTGTGAGGGATCACAATTGCAGGGAACTGTAATCTAAAGGTGACACACTTCCCAGTACCAGGGAGCTCTAACAGGTTTGCAGTGACATCAGGCGCTGGATGCTTTATGCTACAGCCAGAGTGTTCCATCTCAGGAGTGCTGGCACTGCTCTCCTGGTTTAAATGTCACAGTATGTTCTTTAGGCACAAAGCCAAACCCATTATTAGACAATTACAGCTCTCAAAAATGACTGTTATCTAAAAGATGTGTCTATTCAACCTGTATTATTTATGTCTGTACGAAAAGGCATTGAAATTAATTTTTGTTTCTTGGGGGGAGGAAAAAAAACCAACCCACCAACAAAACACCATAAATACATTTGACAACACTGAATAAATTCATTGTATGGAAAAGGTTCAGCCCATGCTGCCATGCAAATCTGAAGGTTATTGCTTCCCTAAACAGAACAGAACATCATCATCAAAGCAGGGATGCTCCTTCGAGTTCAGGAGGAATTTGCTGTAGCATTCCTAGAACCTTCTCTGACATGCTGTTCTGTTCTTCCCTCTCATTAGAGGTTACCAAGAACAGGAATATTTTTAGGAATAACGAATTATACATAATTGTAGGGACATAACAGAGTAAGACATAAGAAATTGCTGAAGACATCCATACTTACAGACTTCAAAAACTTAAGCAGGGCTTGTTTAATTAAATTCACAAAATTCCAAAATATATACAGATTCATTTTATTTTTGTTTTCTACATATGAACTTACACAGATGTCCAGTCCTGTTTCAACATTCCAGTTCTAGATTAATACATTTCATTCAATGTAGTAATGTAATGCAAAATTGATTAATGTATTCATTAATCAAATAAATTAATTCAATTAAGATCCGAGTACCCTACTACATATTATATAGTTTGCTATTTCATTTTTATCAGTCACATGGTTTTTCAGCAACATACACACACTCCACACACCAGTTGTGTTGCAAGTGATTTGAAACTCATCCTGTACTAAACCAACAAAGCTGCTGCGTTGGAACTTCACCCAACCCCCTCTGCAGAGTCACTTGCCCAGCTCCCACAGCTGAGAGCAGCTACTGCTGGAACAGAGCAGAGCTTTCTCCCTGCCCTGCTGCAGGAGGACAAATGTATGGAACAGAAGCCTATACAAGCTGTTGGGAACATTAAAGCAAACATTCTAATTTGTGATGACACATAATATTACCATAAAATGGAACTATAATAATAAATTAACATGCTGTTCAACGCTAATTAAACAACTGAGTAACACCTATGTTACTATTTTTTTCCTTTTCACTAAGATTTTTGTTCCCACTGGATTCTTTGGTGAAGGTCAAGGAACAGCCTTGTGTTCCCCTCTTTCGTCTCCAAGGATTTAAAGTATCACATCATCCCATTGGAGGGACACTGATTTGCTGCCACCATCTGCATGAGGCAGAAGACAAGAAAGGGATGCATGGGAGATGTCTGGGAAGAAGAAAAAGTTTGTGGAAGAGCTTTGGTTCTGGAAGCTTTACCCACATGAGCAGTGGTGACATTTGGCACCTGAGCCCATTTCCATTGGAGCCATCCTCTCCCCAGCTCCTGCTGGGCTGTGCCATCGGGGGAGAATAATCCTGCTTTGCTCCATGACCCAGTTCCAGTGCAGGCCCAGCCTCAGCTCAGAGCCCTTCCAAGAACTGCCTCACCCTCACTGCACTTCCTTCATTCTACTTTCATCACTTTTGTCAGTTATGTTTTCAAGATCACAAGAAAACCTCCATTTTTAAATACCACATTCATCAACTTTTTCGGTTCTGAAGTTTGTTTGGTCACAAATCTTCAACAGCAATATTTTCTGTGAAATAATTTCAATTATGTTTAAATTTTCTCTTAAGCAGAAGCTGCATTCTTTTAGTATGACTTCTGTACTGCATATGTATTCAATGTATTTAACTAAAAACATCTCCTTTCATAGAAAGGACTTCTGTTATAGACACAGGAGCCAAATGCTGAATGTAGGTACTTTCTATCCCTTATGTTACTGTAAAGAGTCTCCTTGACTACAGAAAACAATGGCACAAAGAACTTTTCTAATTAAGACTGCCAGAACATGCTTAGGGAATGCACTTTTTGCTGTTTACAGCTGATCATATTAGTGCTTATAATATGGATTTTTTTCTGCCATTTGTCCAAGAAAAAGGCAGAACATCCCAGAAATTAAAACTCAGCCTGAAAACAGTTAAAAATGTTCTTTTAGTCTGACATGAATTTGATCTGTAAAACAAACAACAAGCAATCTACCATGAAATTCTGCACCATGTATTAAGGCTCGTTGTCCTCACCAGAAGCAATGTAAACCAAGGTCAAAATGATTCAGCTCCAGGTCGGTACTTTATCATGAAACGTGTGCTTTGGCTACTCAGAGCGATGATTTTAGCACAAAGTGGTTACTGCCAAGCTGTTGCAGCAATAAAGAGTTTTTGTCACAATATAGTAAACAAAACAATTGGTAACAGAAAAACACAACTGACTCAAAGCCTGGCCAATTTTTTCAGTCTTAAATTATAAAAAGATACCTATAACCTTCTTTTGATTGGGCCCAATTATCCACAGCAGAAATCTAGGTAGTACTTTGCATTCCAACCCGTAAACAAACACCTACTTCTATTTACAAGCAAAAAGCGAAGAGAAATTTTTTTGATTTGGATTTGTATCAGTGACACCCACCCCTTACTTTTAGTACATGTCTCTGGTGACTGTATGAGTCAATACAAGCCTACATTTGCATATGTACTCACACAGATAACAGCAAAGATCTTCCCCTAAGGTTCAAGATACACATTTATGTACACTTGATGTGAATGTACTTTGAGGAAAAAGCAATTCTGCTAAAATTACAAATACATACACTTTGCAAAAAAACCTTGCATTTTCACATTATTAAAGGTTAGATTACATAGTTTCATTTTTAGGAAAACAAATACACAGCAAGATAAAGTAACAGTACTTAAATAAAGACCCACTTTTAAGATTTCACTGAAGTTTCTTAGGCATATTTTCTGAAAAAATAAAACTACTGCTGTTTCTGCACTAACTACAGTGAAAGTAATTTCCTAGCCCACAGGTCAAGAGCACACAGTTTTGATTAAGAGACCACAAAAGTTCAGTTAACAAGCAAACCTCCTTCAGATTACAGAAGCATCAAAACACATCTGGGAAAATATTTTTAATCTGAAATTCATGTCTCCCAAAATGTTGTATAAGATTCTTTTTGACTGATAATTTGCCACGTTTCTTCTGCCTACAGCAAAATACTAATATCAAATTACAAATCTCTGAAAATTGTAATTGATAATGGAAAACTTAGAGACTCTCAACATATATTAGAAGATGATGTTAAGGTGTAAAACTAAGAAGCAGAGGCTTGATTATATGGTAAAATTTTATGTCATGCTGTTTTGCAGTTTTTCATTACAAGCCAAGTTCATTCCCACTTGCAGTTTAAATTGTTTCACACAACTGCCGGTCTTTTATACACACTGCTAGTATGGAACAGATGGTAAAACACTGATATTCTTCATTATTAATGGGACAGCTCACTTAAGATGTTTCAAATATTTTCCAGGAGCTTTTGGAAATGCTATGATTGCCATGGTTACCTGCCATGATTTAGGGACAGATAAAACACTTTTAGATTCTGGGCTTGGTGCTGTTGCCATCAACATCAAACTCACTGAGGTTCTAACCATTACTTATCATTTAACCAACCTCCTGTTGGTAGCACCAGGGAAAAAATAACTCAAACAAAACGAAACAACCAAACAGCTGAAGGCTCAATGTAACTCAATTAAGATAAAAGGAAATATGAAATAAAAGGAAATATGGCTTTAGGACTTTAATCAGCCTCTGATACTACACAACGCATCCCATCCCAAATAAAGCTGACAATAGTGCTATTCAAAGTTCAACTTGCAAATGCAGAAATAAACTCAGGTTATTCTAATGTAGCCCATTATTTTCCACCGTCTTGGCAACCAGTCTCAGCAAAATTATCAAACCAGTCTTTATCTATTTATGAGGCACCAAATGCTAACCTCAAAATGAAGCTGGAAATCAGAAGCTGAGATGGGAGCTAATGAAATATTCAATTGCTGCATCATTCTCACTAGTTTGTAATTAAAAGTTTTATAGCAAATATTCATTTTACAGGTTAATTGATGCCTTTGCACAGGTAACAGTAAAATAAAACTTCTGTCCTTCAGTAACTATTGCATCATAAAACTTTTAGGAAGGTACAGTTTCCAATCCTAAACATACCAGATACCACCATATTACACAAAAATCATCTCAAAATTATTGAAAGTACATAAGCTTAAAATTTCCATCTTACTTGTATTGCCAGTTTCTGTATGGCAGAGCCAGGCCAGCATTATACAACATAACAGGGGTATACAATACATGAAATTGCCATTTTCCCCTTCCCAGCATGAGATTTTTTTGTACAACTACTGTTCAGTGGAACAAACAGGAATTTAAGAGGATGAGATACAAAGAAGAAATCAAGGAAATGTCAGTTTTGAAAAGAAATCTATTTTCCTTTAAACAGAGATTAACTACATAATTGTAATTATTATTCTGTGTTTCTACTCAAATAGCTGATGCATTTCCATCTCCAGCTCTGGGTTCATTTCAATGGTACCAGAAAAGCAATGCTTTCAGATAAAGTAGCTGGAAAAAGGCATTGCTGCAAACCCATGCAGTAGCAGACACGTTGAGGGTGAGCTACAGTCCTGCAATGCCCTCAGTCAAGCACCAGTTTAATCAAAGCAACATTTAAATCAGTAAATATGCCAACAGAAAAAAGAAAGCTTGAGAATAAATCTAAAATAGATCTCTTTTTAGTGTTGTGCTTAATGCCACTGCTAGAAAAATAACTCAGTAATGTTATGCTAATAAAATCCAGTGTCATCTAAATATTTTGCTATATAAAGGCACATGCCAACCATGTGTTAATTTGTCAACTGGTCAGGAATCAACTGTTAATTAAAAAGCATCAATAAAAAACTGCAGCAAGACCCCTAGGGCTAGTCTTTTGCTCAGCTATTGAATAGGGAAACACTGTTTCTGTCTTCTCCTCAGATAAAGCATTATCCGTCTACCCTGTAATTTTATTCAGGAGATTCTGCAAACTACAACACAACAGTTCATGAAATTGAGATCCATTTTTTCACTAGACTATATTACAGTAATAACCATCAACAATATTAGTTAAAATGTGTCTCAGTTCAGTGCTTCTCTCCAGCACTGCAGTTTTCTTTCTTAATTTCTTTCTTTAATCTGGTTGAAAATGCCCTGAAGACCAATAAAGACAGACTCTAAATTTAAAATAACAACAAAAAAACCCCACCTCAAAACCCTTTAGAAACATGGTACATACAGTGCTTACAATACAAGCTTATATGTACAATAACCTTACAGTGATGTTTTCCCTTAAAAAATCATTAATAAGGAAATAACAACTTAACAACTTTACTCCCAGGTAAAAGACTAGATTCTCCTTTAACAAAAAATTTATTTGGATACAATCAGATGGTATGACTGTTTTCTAAAAGAAAAACTTAATTAATGAGGAATATTGATATTAACTGCCCATTACTTATTGTGCCTTCATGCAAAGATATTTTACACAGTACAATGAAGGAAATCAGATTTTCCATGCAGGAAGTGGCTCCAGCATTTCACACGATCTGAAGTATTCAATATTTAGTTTTCTTTTTTAAAAAATTAACACTGAATATCTTTAGTAAATGCAATTGCCCAAAAAGCTGTAGAGCAAGTAAGATTAAAATTTGACAATATTTCTAAGACAATATATTTTGGGAGGAGAAGAGAGGTGAAATCAAGCACACTGATATGTAAGGAAAGGGAAAAATGTGGGTAAAATTTCAAATTTAAAAAAAGAAGGGTTTACTTTTATTTTTGTAATTAGGTGTCCCTGTTAAGATCTCTCTGAAAGGAAGTTTATTAATCCAAGTAACTTGGTAATTTAGCATCACCATCACAATAAGAAACAAATTTAGAAAATTTATTTTTATGTTTTCATTTTATACCAGGAGGCTACTAGAATATCTAAATGACGCATGAGTTGTTATAAAACTGCCATATTTTTATCGAGCAGTTGTCCAAGCAGCATGTAAATTACTTTCCTTTTTTTCCCCATAATGTCATGATGCAAAGCAACACCATCTGAACTGTTTCTATGGGCTCTATATTCAATAATTTGTTAGAATAAATCACTTCTCTTAATTATAGCATTACAAGACAGCAAGAATAAAAACATCACTTGACAGGCAAAGTTTTGTTTTGTAGACCCTAAATAGTCTGTATTCCTTCTTCCTAAACTTCAACAGCAATTAGCAAGGAATTTTTGTAACTCGAAAAGAAAACGACTCAATTCACTATTTCATTGAAATGGTGCCCTTGAGCACCAAATGAACAGATTAATTCAGTGAGACATTCTGATGGAGATGGAGAAGCACGAGCTGGAGAACTGTTTACCTTTTAAATTAAAGCCCTGAAAATGAAATATGCTGCTCTGCACTCTGCTCGATTTAACCTTCATGCCGAGTTTCAGGTAACCCAGACATTTCATACCACACAATGGGAAGCATTTACTATAAAGTATTTGTCATATAAAAGCCAACCATTTCCTGCTGACTTATTTCTCTTCTCTCAGATACTGATATGACAAAAAAATGGAAATGAAGAAGAACTGAATGCTCTTTTCTAAGTGCTGTATACATAAAATATCAACTGCAGTCTTATGCAGTAGAAAACCCAGAGGATCTGGATTCAAAATCTGAAATACTCTGTATTCCCCCTTAGTGTGCAGGTGACAGTGCCAGGAAACAGGTGGGCTGTGACTAGAAATCTTAATGACTATGCCAGGAGTCACATTATTTTTATTTCTATTTGTATGGCACTACAATTAAGTTACATATGTGAAAACCAGATCATATTCATTTAATCCCAAAGGCTATTTAAAGGTTCTTTGAGAATTGAACTTTTCAGCTACAAAGTAATACAGTGAACTTACAGGACAAAGTTTCTTTTGTGGCTTTAAAATGGCATAAAAAACAGTGTTATGTTACAGAATTATTACATTCAGCTAAATATGAGATTGAGTTCCTTTCCTGGTTTGAACACAATGGATCCATTTCTTTTCCTTTTACCCACACTACAGCACAAGCATATCTATCAAATTTATATTAGCTACAGTTTTTCCTGTAACCCACAAGGCAAAAGACTGTATGAAAATAACTCAATACACTAGTTAAGACCACTAAGAGGGTTGAAAATTAAAAGCTACTTACTTTGAAAATCAAGAATAATACGGAATTTAAGCTTCTATATTACATCATCCAAAAATCAACCTAGGTAGCATTAATGAAAGCAATCTTTAATGAAAGCAATCTTCAAATTTATAATATATAACTTGAGGATTTATATTTTCAAAGCTTTTCTCCTTTAATAAATGTATTCCAACTCCAAAACATCAGAGAGTCATAATTTTCTACCAATTCCACATGAAGACACTGGATATGAAAGCTTAGTACCAAGAAACATTATTTAACCCCCTGTCCCAAGTGCATTAACCAGAAGTTTTGCTTTCTTCTTAGCTCCCCCTGGCAGTCTGACTTTGACAAATTAATCTGATGAAAGATAGTTTTTATGAGCTCCTACATCCCACAGAGGACAAAAGCACATATATCTGTACTTCTGATTCCAACGCAAGCCAAACACATACTTAAATTTTAGGATGTCCTGAATTGCTTTGCTGAATTTGGAAAGAAAAACATCAAAATCTAAAATGAAATTACTTCCTCCCCTAAGATTCTTCCTGCACCATCCTCTTTCAAACATTCCATATGTCTTCTGTTATTGTCTATGTACTAGTTAAACAGGAATTGTTGTACTTCCTATTTTCAAATACATATTTTGCATGGGAGGGGTGTGTGCGTTCCTTAAGAAGTCTTGTTCCTATCTTGCTGCTTCTCCTTTCATCCCTTTCCAAAGGGACTTTCTTTCCTCCATCACCTGGTCTAAAAAGCAGCTTTAAGGGGGTACTGCCTCTGAATAGACAGGTCCTGCTTGCCAAAAATGGCAATTAACTTTTACGGGAAGGAAATGCATAACAGGGGTTACACATCAATGAAGCCATGTGAAACCCGTAAGAGCAAAATTATTAACACTCAAACTCTAATTTGAATGGCTTCAAATTACTTCATATATATATATATATGTGTATATATATATATACACACACACATAGAGCCAGACAACTCCTTACTTGACAAATTTTAAAAACCAATAAACATTATAAGCACAAGAGCAAGCTCTCTTGTTTTCTTTTACTTGCAATAAAATCTTTATGTTCTCTGCTTTTTAATCCTAAAATAGTTATCCTGCATCCTATCTTAAACTCTTCACTATCTTCAGCAACAGGCAAACAGACCAAACACTGATAAAAGGCAACTTTGCTGCTGGGAACAAAAGAAAAGAAATTCATCTGCACTCTGTGAGCAAAGGCAGGATTTCCACTGACATAAATAGAGAAGGATAGAGCCCCTGGGGAACAGAACTTGCAGAATCACAAGATACATTCCAGAAGCCAACTTCCTATATATCCTAAATGCTTCATATATATCCTAAATGATGCTGCCATGTACCTACTCGTATATATGTGTATATACAAATAGATATCTTTTAAAATACATGTACATAATATTCCTGAACTTTTTAAAATAGGGACATACACAAATTAATCTACAATTCAGGTTAGTCACTGACAGGTGAAAAGTACATATTCATTTTGTTGAACTAACATTTGGGCATGAAACAAGCTATGGCTGGAGATACAGCTCACAGACTTCAGTTGCATGGGCTAAAGATGATGAATTATGTTGCTCTCAATGTTTTCTCTGAGACAGAAACTTATTTTAGAGTTCTGTATTGTTCCCTCAATGCAGCTGAGAAGTCACAGCAAAGTCACTCTTCTGATCTCAGGAAAGTGCTGTGTATTCTTTCCATATGGGGTATCCAATGTTTTAAAGGAAAGCAGAGGATATCATGCAGTCAAGTCAGCACTCAGTGCAAAGCTACCTGATTCAATTTCTCCTCACTTAGACAATCACTGAATTCAGGTCTTCAGTGGAATTAAAGAACCATTTCTATTTTGCTATGCCCTCTATTGGGACAACACTATTGCAAGAGGATTCTTAATTAAATCTTTACTTGATTACTATAATCTGCCCAATGTAGAAGCTGCAACTGATATTTTAAGGATGCTGCAATATTCAAAATATTAGACTAATAAGTCCAGTAAATATTCATGTATTAATACTTAATCATTATTTTGAGAGATACCAACACAGCACCAGCAAAGGTTCCTTAGCTAAATGTTATCTTAAATGAAAAAAAATCGTATTTCTATGCAAAAACATACAGGGAACCCTTTACAATCAAGTGCTGTGACTGTATAAAGCTCCTCCTCATGAGCTTCCCATAACTGGGCACACTGCAGACCTGGAGTGCTGCCCCATGGAACCCAGCCTGTCCTGGGGCATTCCTGACAGGAAGGCAGCAGTCACAAAGACAAACAGTGAGAATGGAAGGATGAGTTCAAAGCATCCAAAGTACTTGAAGGCTTGCTAAAAGGCAAAAATCTGTTTCTTGCAAGAAAAATCAGTTCGAAATTACAAATATTGGTATATACAACTACATATAAAATACTGAGCAAATCACAAACCAGGCTGATACACAGTGAGCATGTTTTAAAATTACAAAAACTGAACCCTTCAAGTATTAACAATACAGTTAAAATTTGTAAGTTTTAAAGAAATTGATCTGCAGTTTAAAAATAATTAAAATATATGATGAGTATATGACATTTCTCTTATACACACACCACAAGGGAACAAATATATTTCTTGTTTTACTCAAACAAAGCATTGATGAATTGAAGAAAGAACACTTATTCTTGCCAGGATTACTCATAAAGATTTTGACAACTATATTTGCCACCAGAACTGAAAGATCTTTAGTAGAACATATACAGCATGGGGCCTAGTATATATGAAAATTAATACATGGACTCTTGCAAGCATTATTATTTTCCTTCAGTAAATATCTAACTTGATTCAAAGCAACATATACAAAACAAATTATTCTCTTTCCCGCTTTATTTTAGTTCTAACTTACTAAATTCAAATGTTAAACTAATATGCTGAAAATGAGGTTACCAAACTGAAAGGCAAATACACACTCTTCTTTGTAATTGTAAAAAGGTTACTTGTCCAAAGCAGTATTCTTTCTTCTTTTCAGTTATTTTTCAACTAATTGGTTTTCTGTATATTAAATTTATGTTTCCTCAAGCATTAAAGCTAGTTTTTATTCCTACGTACATAATTTGTTGAAAGAGCATGAATATGAACTTTTAAGATAAATGTCCCAACTGAAGGCAAACAATGGAAAGGCAAAAGTGCCTTAAAAACATAATTATCAAAATTAAGGTATATAATAATGGTTTATAATTGTTAAATATTTTCAAATTCCACTGCTACTTGATGAATGTAATACTAAAATGCAAAAATATTTGATATTCTGACTTTTTAAAATCCTCCTTCAGCTGAAATTCTGCTTTCTTTTTGCATTTTCCCAATGTCAAACTCTGCAACTTTGCATTTGAACCTCACCTCCTTGACTTCTATTGCAGTAAACAGGAAAAATATGCATGAAAATTAATACTTCTCTGTATTTTATTCTACATTACTCTCTTCTAGTTCAGTTCCCTCCTCTGAGCTCCAATATTTTGCATAGCAAGGCACTGGACAGTATTTTGTCAGTCTGCAGGAGTGATTCCAGGTCATTCTGAGGAATATGGTGTCCTCTTCTGATCCTGGAGGTTCCCTAAATCTGGGACACATAACTGAACATGGAATTTAGTGCTGGTATCAATTACAGCAAGACCTTTGGATGCCTCTGACATTTACAATAAGCACATCACCTTCATTAGCCCCACAGTACAGAGTGCATTGAGTGATGCAGTGAATAAACTCATCCAGGTAGTGACCTGAAGGATATAAAAGCATCAGTGCCCTTTTCCAAAAGCTGTAAAATAATAAATTTTAGCCATTTACACATGGAGGGTTGTTTTTTACCAATATGTTATTTGGGAATCTAGTAACACTGAGGAGTTGCAAAGGATATGAAAACCATAGATTAATGTAAGAGATACTTTTGTTAGCAGAATTCAGCTACTGAAACTGTTCTTTAGGCACTGATTTAAAATTGTATTGATTAATCTAGGAATGGGAAGACAGCTCCAATTCTATCAAAAGCAGCAAAACTAATATCAGAGAGAAAAAATATCTTTTGAAACCTAAGTTCATATCTAAAGGTGAATGTGCTTTGGTAGCAACTAAATTTAAAAAGCACTATTGAAAAAAGTAGTATTGGCAATATCTCTTCTAATGTTAATTACCAAGCATTTCCATGTGTAATATCCTGCACAAATTCTCATCCTAAACTGAAAATTCCAAGACAGAAATTTCCACATGAATTACTTAATCTTATACTGAATTTTTAAACCTTCATTTTAAACCTTCAACTGGCCGTGGAAAGCAGGGCCATCTCAGGGCCTTTAACCATCTCAGTCACACAGCACAATTATTTCCCAAGGACTACTGCATAAAATGATACAAATTCCTAAGGGCAATACATTCTCTGACACACAGAGAAAATAGCGCCACTAAAAGGACAAAAATCTGCCTGCACAATGTGCTGTGCAAATAAGCTCTTGTGTGCCAAACTGAGCCTTGCACAGCTGAGGTGAAAGCATCACTCTCTGACTTGCAAGTTCACAGCCACACCACTGCCCCACGTCTCATCATAGGAGTCTCTCAGGAGTGAAAGGGATGGCACCCACTCCTTACTGCAAAGAAAAGACCCTTTTTCTGAGGTCTGATAAGTGGTTGTGAGTTTACGCAAGATTAAGGTAGAATTTTGGCTCAAAGCTAAAGCACTGAAAGAAAAAGCAATGCAAAATTTTTAATGAGTTGCTCAACTGATAATTTTGTATGCATCAATTGTGCAACTGAAGTTGTAATTCAATTAGTATTTAAAGTAATTAAGGGTGAAAGAGTATCAAAAAAGCTTAAAAGGCAGCTTTTGTAATGTAGTGAAGTGGCTGATACTCCATCACTTCAAAAAAGGAGAATTAGTTATGTAACAAAGAAGAAAATGCCTGGTTTCCATTATAAAACCGTCCACTAAAATTTAAATGAAAAATGCAGGATCTTCTAATAGATAAAAAAAAAGCATTAAAGCTCTCATAAGTACTTCCATTTCCTCAGTCAGCAGGCAGCGAACTACATTAACTGGACCTTAAGCCAAGCAAACAGACCTATGGATTTTATTGATAAATTTCATATATATTTGTATCACCACTACCCATTCCAGATTATGTGCAACACTGCCATGTCACATGTGCCAAATTTACCTATTTGGTTTTACAGAACAGCTGGGAAATCATTGGAAGTCAATCAAAGGTACTCCCTTTAAACATTCAGAATCCACGTTCACTGACATCTGAATGTCAGTAAGGAATTTCTAATTTTTTTCTATTTCTTTCTGAAAATTTATATTACTTCATACAAATTAGCAGAGATGATTTTTCTAACACAAAGTTATGACAGATATAATTAGGATGACTGTGGAATTTTAATGATATATGTATTACTGTGGTCTTAGACCAAAAACAATGTCAGGAAGATCTGAGTTTTGCAGTCATTACGTCAGCTGTGCTATGATGACTACACAATCACTACGGTTGGAGCTTCTTAAATATTGAATACAAGAACTCAGTGATACAAAGGCAAAAAAATAGTAAAACCAGAAAATCCCATGTAAAAGCTAAGAAATTTGTTAACCTTAAGAACTCTAATTTAAGAACCCAGCAGTTTAGTAAGGATGGTTTTAGTCATAGGCACGATTTAAATCTCCAGTATTTTACTTGTGATAGCTAAATAAAATTTTCAGATAATTCCTATGCTGCAAAGAAAATTACTTCAATTACTCCTCAGTCCTTACTGGACTTGTGGTGTACATTGCAATGTGTATTTAAGCTCTTGATCAGTTTAAAGTTTTGATGACTAAGGTTTTAATTACATGGTACTACATATTTACTATATAAATACTACAATATTTACTGTTTCATTTCAAAATCCCTATATGATAGGAAAACACAAATTCCCATTTTAAAATGGCAGGGCTAAGAAACAAAGACACAGATTATAGGAATTAAGCACCTAAATGTCTTTAAAAAGCTGGTTAAAAGAACTTAAAACTGTTGATGAAGAGTGAAGGAAATTTAAGGAATTTCGATTGATACTTTTTGAAATTTACAGATAATAGTTAATGAATTACTCACCAATGTTAATTGCTGGCATTTTTTGGAGAGAAATGGAGTAGAGACTTCATTTTACATATAGGGCTGTCCAGTACAGCTTTTGAGGGTTTGTACATTTGTGTATGTCATCAATATTTCATTCAATAAAACTTTTCAGTAAGTGGAAAAACCAGTGCATTACCTCTGTCAGTGAATCTCCAGTTGGTAGGGGGAAAGTCTATAAAAATACCAGGTACTGTCTAGCAGGTGTGAAAACATTTATTAGTCACCTCATTTTTTGTGTATGGATAAGAGAGGTTTTTCCCCCAACTTTTACTGATACTGTCAGTTCTTTCAAGTACCTTGTTTCCAATGGCCTTTTTTGGTGGGAAGTTAAAAGTCCTCACTTGCTGGTATTTATTCTGTAATTTATGATGCAAGCTCCTGAACTCCGCGTACCTTCGATAGACATTCCACTCATCATCCTTTATCCTGATATAAACCTGCAAAACACAGACAGGGAAGGGAATAATGTAAAGACAAACGGAGCTGATGTATGTCCTCCACTCTTTAAAGCCTCCTGGCTCAGCAGTTTCATGTGAGGCACCACAAGTTCCAGGATCCTGTAGCCACAGATCCATGTCTGACACTGCATTTGCTGTTGTACAGGTCATTAACCTCATTCTCTCTCTTCTTCCTTTTCCTCCTCTTTCTCTCTCTTTCTCTTACTCTAATCAAGACAAACACAGCTTGCTCATTTTAACATGACTCTGGGGCAACCATGGCAGCACTTCTCGTTACCATGGTTTCCAGCATATTCTACCATCCAGTGACCAAAGGAAAAAATAATTTAATACCACTATAAAATTGATTTCTATGTCCTCAATACAGTTTTTCAACTTTGTAAATTAGCTTTGTAGCATCAGAATTGCAAAACCTAATTTTATCCAAAGTATGAAACTTAATTTACTTCCTAACAAAATTACATTGAAAACTAAACTAGAAATTTTATTGTTTGGAAAATAAAAACAGTTCATTCTTTCTGCTTGTATAGGACATTAAGTATAATTTAACACAGCTGTAGTTTTTGTGATTCTGTTTTTGTTTGCTGCTCATTATTTCATGAGCCTATTACCAATTACATGCTAAATATTCGCTTTCTCTAGGAAAATGTCATGCAGAAGTGAAATACACTTACAGAAAACTGAGATTTCACTCTTTTCTAGGGAATGACACAGTTTAAAAGAATGCTGAAACAGCACAAGTCAAAAACTATAAACCAAGCATCAGAACTCAAGATCCAGAGTGACCTTTCCCTTTGCTTCTTCAATGGAATCTGTAACTTATTCATTCTTTTTTTTTTTTTCTGTGTGTGTGTGTGTGTCAATAATCTCAGTATTTTACATCAGAAATTAAGCTGGAACAGGACTGATGACATTGCCTTGCCGCTCCAAACCCCACAGTAATTTAGTAGTAAATTCTAAGGCAAATATCAGGAGAACACTTACGTAAAAAAGCAGCACCAACCACTGTCACACAGAGTGGGCAGTAACAGCTGTATTTTTGTAGAAACTAGATAAAAATAAAATTTGGATTTTGATGTGGCCAATTTCAACACTGAATTGCAGCTTTTCCTGGTGACTGAAGCATCGTCCTTCGCCTCAAGATATTGCAAGTCCTTAGGAGAAAAGATTCAATTTTTCTAAGGACTGGTGGTATTTCAGAGATGAAGTGAACATCTCCCACAAAAGCAGCCCATGCCTAGATCTTTTGGAAGTTCTCTCTCCAGATGCCTAGAGTTTCTCAAATTTATAGGAGGCCTCTTTGCAACAAAATACAATATATTATGCAGATACCATGCAAACTCTGTCAAGTTAGAATATTTCAGTGTAGAAAATACTAATACATTTTCTACAGGATACTATAACTCCAAAAAAGGAATACTATAATTCCAAAATTAGCACAATTGAGAATTTAAAAGATTCAGAGTATTGTGACTTACATATGCATATGTAAACAAAAATTCAACTAGTTTTGGTAACAAGAATTCAGCTAGTGTCATGATGGAACCACAACAGTAAGTCTGCAAGAAGTATTCAGATTTCTTTTTCACTTTGAAAATAAAGCCAGGATAATTAAGCACCTACAGGACCATCTGTTTTAACAATTGAGTACATCTTTGAAGGCAAATGAAGGAAAAATGAAATGCAACTACACTGCATAATTCTAATCAAATTTATTTAATGTAGTAAACACTATATTAAAATCTTTATTCACCCAGCTCTAAGCTCTCTCCCTGCCTATTCTCACTTCAACCAGTGTATTGTTTAGAATTTTGTATACATTCCCAAGATCCATGTGGGGGATAAGGATGACCAAAAAAAAAAAAAACCTTAAATTATTTTTAACTAAGTTATTTAATATGGAAATCCTAACTTAACTAAGCACTTATCTTTGCACATGTGATTTGGTGAATCAGGCAGTTCCACATTACCTGTTAAGCTGTAACCCATAGTTAGCTAATTAAGAAATCCTGTACACTGTAATTGAAATTTTTCAGGACTGCAAAAACATAGATTAATTTCTTAGATAAAACCATTGGAAAATTTCTTACTATTCTTCTATGTACATAGATACTGATTTCATTTAGACAGCAAGACATGCAAATGCAACATTTGGAGCCCTGTGCCATATTGAATTTATTGAAAATCAGCTAATAGACTATGAAATATATTAAAGCTCATGATGCAGCACACATTTAAACTTTTATTATCTCAGAGGGGAATACTGCTCCCAAGACAAGGGATTGCTACACACTTAATGCAAATTCAGTTAGGAAATCAAACTAAGTACTAAATATAAAATTACTTGGATAAACTTATCCTAGTCTAGTCACTGAAGGCATATAGTCATCTTAGGGTCATGTTATAGAAAGTTGAAAGGACTACTATCGGGCTTATTTTCAGATCAATTTAAAAGATCAATTTTAGATCACTACATTTCCTTTCTGATGCCCCTGTTTTCCTGATATCATCCACTTCCTAACCTACTTAAATAATTTTCAGAGTAATGAAAATGTACAGACTAAATCAAAATCACCACTGGAATATCTATTTGTAGACAAAAGATTTCACTTTAATACTGTCTTGAATATAAAAAAATAAATTAAGTAGCTTCTGTTTGTAATTTAGGAGCACTTTCCACTTGGGTCTCCCATGTAAAGATCAATTGGTAACCTTTCTGTAGCTCTGATTTACAGAAGCTCAAAGAAAAAAATTCAGTTAATAAGTATGTTTAAGGAATTAGTCTGTGATTTTCTCATCACAAACATGTCTGAAATCAGAGATTTGGAGAGCAATAGCAGTAATAGTAGTAATTTAATATTGTGTTTGTCAGTCTACTACCTGCTAACTTAATATTACTGAAATGCCAAAAATCTTCTGAGAATCAATGTGAAAGCATAAGTTTAATGATTGCATACTGAAATGAAAAATCCTACTCCCATGGTACCGGATTTTGAGCCAGAAGTTTCTTAATAGGTTAAGAATCTTTAAGCAGTTCTGAGTCCAAAATGCTGTTAGCAAGTTCTGGTAACAGACTGGTACCGATTGACACAGGTCATTACCACTTACATATAAAAGCCTGAGGAAAATAAAGGACAAATGCCAAAATTCCAGCTCGCTCCAGTTCCAGTGTACACAGACCAAATGCCTGTAATCAACACTCATCCTTCTGATCTGCAGGAGTCCCACGTGGGTGCTATTCTTTTTTGATGTAAAATATAGATTGGTATATTGAGGATTCACTTTTGTGTCTTTCCCTCCAGTACAGTCAGCAGCAAGAGATACTGACTGAGATACTACAGAACCTTCTTCTGCTGCGATGACATTCGTGGCTGTAGAATTCCAGATTAAGCACCAGGAAGGATATTCCCTAAATGAAGTTACTCCTGAATCTTCCCTGCAAATGTGGCTCACATTTCCTGGAAGGATGGACTGAATATGTAATGAAAAAGGAATTCTAGGATAGAGAACTCTATTGATGGGAGCTCCACAAATACAAAAATGCTGATGTCAAAGTCCTTGTGAGTCCATGGCCCATCCCAGGGGGAAGGGAATAACGTTAAGGGAAGGTGAGCAGTGAAAACTCTACTAAACCACATATAAAAATGGCACAAGATGCAAGAGAACTCAGGACATTTCAGCAGCAGAACACTTCAAAGGACATAGAGAATACTGAGAATATTTGTAAAGAACCAGCCCTAGGCTGGACGAGGTCATAGTTTTGAGCAAGGAGAAAAGTGATGGACAGCATAAGGAATGCAAAAGAGACCGAACCACACTAAGAAAGCTACTGTGACATTTACCAGCTAAGTAAGCATTACAAGGGGATAAAAAAAGGGTGAGAGAAAAAGTATTACTTCTGTATTACTGTAATTCTACCGTATTACTGTAATTCTAACTTCCTTTCCCTCACTAATAAAAAAGGGGTTTTTGGAGATCCTCCTGTCTGCAACATCCTTTCAAAGTAATGCCCAAGCATGTGATAACAAAAGGGAAAATTAGCAACTGGTTTGGTAGGGACAGCCCAATCAGCATGAACACAAAACCAGAACATGATAATTGGCACCACTATTTTTTAATGTTAACTCAGCTAAACTTGACTGGTGAGTTTTCCCCTTACACTTGCTTTTAAATAACACTGTAAATCTTAGAGAACCATTGGTCCATAGTTTTACACTTCAGATGATATAGTTTTTTTAATTCTTAAAACTCTGGTTCAACTTTAAAGTACTTCTCAAATATTCAGGAATATGAAGTTAGAGAGATTTTCATCAAAGTTTACCATTTAAGAAATAATTGTTTTCAGGGGATTAGAACTATCTTATTTCCTGTTAGAAAAGCACACTATGAGATGGGAGTGATGTATTTCAATCCACTTACATTTTATCAAAATTATGTACTTCTGCACTCAAAACTTATAGAAGTAAAAAGTATTAATCAAAAAAAAATAAGAACAAGTTTCATTTGATTTCACTTCAGGACAATGGTATTCTGTTAGGAATATAAATTCAAGCTCAATTCTCCAAAGTTACCTCTGAATTGTGAGAAATGAATACAAATGCAAGTTATATTTTGAGACAGCTGCAGGCCTGCATTTATGGTTAAGTTCCCCCTTTCAAAACGATCCAATTTAAGAATTTTCTGCATAATGAAAAACAAATGGAACAATGAAAGTTTTCAGCTGTGATAGGAGCAGCTTTTTGTGTGCCATAGAGACATAACAGGAATTAGAGTGAATAAGCTTTTATTTCAATATGACCATTTTATCCACTTGCACAAAGACTACAAATACTAGAATATATTTTACATTAAATCTTCAAGTTTCTGTTACCTAGTTCATAAAAATGAACAATACAGTATCAAATATATGACACAATGGATACCAAAGCATGAACCTTAAGAACAGCCAGTATTGTTCCACTAAATAGAAAAATGTCACACATTTTAGGCTTATCCACTCAACTACAGACATGTAGAGTAACGATCACTGTGCTTCTGCAGTCACAGTTCTGCTTCTATTTACCAAAACAGCACTAAAGTGACTGGCCACTAAAGAACAAAGGCAGCACTGCCTCCACTTTTGCTGCATGGAATCAGTATTTTTTGCCTTTTTATATACAAATCAAATCAGCACCCCCAAAAAAAAAAAATCATTCAATAGCATAATAAGTTCCTTTTGGCAGCAAAATACGACTTATAATAACCCAAGATAATTAACGTCATTTCACAAACATGCACTTTGAACCCATACAGTCATTGCAATGTATGACAACCCCTGCAGTGAAAGAAGTTTCTGCAGAAAAGAAAAATAGGTAAAATTACAATAGTGCTGCCTTTTTCTCCAAATGAAATATTTTGGGTGCTCAGGCAAGGGGAAGGAGGCTCTCTCATCAATCAGTTTCTACAACACATAACATAACTCATATTTGTTTTAGATATTTATTGATTATAAATTATAAATTATTTGCTTCTTTCTGCAGTAGTTGTAATCTGAAAGCAGAAATTCTAATTCTAATTTCCCAGTATTTTTGCATCCAGCACTTCAACAAACAAATCAATGTAGTAAGCTGTACTGTGGTTTCCTTTAGAAAAATAAATAATTATAGAAGTCTCTGAAGACTGATCTCATCTTTGTATACTCCCTCCACCCCAGTTACTTAAATTTTTTTTCTGTTTTATGCTTTCTCTTATGCTTCTTTGATACATCCTTGGGTCCCACTCCAGAAAAAGTGGGATATTCAACCTTTTTGGCTCATGCACTCTCAAATCACTCTCAGAATGCCACGAGCCACATCTTCCTTTCAAATTCTCCCAATCATTCCAGTTCATTTTCTTCTCTACTTGCCCTGAGTTGCACTGAAATGGAATATGATTAGAAGACTATTTATTTCTCCTTTTTGCCTGCTTAGTGCTGCAGCTGCTGAAGTCATCCAATTCATCATGTATCAGGAAAATAAAATGCAAATTTGGGTTTAATTTTTGCAGTTTATTGCTTACCTTTCGACTCTTAACTGCCAGTCCATTGTCTTCCATTTTCAACCTTCAAGGAAATACCAAGGCCATGCTTGCCTGTGATTAAATTCAAGGTCAACAGGCCCAGCTGGCAGATCCTGGACTGTGCTTTCCCTGTTTCATGTCTCACCCAAAGAATTTGCTGGGCGCTCTCCCCCTCAAAAATTTTTGGGTGTCAGATACTGTTCTGCTCCATCTCTTTTATACTATGTTTCTGTGAAAATTCTTCCCTCTCCACTGCAAAAAGGACACTGAGGGGCTGGAGCATGTCCAGAGAAGGGAACGGAGCCGGGGAAGGGTCTGGAGCACAAGTCCTGTGGGGAGCAGCTGAGGGAGCTGGGGGGGGGCTCAGCCTGGAGAAAAGAGGGCTCAGGGGAGACCTTCTTGCTCTCTACAACTCCCTGACAGGAGCTTGGAGCTCGGTGGGGTTCAGGTTCTGCCCCCAGGGAACAGAGACAGGACGAGGGCAAAAGACCTCAGGCTGTGACAGGGGAGGTTTACACTGAATATTAGGGAAAACTTCATGGAAAGGGCTGTGCAGCACTGGAACAGGCTGCCCACACCAGAAGTGGAGTCACCATTCCTGGAGGAATTTAAAAGCCATGAGGATGTGGGTTCTGGGGACATGGGCTAGTGGTGGCCTTGGCAGTTCTGGGGAACAGTTGGACTCAATGATCTTAGAGGTGTTTTCCAACCTAAATAATCCTGACAAAAGCCCTTTCATAGGAAAGCTTATTGCTCTTCCTTTACAGAGAAGTGCAGAGGAAAACATCAGGTTTTAAAACATCATTTAAAGTAATATAAAAAGAAATACTATGAGCAAATATGTCAGTCAATACTAAACAGCAAGACTAAAGATAGTCAAAGGAACAAAAAAATTGTAAGACATGTTTATTGATTATAGCCTTAGGGCATCCTATTCATATGCAAATGGTAACAGCCCTGTCTGATTAGCATATTAATCTTTAAACTTATTTGGTTTATAATGTGTTCACTGCTCTGCAAACAAGGCGGATTTGCAAGAAGCCATTTAAATATTGATATCACTTTAGGAATCATAAAATCTCAGTTTCATTATCTTAAGTGTCAGGCATTGGTAATTATAGCTACAAAAGGCATGACTAATGGCATTTGCTGTACACTTCACAGGAAAGTGGAATCCGTATGTATACGGAAAATAAGACACTCTACAGTTGAGAAATATGACTAAATAATATTATTGCAATAATCAACTTGCTTCACAGACACTAAAGAAACTGCATCTAACTATCACCATCTAGAGGTAAAATGAAAATGCAATTTTTTAAAAATTCTGATCTGGATTTTGTCTGTATGCCCATGAATATTTTGGACAAGAAATTATTTTGTAATGGTAGGCTGACTGAGCAATGCCTGCCACACAAAAAAGATGAGCCACAAACTGGAGAGATCACAAATAGCAGTCACCAGAAAGCAACCAGTTAACTAGAGAAGGCAGGTTGTTTGGAAGAGAAGACTTTTGCCAGCATGACCCTGGCTTTCCAAAGTGGCTTAACATTTAAATTTAATAGACTAGGCTTCCTTAAGTGTGACTTTGTACAAAATATATTAGTTTCTCCATATGTGGCTGTGTCCTGTAGTGCTTATAACTAATCAGTCTGCCACTCAGTAATACCATCAGAAACTTTGTAAGAGAATAAGCCTCCGAATCTCTTTTGGTTAACTGCAGTTGTTCTAATGTTTTTGCTAGAAGACATGGTTATGAGTGTCTAGGCTGAGCTCCTGTCACAGCCTGGATAATTTCATTCAGTGTAGTCTAAACAATCCTTACGATTTGTTGATTGGCAATAAAGGCATCAATTGGTCATCTAATTAATTTTTCTACTCAGGTGCAAAAGTAATTGTACTAGCAATCTGTCAGTGTTAATGAATGGCAAGACAGGAGTCAAGATCTAAACCTGAAGCAAAACAAACTTGAGCAAGTACAAAAAGAGAGGATGTGCTCTGAAGACATTTAGAATGAGCTTGCCATGCACGGAAGATAAACATTAGTTGGAAGGAAAGATATTTCATCATCATACCTAATATTTCTATTTTAGGTCTAAATTAGTCATTATTAGCATAACATTGCAAGGGCAAGTCATTTTTAGTTATACCATGACCTCCAAGTTTCTTGCACCATGCTCTTACAGTAAGGGACATAGATTTCAACAGTTCAGAAAATTCCTTGGAGAATTATGAAGTATATTTTATCCAGAACATTTAAATATGAACAAAAGGTATATTGGTATTTTTTATTCCAAAATATCATTATCCAGGGATTTCCTTAGAAAGAAGTCACATCTTTGTGTTTGGATTGATTTTTCTTCAATTTAATTAGCTCAATTATTTTCTAGACCCACAAACTTTCAGTATTCACCTCAAATATACATTGTGGAGAAAACCACTGTCATGCAGTTGTTTTGAAATTGCAATGCAACAGTTTCAATCAATGCTCTAATTTGCATTTTGAAACAGCTAAAAATCTCTCCATTTCCTAAATGATTTGAAAGACTATTATTGTACTCCACTCTCACTTGCCTTTCATGCAAGCTGAGAATTTCTAATATGCTCCTCCAGTGAAAAATAATTTTTTTTCTCATCCATATTATTTGTAGTTGATATATTTCTTTAGAGAGGAGTAGAACTGCACACAGATAAACCAGAGTTTATACACAGCCTAACAGCATTTTCTATTTGTTTATCCCTTTCCTAATTATTTGTAACAACTTGGTTTTTAGACCTCCTTAAATTCTTTTAAAAATTATGTCAGATTAGCTACTTTAAAATCTCTGGTATGCAAGCCAGAAGCTATTTACCAGTCACTTTTCAGCTCTTTCACCTTTGAATTCCTGGTGCACTGCATGTGGAGATTTATTCTTTATTTATTCAATAAGATCTGCTACTGGCATTTCATTTAAAAGAGACAATCTGCTATTCTCCACAAGGAATAATCCAGAATGAGAACAACCCATAACAACTCCATGGTGAACAGAGATTATAAAATATGCATTTTTCTGTTACTATTTTATGTTCTGAGAAAACAAGTGAAAAAATATTTTTAATTGAACTCAGTAACTGCACTGAAGTGCAAATCCAATTCTAAATATATTTTCCACTAAAATTTATACACCCTCTAATTGTTGAAACATCCACAGTTGAATGATACAGATCTACAGCTCTGTTAATTTTTAAGACAGTAACAGTGCTAAACTAGGGCACTGAATTATCTGCTGCTCACAACTGTCCCCTTGAACTCAACCATTCAAATTGAGCATAAAATTTGGCTACATTTCCAGAGCTTGTTTTTAAATCCTTAAGATTCATAACCAGTTAATTCTGCCAGTTTAACATTACTGCAAGAGTGCAGTGTAACTCTGCAAATACGGAGGTCTGATTGAAATTTCCACATCTAATAGGATTCATTATAAAATGCTGCTTGCTTTTGGAGTCCACAGCCTTATTTCTGAGCTTGTCCAGAATCCTTAATCCTTAACAAAAATTAAAGAAACTATTTGATGGTTCTAACTATGTAACAATTATGCTGGTGCTGGAAACTTTTCCTGCTATATTTACTGAAGAGCAACATCTGGGTTTTTTTAAGACTGAAAAATGCACTGATTTTGAACATCCGAAACAGATGTTAACATGACACAAAAATAAATGCTTTGAAATGTCCTTCAAAACAGCATTACAAATCTGCATTAAATTTAAAAACACAAAATTATATTTTTAAAAGCAAGCACAATAACAAAACTCCTGCAGGAGTCTATGCTTATCCTGTCCAGGTCAGACCCTCCTGATACACAAATTGTCATTAATTTCTTTTCCTGGTTCAAGAAGCACAAGTGCAAAATTTGCATTGATTTCGAAGAGGCACAGCAACCCATATTAATTTCTCCTAATTCTTACATTCTTCAGAAGCATTTATAAGTCCATGAAAACAGATGACAGATACTGTAGAACTGAGTTTTTCAAACTACTTAAGATGCTCTGCAATTCTTTCCACCCTCTTTTGGCTATTTCCAAGTAAAGTGATATGTACGCAGTTTATTTTCTGCTATAAAATACCTATTTATAAGCAAAAAGGGACAGAAGAGGCACAACAATTCTAAAGTGTATCAGCAATAATTGTGACATAGCAAGTCTCCCCTGGCACAGTCCTGCTCTCTCCTCCACGTGAAGTGCTCCAGAAACACAATTCCAAATCAGCAAAGGTTAACAAGGTGGCTCACTAGTGGAGGGGAGAGAAGGACAATCTCTTTAGCTTTCTAATAACAGAAAATGCAGAAGAAATAAAGCCCTATCAGAAATACACTCACATGAACTGCATTTGGAATACCAACTGTCAAGGCTCATGCCCTTTTGTAGCACCTTCATTTAGTAGCAACATCTTATCCTGATAGTATCACACATATGATCTGATTTTCAGTCAGGTTAAGCACTTTAGGGCTGATTTCCAATTAGCTTTAAGTACAGTCATAAGTATTTAGCATATCAAAAAATCATGCTTAACCAAATCAAAATTTCAAACTTTGCCTGTTCCAGCTGGCACACTTTACCTTTCTCCAAAGTTCATTTGATGTATTTTTTCTCAGAATTAATCAGCACAACCAAGAGTCAGTTTTTACATCTGTTTACTCAAGTACTCCCAAGAGAAATGTGAACTCCTAAAGGTGTTGGTAATGATCTCACCCACACCAATATTCTGTAATATTGCTACTTTCCTTTAGATTGATATACCACAAGTCATTTCTCATATAGCTGATACAAAGAGTTATACATACATTTTAATTTTCTGCCACTGGAGAAATAAATGATAAGGCAGTAAAAATTATGTTTATTATGAATAAAAGGACTCTCAGAAATGAGCTTACTCATTTATCCTAATTGCACTCCCAGTCTGGGTCTGTTCAGGACATACTGGTAGCCTGGTAAATATCCTCTTCCACAATTTCAACATTGAATCAAATTCTCTGTAATCAGGAGCATGTGTTTTGGCAGAGATTTAATAAGATAAATGCACAGTGCTGTTACTGAAGCTATTCTGAAGTTTTCTAAATTAATGCTTTCCTGGTCGCTATAAAACGTAAAATATATATTCAGCAAGCACATGACTATATAATTGATCAGAGATGTGGCACTCACTTCAAATGTTTCATCACAGTATCGTATATGTCTGTTTGGGAAAATGCTTCTCTTTCAGATGCACAGTGGAAGAAAACCAGTGACAGTCCTGTTATTGAGACCAAAAACTGGCAGGAATGATATTCCCAAATTCTTTAATAAGGAAAGATCTCAACAGGTGCCATGATCAAAGTTTAACAAGAATTATAGAAGTTTTAGGCCACTTCTACAGGTAATTCTTGGTTGCTTTTTCTCTTAAGTATTAAAAGACAAAGTTGGAAAAATTCTATGATATCCTGTGCTGTTCTGTAACTGAAGACAAACTAGTCTGACTACACTCTGTTATACATACTTATATTTAACTTTTCACATTAAAAAAAAATTGTAAATTGCAAGTGTGAAAAGATAATGAATGAAGCATATTCAGAAGAACTTGTACATTTTTCAAATACACAAATAAACAAAATTTTGCACACTATGAATGCCCAATATTATGACTTTATACTGTAGACATAAAAAACCTAATAAAATTCTCAAGATTGTCTTTTTGTAGATTCAGAATTTCTAATCTTTCAAAAATATTTTGCTTCCTTTTTTCCTGTTCTCAAGAGGCTTAGCCTTCAATACAAGTTCTTTGTTTTCCATTAAAGACAAGCAACATCTACTCACATCAGCAGATTTTGGGTAAAGTTCTGAATCTCTTACAAATTGGGAAGCTTGGCTTATCTCAACATTTTTCCTTTTGAATGTTCAGAACACCTATAGCATATGTGAATTCTGCATGCTTTGCAGGCTTTCACAACGACACTTGTACAGTGATGTTCAGTGAAACTGCATGACAAATATCGGACTCTTTAGTAATCTAATTTGATACCGAGTTACAAGTAAAATTAAAAATACATTAAATTCTCCAAAGAATTGACAGAATGGGCAAGGAAGGGACCACAGTGGGCCATCTGGTCTACTCTCCCTGCTCAAGCAGGATGAAAAACAACACAGAGCAACTTAGGAAAGAAGCAGTAGAAAGCAGAGCTCTTCTAGTGGTCATGGATCTGCAACATCATTAGAGTAACAGGTGGGGTGAGATATGGATGCTTTTAAGAATTTCTGTGATGGCAGACTTGTGTCTGGGTTTGAGAATGTGTAGCCAGTGACAGCAGAGTGGAGAAATATGTGAAAGCCAGGAAGACAGAAATAATTACACTTGTCAACAAGTTAGATTTCCACACACCTGTGCATCTCAATTTGATTGATTATTCAGTGCTTTTGAACAAATTACTAACTGTTCCCATCCTGGTGGCTTTTCTTTCCATTACCTCAAGTCTTATTTTTCATTGTCTTTTACTGGCCGAAAGGTGGGTGTTTTCCTGTATTTTTCAACTATCTGCCAACACTTCATAAATGATTCAAAATTCTACAAAAAAAACATCACTCAGAGTGAGAGGAATGTTAACAAGCTTCAGCAATCTTGTTGAGAAGTACATGTGGCTGAAACAAAAGTGGAGAAATTTTGCAGCTGCTAACAATCCACAAATAAAGAAATACAAACAACCTGGGACAGCACATTAGAGAGTGTCTGAAATTCCTCCTGCCATTCTATCCACAGAGGGTGTCACTGCTCTGAAACCAAGAATCCAGGAATCAAGGAACTGTATAAAATTTCAGTGCTTCGACTACAAGCTGGGCTGGAGCACAAACCCCTAAATTCAGACCTGCCCAAGGCAGAACACAATGTGAACATGTTCAATAACACACAGTGAAGAACTGTTTCATTATTCAAGATGTTTTCAAGTGAGCTACTACAGTAAACCACATCTGTCTGTCAAGCAACATTTCTGGTCATTGTTATCCCCAAAACTGAAGTAAAACATGTACATTCACATTGAAGAAGGCATTACTCATTAATATTGAATTGTTGCACTCCCTGACCAATGGAGTCATCTTATTAGCATGCTTTTAAAGTATTAAACTACTAACAGTCAACCCTCAAAATATGCTCTTTGAATAATCAACACAATCCTATGGATGAATATATATGAAGTTACTGCTGCTGCTCATTAGCTGATCTCTAATGAAATTATATGAAGAGCTTTAAATTATTAAAATGTGCTACTTCAGTCAGAAACTTTCACACAAAATCCCTGTTAAGCTGTCTCACTTACCTGATAAACATGGAATGCATTGGCAGCTTTTCCACGCAGAAAGACTGAGGGAATCCAAACATTAATAAGAGCACGATTTGATCTGAGGAGGAGAGGGAAAAACTTAAAATAGGGAATCATATTTATGTATAAGAATTGCAAAGCAACTACATGCAATGATTTAGATAATGATCAAAGTGATCAACAAAGCAACATTTCAAATGAAAATCTGAAAGCAGAAAAATTGGAGTTCTGCCTGAACTTTTTATACGTGCAAGAACTAAAAATGCTCCCTAAAATTAATCCAGCTGAAACAATTCCTTCTGCAGGTTTTCTGGGTTTGGGGTTTATTTTCACAGCATGCATTTGACAACATTTGATTATACACATGAAGCAAAAATTATTCACTTCAACAAATTCAACATTTTCGGCCACAAGCCTCAGCTAAAGTTCATTAAATAACAGAAGAGCACTGCACAATTATGCAGAAGGCATTTCCATCCACTCTTTGTCACCCAGTTCCAAATTTCTATGATTCAAACGCATCAGCTACATTTTCACCACCCCCCCCCCCCCCATCCACAAAAGCAAGATTCATTAGTTTGACTGCTAAAGGCAAAATTCCAAATCACAACAGTCTAGAATGATCTGGGGTGGGTTGTTTGTGGGGGTTTTGGGGTTTGGGGTTTTTTGTAAGCATTGATTAGGAACTATTCTGTAAAAATGAGAAAGTCCATCACATGATGAATAGCAACCAGCACCCATCAAACCCAAAGCACTAAAACCAGTAACTTGTTGGTGCAGCAGAATACCAAGATCTAGGACACTTAAAAAGCACTCCAAGGGAATCTTCCTAAATCTAAACTCCTTGAGTTCAGCATTCTTAACTACACTGGGGCATGGTCTGTGCAGCTCTCCATACTTTTTAACAATGGAACACCACAGCTAAGAATGGAGTTATTGGAAATAATATAGGAAAAGCAAATTATTGAATCTGTTTGCTTATTCTCCTTTCTCATAAAGACAGTATGAAGAGAAAAATTGTGAATTATGAAACTTACATTTCAAAATCTGACAAACTCTGATCTTCAGATGTTTGACTCAGATCTCCAGGGACCTATATTTACAAAACAGAAATAATTTCCACACACTGGTTATTATGCTTTCAATTAAGAAAGCATATTATAAGGAAATTACAATTCAACATTCAATGTTATAAATGCCAATAACAACTATTACTGACGAACAATAAGAGAGAAACAAAATCCTGCAAATGGATTGTGAACGTATCACCTTTGTGAGTCCTTTATGTTAGAATTTGCTACAGTTTTGTAAAGAAACAAGTTGGGGTTTGTAAAAGGGTTTGAAAGATATAGAAAACCCAGGAAAGAACATCATTATTAGGCCTTTACGAGCAAAAGATGCTAAAACAAAGTACTTTGTGTGTATAAGCAACTTACAGGAAAATACAAAGCACACAGAACCTCTTTTACAACCAATATTCCATTAAGGGAAGGACACATGAGCATTTTATTTTAGCTGTGCTCTTACAAAACATTATATAAGTACAAAAGTTCATAAAAATGCCATGATGGACTAATACCTGTAGAATCAAAGGAAGTAGCAGTTGCTAGAAAACTGGATTGCAAGAGCATTTATAACTGAAGCAGCAATAGCTTTTTACCTTATTTTATAGCTAGAACAAACATCAAAGGATATCTTCTTTGCTTTAAAAGGAAAATGTAAAATGCAAAGCATAATCTACGATAGTTAGATGAGGAATTGTGCAAAGCCAATTCTTCACAGGTCTGTTATTTCTTACAAGCTAATAGATATTTCATCATGAGTAAGGTTTGAGCCTATTCCAGAGGGATATTCTACAGTGCAATAGACAAATACTCACCGGCCCTCTAAGATCAATTAGTTCTTGTCTCATCTGGGACACCAGAGCTTCCTTGGCCATCAAAGCACGATGCAGCCTCTCATTGAATTCAATCAGCTCCCCATGCATTTCAGCCACCTGAAAAGCAAAGCCAAGGGATAATTATGTTCTGAATTGGAAAAAAAAAAAAAAAAAATCACACTATGTAATTTCTTAAATGTATATCAATTTCTTTTACCATACTCTCCAAGTACTGCTAATACATTAGTATGAACTGATCATTAAGAACAGACCTTGCTATAATTTTGACTCATGCCTTGAAATGCAGTTCTGATATCGAATTCAACAGGACAAAATACAACTTCATGTCAAATTTTATTCCCGTCAGTTGAGATCATATGACAACTGATTCTAATAAAACACTCATTAACTCCTGTTCTCAGTTTAATTCTTTGATGAATGCAGCACTCAACATGTACAAACTAATCACAATATTTTGAACTGGGAATAATGCAAAATGCACAAACTGCATTAAACTTTGTCAATAATTCATAAGTGGTGTATTCTTCACTCTTAATTGGGATTTTAATAGGATTGGAGCTAGAAGTCAATCACTCCAGGCAAATCTGTGAGAGGTCAGAGGAGTCTAAATGCCAGAGTTAGGCTGTGGCACAGGTTGTTCTCAAAGGTAAACAGAGTGGCCTCTTTGGGCACCAAGTGTGGCTGTGGTTGTGCTCTGCATTTTAAGTCAAGAGAGCATCAGGTGATACAGGATGTTCTGAGAGTGCCAAGGCTGGGGAATGACGCGAATGCAAAGTTCCAGCAGTCAGATGAACACCGTGGGCACTGCTGGGCCCCTTCCAGTGGGCTGACCCAGCAGCATCATTAAACCTGTTCCTCAGCTCCAGCAACTCTTGGAATGCCTCCCTCCTCCTCATACCCCCCCATCCAAAGGTAGAGAACAGCAGAGGCAATGGAGTAACAGCACGAAAGCACAGCTGAACAACATGAATTTCAATCCAGGCACCTCAACAGCACAGGGACTTGAACTACTGCCAAATCTCTTAAGAGTTCATAATTTCCCTTCTGGAAGCAGTTCATTACTATCTGTGAATTTCATTATTTCCTTTTCTTGAATTACTCTGCCTTCTCCCTCTTCCTCAGGGAAGTTCCCCAAAATAAAGCAGTTGAATTCAGTTTAATTTAGTGCCTGCTTTTAATTTTGTGCTTTGTTCTACACAAACCTGCGTCCTTCACAGAATCAAAGCAAACAGAAAAAAACAGCTTCAATTTGACAAGCCAGGATCTGACATCATTGATTATAAATAAAAAATAAAAATAATTTTCTCGAGGTGAACTTCAAGTGTTCAAAATTTCTTTTTATATTAGAGGGAGTCCTTCAAATCCAGTAATTCATCACTGTAACACATATGCAAAAAAGAGCTAAACACCACCAACGATATACTAGAGAAAACAGTAATATAATACTATTAACTTTAGAGAAATTATTTTCCATACTAGCTTAACCACTAATTCCAATTTAAACTAAATGATGTAACATTTAAGAATATCAGGTTAATATTAACAGGTCACTGTTAATTACACAGAGCCTGGGCTGCAAGGCAGAATTGCCTTGCATTTCAGGTACAGAGATACAGCACATAACTAGTTGCAAATTCACAGGGAAAAGCTGCAATACTGCTGTTGATTGGTTACCAAAAGCAATATAAAAATTTATGAATGGAGACAAAGCTCAGTAGTTTACATATTTGAAATCATGTTTGATTTTTCAGTGCCTGTCTCTTAGAAGAACCAAATCCAGACTGATGTGACTATTTTCTCTCCCTCTAATTTGGATGTCCTTGAAATAACTTTCTACTTGGAGACTCGATTAAAACGTAAATTCAACAACCCTCTCAAAACACTACAAGTAATGCAAAAATTTATAAGTGTCCCTAGCAAAGTTAAATAGTAAAAAGGAAATTTAACAGCAAATAAAACAGCAAATCACTTGTTACGTATTATCAAAAGGACAACTGGCAGATATCACTTATTAGCAACTAAGTTACTTCAATATTTTTTCTTGCCAAAGAAAAATGCATTACCATCACAGCAAATCAAAAGGAGCAATGAATAACAATATTAAGTTCCTTTAATTTTTCCTGCATCAAAGTCTGCTAAACAATGAAGAGGTCTCCTCATAATTATACCCTTTCAGTTACATTTTGTGTCATTTGTTCCTTTACTCAATCCACAACGAAGCTTAAGCAATAAATTTCCCTACTGGGACTTCAATCATCTTCACAGTTGTTTTTCTCCATAACAATATGCTTGAAGCAAAAAAAATAAAGTATAAATAAGCTAAGTTTCCCTTGGACAGAGGATCATTTAAATTTGTTCCTTCCTATACAAGAAAACAGTTTAAAGAACACAAACCCAAATAAAAGTCAAGTGAGGCTAACACTTGAGGCTCCACGCTAAGAGCACTCTAAACACCTGCTGTCAAAAGAAAACCTAAGGGCCTGAGACCACTGCAGTTCACTGCCCAGCATGACCACATTTGAGAGCAGTCTCCAGAGAAATGACAAAGAAAATATCACTTCATGTTTCACAGCAAAGGACCAAGCCAAAAAGGCTTCTCCTGTGGCGACATCCAGAGCTGTGTCACCCTGGACTCTGCCACAAACTCAGAAGCATCAGCAACAAACTCCTGAGCATGCAGAACAAACTTGGTACAACTAAGGAGATTTTTAAAGCTGAGGGAGATTTTAGGTGTGTTCTTAATTAAGATAATCTTTTGATAGGTACAGAACAGAGGAAAGGAGTCAGAAGAACTCAACTAAAGGTAAGCGTCAGGGAGAGCATTAGTTTTACATGGCCCTATGAGAAAAGGATAACCAAGTATGAATGTTTTAGAAGAACTGTATTAAGCACTTTGATCCATGACCTGCATTTTTGGTCATCTTCATGTTAATCAGTTAATGTGGATATCAAATTTCAGGGTATTTTGGGCAAGGGAAAGATATAGAATTGTTTTGCTTTCTATAAAAATGTTCTTTTAATATTTAATAGGAGATATGGGTATTAGATATTAAATTTCATTACTTTTGTCTTGAAAATAATTTGTATTTAAATTTAGGATGAAACCCTAATCTATCTTTTTTTCTCCTTTAATGAATTTTACATTAATCTTAAAAGTAAATCTCGCCTTAGGAACTTTTTCTAACGTGGCCATATCAACAGAAGTAGTAGCTTCTATCACACATTTCCTTACTGCAGTATTCAATAAGCGATACAAAAATGAAACACGGTTTGCAATCAGAAACCAGCACAAAAGCATAGAAAAAGCTACACAATTCACTATGCCCTTCTTTTAAATAAAGCTCAACTGCCAACACAGCCATACCTGTAATTATGCACTGTAATTTACACGAAGCCTCAAACCTAGTGTCTCTGATCCTTTCAACTTCACCACCATCAGTTATAACCTTAAGAAACTTGCTTATTTATTAAAACCTTCATTTTAACATCAGCATATAAAAGTATACCCCCGTTAGGAAAAGTACTTTTAAATATGTGAGGCTTTTCATTTTTGAAGAAAAAAAATTTGGATTTATCTTTTACATTCCGGGAGGGGGATGGGGGGGGAGGGGAAACCAACTAAGCAAAGAAACTATTTAAGCTTCAAACCTTATTTTACAATTATGATTCCATAAAATCTGTGCAGTACAAACTTTACCTCAATCAATTTCCTTTCGTAAGAGCTGGCCAGTTCCTCATTGTTTTCTACTTGCTTTTGCTCTGGAATTGTAAATTCACCATCAGTGCTCCAAATGTTTGGCAGAACTATAACAAAGAGATACCTCAAATTAAAATATTAAATTCCATAAACATCCAAGACATCCTGTTTAGAAACAATAGCTCTATAAGAAACAGTTATTAAAGTATCGAAACAGACCATAATATTAAACAATATTACAAGTACTAAAATACAGATTCTGCAGGGACCTTTTTTTGTAAGAAATATTTAGACTGGAATCTTAGCAGAAAAAAACGTAAACTAAAAGCATTTGGCTGTTCTGTGACTACAACTGTCTAATATATGTATGTAGTACCTGCAATTCCTGCCCAAAGTCTTTTAAAATTAAGCTTATGCTTCTCTTTTAAGCCTTTTTTTTACTGGGCTTCCAAAATGTCATTTCGTATTACTTACATAGACTGCTTACATACCATAGAAATTACAGAAAATAGGGCTGAGAATGAACATTCCATACTTCATCCAGTATTTCATGATTTTGCATCAAGCAGAATCAGCTGGAGTTATTCCATTCCTGAGAGTTAATTGTCTAATTTATTCCTAGAAACTTCCAAGAAGGGAGATATCATGCTTCCCTGCACAACCTATTTAAAGTTAAATATTCTTCTCACAAAGGTTTTCCTGATAGTTAATCAAACTCCCTTCACCTGCCATGTCAGCCCATTACTTCTTTTATCTGTAGTGAATGAAAACTACAGTTTACTCTATTCCTGTTCCCAGCTATCATTTATGTATTTGAAGATCACTTTAAGGCCTATTCTAAGTAAATCTCCTCCAAGTTACACAAAATCTAATTCAACTTTTCCTCATAGCTCATGAATTTCTAAGAAAACAAGCTAACACATAAAAGTAAAGCACTAATAAAAGAGAAGTTGAACAAATGCTTTCACCATTCTTCAAAATCTGAACTATATACACAGCAACTCTAAGGTAGATAGGAGAGACTATAATTTATCTGACTAAATATTCTTGAGCCTGGGAACTGATTCTTGCTTTGAGGAAAAATTTAGAAGTTTATTATTAAGTGAATTTGAAAGCTATTTTAAGATCTTTTTCTTATAAATGTTGCTTCAAGTTCTTCAGCCAGACTTCTAAGATCAGCATTTTTATATAAATATTCTATCTAAGCAGGTTTGAAAAATGGTACAGAGCCAACTCCTGCTGATGGCTGAAAAACCAAGATGCTCATTTATTAAATATTTAAATACCAATATCCAACTGCTCAGGCTACAGCAGTGATCACTCATTTTGAAAGCTGATAGTTCTGACTTTTGGGTAATTTATTTATAATCACATTTGCTGAGTGGGGTTTTTTGGCCTTTTTAAGTCACCACAAAGCAAAGTATCAAGCTGAGTTTCATTTATTATTTTAGGAAACTATTTAAAAGCCATACTCAATAGCATTTGATCTGATTATTGTAGCAAACATATAGAGCCTTCATTATTTATAGTGATAAAAATAACAGCAGAAGCCCAATTTATTCTCTTTCAAAATAGTCACAGAAAATCTGTGTTCTAAAATCTACAATGCATTTAAGACTTTTGTTTTCATGCCATTCAGAAGATTAATTATCATTAAAAACTCATTATGTATACAAACCATGGGTGCAATAGTTTATATAAATCTGGTAAAAGAAGCAACTCTTTTTGTTTCACTCCTTCTTTGCAGCTACTTCTCAGGGATTATTTACATGCTTATGTACTTTGAGTTAGAGGCCCCAGTACTACTAAAATTTCACCTAAATTTTCAAATGGCAGCTGAGGAAAAAAATTTAGTTTTATAAAAATACAACATGTGAAGTTAGAATGTAAGAAAAAATTATTACAAATATTGCATGCAGCTGAAATTTATTCTGGTCACTATTGATAAATATTATAGAAAATTACTGTGCATTGATTAAATATCCTTCCAGCATAAAGCATACATGTGCTCATTTTTAGAAATGTTGGTACTGTTCCATCCCCCTTTTTCATCTATAAAATCTGACCATCCTACTCAGTTTCTATTCTTATCACTCACTAATCTGCATAATTTTAACATGGTGGAATATAGCTAGCCTAGGAATATTTTTTTTTCTTTTCCTATAATTATACTCATCATGGAAACTGTCACTACCTAATGAAGGATAATTTCTGCTATTATAGGAAGCTTAAGCCATGGTTTTCGTGAATAATTCTTAATATGAATCACTACACTCCAGCAAAGTCGGAAGTAAAAACATGTGTTCTCACTAACAAATACCCTTGTAGGGATGAATGAAGCTTTGAAATTCCAGATAAGGACAGTGACTAGACCCTAAGAGCAGTAGTATTCATTCATACAGCCATTTTTATAACCAAAATATTCACAATTAAAAAAATTAGACAGATGGTGCCAATTTCTGAAAACCCCTCTCAGCTCTCTAAACACTTTCTGTAACCAGTGGAAATGCAGGTCCCACCAGGAAAGGATTCAGAATCAAGACATCAATTCACCCCCTCATGGATACTTCTAGCACAGACACAGAAGACAAACAGGTAAAAGTGCTGGTAACTTCACTCATTTTCTTTCAGATATAAAATCTGCTCATTACTACTCAGTACAGAGTCTATTTCAAACAGTCTGCAAATACTGATCTCCAAAACAACAGTATAATCTAGAGATACTAAATTTATTTTTATATTCCAATATCACATGAATTCACAGATTTTTATTTAAGCTAAATTTTCATCTGGCAGCTTTTTCTGGAAAACTTCTTATTGAATAAAGTAAGACCACCTCATCTACCAGAAAATGCTCTGTAAAAATAGTACAAAAATCTACATCAGTATTTTTCTCAAAAGGAAAATATATCAAATATGTTATTTTCACTATTGAGAGATATTACTCCCTCAAAGGCAGCATAAAGAAAAATAAACCCTGTGAATGGATTCTTCCCCTGCTTCACTTTATCCTTACCTTCCACTGTTTGACCTTCTCTTCTGAGCATCTGGACAGCTCCTACGTACTTCTTAAGTTGCACTTTTAGCACCTCATTTTCTCTATTGATAAAAAAACCAGAATAAATAAATATTATTGTTTTCTCAAAATAGATTAAAAGTTCTTTTCAATGGAAACAAGCAGACTGTTATAGTGAGCTTTACCTAAGTTGTGTCACCATGATGCAAGGAAAAAAAAAAACTTACACATTAAATATTAAATCAACAGCAGAGTACCAGGAAAATTAGTTTTCCAGGACCACATAAACAGATCAGTGAAACAGATTATCTCATAATCAAAAACTTTCCGTTAATTGTTTAATTTAAATTTTCTATAATATGCTATATTGATGGCAAACAAACATCTAAATCAACAATCAACTAAAACATAAGGATAGGATACTACATAAGGAAATTCAGAAAGGCCAATGTAAAATGAGATCATTATTTTAGTAGTTTGCAACTATCTAATTTCAAGCAAGTAATAATTCAGCTCTAGAAACAGGCTTTATCATTGTAAGAAAATGCCAGCACTTCAGCAACAACATTCAAGGCAAAAGTTTTCCACAAACCATTCCTAAATGAAAACCATAAGACAAGAAATGTAGGTAATCCCTTCGGCTGTCATATTTCAGTGCCTGTGCCCATCTCATTTCTCTTTGGAGTGTGCAAGTATTCAAACCAGGTACTACCATGGCTCCACTTAACAACATTAAGCACCTTAGCCTGTATTTGGGGGGCGGGAAATAGAAAAGGCTCAAACTGAATTTTAAACAAAGCTGACAAATCACATATCTGAAAATTCAATTATCTGTCTAAGCCCATTCAGTTAAGCGAGTACGACAGAAATGTTTATACCGAAGAAACATAACTAAAACGTGTTTCCAGACTGTGAATTCAAACAACTTTTATTCTTCTTTAAGAAAATATCAAGGTAGAAATATGCAGGTGCCACAAATGCAGCACAACATGCATGGAACCCCACAAGTGTTTAGAGAGAGGAGGGAATTTGGGCCAGACAAGGCCGTGCTCCAGGCATGATGGAACCTGGACGTATAACACAGCACAGAGAGCTGTAAACAGGTGATACACAAAAAAAAAAGGCATTTTATTTATGGGAATTTATTTAAGAATTAGAAGTATTCAAAATAACATGCAAGTATGTTTGATGGTCCTTATCATACTATATATACACACACACATAAAATCTACATATGTTAAATATACACACACAAACTGCTGCTGTGAGCAGTGCTATACTGCTCCTATAAGAAGCCTTGACTGGCACTATATTCCCATTCCTATGGATTTCAAGTCAGCTGGCTGAACTTTGTAACCTCAGTTTTACTCCGCATTTTAGTAGGAGGTTGCTAAATAATTGAGAAACTATTGATAGCTCAACAATCGAATTTTAAGTCCTTGATGATTTTATGCATTTGATGATATTTTTCATTTCTGAGACTACAAAGAACAAATCAGTTTTTCCACCAGAGATAGATGTTGATACTCAGGTTAAGGGAAAAAAAAACATTAAAAACACATTTTAATCCTATATACTACATTAAAACAAACCTAAATAATTCATTCATGAAAAAAAATTCTGTGACAGCTAAACAAAAAGGTTTCTTACCAGAACTGTAAAAATGTCTGCATGAAAATAACTGTGTACAATTACAATATGTTGAGTATTAAGGATTCTCATGAAATAACCATCTATCACCCCATTTCTACATATGAGAATAGATTCAGTACCTTCTGTCTGTACTGTGACAGCCATTGAAAAAATCCATTTTTTACTACTGTGCCTTAAAATTGATACAGTACAGATGAAGTTGAGAAAGACTTTAATTCACTTAAGGTTTTTGATAAAAGACTGAAATTCAAAGCAGGATACTATGGCCCAGTCACAATTTTCTAATATTCCTCTTATCAGGTTATTATTTCTCATTCTTTGACATCTCTTTCTCATTACTACTATTTAGCTGGATTCCAAAGAGGGCCCATCCTGATGTATATGAATTTATATAGTTCTTTTAATCTGAATTAGTAAGCACTCATTAAAAAGGCTTTAATGACTTCAAGAGGCATTTTACCAGATATATTCCTAACAAGCATTTCACAGGAGGAGAAATTCCTGTACAGGAGTTAAAGGTCAGATCTGCACATTGAAGGATGTTAAATGTTTCTATGTGAAGGCCCCAGCTGTACTTCTGCAATGTATCCAAACTACACCACCTAACCTGAAGCAGAACTGTTCACCTGGTATGAGCCCAGACATCAACACGTTTTCAGCATCTTTAAAGTGCTCCAAAGAGTTCCACATTTTGTGCTGTAGAATAAGCAACAAGACTAAGTACAAGTTGAAGGGGATAGAGAGGGAGAAAAAAAAAAATCAGGTTGAAATAGCCAGGAAAACAAAGGAAGAACAGCACCACTAAAAGCACACCCTTCTCCAAATTTGTTGTAACAAACTTCCCTGCCTGATCACTTCTTCCATTTAATAAGCTGAAAGATAGATGGTAATATGAGCTGATATAGGGGAAAATGACAATGACAGAGGATGGCAATCAAGTATTCCTACAAGTTACTCCTTTTGTTCAACTAGCGCAGGTCTAGTGAATGCTGTTGATTAAGCTTTATAGCTTGTATGTAGGAATGATCAATTATATAATAAATGTAAGTTGTCAAATACCTTCAATTCCCTGCCTAATTTTGAATCAAAAATAATGACACTTTAATAATTTCATTAATAATAATAATAATAATAATAATTTCATTATTTAAAAATTAGCATTTAAGGAAACCTTGTCTAAAAGAAAATCAAAACTTCTGTCAAAATGGTAATTTCTTTTAGCAGCATAAAACAAGCTTGCATTTAGGAAACATATACTTGCCTTTTTTTGTGTCCAGTGAATGAACATAGAGCATACAGTTTTTGTTCCAGATTAAGAGGCATTATAGGATTTATTTTCTTATATCTTAATAGAAAAAAAGAAAGAAACAAACCCAAACAAAACTCCACCACATATCTGCTTCTTGAAAAAATTCTCTAGGGCTTCTGCAAAATGAGCATGGTAAGAAAAGAATTTGAAAGAGTAATTTCTCATGCATCTCAAGTATAGTGGCCTGAAGAATAATGTAATTAAGTTTCTGGCACATATATCAGATTCTAGCAAGTGCTTTCTGTGAAGCTTATGTCAGAAAAGTGTCTTATTCCTAAATTCAACACTGGGAAAAATGAAATAAAACAAAATAAAACAAAACAAATCAACAAGCTACAAGAATCCAACAGATGTCTATGTTTTGATAAAAAAGTTTAGGTTTTTAGGAAATACTATAAAGGTAACAAATATCCAAACAATAAAAAAACCTGTAGGCATTAAGAATGAATTAAAATAAACAATGTCCTGCAACAATATGTAGAATATAAAGCAGAGGTTGAGCTAGAGGATTTCCAGAGATGCCTTCCAACCTGAATGATTCTACTATTAGGAGATGCAAGATCACAGTTAATCGTCATCAAATACACCCTAAATTAAATAAAGAAAATGAGAACTGTTATTACTCATTGAAGTAGAAGTTGAACTGCATACAACATAATGAGATTATACAACAAAACCAATCTCCAGAAAAAGCTGCAATGAGGAATAATGTGATAAACTTAACTGCTTGTCATGGGCTGGGGCTTGCAGCTGAAGCAGGGCCATCACTGAAACCTTTTCCCTGTCTGGGGGCTCACTCAGAGATGGAGGCTGGGAGGTTATCACCTTGTTTAGGAGTTCTTTCTCTTCCTCCTCTCCATGCTACTGCTACTTCTCCCTGCCCTCGCTGATGCCCTGCTACCAAATAATCTTCCTCCTGCTCTCTCTAGGAAGCTCCTTTGTCCCTCCCTAAATGTGCTGACTTCCACTTCCAGTATTTTTTTCATGTATAGCAACTACTGATGACTTGTGACATGTCACCAACTAACTAAGCAGGAAGAAAAAGTCATTTAATATAGGAATATTCAAATTAGTTTTCACAAGCAGGAACAAGACGTATTTTTTCTTCTCTCTAAGAAGCTGCTTAAGGGAAGTGATGGAATCATTTCAAGAGGCACCACACATCATTTCACCCATCACTGAAGGGCTATGGCTGTGAAAGAAGTGTTGTAAAACAGAATAACAGAAGATGCCAAATCAAAACACAATGTGATGTAAGTAATACAGACAGTAAACAGAGGAGGCAGATTAGGTTACAGAATCTACAGCAAACAGGACGTATGTAGAAGTGTAAGATGAAGTAGAGCCAAATTCTCATCCCCAATTTCCCCACAGAGTGCATTTTCATATTCTATCTGCTTTTCTTGCTGCAAAGCCTGCCCTTTGTAATATGCTTTCCTCCAACATTGCTGAACATAGTCTGAGAATATGCAATCTGAGATTATTCAATTTCACAGTCAACTTCAATAAATTTCTTTGCCCTCCAAAGGGATGTAATAGTATTCCACACAGAAAAAAAGAATCTCAATTAAAAAACTTTAGTATTGCGAAGAAGCCACTGGCACAATACGTCCATGCAATTTCAGAAAGGTTCATTGATGAGAACAAAAAAAACCAAAATCAAAACAAAACAAAACGACCAGCTGACAACATTATATTAGAGAGACTGTTGAGTGTATTCTATCAGAAGACTGGCAAATAGGCTGAGCCTGAGCCTGCTCCTTTTCGGAACAATATAACAACTGTTATGAAAGAACTATTCAAATATTTCCCATGGAACAATGAGATTACCACAACTTGAAATTAAACTGACCTAAGACTTTTTCCATTTTTCAAAGAGAAATTGGGAAACTTGGGAAAATGTCTCTCAGTAAACTACCATTTTGTCTGGGAGGCCACAGACTCTTGGGAGAGTCCAGGAGACCAGCTGAGTAACTGAAGATTTCCAGAAGCCATCATTTCAGCACTGACTGATGTGTCACTGAAATTTGTGTTCTCAAAGCCTTCAGGAAGCTATTTATGTCAAATTCTTCAAAAGAGCTTTGGGGACACACATAAATTATCAGCTCTCATAATCTGAAAAACATTCATTCATCAAATCACAACAGTCAGATTGTTACTGAATGGTTTCCCTTGCCTTAAAATATTCAGAACATTACAACTGAGGAAAATTTTCTATTCTGGTCATGTGATCAACTGTTTTCAAGGGAAGCAGTAAGATTTCACTACTTCAAAATATCTGAAACTTAGTTTCCTCATACTCACCTAGTGCATTATGCAGCACTCACAAAGAAATTCCAAACTTTTTGTTGCTTCAAATTCTTTAGATCATTCAGCTTGCTCAACTTCTTGAGCATAATATTTAAAATATTATTTATTTTAAAAATTTACTATTCTCATTATTGCAGCAGCATCACCTACAGCATACAAAGTAAACCAATAAAAAATTTAGAAGAAAAACCTATATTCCAAAAAAACTACATACAAAGTTTCTTATGTTAGGATGTCAGAAAATGAGTTCCAATGAATCATTAAAGAAATGCCTCCCAAGTCCAAAGCAACCCGTGACACATGAATTTATCATGCCCAAGCAGCTCCCAACACTGTTTTTATCACATGACAATGCAAACTGACTTTCAGAAGAGCAATCAACACAACACACCCATATAGCAATAAGAGAAATTACACAGACTTGTTCAAAAATACCTCGTTAGTCTAAGTGAGCATCTCTTCAGGTCTTGTTATACAAGCTTCTTATCTATTCTTTAAAGAGCTACGTGCATGACAAATATCTGATTCACCCATATGTCACTGCAAATTCTAAAATTGTGGGGGAAGTGAGTCAAAGAAATATGAATATACAACTCCTATAACCTGAAACATGAATATTAAATGCTGAAGTATTTGCATTGTCTCTATTGCCTTACAGCACATGAATGTCAAACCCACTTATTCATATCTCTCCCTCCCTCAAAGCAAGTAGTTTGGTTTGATGTGTCATCAAAAGCAGAATTAGTAGCATCCTAAATACCTTTTTTTTAAGAAAGCTTTATATTTACAATTTCAAATAGGTAATAAAAAGCTTATAGGAATCTCAGCTGTGGTACTTTGTGACTGACACCAAACACTCTGCCTGTGCATGCAGAAAACAAACACCTCTCTCTGGGTAAAGCAGATTATTTAGCTCTTGGATTGTTTGTTGTTTACTATACATGTATAGTAAAGATCTTACACATCATGGTTACTCCAGAGCTTGTTTTGAATTTTGAGAAGAAAGTCACACTGTTACAGCAGCATTTACCTTCAAAAGTCTTTCTTAAGCTGAATCACGTTTAGACAAGGGGAGCGTTAAAATTCTTTCAATTTCACTGTAGCACAAAGTCAAGCTGGAGGCAACTCAATATTGGGGCCAATGCTGTTTAACACCGTCATTACTGACCTGGATGCTGCGCCAGAGCACACCCTCAGCAAGGTCATAGACAACACAAACTGAGGAGCAGAGAGACACTGCGTGGTTGTGCTGCCATCCAGGGGGACTGAGACAGGCTGGAGAACTGGACTCAGAAAATGTCTGTGAAGTTCAACAAGCATAAATGCAGAGTCCTGCATTTGGGGAGAAGTAGCCTGGACACCCAGACAATGCTGGAGGGCTGTAAAACAGCTCCGTGGAGGAGGATCTGGGAGCCCTGGGGGACAAGCAGCTGAGCACGAGCATGCAACACCCCCTCCATGGCAAAGAAAGCCATGAGCAGCCTGGACCCCACTAGGAACAGCATTGCCAACAAGTCACTGCCAACAACACTCCCCAAAACCTGACTGGAAATGGTCCTGAGAAACCTGTTCCAGCTGATCTTCCTAGAGCTATGGGAAAAACAGCTGCACCACTTCAGAACTTGGTACTTGCTTGCTGATAATGTTTAGCAACAGCTATTGCTTACGATAGGATTTTTAGTCCTAAATCACTTACGTTCTTCTGCAAACTTAGCTTTTTGAAAATGATTTCTCTTGTATACAGACTCTGTTATTCTCTTGTTCCCTTGCAGTTACTTTTTGAGACTTTTTCAGCACTTCTTACCGTGCCAAAGCTTGGACTTTTGTGGCATGTCGCTCCTCCTGTTCTGCCACCTTCCTTCTGCAGTTCTCCATCTCCTGCCTCAGTGCTGCAGAATGCTCCATCTCTGCATCCAGCAGATTTCGCAGGGACCTGCAAGAAGGCAAGAATCTCTCCTAGAACACTGCATACACTACGTGGCAATTAGAGTATACTCTAGGAATCACAGAGGATGTTGCCTGAATGATACCATTAATGTCATCCTAAAATTTCATTATTCAATGTAATAAATTCACCTGATTTGATTATACAAAGATAGGAAAAGCTACAAGGAAAAAGCAGTTGCAAATGCTTACTATTAATTTGTATTACTATCTTGTCAACAAGCCCATAGCACAGCCTATTATGGGATCTACTGTACTATCACGCAGAAAGAATTTGCTTTTTAAAAAAGCTCATAAGCTGTTTTCAGTACTTCAGTGCAAGTCCATACATCTTGGGAATAATCCATAAGCAATGTATTTATAGCAAGACAGGCAGGGCTCTTGTCTCTGCCAAGAGCACTGCCACAGACCTCTGTGTAAAAACTCTTGATGAGATAGAAAAGGTCAGCATGATGCATAATGGTAAAACCCATAGCATCCTGGTCCTTCTGCCAAAAAACCCCACAAAGCTGAATGAGGCAGTAACTTACAATTATGGGAGTGGGAAGAATAGGAGGCAGGAAAATAGGATCAGTTGGTAGGCTCAGCATAAAAAAACCCAAAATATCTACAGGAAAATACAAATTACCAAAATAGTCCTACTAAAGCATTGAATACATTTGTATTTTCATTCATCTAACTATGTGTTTCAATAAACTAAATAAATACAAAGTAGGTTTGATGGCATTTTATATAAGCAGCTGATCATTTCTACATGTACATCATCATTTTTCCCCAAGTGAACATTAAGATAGTCAGAAATGAAAGCCACTTTCAGCATTACATTGTCAGCCGTCCTACATCACTGCTTCACCAGAAGGGGAAAACCAGAAACTTTCTGAATATTTGCATTAGGAGAAACTTTTGCTCATTTGGAAAGCTATCTTAAGAGAGCTTCAGAATTTTGGCTATAAGGTTTGGTTTTGAAAAAAATACAACTGCAAAAGCTCACAAGATACAAAGCGTTATCTGATTCAAACTAAAAGCAAAAAGTTGCCCTAAAAACACTATTCTTCAGTATCAACATTTAAATAGTGAATTATTACATTAACCTTTCACAGAAAAATAATATATACATCAAAAAGGTTACATAAATATTATTTATAGCTTTACAGAAAGGACAGCTTGTATTAGAGAACAGATATTTTTTTAAATTACTGTCCCTCTTGACTAAAAAAAGCAAACTACCTATTCTGCTCTTCCAGTTCATCCTTTCTATTCATCATGGCCACGATAGCTTGACGAAGTTCATCTAAGAAGAAAGAACAAAAAGGATTCATTTCTGTGTGCATTTTCACTCATTTCAGATCTAGAAGTCATGTACACAGGCAGCACACTTAAGATGATGCCAACACCATTTGCTATTCAGCAGAGCACATAAAAATGCTGTTAATCTCATCACTAATTTGAGCAGTCTTTCAAAAGCGGTGTTATTTTACACCGCATCATAAGTATTGATCAAATCAAATTAGTCTGCATCTGGCTTTAATACAAATGTTTATAAGTGTGCCTGTGGTTGCAGCTGTTTTGTTTTCACCACAGATGCAGGGCAGAATGCACCTTTTCACTACATGCATATTAATGAGACACACTGTCACTTGTTCAGCTTCTCCAAATTGCTTCTTCCCCTGGCTATAAATCCTGACACAGGAAATGTAACTGCTACAGGGAGATGGGAGTAGAGATAATGTCATTGCTTCTTCATGGCATTGTTTCCCAAGCTCAACTCTAAAGATGATGGGATTTCTGAACCTTGTCATTTCCTAGAAAATCCTATTTTTTACAAATACCTTAAAAATACTTTCTGCCATTAAATCAAGAATAAAAATTTAAAAAACCCAACTGACAGAATTTTAGAATTTTTAAAGATTTCCTTCAGGTTAGGTTTAACATGATACCAGAACAGTCAAATACCATACAGAAAAGTGTCAGCTCAATTTCATTAACAATTTCACGTATTGTAACCAATAACTTTATGAGTGCTACAGGGACACAATTATATTAAACCACCCTTCCCAACAGTTAAGTGAAATGTTTATATATAAATAAATCAGCCAACTCTGTTCTGCAAGTATTCAATGCAGATGTCAGTAAATTTCGTGTGCTTTTACTGAAAAAATACTGACTGGTATGTTTTCAGTTTTTAGAGCTGGTATTACTTGATTTCTTCAAACAAGCAAAGCCATTGGACAACTTTTTTCCCCCTTTACATTCAGTTCCCAGATTTACCCATACCTTTCTTAATATTTTCTTCAGTTACAGAATTTTTCGCTCATTTAACAGAAACTTAACATTGTCCTATGGGCCAGATGGAGTCTGACAAACTCCAGTAGTGGATAAAATGTAAAAGATTTTATTATGTCAACCAAATGTATCAGTCAGTGCTGCAGACATCACAATTCCAGCCTGGCTTTGGTAATCTGCAGATTAATCCCACCCTTGCAGGACTGCAGGGTTCAGCAGAGTTTTTGTATCATTTGAAATCAGCCAACCCAAATTTCTTCATGGCAGATTTTTTCCAAAACATTCCTGCATCTTTGGCCATGAAGAAAGTAAATGATCATTTTTCTGCCCATTCCATAATACCCATATTACAGCTTAAGAGCTAACTGATATTAGCAAGAAACACTTTAGTAGGTCATTAGAGGGAGTTTGCCCTTCATTAATTCAGCATAGAAAGAATAATTACTTTTCTACAGTAACTTAGCCTCTTTTATGGGTTCTCCATGTAACCCTTAAAAAAAAAGAAAAGGAAAAAAACCATAAAACAAATCCAAATCTTGTAGAAAAACTGAAAGTGAAATAGTGACATTTCTGAGTATTAAATCCTAGCACAAGGGACGATAATCCATCAGCCTACCTGTGAAATAAACAATTGCTCTATGGATGAGGAAAACAGAATAATCCAGTAAATGTTAGAGCATCATACAAATAAACAACACAAGCAAAAGGATCAACAGTAAGCTTTCCATAACAAAATAAAGATCTTGAACTATAATGTTGAATTCAGAATCCTCCTCAAGGACGCATCAAGCCAATGGCATTTGAAATATTTTAAGTGTGCCATTAAAATATGATAGTGCATGATCGACAAGTAGTTGCTATTATGTCTCTAACTCTGAATAAATTAAAGCTGTTGCTGCTCAGACACGTTACTGTAGCCCTGGCTCTGCACTTGCACTGGGGTGCCCACTCTGCAGTAATTGCCTGTGTGTGTACCCAGTGTCTTAATGTGTACTGATTTATTAACATTTATACAGCTAAGCTATTATAAAATGTCTTCATTATTTCAATTTTACTAGCCTATTCAAATTGTAACCTTAACTTGCATAATAACTTAATCTCCTTTTCCTTATTCCATCCAGAATCTTCTGCACAAGTAGAGACCTGAAATCCCATCTTTTCTCACTCCCCTCTCCCACACACATACACAAGCAGAAGCACAAAAGCAAGATTCTGCTAAAGACCATGGTTAGCACAAAAGAAGAAGCAAAAAAGCCTCTTGAAATAGAAGACTTTAAATTGCTTATTTATTTCCATTTGCCTCATTTTTTCTGAGAGCCATGGAAGTGACAATACTATAGACACACAACAAAACAGAAACTGCAAATTTCATTATCACATATAGGGCAAAAATCAATGCTTAATTTAAGACCACAAATGCAAACACATTTCATACTCGATATTTCTTGCTAATTTAGCACAATTACAGATACCACTGCGGGTGTGGATGAAAGCATCAACACAAACCACCAGTCTGGGGTAAGAGACCAGAATTCCAAGAAGGCTGGTCCAGGCCATGCCTACCTGAGCAGCAAGACTGCTCCATGGCTATAGCTATGCTGGCTCTTCTTGAAGTCATGAGTGTTAAGGAGTCATATTTTCTATAAATTACTCAAAACAAACACGAGAACTACACAGTTTATCAACAATGCTTCTTCAACCTCTCTATCCATGGTAAACACAAAGAGTAAAACAGTATAATTGAGTAAAAATTTACCAAGAATAAAAACATCAGAAACCTTAATTTCACGATCTTTTGAAGCAAGGAACTGAGTAGAACCAAAAGGAAACCATCCTATTTAATTCAGGTATAATATTTAAAACTTTCAAAAATTGTAATTTCTTACTTTCACTTATGTTTCCTGAAAAATTTCAGCAGCATGTCAGAGCAGTCAGCTGAATGCAAAGGAAATCCAGTATCATACACTGCAGCAGGTTCCCTTCAAACCTGCCAGAATATCCCCAGTTCATGAGCTTTTGTCTGTCTGTTACACTTGCCTCCAAGATGAGTGTATGATCATAACCTAATTTTTCCAGCAGACTTATGTCTCATACATTGTGAGGGTTAGAAAAGGGAATAAATTAGAAAAAAAAAGTCAGGGTTGTAGCAGCAACCATAAATTTGGCATTTTCTGACTTCTGGACTATACAACCTCAATCTTTCTTCTTCCCTTCTATTTTTTTTTTTTTTAATAAAACAGTGGGAGCGTGGCCAAGTATTCCTACTTCAGAGAAGTGTTTGATGTTAGACTTTATGTCCTACTTCTGAGCTGTTTTGTGCTTGATGACATTTATGTTCTGTAAAGTATTATTAATGAAAGGCAGTAAACTACTGTTATTAAGGATCAGCATTCAACACCAACATATCTAAAAGTGAAGTGATAATCAGAGTTCCATAAAGACACAGATAAGATGATAACCTGTGAAGTTTTTCCTAATAGATAGTTTTGCAACAACTTCTTGAAAAAAGAATTCCCATGTACAAACCAATAATTCCAAACCCTTCGTCATCAGCAAAAAAAAAAAAAAGATAATATGAAAATCAAGGAACGTACTAATTAATTTTTTTCATATTAAACCTCACTTTTTCAAACATTAAAAATCTTTTTTTACTGCTGAAAATAACCTGTGGCACCTAATTAGTCATGAACTGAATATTTGCTCTGAAACATTTTTTAATTAAATTCCATACTTCATGCAAAATCTAGCTTCTAGAAAGCTTTCATAAGGTCAAACTCAGAGCATGAAATATATAATGCTTTAAGAAACACCTGCCAGTTTCCAGCAACCTCCAGAAAAGTCGTAAGTTTCACAACTCTTCTGCTGTTTAGCCAAAGATTGGAGAAGTATGATTTGCAATCACCTGTTGTGAAGAATGAGCTGTAAGTGAAATCATCCCTCAGAGTACACAAGGTCATGCAGCCTCCTCTGCAATCCTGCAGATAGAATATCAGGGTGGGCTGGGAGCAGTTTGCAGGAATCTTTTTTTTATTTTATTTTCATGAGTGAAAATTTACACAGATATTTTCAGAGACAAATAAAACTTCCAGCAGACTAGTTACATCTTAAATCAGAAGTCTGACCTTTAAAGACATGAAGCGCTTGATGCTCCCTAAGCTGCCTACATGAACACAGCCTTTTAAGGCTTAATTTAGTGCTCAAAAATCTTGTAAATATTATCCTGTCATGTCACTATTCGCAAGGCAAATTTTAGTAGGAAACAAATTGTGTTGGCCTTCTACTGTACGGAAGAGTCCCGGTGAAAACCAAGCTTGTAAAGTGAACTGCAGCTTTCCTCTCCCTGATGAAATACAAACACCCTCCCTCCACAGCTGTGCTTTCAAAGAAGACACAAGAGTTTAGTACCTGCCAGTGACCTCTGGCAACTGGGTTACAGAACAGGCCAGAAGCTATTGAGAAAACACAAAGTACAAAAACATACACCTTATTCACTTACACAACCAGGATAAAAATATAACATGGAGGTTTGATTATTCAGTAAAGTTCTTCAGTAATTGTGAAAAGCTTGGGGATTTCTCAAGAATATATGAAAAAATATGGAATTATGTACAATGTTCCAACCTTTCCTAACCTTTGTGGTTAAGCCCAATTTTAAAAACTGAAGAAAATGATAGTGAAAAAACTAAATCACCAATTATTTCCTAAAAATAGTACTATAATAAAAGAACCTTGTAAAGAAGAACACAAGTAGCGTCCTTTTAAAGTGAAAGCTTTGGAACTTCTTTTTTTCCTACTGCAAAAACAAAATGGGGAGACTTGTGCTGGTGGGACAGCTTGTTCTGGTGAAAAATAATGCTGAAAATACAGTCTTCCAATGGCAACTCTTGACACAGTGTTGTTTGTGATTCAAGTTCAATAAGATAAATAAAACTTTTTTAAAAACTGAAAATTACATAGTAGAGTAGATGCATAAATAGAAAACTTCTGACCAATCTAACTCTTTATAAACTTCGTTATGACAAAACAATCTGCAAAGCAGGGCAAGTTCTTAAATTATGCCTAACAGAAACAGCAAAGCTCTGTGGATTAGGATTTCTCTTGAGTGGTATTAGTATTTTTTGAGAGGTATCTGCTGCTAAGTTAACCTATACCTTACAAATGCATAGGACACAATTCAGGAAAATTATTTTAAATGGCAGAAATTTTAAATTACAGCTTCTCATACCTTTCTAGCCTGCATATCAAAAGAAGTAATAAAAGTTTAGTACTATACTAATAGGTTGGCAAGAAAGCAGGAAAAGAATATAATTTTAAAAAATTCATTTCAGGCTTTGTCTTCAGAAGTAGGAAAGACAAAAATCCAGTCACTGGAGACCTCCCAGCTTTTCTCACTGCACTACTGCATTCCATTCTTCCTGCCTGATGTGTTAGAATCAGTTGCTATGCAACCAAGCTATAAGCCTCAGCATTTAATAATTCTTCTGCTAATTGCAATAGAGCGAAAGAGCTTCAGTGTCTGACTTTGTCATAGCACTGAATTCCTCCTGTAGAGGATCTACAACCAATAATAACAAACTTGAAAAAAACATTTTTATTCAACATACCCAGGATCAGCTATTACAAAAGTATTGACTAATTCTATAAATTTATAGTCAGCTGAATTTTAATTACAATTATGATTAGATTATTTACTAGGTGTTCTACTGGCTTTATAGATGGGTTTGACATGCTTCCCACCCTTCCTTTCACCAAAGCCTTCTCTGACCTGGGAAACTAATGATAGTGTGCATGCTTCTGTTGATGCTGTGTTTTCACTTAATTTACAAATTGCTAAGTATTGAGAATTTAAAATCTCCAGATTTTCTTTCTATTTTATAGCTTTCCTACCTATACTGGGAAATAACTGAGCAACGGAAGGAGACCAACTGCGGCCCCTGCTGGTACCTGACACCCCTACAAACAGCAGAATCAACAGAGTGCAGAGGCACCAGAAAATTGCCCTGTTCAATTCTCTGAGAAATAAATAAGAACAAAAGGATATTGTAGGAATAATATTAGCAGAGAATATCTAGTGACCAAAGTATCACTGAAGGTAATAACAGTAAGTCCATTCTACACTTCAATTATGGCACTTAGAAGTCTCAAACTAGTTTGCCACTTCATGAAATACTTTGCAAGAAACAATTTTTCAGCTTTGCAAAGCTCAGTCAGCAGACCAGTGCCAGACCCTGAAACACTGCCCAGTGAAAATGCTTGTTTTATCTCCTTTAACACAGGTTGACACAGCACTTGAATATGACTTTAGAAAATGAGATTAGAGTATCTTAAGATTTCATTCATTTTGATTATTCCATGAATCAATTGCAGAAAAGAATCTTGGCTGCATCACTTGTAACTTCCCAAATGTCATAATTTAAAACTTGTACATATTGAAATTTATAAGAAGAAACAAACACACACCCAAGAGCTTTAGGAACAAAGCCAGTTCAGTTACAGAACATTCTGTACAGTGAGGAATATAAACACATACTGGCTTACATGTTTAGACACAGTTTAAGAACTAAGTCTTTGTTCTACAAGTTTATGCAAAGAAAAAAGATAAATATGTGATAAACAAACTGCCTGTGCTTCTATTAATCTGTCTCTGCAGAAAATACTATTTTATCTTGTCTAGTTCTACTCTTAATACCACTGAAACATGACTGTCCTCCCCCTTAATATTAACTAAAGGTATTAAAGCCCGTGTTTATGTTTGGAGCAGATTTTCATATCAAAACCACAGAAAGAGGGGGGTTTGTTTGCTTGTTTCTGACTAGGCATTAATGAAAACAGGCAAAAGAAGTAAGACTACATCAGAACCAACCCTCAGTGCTTTCAGAGCTTGTAGAAATTTAAAGATGTTAATCAAATCATTAGTTTTCATTTAACTACTGAAGCAACATTTAATATAACGATATTCGGCTGCAATGAAGCATAACCTGCCAATACAAACATCATTTTGGAGCAGTTATTACTAACATGACCAGCACATCAGAAATTAAGTGCTCTATGACTCTCTAAGCAGCTCTTATTGAAACAAAAATAGAAAGAGTTACAGGACCTTCAAAGTTCTTTCCGTCAATCTAGATACATCAAGGAAGTACTTACTAATTGTCATGGATTCTGGCACAGTGGCTGAAGGCAACATACTGCTTAAAGTATTCACTTGAGCTGGAGGACTGACTTCCACTCTAGTCACAAAAGTACAGGATAATCAATGTAAGAAAACAAAATCCTGAATTCAAAACTTAAGAAAAAAGCATTCCAGAAACTACAATTGTTATCCTATTCACTCATATTTAATCAAAATATGTTGAACAATCCTTTAACGTATCTTCTGGGAGTCTGATTTAAGAAGACACACAAAAATTCCAAATTAAAAGGCCATGGAGAATATAGTAAAAAAGTAACATAAAAACCAACTTAAAACCTATTTTCAAAACCAGGAGGCCAACTCTATCTCTTATTTGACATCTCTGTGTGACTTCTTCCACATAATTAGGAAAAGTTCAGTACTTGAAACTGCAAAAAAGGAATTGTAGGTTTTTTGCATTTGTCTTTCCAAACATATGCAGAAGTACCCTGATGAGTAGTTGGTTTTCCAGTACTAAGTGCATTAGGTAACAATAAGTTGGCAGCTATAGGGTGAAGCTTTTTTCTTTCAAGAAAAATGTATTTGACACATACCTGTAAGGAAGATCAGATCTTCTTGGAACCAGTTCTACCGGATGAACAGCATGTTCATGCCCCTCTCCATTCTCCAAGTTATCTAAAGCAGAATGCACAAGCATTAACTTTCTTTGGGTTACAGTCCTCAAAAAAATAAAATAAAAACATAAATCCAGAGGTAAGGTAGTTACATTTTTAAACAGAAACACTCAACTTGCTATAGCTTTTAAACACTTCTAATTGTCTCCAAAATTGGCTTCTGCAAATTCACCCTAAATGCCAGCAGGATTGTCAAGCCTCTTAGGAACATAGCCATCATAAAAAAAGAAAAGAGTATTGCACAATTCCTAAATTATATTTTATATGTACAGAGTTGCAAAGCTATGAGAAGACTTCTTCCTGAAGTCACTTTCACAAGCCCCTGGAGCTGAAACACCACATGGCACCTGATGCTCACTACGAATCTGGTTGTGACTTGCAGGAGAAGAATCTGTGGTTAGTCCCCAGCACATGAAACCTTGCAAAAACACCAGTGCTTTCTGTATTCCTAAGAGAGCACCATGGCTTCTCCTTACATCTCTGTACCAACCATCAGGAATCAGACAGATGAGATATTGTTTAAAAAGCATGAATAATGCGCATCTGTCCACAGATCTACAACTGTCGGCAGCAAAACATCCACATCACTGAGCCTGTCATTAAGGAAGCTCAGGCAGAAACAAACAAAAATCATATTTTATTGATGTATTCTGCATCTCACTATAAGGGCTACAAAGTTACTATAAGACAATCCTAAATAGCACAAATTTTAAAAGCAGAAATTCTAGAAAATAAGTTAATGGGGAATAGAGTTATGTCAGAAAGTCTATGGAGGAGAAAATTTATTTTTGAAGCTGTAGAGTTTACTGAAGCTCAGCTCCTAAAATACATACTCCATTTTTGTTCCAAGCAACTGCATTTTGATGGAGGCTTTCTCATTTCTAGTTACATGGAGATATGATATGCCCTGACACATCCCTGGAGCACTGCAACAGATTAATACTGAAAACACATATTAACATACAACACTATAGATTATGCTATTTCAAAAAAAAAAAAAAAAGTTATTTATCAGTATTAAGACCTATAAACCAAAATATTGGGTTAAACTATGTATTTTAGAGGAACTTTTTAAGCATGTTTGAACAAAAATATCATGATACTAATGAGCTTGCCAGTTACTGGGCTGGACTGCCCTCAGAATAAGCTAATGCACATTCCTTCCAACCTCATTCATCCAGCACAAGTGCAACTTCCAAAGTCAAGCAAACAAGTGTCAAAGGCAGCTTTCCATCTCAGCAAATTGTCAGCGTGGCTGAGGAGAGGGTGCCTGGATCCATGTGTATCCCTCTCCCTGACTGCCTTGGGTTGAACAACGGGCACTTAGTGCAGGCCTCCCCTACACCCCATCAGCTCCTCCCTGTTCAGAGAGGTGAGAGCAGGAGAGCAGGCAGCAGGGTCTGTGGGGTTTTCTCCTAGCACTGATGGACTGACTCCTTTCACCAGCCCAGTGTTGTATCACTCTGACTTGCATGACACCACAAAGAGGGACAGAAGGAGGACAGAAAATATCTGTCCTGTGCCCAGCAGGGATCTGACTGGGCCTGTTGACCAGCTCAGTAGGCTGAGCATTGCATTCAAAACAGTTCTGAGCTGAAGCAACATGAAACAAGGGGCTTTGGTACCTTCTTAGTAAGAGTAAGTCCCTGTGACAGTTATGCATACAGATGTACACAGATATATACAGACATCCTCTTTGGTCATCTGCCTCCAGAACCAAGCCTTGGCTTGCACTCCTGATTTTTGATTTCAGATTAAAAACCCCAAGCTCATGTTCCTAATGCTTCATGACATCTACTGACAGCAACTGTGAGTTCCCATTCCACACACCACACCCCATAAACAGGAATATTTCCTTGTATTCCAGATTTCAACCTGTGGATGTTCCGCAACAGTTTCTGTATTACATTTAAGAGACCACAATTCCACAAACTACTCAATGTTTTCTAAATCCATTCCTTCGTAAACTGAAAAATGTGGCAGCACAAGAAAAAATTTAAAATGTACTTTTTTTTTTTTTTTTGAACCACTAGCATTTCTTATGAGGTACATATTTTAAAATACAGCAGAGGGCAGTGCAGCATTATTTTATGATTCACATTTTTATCACTGAACTTACAGAACTGAATTACAGTTTTTCACAGGCCTTCAATCAACAACCCATTTAAACTCTTGGACATATAATGAGTATGAAAAAAATATTAAATATTCTACAATGAAAATATTATTTGAATACCACTGAGAAGTTTTTAAATGGTCACTGAAATGAGTATACACAAAGTTCTGTGGAAGCAATGTTTTATGAACAGCCAGAAAAATATCAACAGTGTGAAGGGGAGGGCTGGTGGAATTTTTTTGTTTGTTTTTGGTGCTAATACAGATACTGTAAAAGCACCAGGTCTTCTTTTCCATTCCCTTGACCACTTTTATTGCTTGCTTCAAATGGTTCACATCATCCTTGAAGCGCAGTACCCCTCACTGCATATAATACTGCAGCTGAGGCCACAACAGAGCCAATGGAGCCTGCATTTACAAATGACACTTTCATTTATGTACGGCTCTGTTAATTCGCTATCAGCTTGTAACCTGCAGAAAACTGAGTATACTAGCACATGAAAAATTAGACATGAGCTGGCAACAGGTGCTCAGAGCTCAGAAAGCCAGTCCTAGAATAAATGATGTCTGAAGATCCCTTCCAACCCAAACCATTCCATGATTCCCATATCCTTTTCTGAGCAAGTATTTCCTAGTCAATCATTCCTTATCCTGTATTTCAAGATAACAGCTTCTATTGAACTGCTTCCAGCTGCTCTCCAATCCGTCAAGATTAATTTGAATTCAAGTTCTCAAACACACTTGGAGCTTCTTGCAGCTTAGTGGAATCTACAAAACAGACATGGATACTTTCTATACAATTTTCCTAAACTTTAATAAAATACAAGACCACAGCTTAATCCCAATGAAACTCTGTTTTATTTTGACAGTGATAAATCCTCCTTAACTAAATGACTACTCAAATGGAGAACTCTGACTCAGAACTAGAATAAATTTTAATTGAACTTTTTATCCCAGTTGTGCAGTATCTCCTATGTCTTTACAATCCCGTTATCTCTTACCATTGGCCCGAGTTAGAATAAAGGTTGCAGGAATTCTGTGAATTCAAATGCCCACCTGTCTGGGAGTAAGAGCCAACAGCACTGACAGGAAATAGAACATCTGAGTCATCATTCAGGACCTGCAGAGGAGTCCAACTGCATATCTGAGAATTGCATGTGACTATTTCATGAGGTCTATTTAGAACAAACAAACAAACAAAACAATCTATTTATACAGTCAGTATTAACGTTCATAATGCTTATATTTCTTTCAGAGACACCACTGCAAGAAAAATCTTTATTTCAATCTGCCTGCCAATTTCTTGGTCAGCCATACATTAATTCATTAAAGATCAGACATTCCAAAGTAGATGAGACAAGCAGTGCTTGCCTTGTTCTCTAAACAAATTTCTGTGTCAGAAAGAAAGATGGCATATTAGTATCTAAAATTATTCTTTCTCTCTCAGTTTTGTCCTGCCTTGTTTAACTATCTACTCTGATGTAACAAGTTTACTCTGTTTAAAATACACATTTTTACTGTGAAGCCAAAATAGAACTGTTACCATACTAAGAATAAAGAAATACCAAGCTGGCCAGAATTATAGCCTGGCTGTATCATGCAACAATTTTAACAACTGAGAACTTCAAGGAGAACAACAAGTCTGAAACCTCAAAATTTGGGATTTCAGTGAAACTTAGAAGAAAAATACCACCACTGCAGTGGCCCATATTGTTTAAGCAGGAAAAAGGGGGGAAAAAACTGATTAAAGAAAAAAGGGGGGAAAAAAGGTGAGGGAGGAGGGATAGGAACAAAAAGAGAAGATCTATAGTTCAGTTGAACACATCAATTTGCCAGTAGCCATGAAGGAAAGGGAGAGGTGGAGAGGAAGCACGGAAAGTTTACACCACTATCTCCTGCACCAATACTTACTTTCCAGAAGCTTCAGTTTCACCTTCTGTGCCTTTATTTCCTAATGTTTTTCCATACAGTTCATCCTCATCTGCATCTTCATCATCAATGCTCTTCACATCCAGTTTCTGGTATTCATACTCTCCATTCATGAATACTGAATTGCTCTTCCACGAATGGTTACTTTCACTCCCATTCAGATTTTTACCAAGAGTGCTCTCAGAAGAGGATAATGCAAGAACTGAAGATCTGTCTACACTCTCTTCTGAACTTTCTCCTGTAATCAGAGTCTTTGTGCCATCTCCCAAGTTTTGCTCATCTTCCTCTTCATCAAATGAGATAATATTAGTCACTCTCTTCTTCTTTTTTCGATCTTTTTTGTATTTCACATCTAGTAGGAATACAAAGTTTTACACAGTTTATAAAAGAGAAATAATATAAGAAACTTGTTTTTTCCTTAAAAGAGCTCATGTACTAAATTACTCTAGTCAAGAAAAAACCACTTAGATCTACATGGCATTCATTATCTTTCCATACACATGAGCTTTTAAATCTCTAATTACCAGCTTTCTTTTATATGCCTTACATAATTCAGTTTTTAGAAGATATTTTGGAGATGCATTCATAACATGATTCAATTGAAACTGGAAAAAAAGTTCTATAAACTCATGAAATTAAATTTAAAATAATAAGTTAGCCTTCCTGTCACTTTCTCCCATGGACTACACCTAGTGTATAATGCAGAGCAGGTCTGCACAACAGAGAAAACATGAAGCACTTTAAGAGGAAAAACTAGAAAGACAAACTCACAACACGAACAAAATCCACAACCCAATCAAATAGTTTTGCCTGTACTCTAAAAATTGAACAGTCAGTTTTCAGCTAATTAGCTCTTGGTCTAGAAATACAATGAAATCTCTCTGATTGCACCAGATGTATTCAGTGACAGCACTTATTTTTAAACTATTACCTATTCTCACTGAATCTGATGTGCACATGAAGCTAAATGCGAAGTTGAAGCACTCTAAGAAACATCAGAAATTTACTCACCGAGACACCTCACACTGGGACTAAATTGCTTTGTTTAATTCAAGTCCAGCTGTTATATATCCACAAAACACACTAACATACTTTGAAGAAGATGTTAAAACCCATTCTGGTTGCAAATAGAATTCCAACAAAGAACACAGACTTTAATGAAAACATCTGACTTGCTCTAACATTCCACATATAATTGCATTTGAACAAACTCAATTTTTTTTAAAGTGACATTTTATTGGAAGTTGTACCATTCATGTTGGGTATACACATGTACTGTACACATCAGTACACCACGTTGTGGAGTCATATGCACCATATGGTCAATTACTATCTTATTTCATCTTGCAAGCCTATTCTGTACTAACAAAGTTATCCCAAGTCAAGTATCACCTACGATTTTAATCTCATTTAAGTGCAATACAACAAAAGCTTTACTATGAGTTTGTTTTAAAAACTGTCTTTTAAGACGAAGTCTGTTTTAAATGCCAATAAAAAACAGATTTATCTCAACTTCTATTCCGACCAGATTCACATGTGGAGTTTGTGCCTTTTTCCCAAGACCAAAACAATTTAATGCCTAAACTCAAAGCTTGTTTCTTAATTAAAAAGCACATAAATCTTCCTGCAGTTTTGTACTTTTACAAAGCAAAACAAACTTCTAACTCAACTTCCGGAAACAAAGATAATAAAATAGTCCTTTGTTATTTTTGGAACAGAAATATATAATGAAAATCACATTTTGATGGACTGATTTCAAATTAAGAGAGAGTAAGATTTTGGGTCTTTGTTAGTAACTAACATCATACAAGCTGGTTGTAACACTAAGACCTCTAAAGGTAAAGAGTGTATGAGTAAATTTTCATTTTAGCAATTATCTGCTTTGCAGAGGAATTCAGACTGTAAACACAGTCACTATTTTAAGATTACAAGCTAAGATTTGTATCTGATATATAACAACAGAGGTACATCAGTGTACGTGTGACTGGCAAGATGCCAAAAGAAAACATTAAAATGAAAAATCATTACATCACAAACTCCCAAGCATAATTTTATGAATAAGAAATTGAAATTCAGGTCACAAGCAAAGTACTACCAATAAAACAGTTTAGCCTCCCTCTCACAGTGATACAAGAATGCTGAAATACACAGTTACCATCCAGCATTCACACCCAGTATTTCCAATTTCATGCTTTTTACTTACACACTCAACTGCTTTGTATGTGTAGTGCACTTATTTTTAAGACTTCTGTTCTATAATAGTGCATTAAAAGTAAACTAAAAAGTTATTTAAATACACTTGAATATTTTCTAAGTTTCTGAACAGCACTAACATTGCATAAAAGCTTACCAGCATTTACATTCCTTGACAGAACAGGCAGCGGGTCAGAGTCCTGGTCAGGTTTTATGAGAATCGAGACCGCAGACGAGGCAGTGATCTCCCGGAGGAGGCTGCTGACACCCTGAGTGGACTCTTTCAATAAGGATGTTACATTTTGTGTGGATTCCTTTAACAAATCTGACACAGTGGGTGTGCATTTGCTCTGTCCATTTAAATCCTTATTATCAATGTTGATAGCAAAAAGAATGGAGTTCAGACCTTCAGATAAAAAAAGGGGGAAAAAGAGACCAAAAATGCACCATATACTTCACACGGAAGTTATGAACATAGAACCTAAGGATTAACGAAGCTATGACATGTAAAATATTTTTCCCAAAAATTTCCCACAGTTCCCAAGTCATGAAGTCTTATTTTCTCATGTGCCATTCATTCCTTTCTAGATTATGTTCAAGCTGATGCAATCAGTTCTGAATTCATCTTGATGGCTCTTCAGCTGCACATTAAATAATCAAAAAGTACTGTGAACTCATTTATTTATAATCTTTTATTTAAACCCATTTACTGCAACTTTAGTATTTGTTGGTTCCTATATTCTATTAGCAAAAATGCCCATGAACTTTGTCTTGCAGAATGAAGCATGTGACCATGTATCTGAGAAAAGGGGTATAAAATAATACATCACTTCAGTGGCTGAACTCTAGGAAAGTAAATTATTTGTTACCATTCCTTATTCTTACTCTCCTTACCTGTATTTACCTGTAATTTGGATCTTACTATAAAATTCCATTATTACTCTTTTCTAGTCAGGAATAACCCACTTTGTTTTCTCTAAATTGCACTGGTTTTAAGTTAGCCTTGACTGCTGAAGAGTTAAAATATTTATGTGAAAGATTTTTTAATTGTAGGAAGGCCAGATCCAGGATTTTAACAATCCATCAATTCATAGCAATAAATTGGCATAATACCTTGACTATTCACCCTGGCTGTGCCTCTGACACACATGGCCCACATAAACAGTGTATTAGAGAAGTTCCTCACAACCAGAAACAGATGTAACATCCCAAAATGCAGTAGTTTTCCAGGAGCAGTAATGCTGAAGAGAAAGTCTTACCAGCTGCCATTGTAGGGATCATACTAGAACGTTCTTCATCCATCATAAAAGACCAGTCTTCATAGAAGACACTGTAATTTAAGGGGAAAAAAAAAAAATGCAGTCCTATACTAACATATATTTCACTTCTGAAAGACAAGAAAACTCTGAAGAATAAGTAGTAGTATCACAAAGGATTAAATCTTATTTCACAGTAACTCCCTGCAGTTCTGAAATTGATAACTGTTCAGCCAGTTCTATAGAAGACATGCTAAAGAGTATTTTTTTCTTTAGTTTTAGCTCTGCACTTTTTTAGGGGGAAAAAAACCACTCAGGTCCTGGAGGTTCACACTGCATTAGCAGTCACAGCATCTCTCTGTATGGTATAGATGTTTTATATAAGCTTAGAACACATGAACACAAACAAAAAGGTTCCCTTTATCTTGAGCAACATGCTCTGGTGAAAGGGGTCCCTGCCCATGGCAGGAGGGTTGGACTACACAATCTTTAAGGGTCCCTTCTAACCCAAATCCTCATATTCTATTATTCTGTGACCTGTTTCAATACCCAAACCCACACCAATTACCCTAAATAGTTAGGGTATAGTAAACTGTGAACACAGATGTAAAAAAAACCCCACTTTTATCACTGTCAACACATAAATTTAGTTGTTCTAAGGTTGGTTCTTTCTAGTAGCAGAATGCTGTATTTTTACTATCAGCATTCAGGTAATTAAACAACAAAATATATAGCAAGAAAACCCTCAATCTATATATTAAATAATTTTGACAGATTCATTTACGAGTTTCCAAAACATATAACTGGGGATGTAAACTGATTCTGTAAGTCCCATTTGAATTTGGGTAACATTTAAATCTCCAATATTCTGGAATAAAGCTTTTTAGAAATAGCATTACAATACAGTGTGCTGATAATCCTGATACTGTGCAAAGATTGCTACAAGCATGAGAGTAACTAGCGACATAACAATCCAAGCCACTAATTTCCTCACAATGGTTTTCAGACCTTCTTCTTTATTGTTCCATTTGTCTTTATTTGACTTCATCAAAATCTGTTTTGCAAGAAAGCTACAGATGACTGGAACAAACTAGAAATGAAAAGGAGGTACTAATGAACTCAGTTCTGGCAATAATCTTATCCAGTAGATCCATTAATCAATGCAAATGGAAAAAATGCCTTTCTGCTGCATCCACTGGACTTGATCAAGTGGTTTGAGCGAGCTCAACAGTTACTGATAAAAAAAAGGAAAACACCTCAAATTTTCATAAAGAAAAGGAGTTGAAGACGTATGAGAAAAAGGCAGGACTCAGTTTATGAACTTAAGTGCATTCTGCACTTCCAAAGTACATTAGGATTTCACAATGCCTAGTAAGTTATTCTCAGTAACTGTAACAAAAGGTTCACAAACCGCTGCCAAACCACTTCCCAGGGATCTGCAGCAGCAGTTCCCCACTGCTGCACTGCTGAAGCTTTGCAATTGCAGGATGAGCATCTCCAAAAGGCAACAGGCAATTACCAGTGATGGATTGATCAGACAAGGCTACAATTGTGTACTATTTTAGTGGAATGAGAGAGGCACCTTAAAGCATGGTGTCGAGGCTGCAGTGAGGAAAACTGTTGAAAGAATAGGTAAGGGATTTAGGGAAGAGGTCACATGTTGATATAGGCACAAGCCACAATCTTAATGGCCGACAAAAATTTTAAAAAATGATGTTAAGTGACTTGACGAGCATAGCAATTAATATGGGGGACAACTACAGCTGTGGCTTTTGGTTGACTGCCTGGGGTTTCAGACAGTGCTTCATTTGTCAATACATTTCCTGCATTACAAAGGTATCAGACACAGTACCTGAGGCGATTCTTATCTGCAAGCAGCATATGAACATATCTTTCCAGGGAATGTTCATTCAATGCACAGCGCAGCCAAGCCCGGCCTCTGCCAATGTCTGTAGTGATGGCCCTCAGAGAGTAGAAGCGCTGCAGCTCGTGTTTGTTCAGGACTTCTTTCACATAATACCAGAACACTGGCTCTGAAATATAATAATAATAACAATAACAACAACAATAATTATAATAATAATAATAATAATTATGACAACTACCCCACTAAGAAAACCACTAAGTTCCTACCTGAATGCATTTACATGCAAACTTATAAAACAAACAGGTAACAATATAACTTTGAACAAAGGTGAATCATTTACCCTCTTCGTGCAACCCACCAGTTAAATAGGTTATTTATTCCTACAGAACTCGGGCTATTTAAGCACTTAGAATTTTTCACCTCATTGAAAAAGCCAAACAAATTAAAGGATTCAATCTGACACTTTTACATAGAATTCACATTTAAAAGCACATTTTAAGCTAGTATTTTATCCACAGGTTCTTATGTTCCACTGGAAACATTATGGAAAGGAAAAGATTTCTTTAGGACTCCATGTTACTGCAGATGTGAAATGTTAGAAGGTAGGTCCAAAGGAACAGGTAGCTCCATAATTTGCAGACATGCAAATGACAAATTCATGTTACTTTAGAAAACAGAAGTGTTGCATTTAAAAGGCAACAATATCTCTTTCCAGTGAAACACTTTCCTTGTGGTGTTCCCAAATATTGATAAAAACTGATCAGTATCTTCATATAGGTCTGATTTAAAAAAAGAGAAATATGGTGAAGAGAAAAATAAAGGAATCTTCTCTAAATGTGGAGAAAGTAATAAAAAACCAACCCAACCAATAAAAGCAATATAACTTTCTAAAATTACATCAATAATTAGAAGTTATGTCTGACCTATATAAAATATGGCATTTAAAGAACTGAGTAAGACAAGGCCAAGAATGAAAACACTGTTCTAAAAACTTAACAGCAGAGTTACACAACATTTATCCCTGCCAGAATTCAAAATAAATTTGCCACTATACATGATGCAACAGCAGGAAGTGCAGATTTCCTAACAGCAGCATTTCCAGAGAAACTTGGAATGCAAGTTAAACTAGACTAAGAGGCAACAGTCATTTTCACTGCTACTTCTACAACACACCAAGTGTAAAGTATCCTACCAACATCTGCAGTTTGGTGCAATGCTTAAAACTACTAGAAATTATATCACTTGACTGAACATATGAACTACTTAAAATAGGATAGTTACAATTAGCAACTTACCTGTTTCAGTTTTGCTGGAGAAACCTGCTGCCTGTTTGATTGCTGCTGCTGTCAGTGCTAATCCTCGGCTCCTCCTCAGGCCATGCTGGAAGACAGCTTCAAACTGAGCACACAAACAGGTCACCCTGAAAGAGAATTTTTAATGAACACATGTGAAAAGAACAGTCAACTATGTTTCTATAGAGCAACTTTATTCCAGATCTCTGAATAGGGAATGGAAAGTGAACCATTATCTTACAAGCAGCGAAAGATCCCTTCTATGCAGTAATTTCATTATTTGCAAGCAGTATAATCTGATTATACCCACAGTCTCATCATGATTGAAAGTTGAGGCACAGATTACATTCAGAAGAATTGGCAATCAATTTGAAAAATCACCCTCACCTGCTAGAGGGGCTGTTAGTCAAGTTATTTCACTTTCAGATCACCTAGCTTTTGTGCAATGGAATTTTTTGAGCTTGTCAAATATTTTGTGCCATATATTTTATGTCATTAGGATACAAAATCTAAGCATGTTAATCCTAGACTATTTTACCTGCTGTCAGAGTCTGAAGCAATTTCTTTTCTTCCTCCAAACCGTATTTGACACTGCAATAAACAGATTTTAGGAAATTTTAAGAACTTTTTGTTAGACTAAATAAATTCAGTTTTCTGAGGTATTTCTGTATAAGAAACAAAGTCATATCAAAAAAGGAAGCAGCACAAAATAAAGCATTGGCAAATACAACCTGCAACCAAAAAGTGCTCTAGCACATTATGTTACACTAATGGGCTACTCTTGCAGTTCAAATATATCCTTTCTAGCCAGAGCAACACACCTGCAGGTCCTTCAATAAATTGAAAACTGAGTGGAAATTACCACTTTTGAGTTTTAAATGTGCACCCACAAAACCAAACACTGCTCGTACCCAGCTCTGTGCTACAATTACGGAAGAACCGCTCTGTATAAAACATTTCACTGGCTTACTTCTGAGGCATTCTTTTGCCTCCCAAGCTCTCCCCAGTTGAATCCAGTCTATGAAATTCTACTTGCTGAACTTCCTGTTGACACAAATACAGACATACATATATACATCACATCTTTACATGTATTTTAACTATTCACTAAAAATCTCGTGCAAAGAAAAGAACCTGCTACTCTAAAACATGAACTAAGTTGCACTTTGCAGTACACTGCAATTTAGTTCAGTCATATCAGGATTACAAGAACATATATTCCTAATATATATTCTACAGTATTATGTATATTTAAAATAGATCTATTACAAATATCACCTGTCCAGAACAAGAATTTTAAATAAATACTGTATAGTAGTTGTTTGCTAGCAGAAAAATACTCAGTATTACTATGTGAAAGCCACAGTTTCTTCTTTGTTTCCTTTTCTTCTTTTTCCTTCTTTGTTAAAGAAAAGGAAAAAGACCAAAGACAGTCCCTTCTAGTAGTGAAAACTCTGAGCAAGCCACTGCAGAAATGTATGTTGGATTTCTCACCTGTTTAACTGCATCCAGTAGCCGTTCTAGAAGAAATTGTCTTTTGGTGTCATTGCTCTGTGAACCTGAAATCCAACAAAATCATATCATTTTAAAATAAATTGGTTTATAAATACACTTGGGCCAACACAAACTTCTTTCTTTTGGGCCCTGAAAACATTCTTCCCATGCCAATTATTCCACTAAATTAACTAATGTATTTTCTCTAAGTAAAATGACACAGTGTAAACTACGCTTTGAGGTTTCAAGCAGCCTTTTTCTAACAGGCAGCAATACTGTTTCAAATATCATCTAAATTCTTATTTTAGTAATATTTTGAATATATATTTCAGCAGTATCAAATACAGCATAATTATTCAAGCTGATGCATAGCTGATGCCCTGAGCTTCTTAGCACAACTACCAGTGTAGTACAGCATCACAGTACTAGAAAAGAATGGAAAACAAGGAAGAGACAGCAGGAGTATCTTCTTACTGTCAAACAACCTCACTGCAGAAAGTTTTAAGTCAGGTGAACAGAGAGCAACTGTTAACAATAAATCCCTTAAAATTTAACTACCAGCATAGTTCTTCTGATTAACACCTATAAAATCTATTTTGTTACTATATAAGGAACTATGCAAGACAACCTCTAACTTCTCAAGCTATTTCAACAACAGCATAATACTCTGCTTGTTGGAATATCCTTTATAAACTCCCATGAATATGGTAAAATTTATCTTTTAGATAACCGGCATTTCCTCTGTAATTTCTTTATTCTGAGCTTAAGTTCAACACATCCATCAGAAACCTCAGTGACATCTCTGGAGTTAAGGTCATTCTATTCTCCTTTCTCTCTCAAAGAACATACAACCAATGTACATATGGACTGAAAGCCAATTATCCAAACTCTGCACAAGCAAATTCCTCCTGACACTGAAAATCAAACATCACACACTAAGCCCTCTAGTAAAGACAGATGACATCAAAGATATGTGCTTCCTCTTGCTATCTGGCAGTATGAGGTCCAAATCCCAGAACTTCCTATCTTCATAATCCCATTCAAAACAGTTTGCTCTTAAACCAGCAGGACCAGACAGAATTTGTCTGGTTGAAATGATTCTGCCTTTGTTAAATATATATACTCATATAATCTACAAATACACATTATACCGATACGGTGTATTATATACATTCATCTCTAAATATATTAATATAATTCACATTCCATATAGTTTCATGTAGTCATTTAATAGAAGAAAACTGCCACAGTATGCCAGAATGAAAACAAGAGGAAAAACATGCATAGTTGCTAACTAAGCTTCACAATGCTGATTTTGCTGATTACAGTGCGTTTTCAAGAAGTTGTGCTTCCCATTTTGAACTCTGACTCAAACTGTGCAGACATGTGATGTGTGAGGTCTGGGACTGTTAGTCAAGCACTCCAGTGCACACAAACAATGTACAGTGCCAGTCCAGGACTCTAGGAACAAACCCCACACCAAATGAGTTTTAACTTCCTAACAACTATGCCAGTTATGCCAGTGTGAAGATAAGGCTAAATTCATATAATCCCTACCATTCCACTTTGTGCTGCTTCAGAGATTGCAATTTATTAAAGTATTTTCAATGTTCTTACTACACATACATTGCCAAAATGGAGATGTATACATGACTATGTATCCATATGCTTTATAATAAATCACATAACTGTAAAATAAGGAAAACAATCCCAACTTTTAGTGCAAGCCCTCGGATGTTCAGTGACACTGAATATACACAACTCTGCAGATTTTCTCTGTTGTTTCAAAACTCATTACCCTTACAGTCTTATACTACCCACATACCTACAAGAAGAGGTATAACACAGTATTGCTCTTCATATTGATAGCTTGAGATAACATCAGAACAAATGCATGCAATTAATAATTTCATGTCCAGACAAACATCTATCAAATGAAAATATTAGTAGGTGGGAAGGCCAAGTTTGTCTTCCAAATGCAATACATGTTAGTTTTTAAATTCACATCTCTTTTTATCTGTTTGGTAACAGAAATGGTTTGCAACTAGATTCCAAACTGTGATCAATACTAGAAAATGCTTAAATACAGAATACCTACAGATGTTCACTATACTAATTGATGTTCTAAGCCACTAAAGCACATGATACCAAACAACCTTAACTGTACCCAGACTGAGTGCAATGCGTATTTTCTCTTCATTTTACTTGTAAATTAGCACTACTAACAATCACAACTGCAGGAGATTACAACCAATAATTTCTGAAGCAGTTCAGATCACACTCACCATTAACAGGGCTATAAGGCCATCTCTAATGAGGGCTGGGCTGAGGTTTCTTTTCAATGAACATCTAAAATTGCTCAACTGCTGCTGCTTAACAGAAATTTTACAGGAGAAGAAAAAGAACATTCACAAAGTCTAACTTATTTTTTTAACTGAAAGATTAAGTTGTGTCTCTTTTCATGCTGAGGGTGTATTTTTCTTTGTAACAAGCCTAGAAAATATGGTATATTTAGTGATGGTTTTGTTTCAAGGAGGTGGAAGGTAAAAATAAATCTCTACTAACTCCAAATTTAACTAACTACTAAATTTAGTTCTTTCACATCTTCATTTTCTAAACCAAGTCTTTATGGAAAAAAAAGTGCATTTTTTCAGATAAGAGCACAAATTAAGGGTGATCAACTCCAGCTGATGTAAAGATCAACAGTGTATTACAAACTGACTAAGATAACCTTTTCGTTATTCAGAACAGCAGTAAAAACTGCAGCAACACACATACAAAACATAGAATGCATAAAAACAGTGTTACTCAGAAAAAGGCTGTATTTAGACTATTGCAATAAAAAAGGAAGTTCATACATGACTCTAAAAATAATTGTGAAAACATAAGTATAAGGTTGCAAAAACTAAGAAACTTAAAGGGACTCCTCCCACCATCTACTCAGCCAAAAAGGGTTTAAAATAGGCTCAGGTACTGCACCTGCCTCTGTGACCCTCCTCATTTTCTGTTGTTCAAGGTCATGCTTTCCTATTTTTAAAACAAACTTCTCTCCATACCCTGACACAAACATCCACACCTACAGCAGCAGCAAACTGACGTGTAAGTAAAGGAAAGCAGGATTTTCATCCAGTTATTCCTAGGTAAAGCTCTCTTCAGCACTACACGCAGCATATAAGTAAAATAAATAAATCTCATATTGCTCTTATATAACTTGCATTTATGTCCTGAATGCAAAATTTCAGACTGCAATCCCTTTTGCTTGCTCTAGTACACGTTCTGAGGGTGCAAGTTTAAGATAAAACAAACACAGACCTAATTTAAATGCTACCTTATACTACTTTATTATGATTCTATGCCTCAGCCCCACCATGAGTTGCATTTTTTAGTTTTTGAAACTGTCATTAAACAAATGACAACACCCCCAATTACTGACAAGCACATAAATCTTGTTTCCTTGTATTACTTGCCTTTAAAATTAGCCTATTCAGCACTGTACAATAAAATATGAGCATGTAATTAGTAAGTAGCATTAGTAATATTAAGGTAATGCTTACATCAACAGGAAGTTACCTGCACATCCACTAGAAATACACGGTAGCTAAAGAAAATAAACATTAAACATACTAAGAGCCATTAAGAAAATAAGTTCTTCCATCTATATTTTAAGAACAGCTCTGTACTTAAAAGGGCTAAAACTGGGCATAGAAATAAGTGCAGACAGTGCTGTTATAGGCACTTAAAGAAGGATATGGTTAAAACTGATGAGATGTTAACATGAGCCATCTCCCTTATCTGAAACAAGCATGATAATGACAGATATTTCTCTGTTCTGATCAGTTTGACTTATATTATTCTAGAAAAATACTGTACAGCATTGTATAACAGTCATGTTTGGCAAAGTACAACATTAGTGGGGTTTTTTGTTATCTTGCAAAATTGTTGGAAAAACCTTGTAATTCTTGGTAGGGGCTATACATGAGTGGTTACCATGCAATTGAACACTACTGTTAATGTCACCCTAGGTATTACCCTGTTTTAAGTAATTAAATGTTTCTCTTCTCATAAACATGTATCTCTTCATCATCTTAAAAAAAAAAAAGATTAAAGGTAATAAAAATAAGTACACGAGGAAGCTTTAGGCCACAAGCGGTGTTACCTTGCATTTTGAGTCACAGAATCCAAATAGAGCTCTCAAAGATTAGTCTCCTAGGAAGATTTAGGCTCTAATTTGCATTAATTTGCACATGGCTAGTCCCAGTCTGAATTCATCATTGAAGGGCTGAGGTTTTCCATATGAAAATGATGACTCTTACAAATTTTGTAATTAGGATTTAGTTTATATTGTGTCAAAATCTGAAACATTTGAGGAACTTTCTTTTCCCATGCTTTGAAAGATTTCACTGTTACTTGCATTTTTCACAATAGGTTTCCCCACAATAATCTTCTTTTTTGCCTCATCTCTTCCAAAAAAATCTTCTATTTTCTTCCCTCCATAAAGGTGAGAACAAAACAAAGAAAAATACAAGTGAAGTGCTTTTATTTTTCAATTCACTTTCAGAAATGACTGCTCTCCATAAACATGTAGCATTTAGTTACTCCAGTTAAGTCCTCAGGTTTTTTTTCTCACTCCCTTTGGCAACAAAGATCAACATGTATTAAATCAGGGTGGGAGATCAATGCATGATCCAATTCTCAGGTGCAGAGCGTTGTCTGCAACTTCCACTGCTGAAGCTGTACAGAAAGACCCATCAAAGTTTTTACTAAAGCACCCCCATTCTCAAAAAGCCCCAAACAAACCCCTGCCAATGTTAACATACACATTAAGTATGACTTATTCTTTACCTCTACAAGAAAAGTCTAAAGATTTTCTTTCTCTATCCTAACAAATAACTCTCCATGCCAGCCCGTTCAAGTGGATCTGCTTCCTCCAGTCCTGTAGTTTATAGGTCACAATTCTCATGCAAAGCTTTAAGCATTTCCTTGACAAACACTTCAGAAAGCTCAGGATTAAACACACATTTACCCTCAGGATTTAGCACACCCCCGCACCACTTCCCTCTAACACAGAAATTACCGCATCCAAACAGACACATCCTCACGGGGACTCAGTTAGGGACACAGCAACAGGGACCCTTTTTCCTCAAGTCGTGGTTCTCACCTCTCCCACCGACTGCATGCTCCTGAGTTCATGTTTTTAAATTTTTTCAATTCTTATTTTCTCTTGGTCATTTATTTCCTCCGGACTATTTCCTATGATTTTGCACAGCTGAGACAACACAGATGCCCGAGCCCAGCATCACTTGTGCTGTGAGCCAGTGCCACGCTCAAGAGCAGAATAGAGGATTTAAAACGGGGTAAAACACCACTTCAGGGGGACTTGGGGAGCCGGAATAAGGAACGGGGTGTGGTTGTAAGAGACCCAAATGTTCCGCGCCTCAGCGAGAAGCGGGGGGAGACAAGGGCAGGGCCACTCCCGCTCGGGCCCCCGGGCACGCTCTGCCCGCGCCAGTCCCCACAGCGCCCGGAGGGCCGGGCCCGGCCTGGCCCGGCCGCACTCACCGCTCATGGTGCCCGCGGGGCTCCGTCCGCCGGAGCCGCCGCTCTCCCGCACAGCCACGGCCGGGCCGGCAGCCACCGCCCGCCCCGGAACCCGCCCGGCGCCCCGGAAGGTAAACACGGCCCCGGGAGCGCGGCGGAGCGCTTCCCGGCCCGGGGCTCCTCAGCGCGCCCTGCGCGGAGCCCCCCCGGCACAGGCATCCTGCGGGACAGGGACGGCACACCGGGAAAGGAAGGGTGAGCAAAGTGGAGATAAAGTGTCCTCTGCTGTCGCATGTGCTGTGCAAGGTGAAAGCTCGGAAAGGGTCATTAAATAAAAACAAAAACCAAAGTGATGATAATTTAATAGGTCTCTAGGCCTATTTGAGAGGTGTTGGCTCTCTGTGGCCAAAACCATGGAGACCGCCTAACTCCCAACTGGCCCCAAACTTTGTGTCAGCCTCTTAAAGATGCTGTAACTGTAATCATTCGTAGATTTTGTGCAGTAAAATGTTTTAATTCATCATTCATGCAGGAATCTGAAGTAGAAAGTTAGCTGCAAATAAAGAAGATTGTTGTTTTAGTTGCTTGTGTGATTGTTTCTTCTGTTGTTGCAGTTTTCCAGGAATAAAATTGTAGCCTAATATTAGGAAAGCAACATTAATGCTTGGAAGTCAAGGTGACAGAAGTATATTTCTAATTTCAGGCCACAGAGTAGTCTAGCATGACTAATCACCCATGCTTGTAAATATAATAAGGGTAAGTAAAGAAATGAGTAAAGAGAAATAAATCTCAGTCTGAAAACACTTAGCACTGAAAGGAAAGCTTGTACCACTAGGAAATACACAGGATTGCAGGGATTGCAGTGAAGGCCAGGAGCTGGACTTCAGTGATCCTTGAGGGTTTCTTCCAACTCAGGATATTCTGTGATTCTATGATCTGTGCTCCCCAGCACCAAAACCTCTCTAAGGGTGACCCAGTGATACCTGCTGAACCCTGGGGCTTCCATACTGTACAAGGTATCCATCTTTAGAACATTCCTATTTCAAGTGTTGAAATTATTCTTTTCAAGACTGGGCATGTATTGTGGGTCTTCATATCTGCCTCTTGTAACAGTCCTTGTGTACCATCAAGTAATTTTTGGCACAAGATCTGAGTCTAACATAAACATATTGTTTATTTTGTATATATCTGGTGTGAGTAGATACATCCTCTAAAGGCAGATAAAGCTGTCCTGTGTAAGGACTTTCAGAAATTAAAAATTCCAGTAACTAGTTGAGTGCTTGAGAATAATGTAGAAATGCTTGACTAATGAAATACTATAATTAGAAATAATATAACAATATTAATGAAAGCACGATGGGAGATCTGTAAGGATGACATGCTGCCTTCTCCACTGACTGCAAGTATTAAGGTTAACAGCTATACTGGAATAACTCATTTATTATTACTCAGTACAAATACACTTCTCTCCCAGTCATCCAACACCCAGAACGTAGTTGTAATAATCAAAAGATTTGGTGGTAACTAGAACAGTAGCTCGTTCTTCAGTAGCTGGTAATGGAAATGAAGTTTCACAGCCAGTCTGAGGTTTTACCAAGCCACAGTCACTGCAAGTGCATTCTTCCACTGAATACATTAATGTTTCACTTGGAATTGTGTGTCTAATTTCTTCTGTATTCACACTGCTTTCAGTATTATCCTTGAGACTATTATTCGGCTCCGCAGAGGAGTCTGTAAATATACAAAGTTAATTTAGTACATACATCATGCTATACCAAACAAAGATCTATTAAAGATCCAAATTTCATTATGGTGCAACTATGTTCTAACCTTAGTGAAAGTTTTAAGATATAGTGAAAGTTTTAAGGTGTAGTTACAGATGATAATCTTTTGTTCTATGACAATACAACTGCTATAATTCAGAATAAGCATTGAAGTAATCCAACACATTTTCTCACCAATTGTTATTTATTGTCTGAACACTCACAAATATAGTATTTGTAAAATGGAAAAAAACTGTACTTTTTTTCACCTTCACTAAATATACCACATATGCTTCTCACAGACTACAATATTAAATAAAATTATTTAAAGTCTTATTAAATGAAAAGCTAATATTAAATGTGTGTCCTCTGCCTGGGTAGAATTCCTCTTGCATTCAATGAGAAAAGGGTGAAACCCTTACAAAGATTTTGCTTTTGAGGATTAATAAATGATTTCTCAAACAGCAGCAAGTAAGCCAGGTAGGAACAACAGGTATGAACAAGCCTGACTGGATCCAGAACCAACAAAGAGAGATTGGTGCTTTTGCAAGTCACCATCAGGATAGTTATTCCCTAATAACTATGATAACTTCATGGAGACTATTTGAGGAATACCAAACAATCCAACAAAGACAGTCATCAGAATCTGGAATATAAATTATATGCAAGTTTTTACATGGTAAGAGCAGCTAAAATGTACAAGGATCTAAGATTATTTGTTGAATAATCTTATTTATTCACCTGTGTTTTCCAGTTTTTCTTTTAGTTGCTTTAGGTGCTTCCATTTAAACAAGATCATTAAGGTGAACAGAGTGAGTATTAAAATCACACCTAAGACCAAACAAATCCAAAGAATTCCACTGGAATCGGTACCTTTTGAAATAAAAGAGATGCATTACATTAATCATAAGCAATAACTAATGTACAGAAAACGCCCAACACATAAAACTTGAATATAAAATACAACATGAAGATGCCCAGCACAGCCAGAGTATTGCAGAAATCTACTTACTCTTCTCACAGTAGTTTTCACATGAGGGTGGTGGTGCACTGGAACACCAGAGGTGACAAGGAGTACAAGAGAGAAGCAAATTATCAAAGTATTCATTTTTGGGGCACTGTGACATCAGGGGCGGTAATTATGGAACTACAAAGCCACAGAAATTGTAAAAGAGCAAGGATCATCTACAAAGGACTTCTCAGTTCTCAGTTTGAGCAGCTCTAAGAACAGTTAGCAGTAATAATGGACTTCCATCACAGCTCCACTACATGGGATCATGTTACAGAAAAAGGATATAACTCTGAGGTCCCCAAGGAATTGCTGTTCCTTTTTTGGCAATTCACAATTGTAGAAAAACTGAGCAGCTGCACCAAGATAATTTTCAATGTAAATTTTGTCTGAAACAGAAAATGGTTATTTTTAGAAGACATTTCTGGAGCAGGTGCTAAATACTACAAACTGTAGAAAAGAAAGATCTTCAAACAGGAGTTCATAATAATTGTTCTTGTCTCTAAAACTTCATGGGTTTTTTCTCATGGTGATTGCTTCTCAATTCCAAATTAGCCTCATTTATCATCTATTAGGGTTTGGTTGGCCTTTTTGCTTAGTTCATTTTGGGGGTTTTAACTATTTTTTTGCTTATAACCATATTTCTATGAGAAATTTAATAAGATTACATTCTAATAATGAAAGAAGAGCTATATTAGTATTTTACCATTTTGATTCAAAACATTATCTGCATTTTTCACTTACTTTTCCATAATACAGAACTGCCACTGGGCTAAAACTGCAGTATTCATCTTGGAAAAATAGGTTTATAGGACATCTCCTTCCCAGCCAGGTAGATGTATACATAGTGAATGTAACATTTCTGAAAATGTATTTGGTTTCCTCACAGGAAAAATAAAAATATTTGACTATAGATTGTCACAATGAAAATAGTTTACACATCTAACTTATATCTTAATGTTTTATTCTAATAGAATTTATTTTAAATACAAAGTTAACCAGTAATTTTTAGCAAGTAGCAATAACTGCCTCTATCCAGTATCACTGCCACAGACAGATCAGAATTACAGACTCTCTATCATATTTAAGTTAATTGCCTTTTTGACTACAGAAATGTAAAAGAAAAACATTGTGTAAGGAGCTGTAATTTCATACCACATTACTATCTGTGAGACTTATTTTCCCGCAAAATGCATCATGTGGGAATACACAAACTGTTTTTAGTGGAGCAGTCTAACAGATCTGTATTCTAGTCTCTATCAGATGGGAATGCTTACTGTGGCTTCTGAACTTGTTTCTATGGGCCAGGTGCACAGCTGAAGGCTTTCTATCACAGGCTTTTCTCCCTCTTCAAGATTAGTGGATAAATAGGAATTGATGAAATCTGATTGAGGTGTGACAGAAGAAAATAAGGGTAGAGACTGTGGGTTATGCCAAAAGTATCACTAGGAAGTCAGTGCTGGTGCTGAAGTCATAAAACTGTTTGTGACTTGCTCCATACGTTCACAGTCTGGGGGAAGAAGCCTCAGTTATGGCTGCAATATCATCCATGTTTCTGATGAAGCACCATTTGGTACTTTATGTACAGAGTAATTTCAGGTTTTGCTTTTAAGGTTCTCTTTAGCCTTTTCAATCATGGAGAGGACAATCACATTCTCAACAGTGATCTCAAGAAAGCAGAGACTCATGAAAGTATATTCATGGTATCCACAGGTACAGTCAGTGAATTTCAGGACAGACAAGCTGGATCCAATTCTTTAAGCTTTTATCCATTGACTTCAGTGAAAGATCCCAGCCTTTCCTGCACTTCTGGATTACTGTTTCATGGGTGCAACACCCTACATTTGTCTTTGTTGGACTTTGTTATGCACTCCTGCTCTACTTGTTACTGTGATGTATCCTGCAACTGATACCTACTTGATATGATATTGGTACTACCCATAAAAACTGTAAAGGGACTTAATAAGAGACATGTTGATTTAAAAGCAAGGAAATATGCCTATGTATGGAGGTCACCAAAGATGTGGTTAGATTATATACAGAAAAGCTGATTAAATGTCTTGGTGTTAGTGAAAGAGATAGTCCTGCTCTTCACTCTGTGTACTCTGAAGCACGAGAAAGGGCTGGAGGGCTTACCTGACCACATGGCAAGCAGCTTTAATTCATTAATCCAGTCAGTTAATGGAGTTTTACTTCCTAGGGCCTGGAAAAAAGGCCAGAAACAAAACAGAAAAGAAAAAAAGATAAACAGCTGATTACCTATTGGGGATGTGAAACTTAAGTCCACCACAGGAATCCCCATTTGATGAACCAATGTCTTCATTTGAAAAATCCTGTCAAACTCTAAGTACAGTAGAAATTAATTTATGCCTAATTATTTGAGATTGTATATATGGGATCATAAGATACTGTGGCAGAAATGCTTTCCCTCCCCAGTTGGCCAGAAACAGTTTTCCTGTGTGGCTGGTTAGAGTTCAAACATATTTCTCGTGAGACACAAAGTAAATACAAAGTAGTCTCATATTTTCAATCAAACCCTAGGAAACTTCCCCCCAGGTAAAAGGCACAATGCAGTTCATTTCATCGGAGCGCTGGAGAATGATGCTATCTCTTGCAACAGTAATTCTCCTTCTACAGTTGGACTACTGTTTCCTAAAGCTTACAGCCTTTAAGGATAAACTAATTTTTTTGATAGATGTGCCTCAAAACACAGATCCTTGGTTATTAAGCAATACATTTTTCACACATTGGAAACTGGGGAGCAATGACAGTAAAGGGTCTCTAATGTCTCATTCCTTTAAGCAACCACCATACAAGTCCCAGGCCTTTTCCCTTAGCTATATACAGTGCCAGTGATCTATGTAATGACAAAACACAGGCAGCAAATGGTTTAAAAAACTATGAGGAATTACAGTTGTCATGGCCTGTTGCCACTGTTTTTTGCACATCCTAATGTTCAAAAGTTCCTCTCCTCAAGGGTATGAAAGAAAGACTGTAATCAATAGATCTTGATAAGCAGTAGTTCCCACTGACAGATCTCACTACACATCTAAAGCACACATTATTTCAAAATCTATGTCCAGGAGTAAGGAAGACATTTTCTAGCTTAACAAGGTTCTTGTGCAACCTTCATTTTTGAGTAATTTTGACAGAAGGAAGTAAATATTAAAAAAAAAAAAAAAAAAACAACCAACCAAACAACCCTTTAAGAACTTTTTTGGGAGAAGTGTATGATATCAAGTGGCTTTAATATGAGATGTTTTATACCTGAATTGAGAAGCTGTTTATAAAGTAAAATATTGTATTCAGCCAACGAATGAAACAAAACCCAGAAGCATTAAGAATAAATACATTAAGTATTTTATAAGTACATTATAAAAAGGATACTGTTACTTAGAAACTGTAGTTATATCATGTTAATAATTGATCCATTGCCTTGTATAATACACATTAAATCCTCTAAGCAGAACACTGTTTTATGTAGACTGTGCAAACACACCAAAAAAAATGAGATGACTGGAATGATGGTTCTCCTACAGTGATATTTACCTTTAGGGAATAATAAATATATGGCTTTACCAGTAAAGTTACATTTCAGCTATTTTTCAGTTATGGGATTTACAGAGTTTTCACTGGCTTTCCAAATAGTTATGTGTTGATGCTATTAAATGCTCTCTTCTTGTCATTTCATTTTGCTTCAAAAGGCAGAAATTAGCAGAGTTGTACAAAATAAGAAATTATTTATCAACTACAATAATCATTTAACTGTAAATCATTAAGTATTGCCAGGGAGGTATTTCTGCAGTTATATTACTGTAACTGAAGTTCAAAAACTTCCCAAGATATCCTCTAAGAATAATTCAGACAAGTTAAGTTGGGCTGCTGGAGTTGGCATCATTACAGAGAACAATGGGAAAGAAATGCAAGAAGAGAAGTATCAACAGCAGAAACAACAGGAAGGAAAAAAAGAAAAGGAAAACCAATTCTCAGATTTGTTTCTAAAATGTTTCTGTCTGACTCAGGAGTGACACCTGGAGACAATTTATAAAGAACAGTATGAACTGTGTTTCTTTGCTCTCCTAATGTGATTGTCAACCACTGACAACTCTCTGAACTTCAAATCTACATTGGGAAGCAGTAAAACATCTGTTTGTTGTTTAGAAGAATGGTTTAAACATACTGTCAGTTCTAGTAGGGTATCAAATTGCTGAACAGGATTTCAAGAAATCAAATCATTTTTACTGGTGAAGGGAGTACAGGTGAAGGGAGTACAGCCCAGCACAGACCAGGAGGTGGTTCTTTGGAGTTGTACACATACACACACGTTTCAGACTTACAGCCTTCTCCCATGCGAGCAGAACACCTCCAGTTCCATGCTGCTCTGGCAGAATATGGGCACACTAAGCACTGAACATCCAGCCAGAGCATTTCCTGCCATGAACCCAAATTTGACTGTTGGTTTCCTTAAACATCTGGAGAAACCAAAGACTTCCAGAAATCCTTGTCAGTTCTTATTTCTAACATGTTGAATTGATATTATGTGACAGAAATCAGTCACCTGGAAAAGGTAAGAAAAATTTTATCTTTCACTATTTAATTTGAAAAAAGCTGTTGTGAGTGTCTAAGCCAAAATAATAAAATGAAAACTCTGAATGGAAAATCAAAGTAAGTACTATCATCATGTCAATTATTAAACATAAAGATTGAAATTCATCTGTCACAGAACAATAACTTGAGGTCTATTTACCACACATAACTTCAGCAACAAAGTTTTGTTCTGGCACTGCTTCAGGGTTTCTCTGTTCGTGCTCATGCCAGCTTTTTTGCCTGACTGTACTTCAGAAATTCTGCTGGCATAATTACATAGCACTTAGCAGGAGAAAGGGGGTTTTCTGCTAGGACTGTAACGTTCCCTTCACAAACAACATTAGCTAGGCTGACAAAGGAATTCTTCTGGTTGTATAGTTGCTTCTACATTGATGGTTTTGTGCTAGCACAGCTCTTTTTTTCCCACTCACTAAGGCAACTGACCTACGCTGTCAAATCTTATAGTACAGGCTTGATCTGAGTTCTGTCCAATTCTCTAAAGCTATTTACAGAATAAATTCCCCCCAAAAAGTCTCTTATAAATCACCTCACCTCAACAATCCTACAAATCGGTGAGATCGATGTACATACCAAAAAACCCTGCTCTTTCTTCTCAGAAGTTATTGCACTTTAAGGAACAGCAGTTTTACAGAGAGTCATCTCCTAAAAAAGTGTTAAAACTTTCTGAAACAGTTATTTTCAGAAATCCACGTTTTGTGAAGCGCATGCTTTAACTGTATGGCTGGAAGGAGATAAGCTGTTCTAGGAATGGGGTACACACTGCTAGTAAATAACAAAATGGAGCTATTAAAGAGTTCATCATGTTCATTAACTTTTACAAGCTGCACAGAACAATGCTGCTCTTAGACAAAATATTGTTTAATGTCATTTGCAGAGAGAGCAAAAACAAGAACAATGTGGATTTTGCCTGTTTGGTTCAGCACGTTTTAATTAGACCGCAGCTTTGAAAAGAGTGATGTTGCTGGTGCTACATCACGTATTTCCAAAATGGATTAAGGAGCAAAACAACAGAAGAGAAAAATGTTCCTTTAAAATAGTGATTAAAATAACAATGGTATAAACACAGTCAATTAAATGACAGACAGCTTCTGTATCCCCTACTGTATTCAAAGCTAACTTAGCTAGGAACCAGCTTATGGAACAGAGGAAGTGCATAGCCCAGGAAAGCAGTGCTAGTAGACTACAAACCCTTGGGGGAAAGAAGATACCTTTCATTTTTCTGACATTCCACATGTGCCAGAATAGTTATGTAACTACTAAGGGCAATGCATAAAACAGTAATCGAGCAAGCGAGTTTGGATTAAGCCAATGTTGTTAGAATGCCAGTGACATTTTTATGTTGGTACAATAGTTTTTACAGAATGCAAACATAATTTATTTCTAAATTTCTTAATGTAAGTACTTACATTTTATGTTGGAAAAATAATCTCCTACATGCTATTATTTTAGTAGCTTTGCAGGTGGACAAAAACTAAAAATCATCAGTGGTGTAATTCCAACAGGAGTAATGAAGTTACAAGAAAAATAAATGTGCATGAACAACTATGAATGATGTGAAGTGTTTGGCATACACTAAAGTCTAACAAGAATTTTTCTTCTGGTAATTTTAGCCAAATTCTCTAGCTATTCAGAGGTTTGAGTAGCACACATTCACTTTTTTCAAATTCTCATGTACAGCATCACAGTGCCAATGTGTGCTCTCTCTCAAGACAGGAGGGAAATTGTAATTGATTTAGTCACCACTACTCCAGAATAATTCCCCATGCAAATTGCTGTCTCTGGAATAAGAATACTGGCACAGAATACTTCTAGAGTAACTAAGCCTATTTAGAAACAAGCTCACTATTTCATTCTCACAATTCCATAATGAAGTAATTATTTTCTGCAACAATGTTAACATGTTAGCTAGCCATAGAAGAACAGCTTTAAAAATCCCATGACACTGTTATTCTTTCTTCATAACAATAATGCCATTCTGCTTTAGTCATTACTGAAACTAAAATCTTAAGGGATCTCTAATGGACAACATGCTCCCTCAACTGGAATTCCAGAGAATTAAGAAGGTGAAAAGAAAGAACATGAAAATCCCACATGGAACCAGTTTTCTATTCCCCCCTCCCTTGAGACAGACAGCATGTAAAACTTTCCATACAAAACTTAAGTGTTATAAAACTCTTACCGTGTTTATAAGGCAGGAGATCTGGCCTAGAGTTATTATGGTATCCAGCAGTGGGCATGTCAGCTCAGAGCTTCTCCATGTCAGGGAGTCACTGCAATAAGAAAGGGTGTGAATCAACTGTGTGTTAATACTCAGCCACTCCTCATCAGACTTGTGCCCCTTCCCCAGCTCCACTGCCTTTCTCAGGACATGGTCCAGCACCTCATGTCCTTCGGTCATGAGGGGCCCAGAACTGGACACAGCACTCAAGGTGTGGCCTCAGCAGTGACAGTCACTGCCCTGATCCTGCTGGCCATGCTGCTTCTAAGGAAGCAAAAGGTTAATTTTCTAATCAAAATATTGCTAATCTAGAAGAAAGCATAAGAACAGATAAACAGAGGTCTGGACTGTACTTAACAAGAGTTATTTTCAGCTGCTTCAGTATTTTGATTGACATGATGCCTCCTCCCACCAATCCACCTGGCTTTCAGATCTCTGAAACCACACAGTGTCTGCCTTTCTTCAAACTAGATTCCCTCCTGTCTCTAACCTTCCTAGTCCTAACTCAGTCACTGTTTGCATCATTACAGTGATCTCATTCTTCCCTTCCTTGGATGCCCATTCTTTGCTCCACATATTCCTTCCACATTAAGCAATCCCTCTGTTATTTACAACATTTTTAACTGTCGTAAGGTTTATAAACTATGCATAGGTTCTTCACAATGTGCAGATCTAAATCCCCATCTTTGTTTAATTTGAGCTTTGATAGCAAGAAACCCACACACATAACAGTTTTGACAGGGAAACTACTTACCTAAACTACTCTCCTCCTCCTATTTTTCTGTCTGGAGTCTCATGGTATCAAAACCACAGAATAAATTCTGTCTAAGGAGGAACTGCTCTGCCCGTGCATTCAAAGAGAGGCACCGTGAACAAAGATCCAACGAGAACCCAACCTACAGATCTCTGATATCTGAAAAATCCAGGGTAACTACGCAATAGATCACTCAGCTGAGAACTCTGAGCCTCCAGTTAGAGTCACCTGAAAAAAAGGGATGGCACTTGCAAAAAAAAAACCTTTCAGTCTTTATTTTTAGAAATACACAATCAAGGGGAATAAAGGTTGTGTATACACATAGAAGTGAGAGACACATATGACTATTTTCAAAAATAATGAGCTGAGCATGTGAAGTGTTTGAGAGCTGAGGAGATGGACACAGAGAATTATAAACTGGCATTTTAGTATAGCAATCCATGTATTTCTTTTGCTATCTAAAGCAAAACCAATTAATTTTATGCCCTTTTTGAAGCCTGCAGTATGTGTTTAATTGCTCCAAAAGGAGTGATTAAAAAAGGCTTTAACTCTAGATTGGAGCCCTCAAAAAGAAGAATCCAGCTCCAGAGTACTCATTGCCAACCCACAATGAAATGTGTGTTAGGCAAGTTCTAAATTCCTTTGCAGACTTGGAGTCATTCTACAACTGGACTGTGAAATAGAGCTTATGCTCTGGTGCTACATTTGGAAAACCAAAGAAGACTTTTATTTGAAACTCTTCCAGTGAAATAGCTTCGAATACATTTCTGTGAGAGAATTCATGGACTGCAGTTCTGCCAGTGTCCAGCACAGGGAGAGAATGGGCCAGAAAGAGTATTTGTTAAATAGCAGTGTTGGAACAACAAATCAGTAAAAAGATGTTTCCAGGGCAAGATATCTTAGCTTGGATTAGACATGGTCTTGTGTAAATATAAAAGCCTCTTTATTCACTTACACTTCCAGGAGCACCAGTAAAGCTTAGACAGACTTGGTTCTTAATGAAGCCATCATGCTGAAACATAGTTGTGTTTTCTAGTCTCTAGTTTTCAGCTACATCTCCACAGACTACCTAGAATTTGCCAGAGTTTAAGAAAATTGGTTTATAAACTCCTGGCACCTAGTCAAACTTCTAATAATTTACCTCGTCTTTTTTTTCTCCTAAGCAAATAACTTGTTCCTTTGGCTTTGTTTGTAAAGGCTCTTTCTGACTTCAAAGCAATTCTAAATATCAGGCTACTCATTTAGGTGAGTAACTACTGTACATATTTGAATACCTTTAAATTTCAGGGCATGGCTCACAGTGTGTCACTCAAATCCCAGCTTGCTGCCACACCAGAAAGGGAAGTTGTATTCCTTTCCTGCTCCTCCCAGTCTCAGCCAAAATGTTTCTTTCCCATGTTGCAGTAGCTCAGGAAGATACCTGATGTCAAGGTAAACTGAGTCAATTCAATCATAACCCAGCACCCTAAAACAACTCTTCTTCCATTTTAAGGCTGTTGGTAGTTTATGGAATTTAATAAACTTACCTGTTGGTGCTGAGCAACTAACTGCTTGAAGCTGTTAAACTGTTTGGAGCCTTCAATGAAATACATCTTTCTCTTCTGCTTCAGTTCACGTGGCTAAAGCATTGGTGTTTCATAGGTGTACCTGCCAGGCTGTAAAGTGCTTGTGGGAGCTTGGGGGGAAATTACTACCAAAGTACAGGCCACTATTCCTCATATCATAGGAATGGGGCCCTCCATTTCACTGCTACAGGACTGACTCACCAGAGGCTGCAAATTAGTGGTGAAGCTGCCTTGGGATAGTTTATGGTATGCATAACTTGCTCTCACCAAAAAATAAGTCCTGTTCCCCATTCTTACTTTACACCAGCCCTGGCATTTGTCAAGTGCCTCTTATTTGATTCATCTGAGCAGCCCAGGAGGAAAAAGAAAGTGGATTGTCCTGTCACTAAATTTAATGAGTTGGACAGACTCGGCACAGGGTCTAACACAACTCAGAGGCAGCACAAGGATGGTAGAACTGCAGCTGTGTGGGGAACAATCTCTCTGCACCCCAGTCCTCACATGTTAACCCTAAACTGGGCCAGACTCCTATTTTCTAAGCAGTTTTGATCACTTAAGTCAGTCACAATGCGAGGATGGATTTATATAGGTGGTTCTCAATAAGAAAAGCATTTTATTATTTATTAAATTAAGAGCTAGTATATTTATTCTAAACATTTTGATGCAGAAGAGACTTAAACAAGAAAAGCTTTTATAATGCTTTATAACCTCAAGCAAACAGGACCATTTACACTCCAGTAGATATTTTGCCAGTAAAATTATCATAGTTCCACTCAGGTTTTGTTTCAAGTACCAGCTGTTCCTCAGTGGAAAAACAAACTGCTAACCCTGTTAAAAATTTAGTGTTTGAGTTTACACAATTCCTATGTGTGACGGCCTGCAAAACAGGTTTGTACACTCTGAAGGACATCTGGCATCTTCTGAAATTCTGTGGACTAATTGTTTATATCCTAGCAAGTACCTAGGGAATAAGTACCTGTCAAGGAAGGAAGAAAGGTTGTGAAATACAACTGATTCTTTTCCCCTGAAATCAGTAGTAATATGCACTTCTGCGCCTCTGATCAAATGCATATTTGGCCTTACTCCCCACACACACACACACACAAAAAAAAAAAATTGTCACAACTCAGTGCTTCAGGAGCCATCAGAAAGAACCTTCAAAAAGTTTTTTTAAGGAATGCCAAAATGTGTGCAAGAACTGCTGTCTCTGTGTTTTGTGTGCCGGTCATCTTAAGGTAAGTCTTAATTGCTCTGAAAATGCAGCACCTGCCTCCAGTTAAGGCTTTCCTGACCTGGGTCAGGGCTCAAGCAAAACACAAGCTTGCAGTACAGCGTTGCAGTCATTATAAACCTGAGCTGTTAAACGCTCATAGTGACAGTAAAAAGTGTTCAGTAACAAGTCACTCTGTCAGCAGAACGCATGCAGCTTGCTTTCCACCAGAGTTTTATATATTATTCAACACTAGTAACCCATGAGCTTCATTGTTTGAAATGGCGTTACCTTGTTTCCATACTGTATGAAGCGTATCAGACACCTCCTGGTTAATAAATGTCACCTAACAAGCAAGGTTAGAACTAAAAGAAAACAAACCCAAACAATGCACTGCATACTACTTTTCTTTTTGTTAAACAGAAACATGATTGCCACACACAGCTGGGACTTACTTGTAGTTTGACAGAATTCCAAACATTAAAATAGTAGCACAGGTGAAACTCTTCCTTAATTACATTCAGTTTGAAAAATAGAGACTGACATTGTCTGAAAACTGGAAAGTAACTCTGTGGCAGAAAGAGAGTAGCTTTCACAAGTTCTTTAAAACTCATTCTTAGGCTGTGGTGAAGGTAAGCTCTTGGTGGTACTTGAAGGAAAGGTTTCCACTTAGCAGAGGCTTTTAGTCTCTCATTATAAGTGATACTTTTTCTTCCAAAGTTAGTGGGGATTTTTTTATTATTATTATTTTTGGTTTTTTTCAAAGAGCTACCCTGCACACTAGTGTATTCCCTGGATATGATCAGTTGGAAGTCCCTATATCTATTAACATATGTAAAAGTTTTCACTTGTAAAGGCCCACATGTTGCTGCTGGTGTGCAGCCAGAAACCCTCTGGTTCTTGTGTCAGGGTTACATTACACAAATGCCCCTTCAGGAGAGGTTTTGTTCTCCAACCAAAACTGCACTGGGTTCTGTACCAAACAGAAATCTTTCATCTCTAGTTTGAAAGCCCAGCTGTTTTCAAAACAACTCTGTAAGCTGTCCTACAGTGTTCTAATATGAATAATGCTGTAGATGACTCGGTCCTCACGCCAGCACTCCAAGAACTCCTTTCTCCCAAGTATTTGCTTTGTGTACTTATAAACACACTTTAACTTACAAAATGCTGCCACAGCCTCGTGCAAGCCCAATAACCAAAATCTACTTGTTTCCCCTCTGTTCCTTGCTGTTTCCTCCAAAGATATGTAATTTCAAGCAATGTTTTTTTGGGCTCGTTTGTTGAGGTTTTGTTTTAAAAACTTCTAAGTCATATAAGTAGAGGAGCCTCAGTATTTAGAAAGTCCTACTGCCTCTGGCTTAACTGGATGGGTTTTTAAAATTATAACAACCAAGTCAAAGTGTCCTGTAGAATTACCAAAATTGGAATTTTCCATGCATCCTGTCCACTTTTGGCTGAACAGGTACGGCAGCGTTCCCTCTTGCATCCCGTGGGAGGGCGTGTGCTGCCTCAGCTTCACTGGGAGCTCTGCTGAGCCAGCGCGGATGCCGCCACTGCCCTGTGCCTCTGCACCGCCGCTCTCCAGGTCGGGCTCGCTGCAGTTTCGCACCGATGGGAGCTGACCCGGGCACTTCCCGTCCCGCCTCAGGCGCTCGCGCCAACTCCGTGTCCCGCATCCCCCTGGAAAAGGGGGCGGGGCCGGCAGGGACACACGGCGCGCGCGGAGGCCGCCGGGAGTTGCAGTTCCTGAGCGCGCAAGGAACTCAGGCAACTCCATTTCCCGTCTGTCCTCGGGAGGACGGCCGCGGGTGCGCGCGCGGGGTGTGACGGGTATTGTAGTTCTTGCGCCGCGCCCCGGACGTGCAACAGAACGCGGGCCGGGGGAGATAAAAACTACTGCAATGGCGGTAGGAGAGGCTGCCGGGAGGGGGTACGGCGGCCCGGGAGGCCAACTGCGCTCGCGTCGGAGCGGCGGAGCACACGCGGAATCGGCGGAGCGAGTGCTGAGTCGGTGCCGCCGCCGGCTCCCCCCTCACCCGGGAGACGCTTCGGGGCCGCGGAGCCTTGTGGGGCCGCCACAAAATGGAGGCGAACGGGAGCGGCAGCGGGAGCAGCAGCGACTCGGCTCCCGACTGCTGGGACCAGGCGGACATCGAGCCGGGCAGCGGCGCCGGCCCGGGCTGCGCCCCGCCGGCCGCGGAGGCCGAGGCGCAGCAGGAGCTGCTCGGGGCGGCCTTCAGCCGGCAGCTGAACGTCAACGCCAAGCCCTTCGTGCCCAACGTCCACGCCGCCGAGTTCGTGCCGTCCTTCCTGCGGGGCGGCCCGGCGCCCGGCCTGCCGCCGCCCTCGCCCCCGCCTGGCCTCCCGCCCCCGCCGCCGCTCGGTAACCGCGGGGCTGGCACCGCGGAGGGCGAGGGAGGCAGGGAGGGATGGGGGCCATGTTGGGAAGGCGCGGGGCGAGCGGGGCGAGGGTGCCTGGCCCGCCGGGGCCGGGGTAAGGGCCACGCGGGGCGGGCGAGGAACCGGGCTGGGGGGCGGCCCGAGGGGTCAGGGGCGCGGGTCACGGCACGGGGCAGGAGCGGGGTCCGACCGCGGGAGGGTCTCGCCGGCGGGCGGGGGGAGGGGGGGAGCACGGCCGGGGAAGCTCTGCGCAGAGAGGGGTTGGGGAAGGGGCGTTGGGGGCCGTGGAACACCGCAGGGGAGCGGGTGTCGGTGCCCGAGGCAGCCCCCGAGTTCTTGGGGGCCCCGGCTGGGGTGAGGCCCGGGGGTGCGGGCGCTCTGCGGGCTGGGCTGCGGGGCCGCGCAGGGTGCGGGTGCTGTGCCCAGGGAGCAGCAGTAACTGGGGTGCTCTGGCTCAGTGTGGATCTCGTGTGCGTTTCTCTGGGACGTCTGCTCGCAAAGGGTCACCCACGATGAGAAAAAACCACATAGCTCTGCTCTTCCTATAATATATAAAATAAATATAATATATATAATATATAACATATAACACTATAGGAGTTGTTGAATATTTTGGAGATAATAAATTTAGTGTTGCTGGGGAGAAAAGCACTGCTTCAGCCACCAGTGGCTCAGATGTATCTTAAGTGTCTTTTTGAAGATTATATCAAGTAATTTATTTTTTTTTTCTAACATAATGCCGATAAAGGATTAGTAGGGAAGGGAGTTTTGTCCAGCTGGCCTCAGCTGATGGAATAACTTGAAATTTACCCTGCTTTTAATTTCAAAGGTTCTTTGTGTACGCAATCAGTGTTTATACTAGATTTACTTTGCATATGGGAAATTAAAGGGGAGCTACGTTTTCATTTCCAGCTCCAAACTGAAGGTTCTTCCAAACATCAGACGTGCTGGTTAACTTGGTGGTAGTGTTTTAATGTCACTTCTGCAGCTAGGGAATTTGAGATCTTCCTAATTTTACCGAGAATTTTCTGTATCCGTATTGATGTAGCATGAAACAAATTAGTGTTTCAGGTATTTATCTAGTAATTTAATTTCACTAAAGGCACTACTTGTTACATTGTATTTGGCATGATTTCCTGTTGGTTTTGGCTTATTTATTGTGCTTTGCCTTAATATATTACTTGCTCTCCCTAGTATCTAAAGTTAATAGTTGTTAATAACTAAAATCTCTAACTTTTATATATGAAGCTTTAATATTTTTTTAACAAAATATTAACCTGTTCCTTATGTTAGATTATATGTTCTCTACAGCTGTTCAGCACTCCTGATTTTTAGCAGAAATTGTAGCTCATGTACTGTGCAGGCAAGCAGTGTCTAAGTGCATTAAAATAAATTTCAGAGAAGCCATGGGCAGACTCTTGAATTCCATTTAGAATAAATGTATATGTTAAAGTTCACAGGTGTAGAGGTAGACTGGGTAGCTTGGGCCTATGATGAACAAGTGGTGCACCTGTGACTAATCTTCAAAATCCACTCCTGTATTTTTCAGATACTGCAATCTGAATCGAAGGTTTGGGGTTTTTAACTGTGTAATCAATACTATGACTGAAAGCTTTCTTGGTGTTTTGAATATTATTAGAATAATTTTGATTTTTTTTTCCCCTGGTGCTATTGTAAGGTTTCATGTAAGGCTTCCTGTAGTTAATTTTTTTGGTAGGAATTTAAAATACATCTCCTCACCTACTCATTATATTTATTTCTTCACTCTCCTTTTCTCCACTCTTTTGCTACTTCTGAGGCCTGTGATGAGCTTTTTCTTTCCAGAAATTAGGGATGACTTTACTGAAAGATGTCTGGTCATCTGGAGTGATCAGGATAGCTTTGCTTTGCATCTTAGTTGCTGAGTACATTTCCTACATAGTGCTATAATCTACCTGGTTTGAATTCACCTTGATTGCTATATCTTCTTTAAGGTTTAGGATTTAGAGTTTCTCTAAGTAGCTTCAATATCCCTGAGATTAGGCAGACAAAAATCTGCAGTTAATAAAAATTAAATTTCTTTCCTAACTGGAATACTGTACCTGTTAGATACTCTTCCAGGTCTGATGTACTTGCTTACAGAAGGTAATTGACAGTCTTCTCTTTGCAGATATTTGTGTAAGGTGACAGCTACTTTCCTGGCTGGAGGAACTAGGTGGAGCTTGCTCTGAAAATAAGTCAGAACAACATGTGATTAGACAATGGTGCTGAATAGGTTACTTTTCAGCAACCCAGTTTGCTTTTGTTCCCATAGGGAATTAGGTGCTCTGTGGCACTCATTCTTCATTATGTGGTTTGTAGTGGGAAGAAGCTAAATCTAAACCTTGAAAAATCTAAAAATCTAAACCTTGAGAAATCTAAAAAGTTGGGTATCACTAAAGGAGTTTCACTGGCCTAAAGTTAAGTTCTAGTATTGCTTTTCTTCTTGGAACTTTCTCTTAGTGAGGTTTTGTTGAAGTCATAATTCCTTAGTAATTCAGAGGACATTATAGATCAGCATAAATGTGTAGTAGCAGCATGGCATATAAAAAATTCCACAGGATTGATTCAGTTGTGTGGCTGTAGTGTGTAATAGGGTTTCCTTTTATGCACACTAACTTAATGTTCCTAGTAATTTGAATAAAATTCCTGTCACTTATGTTTGGAGCACAGAAGGAACACTCTCAGAAGCCATTTATGGAATAAGATGTTAACTTTCTAAAACTGGGAAACTCCTGAGACCTGCATTCCTAATAGCTTACTTTAAAACTTCTGGTTTACACATGCTTTCTTTTGATTGGAAATTGTATAGTAGGAAAAAAGCTGCCTCATGTTTGCCACCAATACAATTTTTGATTGCAGATAGTTTTAGAATTAATTTCAAATTAAATTATCATTTGATTATATGGGGAAAGTATATTGTTTATATTTTTGAACCTAAGGAATATATGAAAACTGGTATGTTCCAAATGTTGTAGCTGTGGGGTCTAGCTTTTATCAAATTGTGTCCAAGTCGCACTTGTTTGTGTAAAATCTCATTGTTGGATTCTATTGGAAATGTGAAATGAAGACTTTTTAGTTTTCTGTCTGACAGGTTGTACTCTAGGGAGAGTTTCTGGGAGTTGCCAAACTAGCAAACTCAACTAAATTGAGGCCAGGTGTGATACTTAATGAAATGATAGTAGGTTGTGTTAGGGCCTCTAAACATTTATAGTCACAACTGTGCCTTGTCACTTCACTCTTCTTTAGTATCTATGACTTCTTTTTGTATTGTGTTTTATTAATTTTGTAGTTGTATGTAAAAGATAATTACATTTGGGTGGCTTTTTCTTTGTTTCTGTATCAAGGCATGCTTCAGAGGGAATAGTTAACACCAACCCCTGATTAACAAGATTTCTATTATTTTTTTTTAATTGGGTGTGAAAGAATTGACACATTTCTGAAAATGCAGTGTCAATCAATTTTTATGGTTCAATTTTTGTCATAGTTCTTGATTACTCACAGGATTCTTGGTAAAATTGATCACAGCTTCCTTGTATGGTCTTTTACTATATTTTATGTTAGTTTTACTTTCAGAAATAATTTTTAAGTATTCATTGTCGACTGCTTGGAGCAGGAGACTAAACTAGCTAACTCCTGGGATCCCTTCCAACCTGAATTGTTCACTGATTTGAAGTATGCAGTGGTAGTAGCAAGAGAAAAAGCATCATTAGTACAAAAGTAACAAGAATAAAATGTGTGACACATAGCAGCTGGTGTAAGGAAAGAGTTTTTATCCTTTTGGTGGTATTAGGGCTACTGTTTCATTTAGTAGTTCTCTTAGTGACTTCAAGTAAATTTCTGAATGTCTTTGTTAATGACTGCAATTTAAACAACTTGCACCTACAGTCCTGAGCCAAGCAAACATCTGGTTTAAGATTCAGTGCCCCTGTTTGCTTCACTCCCTAAATATCTTCACTTGCCTGCAGTAGTCACTTCTGAAACAGTTGCATTCAAGCAGCTGGACATCTTCAGCCCTCAAGCGCTGTAAATAAATGGATAGAGCATTCTTCTTCCTGCTTTTCCCTGCCCTCATTTTTTCTGACCTTGTAGCGCTGGGATGTCCATGTGTCAGTCAGACATGGGAGGCAGAGTTTCAGTATCTTCTATTTCAGTTCTGAATCCTGTAGTTTCCAGAGCAAGATGATGAGTTATCTGTACCACTGGGTTCCCCAAAGCCTGTTATCTCATTTTACACTGTAACACTCTTCAACATCTCAGTCCTCAAGAGACTTTGCATATGAACTTGCTGAGAAAGCCTTGTCTAAAACTAGTAGCCCACCATTCACGAAGCTGTTGTGTTAAAGGGTTACATGGTTCATCCATGTCAGCCTTGGAACAGCCATGTGGTGATGATTTCCTCACAAGTGTTGGTAGTGCTACTGTTAATCCTTCAGAACTGCAAACTTGAACTGCTCACATGGCAGCAAATCAGGGTTGTATTGTGAGTGCCAGTGTATGGGATAAATTCTTCTTATCTGAAAATCTTGATTTGAGTTGTCACTTGACTATCTAGACCAGTCTTCTGTATCAGCTTCTCTAGACAGATGAGCTGCACAACCGCTTTTAGAACAGTCAGTGCAGAGCTGGATGTCTTGGCACTGACAGGTAATCAGATATAGAATACTTGTGTGATCCACTCAAGGTGCCAGTGTGTTACACAGATGTCCTTTGTGTACATCTAAAATGTCCCCAGGAAGGTGGCCAGGATTGTGTTGCTGCTGTTAGAATAATTCATCACCCTTGTGGCCTCGCATGACTCCAGTAAAAGACACACAGACCACTGGGAGTTGGCTGTGGACTGCATGAACTGTCGTGGAGGCTACAGGCAGTCTGCTGACCATGTGTTTGGCACTCTGCTTTGGGCTACTGCTTGAATGTGTCTGAAAACATGACATTATCCTAAAACTTGATTGCTCTATCAAAATGAACACAAAAATAAATTGGGATAATTCTTGGATTCTATTTATAATCTGGTTTTACAGTTCCACTTAAGGAATTTTGGAATTTTTCTCCTGTTTTGTAATGAGAGACATGCAAGCAAAAGAAGCAGCTGATTGTATGAAGCTAAGATAGAAAGATGGTTTTATTTTGTTTTTTATTATGAATGAATAAAGGAGTCATAATTTAATCTATTAAATTAATGATGATGTTTTGAAGAGGTCTGTAGGAAAATGACTGATTGAATTTTGGTACAAAAGTTGTTTTAGGACAGGTGATGCAATACTAAAAATAGGGGTTATTCTAAAATAACTGGGTTATGAGAGATCTGTCAGAATGGAATCCTGAACTGTTGAAATACTGAGCTTGATTTCTTGATTATCTGTCTTAAAAATCCAGTTATCAACTGAGCACAAATACTTGGCCTTAAGTAAAAGGGGGTTTCAATATAGTCCCTGAAAATCCCTATAAGCTTTCTTAAACCTAGTTGTTAAGAAGCATGTCAAGTTTAGATAAGATAAACTTAAGGTGTGTCCTCAGGGGGGAAAGAAGAAGGTGGGTCTTTTACTAGGCTAACATGTAATAAAACCCTATGAATATGGAACAAGTGCTAATTTTTTTGGTGAATTTTACAGTCATGTTAAACTATTAAAGCTGCTCTTGTATTGGTGCATTTTAAAAACTGGTGTGTCCACTGGTGAAGCTGGGGCATAGAATATGAAGCAGGGTAGAGAGGAGAACAACATAATTTTGGGTTTAACTTTCAAAACAACTACCTTACAGTGAACTCCTGAAAACCTTTTCTTTCTGTATGTTTTTAACTATTGAATATAAAACACTTCGTTTAGCTGTAGAACTTATTTGTATTTGAAGTAATTTTTGTGTGTTTTTGTTAACTAAGAATCTCTTGGAGATTTTTTTTTTTATTCTGCTTCTCATGCTGTGTGTGTTTGATGCAAACTTTTATTTCTTTGCTCTGATGTAATTCCCTTTATGCTTTCATTTAAAAAAAAAGGGGGGGGGGGGGGCAAACATCTGTTATGTAATGCATGAAAACCACTGAGACTGCATGATTGTTGTGTAAATATGTGCTGAACTCAGGTATTGGAATCACACCTACAAAAAGGTGATGGGAATCCTAAGGTGGGTGTCATGTGTTTCTTCACTCTTCAGCCTTTCAGGAATTCCTGTGAAGGAACTTGATGCCTATATTAGAGAAGGAATAACAAATTCACTATACAGACCATCTAAGTTTTGCAGATAAGATGTTTATTTCAGGCTGAATTTGCTTTTTTTTTTCTTTTTTGCCTTTTTTTTTTTTTAAATTTCTCTGCTCTGTGGTGCAGAGTTTCATTAACCCTGTAGTCTACCCCAGTTGTCAGGTTCCAGTCCTGGCTGGGTTCTTATCACTCCAGCAGCAGAGCGGGCTGGGAGCTGTGAGTGCTGCTGTGTATTGCACCAAATTTATGGCTCACATCAGCTCTATGCATTTGCATTGTGGCTCAGGTAACTGCTGCTGAGGAATTATCAGTTAACCACTGAGCAGTTCTTGTTGTGTGGAGACCTTTATCAGCTTTTTCTGTGCATCTGGTAAACACTGAAGTTTGTGTAAAGATGGAGATTGTCACTACGGCTTAGAGGTTGAGTTTGACTTTAATACTGTATTTTAACCACAGTTCTAATACTGATTCCTACTTTGCCAGCTGTACCTGTTCTATATATGAAAAACTTGCTACATTCTAATACAAATTTATTTAAAAAGCAATTTTCTATAATTTATTTACAAGCATTCTAATATGGTAATGCTGCAAAGTTCCTGGCTTATACTCTTTTAAAACAATATTTTCAGAGGTTGGATGATAACTTCAAATTTGTTCTACCTGTGCAGCTTTAGTTATTGTACAACAAAAATGGATATGAGTACAAAACTTGGTGCGATATGCAACAAACTCATCAGCTGCAGTAGAATGCTGTGTGCATGAACTAGGCAGAGTGGATTATTTAGGAATTTCTTTAGGACGTGAACTGTATTTTAAAGGGATTGATCACCATGTTTTAAAAGTTGTGCAGTTTTGGACTCTGTGTTGGTAGTGTCCATATTCTTCCTGTGACTTTTACATTTAAAAAAAAACCACAATTACCTTATCCAGACAAGACTCTGAGTTACATAATGTCGTTGTCTAATGGCACTAGTAGATAAGTGCAGCTTGTGTATCCATTTTTGCCTTTGGCATTGACAACAAAGATATTCCAAAAAATGTCCTAAGGCTTTGATGCTGAGCAGGACTAAAGATAAACCACTCACTCCATGTAATAGCATGGATGAGGTTGCAACAGCAGTTCTTGACTTAGAGCTTGAAAGAGAGATGGAGTATGGAGGATGCTGTGTAAAATCTAACAGTTGCTTATCACGTGTAAATCCAGTAATCTGAGGCATTACATAAAAAATTGGCGTCACTTAAAGCGTGTCCTGACTTTAAAACCAGATTTCCTACAAAGTACATTTTGAAACCCTCTCGTATGGAAGATTCCTATCTGAATGATCTTCACAAATGAGAAGGAATGACAGACCAAAATGTGCCAGCCCTGTGGTCTAAGGAAGCAGTAGGATTGTATCCTTCTTTTCAGGTGATGGTCTCAAGGCACATTTCAGGCAGTCTGTTCACTCTCACACAGAGTAAATGGTAAATCTGAGCCTTTGTCTGAAATAACCTGACATAACCTGAAATTGTTTATCAGAAGTAAACAGTTACTGAGGAGAGTGTTTATTTTTGTCACTTAGAGCATGTTAGTTTTGAAATTAAGGTTCTGTATTTATTTACTTGATTTCTTAACAATAATTTTTTTAGAGAGTGGTTTATGTTTCTTTCTGCTTTGAAGAAACAGTATATGTTTGATATAATTCAGAGTCCTCTTCCAAAGCACGTCTGCAACTTGTGTACCAAAGTGACCAGAGTTTAATAAATGACTCTGGTTATAGCTGAATATCTGTTACCCCCCTGCTTTTGTGACACTAGTACTCTTGAGCATCCATGCACAAACCGTCTTACTGACTCTCGTGTGCTAGACTTGTGCTAAATTTACAGAGGGATCTTTTTTCAACCTCCTCTGTTTGTTGTAAAGAAACATTTTTTTCTGACTGCATACCTGCTGTATTGCAGGCCAGAAAGTAAAAACTGAGTTTATATGAATGCTGTTGATTGACAATATATTTCTAAGAAATTAACTAATTCTCCGACCACTTGTAGAACTTTTGTTTCAAGGCAAGTGCATTAATACTGCCATTTGATACATTTTTCATTATACACAAACTTCTGGAGTGAAATCAAAAGCTTGTTGAAATGATCTTATAATTAAAATATTTATGCATCCCAACCACAGTACGTGTGAAATAACCAACAATCTTCTGATGTGCTACAAAATGGAGGCTTTAGGTTCATGCCTAGATTTTGTGCCACCTGCTTACCACACTCACGAATGGGCTGATTTGAGTGTTTTCCAGCTGCCAAATAGGAGTAATATATCATTTCTTAAAAAAGATCTAAGGGTATTCTATTCTCATGCTTTTACTGACTATATTAAATCATTCTCTTAAAGTCTTGTTGGCTTGTTTTTTGGGAGTGTAGCTCATGTTTGATCCAACACAGGAGTGCAGGGAATGGTTTCCTGGCAGGCATTGCTGTGCCCCCTCCACAGTTTGCTGCTGGCCACTGGATGTTGTGCTGTGACCCACATTCACCCTGCCTGCAAAGCCCTGTCCTCTGGCCCTCTGCCAGCTCTGCCGGCGCTGCTCCACTTTAGAGAAGTCTACAGCAAATACGCAAACAGTGCGAAAGCAAAGAGGCTTAGAATCAGGTCCTTCTCTGTGTGGTTTTGTTCTTTTGAGGGGATTTGTTTCATCTTTAGGTCCCATCATGCGTATAGAGCAAGTGATGCTCTAAGATCTGTGTTTAGAATTCAGTTGAAAGAGAGCTGGAGTACAGCTAAACAGAGGGTATGAATTTTGTAGGTGGTTGAAAAAAGAGATAATGAAAGCATTATGAAGTTGAACTTATACCAAGATAAAACTAAATAGGTTAAGGTTTTAGGGATAGTTAAAGAAGGCCCCTTGATCGTGTGAAATAATGTCCCAAAACATTGAGTGGTGTAAGTGTTAATTGGAATGTATCACTCCTAGCAGATTTAATAATTACTTGTACTTCAGTATAAAACGTAGTGGCATAGTTTAGTGCATGAGAGGGTTGAGTGATTTATCCAAAACCCCATACTTGTGGCTTTGATACATGCTCATGACTGTTGAGATTGCCCTCCAAGTAATGGGACTGTGCTGTGGTGTTTAAGAGGACTGGCAAACTGACCGGACATCTGAATGAGTTTATCATCTCTTGACCCTGATAACTACAGAAGATGTTAAGAATTTGTTCTTAATAGCTTGTTTCTATTTCCTACTCAACATTTAGTGGAAGTGAGGAACAAGAGCAGTATAGACATGCCTGTAAGCAGGAGCTGTGTGCCTGACACCACACAGGCATTGTGTCTTTGGATACAATGAAACTGCTTTGATGTTTTTAAACACCAGTTAGACAATGACACTTAAAAATAACCCTCATGCTCAAAAAGGATGGGCAGGTAAAATACTATGTATAGAAAAATTGCTTGCTCTAAGTGTATCTTTCCATGCAGGGGGGAAAACGGGCTGTTTTTAGAAGAGGTATATTTCACCACATTAGGCAGTGTTCTTTAGCAGTATTTGTGCTTAGAAGCTGTGTTTAGTACTGCTTGGTGGGGAGGGAAGTGGTTTTTCTTTCCGTATACTTCTTGTGATAAAGTTGGGAGATGGTCTTTTATAACAAAGTTTGGAAATTGGTTACATCACTGTATTTTAAAAGATAAACTTTTTTTTCTCTGCAGGTGCACCTGTAGAGCCTTCTCCAGAGGAGCAGACAGCTTCTTGTGAAGGTAGTTGCTTTTGTGATCTTCATTACACATGATTTAAAAAAAAATATTGCAAATAATCTCCTCTTTAACATCTCTGTGAACCTTTCCACTCTTCATTATCCTGATACTATTCTTGTAAGGCAGTGTGATTATCTGTGTTTATTTACAGTTTTATGGTCAGTTGAGAAAGGCTCATAAAGTGGCTTATGGAAGATCATAAAACTAGCGTGAAGCAGACTTTTCAAAATTAACTTCTATATTGAAAAGCTTTGGCAAGTGCCAAAACACTGAACTATCCTTTTATTAATTTAGTCACGCATTTTTCTTTGTTCTTGATTACTATCATGATAACAATGTGTCTTTAATGATTCATTTTTTCCCCTTTTTTTCTCCTAGGTTCACATGCTGCTGTTAACATGGAAATTTCAGAATCTGTTGGTAAGATGAGACCTATTCCTTTTCACTGTGATAGTACTATAATGTACTACTGCAGTGCTTTTGCTGAATCACTGCAAACAAAGTAGTAGAGCCTCATACTTATAAATAGTCCTTACTGGTTTTTGTTGTCTCATTATATTTGGATGAAGAAAGAGGTAATTGAAAACTAGTATACATCAAGAGGTGCAATTGGATTACTTGGACACTGTAAAATGATCACTACTTTATTAAAAAATAATTTTGTATTACAAAATAGCCCCATTAATGTGTGGAATGGTGATTAACAAAAAACTTTGAAGTGGTCAGTAATGTGAACAATCAGAACATGGAAATTGTATCTTTCTCATTGTTTTTGTATGGCTTATGAGTGAACTTAAACTGTAATCCCTGTCCTTTGCTTTTTAAACATCTGGTAGTGTGTGTCTGTGGATTCAGACAACCGTGCTGGTCTGAGTGGATCTTCAGATTTGCTTTTTCTTTGTAAAATTGTTACCTTGTTAAAAGAGAAGTTTCTTACTCCCTCTGAATTCTAGACTTCTTATGTCAGCACACAGCTAGCTTGAAAGCTCCTGGTATTAAAAATTTCAGAAACAAGCAGCAGTTGTCCCTTTTTCTATAGGAAAATGTTAACAGACCTAGTAATTAAAGCCTTGTGATTGCATCTGGGGGGCAGGGGCTTTTCCCCAGAGTAATTCTTTTTAATTTCTTTATCAATTTGAATATATCTAACTGGTTCATTTTTAGTGGAAAATGGAGAGACAGAAATGTCCCCGGAAGAGTCATGGGACCACAAAGAAGAACCAAGTGAAGCAGAGCTAGGAAGTGGTCCCACAGGGGATGCAGGGCCTTCTGAAGAGAGCGCTCAGGAAATGATGGAAGAGGAGGAGGAAATACCAAAACCGAAATCTGTTGTAGCACCTCCAGGTGCTCCTAAAAAAGAGCACGTAAATGTAGTATTCATTGGACACGTAGGTAAGTTGTAAGTGAAGGTGAAGTAATTGGATCTATCTGTTGTGTATTATCTAGAACTCAGAGGATTAGAAACAAATGCTGTTCTTCGTATTCACCATGTCTTCAGGCTCACAGAAGCACTCATTCTAATGAAGCTGCTCTGGAAAATGAAAAATTTAAAGGTCTTTTGGGGTAGAGTGCCAAGGGTAGAGTGTGTTGAGTGTGTTCTCTTGGACACAACAGTGTGTGTGTTCATGATTTCTCAAGTACCTGCTCTGTTGAGTGCTGAAGTGACACATCTGTGTTCATGATCTAAAGAACAAAATCAGAAAGCAGTGCTTCTTTTCTGCTTATTTTAAATAAAAAGGGTTCTTGCTATTAGATTAGATTATTATTCTAAATACTAAAATTTGTAGGATTACAAACAATAGGTTAACATAATTCATCGTTAAAAGAAGTATTTATAGCAAAATATCCTCATTTAATAGTTTCGACAAGCTTCAGAAAAACTTGGGTGGTGTCAAAAGTATAGAAGAATTATTGAATCACAAGTTACACAGTAAATTCTGTCCTTTCATTTCTATAATTACTTATCAACTTAGAACTACTGTAATTTAGTGCTTAGGTAAATTCAGAATGGAGTCACACAAAGTAAAGGGGCCGTGGGCAGAGGTACATCTCAGTATTGAAGAGCAGCGCACACTAGTTAGGGACAAGGGATAAAGGAAGCAGGGAAGGGGATTTTGCAAGAGCTTCCCACACTCTTGACCCTTGCTTTAGCTGGATCACTACTTGGTGAGAGGTTTTTGTTATGGATAATGCTGAATTTATAAATATGAAAACAGCATGTTCAAAATTTAGTGTAATTTAATTGGCAACAAATTATTATAGGAACAAGGGAAGGTGCAAGGTGCTTCCAAAAACTTAGATTATGGTTAAAAAAATAAATCTCTTGGAAATAAATTAGATTGCTTAGTTTGTAATGGTTTGCTTTTTCTAGAATTGTAAATTGTTGATGACTTGGATTTATTTTTTTTAGATGCTGGCAAGTCAACTATTGGAGGACAAATAATGTAAGGAAACTCTTAAATTTTTAGATTTCCTGTTCTTGTGAATTAAAAAACATCAATTAAAATGAGTAATGTTTTCTTTGTGGCTTTAATCAGCATATGTTAATACTTTTATAACAGAATGTTACTATCCCAGTCAGTTGAGAAATTCTTTGGAATTTCTTAATTCCAGCAGATTAATTTTATTGCTATAGGATTTTCACTTAATGGAAGCAACTATGCGAAAGCAAACATTACCAAATTTTAAAAATTAATCACTTTCTTAGAAGGTGGCTGTTTTTCTTTGTATTTTAAAATGCAGTTTGAAACTGCTTTATACTATTGGTTAAACTTCATCCTTTTTGTGAAGATTAAAAAAAATTAATATCTTTATTCCCCAATTATAATAATCTGTAGGGATTGTGTAAGTATTTAACTATTTGGAAATATCTTTCTGCTTTATGTAAAATTGCACTTTTATTTTGCCTCCTCTTAGGTATTTGACGGGAATGGTTGACAAAAGAACACTTGAAAAATATGAAAGAGAAGCTAAAGAAAAAAACAGAGAAACATGGTATGAACTTACTGAAGATAGTAGCACACTCTGCTCTTTCACTGCAATGAAACTGGTTGTAGTCTCTGTCCCAGTAGCCCTGGCTTCCTCCAGGCAATACAATGCTCTTGTCCTGGGTGGACTTTTTGCGGGTCTCTTGTTTGGTTTGGGTTTTGTTGTTGTCTTTTGGTCGGTTGGGTTTTGGGGGAGCAGCGTGTGTATATACAGCACATGCAGCAGCCTGATTTCTCCTTCAAACTACTCCTGCAAAATTGGTTTCCCTTTTGAAAGCTGTCTCTTTTTGGCTGGAGGATAATAGGAGTTCAAAGGGCTCTGGAAAAAGAGCAGCTAAAGACTTCCATAGGGGTGGAGCAATGGTGGAACTCTCAGGGATGGGCATTGCCCTGAACTCACTGTACCATGTGTAAGAGAGGGGAATAGAAAGGGTGACATAGTTCTTTTCACCAAGCAACCATTGTCCCACTATGGGGAGCTCACTGTAGTAATAAATATATCAGGACTTTGCTCAGAAACTATGGACACTTGAGAAACAGTTTTCCTTTTCCCCTCTTCTCTTTTAGAGACTGAGTTGCAGGAAGTACCTCCATGAATGCTATTTTTATTCTTTAAAATGTGTCATGATGAGCAACAAAGTATGATGTACCTCTGTCATTATCAAAGATATTGCTAGGTCACTTCATATATTCAGAGTCTTGAAATTTGAGTGGTTTCACTTTGTGATTCAGGAAGATCTATGCTGTAGTGCAGAATTGATATTTCAGTCAGAAATGTGTCTTTCCCTAAAAATTGTATGTGCCAAACAGACTTCCCATCCAGCTGCCACATATAAATTCCCACTTGATTCTTGTTAGCCAAGTAAAGCCTAACCTTTGGCTTGGCTGAAATCTTTCAGAAACCCAGGCCGTGGAAAAGATCACAACACTTTAGAGCACACATCCTGGCACACACCAAAAGCCATCTAGCAGGTTACCCAGACCTCAGTCAGTGACAAAGAGCTGCTGCCAGGGGAACACTGTGATTATATATCCATAATTCCCAATGTTTAGTGCTTTCTCTGACTTGGGAACCTCTTTAGCTGGAAAGGACATCCTTATGTTTAATAATCCCTGATGCTCCCTCCGCGATCCCTGCTCAGCAGCATCTTTTCAGACATCACCCAGTCAGTACAAAACAAAAGCTAAGGATGTCTACAAGCTGCTGTTAATGGTGAAAAATATTGCTATGTTAAACCAGTTCACTGGAGTTATTACCACTTTTTTTATCCTTAGTATTTTTTTTCTCTCCTTTATGTTCACCAATTTTCAAAAAACCTGAAGGAGCTAAGTAACATTTTTTTTTGAAATATCTGTTTATCTAACTGAAAGCTAACTTGTCAGTGGCCAGTAGGAAAAATAATTAGGAGGGGACAAGAGTCAGTATAATAAAAATATCAAAGATAGTGTGAATAAAGATGGTGTTTATTTCATAGCCAACTTCTGTTTAATAAGTGTAAATAAATGAGAACTAATAATTATAGATCTCAATAATGATATATGCAAATAAGAACTAATTTTTTAGTTAATTATTCTGAGAAGGAGGAATTGTTTTGTTTTTGAGACTGAGGCAAAGCTTGAATTATTTGAGGTTAGATCATACCTGAGGAACTTAGAAACTGAAAATTGTTTTTAGAATTTTTAGAATTGAATCCATCTAGGTGTGTGAAGGTGAGCTGGCAGTGGGCTCTGCAGCTCACTGTATACACAAAACAGTCAGTTAAAGTGACTGTTGGTCTTGAAAATACTTCAGTTTAGCAATGCTGAGGTGGTTAAAATAATTAAGCAAAAAAAAAAAGGTGTCTTGTGACTAACAAATTGTATATAAATTTAATAAAAATTAATACAAAAATAGAGTATTTGGGTTGGGATTTTTTTAGGTACCTTTCATGGGCCTTAGACACAAACCAAGAAGAACGAGACAAAGGTAAAACAGTAGAAGTGGGTCGTGCCTATTTTGAAACGGAGAAGAAACACTTCACTATTTTAGATGCTCCTGGACACAAGAGCTTTGTTCCAAATATGATTGGTGGGGCTTCTCAAGCTGATCTTGCTGTGCTGGTAAGGACAAATCAGATACTTTTATTTTGCATGTACTGTGGAATTAAGCTTCTGGTTTTTTTTTGTTTGTTTATTCTTTTGGTTACTTACAGCAGGCAGAATTTTCAAATGTTAAGTTTACTGAGATGAGTGGGTTTTGGAGTAACTTAACAGCTTCTTAAAGATATCATGTGATTTTTTTTTTTTTTTTTACATGTCAGTGCAGAACTAATGGGTAATATTGAGGATATACCAGTGCATTTTGAAAGCTTTTACTAGGTCTGACTACCCAAAGTTTTTTGAATAAGGCAGTATTATCGATTGTTTATGGTTCTGTTGAAAGATCTGTAGAACTTTCATTAAAATACTATCTTTAATTAGGTTATTTCTGCAAGAAAAGGAGAGTTTGAAACTGGATTTGAGAAAGGTGGACAAACAAGAGAACATGCCATGCTAGCAAAAACAGCAGGTGTAAAGCATTTAATAGTTCTTATTAATAAAATGGATGATCCAACTGTAAACTGGAGTAATGAAAGGTGAGTTTAATATTAAAAAAACTAATCTTCATTGACAGATACTGAAATAAAGTAATTCCTCAGTAAAGTAATTTTGTATCCCATTACTGCTGAAAGAATGGTTGACTGGTGGACTAAAGACAGAGGTTATAAAACTGGCAGGAAAACCAGCATAGTGCCTAGGACAGTGCCTCTGTACTAAGCTGCAAGTTCTGCTCTCCAGCATTCACTTTCAACTGCTTGGATCCATGCAGACTTATCTAACAAATCCATGCATTCTGGCATAGTTTAATTGTTGATTTGGAAACTTTATACTGAATCTAAAAAAGGAAGTGGTTGTGTTTTCAGTAGTCAAGTTTGCTAGAGTTGTCAGAGAACCTGCTGTGTGTTGTGCCCAGAATTGTGGAAGTTTTTGTGGGAAGCCATGAGGGCCTGTGCAACCTTGGAATGTCAGCTTACTTTACTAAGAGACTAAGGCAAGCCCAATTGCTCTGTCTTGGTCCTGCTGCCACCTTCTGACATTATTGAATTCGCCCCTGACTGAGAGGAGGCAGTGTGACAGAAATAAATAGCATGAAACACTGAGAAACTGAATAGGAGATTGCAGGAGACCAAGCCAGCACTAAAGTGCCAGCCTGCAGCATGACCTCAGTAGGTGTCTGCGTGCTCTGTCCTCCTGTGCTGGCCTGGATCTCTTGCTTTAAGCAGTTCCAGCATGGGCTGCTGCTCACTCAGCCCTGTCATTGAAGTGTGTGGAGACCACTGACAATGCTTTGTGGAGCAGAGGAATGAGGGGGAATAGGAGAATAGGCAATACCGAGCTGTGCTGGAAGATTGGGGAAAAGATGCAAATAGGCCTCCAGGCTTTTTTAGGTTTGCTTGCTGCTCACACAGTAACTTAACTGATGAAACTGAAATGTCTGTGGGTTTTTTAAAGTACGGTATTATGTTGTGCTGGAATAAGTGGAACTTACCTTGATCTGCTTGTCATTTTAATAGATATGAGGAATGTAAAGAGAAACTGGTGCCATTTTTGAAGAAAGTTGGCTTCAATCCCAAAAAGGACATTCATTTCATGCCCTGCTCAGGACTGACTGGAGCAAACCTTAAAGAACAGTCAGAATTCTGTCCTTGGTATATGTATGTATCTTAAATTGAGCAACCTGAATATTTGCTATATTTCAATAAAAGTAAATGCTTCAGTGAAGCTGGGAAGTAGCAGAGTGTGATATGTTGTAGTTGTGTGCCAAAGTGCTTGAGGAAATACAGCCAGAGCAACAAGAACACAGCCATGCAATGTGCCAATGAAAAGCATTTGCTAATTGCAGAAGATTATTAGTAAAATATTAGCAGAGTTCTGGCTGTGTGAGTTCAGTGCCTTACGAGCACTTGAATTTGCCAGTGATGCTGCAGTTGACATTGCTAGAATGAGCAGTTGTTTGATGTGAACAGTTTGCTTGAAGCTGTATTGTAATTAGGGACGAGCCATGTCTCTCAGTGGATGTGATGTTTGAAGGGGTTGTTCAGTGTACTTTAAAAAGTATTAATGGAAATCACATTTGGACCTAGCTTATGGTTTTGTATTTCCAAAATACATTACACATCTGTCACGATTCTCAAAGGAATAATTAATTTGTGTAAAATATGTCTGTAATGTAACTTAAAAACATGCATTTCCTGGGCATTAAATGTTGGCTGGGGTGAAATGGACACTACAGATGGGGTGTTATAATAGATTTAGCTGTCTTAGAGGTCATCGTTCTAAATAATGACAAGATGAATATTATTCCTTTTGTTGGACTGCATTTATCCGTTCTGAGTAATTTTTTTAAATGGAAGGGTGCTCACAAAATTGAAACAAATGCCTTCTGCTCTTTTAGTGGATTACCATTTATTCCATACCTGGATAATTTGCCAAACTTCAACCGTTCAGTTGATGGACCAATCAGGCTGCCAATTGTGGATAAATATAAGGTACAAATTAAAATAATAACATAGAAAGTATAAAGAGGCTGCTTTCAGAAAGTAGTAAATGGACTGTTTACTGTACTTTTAGAGGGTATCTTTTTTCCTTTGCTAATGTTACATTTCCAACTGTAGAACAGAGGCAGGAGGGGGAATTAAATAATTTTGGCATTATATTAAACTCCTAAAATCTGGAATCTTTCATGAGAACAATTTCCAAAATACTAAGTCTAGCAGTGCTAGATAACTTCATAGAGTTAGGTAATCAAACTTAGAGGTAAATCATAAATAGAGCGGACTCTTTAGGAAAACGTTTTCAATTGCTATGTAATGATTTCTTTCTGTGAAGGACATGGGCACTGTGGTCCTTGGGAAGCTGGAGTCGGGCTCTATTTGCAAAGGACAACAGCTTGTGATGATGCCAAACAAGGTATGGGAAGGTTTAGATACTAAGAAAATTTACTACCATAAAAAAGGAGCTTGGTTCTTAAAGATACTCATTACTTAAAATCAGAAAATGTTCTGTTGCTCTGTTGAACACAACTAAGCTCTCATGTTTTGCATGGGTGATGTTTCTGGGGACAGGGGGTGTGTGTAGCTCCTTAGCATTCAGAACTTGGGTTGTCCTGCCTTAGTAAACTCAGTTGCTGGACTACAGATCATCACACTTGAGCTGGGTTATATTTTCTGTTTGTACAGTTGGCCCACTAAGCCTTTCACATGCTGTGGGTTAATATTACTCAAAGGTTTACTTCTTCCCCCTTTTTCTTTTTTTTTTTTTTTCCTTCCCCCCAAAAGGAAGCAGGAAAAATAACTTGAAAAAGAACTAAAAAATTCAAGTATTAGTAACTCATCATTCAAATATTTTAAATGTTCTGAAGCTTAACAGAACCAAATATAATGAATTTAAACTGTAATGGAGTTATTTATTGAAATACTGTTATATTACAGTTATTTTGTACCAGACTAAATTATTCACAATGCAAAACTACATTTTGTTTTCTTTAAGCACAACGTGGAAGTTCTTGGAATCCTTTCTGATGATGTAGAAACTGACTCAGTAGCCCCAGGTGAAAATCTAAAGATCAGACTGAAGGGAATTGAAGAGGAAGAGATCCTTCCAGGATTTATTCTCTGTGATCTCAACAACCTTTGTCATTCTGGACGCACGTTTGATGCCCAGGTAGAATAACTACATTTAATTTCTGTATAGAGGGGTAAAAACCATGGAAATATTTTGTTCCACCAACTCTAAAACTTCAGTAGTTTGAAGTTTCAGTTCAGATTTCTTATTCACTACTCTATCTCTAAATTGGCAATAACTTAATATACTTAACACATCGTTAAATTGAGTTTTTAAAATACAATTTGTTTTGAATGTAAATTCTCAGTGAAGTTTCAGATACTTATAATGGTGAAAATAAGACCTCATCAGGTCAGTTCTTCAGTTTCTTCCTTTTGTATTATAAACAAGTTAGTGACTCCTAAATTTTGACAAAAATTTGTGTGTATATTGTTCAATTGACTTTTTAATATAGTTCTGCATTGATTATTCTCTGTTCTTTTATAATTGAAATTAGGAAAAATGCACTTATTTTGAATTGTTTTACAGATAGTGATAATTGAGCACAAATCCATTATCTGCCCAGGTTATAATGCAGTGCTGCACATCCACACCTGTATTGAAGAAGTTGAGATAACAGTAAGTGTCATTTTAAGTTGTGATGTGAATATAAACAATCCAGTTGTTGGGATGAAGCGTTGTGTCATACCATACATTTGTAGAGCAATTAATGCAACAAAGCTCCAGCCTTGAATGTCAGTGCCCTAACACAAAAATGGCTGTAACTTTTAGCATAGGTCTTCTGAAAAGTGGTGTAAGTGATGACTGAATAAATCGTGGAAGTTTTTTCATATATTTGTTAGTATATTCTTTCTTAGACCAATTCCGTTTGTTTGTTAAGAAAAATAGTCCTTATTTTAGCACTCACAGCTATTAATTTTTTTCTTATACAGGCCTTAATCTGCTTGGTAGACAAAAAAACAGGAGAAAAAAGTAAGACACGGCCCCGTTTTGTGAAACAAGATCAAGTCTGCATCGCCCGTTTAAGGACAGCAGGAACGATCTGCCTTGAGACATTCAAAGATTTCCCTCAGATGGGTCGCTTCACCTTAAGGGATGAGGGTAAGGCTGCTTCAGCAGTTACTGACTGCTGCAACAACTGCCTTGAAATTGGAGCTCATGCATGGCAGTGAGGTATTAAAATGCTGGTATCTGGTGGAAGCCACTCTCTGGGTAACAATGGAAAAGTAAATCTAAGCAAATTGTTGTCATTGTGCAGAGTCCTTGCTAGTAACAGAGAGCCAGTTTTATTTGAATAATGTACAGAAATGTGCACTGTGAAACAAAAGACTGGATTTGAAAAATTACCAGCAGTGCTTTTTTAATGTGTCCTGGAATGCCCATCTACAATATGAATACCATAGTTTCACTATTTAAAATTAGAAAGTATCAGGGGGGTTGTATGTTGGGCTTTAACTCATGCACACCCTGGTAAAACTCCCAGATTTGTGGGATGCATTTAAAATAAATTATCTTGAAAAGCAGTGAACAGATCTGGTAGTGACTCTGCCTTGCCTTCTCCTTAGATGAGTGTACAAGCAGGCTTTCCACAATCCACATTGTGTTCTTTGCTGTCAGAATAGCAGGCTTACTATTTTAAAGATTTTATCATGCTTTTAAAATACACTGATGCTACAACGTAATTTATTCTCTGTGATTTCTAATACTTGAGAGCCTGTATTTTGGGGAAAGTTTTCATGTTCTTGGAGACTTCTACATGCCTTTCACAGTTAATACAACTCTGCTGTTTGTCTCCTTGGTTTAGGTAAGACCATTGCAATTGGAAAAGTTCTGAAACTGGTTCCAGAGAAGGACTAAGCATTTTTCTCAATGACCCCGCACAATACTGTGAGGAAAATCGACTCAGCAAAAGCCTACTTCACACCGCCGTCTTATTTTCTGCCCATTGATAAACTCCTCCCCATATTTTGCAAAGACAAATTTCACAGCAAAGGTCCACATTATGTCAGCTTTCTCATATTGAGAGCTCTGCTATGCCACTGTTGAATTTTCCCAAAAAGAATTTTTTTTTCTCCCAAATTCTGCTTCCTTGGAAAGATTGGGCAATAGCTTTGTAAGTGATGTGGACATAATTGCCTATAATTATGAAAATCTAAAGGATTTTTAATGTTTAATTTCCCCCAGCAAATATAATAAGACCTCTTTTTTCCAGGCAGATCATTCAGAGTGTGCGAGTGTGTGTGCACATGTTACAAAGATGACTACCATGTTAATAAACTATTCAATTTGAAATCTTTTTCGGTATTGGAATTGCTTTTGAATAATGTTTTTTATCCAGATGTAACGCAGTTGCATTAGCTTTTTAACTTCCCAGTAACCCAGATATTTGGTTACTTGGACTTTTCTAAACTCCTCAGCCTCCCCACACACACAGTTTTAAATGAGGCAATTGGGCACTCAACCAAGTTTGTATTCAAATAATTAGGTTTGCCCCTTCCCTTTCTTGAATGCATTCTGAAAATTAAAAAACATTCATGCAAATGTGGCACCTTCATGAGCTTTACATTTGTTAATATCTTCAGCAAATTTAGGTTGACTTAACATCATTACTAGACACAGTAAGTCCATTCTGAAGGCTAGAACTACATATTGTGTCTTTATAAAAATTCAGCATTATTAAATTCTTAACTGCAGAAAATGCTAACAACCAGTAAAGCAGTGAAATTTGCAAAAATAAGAGAATCTGTGGCAATAGTGCCTATTAGTATTTATAAGAGCTACATTTTGTGGGAGAACTGGGCCAATTAAAAAGTGCCAGTTACATAAATTACTCAGTTCACCCTGTCTTTAATTTAGAGGGCTGGATAATCCTTGCTGTTTTAAAGATCAGTCTGAACTGAGAGGGAGAAAGACTATTTAAATCCCTAAGAGTTTGCACATACTGAAATATGGGAGGGTCAGAATCAAGCACAGTCTGTAAATTTTTGCATATCAAAAAGCAGTGTAAGCTTATGAGGACCAGTGAAGTTTTTCTTGAGAAATTAAAGCAAAACTGGTTCAAAGTAAGGCTTACTCAGTACAACTTGAAGGAGCTGCATAATAAAACCCTATTTAGCTGCACTTTGAAAATGGACTGTCTGCAATTGCTGTCCTGATTCTAACAATTAGGATGAAGGCTAAGGGATTTTTTTCATTTCCCAGAGTATTAGTAGTAATTATTAAAAGGTATCTTCCGAGCTTCTTCAGAATATCTTAAACTGAACATTCTCAGCTGTAAAATCGGTGAGCCCATCTTCTCCCCCAAAAGTTCACAGTCTAGTGACTGTATCTGAATTGACAGATAACTCAAAACTGAAACAGATTTACCTTTTTTGGGATTATTTTTTGTTTGTTTTGTTTGTTTCTTTGTAACTGTGGAACTCCCATTCATTTCACTTACAGCTACATTGTATGGACAGAAGAAGTTATTGTCCTTCAGTTTCATATGACTACACTTGTAGCTACCGTAATGCATGGAATTTAAATAAATTTTATTATGTCTGCAAATCTCTGGGCTTTTATTTTTTTGGTAAATCAGGGTTTAAAAAGTAACTTTTTTTTTTTTTCCCTACCAATGAACAAAACCCACAGTTCCTTGGATCTTAAACTAATGAAGAAATTAAAAGCCAAGGACACTTACTGTCTTGTTCATATTCTGGACCGACAAGATTTCCAGATATCTGACTGCTTTCTTGAAGTAAGCTCATGGATTTGAAATTGGCAAAGACCATTATTGGAGAATACTTAGTTAGATTCCTAAATTGTTAGGTCCTTTAAAACTTTTTTTCTAAGGCATTGAAATGCATCTGAAGACCACATGATGCTCCAACATCAGTTTTCTACTGTTGAGCAAACTTAATGTGGGATTTTAAAACTTCATTATTGAGGCTGGACTGAGTATTTATTATTAAACTGAATAATCATCTGGTGGGTTGGAATAGCAGTAGATAGAAAGTCTGAGTATTTCCATTATTCATCCCATCTAGTGCATTTGATTACCATTTCCATAATTCCAGTTAATGTCACCTTGTCTGTAAAGGGAGAGGCTGTATTATTACAAATTCATTAACAGAATCCACATTATGCAATTAAAGATATTCCTATCCTGTAGGAGGTTTTTATTTGGGTATAAAATATTTGCATTCTATAGCAAATACATGAAAACGTAAAGCAAAAATCTACACAAATTGGCTGCATTTTGGGTAGAAGAGCTGGAAGTACATTGTATTTGAATAGTCCTCAGATTACATCTCAACTTTTTCATTTCATCTCCATTCTACATTTTATAGTCCCATTTTTGCTACTATTAAATACAGCTAAATCTAGATGAAAGAAGACAAAAAGGTAATGTGGCTTTGTTGGAAATAAATACTATTTGCTGATTCACTGATGTAATAAACTTTTTTAAATGACCATTTTGAATACTTCCTTTTGTGAAAATGTGGCATGCTGCTTTGAAGATGAAACAAAAATAAAGGAGCTATGTAACCACAACAGTTGAAAGGAGGGGAGGAAAAAAAAAAGAGGAAATAAAAGTTGGATTGAAGATACAGTACCCCTAGGAGTACTGCCAGGGTAACTGTGCTTGCATGGGCTACTGGCAGGGTATTCCTGGGTCCTGGTGTAGCTTTAACTCATACCAGCAAAACTCTGTTTCTGCAGAAAGGAGGGACTGAGTTGAGTTTTTTCCCTCAGTGTAATGGCATTTGCAGTGTGGTACTGGTGAGGATCACACCTTTCTCTCTGATTGTCAGCCAAAGTTAGTAGTGTAGATACGGCTTAAGTGTTTAGCCATGATGTAACTTATAAAAGCATAAGTTATTATTCTATAAATTAAGACCTTTTATGTCCTTGAACTGAAAACCCTGGTATGTGTAACAAAAATTAAATGAAAAAAAAATCTGAATGTGCAGCAGTACTAATTATTTGGCAACAGGAAAATAATTCCTTGTTTCTGCAAGCTACAAGAAGTAAAGCACAGTAGTGGGAGGTACAGCGATCAGTTGAATAACATTGCCATCAACTGTCTACTGAAACCATTCCAGCTACCTTGGTCATCTTAGCAGACAATCAGGAACTGATCCACAAATGTGATGACACCAGTTTCCTGAGACACTTACTCTGGTAGTAAATTGTATTCCTGAACAGCAAGCTATTGATGATGGTGTAATAGTGTTGTAAGAAAAACAGCTGCTTGAAAGAGGTTTATCCACAGGGATTATTTGCTGGTCGTGACTTTTATGCCCCTCTACAGCTTGTTTTCAGTGGCATAAAAAGCCCAGTGAAAATTGCTCAATGAAGAACCTCTATTTTAGACTACTTATGGCACCATATATTAAAAATTATGTTAATTATGAGAAATGTGTTTTTATAAGTGTTTATTACTGAATATTACCTATGAAAAAAAGATTGTTTCAATGTCCCAGGTATTTGATTCTGTATTCCTCTGGCTTTTCGGTTCGTACCGCAGACTGTTGAAATGACGCTGTTAAAGCAGATGACATGTACTCCACACAAGACTGTTTTCCTCCTGAACTGGTACTTAAAGGCTCTTACTTACTCTGCTGTTTTTGTATACCCTATAGAGGATTTGGTACAGAAAAATATACCAACAAAACTGGAGTTACTACTGAAGATTTTATATTGTGAACCTGTTTCTTTCCTTGTGTTTATTTTATCGCACTATAAACCTGACAAGATACTACTTTTCCTCTGAAGAAATACTAGAAAGGATTCTAGTCTTACTATAAAACGGAAATTTATGCTAACAAACCCAAAATCTGTTGTCTGTGTATATATAACTATTTTGATAATACATATCCTTTCATTGGCCTTCCTTCTTGAAAAGTGTCAACTTCCAATGTAAATTTTTCTATATCTTCTGTCAGTTCCATACACCCAAAAAAGTCCACATTACTTCTGAATAAGAGTAATAAGAGACATGATAGATGTTGGGTGACTAAAAGGTACTTGAGGCAGTGTTCCTGTTGTCTGTTAAGCCTCTAGAAGGGATGCGAGGCAAAGCATTATAATACAAAAGCTTTGCACTTTGTTCAGTGCCAGGGGCCTCTGTCCTCTGGAACAGTCCTCTTGCTATATGTGAATTAGTTGCACCAAAGCCTTGTGTCAGGTTAGAGCTGGAGGCTGACCCTAGGATTGTAAAGGAACGCAGTCTAAAGAAAACAGTGCTTGAACTCTGGGTCTAGAGGGGAGATTCTCTTCTGAGCTCTCTTAGTAAGGCACTTCTTAGTTCTGTTTTAATCTCTGCATATTCTTTGTGCTGTTTTTGTTGCAAGTACACTTACAGAGACCTGGGATTTTGGCATTGCCATCAAACAGTCTGGAGGACCACAAGACTGAAACTGAAACCTGAATAATCTTAAACCTCAAAGATGTCTTTACAGCAGAAACAACTGCTACTTGTACATCCCTTTTGCTGTGTGAAAGTATAAAATTAGGCTTATAAAGAAACATCTTAAGTAAGTAATGAGCTAGAACGTCTTGCAATTATTTTCAATCTTAGCATTTAAATAAGTGACACAAATGACTTAAAGAAAAACACATATTTTCATGATCCAAAAAGTTAAATTGAGAGCTACAGCAGGACAGTGTACAGCAATAACACTGATCAAAGTAACAAACCTGATTTCCTTGTAGGAGTAACTGTAAATTTATGACATTGCTAAATTAAAAATGCACTCTTTTGTAGTTTATATTCATTGCATGCTATATTAAACTGAAATATTTCTTATTCAGAGATTAACTTAATTTTTGCAAGACAGCTCTGTTAGCTTTGCCAAGTACCTTTCAAGAGAAAATTATTAGACTAAGTCAGTTAAACCACATCTACTAAAATTTAGTCATGTCAGACCTAAAATTGTTCAGAAAAAAGTACTTGGATGAGACTGGTATGTGAAAAATTCGAATTTGAGTCACTAATAATAGTCCCTTTATTTTTATCCTATTAATGCTATACTGACCCAGTAAAGTCAGTCTTCAAACTTGCTGTTCAATCATATCTTACAAGACTAGCGTGGCTCATTTTCAGAGAGATGTTCCAGTCATCTGACTTCTTCTATTTTGTTTTAACATCACACTAATATGTTGATGTTTTATTAAAATATAACTGCCCTAAAATGTGCAAAGATAGAAGCAAGGCTAATACAATTATCAGAACCTACAGCACCAGAGCTAGTATCACATCCAGAAATTCCACCAGTACTGAAAAGGATTTAATGAGTCTGCCCTTTTTGGCTACCCTGCGTGTTCCTCACCTTCAGTAATTTTTCTAATCAGTACTTCAAACAACATGGCAACAAAGGACAGCTTTTCTTTTTCTTTTTTTTGGTTTAGTTTTGGTTTTGTTAAAATAACACAATAGAAAAGGAAAACTTCCATCTTACAGGATTTTTTTTTCACTCTTTAAAATCAGTGTATGTCCATATAGTTCTTTACTAAGTATGGACAAGTCTTGATGCCATCAACTATTCCACTATTCCAGTATTGCTCCAAGGACACTAACAGCAGAAAGAAAATATAAATCACTACATAAAGCAGCTTGTCAAGAAACTAGGGTATTTTAGTTTCTCTTTGCACTGGCCGCATTGATGAAGCAACAGATTTTGTTGGATGGCATCTGATGAGAAGGAATAAAACCATAAATAGAAAGGCAAAGAGCAGGAAAAAAGTCTAGAGAAGAGTGAATGACTAAGACTCCTAATTTCATGCATATTTAAGCCCTGGTTATGCATAGCTGTGTTACCCAGACAGCAGCTTACCTGTGTGATGAATGCAGACAACCCAAAGCTGCCAGGGCACGCACAGCACTATGAGAATGAGACCAAATAATTCCAGGCTAGATTTTATCTCAGAACAATGTATTTATCCAGCATGGAACTCAATGGAATAAGCATTCCAAAATTAAGCTACTTCCATGTAGTCATTCAATGCATTTCTAAACTGAACAGGAGAACAGCAGTTCTGCCTTTATTAGTCACACATAAGGAAGAAATGGTTTGACATGTGATAATCAGCAGTTGCCCCAATGGTAGTACCTGGAAACAGCCATGTTCAAGACAGTGTATGAGGAAAATGAGCAGCAGAATACAGTCCTTGGACTCCATGAGACAGACACTGGTTTATTCAGAGAACCAGTGGACAGGATCCCATGGGGCACAGCTCTGAAGGGCAAAGGAGCTCAGGAAAGCTGGCAGCAGGTCTTTAAGGACAACCTCCTCCAATCACACAAAAGTTCCTCCTGATACTTAGGACAAGTAGATCTATCAGAAGACTGGCCTGGCTAAGCAGGGAACTTATGACAGCACTCCAGTGCAAAAGGACAGTAATACATGAAGTACGATCAGGGATAGTCTTCAGAGAAGGAATCTGAAGACAACGCACAGTTCTTCCTAAACTTAATGGTGTGGTGGGTGGCCAACTGGATGGGTAATGACTGTTTGGATAACAGGGCTCGCTCGGAGGGCAGAAATAATGGCTCGTACTCCACCCGAAGGCCAGTAACAAACGGAGATTTATCCTGGCACATGTTCTATTTAATATCTGTATCGGTGACCTGAAGCATGGTCACATAAAGTTTGCACGGGACCAATCACTATCCTCATGAACAAAGGGACCTGTACAGGCTGGAAAGATCTGGCAACACAAACCTGTCAATACTCAACAAACGCAAATGCAAACCTGCATTTGGGAAGGAGCAGCCCCTTGCGGCAACACTGGAAAGCGCCCGGGGGACAGCCAGATAAACATGAGCCACCCCTGGAGGCAAAGAAGGCCAGCAGCATCCGGGGTTGCACCAGGACAGCACCATCAATAAAACAAGGTGAGTACGACAAAACTTTTTTCACCGTGAGGACACGGTGGATACAGCCCTGAGCAACTCGGCCTGACCTCTGGCTGGCCTTGGTGCCGAAGCGGGATGGACTGACGGCCTCCGGTGCTCTGCTCCAAGCCCCGTTAGTCCGTGACCCTGCTGGGGCAAAGCTGCCTGCAAGGACAGGACGGGCCCGCCACATCCCGCACACGCGGGGCACCACCGCGCCCGATGCACGCCTGCTGCCGAACGCAAGAGCGGAAAGCACCAATAGCACCGCCAACTCCAGCACCCGCCCCTCCGACCTCCCCCGCCCCGGACGAGCTCCGCCGTGCCCCGGAAAGCGACGCGCACGCAGGCGCGGAGGCCGCACGTGGCGGCGGCGGCACCATGGCGAGCGGGAAGGAGCGCCTGGACCGTGCCCAGGTACTGCGGGGAGCCGGGCGGGAGCTCCTGCGGCCGGGGGCTGCGGGGAGCCGGGCGGGCGGGAGCGCGGCCGGGCCGGGCTTGACTTGCTTGACCTGATGTGCGGCTGCTGCCGCTGTGGTGCCGTTGCAGGTGAAGAAGGCGGTGGAGGCTCTCGTGGCTTTCGCCAGACGCAAGGCCAAGGGAGACGCGCTGCTCCTCAACGAGAGCGAGAGCGTCCATCTCTTGGTGACGGTCTGGAAGGTCCCGCAGGTGGCGAAAGTCATCCGAATGTAAGGCATTGATACCCGGCCGCGTGGTTACAGGGGTTGCTCGTGTCCTTTGGCTTGGAAAAGAGCACTTTGCAGATTCTGAGCGTAAGGAATTTGACTGCCGCAGCCCTGTCTTGGCAGTTCCCATGCCGTGACTAAGAACTGCGGGGTCAGAACGCTGCTTTACCCGTACTTTTGGCATAACGGGAAGCTGGGCTGTGCCAGCTTTTTGCGCGGAGAATACTGATTCTGTGGGTTGCCAGTTACAGGGTATGTGCCTCTCAGTCCTTAAGCTTGAGAAAATAGATCAACTTCTGTGTCTTGACCCACCACCACCAAATCATTAGTAAGACTTCTTTCTTGTGGTAAGCAAACCTGAATATGAATTAGAAGTCTCCTTTTAAACTGTAGCTGTGCTACATTGAGAAAGTTTACATCCATTTCTCAGGGCCCGAGTGTTACAAAGTTTTGTCTAATGACTGGATGTAGCCATGGCATAAGGTGAGAAGCATGGAGGGTCCTCCTCCTGGGACCCGTGTGGTAAGGGCTGCTGGCAGGACAAGGTATTCCACCTTGTGTCTGGAGCTGTGGATTTCCACGGTTTCACTTTTCCAGTTTTGTATGTTTATCAAGTATAGGTTCCACTGAGAATATTTAGTAGTTAACAGAGTCTAAATACAGGCACTTCTCTGTGTTATTAAAAGGTACTGATCTCTCAGTTGTAGTCCTAGTTCTGGAGAAAACTTCTTTCTCTTATTAGACATTCTTTATGCATCTCATATTCTCATTGTAGACCACTGCCCCATGGCATTCGTCCAGAAACAGCTGACATTTGCCTGTTCACAAAGGATGAACCAAATTTATCAGCAGAACAGACTGAAAATCTGTACAAGAAACTTTTAATCCAGAATGGGATCAGAAGTATAAGCCAGGTAAGAGAGGCCCTTCATGGTATAATACAGTACTGTCATTTCTTTCCTTTTATACCACCAAAAAGAATAGAAACAGTTGTTACCTTCTGCTGTTTAATATTCTAATTCTCATTCACATTCTCTAGTAAGATTTTTATGACTACTCAAACTGTGGTGTTTCTAAAATGCAAAGTTTACTCAGAACAATTTCTTCAGTTTGAAACAGGATTTTTAATAATCAGATAAAATTTTAGATAAATGTTCAATATTTAGTTTGAGTAACCAACTAGAAAAACTCACAGTGTTTGAATATTTATACCCTTTGCAGCTGGATTGGATTGTTTATGCCACCAGCAACAAAATTGTAAAACAACTTATTGTTATATTTAGCCTTCCTTTAGATGTTATTCATGTACTGAAGTTCTGTTTGGTGATGTTCAGCTTCTATGCAAGAGATCCATATTGTTTGATTCTAAAAACAGTAGGAAATGGATACTTTTTGATTGTCTTCAGCATTCTAAAATAATGCACTGTGATAGACTATCAGTTATGCAGCCTTAATCTGTGCAGTTCTGAGAAGCATTTCTGGTTGCATTTTCAGCAGTGGGGACTAAACTGGTGCTTGCATTGCAGATCATCTCCTACAAAACCCTCAAAAAGGAGTATAAAATGTTCGAAGCGAAGCGGCGCCTCCTGAACAGATTTGATCTCTTTCTGTCTGATGACCGAATTAGAAGGCTTTTGCCCTCACATCTAGGAAAACACTTCTATGAAAAGAAAAAGTAGGTCTTTAAACTTTGTAAATCTATTTTTGCATTATCTTTTTTAAGGTCAAATTCTTCTTAGTAACAGGGAAATTGGTATTGTTTCGGGTATTCTAATTGTTTCCTTTTTTTACTCCTCTCCCTTTCTGTTTTAGGGCACCTTTATCTGTAAACCTGAAAGCCAAAAATCTTGCCAAGGAACTAGAAAAACATATCCAAGGGACTACACTTCCAGTTAACAACAAAGGGTGCTGTTAGTAAGTACAAATCGATTAATACATCACTTGAAGGGTGGTTCTACCTTAACTGTAGGAATTTCAAGTGAGTTATTTTTATTCCTTTAATATGTGAATAAAAGATGTTAAGGGTCACCATTCCAAATAGGGCATGTTTTGAATCTTAACCTGTATAATTAATTTAGTAGTTCTATTAAAGTTTTACTGTTAAGCTGGGGCTTTTTGTCTCTTTTTCCTTTTACCTAAGGAATTTCTAGGCACCTGTCACTGTCAAAGAGCATGTACAATCTTAGTTTTAATCTAATTTAGTAATACTTTTCTATTTCCAAAATACTCCATTCTAATAAGATTTTTGTTCATGTATTGTATATCTAAAAGGATCTAAATTGTTAGTAATGCTTTGTAATGTAAGGCAGAAGTTGCATATCCAAATATGGGAAGATGAATACATGTGAATCTATTCTGTTATTACAGAAGATTTCTGCAATAGCCATCCTTCCTTTATGAACATTAAGATAATTGCAGATGACTGGGCTTTTTGCATTTCTGGGTATGCCTAAACTAAACAAGCAACTTGAAATAAGTTTATTTGCCCACATATACAGATTATCCTTCTCTTCTTTCAGTACAGCACGTATAGGTCACACTGGGATGAAAGTGGATGAGATACTTGAGAATATCCTTGCAGCAGCAAAAGTGATTGATAACAAGTTACCAAAGGTACTTCTGATTGACTGACTTACAGACGAATAGGTTCATACTTCTGCCTTATTTTTACATAATATACTGATTTTGTTTTTGCAGAAATGGAAAAATGTAAAAATTCTTCACCTCAAAACACTTAAGTCAGTTGCACTCCCAATATATACTGCAAATATCTCCAACCTGGATGAGCTTGACAAACAGCCATCTCTCAAGAAAAGCGAAGTAAAGGTAAATGAAATTTCTTCAAACTTTGCATAAATTAAATTGGTGCAGCTAATTCTTTGTCTTCCTTCTTTGCATTGTAATGTGGCATTTAACTGTAATAGCAATTGATCCCAGGCTTCTGTGGCTAAAACTGGTTAGACATTCCTGTCTCAGTGCTTCAAATACTCAGTAATAATAATGAAATTATGAAAACTCCCTTATAGGTTTTAAAGCAAACTGGAAATAAATAAAGTGTTTCTAGACCTAAACTGAAGGGAGCTGAGATTCATTCTTAGAACTTTGCCGGTATTGTTTATCCCTATTTGCCTTCCAAAAGTACACTCATTAACGTATATGTGGATTCAGATCATGCATCTGTTATTTATTGGTTAATCAGTGGCATCTGAATAATTCTCAAGCTCGTATGTTTGTATATGTAGGGGGAGCTCATACTTGTTAAAAATATAATAGTTGGCTACTCCTTTCTAATGAGTTCTGCTTGTGTTCATTTGTCTGAAATGAATTTGGACCATGGATATTTAACTTAGGGACTGTAATCTGACATTAATATAGTTGTGAGTTATTTATAATAACCTTCTACTTGCAATGCATTTTTCATATTTTACATATGGTTGATTAGTCCAGGTCTATTGAACAAGACTCTTTAATGTTGCTATGCCATCTAATTTTTAACCACATTAAAACAATTATTATACATTTAGAGATGGTATGGGGATTTGTCTGAGATGTACTTCTGATTTACTTCTAGAAGGCAAAACCCAAAAAAGCAAAGAAGACAGCTAAAAAACTGAATTCAAGTCAAGTCACTGTGACAACAGAAAGTAAAGCTGCTGCTGGTACCCAGGAGCCTGTGATAAAAGAAAAAGTAGAAATAGTCCAAGAACCAGGTGATCATGATGATGAAGAAATTCCACAACTAGTGCCTATACAAACAACAAGTTCAGCTGACCTGAAGGTAATTATTGAGTAATATTGAGAAACTCACATTTCAGTTAAAACTAAAGATTTTGAAGAGTTTAAATTGTTCATTGCTCCTTAGGGAACAGTATCTGTTAGCACTCTTCAAGTAGATTAGGGTGGAATTCAACTGAAAGTGTTTGTCATTTTGTAATGGTTTTCACTGATCCTTCTTCCTGAAAAACAGGAAATATGTTTTTTGGGTGGAATGGTAATTTTTTTGTTTTTGTTAAATACAGAAAATGGAACCAAGCCCAGAAAAAGGTGACAATTTGGGCAAGAAAACCAAAACACCCCTTGGTAAGAGAAGGAGACAGTCTCTAGTGGTGGAGACTCCAAAATCAAAACCTGAGGTTACAGAAGAGTGTGCAGACTTGCAAAAGTCATCAAAAGACAAAAAAGCCAAGCAGGCCAACAAGCCAAAGGAAACAATAAAAGAAAAAGATATGAAAAAGACTCCAAAAAAACCTGAAGCAAAGTGTTTTGCAACACCCAAAGCTGGCAAGTCAATGCAGTCAGCCAGGAAGTCTTCAAAATCACCGAGGCAGGCACCCAAAAAGGTGTGCGTGCCACAGTCAGCATGAACATTGTCTGTTGTAACACATTTTATATCATCATTCAGTGGTGTATTTTCAGTAAACAAATTTATTGATGAAGTAAAATGCCTTTTTAAGAAATCTCATCCCAAGAGCTTTTTTTTCCACCAAGATCTGTAATGATTCAGTGGTTTCTTTCTAATGTACAAGCTTGTACAAATATACTCACTGTCTTAAAGGCCCCATCATCTTTTATCTTTTCCTGGCCCAAACCAAAAACACTCAAATTTTTCAAGTGTCAAAGGGCAGAGATAGGGCTATCTTAGGGGAAAAAGGCTGAAAAATAATAAGTGCCATCTTTCTGAAGCAAGAAGCATGGATGCCAAGAGCAGCAATCTATGTGTGCTTTTAAAAGTGAAATAGCTGCTATCGTTTAAAAAATTGTTCAGTATAATAAAGACAGGTTGGCAGCTATTGGTCTTAGATATTCAAGTTAGCAGCCTGGTACCAAGCCAAACATTCTAATTTTTAGCTGTTTTTACCTAGGGTATTGGTGAGTTAAAAAGGCACAAGACAATTTTCCTTTAACCATATATACTTTGCAACATCAGGGAAAATCTTACCTTCAGTTTTGGGCTTTATTTTTGCTACCAGAACAGTTGAGAGTATTCCTGCATGATGGTCACAGAACCATTGTTCTTCCATCTGAGAAAAGCCAAAGGCTATGTGAATTCCAGTTGTGCCAGGCAAGTGAACTCACCCAGTAAAGGCATGAAAAATACATACTTAGGACTGAAAGGTGATATATTTGCAATTTTACAGAACTGCCCAATTGTTCTCTGTATGATCACTTGTCTGCCCTCCACAGAGTGAGAATACAAGGCAGATTTGTGTTGAAAAATCCTAGTGCTAAAAACTCCAAATAGGAAAAAGGTGGTAAGAGACAGTATTAATCAACAGGAGGTAAACAGCCTCATTTGTCATTCAAAAAACCCTACCACATCTCCTTTTTAGGACATCCTCATATCAAGGTACTGGCTACCTAGAAAGTGGGTGCTAAATAAAATGTGATAAACACTAATGAATATGAAAATATTTTGCTTCATCTGTGGTGGCAACTTTTTTTGACCCTTTTGCAACCCTAACTTTTTGAAACTTTTCAACTATTTTGTGAACCAAATGCTATTATAGGAATTGAATCTGTAATCCCAGTAAACCAACAGCACTCACTGTCACTGGAGGAGGAGTCTTCCTCAGCAGCATCATTCTTGGCACTCTGTCCCTCCACAAAAATGTGGAAAGTGCCTATGCTATTAGGCCTGGTCATAGTTCCTGTTGGCTTGATATTTCTAGTTACTGGAACAGTGGCTAAGCCATCGTTAAATAGGGTGTTAGATATAAGGCTCTTGTGAGAGCGGGCACAGGAGATCCCACATCTAAACACAGTTCTTGTGCCTGAGGACTTGGGAATGTAAAAAGAGGTCAGTGTGCACCACTCCCAAGGAGCCCTCAGCTCCCAAATACCATCGGGCGCTACAGATCAGCCTTCGAGTCCCACGGCGGCGGTCTGGGGGCTCGGCGGGGCCGGTGGGGGCGGCGTGTGCCCGCCTTCCCCTGCACGCAGGTGCGGGAGGGGACAAGGCGCGGCCGGGGCTTGCCCTCAGGTGTGCGGGGGGCGCGGCCTGGGCGGCCCCTCAGGTGCGGGGGGCGTGCCCTTCACCTGCCCTCGGGTGGGAGGGCGCGGCCCGGCCCTGCCCTCAGGTGCGCGCGGCCCGAGGCGGCGGTGGCGCCGCTCCCGATGGCGGCCCCGGGCGGGCTGGGCCGCTGCGTGGCCGCCTTCTGGCTGGCGCTGGCCTTCGACGCGCTGGGGCTGGCGGTGCTGCTGGCCGGCGTGTTCGCCGACGTGTTCTTCTCCGACCTGCTCATCTACGCGGGCGGCATCGGCATCTTCCTCAGCCTCGTCTGGTGGGTGTTCTGGTACGCGGGCAACCTGGAGGTGCCGCCCGAGGAGCTGCGGGACGACGTGGGGCTGTCGGCGCCCAAGGGCCGGGAGGACACGCTGCTTCGGCGGCTGGTGCACGGCCTCAGCCTCCGCCTCACCGCCGCGCTCGCCCCCGCCCGCCCCGCGGACCTGGAGCTGCAGCGCGCCGGGAGCCCCCGCGGCCGCCACGCCGACCCCGGCAGGTGAGAGCCGCGACGGGCCCCGGGACGGACAGCGAGGCGAATCCGGCTGTGAGTTTTAACTTTGGCTAGAGCTTGGGAGAGCTCTCCTGCCCGAGATTCAGTTTAACACTTGCTGTGTTACACCACCGGCTCGCAGCTGACGCTTCTTAAGAGGAAAGTGTGGAATCTTTCTCAGCTCAGGCGGGAAAAAAAAGGAATGGTAAAGATTGCACAGATGTGATTAGGCAGGGAAGACGCTTCCTGTAGCCGTCTAAGAAGGGAAAAGGAGAGCAGGAATAAAGCCCGGGGAGTGTGGTGGAGCTGGCATGCAGAGAGCTGCTGTCAGAGAGCAGCACAGGAGCCATGGCATTCTGAACTGGTCCTCACAGTAATCAAATGCTGCCAGAAATGGCCATTAACTACTACCCCACATAAACTCTTGGGAAGGGAAGCCTCCTCTTTAGCACCATGAAATGTTGCTTCCTTAGCGAACAAGAAAGGTGAAATGCTAACTTGTATTTAACTTGGGGGCAGAGTTGTAGGTAAGAGGTTGAAACCCATAAATTCATAAATCAGTTAAACTGCTTGTCTTGAACCTCAGTCATCTAGAAAAGATGTGATAATATCTGATGTGTAAAGGAACTATCTAGGTCCTATTTCAAAGCATGGTTGAAGAACATCAAGCTTTTCAAAATATCCCCAGTGGGTTCATTTATATGGCATGTTCATTTAGGAAGAAAAGCATGCTTAATGCCTTGAAAATGTGTGTGGGGAAAAAAGTCAAGCTTTTACTTCACTGTGTAAAATTCTCTACTGAAGCAACTTTAAACACTGTTTTGTACCAAGTGTTTGAACTGTTCAAGGATTCTAAACATCTCAGTGTTCTGATTCACTATGTGCAAGATCAGCTTTTTCTGCTGCTCCTTGAAATTAAAATCTGAAGACACTGTTGATTTACAGAAAAGTTCATGTGGAAATCGCCTTCTTGCATGAAAGCCATGAAATTTTTCATGAAAGGAAGTTTTAACAGCAGGGAGAGTGAGTATAGGTAATTATTGCCTAATAAAAAACTTGCAGAAGGCAGGAAAGAAAAGCAGCAATACAACTTCCAAAGATTAGTTACTGCTCTTTAGTTTATTATTAACCATGCCTGCAATTAGAAAACAGGCTGTTGAAAATTAGGGGTTTTTTTCTGAAATGGCTCTAAAATTGACAGGTCTGTATTTGCAGGGAAAGATTCATATTTATAAATGACTATGCGTAACCTTTTCATCTAAAGATCATGGTAATTGCAGGTATTGAGCTCAGTAGATAATCTGCTCTCTCTGTAGATGCAATATATGCACATGGATCTGTATTCTGTTGTAATGAACTTCTAGTAGTGAAAGTTACTCATTATTTTGAAATATTTCAAGTCTTATTCCTAAGATTTATTCTAAGTAATTCGATTTATATGTCCTATAGGGATATATATATATATATATATATATATATATATATATATATATATATACACACATATACATATATACATAAAATGATAAAATGATTCAGGACAAGATATCCCAAGTAAAAAGCAGCTTCAGTTGCTACAGTAAATAAACTTCAGTAATGGTAATTCAGAAGGAACCAGAACAGAGGGAGTGAATAGCAGTTATGTTACATATTGTAACATAAACTCTCTATGATTTTACTTGCAAGGTGAAACAAAGCATAACAAATGTTTTCACCTTCAAAGACAATTCAGAGTTCCCTTTTGAAGTATGTTCATCTAAAGTACTTCAGAGTTTCTCGTAAACAACTGTCTGAATCAGATCATTCCTTGCTGATAGACCAAATCCTCTCCCCATCTGGAGATATTTATGAACTTAACCAAACAGGTTAAACATGTTTGGGCAGATATTGTCTGGACAAGGAGGAAAAATACCACCACCACCACACACACACATACATTCAAAAACAAACAAATGAAAAAATCAAACCAAAAAAACCCCAACCCCCTTCACTGTACTGGCCATTTGGAAACCTTGAGCATTAACTTCCTCAAGTTATTAAAGGAACGCTGCATTTTGTTCTGATTTCCTATCATAAAAATTATATAGTTGAGAAAGGTGAGAATTCTCAGGATATGGAATGCTTCTATTAAAGGAATAACAAGTAGATTAGGATCCTCAAGCCTGAAAAGAGACGCAGAGTATAAAGTGTTCTAGAAGTCTATACGGTCAGTATGGGAAAGGTATGAAGTGCATGCCTCCCCAAGGCAAAGCAGGAAAAAACAAACTGTCACAGGCTATGCAATTGAAGTGTGGGATTATTTGACAGGGGACAGTGGGACAGATAAAAATTTACTGATTCAAAAATCCAAAGGAAAAAGCAGAAGAGATGTAAAGATAATATGTTTGGCTCAGGAAGTCCTGGGGCAGTAAGTGGCAGTTGAGATGATATCCTGAGGAGTTATTACTTGTGTGCCATATTCTTATGTCTTTATCGAGACATCACACTTGGCCACTGTTGGAGATGGGCTGGTGACTTGATGGATCTTTCCTTTGGGTCCCAACTGGCTGTTAAACATGAGGAAAAGTACTTTTAAGATTGATCTTAAGTAACACTTCAGAGTTATATGGCTGTTCTAAGACTATTTTGGAGTAACATTTTCTTAATGTTTTATCTTCAGGATCTGTTGAAGACACAACTATTGACGTTACTGCCCCAAAAAGTGGGGGGAAGTGCTGCAAATGATGAAAAGAGATTCCCTACTCAAAGCAATAGGATTCTCTTATTGTGGAATAATCTCTGCAAGCATTGTGGACTCTCCATAAATGGACGTGTGGAGCTGTATCTCTGCCAAACACACCTACTTCAGTGTTGGACTGGATATACTTTGAAATGGCAAAGAAAGATCCCACAAAATCTCTTTAAGAAGTGAGAACTAAAAAAGAATTTAACCTGCTTTGCTGAAAAATCACTGCAGCTTGTCATATAGTTGGTTTTGTTTTGTTTTAATTATTATTATTTTTAATAACCTGGAAGGTTTGGATAAAAAGCTCTTGCACAATGAAAAGCTCTTGCACTGTTTTTTAGCAAGGTCTGGAAGTTAAACTTACTGTGAATTTTTATAATGCCAGTGCAATACTTTTGTTTGTAAGGGTGCTTTTAAGATGTCTGTATTAAAGTATTGACGCAAAGCTGCAAATGTAGTAGAAGTTATTTATAGTGTAAATACACAATGTACAGTGTCTCTTGTAAAGTTTCATTGTTATTTTGAAATAACCTGGAATCTGAGATTTTATAAGTAGACAACACCAGTGATGTTGGCATACCAGTACATTCTTCATAGGTACAAATGATGTAATATGGTGACTCTTGCAAGAGGCATTTTTAGTCCAGTGATGTTGGAAATTATTTTCCTAATGCTGAAGCATTTGAGGGAGGGAACATGACCAAAAGAAACCCTGTTGATTAACAAGTACTTCAAGGCTTTATAAAATACTAACAAACTACCTGGCAAAAGATTCATATTATTGCTAATGAAACCTAAAATTGTGTGGAGAAATTCCTCATGAGTTCCTCTGTTTTTGAACTGTTTGATCCCACCATCAGCAAATACTGGTAGGTCTTAAAATTTCAGTGCACAATTGTTCTATGCCACACCTTATTGAATACTAGAGGTGGAATTAAGGAAAATATTTACTAAGAACACTGTGACTGTACTTCCTTGTGAACTCTTGAAATGTCTTTCAGTGTTTTCTTGTAAATTGCTGGAGCAACTTCTTTTCTATGCATATTCTCATTTTTAAATGCTTTCCAAATGCTCTCTTTTAACCAAATCAGAAGAACACTAAACTTGAAGGTCTGTATGTGATTTCTCCTTTACTAACTGCAGTTTTTAGGAGGGGTATGCAATTTGTTTTCTCCTTTTAATGGAGCTGCAATGTGACACCACTGTGGTGTTACAGTGGTCTGATTAAAAAACCCAAACAAACCAAACAAGCTCCTCCCTTAAAACCTGTAGATCAATTTTCATTCGCAAGAATTTTTTTCCATTTCATTGTTCGTAACAGAGAGAGCTGCTTTTTCTGATTTCCCATAGTTTTGCTTACAAACTGAATTATGAGAGATGGTGTTTAATAAGTGGAATGTTTAGTAGCAGCTATAAATGGAGCCAAAACTTATATCTGTAGTTCACATACTTAGCCTGTGAAAAAACAAAATTTTCTATTTAAGTGTTGCAATAATTGCTGGAGTGAACTGAGCAGGGCTTTGCATTCATTGTATATTACAATGTAATTAATCTTAATTCCAATATCAGTACTTAATGATTGTTGCATAAGATGGTAGCTAGAATGCAACTTCACTAAAAGTTAGGTGGAGTTCCAACTAGTTTACTCGTATGAATAGTATATGTGTTTTAAAAATTAGATATAGGAGCTGATCCATCAGTGAAGGAGGATGTTAAGCACAGAGAAGCAGTAAAGCACTAGAAGGTTACTGGGATGTTGTGTCCAAACAAGGAGAGAAACAGTGCTTGCTGTGGAGCAATGATACCTGTTGTAAGTATTGTAACTATTTTCTTTTTGAAAATCCAGTTGCTGTTGCATGAAATAAATTTGCCTTCTAAATCAGGAAGGCTAATACTAAATAGAAACTGGGATTCATCTGCAGTTAAACATTAACAAATATTTAACACTATTTTAGTTTCATGATATCCTTATCAGCTGTGTTCAATGCAGCACAAAGTCCAGTCAAAGAACTTTTGCATTGTTGACTGGAAGGAAGCTCTTGGACATGTTTAGGACTGCTTGCTGTTATGTGAACAGAGTTGTACAGCTAAAACTGGAATTCCTTTAGACATTCATGACAGTCCCATGCATGCTGTTTAAAAACTTAGCCAAAACCACAAAGAACCAGACTAGTTCCAGAAGTGTGGGTACAGGAGTCTTTTGCATCTAGTTAAGCCTTAAAACTAGCTCAAAATGTCATCCTACATTCCGCTAAAGGAAAAATGCCAACCGCCTGAATTCTAACTATGTAGATGGATTAAATGCTTGTTAGATTTTAAATGTGGACTGCATCTAATGGAAGTTTTCATGTGCCATATAGTGTCTATTTAAATGGGAACATCTTTATCAGGGAAAGATTAAATTATTAGTAACACCTACAAAAATCTGTTTGATGTGACTTGTGAGAGTTGCTGGGAGGGACATAATTATTACATTATTACATAATTATTACAGTAGCAGTTCGTGTAGAGAAGAAGCATAAGTGTATAGCAAGTTGAGAAAGTTGAGAGAGGGCTAAGGTCAAACAATGGCACGTGTTGCTGCAGCTAGTTTGTGTAAATTGAAGTAAATGTTACATATTCAGCCAAAGTAAGCTTCAAGCAGATTGAACGTTTATGAAGAACTACACAGGAAGCGCAAGTCTCTGTTCATATGCACCTAGGTTGCTTCAGTAGTAGAATTTGTGTGTGTATACAATGTTTCTGGAGGAAAAGCAGTTACGAGCTCCAAGACAGAAAGTCCGTAACACATTTTGTTTAATAACAGGTGCTTCAATACAGACCTAGCCTACACAAAGAGGACAAAAACATCCAGAAATCTCGCTTGAAGTTCCTATCCCGCTGTTCTAGCAAATCCATTATTGCTTCCCAAGGTTAAACTCCGCTTTGTTTAGATTTGTTTAGATTTTTGGCCCTCTTTAATCTCAACTAAGTTGTTCTGACCATTTAGTTTATCCCTTCGGATTGCAGTTTTTAGTTGATAACCCTTGCTGTCCAGGCTGGCCGTGCCCTCGGTGTCACCTGTGCTGTGAGGGGCTGCCCGCGGCTCTCACCGCTCGGGAGGAGCTGCCCAAGGGGTCGGGGAGCGCTCGCTTGTGAACGAATCCGGGATGGGATCGCTCCACCGTGGCGCTGGGGATAAATCTGGAATTCCGCTTCCCTGCGGTCGGCTCACGCACCGCGGGAGTGGGAGCGCTACCGGGAGTCAGTGTTAAAACCGGAACAGTGACGAGAGTAGAGCTGCCCGGTCCTCTTGCCCGGCTTCATCCCCGCGTACGGGGCGGGAAACGCCCTCTGCGTGCCCCTGCCCGGCTCCCTTGGTCCGCCCGCAGCACGGCGGGCGGGGGCAGCGGCGCGGCTGCTCCCTCTCGGCGCTCCGTGCCGCCGCCCGGCGGTGCCGCTCCGCGCCCGTTCGGCGGGGCCGCCCGGCGGTGCCGCTCCGTCCCGGCTCGCTGGTGCCGCCCGGCGGTGCCGCTCCGCGCCCGTTCGGCGGTGCCGCTGGGCGGTGCGAGGGGCGGGCCGCCTGGCGCTGTTTCCGCCCGGCCGCGCTGTTTCCGCCGGAGCGGCATGTGGCGGTGCGGGCAGCCGGGACGCGCCGGGCGCGGGGTGCGGCGCCGCGGGCCCCGATAGCGGGGGCGCCGCCGCCACCGCAAGGCAAGAAGGGACGGTGGGGGGACCCTCGGGACGGGGAGCGGCTCCTGCGGCTCTCCTTGCTGAGGAGAGGGCCCGAGGGGTGCCCCGGGCCTCCGAGCGGTGCTCACGCGGCTTCCCGCAGGTGTCGTGACCATGCTGGGAGCGGACGAGTTCATCAGCTCCCCGCCCAGGAAGACTGTGCGGTTCGGGGGGACCCTGACGGAGATTCTGCTCAAGTACGAAAAGGTGACTGCGGCTTCTCGGGGGCCTGCGCTGCGTCCGGGCTGCTGGTTCCTGGGGTCATTCCGTGAGAAGACTCGTTTCGCCTTACGCAAGACCGCGTCTGAAGGCTTAGGGAAAAAACTGAAGGCAGCTGAGCGTTGTAGGCTTGTGCCAGGCGGTGTTCCTGTGTGAGTGAAAAGATTTCCCCCGTGAGTCAACCTCAGTGGCTGGGTGGATGTAAAGCCTGGCTTATGCCAAAGTGTGCACAGGGATCCAGCTGTGTCTGCAGGGAGAGCAGCTGAAAATGAGCCAGCAGCCTCGGTTGTCTTCTGGGACAGCACCCTGTTACTGCTGCTGCAGCCTTCCTGAGCTGCCTTGCCTCTCTTGTGTTCTTGATGTACCTGTTCAGCAATAGTTGGTTGTTCAGATACATGGATGAAATTGGTATTTTTTACTGAAGAAAAAACAAAAGAGAAAGTAATCTCTTTATTTTTGTTTCCCCTGCTAGGGTGATACCACGGATTTTGAGTTGTTAAAGCATCAGCTGTCAGATCCAGACATAAAGGTAAGATTTTGATAGTCAGGGGTCTGATGATTTAAAGTTTGTCTGAGTGTAATCACCAGACAAGTCATTCTGGTGCTTGCACAAATTCTTTGCTTTAAACATTTAAATTGTATTTAACAGCTTTTTTCTTTATGGAAACCATCAGAATTTTAAAAATTGTCTATTTATACACATACATATATGCAGGATCGTCATAAATGGTGTCTCATGCTTACTGACTCTGCTGTACCCTTTGAGTCTGTTCCAGATACCATCTTTTCAGGTTGCTGATGCTTGATTATAGAGACACTTCTGTAGATCAAACTGTGGTTTCTGACTTTCATAGCCTTTAAGTTGCATCGAATTTTATCTTCTGTTCTCACTAAATCTTGTTTCATTATGCAGTAACATAGATATGCATTTAGTAGTTATACCCAGAAGTATTGTTTCACAGCTCTTCTGTATAGCTACAAGTACCCACATTTGCTGTTTCAAGACTTGAATGTTCCTTCTGCTTTAAGTAGAGCAGAAGAGAAAAGAAAATTGAGATGGAATGCCATTTTAAAAAAATTATTTTATGTTCTTTATGAGTGAGATTGCATGCCTTGCTCAGTCTGACTGAAGCATTCCAGGCAGGCTGTTGGTTTAGGAGTTGACATGAATGTATTCTGCATTCAAGAGCTTTCATTGGTGAGGACACAAACTTAAAGAAATTCCTTTCCTATTAGTGTGAAAACAATTTGTATTAATCTTTGACTTGTAAGGATTTTGTTATTTTCTGCTAATACGTAATACTGTTTATTTGAATAGCTACCTGTTTTTTCTGCTTATTTTAAGGATGCCCAGATCATTAATTGGCTGCATGAATTTCGAGCTTCTGTTGCATATTTGACCAAAGAGCTTGAACAACTGGTCAGCATTTTGCTGGTAAATATCTGTTTGCTACGTGGGAAGATTAAGAGTTCAGTACTAGAAACGTCCATCTTTGACATCTTGATCTTTGCTTACTTTTAGAAGCTGCCATGGTTGAGAAGGAGCCGAGAGGTAGTGGAAGAATATCTGGGCTTTCTTGGCAATCTGGTGTCAGCACAAACTGTCCATCTCAGGCCATGCCTCCGGATGATCGTGTCACAGTTTGTCCCCCGTAAGTGACTTCTCTCTTAATCTTCTTTGTTTGCTTATCAAAACCCCTAGATAGATAAGGTCTGTATAAATACAATCCATGACACAATTAATTATTGGGGTATTGAATTTTTTTCATGTTCATTGTGATACAGATGGTTTTCTGTACCTAGATTTTAGATGACATATTCTTGTTGCTAATACAGGTCCTGTTCTGAAGATGCCTTGGAAATGGATGAACTGCATAGTATTTTTACTACTAAAAAACCAAAAGCTGAAGTGAGGATCATTTTAGATGTTCTCAAGAACCTCCTGGTTCTGTAAATAAAAGTCTTTAAGAAAGTCTTGTCGCTAATTTTGATGCTTTAGTCCTGGTGGAGACTGTTGTCCAGTGTGTTTGCTATTGAATTTGTTACCTATAAGATTTATACAATTTTGATATAATAATCTCACTCTTTGTTAGCTCGAATAACCATCAGAGAAGATGATGTGGATATTTCAGATTCTGATGATGATGATGAAAGTGAGTATAAAGGATATATATATGCTGCTGTAGTGCCCTTACTAAAAAAGTATACAGTGCATGTTGCTCCTTTTTTGCAAAATTAATTGGGCTGAGGTAAAGTAAAACATCAAGAAACATCCTTAAATTCCCAAGTCAAAGACTCTCTTGTACTCAAGTGAACCGTGTGCTGACCCACTCCTCATTACTTTCAAAATATTCCTGTTAGTGCAGTATCTGTAGGAATAGAATGCATAGGAAAACATTCCTAGTCCTAGATTGTTCAAAGCCAAAGAAAAGTTAGGAGTTGCTTGGTTTCCATTTTATTTACCTCAATGTACACCCCCTCAAAATAACATTTTGGCCAATGCAGTTTCCTTGGGAATCTTTCAATTGTGTAGTTAATGCAAACTGGTTTTACTGGTTCCTGATTTAGTTTTCTGTAACCAAGTGCATAAGAATACTTTTTTCTTTCTCTAGACGTTTCTGAAAACTTCGATACATGCCACAGAGCATTGCAAACTGTTGCAAGATATGTTCCTTCGTAAGTATAGAATCCCTTGGGTTTGTGTGTTCTTTCCTTGCAGATTTAAAGCTTGTGAACTGATGGGGTTTTTCCCCTCTTAATTGGAAGTGTAATACTTTGTTTCGTTGCATGATTTTTCCCAGTATTCACTAACTGGTAGAATGCTATATATAAACATTGTGAAATTTCTGTCAGGCATCAGCAGCTGGAAATCCTGTTAACAGAAATGAGAAGTAGGAAAAGTGGTGTTGATAGTGGCTTCTATATTCTTCTCTAGTCCATAGTGATATTTGAAGTGGCTTCTAACAAGTGCATTGTGAAAGTTTGCCACTTAATATCTGTCCAGTGATCCTTGCCAAACCACATTTTATACAATTGCTTACCTTAAAATAAAGTTACTGTGAAATAAGGTTATTCCAGTACGTCTTTAGAGTGCTGGAGTTCAATATTTGCAAACCTATAACTTTTAGGTCTGATTTTTTTTTAAATTAATTATAGGACTCCACAGTTTCTCATGCCAATACTTGTGGAATTCTTCCCTTTCATTAATAAATCGGAAAGAACTCTGGTAAGAGCTGTGACTATTTTTGTTGATTTGTTCACCTGTTTTTCTAAATGTATAAATGTCATGTATAGTACTACAACTGATTTGATGGCAGTCAATGCAGATTTTTGAAGAGTACTGTTATATAGATATAATAATTATATATGTAATAACCATGTATAGTATCGTGTCTGTTTAGTGTAAGGCTGTCCAAGCATTCTGAATTCCTTGTGCATAAGCATTGTGCTCATCTTTAATGACATCACTGCATATCTTTTCCACAGGATTGCTTTCTTAATCAATGCACACCATGGACCTCTTTGACGAGGAGTCTCAGGGTTGTGCAGTAGGGAGACCTGTCTCGTTTGTTATCTGTGGATGCTAAAAGGCAAGAGCAGAGAAATTTTCCAGCTCTGTAGCATTTGTGAAGTTTTTCCTTTCTCCTGCTTTAGCTGAGAAATAGAGAAATCCAGCTTCTCACAGCTTCTCTGTGAAAGCTTTCATTCTCATCCGAACTGGATGGATAACAGTTTGTAAGAATGTAAGCTATTTCTACACCTGCAAGTTGTTGTGGAAACTGTAGAATTGTTTTCAGTCTTGTGAGAATAATATTTGGAAATGGGTGTCTTACTGCTCAGCCTATCACCTTGAGAGGTGGTGAGTGAATAAGCCAATCATGTGATTTCTTTATTGCGAACTATACTATAAAAGATGAGCTATTCATTAAATGAGGTCTTAGCTCTGCTTTGGCCATATCCTTAAACCTGCACCTATGTTGTGATTTCGCCATTCTCTGGGAATAACAGCGACAGTTATCAACCCTGAAAAGTCTTTGTCAGAGGAACAGAGGCTTTGATAAGCAAACCAGAGACATTACAGGTGAAATCCAAATCACCAGTAGTGTAAAGCCCCGAGTTGTTTTATTGCAACTTTGGTGTAGTGCTTGTGGGCTGAAAAACAAGCTGGAAACTTTTGACAGGTTATGGCTCTTGTTTGATCTTTATATTTACTTGTTCCAACTTGATATGTTGGCACTTTATGTTACAGAATGGCAAAGCCTTGCTCCTCCAGCCAAGTTCAGTTGAAGCTGTGTTTCGAACTCATCAAGTACTGAAAATTCCCCAAAGTTCTTTATATACCTTGCAATTTTTTTTTAATTTACGTTTTTGTTGTTGTTGTCTTCATGCAAATAACTTTAAGCACCAGCTCCCTATCTGTAAAATGGGGGGATAATAGCTCTTAAATGATATTAGGAGATTTATTTACTTACTTAGCAGCTTGGTGAGGAACAAGATGTGAAGAAATGCGTAGCTGTTTTCAGGGCAAAGCTCAAATGAAGTGTAATAAAATATCATCCATGCATTGTTGAATATTTCCAGTTTATACCTTCTAATTAAACTATCTCCATCCATTTTATGTACTGGCCAAGCCTGTGGAAAAATGAGCAAGATGGTCTGTGGAAAAATCATACGTGCTCATGTAATTAAAGGTTGTGTTATAATGCATATTCACAGGCTACGGTGTACTTAAATGTTGGCACTTTACCTGATTTTATGCACTGACTTGACAGTTTTGCTTTGTGAAAGTTGCAACGTTGTCTTTTGTACATATTTGTGTACACATGGGTGGGCCCATGCATGCTCACAAAACTTGTCTGTTAAGCTGCTTGGTTTATAATCAGAATGACTGAAGAGGCATAGCTGTGCAATTTAGAATTGTTGCTGGTATATTATAATAATCTGAAATAAAGATGCATTGGGTCTCATTTCAAGCAGTTCTACTATAGCTGGTTCTAGATACAGTGAGGCATATGCTTCAGTTTCCTAAAGAAAGTTTAGACATAAACTCCTGTGAAAATGAATACCTTCTCTTATAGAATCTTTACACTCTATCTAGAGGTAGTGGGGAAAATTTGCATGGAAATAGAAGATTAAGCAGTTAATGGTGACACAGCTTAACTACTGAAAGTTAATGTTTATGTTATACATGAACTTACTCTTGATTTAACACAGTCTGTTTAAACCTATTTCTGGGTCTTTAGATAAGAAATTAAGAGACTTGTTTTCTAGAAGTCCTTTGCAGAAATTTGACTTTCTGTTAACATTATTATGGATATCAATTAATTTTGTGGTTTAGGAATGTTATGTCCATAACCTACTGCGAGTTACAGTGTACCTTCCAACTCTGAGGCTTCAAATTCTGGAGCTTATTGTTGAAAAGCTGCTGAAGTTGGATGTAAGTTTATTTTGTGTTATCTTTTATGGAAGGTCGGTGTTAAAATACACAGAGTAGGAAATGAAATACGCTTCAGTTCAGGCTTGACAAAAAATATGCTTGTGATCATGAGTATAAACCCAGTTAAATTTACACTCCATTCCCAGAATAAAGATGTTCCCACACCTGAGGGTAACTGTATGGTGTGTACTGTTATACCCTGCCTGGAATCTCTGCCAGAATCCAAATAACTTGTTCTGTGGTGATCAGTGCTAATGTGCAGAGAATGTGCTTCCCTTTGTGTGGTTGATTGGTCGTGTCATCTCTTTGAAGTAAAAGGATTTACAGTCCTAAAAAAAGACAGGAGGTGTAGCACTGTAAATCATCACAGCTTTTTGCCTCACTGTAACAGTCTGGGGAGAGCTTATGTTGGGGAGGTAAAGTTTCAGAAAGTTTGGAGTGTGCATTCGTGTATGGCACATCATGTAGTCCCTTTTAAAATGTTTATTTAGTCCAGGACAAAATCTTGTTGAGAACTTACTCATGTCTTTTTTATGAATAATAAAAAAACCAATTTCATATTATTGTAATGGTTTTATAGAAATTAATTTCTTGTTTGCAATTGTAGGTTAGCACTCCACAGCAAGATATCGAAGATGCTGAAGAAACTGCTAATAACTGTGCTAGTGAGGAAAAATCTACAGAGGAGGGACTTTTTGATATGGTTGGCTATCTTGTTCTATTAAAATTTTTTTCAGTAAAATTTTCACTTCTGAGGTGGCTGTGAGCTAAATGTAGGAAGTCATTACTGCTTTGTTGTTACTGCACTACACACAGCTCTTGAAACCTGAACAGCTGATAGATGATAAATGTATTCTCAGGTATTGACTTTATTCATGTAAACACCCAGTGTACATCCAGCAAATGAACTTCATTATGTAAAAACACAAGCATTTGTGCCATACAGCTAGTTAAAGAATTCATGGTACTTGGCTTAGTGTGCAAAAATTTGCTTATACTGGATAATGGGATACTGCTTTGCTAAACAAAAAAAAAGAAAAAAAGATGAAACTTTAGCATGTTTCTGAAAGATAAATTTAGTTTCACTTTTTCTGTAATTACTGTCTCCATGATTTGTGTATATAAGAGCTGCATGTGCCATTTTATCTACCAGGAGGAAGATGAGGACAGAAAAGGAAACAAAGTTGTCTCTCCCAGTATTGAGAGAATGGCCCATCCACTGGCAGAGCGCCTGGACATCCTGATGACCATCCTGTTTTCCTATATTAAAGATGTTTGCCACGTGGATGGTGAGTACACTTGCTCTATAACCAAATTTGTTGTTTTGCTAAGTAAGAAACACATAAGAGGAGTTCTTGCTTTCTGTGCTGCAAGATAGAGCAGAACTCTGCCATTATCAGCCTGTAGTCCACATTCCTGCCTCTTCCCAGGTACTGGGAGAGGTAAAGTTAGGACTTGAAAGGTTAAGTCTTCACTTGGAGACATTCTGATTCCATTAAGATGATACTGTATCCTAACTGTAGTAGGGTATAAATGTTTTTATTATTTGCTCTACCTGAGTGTTAGAGTTATGGATCCTTTCAACATCACAAGGACTGGACGTAGATCAAAACAACCAGACACATTAATCAATTGGCTTTGTTACAGGGAAAAAAATATCTTCCACTGTTATGTATTAAGGGTTTGAATTCCTTAGATTTATGTATTTAAAACAATATTTAGAAACCATTATGTTGTATCTTCCCCACGTAAGTCAGGTGATTTATTTCTTAGTGGTTTTTTCTTGCTCTTCTGAGTGAACACGTTATTGCAAAGTTTGCATGTCTGATGGCTTTGTATGTGTGCACAGTCACACAGAGAGATTCTTCATTTACACCACCTTAAAAAGCAGTAGAACTGAACACCTGGATTTTTAGATGTCAGATCAACTGGGAAGTCAGGTTGGCAGTTTTTCTTTACATATATTTTACTGCTGTAGAAAGATATAAAATACCACTTCTGCAGCACAAGGGTGGGGAAAAAACCCTGAAATGGCTCATTTTGTTCTGTTTCTTTGTTGTGTAGGCAAGCTCGACATCAGCAACACCAAGGATTTGTATCGGGATTTAGTTTCTGTTTTTGACAAGCTCATTTTACCAACCCATGCTTCGTGTCACGTACAGTATTTCATGTTTTACATCTGCAGCTTTAAATTGGTGAGTAAAAACTGGATTTAAAATGTGGCGTCCTCTGTCATTTCTGCACCCTTGTTTTGGTTTTTTTTTACAAAACAGTTGTTCTCTGCTGTAATTCTACTCTGAAGATAGCAAGTACATCAGGAGTCATTAGTATCTTTGCTTTCTTTTCCTTCTCTGTTATTCTTTTCTTTTTTTTTATGGTTGCTCTTCCCATGTTGTTCATAAACCACTTACAGATGGAATCTTAGCAAGTGTGAAGGAACAAACTTGGTTAAAACTGATCTGTTTTACAAGAATCAGTTGGACTCTTGCACCCAAGACATGGTGTGCATGTTTCTTCAGCATCCCAAAACTATCTCAAAGATGCTGTCTGTTAGCTCTTTGATTTGAAAATCCTGTCTGCTGTTTGTTGTTCCCCCACCCCTCCATTTTCCCATCTCTCTCAACAAACTGTTCTTTCTTTTACAACTAAGTATAGAAAAAGAGAAATGAGTGCTCTTCCATCATGTGTAGGAATAGTTATTTACTGCAGTTATAGGTAGATGTTTTTAATGGTTTGGTTATGGAAATTATGGGAGTTGAGTGCTAGGAATCTATCACTTAAACAGTGTCACCAGTATAACAAGTTTCTATGTATTTTTTTTCCAGGGATTGGCTGAAGCATTTTTAGACCATCTTTGGAAGAAACTGCAGGATCCAAACAATCCTTCAGTAATCAGGCAGACCGCTGGGAGTTATATTGGCAGCTTCTTGGCAAGAGCTAAATTTATTCCCATTGTGTAAGTTGTTGTCATTCATGAGCAGAACCAAACAATTCCTGCTACTGTGGAGCTTAAGTACAGAATTGGTCTTCTATTCCCACTGCTTTGCCACTAAGCCTGAATCAAGAGTCTTGATTGTCCTTTCAACAATACTGGTTCAGTATTGTCTTGAAGTTTCCAGGAAAGTTTTGCATGTACAGGATGCAGACTGATGATTGCAGAGGTTCATGACTTGTTGTTTAAGGCTTCACTTACCAAGAAGTGCTGAGCATGAGTAGGTTGTGCTGACTTCAGGCAGAGTCATGGATTCCCAGTGTATCTGATGATCAGAAGCAGATATTTTTAGTACCCAATACTAGGCATTTTATGCAGGCTCTGAAATGGGGAAGTAATTTGTTCTAGTATTTTGATACAGAAGAGTTAAAATGTCTTCTTTTTTATGTACACATTCTATATTTTTATGCTGTTTGGGGTTGTGACTTTAACACTGGAGATAGTTGGATATTGGAATTACCTGGTGGACATGAGTTGCATTGCTCTGTACTACCTGTAGCCAAGGATTTTAATTGTTTACTGTGTGTTTGTGGATTCATCTCATCTGGCACCCTGTGCTTTCACTGAGAGGGGTTTTCAGTACGGATTGATTCATTTTATGCTGAGATAAAGGAGAAGGCTCATAACAGAATCATTTTTTATGAAGAGATTTTCTTACTGATGTTTTTATAACCACTGAGATTCTTGAATATTTGTTTAACATCGTTTCTGCACCATTCCAGGTATTATTTTTACACTTCTTTTTTCTCCTTGCACTACAGTACTGTAAAAGCGTGTCTGGATCTTCTGGTGAACTGGTTGCATAAATACATTGATAATCAGGATACAGGAGCTAATGCCTACTGTGATGTAGCTCTCCATGGGCCATTCTATTCTACGTGTCAGGCAGTGTTCTATACGCTTATTTTCCGTCATAAACAACTTCTGGATGGAAATTTAAGGAAAGGTGAGTATATTAGGTTTGAAAGGATTCATTAGAAGTTTTACTGTTGCTGTGTTTTGTAGTGGTCAATTCAGTCAAGTATCTGATTGCAAGTTTATGTTGTTGTGCTCTAAATAAAAGGAGGTGGCTTGTACACATGTTGAGGCCAGACCTCCACTGTGAGAGTGCCCTAGGATGTGCTTCTGTGGTGGTGTGCAGAGTGCAGGCTTGTCACACTGGAAATTCTTAGAAATTAAGTTCAGTTTATATGATACCTAACCTATATTTGCCCACTGTTCTTATTTTGAAGGTCTGTCATATCTGCAGAGTTTAAATTTTGAGCGCATTGTCATGTGTCAGCTAAACCCCCTGAAGATTTGTATCCCTTCTGTTGTCAACTTGTTTGCTGCCATTACCAGGTACCTACTCATTTACTTCAATTTCAGCTTGGTGCAGATTTTGTGTGTATCTAAAACCAGCACAGGGTTTTGTTAGGCACAGTATTGAATATTATCAGAGGCATAACACTGCCCATATTCCAGGTGTGATAAGTTTATTCCTAGTTCAGTTTCAATGAGATCCTGCAGTACTATGAAATGGATTGCTTTGTGTTGGAGCCAGTGTGGCTGTACTTGGCATAAAGTTTATAGGAGCTTAGAGGAAGAGAACAGACTCCTTACCTTGTGACTATCTTGCAAACTCCTAATATCAGCTGGAAAATGGAAGAGAGAAGATGTTTGTTAAAAAATAACTTTGTGTTTTCATACAATCCATCTGAAATTCATGCTTTGGGTGTGCCAGAAGTGCTTATCTTCTCTTTGTTCCCTTTTTAAAGGAAATACCAGTTGGTGTTCTGCTACACGATTATTGAGAGGAACAACAGGCAGTTCATCCCTGTTGTGCGGAGCGGCACAGGGGGGGACCTTGTGCAGACCTGCACCAACCCCCTCGACAGCTTCTTCCCCTTTGACCCCTACATACTCAAAAGGTAGAATTAAAAAGTAAACAATGCCTTTGTGCCTGCTAGAAAATAATGAATACAACCTGTAGCAGTGTTTCTGCTGCTCACTTTTCTCCCTGATCCTTAGTACCTTTCATGTTGTGCATTTTAACCAGACTGTCAAAGGTTTAAATTAAAATGTACCCCTACTGCATATACAAGAACTCATTCTTTGCTCTGTTTCCTCTCTCAGATCAAAGAAGACTATTGATCCAATGTATCAGTTCTGGGAAGAGTTGAGTGCTGAAGATCTTGAGAATCTGAAGAAACCCATTAAAAAGGTAGTCTTCCCTGATCCACACACAGTTCAGCTATCAGCTGCTTTTATTGCAGAATATTTTTTTAAGTAGATAAGGGTACACTATACATTTAGGGGGAACTGTGACTGAAATTTGAAAGCTTTAGGAATCTATTCATTCTTGTCTTGAGAGCACTTTTCCCTGTTCTGCAGCACAGGAGCCGTGTTGTGCTCAGAAAATGGACATGATGATGTCACTGGGAAATCCACCCTGTAGAAGTGATTTAGTTCCCGTATTTCATAATCAGAGTACATCTAATTCTTTTACCATTCCAGCTGGTCATGACAATCACAGTGTAAATCCAGGTCTCTATTAAGATTTGGCAGTATCTTCCTGCTCTCACTGATCCTTTTAAATTTTTGCAGGGTACTTCTGAAGATGAAGACGATGACTTTTTGAAAGGAGAAACCCCTCAAAATGATGGTGTGGTTGAAATTGCTCCAAATTCTTACGAGTCCAACACACGGAGCCCTGTGAGCAGCATTGGCTCCCCTGCAGACTGTTACGTGCCATACCCACTGTGACATGGACAACCAGAAGGGAAAAGGTTGAAAATTGTGTGCAATGTTTTGCTCTGGAAAGAGACTTGAGCTCAACTTTCCAAACTGGCAAATGTTTTAAGTAATTACATTTAAGAAAAATTACTGTTTCTTCGTCATCAGATTTCTACAGATATGTTATAGTAAAGTCATATGTTGCTAGAAAAGCTGAGAGAATAAATAGGGTGATATTTTACAAATTTCACATTGAAATGGTTTTTATGACTTAGAAGGATTTTTTTTTTTTTTAATAATTTTTCTGACTCTTCAAAACTTTGTTTACTAATGTTTCTCTACAAGGTTTTATATATCAGGGGTGAAATTCTGGTGTTTCTTCTGCAGATTTGCGTGGGGGCCAGAATTCCACTGTCAGTGCTCTGACTTGGATGACTCTTCTTGAGTTGGTTTCAAAGTAATGGTGTCATCTCTCAATAGGCAGGGCATGAATCCAGCCTGACAGTGGTTCTTGAACACACATCTCCTCAGCTTTTCCTGTCTGTAGAACCATACTTGGTGAAGCCACTTGCTAGTGGGAAGCGTACTCAGACAGAAAGCATTATCCTTCCTTAAATCTGTAGCTGGCACACACCTTTCCCAGCTATGAAAGTTCAGACACGTAAAAGTGATGGTTGTTGGAAGTGTTGAAAATGAGGAAGTAGCTGAAAGTATTACTTGTAGATAGTTTTCTTTGGGGTGCTTGTGAAGCACTCTGAGACAGGTATTTATTTGCAGGATTTGAAGTCTATATGTGAATGCTGAAAATAGAAAAAAACAAAAACATCTTCCCTTGTGGAAAGGAAGTGATGGTGTCAGTGGTGTCCTTGTGTTGTCCATGTGTCTGTCAGTCAGTGTAGAGTTTCTCTACAGAGGTTTCTTGTCTTCTTTTCATGGTTGCTGTTTTAGATTTGAGTAAGAATATAAACAATGGGAGAAAATAAATGTTATTTGTGTAACATTTAGTTGAAAATTTTATGCATTTGGGACTAAACTCTAATTGCCCTTCTTTAGAATCTGAACTTGGAGGCTTTCAAGACAATATTTTTATTTGGAGCCAATAAAGTTTGATGTAAACAGTGCAATTCTTAACATCCTTGAGAAAACCACATCTCTGTATGTAACTGAGGTGCCCTCTGTGTAGCCTGACTTCTCAGAGTTGGGGTGTTCAATCTGACAGACTGCAGAAATGAGTTTTGGGGATATTGCAAAGTGCATCAGTGGATCTGTTCATCACTGTATAAACTGAGAGGTTTTGGTTTTAACTGTAGTCCTCTTTATTGTCAGTCCTGAGTAATAAACAATAGATTTCCCTCTGAAGTAATTGCATTTTCTCATGGCATGGAAGAACCCTCAGATCAACAGCAAGGAAAACATCTTTTGAAAGATGCCTTTCAGACACTACTTCCAAAATGAGGCTGTGAAAACTTTCCCAGTTGTAATAACAGGTATGTGATTCAGGAGCTTCCACATATCATTAAAAGCAAAAAGAAACAACCCTTAAGTGTAATGTGCAGACATTGAACTTAAACAGTTTTAACTTGTTATGGAACCTGTGCTGTGACAGCTCTGGTTTGCTCTGTAATTGCAGCCAGGTGTGCTGGCAGGTGCTGGTGTTTTGCTAGAGGGACTTTGTAAATACCAACAGCTGTGAGAGGAATGCTCATCCCGAGGTGCAGTTTTGTCTCACCTGAGAAATGCAATGTATCTTTTGAAGAAAGCATTTATTCTGGTATAGAACCATGAAGTCATAGAATAGCCTGGGTTGATGTCTTAGGTTACAATGTAAGGTGTAACCAAAAGTACGTGTTCTATCACCATCTTCATAAGCTGTTCCAACCAGGAGGGGCCGTGTTCTTTATCTTTTCCATGACACACCCCTGGTAACTCCCTCCGAGGGCTGTCTTCTGCTAAAGGGCCGTCCAGTCTCACTGCATAACTCATGAAATGACATCATCCCATTGTGAGATGCTCCACCCAGGGGGAGGAACCAAGCATTCCTACCTGGCTGTAATCTGAGGTTTGGAACACCACAGTCAGCCTTTACCTACTGGATTCCCAGAGGACAAGAGCTACATAACCACCACTGGACCTTCAAAGGAACACCAGACCTTTCTACAGGATCACTGCTTCAACAGAAGCACATCCACCACTTCAACAGGACTGCAGCCACCATTTAACTGGGCTGCTACCACTACCCTGCCCAACAGGGTGCCAGGTTGTACTCTGACTCTGTCAGTGTTTCTGTACTATTACATTTATTTTGATTTTCTTATTAAATTGTAGTTTTGACTACAATTCTTTCAATGCTTTCAAACTAGCACAGAAGCTTAGAGAATAAATAGGGTGATATTTTACAAATTTCACATTGAAATGGTTTTTATGACTTAGAAGGATTTTTTTTTTTAATAATTTTTTCTGACTCTTCAAAACTTTGTTTACTAATGTTTCTCTATAAGGTTTTATATATCAGGGGTGAAATTCTGGTGTTTCTTCTGCAGATTTGCGTGGGGGCCAGAATTCCACTGTCAGTGCTCTGACTCGGATGACTCTTCTTGAGTTGGTATCAAAGTAATGGTGTAATCTCTCAATAGGCAGGGCATGAATCCAGCCTGACAGTGGTTCTTCTACACACATCTCAGCTTTTCCTGTCCCAAGATTTAAAAATCTCATTTGAAACTTGTGTTTGATTCATCCCCTGGACTAGTGCTATAAATGCTGCATGAATTTGTTTTCTGCTCTAAGCATTTTTAGAAGTGTACACATTTTTCTGTGTTCCTACATCATAGTCTTATTCATGAGCACTCTGTAATTGTTGGGTTTACTGCCTTTTGTTTCTGTGGATATTTTTGAAAGATATTTTAAAGTCTTTGTTGGAGTTTGCATGTGCTTCAAAAATTAAATTTAGTCTGCGATTTTATTACCTTTTTTATTTAATTTATCTTAACTGTTGCTTTCAAGCTGTGAACCAGCTGTTGACTTTGAAAAAACATTGTTCAATTTGAAAGGAGCATTTTAAAGCTTAATGTAATGGCTGTAAGTAATTACTACAGCAATTATATTCTCTGGTGTTGTGCGTCACTCTAACAATATTGGAGGCTGTGAAAAAATGCAGGAAAGAAACTCAGCAGGTTCAGGTGTCTCAGTTTTGCCTGCAATGCCCAGCATCTCTCTGTTCTGTGTAGCTTGGTGTCCCTGCTTGAATTACGGCAGAAAATCAGGAGCTGCACTCTGTTGTGGCTCCATGTTTGCCCAGCAGGAATCGGGGGCTCTTGGCTTCTGCTCTCCTTGGACTGGAGATGGGTTTTGCTTTTTCCCATGTGGATGGATGGTAGATATGCTGCTCTGCTGCTTCCTCCTGACTCCTTCCACGATACTATGTGGAATTTTGGGGTTGATTTTTCTTGAGCAGCTGTGTACCCACCTTGCCTGATGCCCATGACAGCAAAGCTCCTCACGAAGCGTACGGAGAGTCTGACCAGGAGGGGAGATCTTGGTGTCCTGTAAGGTCAGGCCATGCTCCCATTGCACTCTGGAAAGAACAGTGGCTTGCCATGGTAAGGAGAATTAATAGAAATGGGTGTATTTTCATGCACATTCTGAGTTTCAGTGTAGTTTCCCCTTTCTCCACCTGTGTGTAGTGCAGAGCAGAGCAAAAGCTACAGTTCCAAGCGTGCTCCAGAGATCAGGCATGTCCCTTCTGGACACATGTAGCAGAAGCTGGGCTGATGACCACAAAGGTCATGAAGGGACAGAGACAGAATCCTCACTGTGACAGGCAATATGATGTGTAAGTTACTATTTTGTACGTGTGTGTGTATGTATAAATTAGACACTTAAAGGAAGTAACTGCTGGGATGGAGACAGACACGGAACAGTGTGTTCAGGAAAGTTAAAAGCTTAGCCAGCATAGCAAGGTATTTCTTAATGTAGCAGAATGAAATTCCTTTGGGTGCAGCAAATGAGGCACATAAAGTGTAATGCTCTGTAAAATCACAAAGAGCCACTTTCAACAGATGGAAAAAGCAACTTTAATACAAAACCAAAAATTGATAGACTCTGCCTTTGATAATCCAAGTACCAGCTTACACTTTAACAGTATCCATTACTGGCTGTGAAGTGTATTTTGGTTGTTAAATGCACTTGCTAGTTTGTCACTATACAGAATTTAAAATTATGAATCCTATGTTCTGCTGTTTCCTTCACTATGAGGAACTAAACAAACTCTGTGACAAATGGCTCCCAAGTCACACATGCAGTTTCACTCTCCTGTCTGCTGCACCAGTGTGGCCGTTCTCAGTGTGGAACTGAACCCCTGGGCTTGAAGCTGGTTTTAGGAGTCCCTGTGGTAGGGATGTCAGGAGACATAAGGGGACATGCATGAAGAGCCCATTGCCAATGGCAGAGCTGTAGGCTGGCACCCTGGAACCAGGGAGCTTTCCTGTGCCCTCAGAGGAGCAACATCATCATGTAAGTGGGATGTGAGTACTCACCTTTCCTTACCACCTCTGACCATCTTGCTATGTCCACAGAGGAGTGGGGCACCTCTCCCAGCTGTCCTGGGCCATGAGTGACTGACCTGATGTAATCCAGTGTAGAGAGCTAGGAAGTGATGAGCAGAAGGAAGAATAATCCTAATTTTGTGTACAGTCAAAAGTACACTGGTGATTGTTAAGTAATGAATGAGACCTGGGATAGTAATAAATACTTACATGGAAAAGCTGGCATAGCACTGAGTCATAAGAGTAAATAACATGTTAGAAGTTCTTAGAGAAGCAACAAAACACATAACAGGATTCTGTCCTTACCTGAACTCCCAGTGCTGTGCACCTTGAATACTCTATGCAGTGCTGTTCCCCCATTTCAGAAAGCAAAGAATTGAATTAGAAAATGTCAGCCAAGACAGACAAAGATAATAAAAGTCTGGAATGGCTTCTTTATGAGGAGAGCTTTGCCTTGGAAGAGAGACAATTAAATGGAATATATGTGTATAAAATCATGTGGAATAGGAAGGATGAGGAAGGAATGATTGTTTACTGCTTCTATGGATGAAGGGGTTGGAGGTGGAGGGAAGGACATGAAAATACATGTGTCAAACTCAAAGCAAAATATCAAAAGGGAGGTGCTTCTTCACACTATGCCTACTGGAGCTGTGGAACTCCTTGTGTCAGGATGTTGTAGGTGGTAAAAGTTTAAAAAACTTAAAGCAAAAGTTGTGGAATTGAAATCCATCTGTGAATGTTAAATGCCAAAGCCCCACCACATTCTGTCTTAGGAAATTTTCAAACTGGATGTGCATCACTGGAGATTGGGAAATGCTGCTATGTGCTTTCCTCTTTCTTACCTTCTTCTCTAGACATTCTTTTGCCTGTTGCCAGAAGCAGGATATTGAGCTGAATGGACTTTAGATTTGAAGCCATGTGGCTACTCTTACACATCTATGTTATCCTCAACTTGAGACATTGCAGGGAAGAACCTACGTATGATGCAGATTTACATTTAGGGCCAGTATTTTTTACTGTTGCTTTATTTACCTCTAAAATTTTCCTCTGGCTCATCAGAGATAACTGCAGCCCTAGGCTGTGGTGTGTTTAACTCTTGCAGTGAAAGTTGTATTGTCAGTAGTGGAAGTCAGGTCTAAAGTCGGGAGACAAGTGCTGCGTTGCATGGATGTCACAGATGTGCAGGCAAGGCCCTGATCCAGCAATGTTTTGGTGATTGATTGGGGTGAAGGAAAAAAGGAGAAGAAGAGGTTCAGTCAGCATCTAGGATCCATTCAGAGTTCTCTGTGAGGTGGTCAGTTGAGGCCCTGGGAGTATTTATGCAGACTCCTGTGCAGTGGATGGTGATTGAAGACCATACACTTAAATGCCTGTGGAAGGGGCTGGCAGCCTGCTAGTATGGAGAAACCCAGATGGTCAGGAGGTGGATAGATGGAAATTTGTCCTGGGTTAAGCAGACGCTCACTCCAGTCTCCACCATTCCCACTGCTTTGCCTGCTTTGTTGTTCACTGTGTAGCACTGAAGTCCTGTGGGCAAGTTCACCTCTCACCACGTGGCCGTGTTACTGCCACGATGGAGCCAGCTCCCCAGCTTTTCCTCTGCAGAAAATCTTTCCATTTACATGCCACAATAATAACTCCTGTGAATTTAATTAATCACAGTTTACATGGCAATAACCATTTTTAATGGGTAAATAGTGTGTATCCCCTGCTGGAGTGGGGGTTCTGCTGGCTCCAACATTTGAATATTACATAATCTACTTCCCATCAAATGATCAGAGTGAGACCAGAGGAAACTAACAGTAGTGGGAATAATTAGCAGCTGCCTTGTGTCTGGGACATGGACTTACCTTCTTAATGCTCATTCAGAAGCCCATACAGTTAAAGAGAATGCAGGTTTTCTTGGTGCTGCCAACCAAGTGCCACAGGATTTCTGTTTGGGGCTGTGGTGCTGTGCAGAGGGGCCTGGCTAGGTCTTACTCACAAGGAGCTTTATTCCAGAGAAGTTCTTTGCAAACAAGGCTGCTCAGCCCCTGGTACCTGCCTGAGTCTAGCCCCTTTCCTGGCTGCATGTCTGCTGCGATATGCATGGGAGGGTGCCTGGGTATGCTGAGTGACAAGACTTTGTTCAGTCTCTTCTCCTATCAGGCAGGCTCAGTGCAGGTCCAGGCAGTCACAAATGTATCACTTTCTTGTGAGTGTGTGAGGAGTGTCATTGTCACCCAGTGCTTCTGACAGAAGAGGAGGTGAAGAGGCTTGCCCAGGGCTGGGCAGTGTGTCTGCAGCAGAGTGGGGACCGCAAGTCTGCTGCCGGGAGGGACCAGCTCCACACTCTGCTGTGTCCAGGCAGGCCCTTCTGCTGAGCGGTGGTTCAGGAGCCATCCTGCCAGCACAGGTCTGGCTGATGGGTTCTGGAGAGGTGATATGCTAGCCTGACTAGCAGCCACATATATGATCACAACACATGTAAGGAGAGCTACTCTGAAGTGAATGGTGTCTGTCTGGGAAATGCTTGCTCAGGAGCACACTCCAGTTCCTGCATTCAGATTATGCTAAGCACCACTGTATTTTTCCTGGTTTATGTTTCCTTTTCCTGCCTTGACTTTGCTACTTTTGCTGTATTTAATTTTGGGTTCTCTGCTACAATCACTACTTTAATCTGTAATGTTGCCACCTGCCTGCCCGCTCCAACTTCTGGCCACCTTTCGAGCCAGTGCTGGGAACAAGTCAAGGTGCCTCTCAATTGCAAGGCTCCTGCAGAAATAACTCCCTAAATAAGTAACAGGCAAATTGGATATTGGAAAAGAACTTTAAATAACCTCTGAATTCCTAGGGAACTACATCTTACATCTCTGTTAGGGACAAATGGGTTCAACATAAGTAATGATCCTCCAAAATGAAAAATAAAGAAACATTGTTCATCAGCCTCTGTGGACTGGATGAGAATAGACTGTGGTGATAAAAGCAAAATGCAAAGATGTCCCTGGGTGGCAGATGAGAGCAAAAGAATTAAACATCACTGGACTACAAACACATAATCTCTGACATGTGCCACAGCTTGCCTCCAGATAGCTGCTTTGGATATGACTGCTCTAGCTTTTTCCTCTCATGCCATGGGAAGAAGCTAAAGGCCCTTTACTGTGACACCATTCCTGGCAGCCCTTTGTGGCATGTGCCAGACCATGACCTTCCCAGATGGAGTCGCACCTTTCCAACATAGCCTTGTGCAGAATTCTAGCTCTTTAATGAACCATAACAGGCTGGAATTCTCTCAATGACTTTCTGTTTTTCCCCATACTGATATAATGTAAAAATCTTCCTTGTTCGCACTTCAGGTGATTCATTGATGTTTTTATTTTGATTTCTATCTCCCTGTTGTTTGATACTCGCCCCCTTTCCCCTTCAGGAGTTTATAACTGGACAAGCCCCTTTTGGTTCTGGAAAACATATTCCCGTCAGTGGGTGGACCAATTGCTTTGTCTCTGGGTGTTTTGCTTTCTGAGCTATAAAGTTCTCTGTCGCAATAGGACGGTGCCAGTGTTTTGAGTCTGTGACTGTGATGGAACAGTGGAGCTCACTGTGGTACAGTGACACTGTTGGGGCTGCCCAAGGCAGCACAGCATCCAGCTGCAGACGTCCTTGGCTTCTGCTGCTGCAGGCAGGGGTCGGCTGCAGCCTGCAGGGAAAGCTGCCAGCTGCAGCAGGCAGGAAAAGCTGGCTCCTTCGCAAGGAGCGAGCCCCAAACAAAGGTGGTGCAAAAGCGTCGGCAGAGGCAAAGGACAAGAAGAGGGGTCTTCGTGTAGGTTCCAACTGGTTTATTGCTGGTGGAGGGTCCAGGCACAAAGACCAGGAAAAAGGGGAGAGCACACTATTTTATACGGGGGTGGAACAAAGGGAAACAACCCATGGGGATCGACTGAGGAGGAGGAGATAACAGGGGAATAACCAGTGGGGATAACTTAGGGGAGGGAATTACATGAGTAGACCAATGGAGCATCGAAGAAGGGAGAACTTTCCAGAGCTAATACATAAGCAATTACGGAAAATGCATAAACATGAACTTATACATAAAACTGAGTGGAGAACTCCTAAACCAGTAAACTTAAAACATATAAACTAAGAGCCACTAGGAGCATGGGAACTCGCCATAACCCCGGTGAGAATCAGAGCTCTGTGTTCTGGAAGGGTGGGCTGGATGCTCTGCTGTAGTGGTCATTGCCACATGTCGTGCAACAGTACGGGTGTGATGGTCTGTGTTATTGAGGAATCCTCATTTGTGTGTTGTACACTGCATCAGGATGTGAGGCAGGGAGTATGGTTTTTGCTACCTTTCATTTCCAACCATCTGTTTGCTCCACCAGGTGCATGCAGTAGGTGTTGCTGCTGCCACTAATGCAGCACCTCCTCTATTGTCTCCCTTTGCATTTCCTGAGTGCATGTTTGTTCTGAAGAAACGCTTATTCTCGTTCCTTGAGCTTCAGCTAAAGACGAGCATGTTTAGTGCTGTAGAAAAGGCCTTTCCTTTTGAGAAGCTCTTTAGCTTTGCTAAAAGGAAAATCTTGATGTGCCTGTTTATGCAAAGCAGCCCATCGTTCCCTGTGCAGGCTGTTCTCGGCTCCTGAGGAGGGCAGCATGGGTTAGCTGATGCTCCTCGCCCGGAGTTCTGCTTTACATTCCAGCCATGTTTAAGGCAGAGCCAGTGAAACGTAAAACAGCATTGACAGAATTGGTAGTAAAACTCTTGGCTCTGTGATGAGATGCCTGGGCTGAGCAGAGTGATCCCCACTCCTGCTCCTGCAGGAGAATTTGCCTCTCGCTAGCGGTTGTGCTGCCTGCTGCAGACTGGCACCAGTGTCTGGTACTGGGGGACCTGCCCACAGGCTGGTCCCACCCCACTGCCCCGGGGAGAGCGCCGACACTGAAGAGGAGGTTCACGAAACCCCAGCACCTCCCTCCCTTTAAAAGACTGACCCTGCATATTGGATGGACTTTGTGGCTCCAGCATTGTGGGGAGATTGTTAAGACCTGTTGAGCACTGATGCTGAACTCAGCCTCAGCTCTGTGGAATTTTCACAAAATAACAAAACGAAAACACAGATCCCCTACACCAAGGAACTTGCATGGTGGTATGGTATGAAGTATGTTTTTCACTAAGAGGAAGACACTGGGAGACCTAAGGAAGGGATTCCTTAGGTTCAAATCCAGGCAATTCTGTGCCTGACTGTCTTACAGGTGATGGATGAACAGCTTTTTCCTTGAAGCACAAACCAGGATGGTCTTAGGCACACAAGAAGCCTGGAAAATCGTGTGGAAATACTTGTGACATACACATTAATACTAGATGGTCTAATAAGGATTAATGTTAGCAGGAATAATGCCACTGGATATCGCAATGATTAGACTATTATAATAATGAGTTTTCCAGAGAGGATGATGACAGGTGATTTATATACTGTACAGCTATTTCTTCTGTGTATACAGATGATAAGCAACTCTGGCACTTTGCTGCAAGAATTTGGGACCGCTCCTTGTTGCTGAAGTTGTCGACTCTTCTAAATAGTTAGCCAAAAATATCCCGGACAGGAAAGGAGGGAGGGCTGAGTAGACAAAAAGAGTGCTGGTGTCTCCTTCTTTATGTGCTTGGGGAGAGATGTTGTGAACCTAGTCCTGAGATGTTTTCGGGCCTCTCTGGGAAAAAGGAGGAGAAGTCTCTCTGGAGGCATGATGCACGGACAGTGTTACAAGCACCACTTAGATGCAGTAATGTGATGAAGGTCTGACTGCTGTTCTGTCACACACTCTGCCTTTCTGCTCTGTAGGAATCCGCTGCTGTTTTATGCTCTGGTATTCAGAAGAAATATATCCAGTGGGATATAAACTTCTGTTGCTATAGACAGTTTCACACAGTGTGTATGTGTACGGTCTTTGGCTACAGCAAGCTGTGGTCTAACAGAGCTCGTAGTCACTGCATGTGTAATAGAGATTGTGCAGCAAAATGAGAAACCTCAGATAGTAAGAAAAGGTAGTTGCAATTTTCCATACATGGCATTCCATCTTTCTTCATTTTGCCTGTGACTGTGCTGTGCACTGGCTGTAGTTGTTGCTGTCTAGGATGCACAGTCACTTCTCCATAGATTTTCTACCATCTCTGTAGGTTGGCAGGAGATAAGGAGTTCTGGTGAACTGGTGCAGAGCCTATTCTGCCAATGTATTGTCAAATTGTTCAGTCTGTTTCTCTGGAACAGAAATCAAAGGCAGGGAAGCTACCTAGTAACTTGTTGAGGATGACAAAATTATGCATCACTTGAAGCTCTCATGGTAGATATTGAGCTCATTCATCGATTTGTTGACAGAGTGACAAGAGCAGCAACAGCTCAAATTCTTTTCCTCTTCTTTCTTTTTGAGTTGAGGGATACCTGGATCCTTTTCAGAGACCCATTTCAGACTTCAGAAGTTATGTGGGTACCTACATCCCATCTGTAGCCTTGTGAGTTAAAGACACAACTTTCTACCTTTGATGCCCACCTTGGGGAAGGTAACACAATATCACCATTATTGTCAGGTTTATATTCACTTTTAAAATGAGGTCAAATGTTTAGTAATAACAATAATTATTTCCAATGTAAGCCTGAAAAAGTGAAAATAAATTCAGAACATTTTCAACACTGAATTTTCATTATGGGTTCCTGTAAATTTTCCCTCTTAGTGAGGCTTGTTCTTCTTTCTCTGTTCTTTGCACAGTGAGACTTGGGCAGCTACTAAATGGTGGAGTGCCACAGATGCTGAGCAAGCCTTGTTCATCCTGCTTCCTGCAGAGGTTAAGTTTGAATGGGGAGTCAAAAAGCCAAGGCTGGCACTGGAAAGGTCAGGCACATACAGCCAGGGTTAGTGTGTTACCAGTGTTATGCCAGAGAATGGGATTGCACACCACTGTATTGGGTTTGCCTGGCCAGGTTTTGGTAGCAGGGGATGGTAACAGGGACTTCTGAGAGAAGCTGCCAGAAGCTTCTCCCAGGTCCGACAGAGTCAATGCCAGCTGGCTACAGGCCACTGGCCAAGTCTGAGCCCAGCAGTGATGGCACTGAGGCCTCTGGAATAACATTTAGGAAAGAAAAAAGTTATTACTCAGTGGTAATTTCAGGCAGAGAAGAGAGGAGTGAGAATATATGAGAGGAGCATCTCTGCAAAGGCCAATGTCATTGCAGGAGTGCGGGGGGACGAGCTCCAGATGGCAGAGCAGACATTTCCTTCAGCCTGTGGTGAAAACCATGGTGAGGCAGCTGTGCCCTGCAGCCCGTGGAGGTCAGTGGGGGAGCAGAAATCCACCCAGCCCCTGGAGGAGACCATGCCAGAGCAGGTTGATGCCCAAAGAAGGTTGTGACACCATGGGAAGCCTGTGCAGGGTTCTGGCAGGGACCTGTGGAGAGAGAGGAGCCAATGCTGGAACAGGTTTGCTGGTAGGACTCATGACCCTGTGGGGGACCCAGGCTGGAACAGGCTGTGCCTGAAGGGCTGACCCTGTGGAAAGAGACCCAGGCTGGAGCAGTTCATGTAGAGCTGCAGCCCAAGGACTCACACTGGAGAAGTCTGCCGAGGACTGTCTCCCTGTGAAGGACTCCCCACCGGATCGGAGGAAGGAAGCAGTGGCAGAAACCATGTGGATGAACTGCTTGTAACCCCCATTGCCCATATCCCTGCACTGCTAAGGGGAGCAGGTGGAGAATTGGGAATAAAATTAAGCCCATGAAGGAGGAAGTGGTGGTGCAAAGGTGTTTTTAGGATTGGTTTTTGCTTCCTATTATTCTCCTCTGATTTTGATTGGTAATAAATTCAGTTAGTTTCTTCAAGCCAAGTCTTTTTTGCTTGTGACATTAACAGGTGTGTGACCTCTCCTTGCCCATGTATCAATTCATGAACCTTTTGTTATAGCTTCTGTCCCCTGTCTGCTTGTGGAGGGGAGTGATCAGCTGGGTTTGATGGGCACCTGGCCTCCAGCTGGGGTCAAACAATTTTGATACATTAACATATCTTTATGGAAAATGCACCCCCATTGGTGCTTCTGTTTTATTTTAAACAGCCTGAATCATGAAGGGTAGCTGGCAATCTACATTAAAGTAAGACTGTTCTGTGCTATGTTGTCACCTGAATTCTTAAATATCCCAGAGGTTCTTTTGCAGATTTGCTCAGGTGACTATGTCATCCTTACACACAGCTCTGAGGGTCTCTTGGCTAGGTCCAGAATGAAGGGAATGCAGGGCAGGTTTGATTACTGATCCCCTGCATTCTGAACTTGCTCTATTGCTTAAGTCATACAATTTTAAAACTGTGATTAGACTTTGCAGTTGTTTCACTGATAGGCAAATGTCAGTCTGGGAAGTGCCCTGGCAGCCAAGGAGGGCTTCTGCAAGGTGGTTGTTCCCAGCAGAAGGACTGTGAAAAGGGTGTTCTGGAGAGGCACTGCTTGGGCTTGACAGGCTTGGGGCTTGATACTGCCCTTTCAGAGAGATTCTGCATTTGCTTAAGCTCCTTCCTAGTGCTTTCTGATCTGTACTGCTGTATTGCAGAATGAAATGCTTGATTCAGTTCTAAGTTAACTTGGTCTCTCCTTCACAATGCAGCCTTACAAAGGATTTCTGTTGAGGAAATCAAATGAAGTGCCCTGACGGGTGATAATGACTTCTGGGAACTCTGTGTCATCTTGCTGAAGCATGTTAGGTGTCTTGTCACCAGCTAAAGATCAAGATGCTGCATTCAGCTCATTTGTTTCAGAAGTGAAATAGAAATACATGAGCTCTGCCAAGGCCTTTTTGTGGCACCAAGATAGCTCCACAGTGAGCCACCCCACAGACAAGAGTGGGGCTAGTATGTTTTACACCAGCTGTGAATCTAGTTCCATGCATTCACTTTTTTGTGCTCTGCACACTGGTAAGAGGAGCAATTTGAGCTTTTGCTAGGGAGTCAGTCAAACTTGCTAATTTTTCTCAATGTTGGATGAAGGAAGCAGCAGTACTACCTACACGATGGAACTGGAAAGTTCAATAATTTTGCCACCAGAACCCTATTAACTGGAAAGGGGATAAAGTGATCTGTAAAGCAAGCTCTTGTCATGTCTGTCTTCTCTGCTGTCAGTTTGGCATGCATGGGCATTAGGCAGTGTTCATCCAGGAATCAGTCACATTTGTATCTCCCTGGTTTGTGCCCTGAGATGACAGTAGGGCACAGCTGGACCAGCTGTGACAGTGACAATCTTTCTAGTTTGTTAGATTACCGAAAAGAAAAGGAGGGGCATGTAAAGTGATCATCTTAGAAGCAGTTGAGGAGGAGATGATGGATACTGGGAGGACTAGGGTGCCCACTCAAGTCTCCAGGACCTGTGCAGAGCTCTGTCTTTGGAGGCAAACAAAGGAATTTCTGCCTGCCAGAAGGAGGTTTTTCCTGGTCAGTACCTGGATAGAGTTCTGGTTTCATGTTTCTTCCAGATAGTTGACTACATCCAATGTCTTTGGGAGCAATTTTGGCAGCTTGTTTGCATAGCCTGGCTCAGTTCCTGAATTGCCAGCAGTTGTCCAGGTGCCTAGGGACCCAGGCAGGAGGGGTTCTGCAGCCAACAGAGCAGGTCAGGACCATGTGAACAGGGCAACTGCATTCAGTTCTGAAGAGCCAGAGGCAATAAAGGCCACAGCTCTGGTCGTAATGGTGGAGTAAGGCTGGGAGGCACAATGAAACATCCAGTGTCTGTGCAACTGCCTTGTACCTCCAAAGAGCTTCTTCTCTTCCCTAATTGCTGATGCTTTCACAGGCCCTCAGCCCCCAATCCTTGCATCTGCCCTTGCTGGCCTTTTGTTCTTGTTCTCTTTTTCAGCTCATCACTCTTTGTGTTCTGTCTCTTGATCTTGCCATGTAAAACACTGTCTGTAGGTAATAAAGTCAGTGAAATTTGTACTCAGACGTAACATGTCAGACTAACCAGTGGAGCCTGAGCAAGGCAGAGGTGGCTATAATTATCACCTCTTATGGAAGTGTGGAAGGGTGGTTTCACTGTACAGCAGCACAAGGGCAGACCCTGGCTGGACATGATGGTTCCTGTGCTTGGCTTGGCTTGCAGGAACCACAGTGTTGTTGGTGGCACACCTCCCTCTGTAAGGATTGGCAGGATGACAGCATTAGCTTGGTGTCAGCTGCTGTATAAGCCAGGCTGTGCTGCAGGATGCTCCCAGGTATCCCTGGGCACAGGCTGAGCTTAGCAGCTTCAGCCTCCCACCTTTCAGAATCAAACTAATCTTGTCGTATATGCTCCTCCAGGCAGACTATTTCCAGTGCATTCAGACTCATGTGACTTTTTAGGCTGAAGACCTTAGTCTATTTTCTGTCATTATTTTCTAGTAAGTTTTTCCACAGTTACAGCATTATGCTAAGGTGATTAAAGGAAATACTGATTTCATTCTGATACAGAAGCTTTGAAAATTTATTAACCATTAACATTCACGTACAATCAAAACATAGTGTTCTTCCTATTAGTCAGATGTTCAGAGCTGTTAATTTGACTTTCCAGAAACAGTTGCCAGTAGCGTAAATGGACCATTAACTAAATACGTTAATGCAGTTTGTTTCAGTGTAATTAGAGACCTGTAAGGTACATTTTAGCAAGTTGAAATGTTAAGGCACACATATTCACAGGCACACATATTTGCAGCCCTCATTGAAAACATTCATGACGATGTCCCAATTAACAATCTATTCAGACCCAGCTTTCATAAAAAGGCAGGAGAGAGCTCTGAGGCACTCCAGGTGTTCTGTTTAGTCAGGTCTGGAAACTGTGGTTTGAATGAATACTGGTCTCCAGAATGCTAGTGACACAGGGCATAGATAAAATTACTCAGAGGCCTAGGTGCAGGAGTTGCCCTAAACATGCCGTATGGCTGAGTTCAGGGTGGAACTTTGAAAACAGATTGTCAGAATATGGCATCTGGAGATCCCAGTGCTCAACCTCCCACAGCTGTTCTCAGTGCAGAGGCCAGCACACGCATTGCATTGCCCTTCTGTTCTTGAGCCCTTGCATTCACAGTCAGTGCCTCACTGGAGGCTGTGGAGTGTCATCTTACACTCTTCCAGATGTTTACCAAGAGGGAATTTCCAGTCTTGGTGTGGACTGGTTGCCTTTCTTTTCTGTTAGCTGTAGACTTACAATGAGATGTTCATATTTTAAATATGGTGCAATGACATCAAAAGTAATAATTATTGGATGCATCAAAGCTTTGGACATTAGCCACAGATCATGCACCTAAATGGCAAATGGTTATAATAGCTCTGTACATGAAACATCAAAGTCTGAGGAAATGTTGCTCTGTTATAAAAAATACATCAGAATGATCATTCCACTCCAAGCAAAGTGCAGAACTGTAAACGTGCATGGAACAAATGCAACACATTTCATACTCATTTGAGTGTTTCAAGTATGGGAAAAATTGATTCCACAGCTCCAATTACCAATCCACATCAAGTGAAGACTGTATTGAAAGTATGAGATTTTGCACAATATTAGTCTTAAGTTGACTCCTCCTTTTGAAAATGTATTTGTAATTAGGGCCTAGAAGAGCAAGAAGCAATATTTAGAGTTTTAATTTTTTATATTCTCCCTAGCCGAGAGAGAAGTGGCTGAGATTGCATAAAATTCTTAAACCCATGGTGTTTCAAATATCCTTTTGCTGAATCGAAATGGCTCTCTTGTAGATTAAAGGAACTGCACTGTATTTTTCTTTGTTAGGAGAAAAGTATTCCAAGCAGAGTGAAGCATGGGCTCTCTGTACTGAGCCTAGGGACAGCTGCTGAAATAAAAAAAAGCAGAACAGTCACTAGAACAGCAGAACCTCTGAACTCTGCAACTGAAATTCCCAATTACAGACGTGCTGCTGTTTCTCCTGCCTCATCACAGCTGTTTTCCTTGATCACTCCCCCAGCCCCTGTGGGAGGAGCAGTGTGAGGATGCAGTGCCACATGAGCTCCCACAGCCAAATCAAAGGCCCAGCCAAGCCTGTGCCTCAGCCATGAGTCTGGAGGAAATCAGAGACCCTCATTAAAGTTTCAGAAAAACCTAACTGGTATGAGGACAGCATTCAAAAATGTATTTGGGGGAAAACAAATATTGTTTTAACTCTGTTAATAATTTATGTGTTGCCAGCAGAGATCCTCCTAGCATTAAGGGAATTGAAAATTATAGGCACAAAGACACTACTTTAAGAAAACATGTTGCTAAATAATTAATGTGGCATAGATCTACTGGAATCTGAAGAGTGTAGGTTTTAGCTTGTGTTGTCAAACCCATGCTTTCTAATACCAGAGATTCTCCCAGAATGAGAGCATGGCCATTTTTGGTTTATTTTGACAAAAGCTTGAGTTGTTTTTAGGCTCAGCTGGAATAATTCACTGGCTTCTGTCAGTATCTTGTACCAAGCCCTTGGGATCCTAAGCAGAATATACCCAAAGATCATGGCTTTCTTAAATCAAGATGGACAAAAGATTGCTGATTATTTAGAAAACAGAACAGACTGTTCTTCTTTTTCAGAGAAGCTACTGTTTGTCCGGGTCAAACTGGATCACAATAAGAAACACTGGTGGAAGAACAAACTCTGGCAATACCTGTTTAGTAATTAAATTTATAAATAGCTGGGAGAGGTGCTTTGGGATATGTAATCCCCAGGAACAGCTACTCTTTAGTTTGTGTATCTCTAGAGAGATGCACTTTCAATGGTGAGGCAAGTCTTGGGGACCACTCAGAAAAATCCATGGCTGGCACTTCCCCATAGCATTCTATCTGATGGGGATCTTAAGGACAAGAAATAGTGCAGCTCAGCTTTCCACAGAATACAAGCTCATCACTATGACCAAAGAGAGGATGGACACAAAATGTGCTAAGGGAAGTAAATATGGCATTTCTGCATTTGTTTCCAAAGCAGCTCTAGCAATGCTGTGAGCAGAGCCTGCCAAGCAGCATTCTGTGACATCGCTGAAGGGTTCAGCTGTGCACAGTTCTTGACAGGGAGAGACAGTGTCATTTCAAAGCAGTATACCAAGCACCACGTTAACTAACAGAGCTGCTGCCATCTCTGAAGGTCTGTGTTTTGCTGAAAGGCCTCTGGGCTCTTTAAACTCCCAATTTGTTTCACTCCACTCCTATCTTTTAGGATTGGTATAATAAAGCAGCTAGTAAGTCAGGCATAATTTCTGGCAGGCTTTCAAATTTAAGGAGCTGCACAAAAGTATCCATAGAACTATAGTTATCCTTTAATTCCTTTAAATAAAGCAAAAGTGAATGCTGCTTCTTCATTAGAAGATCTTTAGTTCAGTACTTTAATGCAAAATATTTGTTGATATTGATGGAATTCCTAAACACCCTTTATTTACAACAGCAAAGTTAATAATTCAGGAGAAGAGAGAATATCCATTAATGCTATTGTAAAAATAATTCCTGCCTCAGTTCCAAGGAAAACGCCCATGTAAATTGGTGATTGAGAACATAAGGGTTACTGACCAGAAGTATAAAGGGGAATTTTTCCATTCTGAATAAAGTAAATGCAGTGGTGAGGCACTGGCGAGTGCAGACTATGCAGACTGCAGCTGTGTGTGTTCTGTTTTGGGTGGGTGCCCCTTTTGCTGTCCCTGGTGCACCCATGGCACCCATGGCACCTGCCCCACAGCCAGCAGGATCTCGCCTTCCTGCTCGCTGCTGTGGCTGCCGGCAGCACCTTGTTGAAACTGGAGTGTAAAGCTCGTGGAGTGGCAGTCCTGAGAAGGCTGGGCCTGACATACCAGAGGAAGAGCTGTGGAAAAATGCCTCTTGCCCACAGTGCTTCCCCCAAAGGAGAATCTGTCGGTGCCAGTATGGTTACTTCCTCTGACTGTGGCTGGTGGCAGTGGGCAGGGGAGGTGTGGGTGCTGTGCAGGAGCTGCTCCTGGGCAGCTCCAAGAGCCCCTCATTGTAAGTGTCATGAAGGCCAGAGCTGGGATCCTGCAGGGAATGACCCCCTGCAAGGCTGAATCTTCCCTCAGTTGCTCTTCCTGTCCCACTGCTGCCGCTGCAGCCGCTCCTCCTTCTTCAGTGTGTCCTTGCTTGTGGCTCTCTGTCCCTCTGCTGCCACAGATGACCTGCTCTGCTCTGCCTTCCTCCCACAGTCCCTGCCCTGCCCACTGCCTGCCCCAACTACCACTATTGCCTCTGCTGTGTCTTGCTCTCCTGATGCAGGGACACCATCTCCCAGTCCTGCTGCTGACTGGTGGGATAAGCATGCCTGCCAGACAGCCCTGTTTTTAGTCAAAGATGCTGACTCTGGGAGCTCCATCCCCATTAGGCAAAGCTGAGAATCTGCCTGATTTAACAAGGCAAGGAAACAAGCCAGTCAGAGTTATCTTGATCTGAAGCGTATTCTAGAAGTGATTAGCTGCCTAAACTTACTCTGTAATTATCTGTGCTGAGTGGTTTCTGCACATCATTGCCCATTTTTCTGAGTGTTTTTATCTAAGTTGATAATGGAAAATGAATAAAGCCTTAGTTCCACTCTGATTTTGACACTTGTGCCAGAAAATATCTGAAGATGAATATTTTTGTGTTCACAATAGTTAGATTAATATTTAATTTGTTGGCATCCAGCAAGCTGATTAGTTTTTCTCTATTACAACTCCACTTTGTAATTATAGGAATCAGCTCTCCTGGGGAGGGGGGTGCCTGGGGTAAGAGGCTCAGAGACCATCCCGACATCACTGCAACCACGATTTCACCAGGACAATGCACTGCAAGGTTATTGTCATCTGAAATCTCTACTCCTGGAAAGAGGTACAGGTACAAGGGACGTGCTCTGTATCTTCTGAGGACAGAGAAGATCTGCCCTTGATGGCATTTAAACTGAAGTGGAAACAAGGTGCAGCTATGTCAGGTCTTGGGTAATGAGGGACACTTGCCTGCTGCTGCAGGCCAAGCCTTTTTTGGTGACACAGCCTACCTGATGCTGCAGGTGTAGGGAACATGCCGCAGCACAGAGCTAACTGAGACACAGGCACTCCCCTTGCTGGGGATCCTCTGTTGAGCTTGGGCAGTGCTGCTGTTGGGTACTGGCAGTGACAAGCCATGGAAGGACCCTCAGCACCACCATGGAAGCAATCTGAGAGAAAGCTCCTGGAGGCATGGGCTGACTTAGGGCCTCTCTTTGGCCACAGCCATTAGCAAGCAGATGCTTGTGGAAAGCCTGTAGCAGATAAGGTGAGGTTGAGATCATGATCAGAGTCTTTCTGGAGCAGTGTCTGTGTTCAGCCACTGTTCTGAACTCGCAGGTGGGGTTGTGCTCCAGGAGTGTCTCTGAAGCCTGTTGAAATCCTGAGTACATCTGGGCTCCACAGCATTCCAGTTAAAGGGTTACCTGTGATCCAGGGCTCACACTGGCCTTCCTCTGTCAGCCTGTTTGCAAATAATTTCCCTGGCACCTTATGATTCCTATGCTATGAAAATGGGCTAGTGAATATTTGGTGTGCGTTGGTGATCCCTCCAGCTGGGGACAGTCTTGCCTTCCTGATTGCAGTTGTAGGCAAGTTGTCCACTTCCATTTGGCTGGATCCTCCAGGGGTGGGCAGGGGAACCAGCCTGCTCTTGGGGACACAGAGGCAACTGGCAAATTTGCATCCTTTGTTTCTAGGATCACCCAATGCTTTCTTCACAAATGGGACTACCACCTGTGATTCAGTCCTTCAAGTGATTGACTCTTCCCTATTTCCTCAGAGAGCAACTATGGCTCAGAATCAAATGCAGCCTTTAGAATTAATGCATCTGTAATGGCCAGTAAGTCTGGATTCTCCCAGCTGGCCATGCATAGTAACATCTCAGTGCCATATTAATCTTGCACTGTCATTTTACCCAGCTCCTGAGCACTCAGGAACAGCAGCACTGTCAGGGTGTTGTTATTCATTCGTTTTCACCCGCTTGAAGTATATGTTGTCATAATCTGGCACTTTGCACTGGGAACAAACTCCCCATGTACACAGGGATTAGGGCCATTTTTCAAATGCTGCTGACTGTTAATTTGTACACTGTATGAAGGAAAAAGGTCTTGTTAGAACTCCATTGTGAGCATTACTTCACCAGAGCATGGGCATTTGTCTCTGACAGCCAGGGGACAAATGGGTGTTGGTGACAGGGAGGCAGAGTGTAACCTCTATGGTAGTATGTACTCAGGGCTGCGTGCACAGCTCTCATTAGTGCACCCAAAGCTGATCTGGTGAACATCATCCAAATCCACTTGTTCAGCATCTGACTGTCTAATATAGCTTCTGGCTGCTGAGCCTCCATCCCACATTACAGTCCTCCAGAACTGTGCCAAAACCTGATCAGTGGGAAGTTCAGGTGGTTTTTTTTAATCTGCAGTACACTCCTGGATGGGTAAGAAAAGAGATGGCAGATACCGAAGAGTTCACAGTTCATCCACCAGCTCCCACAAGCTGACTGTCCTGTTTGCTTCCAGACTATAGCAGCAAGTGGAATGGCTGCTACTGCTGGGCCATCCTGAGCTGTGATGGATCTTTGGTCTTCCTTCACAAAAGGCAGGAAAATAAAAAAGGAAAATTAGTCTCTCAGGGGCAAACAAGTCAAACCAGCAACCTCTGCTACATCTCATGGCCTGCTGGAACACAGGTCTGGACTAGAACATTTGCTGCAACCATTTAGTGACCCATGCTTGTCCCAGATTCATCTCATGAACTGGAAAAAGCAATTTGTCTGCCCACGTGTCCTGAAGTACTGATATTGTTAAATCCACTGCATTGAAAGCTCTAGATTTTAACTACTGGATATGCAGAAAGAGAAGCAAATAAAACTGGGCTGTGATATGTGTATTTCATCTGGGTAATATCCTGGTAAGGCTGGATTTATTACCTTTATGTCTTAAGGCCAGGCAAACCTCGTGGGGTCAGACATAAAGTAGAATGAGGCAGGAGAAGAGTTTGAGAAAGAAGATCCAGAAATCCTCTTTGCCTGTGGAAGTCTCTTAGTTTTTCCCTTCCAGAGTTTCTACTTCAGGCCGTGCTGGCAGGTCCATCACCTGTCTGGCACTTCAGCTGACCCTCTGTTTCGGTGCCAGGCTGCTGCCCACTGCCCTCAGCTTGCAGGGAGCCCTGCTGCCTTGACTCTGGGGTGCCAGTGTGGTGCCCGTGGCTGCCGAGGGTGACCATAGCACTTGCCCTTGAGCTCTGTTCTCCTTTTCAGAATATGGCCTTCCTTATCTGAAAACTGATTACAGTAAGAAAACACAGGCTGATACCAAGTTATCAATGACAGGAGCTATGCAAGTGTCACCAGTGAACTGGGGTTGATAATAAAAGAAGACGAACACAAGGTACACAGAGGGTATTTAAAACTACAATACCTAGGGCTATTTCTAAATTAAAAAAAAAAAAATTCCCACTGAAATTGCAAAATTATGCATTTCATTGTGTTAATCCTGCCCAGCTGGCAGTGCCTAAAGAGCTATGACATTATCTGCTAGCTTCAGGAAGTCTGGTGGGGTGAGCAGAGCAGTAGAGCTTCAGTATCCCTGCTCAGTGTGGCAGGGTCTTTGGGAAGGTGGGAGGGGAGGGGGCCCTGCACCTCTGTCTGCCTGCCCACTGGCCTTGGTGGCCCGTGCTGGCCTCGGTGGCCCGTGCTGGCCTCAGTGCTGCTGCACAGGGCAGACACAGGAGAGCCCAGTGTGCAGGTCAGCAGCTGCTGCCACTGTGGCTGCCATCCTGCCACGTTAGTCCTTCATGTTTGAAGTAGGGGAAGAAACTGGAGCACATGAGGATCAAAATCTTTGTGGCATCCAGTGCCTTTCGTGGGGAGCTTGGAGTGAAATCACAGAAATCTTCCAGAAGCTTGATTCGTTTTTAATGATCTAGGACTATAATTCGTCTGTTTAATTCAACCTGAGTGACATAATAGCTTTCATTTGGACTTATTACCAGCAGAGCAGTCAGTCAGTTGGAAGCAGACCTAGGGCAGGGCATTTTGTCATTATTTTAAATTTTCTCTATCTGACAAATTTGAAGGTCTTGAAGAGACTGAAGCCATTGTAAAGGATAGAACATAAGAGAATAGGTCACACAGTATGTTAAAGGATGAAAATTGATTCATTCTTTCCTCTGTTGAATAAGCAGCTGTACTTTGGTCCCTGTGATCCATGAAATAAGCTGTCAGAGAAATAGGAAATGTGCCACATTTGAACTTCACTCATTGATTCTGTTCTGATCCAAGGTGCAATATTAAAATGCAGTATGGTTGGTGAGGAATCTGCAGCAATGACAGCAGCTAGGCCCAGCTTGCTTACCAGTTGTCTGGGCTATTTGTAATTAAATTAATCAGTGCTTTACAATGCTGGGGCTCATTTACTGAAGTCATGTGGTCAGACCCAGCTAATGGGAGGAATCTCACAAAAAACAACATTTGTTAGTTTTAAATAAAACCAAAGGCTGCAGAAGAGGCTCACGGTTCTACAGTTTTGTTCCCTTAAATCTGGACAAATAATTTGCAGGCAATTCGGAAAATCTTACAGTAATCAGAGTAAGAATGGGTAGCAGAGAATTCTAGAATTTGGGATTATTAGCTGGAGCATGTCAGGCCAATTAATTCCTGCAACTTAGATAGACCTAGCTGTGAAATTAAATGGAGGACATTATTCCCTAAAAACTACACCTGGTTTCATTTCTTGTAACAGAACACACCTTCCTTTACACACCTTCCTTTACACACCTATTCCCAAGTAAAAAAATTAACCTTGTTATGCTGTCCTCCAGTGGAATCCAGAGGACTGCCTGCAACTATGATTTGCTATGTTAAGTTTGTTTTATCCATGCTGAAGTGTCTTTTGCTTCTTTGGTGAGTTCTTAAAAGTTTTATTAACTAAAACATCATTTTTGCTGCCTTTGCTTTATTTGCCTTAAAATTGTGATTCATAAAGATGGATTTTTATAATTAAGGTAGAAATGAGAAATAACCCCCCATATATAATTTAAAAATGTTGAAATTACAGACACTATCTAACTTCTGTTCTAAATCACAGGAAGAAACTGTTCCCCATTAGCAGCCCTAATTAAATCCATTTTTCTGTGAGTCTTTGGCAAATTCCATTTTAGTAAAGCTGTATTAAACTCTCTTTTATTTCCTTTTGCTTTTCAGAATTCTCTGTTTGAGATGAATAATGGGTTGAATATGGTATGTGATGGCTCTGTAGACTCCAAAGATGTAACATGAACAAATACATTGTTCTGGAGAGCTGGTATAAGAACACTACTGAGGATTTAGAAGCATTCCAACTACCAGACAGGCAGGAGCATGACCATCCTGGCCTGGGAGGTTTATATGTGATGTAAGAATGGGCAAACATTTGTGTAGCAAAGAGGTTGAAAAGGTGAAAGAGTCTTGGAGAAGGGGAGGAGAGGGAGCATGCTAAAGCAAGCAGCAAGCTGCTCACCCCTGGCACAGCACACTGGGGTGCTGCACTCCTGAGGTCTGGGATCCCATCAGCTGTGTCCTGCTGGTGTTGTCCTAGGCTTTGGGTGAGGAATAAGCAGTTGCAGAGGAGCGGAGAGAACTTCCAGAGGTTATCCAGCTCTGCTTTTCCTCAGTACGTGCCATCACATGGAGACGTGTTTTCTGCAAGGCTTTGTGTGCAGCCTGTAGCATCTGTCTGGGTTGTTGTGTTGAACCTCTCTAGACCTGTTTCTGCACACAGATCAGGATCTGGCTTGGGTCACTGGTCCTATGCACAGACAGTTTTTTTAGGGTGATGCTCCCAGGTGACTTGCCTGAGCAAGCAGTGCACACACCAGAGAATCCACCTGAAACAGGCACTCATTTTGCAGTCTCTGTTCTTGAAGATTAACGTACTCCCCAAAACCTGCCTCAGTCCCAGAGCAACGGGCTCTGTCCTGTCCTCCAGCATCCCCATCACTCATTTACTGCAACGATTGGCTTCAGCCTTCGATTTCCTCTGTGGAGCATATTGGAAAGAGAGAGGCTGAGTTGTGAACATTAATAACAATGAATAATAACAGCACGAGTTCCACAAGCTTTAACAGTCAAATGAATCAAAAATCAGGAGGGTTTCATTAATAAATACTTGCTGGAGTTAGATGACAAGGGAGCTAGTGCCAAAGGTGTGTGTATCAGTTAAAGGTACTTATCCAGTGTGATCACTTCTTAGCCCCTTTGCTTACTGATGGGTTCCATGTTCTTCTCCATGACCTGCTGCAGAGGGGGCAGGGGCCAGGAGGAGCAGAGGAATAGGTGGAGTGGACTGTATTGTCCTGTAGGTATCTGTGTTGGGGTTACTTGGCAAGGTTTTAGCAGCGGAGGGACTGTGAGGGTGGCTTCTGTGAGAAGATGCCAGAAACTGCCCCCACGTTGGACAGAGACAATTCTGCCATTACATTACAGATAGCAGTAGATTCTTCATGACTCAGGGTGAAAATATTCCCTGTCCAAAGCCACCAAAGTAAAAGCTGGGAAAGACCTCTTAGGTTACAGTATATTTCCTTCAGGACCAAGTGAGAGTTGTGGGGTAGGACCCTCTGGCTCGTGTCGTGCAGCTTTCTCTTTAGATGAGCTGGACCTGGGATGGTTTATAACCTTTTATGCAGAGCAAATTCCTGTGCCAAGAGGAGCATCCCTGGTCATTATGCTTTTACTACAGCAGCAGCAAAAGGAAACTCAGGCTTTAATCAGTCTGGTTTGAAGTCCAGTCTAGAGCAATTGTAGGGAACTAGGGAGGCTTTGAGGGCCAACTACCAATGTGTTATTTCATTTCAGGAAAAGAGAAGGACAGCTTCTGTAATTATGATTAAAGGAACTATTAATGTCTCATTCAGGTGTTCCTGTTACCATAAAAGCAGTACTTTCCTCTCTTTGGAATTTGCAGCACATATGTCATCGCCTTTGTTGTCTGGGCTGCTTAAAGTCAATTTTGTGAACCTCTATGTTTTTAATAATGATAAAAATTTTTTTGCTAGAAGCCTTGCCCCAAGGCACATGATGGTTATGGAAAGGACAATTGGTTTCAAGAGAAATCACAGAGTTCAAGGGTAAAACAGAACTCACTACAGTCACAAGGAGTAAAACTGCAAGCTGTTGTGCTGAGAATCTATGCAAGAATTAGGCTGCCTGTCAGGAAAATATGCTTCTCTTATAAAGGCATGAGGTTTTACCTCAAAGACAGGGACTGTGAAGCTCATTCCAGCCTGTTGTCTCATTATTTCCTGCTGCTTTTATGTATTCAAGTTCTTCTGCTCTGCTCCCTTAACCTGCACCACGCTGCCGTGCCTGGCATGTAGGAGTTTTCATCAGGCTCCACAGCACAGGCTAATTGCACAGCACACTGCAGATGCTTGTGCTGAGCAGGCTTTAGCATGGCTGGTTTGGCCAGGGCAAGCATGTTACACGGTTGGGCTATCCCTGGGTGAGTGTGGAGAATATATCCTTTGCATATCTGTGTCCATGACAAATTGTGAGCACGTCTGGCACCTGCACAGCCTGGCACCTGCTGGTTCAGATGAACTTTCACAGTACAGGAGGAGTGCAGATTGGCACTTGCTTTCTGACAAGATATTTTCTCTAACTGCTTGTTGCCTTTTGTCTTGAATCTGTGTTTTGGTATGCCTGTTGCCAAATTCCACTGAATACTCCATTTGGCATCAGAAACGTCTTTATAAAGAGGACAGGGTTCTTGGCAGCCTCAGAGCTCTCCATCTTATTTCTCTGTAGCTGTTGGGCCTCTTTGCCCTTCCAGGTTTCAGAGACTATAGAGAAGTGCTGTAGGAAAACTTGTCCCATGTGATGGTTTGTCTTTGTAGAAGTGCTGTTCCTGAGGAGCAAAGAACACCCAGTGGTCTCATGTTTGTCCTTGATCATGCATGGGTGTCCTTATTTCTTGAGGACTGCTGAGACTCCTTCAAATTGCTCCTTTAAGTCAAGTCCACCTGACAGCTGATATCCAAAAAACCTTGTACAAGATGAAAGTGCTTCTCCTTCTGTGGTAAAGTTCTGGCCACTGCCATTTGAGTGTCATGGTGGCATGTGGACTCCGCATGTGCAAGGGCGCTGTGCCTACAGCACTGTCAGCTTGGGTTTTGTTGTTTTAACTCTGCATCTGCTCTGACCTCACAGGCTGGACCCAGGTGGATCCGTGATCAGAAAATCCATGAACGCTCCTGGTGTGTGCCCTACAGCAGCAGAAGCTCCAAGCTCTGGATGGAGCCAATTAGCAGAGTGCTGACCAGTCAGTCACTGCCATTAGGCCTTCTTGGTCCACTTCCCTGATGGGTCAGGCTATGAGGTGCATGTCCAGGCTGGGTGTGACAACAGTGCTTTACACCGTGTCTGAGGCTCTGCTGCAGGTTGGGTGGAGAGGATATCCCTGCTCTGTCCCTCCCTGATCTACCAGCTGCTTCTTCCTGTTTCAGGTGTGGGTAACTTAATCCCACACCAACAATAATGCTGTAAAGGCTGATGGATTACCAGAATTGTTATGTAAATGAAATAAAATAATACTAGTGATATTTTATTAATTCAGCTAGAAATACAGCCTGTTCTGTCTGTTTTGGAACCTGCATTTGCTCTTCTGCTGTGATGAGTTGGTACCAGGATTACCATTACCATTGGTCCTGTGGTGTGCCGTGATAGACAATTCTAAGGGCTCTAAGGGCAGGTCACAGCCTCACTGCTCTGGCACTGCACAGGCTGTGTTCCCAACATATCTGGGCACTTACTGCTGTATTGTGTTGGTGGGTCTGTTATGTCTTGTTCTAACAGCAGTCTGTTGGGTTTCACTCTTCACCTATTTTGTAATCTTCTCAAGATCAGTGGAAGGAGATCTTCACTCTTTTTCCTGGGCATATTTGGAGTCTTGACAGGTGTAGCCCCAGTGTGTTGGTGATGCAACAGGAGACAACTGGGGAAAGCCAAAGCTGTTCCTGGCTCACAAGAATACAGTCATGGAACAGCTCTGGAATGTATCATTTCAGTTAAAAGTGACCAATGCAGATATGAATTATTAAATCTGCTAGCATGGGGCTGCCATAATGAAGTGTCACATTCTTCACAAAATTAATTCCTATTAAAAAACCCTAAGATTAAAAGCGGAGGAGATTCTAAAATGATAGGAACTGAGAGGAATGAGAGAACAGAGTATTGATCACCCACACCAATCATGTCTGTTTCTATTTAGAAATACGAAAAACAGATTAATGAATTAATGATTCGGTGTCAAAAAGGGGCCTAGAGGGAGCAAGTCCATGTAAGTCATGTAACTCAGCACCATCAGGAGCTGGCAAGATGGCAGTGGGAGAGGGGCAGAGTGGCAGTGGTTACAAAACCTCAGCACAGATAAAACAGGGAGAGGATGGATCAGGTTTTAGCTCGTTCATTATTCGTCCAGGCACATGCAGATGTAATTCTGGCAGTAGGTTTCCCTAGGAGTGTTGCCAAGGGGTATGTACTACCGGGCAGGGAGCTTAGGTTTGATTCCTGGTGCTGATTGAATGCATGGCCTTGGGAAAGTTATTTGACCTCTGTGTGGATCATTTTATCAAAAACCAAAATGAGCATGAGGAAAATGATCCATTTACATACCCACTAGAAATCCAAATTCAAGTAGAAAGGCAGTCAAAAGATTCTGAGAGGAAATGTAGAAAATATTTGAGAATTCAGTGTGTAAGCCATGGAGGGCATTTTGAAAAATCTTACTGAAAATCTCCCATATGGCATAGAACCACAGCGCTTGTTTGCTACCAGCATTGACGTATCAGGTGTATAAAAGGACATTCTGAGTTAGCTGTGCATATTGTTGTCACCTGGGAACTGGTCCATCTTCTGTGTTGACCATATCATGGGGTGATAGAACCATCTCGAAGGTTGTACTTGATGTAGGGTGATAGTGCTTTGTTTTGTGTATGCACACACACAGTGCTCTAATTGCTGTTCGCTATTCTACATAAAGCTCCTTGAAATGTTTTCAGTGAGATGAAGTAACTTGTAAAAGCATGATTCGCTCAGTCAGGATTCTTGCCTATGTGTAGCCAGTCACTTGTTTCACATCCTCTTCCAATCTCATGCTGGACTGGTGTAATCTATGTAAACTGTTCTGCACCCATGGCATCTTGCTTGTGCCTGAGCTCATGGCACTGCTGTTCACACCGTCCTGTGTCTGTACTACAATACTTTCACACACGTACAATTAAAAGGCAAAATTTAAATTTACAGAAATTGTGTTAGCAAAATGGTTTTAAAACACTCTAGAGAATGTTTTGTCAGCTTGACAAATGAAGGTAATGCTACAAAATGAATTTAGTTGACAAAATAATTTCAGGGTGTTGATAAAATGGGTTTTGTCTTCAGAGCGAAAAATACTGGACTGACACATACTGTTGTCCTTAAAAGTGCTTCTTCAGCTGTCGGTCAAATATTTTCTTTTTGGGTCAGCCAATGATCATTCTTCATATCTGAAAAAAGTTTTGTAAAAGCATAAAGCTCTGAAGGACAAAATAATTGAACTGCGATTTCTTGCTTTCAAACTGAAACCAGATTTGTCCCTAGGATGAGCAAGGATTGGTCCCTGCGAAGTGTGAACAGGTGGGAAACTATGGTGGAGGTTTGACACATTGTGGTGGAAAGAGGGTGAGGTGGGAACTGGGCTTCTGGAAACAGCTGTTTGTTTGAACACGTCGTTAAGACTACTTGGATGCTTTGCAAGCTTTTCAGTGGGTTTCCTGCCGATTTCAGGAGCCATTTGCATGCACTCAGAAGTCTCATTTTTTGCCTCCATTATGTTGCACTTCTCGAGCAAGAGGGAAGGGACGTGTAGTGTTCTCTCTGGGATGGTCGGGGTGGCTGATGGTGGGCCCTCGAGATGGACTGGGGCTGGCATTGTCCACCTGCCCAGTGCAGGGCTCAGGGCCTGGGGCTCTGCCACCCCTGTGCCTCCGTGCTGCTGTGGGGCAGGGCCTGGGGGCTTGCAGAGCCCAGGAGCTCACCCCGCCCAGGGCTGGTGGCAGCAGGTGTCCACCAAGAGCTGGGGGCGGAGGCCAGCAGCAGCAGGTCTCTGGTGGGCCTGGGCATGGGGGCCCACTCCTGGGTGGCCCCACTCCGTCATGGTTGCTCCGTTCTGCTCCACCAGGGGTTTCCCGTGGGTCCTTACCCCCAGTGAGGTACTGCTGGCCCCTTGACCTGCCATGGCACATGGCTGACTCTTCCCACTGCGGCCAGAAAGCATCTCTCCCATTTTTAGGACAAAGCGACCCAGTGGCCATGAGCCCTGTGTAGAGCAGAGCAGGATGGGCAGAAGCCCCTCACTCTCTGTTGTCTGAGGTGTCACAGCAAGGCAGAGGCTGAGGGGCAAAGAGAGTCTCAGGGGAGGTGGCTGTCACTGTGCGCAGGAGCTGCAGATGCACCATCTGTGGATGTCGAGACTTTACATCTGTATTTCCTAGGATGACCTAGTGACATCAACAACAATGTGCCCCTGGAGCACAGGCAGCTGGCATGGCTTGCAGACTCATCAGCAGGGTCCTGGTTCAGTCTTAGAAATATGTACATTAAAGGATGTCTTTTCAACAGCTCCCAGAAACACTGGGCCCCTTATCATGACACCTGTATCAGGTCAAGTCCAGAAAACCAGTGTCAAATCTGATAAGATTTTATGTTTTAGTTACTGGACCAAAATCCAGCCTGGTGCAGCTCCAGGAAAAGTTATCAAGGTTATAGGTCAGGATAGTTAGAGTCAATATAATTTCAGTCACTAAGTGCATGGAGCTGTTTCTCCTAGATGCTGTTTTGGGTCAGGATCTCTTGGAATCTCTAGCCATTCCTCTGCTTCCTAGAAGGACGGAGTGCCAACTTTTTTTCTGAAACCCTGTGGTTTCTTATTTGGATCTTGGGTTCAATAGATACATCCCCTTTTTTCCTGTATCACAGCAAAGGAAGGAAAAAAATCTTGTGTTATGTATGAACTAGACTCCTCTGGGATTTTGAGGAAGCCTGAACTCCAGGAGAGAATCTTGTGATGAGGTAATGATGCTTCATTGCCAGGTTGTATTATTTTTTCTTCTTTATCAATACTGGCATAACTAATTACATTAAAGCAGAAGTGACCTTGCTGGAACAGCTAATCTTCGTCATTTGAGTGTGCCACTCCCACAAGTCACTGGAATGACACTTAACATAACAGCTCCTTAATATGTGGAACATCTGTTCTTCGTTTTTGCAATCATCAATGATCTTCCCTTACTAGTGCCTACATGAGCCATCCGTACCTGGCAGAACATTCAAACTTTTTTCACTTCTGACTAGATGGAGTTCTGAAACTGCTGACAAGATAAAAACCAATCAAATCTATAAATCATCTGACATCCCAGTTAGAATTGATGTGTGAGAATTAACTAATGGTAGTTAGTGGCAATGGCTAATGAATTAACAAAAACACAGTTTCTCCTTTGGAATTAGAATAGCAGGGATGCTAATATCATCAATTATACCTTCAGTTTTGCTTTTAATAGGGACTGTCCTTTGCTTTACAAACAGTCAGATCAAAACCCCTCCAAGCTGCCCACAGTGGAGCCTTTGAAAACATTCTGATAAATAGGAGGGCCCTCAGTGATCATCTTGTGAAGCTGTGCCATAAACAGAGCTTGCTGTCTGTGTGAGTAAGTGCTCATAGCAGCAGCACACGGTGTCCTTGGACACTGTTTTAGGAGATCTGGGGACAGGGATGAGCTACCAGGGGCCCCAGAGGGCCATGAGCTCTGGCTGTGTCATACTGAAGGGCAGCCCCAGCACTGTCAGCCTGGACACTTCTCCAGCTTGTGTCAGGGACATTGTCATGGGCAGAATGTGCCTCGAGGGACAGAAGACCCATGTTTGGTTTAGGATGGCAGAGAAATATGATATGGCTGTTCCCCATGAGAACTGGGATGTCTGCATGTAATTTGTTGATTGAACTTCAGTAGAGCTGTGCTTTTCTCTTCCATGCTGTCTGCTTTCACAGGCAGACACCAGTCTGGCTTCTCCCTGCTGGGCACGGAGGACAGGGAGGATCAGGGCACATTTACTGATCTGCCTTCAGTTCACATCTGCCTTTTAGGCTGCTTGATCCTGTGGTACAATCACAACAATGCTAGAATAATGCTTTAAACCCAATTATTTTTATGGGAACACACATAGTATAAAAGGTCTGACTGTCTGTGCACACCTACACTGTCTGTGGCTATTACCCAATAAAGTTGTCAGAGAGAGAAGCATCACAACAAGTCCTTGAACAATATCTCCTCAAGTTTAAACAGAGAAAAATCACCTCACAATTAATTTCTCATAAAAATAACAAAAAGAGGATCAATACAAACTGACTGAATGAATCAGGCTTGCCTCCCTACAGACAAGGAGAGGAGCAGGGTTTGTGGCCACAGATGCTGGCTCTGGGAGGTCAGCCACTGGCTGTGTACATCACTGGTGAGAACGCTCAGCTGCTACTGACTGTCATGCTGACTGCATGCATTGCCTTTTCCCAGAATTTGACTTTATTCTGAAGAAGAGCCAGAGCCCAGGTTTTTTTTAAGGGCAGGTGGATCAGGGATTGCCAGATATCCCTGTACTCTGCTTCCTGCACAGTGAGAAGTGTTGGCACAATGACAAACCTGGAACACCGAGCAGGGTTTGCTGTGCTACACTGGTGTTCTCCTGTCTGTAATGGCTGTCAGCACCCTTCTCCACCCAGAAATTCTAGACTTCCTAATTTTCACAGCAGTTCTTGGCCCCAAAAGGAGCTGTAGAAAGTGCTTTAGTTTCTCTGTAGTGATTAGAAACACAGTGCTTCCTTCATGACATACTTCATTCATGTGCTTCTGAGGCTCCTGCACACCTAGCCTTTTGTATCTCTCTTCTCACAGTGTGAGTTCCACAATGCTCTGTTTAATGGATGTTATTTGGGTTGAAAGGTAAGCAGCTTAAATGCTTTGCTTTCTATCATCCCTGTCCTGTTAGAACCATCTCTCACTCACTCTCAATTGCACATTTTGTTACATGAACGTGTTTAGATCAGGAGTTTTTCTCTGCTTCAAATATTTATAGTGATGACTTGTGATGTAATCAATAGGGTTTGCAGAATCTCACCCTGCTCCACCACATATTTATTCTTCAGAATGATGTTTGCTGCGGTATTATAGCTAGGACTGACAAGATAAAGCTGAATTAAAACAAATTGCACATTATCTGCTTCCATCCTGTTGCTGGGATTACAAAAGAGAACAAATGAAATTCTATCAAAGAGGAGCTCTTCTCCCTCCTCCCAAGCAGAGGAGTGGTGGCTGCTGAGGCAGACTGAGAGCAGTTCTGACAGAAGCTGTGCTGATACAGGGCTCATTTTCCCTCATCCCTAGCAGATGACCACAGTGCTCTGTGCCAGGTTTCCAGATACACATCCATCTTGTCTCTGTGCTAGATCCCGAGCACATCTTTACCAACTCCTCTTCAGTCTTGGCTCAGCCAGCTCCTGAGTTCAGCTGTCATCACAGGTCATGAAGCAGCATAACCTGAGCTATCCTGTTCCTGCTGCACAGCCCAAGAGGGGCACCCACAGCTGCCTGATTTCTTTGTATCCTTCTGCAAGGAGGAACACTTTCAGGGAGCTATGTTGGTAAGAGAGTTTTTTCTTTTCTGTCCCAGCCAGCTGTGAGCCAGATTTCATGGGCCCAAAGAATGCTGGTGTCCCATGAATTCCCTGCAGGAGATGCTAACAGAATCCCTTTTTGTCAGTCTGAATGCTGGCTGTGTGCTCCATCTGGCCTGCATCATAAAGTCCAAGTGTTTGGTGCTGCAGGCCTGCTGGGACCCTGTCTCTTGCCAGCACACACTGGAAGGATTTTTTAAAAAACTTTGGGAAAGCAGGTAGCATGTGAACAAAGTGCTGTTCAATATGGGTATGTGTACATTGAACTAAGAGAAAACAGGAACTCTTCATGTAGTGAGGAATAAAATGCAGTCTTTTCAGGGAGCCACATGCTCATGTGGTTGATGAGGAGTGAGAGCATCCTGCCACAGAGCTGCCCAACTAGGGGTTTCAGCACAAAATCTTTGGGCAGTGTATAACATCCATAGGGCTCCTTTGTGCCATGGAAGTATCTGACACAGTGGGATGTTCTTTTGGGCATAGAAACTGTATTAAAGAATAACATGCTATCACTGCTCTGGATGGATCTGCCACAAATTGCTGTTTCTTGCTCTTTGCAGGAAGGTGACTTCACTTTTTTTGCTGTATGAGGTCAGTATATTTAAGTTCACGTGACAGGAAGCCTCTTGACTTCAGCAAGAGGGCATTGCAGGGAATTCTGGCTTAGGTGCCAAAGACCTTCCCACTCTTCTTACTGCTCCTATTAAAGAGGTAAAAAAGGATTTCTCAAAAATAAATCAGATTTGGTCTGTAAGTGGAGAGGATAGCTTGGTAGATGGCAAGGGAGGAAATAAAGGATCACCACTGGGAATGATATAGGCAAAATACCACCTGATTTCTGCCTACTTTAACGGCAGCTCTTTGCTGGGACTCTGTCTCTGCACAGTTCTCTGCCTCAGTCTGTGAATTCTGAACTGGGGACTCCTCCAAGTCTGTGTGAGCTGTGACTCCTCTACCCCAAGGGATGCTGACTGCTCTGAGCTACTTGACATGCCCCTGGAAAGATGTTTAGATTTAACGACATTTAACTAGCCATTAGCAAAGAGGAATTTTCAAACACTCCAGGAAATAAAATTCTACAGATTTTGAAGATACTAAAAATCATGGATCATAATTTTTACTTGGTATTAGGAATTATGTTTCCCAGTTCTGCATAGAATAGTCAGGCACATACTGGTAGGTGGAAGGAACATCAGTCCTGTATATAGGCCTTAGTACCTTGGTTCATAATATCCTGGGCATAGTGGAATCAGGAAAGACTCTTCCTCCTTCTTTCTAGGGATGATCTCCAAGCCCATAATTTCTGAAATGCTTTTTAACTGCAGATGGGACAGTCTTCGGGGCAAGTCTCTGAGCAGTGTCTTCCTGGGCACAGGACTGTGGTGAGGTCTGCCTGCACCCAGCCCAGGACAGAGGTCCACAGCAGTGAAGCCAGGCACATGCCCCTCTCCTGGCATCCTTCAGAAGCACAGAGAACCTCGGGAAGAGCAGGGGCAGCCAGCCCCCTCATTGATGCATCTGCAATACTGTTTCATTCTAGTAAGGGTGCTGAGAATAAACGTAGGGCTTGAAAGTATCAGCTGGAACCGAAATAGTAATGAATGCTGCATCATAAATGCAGCAGCAAAGCTGATGTGGCTCCTGTTAGACAACACAGCTGTATATTCCCTTTCACAGAGCTCTGAGGAGGCACTGCAGATTCCCTCCCCCATCCAGTCTAAAGAGCTTGATCTGCTTTGAAAGCCTGCATTTTTTTCCAGAATATCAAGGGTCTGGTTCCTTTGGGCCCAACTGTAAATCCAGGAGCCTTTGTGTGTATTCCACAGGGCTCTGTCCCTGCAAACAGACTCCTTTGGTTTCCAAGTGAGTCAAGCCCAGGACTTGTTCTGTGTTCTCTCCCTTTATATTTGTATCACTGTTCTATTACAGCAGGGTGCTGCAGAGAGGAGATGAAAAGAAGCTTGGAAGTCTGCTTCTATGAATGTGTGAATTTATTTTTAAACCTCTTGAATTATTTACTTTGTCTGCCTTTTTTTAATGACAGGTGAATATACTTGTGACTTGTTCTCTTTCCCAAGGTAGTACTTGGATGAAGCGAATTAATTACTTGTAGAGTAAGTGCAGCTGATGTTAATTTTCAAGTCAAGTTTCAGCTTTACTGAAATTTCAGAAAGAAAGTAGTGGTTTATAAATTAAATGCTGCTTTGTGTGCCTTCTTTTTAAAGAAGGCTTGTCATTTGGAAAGGCAGCAGGAAGAGCAAACAAACATGCTAACTGTCTTTAAGGATATATTCCATCAGCTATCAGTACATAGCCATGAGAGATCCATGTGGCAGCCCATCAGCTGTATGTTGAGTGTAACAGGCTCCAGCAGCACCTCAACACCTTTGGCTTCAGTGGCGAATTGCTGGTCTCTGGCAGGAGCTGCTGCTTTGAACTGACAGGGTGATTACACTGGTTGCTCCTCTCTGACAGCACATGCCCCGTGCTCTACCAGGAAAACCTCATTCTTCTTCAGAGTGGTGTAGATCTGATCCCATGGGAGCTGAGCTGACAGGATCCTGGGCTGCCAGGCACTGCCAGCGGGACAGGTGAGCCCCAGTTCCCCTTTGCTGTTCCATCTGAGGCTTTAGTGAGTTTTCAGGTCCTCCCTCCAGAAGGTTGTGCTGATCTTAGAATAACTCCTGTGGTGTGTGTTGTCTCGGGAGCACAGCACCTAGCTGGATTGGTGCAGTGGGCTGAGACAGTGGCTCTGGGTCCAGCTGGACTGAGGGCAGGAGATGCCCTGCAGGTTCCCAGCAGACAGGCCAGGTGTGAGAATGGTGACTGTGGTAGCTGCTTGCCAGCCCTCAGGCAGCTAACGTGGAGAGGTTCATCATTAAATTAACTCTGCATCCATCAAGCCCCGTTTCCATCCCTGGAATGACAACTCATACGCGATGCTTTGCAGGAGAGCAGTTCCAGTTAGCCTCCACTGCTGTTGACAGGCAGTGGTGCTCTGTGCATCTCAGCTGAGAGCTTATCTATTTTAAATGTGCTCTTCTGATTTTTTTGGACTGCAGTATTTACTGTCCAAGTTCTTAGGTCCCAGGTTCCCAGCTGATGCGTTTAAATTTGATGGAGATGAGTGTGGGAGCAGAGGGAGAAGCTCTGCTGGGGTGAAACTGTTTTGGCTGGGCACTGTCACTGAAACACTCTGAGCTGAGCTAGGTGCATTGCAGTGGAATCCATGTATCATCTGTATCATTGAGTCCTTGTTGAACAAGCAGACTGTAGTGTGCCTTGAGTGAATTGATTTCTCTGGGCCTTGTTTTGAGAAGCAATGACCACTGGGTGCCCCATTATATTTTAGCTCATGCATGTATGAAACTAACAGTGATTTCATGTTTCCTGTCGCTTAAGGCCCATATCTGACAGTGGAATGTAAAATTAGTTAATGATTTGGAAGTAGAAATGGTCAACTCAAATAATAATAAAACGTTAAAATGCAGAATAGAAATGTTACTCTAATTTTTAAGGATTCTACATAGTTTTGGCTCCTTCCCTGAAGGACTCAGTATAACTCAATGAGAAAATTGCATTCAAATCCTGTGGGCTGCTCTGCCATGACTGAACTGAAATTAGGGGAAATGCACAAAGTAGTTTTATAGAAGCTGTTCTGATGGATGGCTGCAGGAGGAGGCATTTGGTGTCTGGGCTCTGCTGTCTCTCGAGCAGGCTAGAGTTGGGACAGCAGCAGGGAGGACACAACTGCATGCTCTTGTGGCCACAGTGCTGCACTGATGGTCCTGGGGAACCTGAGTGCCCAGTAGCCTCTGCCTGCTGTCCATGCCCCAGGATGCTTGCTGAGAGTGACTGGGAGGGAGCAGCTCCTCAGGCAGCTTCTTGCTCCGAGGGTGGGCCTCATTTCAGATGTGTTGTTGGTTTGTTGATGGCAGCTTTACCTGCCCAGGTCTGCTCAGCATCCTGTGCTGTGGTCTGAGGCCTCCTAGTCAGAGACTTTGGCATCTAACCCAGAACCATGGGCATTGCTTTTGTCCCCCTCCTTAGTCTTGCTTGAGATGTTTGCTGAGCTCCAGAACTTTGTGGAACTCCCATGAGCACATTTACAACCAAGTTGTGGCCTGCATGACCTACACATTGTTCAGAGCACCACAGGAGGCTCCTCCTGTACAGAGGCACAGTGCTCTTCCTCCCTCTCCTGCAGCACACAGCTGGAAAAGTCTTCCTGAAACCTGAGGCAGTCCCAGGTCTTGTTTCTTTGGGAACAGAGGGATTAAAGTGAATAGGTAACTGTGTGTCTCTGCCTATGCAGGGCCTTTGGGGGGAGACTTCTGAGTGAGAAGGACAGCTGACACTCAGCTCTCAGCACGAGCAGCCCTTGCAGGGTGAGCAACAGAGCACAGGGCTCTGCACAGCTGATCTGGTGCTGCAGCACAAGCTCTTAGGGCTGTGAGCACCAAAGGACCAGGGTTGTTAGTGCTGACACTCCAGACATGACTAAGCCATTTTGATGAAAGAAATGGAATCTGACACTTTTGCTATTTAATTGTTTCTCATAAATTTCAAATAAAAAATAAATTGGCTTCTTTTAAAAGAGCAAACTGTGGAAAAGCATTGCTGAGCAGAAGCGAGTGGCCTCTGAAGCATGACAGGCAGCTTCGTGTTCACAGCCAGCTAACAAGTCTTCAAGGCGCAATGCAGAGGGGGCTGGACTGAAAAGCAAATGCCTCTGCAGCTCCAGCTTTGCCTTGAGGCTCTTGGGGATAGAAATGTGCGGGAGGAAGGGGAGGAGGTTTTGAGGTCTGAGCATACCCCAGCCCTGAGCTGGGCTGCCCTGGCAGGAGTGTTGGCTGGGGCAGGATTGCGACACCTGCGGCCACTGAGCTCCTGGATCCTGGGGCTTTTCTCAGCACTTTTGTTCAGGCAGAGGCTGCAGAGTCTGGTGGGTCTTCTCAGGCTCTTTGCACCTTTAGCTTTGCTCCTAAGGGCTGATATGTTCTGGGCTATCTGGGGTATCAGCTGCACTTTGCCAGTGAAAGCATGTTCTGGATTCTTTGGAGGACTTTATTTGCAAAGACCGTGGGATCCATCAGCAAATGGCTGTAAGGAAAATGCCTTTCATCATTCAGGTTAAAGAACATCACAAAGCCTTGGAGACATCACTTCACTCGGGAATTAAATTGCAGGAGTCATCTGGTGTCAAATAAGCTTCATTTAATAGGTTACTCGTATAAAGTTTCTGTAGAAATCAATATCACTTTCTCCTGCAATTGACAGCTCAAGACACTCAAAATGGCATTTTTCACATAAGGCTTATTTAATTTTGGGAGGAGGAATCCCTCCTATGCTTTCTACTTGGCCTACACAACTCTACAAGGTTAACAGCCTGCCAAGTTGGAAACCTGCCCTGCACTTACCCAGGGGGACAGTGTGAGGTCACTGACACAGACTTGCCAGTCTCAGGTGCAGCAAGGATGCCATTGTCAAAGAGCTGTATCAGAGGTGTGCTCACAGCTCACTGAAGGAAACAGGGACAAGTCATTTTATTTCTTCTTACAGGTGAGCTTGGCAGGACAAAATGCCTCATTATATATATCTTAGTAGAACTGGACTTTCTGTAGAGGTAGGAGTCTGTCGGCTGTGAAGACTGGAGATTTCAACAGGAGTGCTTCCAGGTCCGGGGTAGGTGAATCCTGAAATTTCTGGGTCCAGGATGGGTGAATCCTGAAATTTCTGCCTCCCCTTAAGAACATGGGCCACCTTTGCTCTGTGTTTTTTATTTCAGTCTGATGGTATCCTATTGGGGCCCTCCCCCCTGCCATGTAGCCCTGGGAGAGGGGCCCTGGGGGGAGGCACGGGCTTTCCCTGGCCCTGCTCACCCTCATTCCCCGTTGGTTGTTTTGTGTTCCCCTGCATGGGCAGAAGGACCCTCGGGTCCCGTGATTGAGCAGTTCCTCAGCAGAGCTCCGGCCATGCGGCTGGAGAAATAAACATCTCTGAAACATCTAGCAAGAATCGGTCAATAGATATTTCTTTCCCACGGGTCTCATTGTTTGATACGCGTGTTACAGTATCCACCCTGTAACAGTATCCCATGAGGAAGGGAGGAGACTCTGGCACTTTTCTGCACCATCTTCCTGAAGAAGGAGCTCCTTTTCTCAGACTTTCTTTGGTCACACTGGCACTTGCCCTGCTGCTGTACTGTCCTCTGAAGTGCTGGTTCTGCTCTCCTCATCTGTTTATAGTGCTGGCAGAGCCCCTGTGATTGTACATCCAACAAGGGCAGATTACTGCTAGGCTGCTCAAGAGCCATGAAGAGACAATTAGCTCTAGGAAAGGACAAGTTCACCTTCTAGCTAACATCCCTAATGCTTGTAATTCCTACAAGCAGTAATATTGATTCCTGGATCTATGCTGACTATAGCACAAATGGACGGCAGCCGGTAGGAGGAATTTCCCAGCCCTGTGGTACTGAGTTCCCTGAAGATGCACTGAGTGATTTGTATGTTCCCAGCAGCTGCAACCCAGTAACGACAGAGGCTTGTGACCTGCATGCAATCAGGTACATTCTGGCTGCAGGTTCTGTGGTAGAAGCTGGATGGGGAAGTGGCTTTATACCATCGGTGCTCTCCAGTGCTCTCCAGTCTTCTGTTGCAGCCCAGTGCCAGAGACCCTTGTGCTGTAAGAAGACTTCATGTTTCGCATCTTTTCATAGCCACAGAGCTTTCAGTAATATAAAGTTGATTTTTATTTGAACGTATTTGTGATATTAACCTAAACCATGGGCCTGGGCTGCAGTTCGCCCATCTGATAAACAAAGATAAACATAACCAGTACTAGCTGAGAAAGGAGATCTGGCAGTAAACAGAGTGTTATGGAAGAATGTTATTTTCAGAGATGCAGTTACTTATCTCTGATAAATTAGAAAGGGAAACATCTATAAGGTACAATGGGAAGAAAATACTTCAGGAGAGGTTTTATCAGAAGTCAGAGGTAATAGTCCTGTGGAGACAGTCTTCTGGTGCTCTGCAAAGTATTGTAGTGCTAGATGATTGCATACAGAGAGCCAAAGTAGGCATTTGTATTCATTGTGCAAAGGACGGTGTGTTATTTAATCATGCTTTCCTCTAAAAGTCTGTGTTGTCTAATTCTCTGTCAGTAAATATGAGGTGGTGCTTTCAAATGAGGAGGGAGTTCAGCCTTCAGTGCTTCTGGTAGCAGAGACGATACAGTGACCATCTCCCTGTGCCTTCCCCAGGCTGACACCAGCCCCTCTCACTCCATGATTTTGTCTGGACATTTTAATAATGAAGCAAAGACAAGCACAAGAAAGCTCCTACCAAATATCCCAGTGCTCTTGCTCTCTGTGGCACACCTAGGAAACACCTCCTAGGGTAGCTGCCCTGAGCAGGCTGAGCTGATGGTGGGAGCAGGTGACTGCAAATGAAGTACTCTGTCTCTTGCTGTCAGGCGTGTAGTGGACACATCTGTTATTGAAAGGAGTATTCATGCTTTGTAATGCAGATGTATCTCTCCTGGAGATGATCTGTAATGCATCAGAGAGGAACACACTGGGGGGAGGTGTGGCAGAGGTACAGTACTCCTGCTGTTCCACACTTTTCCTTAACAAGGTGAGCTTCAGAGATTTACAGTCAAACAAAAGGTGAAGATGAACCTTTTGTAAATGGTAACACTTAAAATTTCTGCTGCTTTGAAGCTGCAGGCTGAGCAGATGCTGCATGCACAGCCATTGCCCTCATGAGATGTGGGGTTTAATTCACCTCCGTTTATGTCATCTGTTCCCTGTGTGCTTGTGTGACACTGTAAAACACGCTCAGTTCCCAAGGTGCCTGTGGACCAAATGAGCTTCTGTTGCAGCTCGTGCTGCTCATGTCTTGCTCATCCTGTCACAGGGTGTTGGGCAGCACCAGCTGTGGCCAGGCTGAGCCAGACATTCCAAATTAGTCCCACAAACCTGTCATCAGACGAGACTCTTGGTTATCTACCCATGTTTTAACACCTCCTGCAGTGCATGGTATGGGAGTCATCAGGGAAGTTAACAACAAATTTTCAGAGAAAAGGAGCCTTTCTGGGGGTTCAGCCTACCTTCCTGTGTGAGAGGAGCACTGACTGCAGTGATGCCTCTTTGTGGAAACTCCCTTGCATGGGGGAGCAGGTGGCATGCTCTGAGGACTTCGGTGTGTTTGTGCTGGAGCTGGCATTGGGGGTGACACAAGGAGGTCCGTAAGTCAAGTCAGTCTTGGCTCTGATATTTTGCTGACTGCCAGCCAACTCCTTGGATGGAGGAGGAAAAACCTGGGGAGCAGACAGGATGGCAAGCTCCCTGGTGGCCCTTGCAGAGGTCTTGTCATTTGATGCCCAGAGCAGTGTGCTGCAGAAATAAGTTGTCCATCTCTAGGGTAAATGTTAAGCCTGGAGACAGATGTGATTGCGAGTACTCAAGGAGCTTCTCCTCTGGAACTTCTGTGGGACTCCAGAGAGCCTGCAGAAGGGAGCTGGAGTGTCTCATGGGCTCACTATAGCTAACTTTTGGCATGATTTGTAATTACTGTAGGGCTCTTGAATCTACTTATTGCCCCAGGGGTGTGTCTTGCGCCTCTTGGGTTGAAACTGTTGCTCATGAGCACAAGGCTGCATCTATAGCACCAGGCTTCTTGGTTCTGAATAAGAGAAGAAAACCATATGCTTTCACTTTTGTACTTGTGGTGAACAGAGAAATGATATTTTGTAGAATTAATTCTAATTCTCCAGTGTCCATGACTCATTCAAAGTGAGTGAGGACAGTGAAATGACAGCATGAGCTCATATTCCAGAGAAATGCTGCAGGGTGTCTCAGGCTGGCTGGGCTAGAGCTCTGACCCTCATCTAGGACCACAGTCCTCTACATTAATTATGTTCCCCTGGACAAATCCAGTGAGATGTAGATGAACCTGAGATAAGTGCAGTTTCTATAGTCCTTGGCACTTCCTTAGCAGAAGACAGTTAACCAATGTAGTTTATTGAATGTCTTACAGTTCTTCTTCAGTCATGTTTGTCCATAGGTGACCGTCTGTTTCCAATATGATTATACTGGAGGGAAGTGGCAGAGTTTGATGCAGCAAGTTCTTTCAGCTGCTCAAAGCCAGGTCTAGGGCTTGATGCTTAACATGCTGCTGTGGTACAGACACATCCTTTAAGCATCAAGAAAGAGACATGGATTGGCTTTTTTTTCCCCTTCAAAAAATGACATTTTGAAGTAGGTTAAATCTACTACTTTTCCACATTTTCTCAGAGAGAGATTTTGTCTGGCTGGTGTACGTGCTTTCCATGAGAAATTATTTATGAGCTCCTCCATCCCTGGTCTAGTCTTCTTGATATAACAATAGTAGATCTGGAGGAATGACCAAGGTTAGTTTTATGGTCTCACTTCAGATGTAGTGCCAAGTTATTTAGCACTTCGTTTTGTTAGTGCCTGAACCAAAAAGCAATTTATCTCAGCAGCGTCCTTCAGATTATACCTATATACCATTTTACCAATAAGGCATGCACCTGGCTGCTCCAGTCCTAGAAGAAATCAATGTTTCATTTCAGAGATGCCAGTTCTTTGTTCTCCCTCCTTCTGCCATTCTTATGAAGACAAGCTTTTTTAGGGGACATGGGAAGAAATACAGAAAGATTGTGGAAAAACCTCCTCTACTTCAGCTATGCATCCTGTTCAATTATGAATCATAAAGAAGCTCACTGAGGGCATGGTTGTCAGGGCTTAAATGGTCAATATATGTGAATGAGATGGGGCATGCCCTTTGTGAGGGTCTCCTCCAGGTGATGGGCCCAGACTGCTGCAGTCCTGTAGGGATGTGTGTGGTGTGACCATGGCATTGCTGTCTTTACTGGGCAAATGCAAAGATGTAGCTCAGTTCCTTGCTCACAGCCAGTTATCTATCCTGGCACCGGTGTAATTATAATACGTACTTTATTGCTTGTCAATATTTTAACCTTTCTGACACATTATCCCCTAGGGCAACTGAGCAGCCTTAATAATATAGCTGATAATTATCCTCCTGGTGAATAAAGTTATCACTAGGGTCCTGTATAAATCACATGGAAAACATGATGGATTTCAATGGCTGGCCATCACAAAAATGGGAAGAGGCACAGATTGTGACAGCTTAATGGAGAAGGTAATAAAACCGACAATAAAATCATTTATAATATAGGCAATGATTTTCAGGCTTTTCTATTTGTTTTCATGCTAATAGAAGATAAATGTCATATTAGAAACAAGACCTGAAATTTCTATTAAAAATATTTGGGAAATGTCATTAAATATCAGCAATTCCCAGTGCAAGAAGTGGCAGCATGGGTCTTAATTACCTGTCTTAATTACCTGTATGAGGTCCTTAGAACCAAAGTGTCTTTGTGGTCAGCAACTACGCCTCACTTTTGTAAGGAGTGAGATGTGTGGTGCCTCAGTGGGAGGAAGCCTCTTGGCCACTGGTGGAAAGCAGGACAGCAATCCTGCCAGGGGTCCTGAGCTCAGTACATCATGGCTGTTTCAGCAGTCTGCAGGTTTCCCAAGAAATCCAAGCTGTCATTATAAGCAAAGAACAAGACCTCAGCACAGGTGTGAGAAAGCCCTGCAGCAGTAGTGGAGTGGTGAGAAAGGGAGGGTGCAGTACAGTGTGGACAAAGGCCTGAGATACACTCACTAGAAACACATAAAGGAGGTGTTGGCACCTGTCAGTTACCTGTCAGTATTACTGGCTGGTCCTCTGGATCGCATGCTATGAAAGGGAATTTGCGCAGCTTTCAACATTTATACTCCACACTAACAAAAGGTTTGGGAGAGTGAGTGAGCCATGGTGGGACTCTGGAGTGAGCAGGAGTGTTCTGGGGAATGGCTGCAGCTCCCTGGGTGAGACCAGGGTAACAACCACCTGAGAGCAGTGCTCTGTGCTGAGCAGGTGCTGGGGGCTGAACAGATGGAGGCTGCTGTGCTGCTTCCTAGCAAAGTGTGGGTGCTTGTCCTGTGCACTGGCTGCTTGCAGAGACAGCACTGCTGTGGCTGGGAGAGCAGGAACAGCTCTTCCCAGTGAGCATCCTGGCCTGGCTCTGGAGGGTGTCCTCAGCAGTGATTAGTGTAAGGATGTCTCTGGGATGCAGGCTGGGGAAGGGTTGGGGAAGGGAGAGGGATGGGAATTGTATTTGTGTCTGTGCTTAACATTCTCAGTTCATTCTCTTGCATTTCTTCTAAACAAGCACTTCGAGGTCTGAGCCCTGGTGCCTCTAATCTAGTGAGCGCCTTATTGATCAAGTCTTGCCATTTGGTCCCCTGAGCTGCCTTGTGTTGCACAAAAGGGATAAATTACTCCTTATACTTTAAAGAGTAAGGATGTTTTTAGTGCATGTAGACCCATATGATAAATACAGAGGCACAGCTGGGATGAGAATAGCAAAAAGCAGAGGGATAATTAACAGCTGGAACAGCACAAACCAGTTCCCAAGCCCAAGCCCTGGAGGAACACGATACATTCATCAAGCTGCTCTCTGGGCTGATGCTACAGCTCTGGGGTGTGAGGTATTGAATTACAGTCTCTAGAAAATATTGTTTGGGGAATGTTGAGGAGAGCTGGTAAACAATGTGCTGGAAGGTGACAGATATGTTTGCAGCTTCATATAGGGCTATCACAATAAAAAGAGCCGTGAGGGGTTTTCCCATCTCTGCCTGCCTGTCAGACCTGGCAGCAGGCAGGCTGCCAGGCTTCAGTGGGGGATAGCAGACCCAGCAGCCAGTGGACTTGCTTTCTTCTGATGCCTATTTTCTTTAAAATATTATTTTGTTACTGTGTGAAACACTAACAATGGCTGATGAATCTCAAGCTTAATGAAGCAGCATTTGTGATTCAGCTGCTGTAGAAAACAACATATAGAGGGCTCTTAACACTGGATTTGGACTTAGTCTGGCCTGGACACCTCTTCTGGGCTCTTCTACCCTCATTGTGGTTGTTACGGAGGGTGGCACAGAGGCTCCCAGCTCAGAGCTGCTGCCCACACAATCAGGGCACAGCCAGAGTATCAGGAACTGCACCTCAGTCACACAGAGGTGGGGAAGGTGAAGGCAGCTATAATCTGCTTTGTAAGATGCTTTCTTTTCTGTCTCCTTTCTTCACAGGAAGTCACTCACAAGACTTTGATCTAGGATGACACTTCATTCCTATGAACCTGTGACAAGTGATGGCAGTGTCCCCTGAGTCGAGCCACAGCATGCTCAGGTGCTGCCTCCTCTGGAATGTCCTGCGTTACCTCCTCAGTGGCCCCGGGTGCAGGGTGTGCCTGTGAGCAGCAGTGAAGCACACACCAAGGTAAGGAAGGGGGAATACTGTGTTCTCTCTCAGATGCCACATTCCTCTGGCAGCACAAACTAGGTGCTTGCTTACTTCATTGATTAAGTGGGAGACTCCCACAGCTACAGTAACCAGGGGTGTATGTGCACAGGGATTAACAGGGGATTGATTAATGGTCAGGTTTTGTTTGTGTAATGATGAAAAGGGAAGTTTTAACGTGGTCTACTACGTGTTAAAAAACCCCACAAGAATCAAAAAGAAAGAAAAGGACATACACAGTCAATTACATGGGAAAGCCTGTGACAGCATTATGCTGCTTCTAGAGGAAGCATTTCCTGCACATGGAGTGAGAGCTCTCAGCAGTACTGGAGCACACGGGTGTCTGGTAAGGATGCATCAGATGCTTTCTGCAGAAGATGTTGCATTTAAGGTTATTCTATCCTTGCCTATGTGCCACTCCCAAGGGGTATGTGTGATAACAGGTATGGCAATAGAAATACTGCTCAAGAAATCCTGACTGAATGGGAGGTCCTGAGCCAGAGAGCTCTGAGTCACCTGCTCCATTAGCTGCTGTTCAGTTTATAGCTCCTGGTTTCCTCATCAGAGTGGGGGAATGTGTCCACCTGTCCAGGCTGGTTGGCTGCCAGAGGGGAGTTGTCATGGTGGAGAGCTGGGCACCCATGCACCCATGGTACCCCAGCAGTGGGCAGCCAGGATTGTTTCAGGGAGCTGCAGTGGGGCAGCTTCTTCCTCTCCAGCACAAGCTGACTAAGGCAGCAGCAGTTATGGGCTCTGCTCCTGCTTCAGAGAAGTGCTGTGATTACAGGAGAAACAAAGTCACAGAATCACCATCAAAACCTAAAGTAAAGAATTTGGCTCATAAAAAATGTGTCACCTGAATAAAGAAAAGAGTGATGGTTTTCCATTCTCCCTCTTGGAGTCAAGGGGAGATTGTGCCACTATAGAAGCCTGAGGAGCTGACAGTGGCCAAGGCAGAGGATTTCACTGCCCCTGGAGAGGCCCTTTCAGAGTTACTAGTCATATGTTTGTATTTAATGTACTGATTAGGGCCAGGACTTGTAAGCAGCCACTAACAGTGCATGTGAATTGGCTTAAGCATTATTATGTACAACCATCGTCAGCTCTGCTCCCCAGGAAGATTGATACACTGAGTGAATCTTTTCAAGCTGCTTCTGAAAAGATTCACGACACTGCAGTGAAAGTGGCTTCCAATGGGAACCTCTGTATACTGATGTCAGCATATATTTTATTCCCCCTGACTACAAGGGCTGGTTAGGTTATGAGCCTCTCACTGAAATGGACTGCAAACAATTGCCAGATAATTGGTTCTTTTCCTTGTAGGCTGATGAAGTTATGATTCACCCCTGACTCCCCCAAGAGCAGCAGGCACAGCACCATGGCTTGCTTATCTTTCATCCAGGTGCTCAGCCTTGCTTTCCTTTCCACCTGGCATGTGCAGTGGGAATGCCCCAAGAGCAGAGGGCAGGAAGCAGCTGCTGAGCATAGATTTAACCCTGGGCTTGCTGCCTGAACCAGCAGTGGGGCTGCAGGACTGTGCAGGTTTGTAGGGTGCTGGTCGGGGCAGGCTGGGGATGGTGTGGCCAATTCAGCTGTGGAGTGAGGCTGAAATCCAGGCTGCTGTGAGCTTTGGTCCTTGGCAGGTGCTGCATTCCAGCTTCTGGCCTTTGTTCCTTGGACCATGCTGTTGTTCTCTGCTGTGGCATGTCACAGCTGTTGCTCATGCTGCTGCTGGTTATTGCAGAGGACATGTGGAACCCTTCAAATCTCATGCTGATTGTATCTGGCTGCAGTTGAAGGCCCAGGAAGCCTTGGGAAAGAGTGTGCCTCTTTGCCCCTTGCTTGCCTCTCTGTCTGATTTGATCTTACCAAGGGGCCATAGTGGATTGTGAAAATCTCCCTGCTCCCAACTGAGCAGTCACAGAGAAGCACTGGGTGTCCATCTTCCTCCTTGGCCTTGTCCTCATTTGGATACTGACCCTCTCCCCAACACAGGTCCTCTCTCCTCTGCTAGATGTCCTTGGTGTGCAAAACATGGCTCCTCTGCCCTGGTGTTCTAGAGTGGGACTGAGAAGTGCTGCTGCTTGGAGCCATCCTGTTGCTTGCTCCTCATCTCCCTGCAGGTTTGCACAGCATCTTCACCCAGTGTGAGAGGACACTGTGGGGGAAGTGGCATAGGATGGTGGGAATGCTGCTGCTGGGAAGGCTGTGCATGCCAGGGAGCAGAGGCTTCAGTGGTTGCTGCTGCTCTGTACTGCTGTTTGGCCACGTCAGCATCAGTTTTGTTTTCTGTTCACATTTGCTAGTTAAAATTTTCTCTTAGGTCTTTCCTGTAGGAAGAAAATCTGTTCACTTGCCCTGTGCCCTGAGTGCTTTTTCCTGCTATGGGGAGGACAATGCTGAGATGCTCTTGCAGGGTCTATGGCACTGCTACCTGGTCCCTTGTCCCAGCTCCCCCTCGCCCCATTAGCTCCCTTCTGCAGAGTTCCCATGCCCCAGTTCCCCAGGAATGGATGTGAATGCAGCTGTTGGAGGAGTCAGGCTTCTGGGTGCCCATCTGCCCGGGGCAAATGCTGCTCTGGGAGCAGCACTGCTGTCACCTGTGGGGCAGAGCCAGGATGTGAGTGAGTACTTGCTGTTCTTCAGAATCAGGCTGGGGCATGCAAGTTCAAGCATGGCTAAATGTTTCACAAACATTTTAGGGCTTTGGCTGGATTTTTTTAACCCCAGATGCATAGTCCTTTAATGAATTCAAATTTAAAAACTAGTTACTTATTAGTGTTATAATGCCTGTTCCAACTCTCTCAGAACTCCAAGTACCAGTGCCCATAGGCAGTACTCACTGTATCAGTCAGAAGAAAAATATTTTCAGGTACACAAAACAGCTGAATGCCTGATGTTTGTCCCTGTGAGCAGCTGTATTTAAATCAGCTTTTCAGAAAGCTTTCTTCTATTACAGCAACTTGAGAGAATCCATCTTTAATAGATTATAATAAAAAATGAAACATTATGTGTCTATTAAGCAGTCTGCTTGATCTATTTGTTCATGTAACTGTAAATAATTGCCAGATCTATGGGCGAGGTACTTGCCTTTCGCAGGCATGAGCTTCTCTGTCAACTACAAAGTAGGCAAAGGAAGTGCAGTCCCAGGAGACACATGGGAATGAAACCAACTTAAATTGTAGCACTGCTGCTGTAGCTTCTCTGGTGGTACCTGGAAGGTCATGGATAGGTTTGCCACAGCGGTCTCCACCCAGGGCTCCACCCCAAGGCTTGCAAGGCCTGCTCAGTAGGAGCACAGCAGGCTTGGGCAGCATTGCAGTGTTTTGCTTCAGGGGAACATGGAAGAAACTAATGTTTTTAATGGTTTCCATTTTTCTGCCAATTAATTTGCAAGACACATAGACATGAAGCTGAATTAATCAAGACTGAACAGAAGGGCATATTAAAAAAGCAACTCTGACAAGCAAAGGGTTTCCTTTGGTCCATGACAGCTTCACTGGTGAGCCAGACATTCCGGGCTGGACATATAGCTCATCCTACGGGTGTGGGAGCATTTCACCTGCATCTGAGGTGACTTTCCATGATTTATATGATGGTTATGGTGCATGGTCCCTTCAGACTAAGGCCAGCATAGAGAGGGGCTGCTGCTCCACTGTCTGGATATGTGCCCAGGCCTGTCCTTGGCACAGCACGCTCAGGGTATGTGCCCAGGCTGGAGTCAGTGCTTCCAGCAGACCCTTGCTCCTTTCCCCTCATCACAAGTGTCAGAGCAACTCCTTCTCTCCATGGGGTCTCAAGATTACCGTGGCTGTGCTGCATGTGGCTCTTCTCCATGTCACAATGAGACACTTCCAGTGTTCCTGGAGGACTGGTGTTGGAAGAGCCAGGCTGCCAGGACAGGGTGGCACAATGTGGTGATGGAGCTGGCTGTCACCACCATCTGTAACCTCTTGGGTAGGCTTTGGGAGAAAGGGGAATGCATGTTGCCAGGCTTCAGGTGAGAACAGAACTGTTACAAATATTTTCCTATTGAATGGAGATATAACACACTGGTTATGGACTAGATTGGATGCTTGGTCTAGTAGCCTATAGAGGTCAAGCTTGTGGTACTTAGGGGCCTGCTCCGCACCCCACAATTTTTTCAAGGCCAAATTATATTTTTTAATAATTGTGCATATGTGCCTGTGTGACAGTGCCATAAAGAAGCACAGTAAAGAAACAACTAGTTCCTAAGTTACTGTAACACATCCAAGGAAAGGCTGGTTCATCTTGTTCACCTGTTCATCATCCCATTAGTACTTCCTGCATATCTCCTGCACTGTGTTTGACAAAAGGTATCAAAAATGACTGCAGCTTGCTTTGCTAGAGAGTTTATCAGTTATCCATCAGACACACCAGTAAGCCCTACATTGTCCCACAACCTCCCTTCCCTGTGTCGTACAGAGCATCGCCTGGCCTCTCCTGTCCTGTACCTCAACAGTGAATGACAGCACAGTTACCTGTCTTTTGTGAGCTGGAGATATCTGTTGTCATGAACTTGGGGTTTGGGAAGTGCTCCCTGGTGAAGATCACTGGAACACAGGGATTTATTTGGATGGCAATAATTGAGAAGCTCATTTTATTCCAGTAAGAATCTTTCAACTGCAATCAATTCACATGCCATCCCAAATGGTGGAGGTCAGCAGAGCATGGCAAGTGCCTCAGCAAGTGCTGTTGACAATGTTAAAATGTAATAAACAGAGAGCTGTGGCTCTGCATGAGGGGGTGCACATTAATCCTTGTTTGGACAGTGTTTGATTGGCAGACTCAGTTCTTTTAGGATCTTTCTGATGGAAAATGCTTCATATTTCTTTAGTTTTGATTTGTCTACTTTTATTGGCATGCTGTGGTGGCAGGACTGTCCAGGACTGCTGGCACCTTCTCGAGACATCTTCCCAAAATGTGTCAGGCACCTAAAAGCTGAGTGTGCTTGTGGCTATCCCTGCTAAGGTCTCTTCCTTGTGCTGCCAGTGTGCAGTGCTCTGGAATATAAAACATGGAAATAATTAAGTCGATTAATTAGCTAATGTTTGCACAGGACATGGAAAATATAAAGAACTATATAATTGCTAAGTACAATAGATAAATTAGTTAATGTTTACCCAGTGCTTTGTAAATGTAAAGGCATCATGTCGGTGCTTAGTGTTATAATTTATTAAGTTTTCACTCTGGGATGCCCTGCTCCAGTTCTGAGATAGGACCATGGTCTTCTGTCCACTGGCAGCTGTGTGCTGCTGTTGCTCTGGCCCTGCTCCCTCCCGGCCCTGTGTGCCCAGGCATGAGGCTATGTGTGGAGGTGTGCCAAAAGCCGTGCTTGGCATGAGTCACTGATGCTCTGGGTAGCAAATGGCAGAGGGAACAATGTTAGTTTGCTGAGCGTGTGAGGAGCATTTCATGCCCAGGCAGCGCCAAGCAAATTTGTGCTACAGGGCCATGGTCTGACCCTGCATTGCTGCATCCTTCCTGAGAGCTTGAGGAGCTGTTCCAGTGCCTGTGTCTGTAGCTTTGTGGGAGGAGGCTCAAGAATGTGCTGTCTCCCTAGGAGATCCAAGTCCAATGGGTGCTGGCAGCTGGGAGCTCAGGCAGTCAGGCAGGCTGCTGTAATGACTGCCTTTGACATGTTTTTATCTGCCACAGAGCAGCGCCTCTGCCATCTGCTGTCACTTCACACTTGGAGATGGGCTTGCCAGTGCCTCCCCCACTTCTGTTCTCTCTTTTCGTGTTTTGGTCTTTGCAGAGAGAAGAAATGCATGAAGAATGGGAGATGGAAGGGAAGGAAGGGAAGACTGAAGGAAGGGAATGGGAAGGGAGTGCAGTCCTTCCCTTAATGGCAGCCAGGACCTCACAGCTGGCACTGGGGAACTGCTGTCTGCAGTCCATACCCTGCCTTCACAGGGAGCTGTGCTGGCCTGACCATAGGCTCAAAACTGACTGACAGGGTGCACAGGAAAGAGCCAAGAGGAGCTCGCTTCATCTGCTGAGAAAGCAGGTCTTTCTTCAGCTACTTGTGCAGGTGCTGGAAGGACTGTGACTGGTTGTGAGTTTGGGCAGCCGTCCTTGCCACATGCTGGGCTGTGCTCATTCATGGACTCTGCTTACAGGACCATTAAGTTTTCTGTCATCAATTCCATGGTGAAAACAGGCTTTGTGAAATAGCCAGGAGGTGAAAGCACAGAACTCGCCTATTAGCTTTATCTTTGATTATTCCAAAACTTTCTTCCTCAGGTTCAGTGGATTGAGGTGTGGAGGAAGTCTGAAGCAAGGAGGGAAGCAGAATGCCAGGCATGGGAGGCCTGGAGCATGCAGGCAGTTCCAGTCCTGCTGCCCTGGGAATGCTCTGTAATGCCTGCATGCCAGGCAAGAGGGAGTGACTTCAAAGAACATCTTTATTAGGGTACACTGCTTAGCATCAAAGAAATGTCAGGGCTGCTCTACGCTGAGTCTCTGCCTACGGCACTAAACTAGCCTGTCATTCAGCAGTCTGAGTACAAACCACAACTACTGACAGAGTCCTGGAAAAATTTATTTTTCCACACCTAATTGCCCTTTCTGCTTTGTAAACATAAAGGTTGAAGCTTAAATTCTGACAGTTCCAGTAGCCTTTTGCTTAACTCCTTAAAAAAAATGACATTCAGCATGTTAAATTTTGCTTTTACCGCAGCCTGAAATCTCACAAAATCTGCACAACATTTTTTTAAAGATCATTGAAGCATTTCAGTACTCCCTTCGGGAAAAACCCTTCAGCTCACAGAAAGACAAAAGCTAGTGCCTGAAGAACCAAGACCTTTCCCCACAACAATTCAGGATAAAAATGCTTGACCAAAAGAGGCAGAGCAAGCAATCAGCATTCCACCTTTCCCTGGGAGCAGATTAAAGAATTCTTATCTGCTCTTGTTATTGTTCCAGAAAGAAATGAAGGACCAAAGACAGAAGAAAAAGAAAAGCAAATGTTAAATAGCAAAATTGGGTGTATCATAGCAGCCTGAAAACTTACAGTTCAGTTTCTTCAGTGAAGTGTGTTCTCTGCCCTGGAGGAGGGTCTCCCAAAGTAGGGGTATGCACTGTCCCCCAGACTGCGCTGCCTCCTCTGAGGGCATCGTGCCTGCAGGAGCCTCCTGCAGGTCGGGGCTTTGAGCTGCTCCTGCTGCAGTCCTTCACCATTAGAGATGCATGTCCTGAATCACTTCAACCTCAGAGAAGTGATTTTGTAGCCACAACTCCCGAAGAAAGACCCTCTGATTTTCTGGGAGGTGCTGCCCATTCCCTCCATCTGACATGAAAACAGGGCTGTCGCATCGCCACCGCTGTCTCTGCAGAAACCCTCCTGGCCTGGGCTCTGCTTCCATCCACCCACCGGAGATGAGGACCAGACTGCCATGTCCCCAGCCTCCAGAACCCTGTCCCTGCATGGCACAGACACCGTGTTCATCCCCGTCCCTGCAGCCAGCCTGGCCTTTGCCCAGCGACCCCCGCTATATGGAGCTGTCTGTGAACAAGTGACAGGGCTGTCAGCATTGAGTGTTGGATTCTCCCTAAGCAGCAGCTCTAATGGGCCATAGGGCTGAGCTGGGGAAAGAGGGACTTTTCCTTCCTGTCCTCCCCGGTACTCTTTCCCTTTTGCTGTGATCCATGAGGGTGTTCTGTGTTCCTGGAGTTAGCCATTCATCTTACTCAAATGCAACATGCTTTCTGTTTCCGTAAGTACTGGCTGTATTGACTGTGTCTTGGCCAAGATCAGCACACAAGATTCATGTTTGCTGGTGGAAGGCTGTAGGTGTGATCCAACACCGTGTGTTTTATGGCACCTGTGTTGCTGTGCTACCCTGAGTGCTGAAGCTGTCTGAAACAAGACTGCTTTGGAAACAATTAAAGCTTCTTACATACACAACAGAAATGAGAAAAATCCTCAAAATACCTTGTAAGCAAGTCCTTTGATTAAAACTGCAAGCTTGAAATGAGAAGTGGAAGAGACATTTCAGGACAATCTATGTCTGTTACAGATCCCAGATGTCATCAATAAGGAAGCAGCAATGATGGGAAAATTCTACATTTCCTGTGCAGAGCTGAGCACAGGCAAGGCTGTGCTTTGTGCTGCTCAAGGAGTAGCTGTCATACCATTACAGCAAATAATGTCTCTGTTAAGTTTTTCACCTTTTTTATCTTCCAGTTTGCCCAAAATTAAATTTCATGTTATTTAGGTGTGGCTTTCAAAATGGTGTTGAAAGATGACAGTTTTGCAGCAGGCCAGGTCCAGAGAACGGAATGGAGCTGGGGAAGGGGCTGGAGCACGAGTCTGATGAGGGGCAGCTGAGGGAGCTGGGAGAGCTCAGCCTGGAGAAAAGGAGGCTCAGGGGGGACCTTCTTGCTCTCTACAACGCCCTGACAGGAGGGCAGAGCCACGTAGTGGTTGGGCTCTTCTCCCAGATAACAAGTGACAGGACAAAAGAAAACGGCCTCATGTTGTGCCAGGGGAGGTTTAGATGGGAATAGGAAATTAGGAAAAATTTCTTTCTGGAGAGGGTTGTTCAGTCCTGACACAAGACTGCCCAGGGCACTGGTGAGTCAACGTCCCTGAAGGGATTAAAAAGATGTGTGGATGTGGCTCTTGGGGACAAGGGTTAGTGATGGTCTTGGCAGTACCAGGGGAATGGTTGGACCTGATGGTCTTGGAGGGCTTTTCCAGCCTCAATGATTCTGTGATTCTATGACCCCAAGTAGGATGTCACAGTAACTAGCAGCAGCGTGTTGTTCCTTGGCATTCACTATTTAGCCCAGTAAGGAAGTGACGAATTCATTATGGATTTAAGTCTTTTCACAGAGAACTGTCCTAGGGTCAGTTCCCCAGTATGTCTGGAGTATCTACATCCATAATGGCTGTGGATGATCAGATGCTCCTGGGATAACAAGGTTCTGGAAGGACATCAATGCAGCAAATGTGTTTGAACAGATGTTGTCATGGCTTAACCCCAGTCAACAAGTCAGTCCCACTCAACTGTTTGCTCACACTCCCCCCTTGGAGGGATGGGAATGAGAATCAGAAAAAACGTACATTTTTCTGTAGATTGAAATAAGAACAGTTCAATAATTAAAATAAAGTAAAATATTGCTACTTCTGCCCTGGAGTTCAGTAGAGCAGACTTCAGGGATCCTCTGTAGATCCTCTTCAGGGATCTACTGTCAGTGTCCTTTTCACAGAACATCTTCCATACTTTCCCAGAGATTAAGTTTCTCTATCCAGTGCATGTTTTAGTTCCTGCGCCCCAGGGTTCACATGTAGTGCTTGGTTCTCATCTCTGCTGTAGGCTTTAGTTTTGTTCCTGCAGACATATTTGACTACTTCCTGGCCAGTGTTTCATAGAGGATGTAAATTTAACCAGAGGTGTGCAGGTGCAAGTGGAGGAACCTTGTGTAGATGCTCCCTGGTTTTCACTGGACCACATCACCCTCCTCTTTCGTTAGCCTTGTTTTAGCTACCCACTCCTCAGTCCATCAGACACTTCATTTCTCTCTTGCAGTGCTCAGCTGATAGGCATTTTTGCTCTTCACCAGACAGCGTGTGTTCTTGTCAGCTGCCAGCCAGCTGACCATGATTAGATTGTAGTTGTGATAGTGATTTCCTGTCTTTCAGGCCTGAACAGATGGTGTGCTGCTCCCAGTCCAAGGTTTGACTTTCATAGTGCTTTGTGGCTTGGCCAAATGGCAGTTGTGGAATCTGCATGCATGAAGCCTCTCAAGGAGACCCTTGCAAGGGAGAGGAGCAACTGTGTCCTCTAAGGACCCTGCAAAGATATACCCACTTCAGAGGAGTGCTAGAATGCTTTTGTTTGTTGGATGCAGTCCTCCAAACACTTCTGTTGCCCAGCTTAGAAGTCTGTTGCTGATATACTCTCAGTATCATATTTAGGCGTGATATTTTAGAGAACAACTAGTGTTTTATCCAGTAAGAGATGCTACTTTTGAATTTTATGTTACAAGATCAATAAGGAGCAAAGGAATGGGGCCCCATATGATAGGCCTGATAATGGATTTGCTCCCAGGATTTCCAGATCTCCTTCTTCCTGGGACAGTTTTCCATTCTAGCATAACAGGTTTTCCTATCTAGCTGCTGCATAGGGTAACCCGATGTGTCTGCTTCTGCAGATGTTGTATTGGGGCTTGCACTGGGGACAGGAGCTCCCCATGCATGAGGAGCCAAAAAAGTGGGAGGGTCTGGTGGTGATGGAGCTGTCAGGAAGGGGCTCCCCTGCACAGTTCAGCAGACTTGGCAGCATTCTGACTGCCGCATGAAGATCCGTGAAATGAATGATCATCAAACATGAATGATCACGGCCACTGCCTGCCAAAAAATAACATTTCTCCTGCACCTCATCCTGTAACAAAACAGATCCTTCTCGTAAAATAATAAGCTTTCATCTCTTCATTTATTGCATTGCATGGGAACAACTGGCAGCTTGCTCACATGTGCCAATTTATTAACTAAATCTCATTTACTAACTTGGAACAAATTCTTTTTACTTGTAACTGCTGAATACAGATGAGGTTGGGCTTCAGAGCTGCCCAGGTGCCAGGAAGCTTCCTTGGCCCATTTGTCTCTGTCTCAATGGCAGTTTCGCTCTGCCAGTAAAAAACTTCTCTTCTGATGGGCCACGCTATACATGAGAGGGTTGCTGAGCCTCAGGCTAAGGAATACTTACACAGGAGGAAGACCAGGCTCAGAGACCTATCTCCAGTGCTGAGCTGTAAGGGATCTGTTCTAGTGCAGATGAACACATCCCCAGCATTGGCAATCATTTCTTCCAAACTGTGTGCCCTGCCCAAGTGACAAAGAGAGAGGGGACAGCCTTGGAGCAGGCCACTTCCAAAGGGCAGCCATCAGCCATGGCCTGTGCCCCATCCTGACACACATCTCTGTAGTGACACAGCAACAGAAAGAACGATGTTCCGAGAGCCATGTGGGGGGTACAGCAAGGCCGCCCCTGTTACACACACTTCTGACAAGGGCATCCCATCCACTGCCTGCCACAGCAGCGGGAGCTCCTGTCCTCGGGACAGGCCAAGGGCCAGCCAGGACAGGCAGAGCCCAGGTGGAGACTGAGGGAGAAGGGGCATCTATTGGCAGGTTTCCATTCTTGCAGGGCTTGACAGGTTGCCCAGGCTGCTCGCTTTCCTGAGCTCTTCCTCTAATTCTCCCATTGATAATTTTCCCTGGGTACACCCTCTTGGCACAGCATTTCCAGTTGCTCCCTGGGGGAGCATTTTGGACACCACTGCACCCGTGGGCACTGTGCCTACATGTAGTTCCCAAACAGTGGGTAAAGTGACCTTCCTAAAACAGCCTGGCACTCCCTCCTCAGAACAGGGTCACTGTGCTGGCACTCACTCCTCTGCCAGGAGACAGTCTCTGTGCAGAATATGGTGGTGCCTTTCAACAGAGGCTTTGGCAGGAGGCAAACAGTCAGGTTGAAATCTCCAGGAAGGGCCAGCCTGCGATGAATGTCTGTTTCTTCTTCATACGTGCCTCCAGGTTTAATGGTTTTTCCCAAGCAGGAAAAATAACAAAAATGGTAATTCTTTTAAAACTGTTTATCTGAGAGTCCAGTTTGTCAAGCTTTATGCTGCTAGATAAATCAAACTAACTAACTGAGAGTTAATTTGTCTGACCATAAAGTGAATTCAGTAAGTGTAAAACAAAACTAATTGGTTTGCTTCCATACAAATTTAATCATACTATAAAATGTGATCAATGCAAATAAAAAGCATTGAGTAGGTTAATTATCAAGAATCTATAAAGGAAAACATGTTCTTTCTTTCAGGAATTGAAAACTGTGTGGGTTTCCATCTCTGTACTGATCATCCCATGATGTAGACCCAGTCCAAATGAGCTGGTGGCTGTGTCACATGCTGTGTGTGTCACAGGTAATTTGTCTCTCAGACTTCATAGTTTCTGTAATTATATGGGCTGAAGCTGTTGGTGGGGTGATACATGACTCTTGGGGATGCTGTGCTTCAGCACCAACGAGGTGAAACATGCAGAGCACAGTGCCTGTCAGTGACTCTCATCTGTGTAGGGTCTGCCATGGCAGAAGGGCTCCTGGCACCTCCCAGAGACCCAAACAAGATCCTGTCCCGCAGCTGATGCCAGGCTTGGGTTGCATGCAGAGCACCAGGACTTCTGCTGCTTGGGCTCTGCTGCACCCCTGGCCCCTTCCATTCCCACCAGGGAATGCTGGCATGGCTGGGACCCTGTGTCCTTGCTTATGAGAGCCCCCTTCTCAGGGCTCTCCAAAATTACCTTGAATCCCAAACAGACACCTGCTGCTGATTCCTGCAGAAAACCTGACTTCATGGCCCCTCATCAGGGGCCTGAGGCACTGCTTGGGGCTCCCCAGCTCCCTCCATACAGACCAACTTCAGATGGGGAGGATAGGAGTGCCATGCCAGTGCTTGGGCCCATCTGGGGCACCCTGTGCCCAGAGCCTCTTCAGCTGAGGACAATTGCCAAGGCAGCCATCTGGTGAAGTGAGAGGAGGCTGCCAGGAACAAGCTACTGCTCTGCCACAGCATCCTGACAGCGGTTCAAAGCAAACATGATTCAATCGGCAGACTGAAGCCTCTTAAATGAACCCATTGCAAGGCCTGCTGTGGGAGGCTGACATGGACTGTGGTTATGGTGATGACTGGAGTGTGGCTGGGGTTGCTGCAGTTGCTGCTTATGCAAGACCTGTTGCCTCTCTCCCGTCTGCAGCTTGCCAGGAGCTGACAGCTGATCTAAACAGCATTGCCTCAGTTTCCCCATGTGGATGTCCAGCTTGGCCAAGATATGGAGGAAGGTACCTGCAGCTTGGCAGAGCAGAGAGACAGGGAGGGAGGGAGAGAGGGAGGGAAAGGAGAGGAGCAGCCTGAGATTTCTGGGAAACTAAAGGATGATGTTCCAACACACCAAGTTCCTACTGCAGAAATTGTCAGAGCTGGGGTGGGAGAGAGAAATGCCAAAGCTAGAGGGGAGGAAGAGGAGCTGTTAATAACACTTTTTCCAGCCCAGGATTCCTCAGCAGTAGTGCTGGGACTTTGGTGGTTTGCTTGGACAGCAGATGTGGTAGCCACTGCCCACAGCTTCCTCATTGCAGCTCCCAAGCCAGCAGTGCTGGAGGGCCCTACGGGCACGCAGAACCCCAGGGGTGCTGGGGCCCTTGTGGTGGGCATGCCCCTGCTGCCCTGCATGGTGCTGGGGACAACCCTGCCCAGGGAGGGCTGGTGACCTGGGGCCCCCCCTCTTGCCCTGCAGGCAGGGACTGTGGGCAGGATCCTCAGAGGAAGCACTCAGCCTTCAATGAGCTTTGTGTTGACTGCTGCAGCACTCTCGTGGAGGCCTCTGAGATCTCAGGAGGGACAGGAGGGCAGGAGTCAGTCCCCTGTCAGTCCCTGAGCCAGGCACAGTCCCTCTCCTGCTCAGGAAGGAGGAGCGGAGGAGCGCTGCAGAGTCACAGTGGGTGCCCTGACCCGAGGTGGTAGTTGTGCTGGTTTGTCTGCTACTGCCCCACCATCAGCTGCTGCCCCTGAGTTTCCAGGAAAAGCACAACTGTAAGTCTCTTGCTGTGCCAGGCACCCTGCAGAGCTTGCTTCCCCTCTCTCTTTTCTCCCTTTTCCCCAGATTTTGAGGTTAAGTTCTAGTATCTCACAAAACATGGTCATGTCATAATTTCAGCCTGCAGAAAGCCCTTTCCATGCAAGGGCTAGGATCCATACAAATTGCCCTGTTCTGTATTTCCAGCTACAGTAAGGAAACTTCAGATGCTGATAGTTTACTTGATAAATACCTAACATAGCTTAAATAATTATTTAATACAAACAAATAGAAAAGAGAGCATCCATATGCAGTGTTGTAATAAATAATACTTGCAACTTGCCAGGCTGTAGCAGCAGCAGCAGCCTGAACAAAGGGCTCTACCATGGCTAGAGAAGGAGGGTCCAGCTGAAGTGTCACCACAGGAAGGCCCTGCTGGGTGCTCATGGTGTTGAGGGACAGGCTAAGGAGGGATGAGATCCCTCTGCAAGCCCGATTAATACAGGGCTGTTGAACCTGGTGGAGCAGAATGAGCTCTTTGGTCTGCCGTTTGTGCTGTGTGGGGCGGGTGCTTCCGGGAGCTGGCAGGGTCTGTGGGCTGAGGGGCAGCATTGCCCGGCAGGGGTGGTGAGAAGCAGGAGAGGAGTGGGTAGCCCCACGCAGGCTCCCTGGGCAGCACCTTTGCTCTCTCCAGCTGCAGCCACGTCGCAGAGGTTCTGCACCACCTGCCCATGCTGTCTGTGTCCCTGGAGCAGGGGGCAGAGGTTCCCAGTGTGCTGGCAGAGCCTGCATCCTCGTCCCACTGCTTGTGCCCCGAAGCAGAGTGTGGAGGTTCTTGGTGTGCTGCCAAAGCCTGGACTCACGCACAGCCTTGTCCCGCAGGCTGGCACAGGGTCAGGCAGTTGCTGCAGCCTGGAAGGAAATTGTAAGAGAGTGTAGGGAGGCAAATGTCTCCCTGTGAGTGGAACAGAGTCCCAACAAGTGTGCTGCTCTGCCAGGAGCAAAGCCTGTTTGCTTTTGGAGCTGCTCCTCCACCACATTCCCAGGCTGATGTTGTGGGCTTTGTGAGTATAGCTCTTAGTCTTTCTTTGAGCTCCATGGTCAATGATTGCTTACGGGTTTTTGCTTTGCTTTATAAGCTCAGTGGTATTTGGGAAAGCATCCGGATCCCCTCCATGAGCTCTGACAGATTACAAGTGCTGCACTTGACTGAGTTCCCAGTGTTCCACCGTGTCAGCCACACAGCAGCAGGGCTGCGGAGATGTGCCTTGGCATAGCAGAGGATAAAAACCATGGCAGAGATGGAAGATAAGTGGCAATAAAAAGTAAAATGTGGAGTGTCTGCCCTTTAAAATATATTAGGCAGTTTATAAATAAGCTCTGTGTTTTTAGGATGAATGAGAATTTTTCAGCCCCTGAAGAATCTGACCTTGAAGAGAAGAAATGCTGCAAGCAGCTTTCAAAATGTTCCGAGAATAATCAGACAGGACAATTGCTCTTGATTATTATTTCAGCAGTAGGCAGTGTGGTTGGCTGGTGTGGTTTGGGAAGCAACTTGAGCTCCAGCCTCCTCTTCCTCTCAGGTAACCTCAGTGTGCATTCAGAGGCAGAGAACTTGAGGGTAAAATTACCAAGTGTCTGGTGAGATTTCCAGGGATGCGTCACTTCTGGCAGTTGGGACAGTCTTGGCTGGGTGACTTGTGTGCTGGTTCTGACAGCCAAGCTCTGAGGGTGTGAAGCTGAACCAGACAGAAGTGCGCAGCCTGGTTCTCGCCACCTCACTTGGCTGCCATGTGCTGCAAAGCTCCTGCCTGGTGAGCTGAGCTGTGCAGGTCTGCCGTGCCAGCAATGCTCCTGCCTGCACCCTCCTCCTGGTACAGCATCTTTCAGGATGTGGAGGCCTGAGCTGTCCTGTACCTCTTCTTCAAGAGTGGTTGGATATGTATCTTCCTTGTCTCATGGCAGTGCAGCAGCCTATTTGAGGTGGGGAGGACTTTTGGCTGGTACTGGAGCCTGTTCCCCTTTGTGTTGGGTACTTTTAGCTTTTTGGTGGGGTGAAGTAAAGAGCTTGTGAGCAGGAGACTCTGGGGAGTGAGGAGAGGTGGGTTTTGGGTTTTGTTCTGGTAAATGCTGAGGAGTCAGATGCTTTCTCTGGACAGCTAGAGGTTCTGGCCCAAACTGGAAAAGGCTGCTGTTGATTCGGGATTCTTCTGTTTTCAGGCAGTCTGAGGTGAGATCCAGGTCTTGTCTTCTGCTGCAATAGCTCAGTCTTGAATGAATGCCATTTCCTGGACAATATGGAAAACCATGGCCCTGCAGATTCTTTTAGGGGTACTGGGTGAGCTGAGTTCTGAGGTGAATCTCAGGCTTCCTATTTTAAATCTATTCTTAGAGAAAACAGAGATGATTCCCTGTGTGGAGGAAAAACCAGCAAATTGATCCCTGCACATGCTGACACAGGGAGCCAGAAGCCACACGTGCTCTGGGCTCTGGCCGAGAAAATGTAAACAAACTCCAGCTTTATGTCTGACCAAGGAGACATAAACCAAGCACGTATTGTTGCCTTTTAAATATTTTGACATTTTACAATCCATCAAGGCCTTTAATTGTATTTTGAGTGAGTTGTTCTATATGTAAATACCAGTTAATGTTGAAATTGTTTATAGCCAAATTGTCTGTTTATGCAAATTGTGTTCCAAGATTACAGAGCTTCTATTGTACAATAAACATGTCTGTTTTATTTAATGTTGGAAATGTTTCCTTTGGCTGCTGTAGCTCTTCAGCCTGCTAGTGTGAGGCCGAGTGCCAGCCTCCCCGTGGGGCAGAGAGATGGGACGGCTGCTCCAAGAGCTCCTGCTGTGGATCTGACTCCCTGAGGCTGGTCCCCTGGGATGGTGTTCGAATTGTATTTCAGCCTTCATAGTCCATGGGCTGTGGTATCCTCCACAAACCTTGGGGAGCCCAATGGCTCCTGCTACTCAGTCCAGGCTGGGGTGCAGAGAGAATCCCCACAGGTGCAGATGCTGCTATGTGAGGGGAGGGATTCCCTGCACTCTCTGGCATTCCTCAGTCTGGCTTGTGCTAATTCAATGTTTTGGTGCAGAAGATGGCCAGCATTAAAACCCAGACTGCTCCTGCTGGGTGCGAAGTGCAGAGAAATCAGCATGCTGCTCCCGCCTGTGCTGCGCCCAGGCAGTAATCGAGATCACCACCCTGAGATAAATCTCTTCCTGCCATCGGACAGAAGAGAGAAGCAGCTACTGCGGGCTTTTCCTCCAGGTTTATTATCATGGGGAAACACATGCAAATTAATGGCTCACCCCGATACAAATCAGTCGTGCCGGAGCGTTTGCAGGCTGCGATTCAGACACCCGATGCCTCTGATCCGCAGGCAAGGAGCGAGTTCACTCGTGCCTTTGCAGTCGCGGGCAGAGGCTCCCACTGAGTGCAGCCACCTCTGAGCTGGCCTCTGTGCCCAGGCCATGCTCCTTTCCTCCTGGATTTTTCAGTCTAATAGCACTGTTGATCTGGCCTTTGTGTTTTCTTAATGTCAGCATTCCTCGGGGAATGTTGCAGAGCACTAGCAGCTGCACAGCCTGAAGGTGGGCTCCCATATTATTTCTTCATTAATATTTGTTGTTCATAAATATATATTCACTTCTATTTATCACAAGAACACCGATTACAAACCATAAATTCTAACTGTGGGGAATATTTCAGTCCAGTTTTATTAAAAAGTGATTTTTAAAAATGTTGCCGAGGCTTTTAGTCAGTTATGTGCTACTAAATATTTAAATCTGTATCTCTTGCAGCATGCTGAATTACAGCAAGGGGATATTTAATGTTCCCATTTCTCCAGCATAAATCTGTGAAAGATTGACTGGAAGAAAAATACAGTCATGAACAGCCCACGTTCTTGCTTAATGCTCTCTCATGCCATGCACCCACTCACACATCCCTGGCAGCAATCCAGCCTGGAGGCGGGTGATTGCCCCCACAGTCGTTCTGGGGTCACCCTGCCACGCTGAGCTGGGCCGGGGGCTGCTGGGGCGGGGGACGTGGCAGAAGCCTCTCAGTCGCTGGCCATCCTGGTCTGGCACACGGCGGCTGCTGTCAGCGCCAGGAGCTATGAGCGCCGGGAGGCCCGTTACCCGCCAATTACACTGTGGCTTTATTGTTCGACCGTGTGCCTGGTTTACGATATGAAAAGCTTTCGACAGTTAAATGGTACTAATATTAACCTCTCCCTCATGGGCTCTAACAGTCTCCACCATTAAAAGTGTGATTAACAAATTAATTCATCTGGAAGGGATTGGCATGTGGTGTTAAACAATGGTATAATGATTTTTTTTTATGAAGGCTGAACCCCTGGCTGCATGGAGAGAGGAAGCCCCGTTGTTCTTGCATGATGGCTGTGGCAGCAGCTAAATGTAGTGGGAGGACTGAGCCCTGGTACGGTGCTGGTTGCAGGTTCCCAGGGTGAGGGGGAGGCAGATCAGGACAGCTCTGAGGCTGGTGAGGCAGACAGGCTGCCTGGGCCTGCCCAAGGCTGTGGGGTTTCTCATGGTCCTCGCTGAGCCCAGGGCTCTCCCCTGCTGCAGGGCACAAGCTGGTTGCCGCTCGGCTTTGTGGCTCTATATAGTGCTTGTAACAGTCAGAAAGGCTTGGAAAAATGGCTCTTGAGGAGGCTGCAGGGCAGTGATGGTGTACCTGCTCTTGTCTGGGGCAGACACTTGGATGCCCTGAGCACATCTCCTGTGGGTATGCGGATGGCAAGCACTGCAACCTCCGATGTGGGGCCAGCCTGGAGTGAGGCACTCCTGGCACTCCTTTAACCTGCTGGTGCTAACCACTCAGCACACTATACAAGGCAATTTCTATTCTGACAGATGTGGAAAAGCTTTAAAGTACATACACTTACTGGCAGGCGACTCTAAAAAGCTGTTATTTGCTTCTGAAAAGCAACCCAAGATTGCCCTTAAACAGCCTATTTGGGAATAAGCAGGGGCTGGGGCTGGTGGTTCCCTCCCAGTATCCCCTTCTCCTGCTGCTCCTTTCTCCTCTTCTTTTGCTCTCATTTCCTGAACTGTTCATGGTCTGTGGTGGGGCTCAGAAGCTGAATCACCATGAGGAGCAACCCCCACTCCTGCCCCTGCCAACTGTGTCCCAGGCCTGCCCCCAGCTCTGGGTCTACAGTGTCCCAGGTATTGCCAGCACAGGGAGGATGATGCTGTGTGTGTGGCTGTGGAAAACACGCACTGCCAAACCAAGCTTCCTGAGTGAGGAAAAGAATCAGACAACTCCTCTTCACCCCTGGAAACAGATCTGGGGTCTATCAAGCTAGGGGTGGCAGACTCTCTGCCTGGGGACTGTGCTGGCCAGTGAGGCAGGGCTGCTTCTGTGGCCAAGGGTGCTGGAGAACACACTGTGTGCCAGGACAGCACACACGGGCTGGCCACAGCAATGCTTCCTGGCTGCTTCCCATCTCCCATCCTGGCAGAGGGAGCAAGGGATGGAGGGCACAGGCTCTGCAGTGGGGCTGCTGTGCTCCAAGAGCTGATGCTGTTGGAGACAACAGAGGGCCAGAGGCTTCTCCAGCCTTGAAGGAGTCACTGTTTGAGTGCTGGCAGAGCCATATGCTGTGCTTCAATTCAGGCACTGAGAATATTCATATTGTGATTTATTCTGTTCTGTTTCTCCATTGATTTTAATTAAGTTCACTCTCTCCTGCCAAGCCTGGGGAACACAAGCAAAAATTGAAAATGCTGAAAGTCAGCTTGCTTTGCACTTGAGTCTTCCCAGTCTTCCAGAGAACAGAGGGAAGGGGGCCTGCACCACCACACGGGCATTTCCTGTGCTTTGCTGGTCCCTAAATAATAAACATAAAATTAAAATCCTGTTAGGAGAATCACAAAAGCTATTATAGCTCAGCAGCTGATATTGACTGTGATCAAATCTTTGATGTGATTCACAGCATTCTGGGCTGCTCACATTCACACCTTGATCATGTTAGCTCTGGCTTGATGTTTTTTTCTTTTCCCACACTGAAACAAAGCAAAAAGAATGACAAAAAAAATCCAATCTAATCCTGCTGTATCAGTTTGTGTCATACTTTTGCCATGAGCAGCAGTGTCTGGTGCTGCTGTGTGGCCTCTAAAGACAGGGTCTTCCTGGGAACAGGTGCTCACTCTGGCAGCGGATGTGCTGTTCCTGTCGTACTGAAAAAACCCCATGAGGCCCCCATGAGCGAGGGTGTCATTGCTTTCATCGTGTCCATCGCTTAGGGCACACCAGTGATGATGCTGCTGTCCAGGAGAGTGGCAAGGATGCTCTATAGTGCCCCTGCATGGAGGCATGGGCAATGTTGTACTTCTGGAACCTACAGCTTTTAAATCATCTTTGCATGTTTCTTGAATATTACAGGCAAGCAAAAGTTGTCCCCAAAAGTAACAATCCTTAAATCAGAAACTGGTTTAAAGAATCTGAGTTATACAGTTATCTATCTTCATGATATTTCTCAAAAGTTAGACTCATTCTTCATATCAGATAGGGTCATAAAAGGATAAGGGTACCTCTTACTCAACTCTAATTTTAATTAATATGGTCATCAAATTGGACATGAAGAACAAGGAAACCTCAGCAAAAATTTTGAAGGGATATAAACCAGGACAATTTACTGTTTGCCAACCTGTGCTCTCCTCTAGTCATCAGCAGTCATGGTGACTTGGTTTCTGATAGATGTCTAGAAATACCTGCAGTAATCTCTTTAGAAAGTTTAATGACCTTGGGTCATTCACTTTTTGAAATATTTTAACTACTAGGGAATAAAAATGGCAAGACTGTTACAATAACACTCCATGTCATATACATCTCCCTTTGGCTAAAGGTCTGGAGTCCCTGACAGCAGCCCCCCTCCAGCAGGAGGTGAGCCCAGCTGGTTGAACCTGCTGTGCACCTTGCCCACGTGGTAACTGGTGAAATGCCAGGGGGATGCTGTGTGCCATGGATCTGGCCACTGGCTGGTGGAAGTCAGCTGCCCTGAGGGGACAGAAACTCGGCACACTCCATGTTCTCACCACTGAACCCACTGGCTATTTCAAGAGAGCTGGAATTTAATTGTTCGTAAGGACAGGGTTAAATACACAAGGAAAGAAGCCCATGGAAACAGGTCAGGAATGGAGCCGCAGGCAGGAGGACAGGTGACAATGTACATGGCAAGGGGCTGTCCTTCCCTGCCTGTGTGTCACCCATGGTCAGAGCCAGCCCCATGGGCTGGGACACCCGGGTTCAGCACTGCAGAAATTAGGCAAAACTGCTCGAGAAAAGCTGCCTGGGACAGCTGCCGTGACAGAGCTCAGGAACACCAGAGGAAGAACACTCAGAAGAGCTGTGGGGTGCTTCAGACAGTCCTGGCTGTCCTCAGACCAGTGAGGTGGCCCCAGGCTCCCTGGGACAGCAGATGCAGGCGAAGAGGAGGGGCTGGGTGACAGCCAGATCCCTGCCATGTGTGAGCTTGGCACTGGCAAAAGTGAAGTGTAGGCTGGAGACTGCTTCCATTTCCTCCTTGATGTGACTTCCCTGAGCGCCTGCCATGTTGCTTGGCATAGAGAGCAGGGACGACACACGAGAATGAGGGGCATCATCAGGCCTGTCTGGCAGCACTGGTGGGCAGAGTCTGAGCTGGCTCAAGGCAGAGGAGGAGGGCACAGTGAGACAGTGCTGATAGTCCCAGCCAGGAGTTTTGGTGGGGACTCTAGGATTAGTGGAGACACTCTGGTGACACAACAGGGCAGGTGGCACACTCCCCACTTAGGTGAGAGTGTCCTGTGTGGCTCCATCTTATTAGATAAAACATCAACTTTGGCATAAATGTCAGCTGGTTCTGAGCTGGTGTTACACAAACAAGCTTCTGAGTGACAGAAAGTCACCATTAAGCACATTTCTGAAGTTCTCTGGCAGGCTCTTGCACAATGTCCACAATAAGTATTGCAATTTGAGACCCAGCCTTTGGATTAACTGATGAAAATCAATTAATTAATCCTTTCCTAATTGCAGCCTTATATCACACATCAGTTACATTATTCTAAAAGGATATAATGACATAGCCTCAAGTAAGTCACTCCTGGTGGGAGGGAGGGAGGGAGGTGATCTGGCTCCTCCTAGCTGCAGATTCTGCCCTCGGAGGCACGTCCCTCACCACCCCGAACCAATGTCACCCCCCAGATGGTCCCCAGTGTGGGCGTCAGGACTTGCTGGTGCTGCTCCAGAGGTGGGAGCTTCGTCTGTGTCCCCCAGACCACGGGACTCTGCATCAGGAAGCACTGATTGAGGCCACTGCCATTCCCTCTCCCAGTGGTGTCTGGCGTGGCCTCAGGGCAGCGGTGTCACAAGCATCCCAGCCCCTGCGTGGGGCCAGGAGGACCAGGCTGGGGGTCTGTGCAGAGCTGTGTTGCAATGAGGCAAGGAAGGTTCAGAGCCTCCTTGCTCCTTCAGTGCAGTGCCAGGAGCATGTTTGCTTTGCAGCAGCTCCTTTGCTGACTGCTAAGCTCTACTGGTCTCATAGGTGGCTGCTGAGGGGACAGTCAGACCCCCTCTAACCAAGGAAGCTAATGGGAACTTCTTAGAGCTGCCAGGAAAGGAAACATATGCCAAGGTTTGCTGTATTTGATCCTTTCCTCTCTGTGGTCATGGTCTGCTGGAGGAATGACCCTCATGCTGCGTTTCAGGTTTGCATTGGCCATAAGACAGCGCTTCCAAACCAGGGCAAAGCCCAGCCAGCCTGGCTCACACCAGCATGCTGTGGTCCTGTTGGACCTGGTGCTGAGGTCTCTGGTACTGTTGTCACCAATGAAGTGGCCTAAGAAGCAGGACATCTCTGGACCATGATAGTCCAACCAAACTCGGAGTGCTTTTGGGAAGAACTGGCTGCTCTGTGTGGTGCTTGACACCTTGCTGGCCATGGGCCCAGCGATGGCACCCACCACAGCAGGGCACAGTGGCCACATCAGTGCCTGCAGCACTGAGCTCACCCTGCCATCACAGCAAATTGTTATTTATGCTTTCAGATCCCGCTAACTCACAGATAATTAATGTCAGGAAGCTGCCATGATGCCGTGGCTAATAGCTCAGCAAAAGGAGACACATTGGTCAATTAGCAGCTATTTGATCTGACAGTAACAGCAAAGGGCAGATCTGGCTGCCAGTCCCTCTGTCCCCCTCTCTCCCTCTCCTCCCACTTGTATCAGGGCTCCAGGCAGTGTGGAGACCACCGGAGGATGGAAAGGACCCACAGACACAGCCTTTGCCCTGTGCTTGCTGCAGCTCCATTGAGGCTGGCGTGGGCACCAAGTGCCTGGCTGGATGCAGAGGTATGCACTGGCATCCTAGCCATCGCCTCGCCATCCAGACATGGGGACAGGGTAGAACAGCAGAGCATCCACTGCAGTGGCAGACCCCCTTTACTGGGAGATAAGCTGTTTTCCTCTGGAGAAGCCCATGTTATGAATTTTGCAATATTGTTAAAGTATTAAATTAGAAAGAGACCTCAGAGCAACAGAGAAGTAATATCTGCATATGTGAGGCCTCTAACACTAGGCACAGCAATATTAGAGGATTTGTGAAGTTTAACACTATTCTTTCATCTCGAGCTGAGGCCATAAAACGAGACACCATGATTCACCTGAAAATAAAAACATACAGAGGATGAGGCTAGATCTGTTCTATCCCCTCTGTGGAGATTGTCAGTGACCCAACCTGCTGTTTGCTGCTACAGCTGTGACACTTCCCCCAGCGCAGCATCCATCAGCTCTGCGTGCAGTGGGGCTGGGGAGATGCCCATTTGTTTTCAGCACCTGTGCTGCTATCACTGGTCAGCTCTCAGGGTGGTCTGGGACCCAGCTCCCTGTGTTGGGCCAGCTGTGAGCAGAGCAGACCTCTGAGACCTCCCAGGGCTTCTCTCTCTGTAGGCCACTCTGTCCTTGGCAATGCTGGGCACTTCCCCGGCTGTGCTACTTTCCTCTGTGCTACTCTCTGAGGGATGCTGGTATCAGGAGCTGGGATTAGTTTTGCTTTCCTATAGCAAAAGACTCCAATTACACTCAGTGTCCTTCAGAAAACTGATGCTTTAATACTCAGTCTTGTCCAATGAGGGCTATTCCTAGAATAACATTTGATTAAGCGCTCTGGCTCTCTGTCTGTGATGCACCACTGATCTGCACACGTGCACTTACCTTCATCAGCTCTTTTGAAATCAGCTGCGACTGAAATTAGAATAAACTGTAAAATTTATAGGCTATTCCCTTCCTTTTTAATTAGCACCGTAAGTGTGTGATGAGAGGCCTTGGGCCAGGGGAAGGAGCCATTGTATTGTTTACTAGTACCTGTCTTGCTCTGCAGCCTGGTCCAGCATCATCCCCCCTAGATGGAGCTCTGCAAAAACATTTGGAAGCCAGGAAATAGAACTCTCCGGTTACCCTGCAGTCCCCGTGGACTGGTCATTAGGAAAATCTTGGGTTTGATCTTTGTGCTGGGGTGGGCAGGAGCCAATCCTATGGTCTGCAGGCAGGAGTGGGATGGGGCAGCCTCGGTGGGGTGAGAGCAGGTGGGTGCTCCAGAGTGGCCACCCCATGGGTGATGGCTGAGCAGCTTCATCAAAGAGACTCTGGTGCTGGCAATGGCCAGGCTGGGCTGTGATTTGCCAGCAGAGCAACCCTGTGGCCAGTGCTGCTCCCTCTGCTCTGGCCCTGGGGGGTTCTGGGCCACTCCTCAGTTCCAGGGTTGTTTCCCTGAAACCACCAGTACTGCCTTCTCCCTCCTCTGGGCCTGCAGAAGGAGCAGGAGGATCAGCAGTTGCTTTGTACACAGTGAGCTCCCTGGCACCAGAGCCTCCCTTGTTATTTTTGTGAGTGCCCCCTGGCACACCAGGCTCTGGCATCAGATGGTTTTGCTCCTGGGGCAATGGGAGGATGGCATCAGAAGAACACTTGTTTGCTGGGAGTGGTGCTGCTTTTGTGCCTGAGCAGTTTTGACTGTACTCTGATCATCCCTCCTGCCCTCAGCTCACAGCTCTGCCAGCCCCTCACCTTATCCAGGGCTCTGGGAAGGCTCAGTCTGTACCTCTGGCTAATGGATGGTTAGCACAAGATGGAATTCGAGCTCAGGTACAAAATCTGGCATTTAGCCGGTCCCAGACCAGAGAAGATGACTCTGCTTATCCAACCTGACCTATTGCCAAAGACATGCCAGAGCAGGAGGGGTGAGAGGAAGCAGCTGCCCAGAAGGATCTGCAGCAAAAGAGCTAGAAGGGAAAGCTAAAACATCCAAGGCACCCTGGATATTTGAAAGCTCAGCAGGTGCAAGAGGAAGTCAAGTGAGCAAAGTGGTGGGGTTGTCCATCCTGATGATCCTTCTGTTATCAGCCCGAAAATCTTAGACTGTAAAGCAGAAAACATTTGTAAATGACTGAAAAAAAAGTCTGCCTGTGTCATTGCATGAAGGGGAGAAGAAGAGAGATCAAACCCACAGCAACAGCACAGTTGATAAGCCTGTGGAGGAATGAAGAAGCCAGAGGGGTGGGAGCACAGGTGGGGGCACAGGACTGAGGCAAAGGAGGGCATGTGTGATGTCACCATGGTCACTGCTGGCTCTGCAAACAGTGAGATGCTGCCAAAGGCCTGGACAGTGTTGCAGACAATTTGGCACTAATGCATCCAGACAGGGGAGGCTGAGGACAGGGCTGGAAGCAGGAATGATGCTGTGGAAAGGAGTGGTGTGCCTGAGATTCTTCCCAGGGCTCCCCAGTACTGGTTTCCTGGTTTCCCCTGGAAATGAGGAGAGGTAAGAGAGCAGAGACTACAACAGGGAAGGTACTCTGGGGCACAGGAGAAGGAGAAGCTCAGTTCTTCTGACGCCAGCTTGGAGGTAGATTAAACAAGTTGTGCCTTTCTCTTTTATTGCCTCTTAGGACATTTTGGGTAACCACTCTGGAGACAACTCATTTGAATCTCCATCTGGCACAGCTGCATGAAGCTTCCTTGGCTTCACTTACACCAAACAAGGACTGGTGCAACCAACTTCTGTATTCATGAGTATTGCACTGAGGCTGGTGGAGATTTTCCTTCTGAAGTACTGAGTACTTCCATCCCAGGAAGTTGCCAGTGTCTGATCCAGAGTGCTTGGAATAGGAGGGCAGCTGCCTTCCTGGTGTGGTACAAGTGGTACGGCACATGTTGCTGTGCTACCTCATGACCCAAGATGCTGGCCGGTCTTTCCACCTTATCCATGGCCTCTGCCAGTGTGATTACTCCTTTGGTTTCACAAGCACTACATTAATTCACAAATTTTATATACATAAAAAAGACATACTGCCATAAAATCAGCTAGCTGAATATTCCTTGATGAAAATGAAATGCTGCTGTGCCTCAGAAGTGCTGGTTCTGGATAATTTCTCTATTAAATATTTGGTGAAGTCTGACTAAAGCCCTGGTGTCCTCACTGCTCAGCCCTTTCCACACCCTGGATGTCATCCTGTTCCTGCACATGGCAAGGCAAGCAGGTTCTCATAATCCACTGGGATCTGGGCTGCAAGTTTGCAGGGCAGAGCTCCATCAGCACCCTTGTGTCCTTGGGGTCCGTCCTGTGATGATGCTACTCATAGAGAGCATGTATCTCCTGCACGTGGGCTCAGGGACTCAGAGTATTTATGAATCCGAGGAATATGTGTGGTGTGTGGTGAATATGGAGTGTGGTGAATTCTGCTGCCTTGACAGATAGTCAGGAAGATGGCTGGATCAGCTGCTGACCCTGGGGAAGTGGCAGGACTCAGTACAGTGCTCAGAGACTCCCCAGAGGGCTGGAGTTAATGCGTTTGACTTGTACAGCAGGAGCAAAATGTTTTGTTGTCTCAGAGCATCGCTGGGGGAGTGAGGGCCGGGGAGCTGTGTCTACGCTGTTTAACAGGGCAGGAGCAGGAACGTGACTATCACTCCAGACAGCTGCTCCTGCTGCTGCTGTGCCTTGCAGCATTCACTGGTCCCTTTCCTGCTGCCCTTGCCATGAGCTCCCTGTGCTGCAGGTCAGCCTGGTCTCCCTGACTTGGGTGCTCTGCCCTGAACCGGCCATGTGGCATGCTTATCCCTGACTGTTCCCATTGCAGCTCAGCAGAGGCTCTTCAGCCTGAGCTGACAGCACGGATTGTGCACAGTCCAGACACCCATAACCCCCTCCCAGCACTTCCTCGTGGAATGTTGATGGGCACATAACACAGTTCAAGGCTTATTACACTCCTAGGAAGAAGGAAGCTTTGAAAGATCCCCCCAAACCAAATTCCAACTGAAGAACAGTTAGCTCTTGTCAGCGTTAGTGCTCCTGAGCAGCCACTGGCAAGGACAGACAGGACAGGATTTGCAAGTTCAGGTCTTGGCCCTTTTGGGTCACCTTGGCTGCCAGGAGGAGGAGGAATGTTGTAGCTGAACCTGGAACATTTTGCAGCAGCCTTTCTCTTAGCAAGTTTATGATCTTTTCTGCCTCAGCTGAGAAGCCAGCAGGACTGAATAAATCTCCAGGCCAATAAAAGCCCAGGATGTTTTCATAATTGACAGAATTTTATTAATTTACAAGTACATTATTGCATTTCTTCCTTCCTAACAGCAGCTTCCACTTAGATGGGAAGTCCTTTAGTGTGTTTGGGTCGCAAAGCCAGTAAAACTCTGCAAGGGGTCACCTGCCAAATATTTGTGCCATTAATGCTGGTAACCTTCAAATGTGAAAAGGTGAATTTGGTGCTTTCATATGTCAGGTATTGCATGTTTTTGCAGAAGGAAGAAACTGCCAGTCACCCCCATGCCATGGGAGGCCCTGACTCTGGGAGCAGAGCTGACTGTGTCAGCTGGCTGGTGGGGCATGAGGGTCCTGCACAGCCTGCAAGATCCAGCAGCACTTGGTGCAAACACAGGCTCTTCCTCCATCACGTTTTAAGTTCTTAGTATTTCTGGCATAAATACATACTGGCACCTCCTTTGAAGGGATCCAGTTGTCATCAGAACCTGAAAAAGCTGATCTATTACTGTGATACTTCTCATGCTTCTGGAGTGAAATACCTCTATTTTTATCCATGTTTTGGGACTTGTCAACCCCTCCCATAACAACAGTTAAATGAGCTGCAGAGACAAAGCAGCAGGGCAGGGGTGTTTTTGGCTGGCAGATGGTGTGGGGGATGCTGGCAGGATTGCAGTTGTGGCCTGGGCAGGCATACTTCTGCCTCAAGGAGGGGAGAAAGGCCAGGATCTGAGCTGTACCTCAGTGGCAGACAGCGCATAAAGCAGCGCCTGCAGGAACCTGTGGTGACAGTGGCTCCATCTGACTCAGCAGAAGCTTCACCACCCACATTTTCATACCCACTTTGGCAGCTTGCTGTGCCCTGTACAGGAAATAGCCTAAGTATGCCCTTTGCTGACAGCTTTATGCAACCCCTGAACTGAGCTGCTTTCTATTGCCCACTGAGTCAAGGTGGGCATCAAATTGAGCTTGTGCCTGTGCTACCATTTGGGGCCCCTCTGCCAGGTGACAAGTGTCTCTTCTCTGCAGCCCAAATGCCCCTTGGACATGGGTTCTGTGCCAGCTGCAGCTTTCGCTGAGCATCTGCAGGAAAACACGGGGCAGCAGGTGCAGCTCGACAGCCCTCTTGGCAGAACTGAGGGGCCAAGTGCAGTTTTTCAGCTGTTTTCTGTCCCTTAAGAGCTGCAGTCCCAGATGGATCTTCTCTGTCTTTGTGGAGAGGACCGTGAAGGAGGAAGACACATGGGCACAAGCTGACACTTGTCCTGTAGAACCTGTTCTCCTCGGGGACAGGCGGACGAGGCAGATCCCACCCTGGGAATGGTGTGGGAAGCTGGGATGTGGGATCTGGTCTAGCAGTGCAGTGTGGCCATGAGGCTTCCCACAGCCCATTCCTCCCTCTAAAGTCTCCCCAAGCCAGTGGGTTTGTGTGCCAGGCAGGGTCCCTCCCCACCAGGTAACAACAACTGGGAAATATCTTCAAGTGATTAAAAAGTTTAAACAGGTTAATTATTTCCAAAAAGAGAAAAGAAGAATTAAAATGGCTTCTGTGGGTACATTTAAAATACAATCAATAATTTATCAGAGAATTTTTGTTCAACAATGAGAAATTAGGAGGCTTGAAACTCTCCAAAATTTTATCTGCTGGGGAAAATGTTTAAATTATTTTTTTCCTTCCTGTGACTGGTGCTAGAGGAGCAGCACCACCAGCCAGCCCCAGGCCTGTTACACATTGCCCTGTGGCTCGGGAGTGGGGCCAGGGGCTGGCAGAGGTGTAGGCCCTGATGCAGATGTGGGTGCTGCTGGGCAGGGTCCACCTGTGAATCGGCTCTACAGGCCCCACATGTCCTGCAAGAGCTCCAGAGATCAGTGACCTCAACCCATCTGTGTGCCACTGAGGACCTCCTGGCCCAGTGCCCGGGCACAGGGCTGGGTTTGAGGTGCGGGACTGGGCCAGAAGGTCGGGGAGGAGGGAACCGTTCCCAGGGTTGTGGGAGGCTTTGGGCAGGCTGAGTGCCAACACAAGGAGCCCAGCCCTGGGATGTAACTAACCCCTAGGGAACATGGCAAAGTTGGAAATGAAAGAGTAACAGCTGGAGCTCATTGTCCACCCCATGAAAAACTCTGTGTCCCACCCATACAGGAAGGGGTGTATGAGCTGCTCTGAAGAATCCTTCATTGTCTGTGGAAATGCGCCTGGTTTTACAGAAAAAAAAAAAAAAAAAGTGAATTGAAAATAAATAGCATTATTAGCAGAAAGGGAGTCCCTAATTAACCAGATATAGTCCATTACTGTAGCCTTCAATTCATTAAATTGCATAATTACATAAAAACACTGTTGATGTGCTATTCAGTATATCTGGTATTGTCTTCCTAATAATTAGCTCCATAATTGTCACTTTGACAGGGTAATTAAAAATGTTTAAAGATGTTGTGTCAGCCTGTTCTCCTTTGCTGAGCTCAGTTGGATGTCTCTGGAAGATGATTTTCTACCCGACTCAGCCATGGTTTTGTATTTGATTTATGCCAGTGTGTTACAGGAATGACCAGGCTCATGGATTACTTTGATGTTCCTGTTAGGCTGATTTTTAAGAGTAGGAGAAAAATAACTTCAGATGTCATTTTCATTTACTTTTAGGAAATCTGTGATCCCATCCCCTGGTTCATGCTGCTGGTGATGTGACTTTCAGTTTTATGGGTAGAGTGTTGTGAAATCTGACATTTGTAGCCCTAAATCTCGGTTCTGTTTGCTGTGTAAAACCTTTCATCCAACATCCATTTTTTATGAAGGGATGGAAAAACGCAGGAAATCAAGGCTGTAGCTCTGAGGTGCATGGCTGGGTGTGGAACTGGCAGCTTTGCCAGTGCAGGTGGCTGGGAGCCAGGCAGTGCCCAGCTCTGACAAGGCTTCAGCCTTGCTGGGCTAGGACACAGGTGTGGCACGACGGTGGTGAAATGCCCCAGAGAAGCACAGGACTGGTGGGTTTGTGTGCCACTAGAGGAGAGCAGGTGACATGATGCCCTGGGCATGGTGGTGGGGAGCAGGACAGGAGCCCGGAACTGATAAACTAGATGTGGAGACAGCCCAGGAACGGTGCAAATGAGCCTGGTGCTCATTTGTGGAATGTGCTGTAATGGAGGTGGTTTCTGGAGTCTTTCATGGCAGACACTCTGGGTTCTGTGTTTAAGGGCTGTGATTGCCACTTTGGATGGTCAAAACCCTGACTGGTTTTCCTTTTCAACAAAATAAACCCTAATATTCATTGCTGAGGAGTGATAAATTAATCTATCCTCACACCCAGGAGCTTTGCCAGCTGGATTTTGGCTGGATGAGAGTCTGTTTGTGAAAGCTTTTAAGGATTTTTGAAAATAACATGTTTTGAATCGTTAAATGAATGAAGTGATCTGGTCTTCTGGAATAAACAGTAATCACATGAAAGTGAAGTTCGAACTTCTTGGCAAAAAAATTTCTGACACTTCTCTTTCTTATTTTTACATTTGTATTTGTATTGTTTTTTATTCTTGGACTGTCTCTTACACCACATATTCTCTGCCCCAGCAGGCTCTGTGGAGACCATACACATACCCCAGTACCTACAGCCCTTGGCCGAGGGAGTCCCTTCACAGCTGTGCATGTGTCTCCACGTCCAGATGGTCCCATTCCACCACCCTCCAGCCATAGTTTGGATTCAGTGTTCATAATTGCTTCACTAACAGAGAAACTTTACAATCTGTTGCAGGCCATTATATGCAAACCCATGCCCAAATAATTGACCCCCTGCCATCCAAACTGCAGAAGTGCTTGAGCGATTTGTAATCTTACAGAAAAGGTTTGTATTCAAAGTATTTCAGACCTATATGAAAATATAATTGACAGTGAGATGAGAAGGTATAATTTTGTAGTGGCTCTGTCAGTAGGTGATCGCACACCCATCCCTGCGCTCTGGGTGTTCTGCAGCTGGCAGTGGGGTCCCTGACACGCTGTCTGGAGGTGAACTGATGCCATTTACTCCTCTGATCTTCCTCAATCGCCAGCCCCATCTTGCCCCTCAGCCATTTGCCACGAAGCTGGCAGAGTATCTGATGCTGGGGCTTCCCTGGCAGGGCTGTGCCCCGGGAGCCGTGCAGCCCCAGCGCTGCAGGGCCCAGCATGCCCGGCAGTACTCGTGTGTGCTGGGGAAGAGCACTGGTGACACCCTTTCCACCAAGGCCATGGCAGCTGGTCCATGTGGGAGTGGTGCCAGCATGAGGGGTGCCGTCAGTGCTGCTGTGCTGATGCCCAGTTTCAGAACGCCTTGTTTATAATGAGCAATGCATGTGGAGTGAATCCTTAGGACAGGAAGGCAGGGAATGTGACATAAAACCTTACAAAGGTTTCTAGAGAACCAGCAAGGTCTCCTATAGGATGATAGATCTCTCTCTAAGTCATAGGAGGAAAGGCTCCTACAAAGAGTAATAAATTCATAAATTTCTCTAGTCACCAGGGTTATTTCCAACAAAAGAATTTATTGCCTGGCATACATTTCTCTGCTCACAATAATGAGATCTGGGCTCTAACACGTGACATTTATGACTGGCATTATTAAAAAAAAGAAAAGACATACAGTCTTCGAGGAAAATACGTGGAACAAATCTGCAGTTCACATGTACAGTATATTCATACTCCAAACGCGGCAGGCTGAGCTGGGTTTCAGCCAGGAAACCAGCAATATTTTTGTGGATGTTTTCCTGGGAAAATGCGCTGCAGTGGGACTGCTGACCCTGGACAGTCTCCAGTCTGCTGCAACCCCAGCCACCACCTGAGGTTTTGGAGGTGTCCTGGGCCCAGCCATGCCAGTGGCCAACGTGCAGACTGTACATGGGGATGCCCAGTCCCCTGTGCCAGTTGCCTATCTTGGGGCTCAGACACAGGGCTTGCATCCTTCCTTCAGAGTGATGCAGCCACTGGAGACCAGTAGCACAGCCAACAGCTGTCCCCCTTGCTCCAGCACTGCTGTTCTGGTCACTGCAGCCTGGCACTGCCCCAGGGTGTGGACTCCCAGAGCCTCTGCAGAAGGATAGGGCAGGCTGGCAGCTCAGTGTGGACAGGCACAGGGCATCCCTGGCATCTTCCAGGCCAGCGGAATGGCTGACCTGCCAGGTAAGGCTTTAAATCTCCAACATGCTGAGGCTGTGGCCCAGTGTATGTCTGGCACTGCAGGAGAAGCCCATCTGTGCTCTGTGCTCCAGAGCTCCCCATGCATCTCTCTGACATCACAGGAAAGGACACCTGGAACTGCTCTTTGCCTAATGGGGTAGTTTTGGATGTTAGAGCCCAAATTTAAAGAGCTTGTTAATTACTATAGGTTCTCTTTATCATAAGTGAGGCAGCACCATCTCCCCGTTTCTGCAATCCTCTGTCCTGACAGGGTGAATCCATGGTCCTGCCTCCTGCTGCTCCTCTCCTCCCTGCACCAGCAGCATTCAGGGTTGAGCATGGCCCCAAGCTCATACTGCTTGTGCTTCCAGAGCTTGAGTTGCTCCTTGCTTGTGCTAAGCCCTTCAATCCTCCCACCCGGCCTTTGCTTCCCGCTGGAAAACACCTCTGTGCCTGCCCCATGGGGCAGAGGGACGGGCACCCGCCCTGCTGTGCTGAGGGGCCGCCCCACATCCCTCAGGACCAAGCCAGCTCCTGTGCCCATCAGGGCTGCAGCAGGGCTTGGCCTGCTGGTGCTGACAGTTTTTCTCGGCTCCATCTCATCTGGGATGCATGTGCAGCTCATTTCCCCGTGGGAATTGGTGCTTGCCACTAGGACACACATATCCCATCACCTGTGCAGGAGCATGGTACCTGTGCTATTTCTCCTGTGCTCAGCAAACCCAGTGCTAGCATGGCTTGGGAGCATGGGGTGTAACTACAGCCTGGCACGAAGCTGAAATCCCCCTCCTGCCCTTATGGTGCCTGTTCCTGAGGTTTCCCAGTTTTGCAGGAAAGGCAGTGGCACAGGATGGGCATGCCTGTCTGCAGGATGGTCACTTACGTTAGATTTGTAGGAAGAAAGCGAAGGCATTACTGCGCAGCAGGGCTGGTTATGCAGCTCCAACCTGAGGTAGTGTTTACTAATAAAACAGATGAAAACAGTATCTGCAGCAGCAGTGAGCACAGCGGCAGCGGCAGCTGCAGGGCCTGGCCGCATTATGCAGATATGTCTGCTGGAGGAGGAACTCAGCCTACCTTTGTGTCTTGTAATGAAACTTTACACTTGCTCAGTGCATTTTAATTAACTCTGTGTGCCCCTCCTGCCTGTAGGAGGCATCCAAACGCTCTGCGTGGTGCTGGCAAGCTCGCGGCTTTCTGCAGCCTCTGTAGCGAATGCTTCCAGAACTGCCAGGGAAAACCATCATCCTCAGCCTCTTGCTGCCGCACGCCCTGTGCCGGGAAGGCACCTGCCCAGGGCGGCCTCCTCAGCAAACTGCCCGGAGAGCATCCCAGTCTGACTAATGGCTGCGGGGAACGTGCCCTCTGGAAGCTGGGTGCCAGCTAGGCATGGGAAAGGTTGTGCAGGGAAAGCCCGGGTTTAGGGGAGAAGATCAAAGTGTGACCCCACTCTGATCAGATGGAAGATGCAACTGTCTGATTTGGGGCTGGGGGTGATGAACAGAGGCTGGCAAAGCATGCAGTTACCCTGAGGTGTGACACAGGCTACCCCCTCTCAGCTTCCACTGTATGCAGAGGATGTGACCCTCCCTGATCCAGCATGTGCATGCAGGGAAGCCAATCCCATGGGACACTCCAGAAAGTGTCTGCAAATGTGATTGTCAAATGTGCTCACTGTGTTAAACCCTTATGTACCTTGGTTATGTGGACTTCAGTAATGTCAGGGAAAAACCGAGGAATTATACTGCAAAGTTGTTTGCAGGATAAATGCATCTAATAGGATAGGATTTATAAAATGCAATGATGGAATTTGGTGTGGTGACATCTCTCCAAGAGCATTTTGACTAGTGGAGGTAATACCTCCTCAGGGAGCACTGCATGCTCTACTTGTGCTCCAAAGGGATATGTTCTGGGAGTTAATCCTCTGACGGGAAGGCTGTCAATTATTGATACTACATGTATAGCTTTCCTACAAAGCTAGAAGTCTTCTGGAAGCCTTTAGATTAGCAGAATGATTGAATAATTGATATTACATGATTTATATGATTTTGAAAAATTCACAGTGCAGGTCGTCTGGGGAGGAGCCCAATTAAGGTGCAATTCAGCCAACCCACTTCCCTCCTTGTTCTCCACCCCCTCAATCTGGGAAGCAGCAGGTACAGAGGGAACACACAGCATTTGCATTGCAGAGAGAGTGAACAGAGTGACAACAATTCGTTTGCATTTTTACTGAGAAGAATAGAGGTAGGGAGAAAAATAAGGCAAATATCCCAGACAGCCCAGACCACAGCATGAGGTGTCCCTACATATGGGGTAGGTGTCCCAGAGCCCACTTGCAGACTGCCAAGGAGATGTCATCCTGCTGCAGGTGGCAGGATGCTGCACTCTGGACCAGGCTGTGTGCATGCAGCAAGGTGAGGATGGGATCCCCCCTGAACTGCACTGATTCTGGACAAGAGTGCACCCTGAGAGCTGTGTCTCTGCACCCACTCTGGCAAGAGGTTCTGTGGCACTGGTGCTGGACATGGCTACACTCTGCATGCTGAGGGAGCCCAGAGGTCAGCTGGCAGCCACTGGGCTGTCCGATAGTGGTGTGCATCACTGTTCTGCCTTTTCCTACTTCTGAGCCTGGTACTTATTGCTTGATCCTTAAATTCAGCTCAGCAAACAAGCTAAGTCTGGTTTCCTCTTCATATTCCTCATGGCATGCATGGTCTCCCTATGAGCACAGGTGCTGAAGGCAGTACTGTTTCGGGTGGGGGGCACTCATACAGCACCTGCCTGTCAGCACCACCCTGAGGCAGGACTGAGGCACAAGGGCTCTGTAAAGGTGTCAGGGCTCTTCCAGTTGTTACCTAAAGCCATATGTGCCAGAGGAAATCTGCTTTGCAGGACCATGCTGGATCCCCCTGAAAGAGCACTGCAAAAGCCTTGTGGGTGGGCAGTGTGGCCCCATCCAGTGGATTCCTGTTCCCAAGGTGCTGACAGGAATGCTTCCTCCATGGTCAGAGAGGCTGGAGCTGCCTGGTATCTGCAGAGCCCTTTGCCAGTGCCTGGAAAAGAGCTGCCAGGACAGGACAGACGGGATGCTCCAGAGTGACCCACAGAGCATCCTGGGACACAGCCCAGGAGGCATCGGCCTTCCCAGCCCCCGGAGCCCCCCTAGCCCCAGGCACAGCTGTGGCGCCTTTGAAGAGGGGAGCCCGGAGCATGTTACTATAGTTACTGCAGGCTCAGGGCAACAAGCAGAGAGATATTTAAAAATTGATTGTTCTAGCAACAGCTCATCCATGTTTGGCAACATCGGCACATGATGTCAGCTCGCTGCACAGGGCCGCAGCCTCTGATATCCCTGTCTGGGAATTGCTGATGTACAGGGAATGCCTGCTCCTTGGAGACCTGCACAGTGCTCTGTCAGCAGCTGTGAGCAGGGGGAGGCTGGAGGTGGTGGTGGGGCTGCACTGCTGGGAGAGCTGTGCCGCGGCACTGAGCCTGGTGCAGGCACTGTGACTGCTGCCAGTGTGTGCGTGAGGAAAAAGCTTTTTATCCTCTCTTAATACATAACCAGTACTGACTACAAATGGATACTCCAGCAGCTCTTAGGGCTTTACAAGGCAGCTGCGTCCTGCAGATGTGGCCTTGTGTCCACCTGCTCTTAGAGCCAGCAGCGCGCTCTGCCCACCTGGCTGCCCCGTGTCCGTGTGGCCAAGGAGCCAGCAGTGCCCTGTACCTGCCTGGCTGTGGCCCTTCCTGGACACTGCATTGATGTGCCAGGGCTCTGCTGACGGGGCTTGTCTGGGCCAGGAGCAGCTGTCGAGGCTGAGGAGACGAACATGTGCTGCACGGCCCCGTGGGGATGGCACCTCAGCACAGCCTGGCCAGGGCCCAGCAGGGCCCTCCGCTGAAATGTCCCTGTGGAGGGGATGCTCCAGCAGGCAGCAGTAGTTTAGCAGCGCTGTGGATGCTGAAGAGCACTTCAGAGCTCTTTCTAGGGCAGGGAAAGACTGGCTGGAAGAACAACCAAGACTGCATTTGTTTTGTGTGTAGCAAATGACTGCCACAGTGTCAGGAGTTCAATGTATAAAGTGTTTTCATTCCATGTAAATTAGCCCCAGGGCTTGTCCCTCCCAGCGCTTCCTGCAGAGCTGGGGGCTGGTTCCCTCGGCACTGGGTACTGTTGCTAGGTGCAGGGAAAAGCTCCAGTATTTGCTGTGTATTCTTTTCCAGATGCCAGCACCGACCGCTGACAATGTGGCTGACCTCCGGGCAGGTGACACCTGGAGACAAACAGCTCTCACCGGGCAGATCTGATTTTCTTCACATTGTGGCAGCAGTGGCACCAAGTGTGTGGGACGTGCCCTTCTTACAGGAGCAGGGGACCAGTTGTTTATGATGTCCTGTGGGCTTCAGGGTTCTTTTTCCTTTTCTTCCTTCCATAAAAAGAGACAAGAGGAGTGCAGAGAGATGGGGTTGGTGCTGGTGCTTAGTGCACACTGAGAGGAGATGAATGCAGGAGGACTATGCTGCTGGAGCCAGGAGCAGCCACAGACGCTCCCAGGAGCAGCCACAGACGCTCCCAGCAGCAGGAGTGGACCAGCACCACTCCTCTCTGATTCGTGAGCCACACAGAGCCTGGAGAAGAGAAATGTTTCAATTATTTGTGTTTTATGCGTGAGGGGGTTAATTGCTCTGATGGTAACGACAGGCATTGGCATGACAATTTGATTAGAAAGGAACTTTGGTTCTCAAAGAGATGTAGCCAGGGGCAGAGGTTCTCTCTGAAGCAGTAGTTTTTACCCCAAAGGCTGCATTGCCTGTTGTGAGAGGACTGGGGAGAGCTTTGGTATGATTTCATGCACCAGCTGGTCTATCTTCATCTGAGTTGCTGCCTGTGCTTATAAATCCCTGGCTCTGAGCAGGGGTGATAAGATCTCAAGTCCTTCCTGTCTGTGCAGTAAGAAGTTTGAAAAGATACATTAACAAAACTATTTAATTGCTGTGTGTCAGTGCAGGAGCTTGGCTAATACACAAGAAGATTTAGAATCTCCTTTATGAGAGTCCATTTCAGCTATTGGTTGTGGCTGAGACCTGCTGGGAAAGTTAACTGAAAAGTTACATTGGAAAACCTCTAGCCAGGAAGCTGTTGGAAGGGATTGGGAGGCAAAGATGGTGGAAGGTTCATGTCAGCAGAAGTGCTCTTGGCTCAGTGGTGCTGGGTGTCCTGGTGTGCGGGGTATGAGGTGGGGTGGTGGCTGATGTTTGCTATGGAAAACAATGTGTGATGGAGGAGGAGGATCAGCTCCGTGTGAATCTGTCTCTGCCTAGGTTTGTGAGTGGTGACTCCTATGATGCGTTAAATGTTTGAACCCTGAAAGCACAGTTGCTCCAGAGGATAAATCAACCCCATAGCAAAGTCAAGGGACAGGATGGTTCTCTGACTGACTCTCCTGCTGTGCTAGAGCAGTGACTTGTGTTGGCTGTGTCTGGGTGCCATGGTTCTGGCCTCGCTCTGCGGAGCGGGAACACAGCTCAAGCCCCAGAGTGCTGATGGGGCACATTCCTTCTCCACATGAGCTGCTGACTTTTGGCATGGGCCTGTCTAGAGACAGATCAGGAAGGATTGCTCTACATTGACAAAGTATGGTGCCCTGTGTAAATGGCTTTTTTCCAGATCAAATAAGTCCTTTTGTCAGATTTTCCTGCTGTATAATCCCCCAATCTGTTCTTTGTTTGACCTGTATTATTCAAACTCCAATTCAGTTCTACCTTTGTGTAAATCAGATCACCAGACACTCTCCTGTGCTGATTCATGGCTGGTACCACAGCACCCTCTGACAGATGTAAAATGTTCCTCTGTGCAGAAGCCCAGCTCTCGCTGACCTTCCAAGCAGCACATGTGGATCAGGATACAGACAGAGGTGTCGAGTCAGACCCGTACAGTGACTCCTGTGCCATGCTGCCTTTTGCAGTGGCATTTAAGCAGCTTGTAGTATCAATTTTTATTCCCTGTACCACCATTTTCAACTTCCTATTGATGATAAATTGTGGTGCATTCACAGCTCTTTGCCTTTTCCTGGAGCTGGACAAGTGGATCTAGACAGAGGTTTCATCTGGAAAGGACAGTTACTGGACCCCTGTGGTGGTGCCTCCACTCTGGCTGCTCACAGCCCTGCACAGGTGTCTCCTCCCAACCTGGGCTGGCAGTTCCAGTTCCCTCCTGCTTCCCTGAAAAGGAGCTGTCACTGCCTGCACTGAGCACCACCTCCCAAATGCTGAAGATGCTTTGAACGTGAATCAGCCATTTGAAATTCTTTTGGGGGAGGGAGTGGCTCTGGGTACTACAGACTGAGGAGCTGGATGGAGATCTGGGACACAGAGGGCACTGCCTATAGCAGCTTGTGTAGCCAGTTGTCCAGAGAACGTCATAGTGCCAGGCACGCCATAGTGCCAGGACCTCCTGCATTTGGAGACAGACAAGGACAGCACCCCAGATGGTGTAATTGGTCTATAACTTCTACTATGCACTGAGAAAGATGCTTGGTGCCAAGGCCCCCAGCCTAGTGGGAGAAGGACCCTCTAACAGGGAGGTGGGTGGGAGCCCACTCTGCTGGGCAACGGGCTGGCTGCCAACCATGTGGAGTTTGGCACTTGTGGGTGGATTGGTGGGCATCAGACAAGTGTAGCCTGACAGGTGGGAGGAAAAAGGATGTCCCATGTGCTGTGGGGGAAGGCTGCATTTCCATCACCCATGGAGACCACTGCCCATTGCCAGAGCCCTGGCAGGGGTCTGAGTAGAGCCCAGGCTTCACGGGATGGTGACATGACCCCTGGGAGTGGCATGGGGAGCAAACAGCAGAAATGGGGTCTGTGACCAGCCAATGGGCCACAGGTACTTCTGCAGATGGGCTCCTTGCAAGAGCTTGGGCCTGATCCTTCAGAAAGACTTTGTTTCCTCAAGGGCTGCTCTTGGACAGCTCCCTGCTGCTTAGCTGGGCGGAGGGAAGAGGAGCTCATGGAGCGGTGGATTTATTTCTGCAGCCTGTGTGAAGTGATGTTTGGATGGTTTCAGTTTGTGTTGTCATTAGGACTTATATGGAAGAAAAAAACCCCTTGTGCCTGTAACTGGGAGGTGAAAGCTAACAGCTGGTCTCAGCTATTATTATACATGCCAGAAGCAGTAATGATTAAAGGGACTGCACTGTGATGTAAAGAGATGCCATCCTGGAACCAGATGACTGGGTGATACAATTAAGATAAAGAAATCACATATTGTTGGCAATAGGGAAGCAGGAGTGATGAAATGTGTGATTGGGAAGTGTGGGAACAAGATGAAATTAAAGAAAAATCACAATACAGAGCAGAAAATGAGCAGGACTTGGAACAAGAGATGCAGTTGTTGAGAAGATAAGAGCAGAAATAAATTGAGAGCAAACATGCTTGGAGTAGAAGTGAGGACATACAAAAAAATCTTTCCAAACTCTATTAAAAATAAGTTGCTTTGCTAAAATGAGAGCATTGCACTTTAAAGGAAATGACAACATTAAACTGTTGGCTTCTACAGTCAGTGCTTGGGGAAGGATAGAGGAAACCCCTCACAGGCTGAGCTGTGCTGTCGGAGACTTTCTGAAAAGACCCAAACTGTGCAGTTGTTGCACCTCTCAGGAATGGAGCATGAGGGATTTGTCAGCAGGGATAATGCAGTGATGCACCCTCCAGTAAGATCTCAGTGGCTGAAAGCCTCTGCAGAAGGGCATGCAGAGGTGCCGGTGGGGTGATGGACCACTGGCACAGGGTGGCAGTGGGCTGTGCGTGGGTGGGGGCACACAGCTGCAGCTCACTCGCTCACATGAGGATGGGGCCACGGAGGTTTGAGGAGGAGCTTTCAACCAGGTGGGATGGGGTGCTCCTGAACTGTCCTGGAGGGGCTGGTGAAGCAGTGCCTGGGGTGTGTGGCTGTGGCCAAATGCTGTGTTACAGCCCTGAAAAAGCTGTGGAGGCTTGACCTGTCCCTGCAGCCAAATGTGTTCCTGCCTTTGGCTAAAACATGCAGTGGTAAGTGGTGCAGCTATGCAGTTATGTGCCATCAGGAAAGGACTTGCAGTGCTATGGAGGTCTAAGAGCAGACTGAAAACATCAGAGGGTGTGATGGCACATGGGGTGGCTAGGAGGGAAGTGTGTCCCCTCTGGTAGAGCCATTTGTCTGTGCAGCTCCTCCCTTCAGTGCTCCCAGACACAGTGACCCCAACTTGGTGACAGCTCAGCAGGAGCAGCAGCACGACTGCAGCCTGTGGGTCTCTGCTTCACACAGAGCTGGGAGAGAGGGGTCGGAGCTGTGCTTAGATGCAAAACATCCTCGGCACAACATTGCCCCAGCAAGCTGTACCTATATGTGCATGCACAGTCTGGAGAAGCTGTTTACAAAAGGAAGAGAAAGGACAAGGCCTTGTGATGGCTCCTTCTAAATCCTGGGGAGGCTCAGGGACATGTGGGTGATGGGGCTGAGCAAGCAGGTCGGCAGCACTGAGAGGTGTGAAAGGAATTCTGTCCTACACCAAGTACAAGATACGTGTGCTGAGCTGTAGCTCTGGAACCCATCAGAGCTTGCGGGAATTTTGGCTTCTGCAGCAAGTGAAGGGAGCTGCTGCTGGAAACAGCTTCCAGGGCAACTGAGTGCAAACGCACGCCTGCTTCCCTGAGCCAGACCGGCACTCCTCACAGCTCTCTGACTTGGAGATCGTGGTTACAGAGCATGACATGATGTTTGCATAGGTAAATCCCAAGTCCTGTTGGTGTAGGGGAGTTATTGGTTGCTGCTGTTCTCCTTTTCTGATGCTTCCAGTGACTCCTCATTTGTTTTGAGGAAGTTCTCTCTTAATATACAGGGCCCTGTGTAGGGAGGAAATTTATCTAAGTACTAAACTTTTGAGTTTGTTAATTCTCTGGGATGCATGACAAGTGAATTAAGTTCATTTACAGTTCCCAGAAACTTGAACTGCAAAATGGTGCTCTGTTCACACAGAAAACAACTGTCAGCTGGGTGCCTGGCAATACTGGGAATGCTCCTGGAGCAGCTCCCCAGCACCTCTGCCCAGGTGCTATGGAGCAGGTCCCAGTGTGGCTCCACATGGACTGTTTGTAGGGGCAGGGGGTGAGCCCTGGGCTGCTGCAGGGCTGAGATTTGCCTTGGACACTATTCACTGGGATGGTCTGTTTAGCTGACAAGATGGAGCTTTCTCCATAACGTTAAAATCAGGTTTGGAAGGGAATGTTTCTACACTGGTGGCAGGATTATGCCCCTGCACCATCCTGGTCCTGCCAGACTGGGCTCACTGCTCACCTCCTACACTGCCACTTCAGTCACCAAGCCCTGCTCCTCTCCTCTTGCTGTCTGCAGAGACACACTGAAGAATGAGTCTTAAACTCCAGTTGGTGATTCCAAGAAACATTTTTCCACATGTCATTTTCTCCTTGACCTCTGTAAAAAGCTATGGGGTAGAAGTAAAATTCAAATCAGGCAACTCCTGTATCTGCTCCCCCTACACGTTCTTCCTCTCCAAACTGAAAATGAGGAAATACAATGAGACCTGAACAGATGGATTGAGTCAAGGTGAGGATTTTAAACTTTATTCAATAAAGTGCTCGAGCTAACCAGGAAAATATTTTTTCATCTCTTTAATGCACGTGATCTGAGCTGCTCAGGTCCTCTGAGCCACAGATCTTCCCCAAGGCTCGCAGGTGTTTGCCATTGCTGTTGTGAAGGGGCAGTGCAGCATCCCCGACTCTGGTGGTAGCCATGCTGGCACAGCAACGCTGTAGCACTGGCTGAAGGACCTGGGCATCAGCCTGGCTTCAGGGCCTTTGGATTCCAATCAGCAGAGCTCTGTAAGGATGGAAGTGTCCCAGGTAGAATAGGAGTTCTTTTAAAGAGCTCCATCAGCTCCAACAGTTCCTCTCAGTGAATGATGTTTTGTGTAGTGCACAGAAACCAAAACTGTAGGTTCGTTGTAGGTGCTCGGGGGGTTCAGCAATCACGATGGGCGCCAGACTGTAAGAGCTTTGGGGTTCAGTCTGGACCGGGCGTAGATGGAGACGAGAGATCTCTGAAGTCAGATCTTGGAACATGCGGTTTATTGCAAAGGGCGTGGGTACAGGGGCACTGCTTAGAGCTGCAGCTGGCAGCTCTGAGCAGGCCCACGAGAGCAAGAGAGTAAGCGGGTAAGTAAAGAGAGAGAGCGAGAGGAATGAGAGTGAAGAAGAAGAAGTAGTGAGAGTGTAGAAGTAGTGATGAAGTCCTGGTTACAATACAATAAATCATCTTCTGTACTGAATATTCTAATTGTCACTAACCAATCTAATACAAGATACAAATCCTATAGCATTTACATACAGCCTATAAGAGTTCTTATATTACCATAGAGTGTTACATCTTAACTTCTAAAAACTACTCTTTGGACCCCTTCTGCTGAGCTAGTAGGGTCTGCTCTGACCCTTGGACCTGCCTGCAAGCAGAGGGTATTGTTCAATCAAGAGGGGATTACCTTCAGTCGGCCATACCATTGTTTTCCAGTTGTTCAGTAACTAAGACTTGGTATCTCAAAGGTGGCTTTCATTTCGATGTCGCTTATAGTTTTCATATTCCTAAAATCTTTTGTCAGGCAATCATATTTATAAGGCTTTCCTGTTTCATCTTCCCCAACAGTTCGTGTAACTGAACTTCAGATTCATCAACAAGAATCATCTCTTGCATGTCTGAATCTGAGCCTACAGCTTGGCTCTGGTCAGGAAGCTGCTTTTCCTGTGATGGGCTGGGGTGAGGGCAGGGCTGTTGGAATCCCACATCGCTATCCTGTGTGTTTTAACCCCACAGAAGCTCAGAGGGAGGTGACTGTGCTGTTAATTGCACAACTGCAAACACACAGGGCTTATCTAATTAATATTTTCCTAATTAGTTATGCATTACCGCATTTTCTGGCACTGATTTTTGGGAATCCCCCTTGTCTCCTAGGTGACCACAATGTGATTAGTACTCATTATCAGGCACTCTGAAGCTGTTTTTAAGGACAACAGTAAATAGACTCCCATACAAGGATGATGCATTTAAACAGGAATCTCACAGCAGTGCTGAATGAGGAAATGTAAACAGAGCAAGCACTTCCACTGCTTTGAGGAGTTTGTGGGGGGAAGAAATCCTGAGTACAGCATGAGTACAGCATGAGTCCAGCAAAGCTGTGTGTCCCAAAAAATGCTGTGGCACTACCAGTGAGGTATTGGTAGCAGGAATGATGCAGCCCTACAGAGAGCTGCTCTCCTGGGCAGAGGTGTCGGGGTGCTGGGGTGGCTTGTCACCTTCTTCTTGCCTTCCTCCCACCCCTCCCCTGCAGCGTTTCCTTTTCTAGCCTTTCTGAGCCTTTCTGCAGATTTTGTTCTGTGAAATCAGCGTTGAGTTTCCCCTCCCAGAATAATGGAATTTAATGGAATTGAATTCCTGCTGGGCTAATTTCTGGGCAATAAAAATAGCTGCATTTATGATGTATGTCATCTTTGTCCACTGCCACCATTGCAAGGGGAAATATGACCTCGTGGTGGTGAAAACAACATGGTGACAATTTTTGGGTCATCTTCGTGCTTCAGCTCTACAGAAGTCCTCAGGAGTCTGGTTTCTCCTGGGGAAAAAGTGGTGGTGTGATTGCCCAGAGTGGGGGTATTACCCCAGGCTGGAGCCTCCTCTGGGTAGGTGCGGGGCCTTCCCAGCACCATGTGGTCCCACTGCAGCCAGAGCGTGGCTGCGTTTCAGGGGTGCTGAACCCCAGAAGTGACTGGGTGGGGAGTTGCATGAGGAGGCTGATGAGTGCTGTTAACCAAGTGTGGCTGCATGGGGTATCCTCCACAACTCCCTCCCACCCTGGGATCTTCCACAGCACTCAGCCATGTGGCAGCCCAGGTAGAGCTGCGCTCCCACAAGGAGCTGCTTCTGCTCTGCACAGAAGGGACAAGAAGCAAGCACATTATTGGCATATTGTTTTGTTTAATATAGGAAACTGGGAGGTCTACTAAACCCTGGCTGGGGATGAGGGCAGAGTCTACATGCTTATAAACCTTGTAACTCTGGCCTGAGTCATGTAATGAGAAGCTAAGCAGTCCCGGGGGCACAATTAGGATCGGAAAGTAGCCTACACTGATACAGAAAGTTCACATTCTGCACAGAAGGGAGAACTAAAAAGCAGGAATACATACTTATGTATTTATATATTCTGCTTTTGATATATGAAATATCTGGCAAGGCAACATTTTTGCAGGAAAGGATGTGGGTGTGACAATGCCAAAAAGCAAAGCGTTATTTTAGGATACATTAACATGAGTGTCGCCTGTACGGGCCCAGGTATAAACATTCCCCCTGCATGTAATGTCAGGGAATAAAAATATTTTATCTCTTAAAAATAATGAAATGTATTTTTCTTCTAAGAAAAAATACTGAGAAGTTGGTGAAGTACTGGAAAATTTTGAGAGAGATGCTGAGATCCAAAATACATGACTCATGAGGAAAGGCTGAAAGGATTGAGTGTTGTTGACCTGAAATGGGTAAATAAGAAGGGGAGAAGTGACAGTCTTCAAACAGAGGAAAGGTTATTGCACAAAGGACAGCATTCAGTTGTGTTCTGTCCTTTATAGGCTTAAATTTCCATGATTTTGAAAACCTGTGGTACTGTTTTTTTGCAAATGAGGTTATAGATGAGGACAAACAATAATCAGTTTCTCTGAGTCAGCCGTGGGAAATGCCTGCTCCTTCCAAAGGCATTTGTTAAACATGGGGAAACCCAAATGCAGAGACACTGTGGCTGACCTGGCTGTGGCTGCTTGGGGCTGGGGTCCAGAGCTGGACACCGTGCCAGGGATGGCACACACATGCACGGGGGCCTTGGTAGCCAAAGCTAGAATGAAGGCCTCCTGGAGAAGTTTTTGCTTCAGACGACTTTAAAGCTCTTTATGCAATATCCTCATGCTTTTTGTGGGTACAGGTATCATTATTTCATTATGCTTTCATGTGAAGTGTGAAAACTATCTTTACCAATCCTCTTAAATTAGTTAAATATAATATTCAGTGAGACAGGAGATAGTGAAATGTTAATTGAAACTGGAGAGGTGTTTATAGGGTGATAGAGTGTGGCCAGCTGTGACTGAAATTAATGTTCAGGGTCCTTGATAGTGATTCATATTCCAGAGTTTATTAAATATTTTCAACAGCAGTCAAAGCCACGTGGTGTAGTCTACTACACTTGTGAGAATCCTTGGTGCAGGTACATGGCACTGTCAGAGCAGGTCATCCAGGATTGTTTTTAACTGGACTGGTTCCCCACGGGCTGCTGTGAGAGTGCCTGTGAGTGGCTCCAGGCCTGTTGCACCCTGTGTGCCTCCTTGGGCCAGACCATGTCCTTCACATCCCATACCCTCCATGTGTGGGCTCTCCATGGGCTCTCTACATACAACTGGAGGCAGAGCTCTTTCCCAGAAAAAGGGTCAGTGCTGCTGGGGATGCTGCACTGGACAGAGGATGCTCCCCAGCCCAGTGCCCCAAAACCGCAGTGTGGCCCCCTTGCCCCTGGGTGGGCATCCCTGAACTTGCTCAGAAGCTGCTGAGTTGGGCAAGTCAAGTCATAAGAATGGGATCTGTGACTTGTTATCAGCTGCTCATTAGTAAAGAAGACCTGAGCATTCACCTCTGCTTTCCCATGCAGTCACAGAACAAGGAGCTGTGTCCTTGGCTGCAGGGCACGTCATTTCTTGGGGACATGTGAGTCTTCATGGGGAGCAGTGTCCTTCTTGTCCCCAGGCAGGCCAGGGAGGTCTGTGTGTGGGCAGGCAGCTCCCCTCACCTAGGAAGATGCCCAGCTCTTTCAGGGTAATTGGTGACTGTAGTTGAAGTACGTCTTTTACTTTGCACTCACTCAGCTCTGTTGCTTTCGTCCATCTGGGACTGTCCTTCTGTTACCAAGAAGCCCTGTTAGCTTAGAGCCACCATCACCTGTTCACTGCTGCAGCCATTCGGAGTCATGGGCACTCCCTGCGAAGGGAGAGAAAATGCAACTTAGCAGGGATAAGTGATGATGACATGTTACGAGTGACAGGCTCAGCACTTTTGCAAACCTTCTGCTTGCCAAAGGCACCAGAAAACATTTGAAATTATTGAATACTGCAGCCAATAAGAAGATGCAGTAATTTATTGATGTTTCTAGCTTGCCTTTATTCCTTTCATCTATCTTTGTGCCTGCCCTGGAAGGCTGAAATAATGAATGTTGCTGGTTTTTTTAATGAAGTTAGGTCATCTGTTCACCTTTTGCTAGGAGGGCCCGAGCTCTTTTTATAGGGTCCTGACAGTAGTGGAGATCACAAAGAGACCATCCTTTGCTTTTCCTGGGTATGTCCATCCTCTAGGAGGGAGTGGTGCTGGACATGGGTGGGCTGATCAGCCTTCCAGAGCTCTTGCTGCAGGAAATGTTCATTGCTGTGGTGCTCTCAGTTTCTGTTATACATGCTGTAGAAATCCCTGCCTGTCCTAGAAAACCCAGCAGCTCCCAGATGCCCACCGTCTACAGGAACTGGACTTTTTGTCTCTGAAATATTGAAGATGTTCAGGCTGTGCATGTCTTTTCTTCTTTATCACAAGGCTTTGGGCTCAGATCTCACTGTCTTTGCAGTTAGGGCCGTGCAGTCTTGTGCTTCCAGCATATGCCATTTCACACAGCTCCTGAACCAGATAAAATGATTCTGCATAATCCCATTGGCAGCTTGTTAAGCCATCAACACATCCCATCACTATGGAGAGAGCCAGCGTCCACTGGAGGAGAGAGAGCTAAAGGAGAAAATCAATTTCCTATATAGCACCTTCCCTAATGATGCTGAGTGGTCTCCTGCCTGATTGATTCCCACTGTGAACTCATCCCTGGCAGGAGCTGCCAGGGCATGGAAACTTGCTGCTTTGTGCTGGTTTTCCTCCTTTGGAGCAGATGCTGCTGTGCCACTTGCCGCGTGTGCGCCATCTGGTCTCTGTTAACACTCTGGTGTTTGCTTCCCAGGCTGTGGACTGTCCTGCTTGGGCTATGCCTGGTTCATTTTCTTAAAAACATTGAAATGAATTATCCTTGTCATACCAGTGAATCAGGAGGTCCTCAGTGGAAAGAGGGAGCATGAGCTTGGTGTGCCAGGGATTCCTGTCCTTCCAAATTTCCAGGTACAGGTTGAGTGTCTGCCTCCCTGGGCAATGTCCATAACCCTGGATCTTTGACTGGCATTGTTTTTTTCTTTCATGAAGCATTTACATTATCTGAATTTGAATTATTTTGTCACTAATATTACAACAGTAAGCACAGACAAAAGGAGTCATCAGCGATCCTCAAATTCCAAAGCACTTGTCACTCACTAGAATATTTGCAGATTAGCTAACAATAGTCCTCAGAAATCAGTAACTATTTTCATTGTTTCTTGTGAACTTGCAAACACTAATGCCAGCTGTGTCCTGGTCCCAAGAGTGCCAGGAACAACAGGAATGTCTCCACTACTGTCCTAGACAGAGTGAATGGGGAGTCTCCTCCAAGTTTATTGTGAAGGCAACTGTCTGCAAGAAGCAGACAAGGCAGACTTCTGAAAATGTAACTTTTCAAATGTGTGCAAATGAGATCGACTGATTATTTCATTGCAGAGAATGGGAGACATTTAAACTACTTCCAGGAGAAGTCTTAGTCTGGATCTGAGTGCTGCCTCATGAATCGAGGTCAGCTGGCGTTAGCTGTGCAAATGTTCCCAGCCTCTTGAGCTTAGGAAGGAATTTAGAAGGCTTTGAAGTGCTCTTGATCTTCAGAAGGACATCTGCAGCTAATGGTCTGTGCAAGCATGCCAAGAACTGCAAAGTTATACTGCTGCTGTCTTGAGCCTGCTCAGTCCCACTAGGTTTCCAGGACCCTTTAATACAAGTTCAGAGACAAGCAAGTTGTAAAAAATGCACTCTCATACCAACAGCCGATAATCTAGTGCTGGTTAAGTCAGGTGTAAAATGTCATACTGGGTCTTTAACTATGGTGTTTGACTCCCTGATGAAGTATGGCACACAGTGTTACAAGGATTTCAATGAAAAGGTGAGTGGGCAGAAACTCCAAGCTCTTCACTGTACAACTCAAGGTTTATTTTGTAATTGTATCTAAATAGAAGAATATCTGCTTATTAGATATGCAAAGTAGCAGAATAGTTGGCCAAACTATTTTAATTCCAAACCTAATAAGCAGAAAAAAAAAAGCTTTGCTGTGAATTCAGGATTGATATTGGTTTTTAGGAACAGCTTTTTCATCTGTCTCCCTTCTCTCATTAGCTGATGGTGCCGGGAAGTTCTGTGCTAATGAATGGCTACAAAGTTCTCTGCAAGTCCTTCAGATGAAATACCCACAGGAGCACAGCGGAGGGTGCAGTCACCTCTCGAAGGATGCTGTGTGCTGTCAGCCAGGACCTGAAGGCTTTGCTGTGCTGGATTCAGCTCAGATATGGAGCTGTGATCATCTGCTGGGGATGGGAGAAGGTTTTGCCTTCAGCCCTGGGAATTGTGGGTCTAGCACCTAATGGAGCCACGCCAATGTCCTGGACACAGTATCAGGGACACAGATGCATCTACAGGGCACAAACTCCATCACAGCATCAGTACAGGAGGAGAAGTCTCTGATCTGACACAATTCACCCTCCAAGTCCCTGTCTGAAGTATGCATCTGCTGCTGAATCTGTCACTGGAGCTGATCAGTATCCCCCTGGCCTCCCTCCATCCACACAGCCCGCAGCTGCCTGTTCCTCAGGCAGGACTCAGCTGCAATCCCCTCTGTCTCTGAAGCCCAGAAGTAAAGCAGAAGGTATGAAAGCCAAGCTGGGGTCTGTCTCACTCTGGACCTTTTGCTCTGCCCTGGAGGCGGTGGAATCCATGCCCAGCTCTGTCTGAGGCAAGAGCAGATGTCTTTGTGACAGCCTCAGCAGGTCTCCTGAGCAGGCTGGGAGGTGTTTTTGTGTGGCAGCCCTGTCAAGGCTGTGGCAGTTGTGTTCCTGTCCCATTGGGTTGCTCTGGTGAGATGCCACAGCATGGTGAGACATGCTGGGTGCCAAGGACAGGGATATGCTGTGACAGAGATATCTTCTCAATTCCCCCAAATTCCAAAGTGGTGCTTCATTAACTAACGAGAGCAATAAAAATGCACAGAGTCACTGTGCTGAGCATCACATGGTCCATGCCAGAAAGACAAATTGGACAACTAATAGGTTATGTGAAGGTTAGGTGCCGAGCTGACAGTGTGACACAGCAGAGTTGGAGCAAACAGATTACGGGTGGTTCCTGAAATGCCACATTGTCAGTGTCTCTGACAGTGGGACAGCAGCCATTTGCCCCTGCTGAATAGGAATGATGGGGGTTTCACTGCCTCAGGTGGTGATGATGGACTCTCACCTGGTCCAATCACTCCTGGAAATGGCAAAGCTTCTTAGTAGCATTTCCAAAGAGCTGTTTCTGGGTCAGAGCTGTGGCAGATTCCCTGTGCTGGATATCAGGGGGCTTCTGCTGCATCCCAGGCAGGGGCTTGCCATCAGAACTGGCGGGCAAGCCCAGGCAGCTCTAGCTTTGCCATGGTTCTCTGCATCCAGGACAGGAGAAGCCAGTTGGGTGTGCTCACAGCAGAGGTCCCATGGCAGTGGCAGAGCCCAGAGGTGGATCCTGCTCTGTGCCAGCGAGGCCCCGTGGCCTGTCTTTGACTCATCACTGCTTGAGCACCATGGGAATGCTCTTGCAGGGGACTAGCACCAGGGCTCAGAGAGCCAGGTCCTCCCAGAGCCAAAACGAACCTTTGAACCATCTTTGTTCTCCCATGCAGAGCTCCCTGACTTCCTTGGGTATCACTCAACACATGTGAGTGAGCACGATCTCTGTTCACAGCGCCATCAGAATGGAAGTGGGGTGTGCAGAGTGTGTGACCAAGAGTGATCTGGCTCAGTGGGACAGCTCAGAGAAATCTCTAGACTCTTAAATTTTTGTCAAATGGTCACTGGAGGGTTAAAGTAATTTTGATTTTAATTACATTGCTGGAGGGCACACTTACGCAAGGGAAAAGACATAATTACCAAGACATTTTATTAAGATATTATTTAATTTTATTGATGTGTCACAAGCAAAAGCACAGGAATGTTCAAATCAATATATACTTACATCAATGTTTAATCTACTTTCAGCATTTTTGCCTGTTCTATTTATGCAGTTACTAGTTGATAAATTAAATTCCCAGAAATATGTGGAACATTAATGAATTTCCAGCAAATTCATGCCTTGTGTATTTGCTTCAGTGGGAAGCCAGAACACAAACAGGCTTTCATCTTCTTTCAGCAAAATTTTATGACCCCTCTGCCTTGCCACTCTCCATTACCAGGTCACATGTGATCCTTTTTTCCCCTCGAGCACCTTTTGCAGTGCAGGATTCAGACCTCACAGGTCAGGATCTCCTGCCTGGAGAGCAGACTCAAGTGAGGCAGGGCATCAGCCCTGGAGCAGAGCGGGGTTATGCTGTGCAGTACAGGTGCTCTGGGCCTTCTCCCAGCAGTGCTTTGTAGTAACAGCTCTGGGGTTTCTGTGGAGCACCTGGGGCTGCTCACTGCTAATGGCAGAGAGGTATTTATGGGATGCAAGTGTGCAACTGCATTTGTCACTCTTTCCAGGAGGCAAAATCTGCTTAGATCTGATAGGAAAACCCTAGCCAGTCTAGGGGGCTGTTGCACAGGACCAGCTCCTGAGCGTCCCAAGGTGCTGTCCCCACAACAAGAGTGAGAGCAACACGAAGCCAGGCAGCCTGGCAGTGACAGAGGAGCAGGACGGGGTTCAGAAGAAAAACAGAGCTCCTGGAGAGCTCATGGACCAGGCTCCAAGATGGAATCCTGCTTGCTGTGCTCTGATGCTGAGGCTGATGCAGCACAAAGTTACTTTCAGATACAGACACAAGCAAGTTCAAGATAGATTGCAGAGCAGTGAACCATATTTTCACCCACATTTGCAGCTGGGAGAAGAGTAAATGTAACCTGAATGGTCAGAGATACATAGTCAGAGAGAAATGGATGTCTTCATCCACATGAGGTTTCTGATCTTTTTCTCTAGCTCCTTTCTTTTTCCTTTTTCTGTTTGGGAAGTCTACCTTGCCTTCTCCAGGCCTAAGGAGCAGGTTATGGATGGCCAGCCCAAAGATGGGACTCGCCATGTGCTGGTTTTGCCTTTCCTCTCCTTGCGTGGGCAATTGCCTTTTCATCTTTCCACTCTTCAGGCTCCTGGTTTTCCCAGGGCTGCACTGCCCCTGTGCATGGCACCTTACATAGTGCGCCCTTTGCACATCTCCACTCGCTGCCATTTGTATCCAGCTGCCTGTGACTGAGAAATCTGTGATGGAATCTCTGATCCAGACAGCTGCTGAACTCCCCTGACTTCAGACAATTTGTCACTGGTGGAAGGATTGATGTTGGGAAGCACTTTTTGAGATGTCTTTTATCTTCCCACATTCATGGTGCTGCAGCACAGTCCCTCAGTTGTCTTCATCTATCAGCTGCCCCAAGTTCATATATTTTCTCCTGGTTCAGCTTCTTCCAAGTCATGCAGGTGCCACTTTCAGTGACTGGTTTTGCCTTCCCCCTGTACAGGTAGGTGGGTGTGTGCTCCTGGGGCTGATTTTCATTAATGCCTCCCAGATACTGCCTCGACTGGTCAGTTTTGCAGGAATTCTGCCATGGCCCTTCCCTGCTTCCCTGCAGAATTGAGCCATCTTTTTTCCCAGGCAGTAGCTGCCATCTGCACCAGAAGGTTAATTTGTTCCTCTTCGCTATAACTGCATTTATCACATGGAAGTGGTTGTTGTGGAAAATATTGATCAAACACTGGCTTTTCCCTGGCTGGACTGAAACAGAGCATTTCAACTACTCAATTGCTCAGGATTTTGTGTTGTGTGCAGCAGCTCTGGAGAGTGTTTGCATGGGTGTGTGTGTGCACATATGTTTTGTGGTGGGGCAGTGCACAGTGGCTGCTGCTGGTCTCTGTTTCACCCTCCAGCACTTCCAGCAGTGGCTTTTCTGGAGCTGGATGTGTGTGGCTGATGCCTCGCACAGTGCAGGTTTTCTCCTGCATGCAGCCCCCTCTGAAGGCCAAGGGGCAGCAGTGGTGGACCCCACTGCGTGGCCAGGAGGAGGGAGGGAGAGAGGGAAGGAGGCATGGCTGGGCAGACAGATGTGTGTGGAGAGGAAGGGCTGTCCCTGCCTGGGAGCAGAGAGCTGGGGTTCTGTGACTTGGCAGTCCATACCCACAGAGAGTATGTGCTGCCACTCAGAGCTGGGCATTCACACAGATGTTTGGATGTGACCTGGTCAGCGGGAATGCTCTGCCTTAATCTGCTTGAGAGCTAAACTCAACCCTTGGCACCTGCCTGGTGCCTGTGGCAGCCCTGGGCAGTTGGAGACTCTCCCAGCTCCCTCACACTGCCACAGCACTTCCACAAACGGCTGTCCCAGTCTGAGCTCCAGTGCTTGTCTCTCTGTTAAAGAACAATACAATAGCAACAGCTCCTGGCAGCAGCTGCACAAATCTGGGCTGTTTTGACAGCACCTTATTTCAGCCCTGTGCTCTGAAAGTGTAGTGGGAATGTTTCCTGCAGCAGCTCATGGTGGCAGAGCTGTGGCACAGGAGAATGTACGAGTCACCCTGTGAACATAACGATAGGTTTAGTGCTAAGACCTGTCCCTGGTCTCCACTGGGTGCTTTTCAGGCACTTATTTGCCAAGGAAATAAGGGCTGGAGACCACAGCCCTTGGGCACCTTCAGCAGCATGGCAGTGGTCCCAGCCCCGTGCTGGCCATGGCGTGTCGGTGTGGTGGGCTGTATCCTGGTGGGGATGGCACTGGGCTCCTTGTCCCCATCCTGTCACAAGGAATCAAGAGCATTCAGCAAGGGCTGGGGCCGTGGCAGAGGTAACAAGGGACATCCAGGAGCACTAAGCTTATCTTCTGGGCTCTCAATCTGTGTCCTGGTGTGCACAGCAGCTGAGCAGACATCAGGAGAGTCAGGAGCAGGTTTTTTAAGAAGGCTGAGCCCAGTGTGGAGCTCTGACCCGGCATAGTGAGGACAGGCAAGGAACCATCCTGGCTCTGAGAGTCGCAGGTGCAGGGATCCCATGTGCTGTACGGTGGCTGCTGCTGGGGCCGAAGTGGGAGCACAAGGAGTGCCTAGATCCTGACACATGCCCGGGACACTGCCAGCTGGTGCACGGTGTTCACCTCTGCCTGGAACGGGGTCAGCCCTTTTGTGTGCTATCTGCCCCTTAAAAACGAGCAGAGAAGCCACCAGAGGGGTCCTGCTCGGAAGAGAAAGCCACTTGGCTTCAGACGCGGCCTCTAGCAGGCAGCGGGGAACGTCCGTGTGCGGGAGCGAGCGGCGGCTCGGGGAGGCGGTGCCGTGACCGCTGTGCTCGGGGCTCCCGCACCAGCCGGGAGCTGACGTCGGCAGCCCCAGGCAACTCGAGCCTGCTCTTTTTCCTCAAAATCTGGCACACTGTCCGATACAGATTCACTAGAAGAGCTGTACTCTGCCAGTATATGAAAATTTAATTAGGCAGTAAATGCTTCCTGCTTCCAAGCCCTGAGGCTGAAGAAATCCAGAATGTCTTTGGATTTCTTAATGGGACAATTGTCCCCTCCAATAGGCTGTAAATGGTGTTAGTGACATTGGGCAAAGCCTGCCTTCTGCATTACATTTGTGCACTCCCTGACCCGCCGGTGCATCCCTGCATCCCCCCGAATGCTCCCGGGGGTGCGGGAGGGACTGACTGGGTGAGGCGGAGGGAGGCTGCTAAGCCTGTCCCCTCTCATGGGTCACTGGGAGACTCTGCTGGTGATGCGGAGGAATTCACAGCACTACCAGGTCTAGGGGCTTTTATCCCAGCTCCTCTTTGGAGGGTCTGTGAAGGCTCAGAGTCAGGATGAGGGCAGCAAACCCGTTCTCCCCATGGTGGCACCTGTCCTTGCTGGCACTATGCCACCCTGACCTGAGCTCTTGCTGCGACACCCCTGGATGAATGTTAATATTAATGTTTGCCATTACTTCACTCTCTGCACTGTGCAGGAGGTCATGGCTCCAGCAGACACAGATTTTCTGTCCTGGCCAGTGTTTACTCTCTCCACACTAAATTAGATACAGTCCCTTCCTCAAAAAGCTCAAACTCTAAAATAAATTACAATGCAAAATAAGGGGCTCCTGTGCTGTGGAGAACTGAGTTCTGATAGAGTCATGACCTCTGCCAGTGTCACAGCCTGGCTCTGCTGGAGTCAGGGCTGTGGCTGCCCTTTTCCACAGCTTGGACAGAAAGCTTCACCACTGAGCAACCTCTGAGAGCCCAGTTCTGCTGTTGAGCCTCCTCACCTGGAGAGCTGTTTGTACATTCTGAGTATTGATTCTGAAAATTCAGCTTGTCCTTGTAATTTAAAGAAAGCAAGAGATTTTTAAGCCCTGAGAAAGCTCCCAGTTCTTTAAAACCTGTTCAGCTTAAACAGTATGAAAAAATGAAGCATTTTTTACATGTCTTGATGTCCCTTTGGGTGAGGAAAAGGGGGAATTGCTTAATACCTTTTCACAGCAACCCGAATGATGCATATATTGTAGGAAACTCATTAAAACACATTTCCAATATCAAAGGACCATTCCTAATCCATGGTGACCTGCTGCTTCAAACTGCAGCTCCAGCCTCCCAGCTGGTGTGTTCACCCCTGGGATAGCTGCTGCCCACTTCCATGTTTGCTCTCCTGCCCCTCCCTAGGGCGGCATGTCATCCACATCACTCACATCTCCCTCTGGAATGCAGGAAATACCTCAGGAACAGACACTGAGCAAAAGGCAAATCATGAGCAACGAAGAAGCTGCTGCCGTGAGCTGCGCGGGCTCCACGGCCTGCACGTGTGTCACTGGTGTCACAGCACCTCTGTACGGCTGCCACCCGTCTGCGTGGGACACGCCTGCTGCTGCTGAGACCTGTCTGTCTGTCTGCCCACACCACTGGCACAAGTCTGAGATGGGAGCCAGCACATGCCAGATTGAGAGCTGGTAAATTGGCAGTATTTTTTTCTTTCATTGAAATGGAGAAAATAATTTCACCTTGGGGTCTGTGGCAGCTCAGGAAGTTCTGCAGCAAGCAGACCTTGGAGGCAAATACTGCTCTTCACTCTGGCACAGGCAGGAGTGGTGTGAAGCAGCTGCACTCCCTGGACAATGGCATCTGCTCAGAAACCTTCGTCCTTCTTCAAATCCGGTGCCCATGAAAAGCATCTGGAAAAGCCTATGATTGATCTCCTTGGCTCTGACTAGTCCCAGGCTCTTGAGGACGTGCAAGTTGCTGCTGGGATCTCACTCCTCCCATCTGTTCCCAAAACTTCAAAAAGAGCCTGCCTGAGCTTTTACTCTCAATGTTTGAGACACTTGTCACTTTATGAAATGTCTTCATTATTTTAAAATGAGGGGTTTGAGAGAAACTGTTGTTATTTATAGATTTCTGTCTGCTATCAAAGCACTTTTATCACTGTCATACCCCAGAGCTGCCAGTAAATGCCTGTTGATGGTCACTCTGGAGATGCAGCTGGACAGGGCGGGCCATCACCCGTGCCCCCCACCATGGGGCTGCAGCCCCCACCAGGGTGGGTATGTATCACCCTTGGTTTGGAGCTGCTCACTGGGAGACAGTGACACAGCCAGCAGTGCCTCCACAGGGTCAAATTCTCCCAGACATCCCTGTCACAGTGGTGGTGGTGGTCACCTTTGGGACCACTACAGTGACATGGCCCAGGACACCCAAGCAGAGCATTGCAGTGGGTGCAGTGCAGGTGCCACAGCTGGGGGTGCTGCCTGCTGGGTGGGTGACTGCTGGTTGTGCTGGTGGGGACCCGTGTGCCTGTGTCCTCATCTGGTGCCCAGAGCTGAGTCCAATCACTGGCAGGATGCCAGGGCCACTGTGGGTGTAGCCTGGAGCTGAGCTGGAGCCAGGAGGGGTGCAAGGTGCTGTGCATGGGCAGTTGTTTTTCATTCAGGTAGAATCAATTCTCCTCATGAAACAGCCTGTTAGTCACTTGCAGCTCTCTGGAATCCACTGCAGGGAGGGTGGCTCAGAGGGTCTTCACAGCTGCTGGGCTTCTTTGGAGCAGCAGCCTTAGCCTGCATCTCACAACCACATCTCCCTGGGGAATCCATCTACCCATCTCAGCCCCATAAGAAGTGTTAACATATAAGGAGCAATAAATATCCACTGGCTATTATTTTTCATTTGCATGGTCAGCTCAAACAGACAGCAGTTCGCAGCAGGGTTTGATATGCTTATATTGATTTTCTTTATAGATTAGAGTGATTCAAGCAGTTATAAGGTTAATTTCAGATGATTAACTTCACCATATTGTAATATTTGATTTAGATTGGCTTTCAAACACTTTCCACCTATTGATTTTCAATATCACACTTCTAGCACTGTAGCCAAATGTCATTTAAATAAAAGGTTGACAGAGTAGAAAATACCCACATTAGTCCTGAAAATTCTGCCACATTCAGCCTGCATCAACCCTGGCCTTCCAGGGAGAGGAGTGGGGTGCAGGGTAGCACACGTGCCTCCAAACCAGGCCTTGGCCACATTAGTGCTGAGCTGATGCAGCCCCTGGGTGAGGGTGGCTCTGGCCCAGCAGGGTCTCGACAGCCATGGTCCCCCCCTTCATTGCTATGGGGCCTGTCCAGCATGAGCCACTGCTGCCCAGCACAGTCACTGCTGTGTCCCCATCCTACGGGCCATGGGCACTGTGGTGTCACTGCTATTGGCAGGGTTGCTGCTGTTTTGTTTGTGACATTAAAATTCCTTAATAAAAATCAACCATGAAATTGTTGGATATCAGGAGAAGTTTGACCTGCCAATTCCTCCTCGTGGCTTCAGATAATCTCCCCATCCTGGAGGAGGTGCAAGAGTTTTAAGATGGATAACAGGTTTTATTTGCATCAGCTGAAAGCAGCTGGGGATTTGGAGACTGTAGGAAAATTACATGTATGTGATTTCTTAGGAAGCTTCCTCCTAAAATACGCGGATGGGATGTGAAATCCTTCCTTTTCAAGGGATCCTCACTCCTCAGAATGTGCCAGCCCAAGGGAAGGTCAATGTTTATGATTCTGATAAAGGCATTGGAGATGTGGAATGTGAGCAGGAAGGACTTGTGTCCAGCACCCCCTTTGGCAGAGCACATGCAGGGAGCTGTTTGCTTTTTTAATGGCTTGTGTCTCTTTCTCTCTCTCACACTTTTATTTTCAGGGGCTATTTTCTTCCTCTCATTTTGGTGATGTGCTGAATACAGATGAGACTTAGAATACACGGAGCTATTAGACTGACATGCACTCATTTTGTAGGTTTGGAAAAAAGTAAACCCCTGCTCAGGTTAGCTTGGCACAGTTAGAAAATGATGCGAGCACCTGGCTGGCAACAGTCCTCTCACTGCCCAAAACCTCAGGGCCCCTTGTGAGTGCCCTGTGCATGGACATATCCATGCAGGGGTCACTGTCCCCACCAGCCTGGTGGGTGCTGGAGTCCAGGGCTGTGCTGTGAGGCTGCTCTCGCCCCTGCCCCTGGGAACCTTCTGGAACCTGCCTTGTCTGGAGCACCCGAGTCCCACAATTTATGTTCAGGCCATTGCTCTCTGTGCCTGCGCCTCCTGAGGTGAAGGGATATTGCTTCCTATAAATTTCAGGGATTCTTTACAGAGCGCCTGGCTGGCCACAGTGGTTCAGACAGAGCTGATCAAATACTTACTTGTCAGATGAATTGTCTGATTAATTTTGTAATTTCAAATGATTTATTTATAAGTCATCTGCAATAACTAATATTTATATTGCTTCCTGACCAGCAATGATTTGCCTTTTCTGATGATAAATCCCCATATACCTGCAGCAGCTAATGCTCTGAACTTGGGAACAGTAATCCAAGTAAGTAAGGAGTGCTCTGTAATCCCCACGCAGGCTGCAGAACATGTGTATTATCTTCAGCTCTTTCCCACAATTCTTCCACAAACACTTTTTGACAAAAGGAGACTGTACAGACCCTACAAAGGTCAAAGCTATTAAAAATCTTTTCAGTGAGCAGTGCTGCAGATCTCCAAACACTCACAGCTCTCCAGGGAAAGTCTGAACTCGCATTTTTCACCTCTAGCTTTTCTAGTCCTGTCCAGCACCCACTGAAAGAAACCTGTGTGGAAAATCACCTCCTGAAGCCCCTGGGTTTGTCAAACCAGGCAGATGAAGCAGCCATTGGCTTGTCCCTGTTGAACCCAGGGAGATAAATGCATCTGTTCAAGTAATTCATGTGACTGGAAAAATACAAGACGTGAGATGCAAGGCATTTTAAAATACAAAGGAACATTTGTTCAATAGTTTTTCAGGTATCTGTTGACTCTGTATCGCTTAAAAAAAACATGTGGCTTAAACAGACCTTGCAGTGTCTGCTCCAAGACCACAAGTCTTGGCAGGATTTTGTTGCTCACTGTCTTTACCTGCTTTCACCTCATTGCGAGATGCCTCAGAAGCTCCCTCCAGGAACTTCTGGATTTGAATGATGTAAATAGTTGTGTCATCTGTGTTCCAGGTTGCACTGTCTGCCTGCTGTCCCGCTTGTATGTTAAAGGAAAGCAGTTCCTATACAGCCCAGGACAGCTCCCTGCTAATTGCCTTTGTCCTGCAGACATCCATGATTTAAATCTGCCCCCTGTCCCTGCTCCTCGGCCCCAGCTGGGAGAGTCTGTAGGTTCTGCACAACCTGCTGTGTATGGCCAATGATGTCACCCCACACTGGCAAGGTTTCTGAGAGATGATGTGAAGATGACATTGCCTGCAGCCTTTCAGTCTGCACCAATTAAACAGAGAAATTAAAAAATGTCTGAGTCATTTAAAAAGAGAAATTAAACAATGTGATAAACAGGGGACAATGGAGACAAAGCTGGCACATGTCAGGAAGGACACCCAGTACAACAGCCACGTGTACAGCAGCCTGTGTCAGTGCCCAGTGCCTTCCCCAGGTCTCTGCAATCACTGCACTGCGGAGGAGGAACTGTCCCATGGGGGGCTGGCACCTGAGACTGCTCAGAGCCCACTTCTTAGGAGATATCTCCTCCTTGGTCTGGCCTCTCCTCCTGGCACCTTCTCTCCTGTGCCAGTCACAGAGTCCCGCATATCCCTTTCCTCTGGGCACTTGGGCAGATGTTTTCTGGCCTCAGGGGCTGGGTGCTTGGTGAGGAGCGTGGGGACTTCGAAGGACTCACAGAGCCAGCTCTGGATGGGCAGCATCCCTCCAACTCAGCCTAGTGCATCAACTCAGCCCGGAGCTCAGAGATGAGACAGACCAGCCCTGCAGTCAGAGCTGCTCTGTGTGGTCACAAACACAGCATCCAGCTTAACTTGTGCCAGGAATGAATTCTTAATTCTTCCAAGGAGCTCGTATGTTTGGGTGAGCTACAGTGTTGCTCTCTGAAAGATAACAATCTTCAGGATTCCTCACTGCTGCCCTCAGTGTGCTGGCAGAGGGGAAAGGGTGTCTATAGGCAGGACAAGTCCCTCCTGGAGGCTAGGAAGGTGCAGTTGGAATGTGTTTTCCCAGTAACTTTACAGAAAATTATAAGGCAACACCATAACTACAGCCATGCTTGGCTCAGCCAGTGTGGAGCAGCTCGCAGAGCTGGCAGGAGAGAATGGTGCTGTGGTTTAGCCCTTGTCACCTTAGGAAATGTCACTGGCACACTGAGACCTTGGGCATTGTCACCAGAGTCACTTCCACAACCTGCCTGCATGGCTCAGCCCCACAATGCTGCGGCTCCCAGTGGGCAGGTGATGGGTCACAGGCAACCCCCCTAGGGTCCTCAGCAGAGGATGTGCCAGCAGCTGGGCTCCTGTTCCTGGCTCTCCTGGGGCTCCTGGACCTGCTGGAAGGGCCTTTGGGTCCCAGAGCCACACAGTCAGTGGGACTCCTCAGCCCAGTGCAGCACAGCCCAAGGTGTGGATGGTGTAGAGTGTAACAGGCACAGAGAGATATCCTATACCTTTGGAGAGGAGAAGCCAATGGACAGTCCCATCACAGCTCCCCTCTGCCCAGGCTGGAAGCAATCCAATTTTCATAGGGTTTTTCCTACAGTCAATTGAGTGACTTTACTTTTCCAGAGCTGTTAAGCAACTAAGCCAGACTCTGTCTTTTCTGTATCTAATTGGCACTTCCAGCTGTAAGTAAGGTGATCTACAAATCATTTTGATCTCTGTTCAGTTCTTTGATCTCACTGTTGTTCTCTGGTGCATATAGTGACAGCACAATTAATTAATTGCAGGCTGATAATTGTGCAGCTGCAGCATGCTCTAGTTCATGCTTAGAGTTTTACTAGTTGAGTTGCCAGGATTTGTCATCAAGTCTGGCAAACAAGAGTGATCTGAAATAGCATTCGTTGACCTTTTCAACGTCGATAAGTCCACAGGCAGAGTGCACATGCTGGGGAGGAGCCCCAGCCTCCTACATTGGAGGCACTTAGCACCCAGAGCTGACAGGCGTGAGGTGCCCAGCTGCAGATTGGCAGCTCCTCAGGCTGTTGGATTATTTATTGGTGAATGCTGTATGATGCTCACTATATCAAGCCTGCAGAGAGAGGAGGGAGCTGGAAAGCACTTCAGGGAAGAATCCAGAGACCTTTGCTAGTATTAACTCTTCTGTATCTTTCAGTCTGAAAAGGAATTAATTAAACCTTGTGCTGTAGGGGTTTTGATCCATCCCTGCTGCAGGAAAAGGTGAGTCCTAGCAACAGAGCAGGATGTTCTGTACTGGATGCTCTGCTCTGAAATGTCTGGCAGGAAAGTAAAGCGGATGCATCAAGTCAAATGTGGTTTGTTTGTGCTGCTCCCTTGGCTTATGCTTTCCATTCCAAGGATCACACATCACTATCCTAACTCAGTGCCCCAAGGCTGGCGACCTGACACTCTGGGCGGGGATCAGTGCAGTACCTGTGGGTGAGATGGGTTGCCTTGTGGGAAAAGGCAGGAGAAGCCATTTGCCAGTGTTGGTGATTGAAGGACCTGTGAGGGGAAGCCCCAGTCCTCTGGGCTGGGCACACGCCTTTTGGAGCCAGCTTTGCTGCCATCCATGCTCTGGCAGGACTCGTTCAGCTTTTACAAGCTTGTGCTCCACAGGCCATCAAACCTCTGCCAGAACAGCCAGTGGACAAAAGAGCCTCGTCTGTGTATTCTGCTCCTTTAGAAGAAGGCAAATATTTCAGTATCTGTTGAAGAATATTTGCATTTTTATGGATAAATTCAAGAAAAAAGGCAACACACAATCCCAATTTGCATCCCTTATTTCCATAGAAACTAAAGGAGTCTTGATTGCTTTCATGTGCTTTTGATGAAAATTGAGTGGGGTATCTTTATCCTGCCATAAGGTGGGAAGAAAAATTGGCATTCAAAATAGTGTCTAATGGTTCAAAGGATACTTTCGCAAAACAACTTTCTGTGATTTATTAAATAACTTGGTGCTTTTCAAATAATTGGAAAAAAACTTCCTAGAAAACTTGTTGCAAGCATTCACTAAACTGCTGCAGATTGACATCTGCGGTGTGGGATGAGGGCTGTGTACTGGGCTGTGGCTGGTGAAATCGAGGGCATTCAGCTCCTAATCAAAGTTCAGACCCTAGCAGGGAGCAATAAAGAACCTGGATATTGTAATTTATGCAAACTTTTTTAAACTTCAGGGGGGAAAAAAATGTTAGTAAGCAGCATGCCAGCAGGAGAGACTGGGGATCAGGACCAGCCCTGGCGTGGGCTCCTGGCACAGGGCTCTGTGGGCAGGATGTGGCCCACTCTGCCTGCCCAGCCAGGACCAAGGGCTGGCAGGAGCAGGGGCTCAGTAGGGTGACCGTGTCCTGCCAGGGAGCCCCTGGGTTCGCTTCAGTGCCGACGGTGCCCATCTCAGTAAGGTGAGCAGCTGCCTGGCAGTGGCTCTCTCCGGGAGCAGCAGGATGTGCTGTGCCTGCACTTCTCAGCCTGACACGAGGCCATTTATATTTGATGGTGTTTGGATGAATTATGCACATAGCCACTAAGAGAAATTTAATGATGGGTTTCGTCTTATTTTTTATAGATTTCAGCCTTTGAATTAAGCACCAGTTCACTCTCAGTGCTACAGGCGATAAAAGGGAATATTCCAGTTCCTGTGTCCATCACAGCTGCTCTGCCAAGCAGAGTTAACAAGTAAACAGTAATCACCCGCAATTATTGCCCATTACGTGCTCTCTTCACCTGAGATCACACTACAAAGCCCGAGTGTGGCGTTGCAAAAGGAGTCGGGTGGCAAAGAGCTGTCAGGATGAAATAACAGCAGAGACCTGTCAAAAGCTGGCTCCGTGAAAGACCTAAATCCTCTCTCGATGGCCCCTCCGTGCAGCGTAGAAGAGCTATTGCTGTGTAATTATAAATTGTCTGTAGGGCTTATCTCAGGTTCAGGGTTGACATTACAATAATAGGGTGGGTGAGCTTTATTTAAGGGATAATGTGTGGTGTACACATGGCAGTAAAGGCGTGTGGTGGGTGATTAACACCGGCACAGAGCCTGCGTGGTCCGTGCTGCGTGGTCGGAGGAAAAGGACCTTGTGCAGCCATGGGCTCTGCTGGGAGGGCCGGGGAGCTGCCCACCGGTGGGCAGGGTCCCATCAGGAGAGGGGAGAGGAAGGCCTTGTGTCACCCAGCTCTGGAGGTACCAGTGCCACATCTCCAGGAGTAGTCTGCCTGGACACTTTATCACCAGCAGAAAGGGAAGGGCAGGTATGATGATGTACTTGAGATGCTTACTTCAGGATTAATTGAATTATTCCCATAATTGCCTTTTCTCTCCTTTTGCTATAAAAAAAAAGCAGAAGGTGATGAGCTCAGATGTAGACCTGTAAGTCAGGAGGGATGGATCCTGTTGGAAATGCCTCACTCAATTTGCCCAATATTTTCCTGGTGTGCTTCTCTGGTTCTACTTTATTTTAAGGATTAATTTCTAAGGATGGATCTCCCACAGTGTTTCCATGCAAGAAGACGTTAGAAAGGGAAGATGTAGGGAACAACCCTTCCACATGTATGTTCAAAGTAATGTTTTGTTTTCTTGAGCCAGTTTTGCCCTGAAGGCAGGTGGTCCTGAGCAGTAATTGCCCCCTGCCAGCCTTGCCCGGGTGCCTTCTCCTGTCTCTCTGCTTCCTCCTGCAGTGAAGGGGCAGCAGTGGTGGGGATAGAGGGGTTGCTGAGAGCCCGGCCAGGTGTGGGGAGGATCCATGCAGCAGCTCAGCCGCTCGCAAATGCAGGAGCAGCAGCAGCACAGTGGGGCTGTCTGGCCACAGCACTGTGTGCGGATCAACCCCCCAGAGCGGGTTGGCTTTGGAGTCAATACCTGAATCTGGCTTTTTGTATTGTGGTAAAAATAAAGAAAAAAACCCATGTGGATCCGGAGCCTCTCTTAAGTTCAAATATGCCCACAGTTTCCGTGGGAGCTCAGCACCTGAGGCAGCCCTGATTGTTGTTAGAGCTGACCATGCTGGGAGGGCAGCTTGTCCCTGGGGCTGGTTTGGGCAGCAGCCTCTTCAATCTCCACATGAACTGTTAGGCTGCAGTAAATTACAGGGATCCATTGCTATTTAGAGGAAGGGCAGCATCCCTGCGCTCAAGTGCCTTGGCCCTGGCTGAGGGTGCGGGCAGGTACCGCAGGGTGAGATTCCTCAGGAGGAGCGAGCCTGGGAACTGCCCCACAAGCTGGGCCGGTGTAAGAATGCACTGTGCCCATTTCTGCAAGCCTTGACCCCATCTCAGTCGGTGAGATTGGTGGAGCTGGTGCCACTCAGGGGAGTTAGTAGTGGTATTAACTGGAGGAAATACTGTAGAGTAAGTATTAGCCTTGTATTATGTAGAATTTTAAAGCACTTCATTAATTTACAATTCCACTTTTTATTAAATTAATTTGCATTTTAATGAAAAAAAATAAGTGGAGCCAGTTCTCTTCTTGAAGTGGCGATAACATGCCACCTGTATGTGAATGAGTGTGCCTGAGTGAGCTGAGGTGGCTTGGCATTTGCCAGCTCCCAGCCCTGTGAGGGACTCTCCCCATGCAGCGTCCCCTCCCTCCCCTGTGTCCTTGAGCAGCCTGCATGCTCCAGCTGGCTCTGTGTGTGGGGGCTGCAGCTCAGGCTGGGGTTTCCATGAAGCATGGGGAAAAGGCTCCAGGAAAAGGCAGGAGCAGGATGCAATGATCCCACCTCACAACAGGAAGTGCCCCTTGCTGTGGCCAACGTGCCACCTTGCCCTTCTCGACAGGGCCATCATGTGTCCCTGCTGCCAGGCTCTTTCTTCCCCAAGAAACAGGGACTGTGACAGCAAAATGCACCAGGACAGAAGAGCCCCAGCAGCCTCCCCTCTCAGCGTGAAGGGCAAATGGAAGAGTTCAGCTAAAGGTTAAAAAAAGTAAAGATTCCCATTGCTGGGCACCCTTTGGGATGTGCAGCTTGTGTTCCCTGCTGACCCCAATGGCCCTGACAGAGGCCCACGATGCTCAGCGGCTGTTCCTGATCCGGGATTGTTGCTCTTCAGGGAGATCAACCTCATGGCCCTCCTTTGGCTGGCAGGTATCCGTTCTGGAGTGAAGCAAGGCACACTTGTATAAAGTAAATAGCAGAAATCATTCTGAAATCACTGGTGTCAAGCAGCTGTATTTAGAGTGGGGCAAAGGTGGGATGTTTCTCTGCAAGTTTGTTTTGTTGTGGTTTTTTGTTGGTTGGTTGGGTTTTTGTTGCTATTTGGTTTGTTGGGGGTTTTTTTTGTAGTTTGGGATCTTTTTGATACTGTTCTTTGTTTAGAAGTTTTTTGTGTTTGGGAGGGTTTTATATTTCTTCTGGGTCTTTTGTTTCTTGTTTCAGGCTTTATTTGGAGAGGATTTCAGGTGTGGTTACAGCTAGCCAAAGTAAAAAAAAAAATTAAAAATCCACTAGCCTCTTTGCCCTCTGGCTCTGGGATCAATAGCTAACATCTCTGGTGCCTCCACAGCCTCCTAAACTCTTTACTGGGAAACAAGCATTTCTCTTCAGGGCTTTATATTATTATTATTATTATTATTATTATTATTATTTCATAATTGTTTAAAAATATTATTATTACTGTTATTAATAATATTACCATTTCAGTTGACTGCAAATGAGATTCTCTCCACTAAACTGTCTTTACTTCCAGCCTCTCTTACCATCAGCTCTGCTGCTGACTTTGTGGCAGCAATCCCACAAAGTCCTTTGGCTTTTGAGACAGGTTAATCTAATAAGTCTTTTCATTTTTAATTTTTTTTTTCCAGTAGCATCACATGTCTGCTAAGGAAACTTTGACTGTATTCCCTCACAGCTTAGTGTCACAATGGTGCCAGTAGCTGTGAACCTCCAGAGTGGATCTCCTGGCCTGTGCAGCCAGAGATGATGGGAGTTTCTGGACTCCAGGAGCATAACCCTGTAGTTCCTTGCCCCTTAGAAGAGGAGCACCAGGGCATTGTGTGAGTGTAGGCTTTTCTTAGAAAGGAAAATTAAGCAATAAACATCCACAGAAATAAGACATTTAAACATTCCGAGTAATTGATACCAGGAAAAAATATGATAGGATGAAATCTATTCCTGCAATAAACTGTCCATTAGTTGGGCCATCAGCATAACCCTAATCTAAAGTTATGAGGATCCATTACAGATATAATCAAATACAATTTTCTATATTCCATGAATCAAAAGCACCATATGTATTAAGAGCCTAGTTTGTCTTTTTGTTCCTGCCTTCTCCTAGAACTGTGTATATCTGATTTCTTGTGTTATATTGCTCTGATGTCTGCTAAGGGCACCATGCCCTAGAAATTCACATTAAATAACTGAGAGCGAGTACTAGAAATGAAAAAAGTGAAATACTATCTAGACAGCTGGAAGTAAAAATATGAAAAGTGTTGCACTTACAGAAGGAAAAAAAGCCTATTTTTATGACTTGAATAGACAGCCTGGTATAAAGAGAAATTTCTCACCCAAGATCAGACATACAGCTGGGATGTTGGAACCGCAGCGCGCTGGGCACCGTACAGACACCAGCCCCAGGGAGCATCGGGATGTGGCTGCAGGTGCCAGGTGTGCGAAGGCACGCGTGCTCCCAGACCTGCTGGGTGAAGGGTCACTTCGGCCCAGGACATTTTTGGTTCATAAGCACATTTGCATTGGGCTTTTAATGGAGACCCTGCAGACAGGGTGAGCCTGTGGCCAGATATGTCTGCAGCTGTGAACTCTCCCACTATGAGGGCTGTTCCTTTCATCCTCAGTGGCCTGACTTCCAACTTGTCCTTTTTTCCTTTGTTTTGTGCATTTTTCCATTTCTCACCGTTGACTAGCATACCCCTCTCCAACAGCCCCTGCCGAGGTCCCTGCTGGCCTGTCCTTGCTCTGCTCAGCTGGGGATATCCAAGCAGGTCTGCTCCTGTCCAGCTCATGGACATACCCTAGGCTGACAGATGATTCTGGGAACTTGTGGCCAGGAGACACTTTAGCAGGAGAGCCTGAAGGGAGCTGTCGTGGTTTGTAAGGGTTGATGCTTCCTGCCAAGAGTTCCCCCCATCTCTGAGCACAGTTTTCCAGAAAGGTATGTGTGACCTGCCTGTGGCCCAGCACAGGGGCTCTAATGTGTCAGTGGGAGCCTGGAGCCATCTCCTGTCCTTGCCACCTCATCAATTCTCCAGCTGTTTTCTAGTCCCATCTTAAAAAAAAATAAACCTTTTCTGTCTCTCCAGACAAGCCCCCTGGTTTATCTGTGTTCTTTTCCGTAGGTGTCTCTCCATAAAAAGGGATGCTTTGATTTATTCATGACACATGATTTTCTTGTTGCTTTCTCCAGTATTACATGCATACCTCCATGGCTGACCTGCACTGTTTGGCTTTGCAACTTCCTGCTGGGAAGACCCTCCTCTAAAAGAGAACTTGGACACTGTGTCACTGCTGGTGCTCTGGACCCACTGTGTAATTTGGCTCCATCGGCTGGACAGGCTCTGGGGGTACTGGTTGGTCTCTTGGTTCTTGCCCTCTGTAATGTTTCACCTTGTGCCATGGGCGGCTATGAATTCCCAAGGGCGAGTGTCCCTGCATGGCCTTGCCCTGCTCAGGGAACCTGTCTGAGGCTGGGGAGAGGGTTTGCTGAGTGAAGCTGAAGCAGTGGTGGGTCTTCTGTGCCAGCATGGGGACCAGCTGTCAGGGCATGTTGCAGGCTTGCTGCTAAATTCTAGGGTAAGCAGCAAAAGATTGTAAAAAGATAATATTCTGTTGATAATTTGGACGAATTAGTGGCTGTGTTATCATCCTAAGTTAATCAGTGGATGTGAGATGAGAGTTCTGCCACAGGGGCTAGGAAGTGCGAGCCTGCTGAGAGCACCAAGTGGGAGAGGGGTAACAGCTGAGTGGGATGCTGCCACAGCGAAGACGAGAGAAGGAGTGAAACCTGATATTGGATTTCTTTGCTAAGAGCTGGGGATCAGCCAGCTAACGAGGCAGTGAGTTCTGAGGGCAGAGGAAGAGTTTGGGACATGGTTAGTGCTCATTAGCAGCCAGAGACATGAGAGCTCTCAGCACCCTGGTGCTTTGGGCTGGCCAAGCCTTTGACTGTCCCTGGAAGGAGGGCTCGCACGCTGCTCCAGGCAGCACAGCTCCCAGCAGCTGTGACCGCTCCTCAGCCAGAACAGCTGCTCTTGAAGCTGCGAATGCTAAAGGCTTGAGAAATTAATTTTGCCTGTCAGAGATTCAAATGTACGTGTGTGAACTGCGGTTCAGCAAGGTATGAACCCACCTGGCTGCGCTCCAGCTCCAGGAGCGCCACTCACCGCAGGGGACGGGAGGCCAGCAAGTACCTGCCAGTGTAAGCTGGTATTGTCTTCCACATAAAACATGCCCTTAATTAATAGCTAGCATGAACCTAAGCCACTATCTCTGTTATCAATTTGTGGATGTGGTTGGATTGTCTGTCTCCCAGGACAGTAATATCCCTTCATCTTACTGCAAATTGCTCACAGCATCCTTCTATTACACAGGCTTAATGCTTGAAAAATAGAGATTTAATACTCTACCGTATCAGACTAAGTGAGGTCAAAGCAATTCATATTCACGATCCCACAAAGCTCCCTGATGGTGTTCCTGTGAGGAATATGATGTGGAGGATGCAAACCAGTGAGGTCCTGCCCAGCTCACAGCTGGCCTGCACCAACAGGGACCAGGACAGCCACCCACGGTGGAAGTGTTGGCTCCTCCTTGGGGGGAGAGCAGGGGCACTGTGTGCCTGGGTGTGGTAGGTGGGGGCCTGAGGGGTCCCTGCCAGGCTGTGCCAGCCTCCTGCCCCATGTTGCTGCCACCCATTCATGCATTTCTTGTTTTGAGGGGTTTTGCTAGAGCAGAATGGCAGCAGCCCATGTGTTTTGTGTGTGTGATAGGATCAGAAACTGCTTCAGGGGTTCTTAGGGTACTGGAGGTTCCCTGATGTGTTTTTAATGAGCTGGCTGAGCATAACTTGTGTGCAAGTTTCTTCCAAACTGCTGGTTGTCATCTTGGCTCTGGGCAGAAAGCCTGGGAACAGCACATCCTGTGTTCACGTGTTTATTTTTGTCCTGAAAGGTATATATTTTGAGAAACAGGGAGGAGGAGACCTGTGTATTTGCCAGCAAGACACTGAATGGGGAGCTCAACTACCCCAGCACCAGAGCAACATGTCCTGTTGGGAAGCATCAGTGCTGCCATACTGGAGCAGGCTGCCTTCCACACGCACAGCACTGGGCAGCAGCACTGCCCCTGAAAACACTGCTTCTCACAAGAAAGGGTTGTTCCCAAGTCTGAGGAATTCAGAGAATGAAACTGCTGGACTAAAATTAGTTGGTGCAGCTCACAGTGATGGCTTTACAAACATGCTAATTACAGCAGGAGAGGTGGCTGTGGAGCCGCTGTGGTTCCCTGCTGGGACCACCTCCTGGTGACTAGCGGGCACGCAGCGGTGACTGGAACCTCCGCCGAGAATGATTCGGGGAACTGCCGGGCCCGCTCTCCTCTGAGGCACGGTGACACGCTGATGAGTGCTGACGGGTGGCTAATTGCCCAGGGCAGGCTGACATAATGGAGCAGTTCTGAGAGCACCTCAGCTGCGGAGGTCAGCAGTGACGCAGGAGGCTTAATTTTTCATAGCGTGCTCCTTGTATCCTACAACTCCTCCTGTAATGGACTAGCAAATTACCACACTATTTAAAAGGCAGCAATTTATAACATTTTGATAACTGCACGCTCCTGAGGGTATGTCATCCGTGCCTGCAGAGAGAACAAGTGAGAACGCTGCCATCCCTGTGGCACGGGCACACGGGAGCACACGCACACACGGACCTCTGCCATCCCAACACCTCCCCTCCAGTGCAGGTCAGAGACTCATCAGGCCTCCTGGAAAAGATCTCTGCCTCTCAGACATGGGCTGTCTCTGTCCCATTCCTGCTCATTTCAACATGTTTCTGGTTTAGGGACCCTGGTGATGTTCCAGTGCCCACCCAATGTCACTGTTCCCCAGTGTGAGTACCTGGGGTCCGTGTGTGCATTGCTCTGGGCATACCTGGCTGTTTCCATGTTTGCACTGCCTCCTATCACAGGGGAATTACTTCAATCCCCAAGGGATGTCCAAGTGGTTGTTCCCACAGAGGAACTGCCAGTATTAGAAAGGGGTAGGTTTCATGGAACTGTACTGACCTGATTTACAAAGCCCCACAGTCAGCAGACAATTCTTTCAATGATCTCTTCTCACCTCTTTGGTGGGAATGCACCTTGGGGCTCCATCCCAGGTGCAGCTGCCCTCGTGTCTGTGCGCTCTCTGCAGAAACACTCAGGCCACCACGCACGTCTGGGTGTTCCATTCACTATATTTCAGATACATGCTGCCCTGCTGTTGCTGCTGTGTTGCACAAACATCACTTTTTCTGCATGCAAGGGGTCTGCCTTCATTTCTCACCAAGGAGTCTGAAGAACTGAGTGCCCAAAGAATTTGCAGGGAAGCATACATCCCTCCCTCTCAAGTAACTAAGCTCTCACCCCTGGGTCATGGCAGCAGGTCAGCTCTTCCTGCACAAATTGGGCCCTCTGCAATTTCCTCACAGAAGCCACTACTTTCCACAGAACTGCCACGTGCCATGTCCTGGGAGAAAGGGAACACAAGATCCAAGTGCTGGTGTGGAGACCCAGCACAGATGCATCCCCTTGTCACACCGCAGGAGTGAGCAGAGCACAGGACAATGCAGAAGCAGGGAGCCACAGAGCTGTGTTTGTGCGGACAGTTTGCAGTGAATGTGCCCGTGGGTTTGACAGCAGAGTGTTCCTGCATTAGCACCACAGCAGTGGGTGTTATTAACTGTCTGCTTTCCCTCTGGAGTGGTGTAACTGCTCCATGCAGCAGAGATGCGTCCAATTAATCGGATGGATAAAAGTGGTTAATGCACCTTGGAGAAGCGTAATTTAATTGGAAATGATTATTATGTGCTGCTCTTATGTAAAGAGTGTGAGAATCAGCACTAATGGCTCTGTATGAACATGACTTTTAATTGCTCTGTGGTTCTGTGATTTAAGCTTTTCTCTGGTTATGCTTTTGTTTCCCAGAGATCTTCGCTGGGATGCAATGACACACTGGGGTCCAATGAGGTACACTGCCATGAGTCAAGGCTGTCGCTCCTCTTTGTGGTGATTCTAGGGTGGAGCTTGAGTCCATGTTTTGCCTTTGAAACCCACAGGGATCGGCTCCTGGGAGCAGCATTCCTGGCTGGTGCTGTCAGCCCCCAGCTGCCCTGGCAAAGGCTGTTCCGTGCTGTGCTGTCCCACTCAGCATTGCCTCCTGCACCATGCCTCTGCCATTCCAGCAGGGTCTGCAGGACGCTCCTTCCCTCGCAGCGCACAGGCCGGGATGGGCAGCAGGAAGGGCACATGCAGCTGTGGCGGCTCCTCGCTGCTCCCACACGAGATGTGGGTGCTGTAGGGTTACAGCTGCCCGTATCGGCAGCAGGAATGGAGTTCCAGTAAGTGCCCCTCCACAGGATGCTCACCCGTGGAGCTGATCAGCAGTGACTGTAAGAGAGATGGAGAATGGGGACTGTATAGCCTGCAAAGAAGACAGCAAACCAAGGAAGGGAAACGTTCTCCCACACAAAGCTGTGAAACACCCCCGGTTCACAGACCACTTGTGGTATCTTTTACAGCCCCTCCAGTTTACCAGAGTGGTGCTTATACAGGTGGAGAAAATGTGGTTTTGCAACAGCATGGAAAATGTCTGTGAGGAGACAAGACATCAAGCTGCCATCAGCACAAATATATCTGTGCCTTGTTTTCCTGCTTTCCTGGCTTTGGACAAGTGCCACCACAACCAGCAATTTTCCTGTTCTTTTTTAGCTTTGCTTTCACAACTATCTTAAACCAACTCCCTCCATCCCAGCAGAAACAGAATACACTGACGGGTATAGAATAAAAAAAAAAAAAAAAATCAGGATTTTTAATCTGTCACAGAGAAACAGGGAGAGCCTTCATTGGGCTTGTGGTCACAGACTTGGACACCACTGGCCTGGCTGTGCTCAACGGGCCTTGCCCATGCCCATTCTCCTGGCCCCTCCAGAGGGGGTAGCTGTGGAGAGTGGTCTGGGCATTGCGGTTCCAGCTGTTTCCCACAGCAGATCACGGTGAGTGAGAGTCTCCTGGCTTCAGGCACATCGATCCACCTCCCTGGGAACCACCTGTGAACATGGACAGGAGGGAAGGAGGTGGAGCACACATCCATCCTGTCCTTGCGGCTGCTGTGGGAGAGGCCGGCGGGCTGGCCGGGTGCGGCCATGGGGGCTCAGGGCTGGTGGTGCCTGGAGCTTTCCCAACACAATCTCATCAACAGAGATTCCTTTTAAAACCCATCACAGGAACGCAGGCAGTAAAGTTGTAACCCTGGGCACTGCCAGCCCAAGGGGGTGGGAGGAGCCTGGCTCAGACCCGGGGCAGGACGGGGGACAGTGGTCCAGGGGGGCCCAGCACACGGGCAGGGCAGCAGTGCTGTGCCTCGGAGTGCACTCGTAAGTGGAGCTGATTTAATAAACAGCAGGAGTGTTTTCCCAGGCCACATGCTGAGCTGTATTCAAAATACATTTGTACGAACATCAATTTTTAATGCAATTTATGCCAAATGTTGTTGCAAAAAGCAGCCGTTAACATGACATTAATTCAATCACTGGAAATACAGTACGTGCTGCTAAATGAAAACATGTTATTAGTCAATTAGATTAACTGGATGTAACACTTCCAAACACAACGTAATATGGTTTCTACATGGTTAATTACGTTGTACAAATTACATGGCAATAAGGCTTAGCACTGGACACACACATGCAATTAATACATAAGCAGAAAAACCAGCTTTTGATTCACATTTGAACTCTGTAAAAATTATTCGAAATACAAATATCTTGCAAGCTTGAAATAAAAAGGCAGAATTATGCTGATACTATAATGGGCACAGGGTAATTTCTAAAAGAGCCAGGAAGGCTTTTGTGAGGAGATCACAGATGTTCATGGTTGCTTTCACAACGAGTTTTAATTTGCTTTGGAAAGACCATTTTAATTTTAAACAGAAACACTCCTGGCCCTGGTGGAGTCCCTCTATGTGCAGGAATCTGTCAGTGCCCACGCAAGTCTCCTCCTTTGTTTGTGTTTTAGGAAGAATTTGCGCCCACTCACGGGGAATGGTGCCAGCCCCTGGCGCCAGGAGTGGGCTCTATGCCTGGCAGCCCCCGGCGTGCCACAGGCTCCACCAACCCTCTCCACAGCGTGTGTCCCACCACATACACCACTGGGGTGGCCAGCTGAGGAGCCCCGCAGCTCTGCCACCTCTGGGACCCCCCCACGGGGGGGGTCATGAATGGCCAACCGCAGAGGGTTCTGGAAAGAAGAGGCTGCTCCTGGGAAGGACTCGGTTCTGTGCCAGAGGGTAGCTGTAGCCCAAGATGGACATCCAAGGCAGCAGCCCCACACTGTTCCCGCTCTGCAGGGACTGAACTGCATACCCAGACGTGGCTGTCTGCAGGCCCCCAGCCCTGAGGGCAGCTCTCCACTGCTGGTGTAGGGTGGCTGGCACCTTTGGGAGAGCAGAGCTCCAGACCCTTGCTCCCTGGGGCTCAGGGAATGGGGCAGTTCTCCTCCTCCCTGGGGACCCTCGGGACCCTGTGCTGCAGAAGCACGGGACAGCTCATCACTCTCTGCACACGAGGCAGAAACAGGCGGTGGTAGAGCTCTGGAAGTGCAGGGGTTTTATACTTACTGCTGCAATAATTATCACAGTTCATGGAAATGTGACTTTTCCCTTCAGTTACTCCACCAGTAATCCTAACAGCATTCCAGCAGGGCTTGGAGGGTGGGGGAGCACAGAATGCCCCGCACTGGTGCCTCCATGGCACCAAAACAGTTCGGAGGGTGCAACCAAGGGTATGAATGAGGGGGAAAGGGAGATGTGCCAGTGGTTGACACCCCGGTGTCCTGTGACTCCACCAGTAGGGGTGGGTGCTGCACTGGCAGCTGCAGCCTCAACTCCTAGGTGCCCCTGCCCAGGGACAGGGGCTGATGTGGGCAGTCTGCCAGTGCTGGGTTGAGGTTTAATTTGACATACCCAGGGGCATGGTCTGGCAGCCACTGGTGCAGTGGAGTATGGCTGATTGGTTTCACAGGGAGCAGGGAGTGATCTGAGCAGCCACTGTACGGCTGGCACAGACACACACCAGCGCACTGCTGCAGCCACTGACAAAGCAGTGAAAAAGCTCTTGGAGATACTCCTGTCTCATCTATCTCAAGTAAATCAGAGCAAAGCTGGAAATATCAGAGGAGGCAAAATGCAAAAGCAAATAAAAAACTCCTGACTCCCACTGAAGGTAGAATGTGGTCCAACATGACCACTGGCAGCAGAAGGATTTCACATGATCAGGGGCTGCTTACAAGAGGAATTGTTCATTATTTAGTGGCTGCTTAAGGGGCTGGGGAAACAAAAATCAAAGCTCCTGCTGTTCTGTGGCTGATGAAAGTGCTCCAGCTGCCCCACTGCAGTCACATTTACCTCCAGCCTCACCTGCATCGGGAGCTGGAGAGGTGTCTGGCTGCTTGCTCAGAAATGAAAGCGCTGAGAATCAATCATTTGTTTACATTGTAGGACTTGTTGAAAATCAATTGGCTCCACATGCTGCAGATCTGATTGCATTTTGTTAGCGGTCACAGGGAATGGTTTTCCCTTGACATGTCTGTGCTCGTGCTTTCTCCAATGCATCAGTTGTACCAAGCTTTTAGGATAATTGAGACTGAGCAACAATCCCCTTTATAAATATTAACTCTGATATGCTTGGGAAACTCTGCCTCTCCTGGATGAATTTTTAACTAGCTTTTTAATCTATTCTTCCTTGTTAGAACAGCAGGAGCACTCCTTGGTGCCTGTTCCTGCCTCCCCAGCTCCAAGACAGTGGCATCCCTGCTGAACCTCGCTCCCAGGGCAGGGACCCAAAGCCCCTGGTCCTGGACAGGGGCCCAGAGTGCTTGGTCCCAGGGCAGGGCCTGCTCCTGCCCTGCCCGTGGGGGCAACCCCACAGAGTAGGGACACAGGGCTGAGAGCAGCCATACAGGGGCTGAGGAGAAGTTTGGTTTCTCCCAAAGGGACTGGTACACAGGGATGAGTTTCCATGTGGATCCTTGGAAGTTTCCCTAGGTGATGGCTGGGACAAGCGGAGCCCAGCAAAAGGGCAATCCTTGGAACAGATGCCTGTCCCTGTGCCCACCCATCACAAACAGCCCAAGTGATGCAGCCTCAGCACCCAGGGACAGGCACCCTCAGAACAACTGGGGAGACAGCTCTGTTTGAGCCATGAGAACTACAGAGGTGGGGGAACCCCAGCCAGACCCAGGCCCCTGTAACTGGGGGTCCCAGGACACACTGATGGAGGGGTGTCCCCTGGGAGGACATGCTGGGCTCAAGGAGCTGGGAAGGCTGTGAAATGGGCTCCTCTCTCTAGCAGGGGCTGCCAGGCTCCTCTGAGCCCTCCTTTCTACTGATGTTTGGTTCAGCAGAACAGCCGGTCACAGTCCAACAGCTCTGGCCTGGCTCATCTGAGCTGTTTCTTTTCCCCCACAATCAGATGTTGCCTTCTTTAATATTATCTGAACATCTGTCAAACTGTGGATCTTTTTGTGAAACCTCTGTACAGGAAGAGACAAAAGGCAGCAGGGATGCTATTGAAATGAAAGCCCTACTTTACATTTCAAATGCTTTAACAGATTTTTCTTTTCTTTCTTTTTTTCTTGGATTTTTAATAAAAGCTTTTAAAAGACCTTTTTTTTCTCTATGGTGATTGCTTGCCAAAGGACATGTCAGTGGGGATGCGAGGAAGGTGTTGTACTCAGAGGTTGCACAAGTCACTGCCCCAACTAGGCTTGGTGTTCCAGGCTGGTGCGTGCCTGTTCCAGTGGAGCAGCTGCTGATCTTCCACGGGGTAAGGATGGATGGATTGCCTGGAGAACCCAGGCATGTGCTGCCAGCATTTGCCTAATAGGCACCTCAGAAATGTGTCCTGGGAACTGAGCTTTCCTCTTGAGCAGCTGCTATTTCTCTCCAGTAAGTATGTAAAACCTAGCACAATCCCAAGTGCAGGACGTTTCTGTTGGGGTCCAGAGGCTGCATGCTGCCACTGTGGCTGGAAGACCTCAGGGGGAACTCCAGTGCTTCATGGTAGGAGCAGCATCAGGTGAAACAACTATTCTTGGGCACCCACTCAGGCAGTACTTTCGGGTTTCTAAGCAGTCTGTATCATGCTGTGGCTATTATTAAAATGCCTCTGTGGTCAGTAGCAGTGCAGCTTGCTCTGAAGAGTGCACAGAGATTTAAGTCCAAGAAATCCACTTAGTGTTCTTGCAGGCCAGGCTGGGGACAGTAGCATTTAGCCCATGTGGAGCCAGACCCTGACACAGCTCTGCCTCAGTCTGTGCTGTCTGCCCCTGACCAGGGCCGCAAGAGATGGCCAAAGTGGCCAGATGGCAAAGGGCACTGGCACTGCATCCCATTGCCGCCTTCTGCCCCCCAGTGTCGTGGTGCCTTGCCCCTGTGGCTGCTGCACAGCCACCCCTGGCATTCTGCAGGCTGGAAACAGTTCTGGCTGCCTGGGATGCTCGTGGCCCCTCTGCCCTCACTCTCGCTGGTGGCAATGCAAGGCACCTCCTTTGCAAGGAGGAAAACGAAATTCCTGATACCCAGATGACTGCTAGCTGTTGGGAGCCATTCCTCAGCCGACACTGGCCCGGCAGCTGGGGGAGCCACCGGCTGGCTGTTGTGCCAGCCAGCTGTACCCATATTTCAGTGCTTGGGGAGGGCGGGTTATTTCCTGGTTGCTTGGCATGGTTGCAAATTTTAGTGGAAAAGCTAAACCAAACAGACTGTGGAGTGTCACACTGTGTTAGTTCTGTGCAGAGAAGAGTTGTCAAACCCACAAACAAGACACGGGAGAAGCCTGGAATTGACACTGGCGGTGGTGTCTGCACAAGCGGCCGCTGAGGCAGGGGCTGGGACACCTTCCTCACTGCCAAACTCAGTGTCAAAGTCTGGAGCTCGAACCAAGGCTGATGGAAGTGGATTTATTTAAATTGCCAGGATAAATTAACTTTTAAAGTCACAGTGAAAAAATCTGTGCTGTGAATAAGGGCCATGAATATTCAGGCACATGCACTCATTGAATTAGTTTGTTGCAAACATATTTGGAGGCAGCTGTTCATTTAATAATCAGGGATAATCACAGAAATAGGCAACCGGTTACTCCATCTAAATTGCATGGTTAAAATTATAATTTTATAACTCTATCTCAGCAATTAGATTTAATAGCTATGGAAATCCAGCAAAACCCAGTTGAGGGAAAGCTGTTACTCCTTTAGTGCAGAAAAGCCAAGGTCAGGCTAGGGTCGCCCTCTGCCCACACGGCAGAGTCACTGGGGCTGGGGCTGTTTCCAATGCTGCCCAAAGCGCAGAGCCGGGACTTCTGGGCTAAACACTCTGATGCCAACACTGAACCAGGCGGGGGTTAATTTTTTTGGCATTTCCTGTCTTCATTACAATATTTGTCCCAAGAACAGATTAATTCCTCTCATTCTTTCTGCCTTTCCAGCCTTTTGTCACGGGAATGCATTTCACTGGACTGTAATGTGTGATACTTGCTCTGAGTTATGGCTCTGCCGTACGCTGTAAAAGTTTGACTCTCTCAGTATTGTACATTTTGATTCTACCCCTGCAGGCTATAAACAACCCAAATTACCTCTTTCTTTAGCTTCCAAGAGGACTAATCCCCTGTCTAGTGCTTTATCAGTCAGTTGAGAAAGAGTGAGACCAACTTGCCAATCCAAACAGAATATATTTGAAAAACCGTATCTTCAGAACACGGCCCCTTGCCATAACTCACCAACCAGCTCAGCCAGTGAAACCTGGCGCTGCAGTCACCTCCGGTTCTGTCATGGACCAGCCGCAGATGCACCACCCACCCACCCATCATCTGCCCTGCCCCATCAGCTTCTCCTGCAGCCCCGTAGGAGCAGGAAGGGCTGGAATGGCGAGGTGTGGTAGGCTGCTGGCTGGGACCCTTTTTATCAGCCTAAACCCTGTGCTGATGATGAGCTCAGCAGCTCTTGCAGTCCCTCCACCGCTGGCTGGGGTCCAGCCTGTTGTGTGCTGAAGGAGCAGGGGGCTGTGGGCTGGAGTGGGCAGGGGGCTGCACTGGGGACACACCGTCTGTGGGGCAGGGGATCTCCCTGAGCTGCTCCCTTTTGCCACTGTCCTGGTCAGGCCTCGCTGGGGGTTTGTCCTGCACGCCCTCCCTTGATGCCTTCAGGGACTCTTCTCCGCTGGGTGTGGCTGCTAGGGACAGGCAGGACACGGCCTCTGCCTGGGGAGGTGCAGGATGGCCTCTGCCTGGGGAGGCGGCTCTCCCTGGAAAAGGAAGCCAGAATTCACGACAGCCACTGCAGGAAGAGACGTCCTGGCCCCTAAGGGTGCCCTCCTGACGGCAACAGGCAGCTCATTGGCTTAGCTGGAGCTCCGCTCCTCTCCAGCACCAGGCCAGTGTGAGTGCTCCAAGGTTTAACACTTTATTAGAAAATGAGAGGTTAGAGCATGTTCCAGAGGAGAAGGAAATTTATTGTTGCCCTGGCCCTGCAGCAAAGCAAAACTCAAATAACCCAGGTGTGGGGAGGACGATAAATCCCTGCTGGCAATCACCCTGCTAAAAGGATGGTGACAGCCACAGCAGAGTTTGGCCAGTTAATATTTCTCATATCTGAGTGAGAAAAATAGCAATATTTAAAATTATATCTGTGCTGAATTACACAAGGAAAAAAGCCCAGAAAGCTGTAAGGCCGTCTAAACACCTTGCTGCAGGAAGTGCTGGTTTGCAGAGGGCTCCTGGGAGCAGCAGAGGGTCCCAGGGTTCTCCTCCCCACTGTCTTTCTCTGCTGAAGGATCCCTCTGAGTAGGGGACTCTCTGCCCAGCCAGCCCTGGTGCCGCATCCTGCCCTGAGCCAGGCAAGGGTGTCTCATTTTGTGAAGGGGAGAGCAAGACGAGGAGAGGGAAAGGGTAAGGAGTGAGGCTCCAACAGGCATCAGGTGGTTAAAGCACTCGAGGGGTGCGAGAAGTGGGGTCCCACCAGTGTGACTGGGACGGTGACTGCTTGGGTCAATGATCTCTGGCAGCCACCGCAGCCAGCTCAGTGTGGGACAGGCATGGAGCAAGGTGCGTGTCCCTGCTGGTGCTCCTGCAGAGGGATGGGGAGGGTACTCATCACCCTAAAAGCTCTAACTCCTTTCCCCATTTAAAGACTTAATTATGAGAAACTTCCGCTTCTTAATTTTTATTCCCAGGTGGTCACTGTTGTGAAGCCAGACTTGTCCACTGAGTAAAGGTACTTGGCTGGGGGTCCTGGGAACAGCAGGGAACATGAAGGAAAGGAAGCATTTCAGCTCAATGGGTGCTATAAATTTTCAATGTGTTTTTGTTTTATGCTTCAAGTGAAGGCTACAGAAGCCATCAATCCTCTTCCTGGCTGATCCTGAGCTTCTGGTGCACAGGCAGGCTGTGCAGCATCTGCCTGGGACAGCCCTGATAGGGTGAAGGCGAGCGAGTGTCCTGGACCGTTTTGGTTTGCCTTTAAAAAATTATTTTCCATGAACAGAAAATACAAGCCACCAGGGATATTTGGATCTTCCGGATCTGACGCCTTGCTCTGGCACAGGAGCCTGCGTGATGCCAGCGTGGCTTCCCCCAGCACAGCTGCCCTGTCCTCCCGCTGCCACGTGATTCATGAGCTTTCACATCTCTGCCATTAGCCTGTTAATCCAGCACCTTGCTCCAGCCACACCACGGGGGAGGATTTATGGTTCTTACAGATCAATTTCATTATCCCAGGAGGAAAATCAGCATCTTGTTATGGATAAAATGACAATAAATGAAACGACCATTAATTTACGATCTTGCCACACAGTGGCACTCAAACAGATTCCCATTAATGGCTTGTTATTATCACCTCCCATACTGAGCTAATAACAGTTCCTGGGAGAAACTGTACTGAGCACTGGGAAGGGGCTGCTGCTGTATGTGAGGGATCCCAGCCCTGTCCCACAGTGGTAGGGCAGCCCCAGTCCTGCTGCCCTGTCCTGCCAGGCCAAAGAGGGAGGCAGCAGCCAACCCTGGCATTCTGAAGGGAGAGGGTAGTACTGTCCCTCACCATGGGATTTGGGATTCAGAGCCTTTTGCAAAGGCACAAAGCAAGGCTGGGCTGGCTGCATCCTCTGGGGACAAGGGACTGGGGTACGTCTCTACAGAGATGTGCTGGGTGTTGGGCACCCTCATCCCATGCTCCTCTTCATCCCCTTGCACTGAGGATGGCCCCAGGAGCATCACCTGCTGACAGTGGAGCTCCACTAGGCGTAGTTCAATTTTTGATGCAGGTTGATCCTGTTGATGACAAATGAGTTTGTGGACTGTTGCAGACCAAGGCCAGTGGGATCCTTGCCTGGCTGAAGGTCACGGGGTCCCCACTATCCCCCAGGGCCATGGCCCTGTGTCAGGTAGCAGGGGCAAGCTGCAGTGCAGCTGTGCTGGTCAAGGTTGATAGGTGGGAGAGATGGAGGGTGCCAAGCAGAAAGGGGAGAAGGAGCTGCCAGCTGGGAGAGAGCTGCCTGGGGAGTGGGGTAAAAACTTGATTTTTCTATTTGCTTGCAGCTCAAAAAGCCCAGAAACATTGGCTTGACATTAAATGACTTTTCAAAATCTTCAGAGAGTACCATAAAACACAGAACAAAGGGCAGCCTTTCTGTGTGGGGAAGTGCTTAATTTGGTCCAAAATGAAGAACTTAACATCCTTACTGAACTTGTTCTTTTTAGGAACGTTAAAGGCATCAGGTGGAAAAGCACAGAAACTTCTCCTTAAAACACTGTCCTTTTGAAAGCCAAATAAATTTACAAACCAAACTCACTGTCAGCAAATTTGCTTCTTTGCCACAAAATGTTTCATTTTAGTGACTGCTCCTGGCAGCTCTCCCATACCTGCATGGTGCCTGTCCTGAGCGCTTGCTGGGACTGCACTGTCCTGAGCCTGGATGCAATGCTGTGCCCACCTGGGCAGGGTGAGCACCCCCGGGTGCTGCCCAGCACCCTCCGAGCTGCCCCAGCTCCCAGGGACACAGCAGCCCTGTGCTGGCAGAGCTCAGTGGCCACAGCGAGGGCAGCCGGCAGCAGGGCTCGGCACCACCGCACACGCACAGCCACATCTGCTGGGCAGGAACCTGTGTCCTGTGCATTTCACTAAACACATGTTTTACATGACAAGTAAACATGTGAGGAGCTGCTCTCCATAAACACAGTTTTACAGTAATACAACAGTACAAATAAATACTCGTGCATATCTCCCGGTGTCACTTTTATTCACAGTTAAGTGACCTGTTATTACTGACCCCTCTGCCACAAAGGCCTAATTGAGAGGAGGCCACAGAGCAAGGAGGGCTGGTGTGAGAGTGCATCATGCTAAATAATTCATAACGAGCACTGTGGTTGTTGCAGTGATATATGTAAATAGGAGCTCCACAGTTTGTAACTTACAGTCTGGGCTGTTTTATGAATTTTAAAAGGAGAATGTCTTCACTCTCTGGTGCAGAACTGAGTGGAGTTTCTGTTCCCTGAAGTCCCGTCCCCGAGAGCCAGCTTCACAGGGCTGGCTGAGGCAGGAACAGTCTGCTCATGGCCTCTTCCTGCATTAGCACTTCTTAAATCTGTTTGCTCCCGTGTTTTACCTGTGGCTTTATGGCAGTCCCTGCAGGAGCAGCTGCAGATCCAGAGGATGGAAGCTGGCACCCCGGGGTGGGAACGCAGCATCAGCATGTAACAGCATTGGCAGAGCATCCTTCCCACACATCATCCAGCTGCAGGGTCCTCAGCCCCAAAACCCCAACTCTGAGTTTCTCATCAGCTCAGGGAGATGCTTCTGCTGCAGGAGGGAGCCAGTTTGCCACCTGGACCAAAGCCACCAGCAGATCCCAGGCTCTTGCTCTGCAGCCCAGGGCCAAAGTTTGTGAGGCAGAGCTGAGCTCCCTGGGGAGTGTCTGTGCTCATGTCATGCTGAGCCCCATGCATTTTTTACAGCTCACATGAGGAAAGTGTTTACCTTTTATTCCACCTTTTAATTCAACATCATATTTCCTCTGTTTTATGAGAGTGGGATAAGAGGAGTTCCCAAACTGTCTCTTGAAGACCATTTATTATTTATTCATTCTGTTTCTACCTTGTTTTTCTGTCTCTCCTTATTTGAGAATTGTTTTAGTCCTTGATATTATTCCTGTCCCTCTCTAGTTCTTACCTATTCCTACAATACCCTCCAGAGATAGGGTAATCACTCCAAGAAAATTGACTTACATTCAGTGGCAAAAAGCTTCATTAAAACCCAGGTAAGGCTCCCAAAGGTACCTCAGAAATATTCAGCAAAGCTCATCCTTCCAACCACACGTGCTGAGGAGTTTCAGTGCTGCCCAGGCAGGGCTGTTTGTGGGCTGCTCTCTGCTGTCACACAGCACACGGGTGAAGGGGAGCTCAGCAGTCCAGCGCTGCTTGGGGAGCTCTCCCTCCCTCACACGGGTTTTGCTTCCCCAGAGTTCAGGGTGCTGGCACCTTTCCTCTGGGCACCTTTCCTCCGGGCACCCTCTGGGATCGCTTAGGACCTTCCAGCTGCCTTCCAGACCATCCAGAGGGGCACGTAGCAATCCCACCTTCTCCCAGAAAAGCTTTGCTGACTTGGGCACACCTGCTGAGGCACACCTTGTAGTCCTGCAGGCAGGGCTCACCCAGCCCTGTCCTGTCACCTGCTCCTGTCCCAGCGGGACACACAGCCCTGAACCAACCCACCCCCAGGAGCCAGGGCAGCTTCTCCAGAGGATGTGAGGGGTGGTCAGGCCACCCTCCCCTCTTTGTGGCTTTGCATTTGTGGTGCCCATGTGTGTCCTGCTCAGTGGCTGCTGCCCCGTGGCTCTTCCTGAGGCGCTGCTCTGCTCCTGCATGCCTGAACTGGTGTCAGTGGCATGTTTTGTAAATCACTGCTTACCCTCCCTGCCCTCCCTAGCCCATCATGTGTTTGTGAGAGAGACATGGATGCTGCCCCTGCCACAGCCTGGTCTGTTGCCTTCCCTGGGAGCTCCTGCGTGCACAGGATCTGTCCCAGCCCAGGGGCAATTTGTTGCTGCTGGTGGGGGGAGGCAGGGGGAGGAAGGGAAAACGGGGGACAAAGAACTTCCCTTCTGCTTTAGCTTTTCTTAATGGCACATGAAGGTTTTCCTGGACTTCAAGTAATACCAAATCAGGTCTCTGTGTCCTCTGCAAGCACAGCATGGAGCTGTGGCGACAGTCAGGGCATGCATCACTTAGACACAGCAGAAGGCTTAGAACTGTCATTACCGGGATGACAAAGGAGCAGGGGCTGCCCCAGCCAGGGGCTGCAGCTTTGGCCCATCGCATCTGATGGGAGCAGCTCGGGGCTGCGAGGGGTTCTGGGCTCAGCTGATGAAGGGGGAGGTAAAGGGAGAGCCCCTGTCCACGTGCTGCTGGGCTGCTCCTGGCCCGTGCTGGGCACCCACTCACCAGGGAGAGTGCTGCTGTGTGGGGGGGTGCTCAGAGGGAGCAGCGTCCTGCAAGGGCTGCTGGCTGCTCCTGGTGTCACAAAACAAAGCCAAAGCTGGTGGCGTGGGCTTTGCAGCTAAGGAATGCCACACCTTGACAGGGGATCCTTCAGGAAGAATAAATGATGCCTGTGTAGTATTGTCTGGGAACGGTGAGGCTGGAAAACTTGCCTAAAAATAACTTAGAAAGTCAATCTCTCCTCCTCCTGCAGCAGAGGAGTAATTACCGCTTTGTAAAGCTTTTAATTTTTTTAATGTTGCATATAAATACTGCTGCTTCAGAGTTCAGAGGCACGGATTTTAAATCTAATCCACATTTAACAAGGCTATTAAAGAAAATGTTTAAGCTGCCAGAATTTAACTGATTAAAATATTTAATAAATCTTACCCAAAAAAGGGGGGGAAAAAAAGGAAAAAAAGCAGCAAGGAGCCAAGATCACATGGCTTTTATATGTGCACAACTGAGAGTGCTTTAATGGGAAATGGAAACCCAAAAGATTGCAATAATCCTGCCAAAAAGGCCCAAATGTATTATAAAAATGTTTAAAGCTCCATTTGAGTTTTTCTAATTAACTTGGTAATGACACTGGCATTCTCACTCACTCACTCCTGGAAAATCAGCTGCCTCTCAATTTCTGGAGCAACCTGAGAGTGGTGGGAAAAGCAAGGAGCTTCTCTCTTCCCCAGGGAACCAGGGCATTGAGTGTAAGGCTCCCCTGCCTGGGTGGGGGGCTCAGGGGTCTGTCTTGGCTCTTCTCTCCCCCTGGGTGGTGGGAGGATGACAGTTTGCTGGCACAGAGGAGCATCCCGGTGGGATGCACTTTGCTTTCCAGCCGAATGTGCCCTGGGAGCTTTGTGCCAGCCCTCCTGAGCCCAGTCCCTGCACAGGACTGTGGGTCCCCTCTGCCTCCTGCTCTGTGGCACACCAAGTTAGGGATTTTTTTTAGTTTTGAGATGAATCTCTCTTAAATCCTCTGGAAGAAGGTGGGGAAATAAAAGTGTTTGGATCCTTGTAGGTGGTGCCTGTTTCTGCAGGCGCAGTAAGAGACACATATATAGCTGGAGGGATAGTGGTGTGAACTGGGAGCAAGTGCAGTGGAGCTTTGGGATCAGCCTTTACTGGAGCCATCTGGGGCCTAGTGCATGGTCAGCATGATGTCTGCAGCATCCCCTGTGGCCTGAGGTGCTGAGGGCAGGACAGGGCCCTTGCTGGAGCCCTTGCTGCAGTAAACCAGCTCCTTGCCTTGCACTGAGGCTGCTCTGGAAAGGGGGGAGGCATCCTAGCAAATTAGCAGAGATCCGCATTTTGAGCCTGTATTTTTTGTTGGCTGACTCAGAGAAATGCTCCCAAGCTGAGGTGTGTATTCTGCAGGAGATGGTCACTGTGGAAATCCTAAGGTCAAGGTAGAGCCATATAATTTCACGGTTGAAGGCTCTGGCAGACACCTGGTGATGAGGCGTTCAGTGTTGCAGGGGAAATGACACAGGAGTGCAGAATGCATTTGAGCAGAGGCTCAGCCCCAAACACCAAGCATGTGTCCTGAGCTCTGGTAATGGTGGAGCTGGACCTGCTGCTTTTCCAGGTATCCCATCTGGAGAAATGCTTAGAGCTTGCAGCTCTCTGGGTCCTGGCTGGTGCATGTGGGGTGCTCGCCTCTGACACTGACACCCACGGGTTCTGCTCTTCTTCCCAGCCTGGGCACAAAAGAACAGACCTGAAGCAGCACTGAGTCTCCAAATGCCCACCAGAACCGACCCGAGATCATGATTTTGTCTGAGAGTTCCTGGCTCAGCACAGACAGCTATTGCTTTCCTCCCATCTGCACAGGCACCTGCATTTCCAGTTGCTTCCTCTGCTTCGCCTGGAGACAGCAGAAACCTTGCATCCAAGGTTGTGGTCTTCTTCCTTGCCAGCAGGCAGAGCATAGCTGGAGCAGGGCTGTGGAGGTGCAGGGCTGCACACAGGGCGCTGAGACCAGGTGTCCTCGCTGTGGAGGTGGCAGCAGCGTGTCGCTTGGGTTCTCAGTGAATTCCATACGGTGCCTGTGGAAGGTGATGGATGCACCTGTAACAGATGCAGGGCATGCCCAGTGTGTGGCCACAGCTCCTGGTACAAGTCTGCAGAGACAAGTGTTCAGACACATTCTTGTGCTGTACAAATTGTCTAATACTTGAAGCTGTCAGACATGAATCCTTTAGCCAGGTATATTTTGAAGATATAATCTCCACAACCCAGCAGTGCTGCCTGCAGTCTGACAGTGGTGACAGCAGCTCCTTGGGACTCCACTGTGCCATCACCCTATACCTGCTCCCTCTCCTCGGGGCTCTCTGCAGCCACAGCTGGGTGCTGTGCCTAGTGATGGGGTTTGATTTCTCTATGTTCTCCTCCAGCCCAGTGAAATTTTATTTTCTTAGCCACATATCTTGGCAGTGTTAATCTGCATTATTAAAAATAAGGTTTAGAACTACTTAAAGTTTTCATTTAGAAGCTTTTTCTCAGGCTGTAGGTCTGTTTCCTTGCCGTGTTTCAGCATTTCAGCTCTACAGCACGGTGTGCCTGGCTCAGGTCTGCTGGCAGGAGACTGCAGGGCCATGCACTCACATCTGAGGCAGACTTGGTCCTAATCCAACTCTCCTTGCTCGGCTCTTGCTTCCCTGAAGAGCAGCTGTGGTGCTCATGCTGGCTCAGCTGGTGCAGTCAGGGGCTGGTGGCTGGGCACTGGGTGTTCAGATTAGGAGGTTCCTTTGCAGCATGTCTGCACATGTTTGAAAGGTGCCCTGGAAGAGAGTCCAGGAAAGGGGCTCTGGTCCTGCAGGACGTGCTGCTGTGGGCTCTGGGGCAGATGTAAAGGGCTAGTACTAAAAGCTGTGGAGGATGTGCAGTCTACTGATGAGCACCTGCTGTCCCTGGCCTGGGCAATGTAGAGCAGCTCTGACAGCGAGGGGCTGACTTGACAATCATCAAGGTGTTTGCCTAATGCAGCAGTTCCACAGCTTCAGTGGAATTCATAAAATCTGCCTCAGCAGATTCCCTGAATCATCATAGCAGGCAGCTGAACCCCCTTGGAGACCAGGAGCACAGCCCTTCCCCTCACAATAATAATTGTGTTTCCAGAGCATCTCTCCTGCCACACTGCACGGGGCCTGGCTGAGGTGGTGGTGAAGGTAAAAGTGTTGGGGAGCATCTGCACTCCTGCCATGCCCCCAGCACTGCCGAGCCCAGCACGTCATGGCAGGAAGAGTCCAGGGTTTTTTGCTGGGGATCAGCATGTGATAGTGTTCCCTTCCCAGGGATATGCTGTCACTGGCTCTGCTGTCACTGGCTCTGCTGTTGCTGCTGGGGTTAAACACTCAGCAGAAGCACCATGTGGCTCCCAGACAAGGATTTGACTTGTGCTGAAACACAAGGGAAGCCCAAAGGAAAGCTTGGTGGGAAAACTGGGCAAAGAGGGATGTGGGTGATTTTGCATTTTAAAACACAAACTCTTTGAATTCTGGTACCTCTCTGTGGAAATGGCTGTGGGAGCTGTTTTCTTGGTCTGAATTTTGCCTTGAATAATATCAAACAAATAGTGCAAGAAGTTTGGAAAAAACATCTTCCAAAAAGCAGCGTTTTTTCAACCATGCTGTTCCCTCCCGTGTTGCCTCCTGTGCAGGGTGGCCATGGCCCATGACTGGCAGGAGCTCTGCTCCCTGTGCAGGGAGTGGGTGGCTGGATTCAGGTCCCAGTCTCTGCTCCAACACACCCACACCAGGGGCACAGCCGTGTCTCAGTGGGGTGGCTGCTCCCCTGGGCTGAGCCCCAGTGCCTGTGGCTGGGGAGTGGGAGCTCCCCTCGGTGTGAGCAGCGCCCAGGCCTGGCAGCGATCTGCTGCCACCTGCACCTCATCCTTGGCATTCCCTGCCTCGACATTACCTCTCTAGGGGTTTCACACCTCCCTTGCGTGTGTTAAAGAGGTTTCACTATCAAACAGGGGTAGATACTCTGAAAAACAAGATACTGATGCAAGTGTTGAGCCACTTTATTGGCTTGTTCACATATTAGCAGCTGTGGCTCCCTTCCTGCTGCTTGTACTCTGAATGGATTTTTATTGCTTAATTCTCTGTAAGTGAAGTGCTAGCAAATTGTAAAATCCTATTGCTTAACATGTAGCATTAAGTATTGAACTAGCAAAAGAATCAATTACAGGTTTGGTCACTGATTAGCTTGACTTTTTATGGAATTTAACGTCAACTCTCATTATAATTCTGCTCTTTAATTCAGGAAATAAAGCACATGTGGGGAGCTAATAGCTTAGACCAGCTCTGTTCCAGCTCTCCTGCTGGGGGGATGCTCAGTGCTGTGCTGCAGGGAGGTTTCATCTGCTCCCCACCTCTCCATCAGGGCAGGGCCAGTCCTGAGGTTCCATCAGGGCCCCCAAGTCCTGCAGCAGATACAGCTGAGCCCGAGTCTGTTTCTCTGCCCTCCTTTCCTCACCCGTGGGAGTTCCAGGGGCTAGCTGGTGGGCTGGGGACAGGTGGCCCTGATGCATCTTCACGCGTCTCCTTTCCACTCGCTTCCCCTGCGATTCCCGGCAGGCTGGTGGGCTGCTGAGCTAACAGTGTCCTTGAGGAGGGGCCTCATGGCCCACTCCCCACTATGGGCAGCACCCCAGCACAGGGAGCAGCTGCTTGCTGGGCTTTGCAATCAGACTTGGACTATGTCCTTACTGCCAAGCCCTGTGTGCACAGTAATGGACATTTGGCATCTGAAATGCTGACAAGCCCTCTGAGCCTCCTGTCTGGGGGGGAAGCAGGATGGGCAGCTGGGAGCTGCAGGTGGTTTGTAGGAGCCTTTAGCCAAGGGCCATATGGCAGAGCACTCTGGCCTCATTTGGGTCACTGGGTCCATCCAGGAGCTTAAAAAACTGTCTGGCTTCTGGTAAAATATCAGTGTAATGACCACCCAGGGCAAATGAACTATGAGGAGGTATCTGAGCCCAAGTTAAACTCTAGCAGAAGGTGTTAAATCAATTGTAATCGGTGTCTGGTCTCTCCTGAAACACCTCCAGGGAAGGGAGGTGCAGGGGAAGCCATGCTGTTCCTGGGGGATGAGATGTCAGTGTGGTATGGGATGAGCCATGCTGGGTGTGGGGGCAGCCAGCGTTCCCCTTCCTCCATCTCCCACGGCAGAGAGTGAAGGTGGGGAGAGCTCGTGAGGAGCTGCTTCCCCCGCACTTCTCCTTTCCAACTCACAGCCGTGTGTCCTGGCTCCCATGGCACTGCCAGGCTGTGTAAAAGCCCCTGGAAAGGGCTGTGGGCTGTGACAGGTGGCAGAAGATTTGCACTATCCTGGGGCTCTCCAGGGGCTCCTGGTGGTCCTGTGGGGCTAAGCCCTCCCTGCTCTGGTGCTGGGGGCTCTGGTCCTCCACAGCCTACTGGCTCCCCTCACCAGTGGCTGCCTTTGCTGATGGACAACTGCAATTGGATTTCCAAATTACACCGTCTCAGATTAGATTCAATATCCCTCTTCTCAGGCCAGACAACCCTTAATTCCTTTTCTTTCGATTGCATGGGGACCCTCTGTGCAGCTCAGACCCTTCGGCAGAAAATCTTTGCTGCACCGAGGCCGTCATGTGCTGTTGCAATAAACTGGAGACACAGAGCTCCAGCACGAACAGCAGGAGAGCAGCAAGTTTTCCCTTCCAGCACTGAGATTTCTGGAGGCTCCTTCTTGTCTGGCTGAGCTTATCCTCCTTCCAGGAGCAGCTCTGCTGGCATACTAATTTATAGCGTGCTTGAGCAGTCCCCCTGCATCCTGAGCAAGGAGGGTTTGGGAAATTAAAGTTTGTAGAAAATGCATCAAAAATCTGATGTCCTCAAGCAAGACAGCTGTTTTTCCAGCCACCAAAAAAGAGGTTGTGCCTTACTGCAGCAGATGGGGGCCAGTGGGGGGAGAGGAGGACAGGCTGGAGCAGGGGACGTGGCGCTGGTGTCCTGGCGAGGAACAGGAGGCTGGGTGGGTGCCCGGGGTGTGCGGGCACTGGGAGCACAGTGCTGCCCAGCAGCCGTGTTCCATCTGGCCAGTGCTGGGCTGGGCACATTCCTGGTGCTGGCAAATAATAAATAACAATAATGATTATGGAAGCGCTATGCATGTGCCCCATGGGCTCTGCAAAACAACCTTCTACATCAAAATCCAACTGCAACGTTTTCCCCCTCGTCTAATTCACAATATATGCCCATAAAAACAATAATTTATTTGTACAAGGGCAATTCCCAAGGTATTTAACAAAGATTGGTAGCTGCTGACTGTATCCTATCCTAGCAGAGTAGACCCAGTGGGATTCCTGGGATTTTGTGCAAGTGAAGAAGTGTCTCGGGGGTGTATATTAAAAAATCATTAAATGACATTATATTGTCTACTTGGGATTAAGCTCTGGGCTAGGTCTGGTCCCACCCCCAGTCATGTCTCCTAACTTGCTCTTGATGTCCCCAGGCTCTGAGCCTGGCTCAGCTCCTGTTGTTCAGGACAGAAGCTGAAAGCAAATGCTGCTCTCCATCTCCAGTTTTGACTTTCATATCATGGCTCTTCAGTGCACTGAAATCTGTGTGGTGTTTAAAATTCAGCTATGTTTGTCAGAATTCAATTACCCCTGAAGATTACACAAAGATTATCAAAGTTGTAAACAGCAGAATATGCTCAGAGATCAATGAAGCGCAACAAAGACCATATTTAACAGGAGAAATAAAAGTAGGAGCATGCTGGCAAACCCTGACAGTAGAGCATAATGTCGCATCATCACACTGAAGGTTGGGAAGTAATTGAAATCTATGTTAAAGCACAATATATCCCTGTGCAGATTTGCAGGCACAGCACCCAGTTCCAGCTCTAATGTCTGAGCAATTCATCTGGTTTAAGCAGACTCAGGCACGGGGGGTTCTCAATAGGTGCCAGTGCAGAGCACTCTGCCCACAGCGGCCCTGCTGCCCCGCCTGCTGTGCCCCCTCTCTGGGCAGCCTGTAGGCAGCAGAAGCCCTTCACTGAGGGAATGGGAGGATTAGGGGTCAGGATGACTGTCCTTAATACAAATGAACGGCCTTGTTGATTTTTGTTTGGGTGGGTTTGGCAGGAAGCTGTTCTCAGCTCTGTAGCTGTGCCCATGGGCAGCACTGTGCTCAGTGATCAGGGACTGCCTCTGACTGCGGGCACAGCTGCTCCTGGTGCCAGTGGAGTGCCCTGCTCAGGGTAGTGGCCTGTCCTGGGGGTCATGCCCTGCCCTGGGATGGTACTCTGCCCTGGCAGAGGAGCTGTTGCCTGAAGAGCCTGAGATGGCTGAGAAGCAGCAGGAGTGACTAAGGGTGCTGGGTCCCTGCCTGCCCCGTCCCAGAGCGTGGCTGTCCCTGCTGTACAGGAGGTGTCCGTTTGGGGACTCCTTCCCCATAAGCACCCCCATAAGCACCCTTCCTGGTGCCCCAGTGCCCGCAGAGCCCTGGCAGATCCCCTCTGGGCAGCTGCAGCTCCATCGTGTTTGTGGTTTCCATTGTCATTCTGGAGGCAGCAGCCAGCTGATTTTTCTTCTCTGTAATATATTGCCACTATAATACCAAGTCTAGCAGAACAATGAACTCTAGAGGATGGAGATACCTTCCTCCTGTTTTGCAAACTAAACATAATTTTTATTTGTGCTCAGGTTTCTGGATGGTGCAGGGAGAGAGAGGAGGGGGAAACGGTGCTGGGCAGGAAGAACTCCATCCCCGGTCCTGCCCTGGCGCTCAGTGCTCCCACAGTCCCTGTGGCCCCCGCAGCATTGGGATGCAAGGGAGGAAATCTCCTTTTGTCAAGTACTGTGAGGTTTCAGAAGAAACCCTTAAACCCAGATTAATTACTGCTATCTGGCCCCACCGGGGCTGGTCCACCTGCTGCAGCCAAAATGGGCTGAAATTCTCATTCCCTTTCTGCCTTCCTTTCTCTCTCTCTCTCTTTTTTTCCCCTATTTACTTCGGGTTTAATCTGCATATTATCATCAGTGCAAAGACCTCTGAAATAACATCTGACAAATGACGCCTATTAAAAAAACCCTCTGCACTGTCCTCTTTCACCGCCTTCCAATTTGGGCTAGCACTATAACTATGCATCAATAGACAAGCAATATTATGTTAAGAACATGATAAAATACCAGCAGCTTCATAATGGCAGCAGCCAAATGGTAATTTCTGCTTCAGAAATTGGTCATTTATTTTGCTGGTCTGTTCTTACGTTCAAATTAGATGAAGTTTAATATACTGTAAAATTGAATGTATTCTATCCTTTTCAACAAATATGGCATGTATGAAATGATTTATGGGTCTTACAAACCTTAAAATGTTAAATAATCTCCTTTTTCCTGTGCCTTAACTCAGTGGTGCCAAATAGTTTAAGTATAGAGAAGCAAAACTTTATTAGCTCCTATCCTGATCATCACTTTATTTTGCTGCATTTACAGAGATAGGAACAGTATTTAACATATTAGACCAAGTTTAGAAGCAGCCCTATTAATTGGTACATTAATTTTACCCTATTAACTGTAATTGGTAGGAAAGCGATTCTTCCCAATAAATGTTGTACTCTGTGTTTTAAATGTTTAATAAAGTCATGCTGCCTAAATGAGGGTGCTCCTCTCGGCTTGAGGGTCAGCCCCGCTGGGCTCCCTCCCCCAGCCTGGTGCCTTGTGGGACTGCCCCACAGCATCCAGGGGCACCAGCCCACGGCTTCGCCTTTGCCAGTTCCCTCCCTGCCTCTGTCTCTGCCCCCGATGCCCCTGGCACAGCCTTCGTATCAGCTCAGCCGTGTCCGAATCCAAACGTGTCCCTGTGTGCTTCCCCCGGGAGTGCCAGCGCCGGGCGGGCGCCGGGATGCCGCGGGTGCGCGGCCCTTGCGCTGCTGCCCGGGGCTGCTCCGAGGCGCACACCGCCGCGACGCTGAGGCTGCTGAGGCTGTGGCGCTCCCGGGCAAAGCCAGCTGGAAGGGCTGGTGTCTGCTCTGCCTCTGCTCCGTCTCGGAGCCGGCAGCACTCTCCCTCCATCCCCGTGGGGCCAAACCTCACCGGGCTGTGACCCTTACACCAGTGCGTGCGCTGCTCTTCTTGGGAGATGAAGAGCCAGGATCAGCATTCTGGATGGTTTTGCTGAAGATTACTAACAACGAGCAAGCCCCACCTTGATTTGAAAATAGGTATTTTAATCTGTTCAATTAAAGATCTTTTGTGTCTGGCAGCAGTAGCTTGGGGTATATTCAGCTCCCCACAAGGCTGCAGGGGCAGCTCCTCTAAGCAGGGGGAGGTAGGTTCGGTAGGAGCTGCCCTGCCCCCCAGGGTGTCTCCCTTCCCCACGCTGATCGCACATTAAACCCTCTCCGAAGGTCTGGCCCTAGGTCCCGGGAAATCCCTGGGGGGACTGCCTTGGCTGGGAGGCGAGGTGATGGGTGACAGAGAACCAGCCAAGAAGCAGAACAGGGGTGACTTCCTCCTGGCTTGCAGTTATTTAAAACAAATTGACTCCTTGCCCTTCGCCTTTCCTCTGTCTCCCCATCAGCAGCTTGTCCCTGAGGATAAGCCTCAGAGCAGCACAATCTCCTGCAGTCCCCTGGAGCTGCAACCCTCTGCACCAGGATAAGTGAGAAGCCTTTTATTCTGTTTATTTGCTCTATATAATTTTTTCTGCTCTTGCTGACCCTTCTGGGAAGCGTTCCACCCTTCAGGCTCTCTGCTGGGTGCCAGAATTACTGAGCTTAGGCTGTATTTGCATTTCATATCCTAGTTAAACCAACATCATCAAGGTCAGGACACTCCGCTGAGCTGGAGTAGGCGACAAGGCAGCAGCCCCTGCTCAGCAGAGGAGCAGTGCGGAGCCCAGCCCCTGCTCCGGGGAGCGCCCGTGCTCCTCCCAGCTCCCTCCTGGCCAAGGGAAGGGGCTTCTGCTGCGGGCTCTGCCCGGCGGTCCCGCACGGGAGGGGCCGAGCAGGGGCTGCTCCCTGGGGAGATTACTCCGTGTCTGTGTCCTCACTGTGAAAAATTTTCCTCTTGTGTCCAGACGGACCCACCCCGGGAGAAACTGGTGCCTATTTCCCCTCGGTTTTCCGTGTGACTCCTTGTACAAAGGTGTCCTTTTGGTTACACCCCACTTGAGGGGTACAGCCTTGCTACCCCCAGTGCAGGGATACTGATGTGCATCTCCGTGTACCCCTGTGTCCTACAAACAGGCTGGAACAGGCAGCAGCTGCAGAGAGCACATAGCTGTGCTATAATGATTTTTACATCCGTGAACACTGTCTGGTTTTCCTTTCATTAAGGAACATTTCTTATGAAAAAGTAGCTGGATTTCTGATGTGAAAAAAACAATTCTGCTCAAGACTGAGAGCTGTTTAGAATAAACGCCAGACACTGTGTGATGGAGACATTGCATGGAGACTTAATGCTGGTCACATCCTTTCTCTGCCAGTAAGTCAAGGATGTGTCTTTGCTATTGTATTTGGTGACTCATCTTTCAAATAATCATCTCTGGAGGAATTCTGTGCCAAGATGAAAAAATGCCTGGGTGCCAGAAGCATGTGTGTGTCTTTCCATGAGCACAGCCCAGGAGGGAGCTGTGGGGCAACTCTGCTCATCCTCCTCACGGGGGCCAGGGTGGTGACATGGGCTGGCATGGTCTCCTTGCTGAGGCAGCAGGTGCCCTGGGCAGAGGACAGGAGGTGAAGGTGAGAGTTTTGGCAGGAGGTAGCACTACCTCATGCAGGTCCCATTTACTGTGGTTTGGCTGGAGAACACGGTCAGTCAGGCACCCCGTGGTGACTGTCAGACCCACGGCATGGCGCAGCCACAGCACTCTGCCCCACGCCTGCCCATGCCCACCTGCCTCAGGGCCCGAGCCACAGGCACCTGAGCTTCTTACCAGCACCTGGAGGTTTTCCTCATCCTTGGAGAAAAATATGCAGATTAGGTGAGTAAGTGAAGTGCTGTATGCTAATGCATTCAACAGAGCCACTGTTCCATAACATCCAACCTACACACAGAGGATGTGCTGGAAGTGGCTTCCCTGGAAAACATTTCCTCGCTGCTTAACAAAAAGTTACATGAACTCATTAAACATAAAACAAGATGGTGAATAGCAGAGAAACTGTAGGTGCTGTGTGGACTGAGTCCCAGCAGCTGTGCCCACGGAGAGAGCCAGATTCCTTGGTGGCAGCAGGAAGGCTCCAGCAGCAGGTGGGCGCCTGGTGATGGTGAAGTGTGGCAACAATTTTATTGGTAGCCCGTGGTGTCAGTGGCCCCAAGCCCGGCCTAACCAGGCCACCAGGCCATGAGCACCGTCTCCAATCAGGCTGCACTGCACTGGACCAGCAGCCACATGGCCAGTGCTGTCAGTGATCTGTCTCCACAGGTGACCTCCCACAAGAAGGTGCAGGTCAGCTTGTTCACTCCATGCTGCAGGAGGAAGAGTCTCCTCTGGCGCAGGGTTTGGGGCACCATGGTCGCCTGCCTGTTGCAGAGCGCTGGTGTATGCATCCCTCAGGAATTCCTAACTGGGGTGTGCATGGTCAGGGCTGCATCTGACGTTCCTGTGAGCTCTTGTTTTCTGTGTTTAAAATAATAAGTGGATGCTGCAGTTTTGACAGGACCAAGAGCTGACTGGCTGGTCTGAGAGCTCTGCTGCTACAAAGAGAGCAAAACAGATGGACAAGCCAATGGCACATGCCATTCCCTCTGAGTTACATGGAAAGACATTTTCCATATTAGAATGGGTCTAAAACTCACAGTTCTCAGGGCATTACAAGATTTTTAACATACATCTCAGGGACCACTGCCTTGGGTTTGTTTGTTTTTTTCCTTTCTGAGAGTAATTCTTAAACAGTAAATCTTACAAATCAACTTTTCCACAAGTTGTCATATCTGGAAGGAAAACACCAGACTTATGATTTTATTATTAAATCTTGCTGGAAGAAAATGTAAGTTAAACTGTTTTTCTGTATTACAGAGATGCAGGGATGGCCCTGGACCAAATGGATGAGCCAAGTGCTTGCTCTGTGCCTGCTCTCCAGCTTGGGAGCTGCAGCTGTCTGAGAGCTGTGAAGCCCCTCTCAGCAGGACTCTCCTCTGCTGTCAACTCTGGCAGATTGTGTGAACTGGAAAATGGTCCAATCTCAGCCTCTTTGCACAGTCACTAATGAAGAGTCTGGGCAGCCTGGTCTCATGTAAGGTGGGGCCATGCTGGTGTCAGTGCTTAGGACTAAGAAATGGCACAATTGGTTCAGGGTCTTTTAAGACAAAGCAGACTTCTGAGCAGTAAACCTTTGCTAGGCAGTAAATATCTGCTGGACAAACAGGTCAGTCCACAGGGCAGTCAAAACCATCACTGCTTGGGCAAAGCACCGTAAATCTCTTGCCCTGCTCCAAGGAGATCTTCTGCTGTGAGCGGCTCGTGTCATCGGCCAGGCCCGGAGTCTTGTTGCTCCAGCAGCACCCACTGTGCCTCCAAAACCATGGGACAGGGGGGAGCAGCCAGTCATAGTGTTGAGAAATTAGATTAAATTAGCATGAATTAGCCACGATGAGACACTTCTTCACAGGTAAATTTGGAACATTGAGAAAAGGAAGCACTTCTCCATCCTCTACCACAGCACTGGACAGGGAGAGGTTTCTGATGCATGCACAGCATCCAGTCCTCCAGCTTCACATGTCATGTGAATATAAAGATTCCCTGGAAAAAAGCTGAATTTGTCAAAGGACTTGCTCTCGGCTGCTTATTCTGCTCAGAAAAAAATCCTTCAAGAGGTGAGTGAGGTAACCCCCATGACCTGCCTATTCCTCACTCTTTTCATTAACTGCAATTTATCCTGCAGCAGCTTTCTTAGATCAAGGCAAAACCCTGCCATTAGCTTTCCCTTGTTGAACTAGGGCTGAAACCCAGCCAGGTCTACCTGCTCATCACTGCTGCGTGCTGCAGAGGGTCCCCTGGGAGAGGGATGGGTGTCAGTCCCTGGGGTGGGACACCTGGGCACCTGCTGACCTGCGAGGGCTGAGCTGGCAGTGACCACAGTGGCTGGGAGAGCACAGCTCAGCTGGCATCCAACAGGATGATGCTGCTGCCCTGGCCGTGCTGCCAGGCGCCCTGACGGTTTCCCAGCTTCTTCTGTTCCTGGGAAGTGTCTCCCTTTGCCACTGCCAGCCTTCGTTTTGTCTCTGCTAGTGAGGGGCTTCAGGCATGATGGCTCTGCCACACCTGCTGCTCAGGTCCCTAGCTGCAGCACCAGCCCTTGCCACACGCCGGCCCCACAGCCTCTCCACAAAAGCTTTGAAGGATGCTTACACCATTAATGGGGTATATTTATAACTGTTTATCTCTGTCAGTTGGGTGGAAAATTGCCAGATGTAGCGTTTGCCTTCTTTACACAGACATCTCCTGCATCATCTGGATGAGTGCACTGAGCGGTGTCACTGCCAGGGAAAACCTCATTGCTCCTTCGTGGTGTGGGTGTTCGTGGGATCTGCCTGGGTGACTACAGAGAGTAACACCCTGGAGGCAGATCTCTGTACGAGACAGATCTCTGTCCCGCGCTGCTCTGGATTTAGGCTTGTGGGAGGTAAAAGGAGCAGTGGAGCTCCTCACTGAGGTCTAAACACGGTCAGGCACTGCGGTCGTGGAGAGCAGTGTCCTGCCCCTCCGACGGCTCTCACTCCTGGAGCTGACACCACGTGCCAGCCCCGCTGCTTTGGAGGCATCAGGAAAATCCCCAGATGGCCGCTTGCCTGCTGCAAGGGGTGCTCAAGAGCAGCGAGGGCATCCCTGCTGGGGATGCCCTGCAAACAGGAGAGGCAGCTCAGAGCCAGCAAATATCCTTTCCAACAGAGAACAAGGCAGAAAGATAAGAATGGCTTAAAAAGAAAGAAATTGCCTCCAAATAAAATGTTTTTCCTCATTTCCCATGATACAGTGAAATTTCTTCATGGGCAGATAGTCAGAGTAGAGTCCATTACACTCCACACTTTTTGCCTTGAAACATAAATAGCTGCATCTCCTGTAAGTGTTTGTTATGAGGAAAAGCATGTGCCTAGAAAAGTTAGACATTAAACCATTATTTCATGCAGAAAGATATGCTAAAGGGAGAGGATTACCTACTATATTAATTCTGTCTTTCAGCTACCCATACGTCTCTCTGCACATAATGACTTCAGTCACAAATGAGGTGCTGTAAAACCGAGTTCCCTCCATTCCCATTTCCTGGGAGACTGTGCACACGGTCACCCACCCTATGGGCCCTGTGGGGGCAATAGGACAGCAGAGGGGACAGCAGAAATCTGTAAATCTGTAGGTACATCTGTCAGCCTCTATTCTTGCACAGGGTACATATGGGCAAGTGCTGATATCTGGTATTAGTCCTTATATTGCAACTAAAAATTTCAAAATCTCCCTGTTGGTGGCATAAAGTAATACTGATGTGACCCTCAAACATTTCCTTCTGTACCAGAAGTTAGAAGAGCATCTTAAAAGGCACCAAAATTTTTCTAATCATATCTTTTTCCCAGCAAGTGACTGAGAGATAGAGGGAGAGTTTCTGAGGTTAGCAAAACCAAAAAACTCCAAGCACAGGGCCTCAGATAATCTGGGATGTGAAAGATTGTTTATCTGTTTCTGCCTAGGATGTCACAGGCTGTTGGCACAGGGTGCCAATGCCACGGCACTGCAGGGTGCAGGGTCATGGGCACTGGCACTGTGCCAGGGAGGCAGTGGCCAAGGTCAGGGTTATTCCTGCTGACCAAGCTGTGACAGTTCACTGCAACCTGCCCAGCTAAATAATCCCCACACTGCCATCCTCCTGGGCTTGGGTGTAAAGACAAACCCCTGATCCCACAGTATGAAAGCTGGTGGTGGAGCTCTCACCTGACATCCTGGGTCCTGTGTTTGCTGACGCTGGTGCAGAATGCTCCGAGCTGCGTGCAGGAATGGAAACAGCAGCGAGCAGCAGGGCCTGATATCACCATCTGGAGACATTGCTTAGTGGTGGCCTCAGCAGTGCTGGGGGAATGGTTGGACTTAATGGTCTTGGAGACCTTTTCCAATCTAAACAATTCCATGATTCTATAATGCTATGTAGTAAGTCATCCTTATTCAAAGGGCTCTGTTTGAAATCTGGCATCAGCAATACAGAACATGTTGCATCTTTGCTGGTACCTCTTCAATCTGGTTTGCAAGACATCCTGGAGGACATGACCTTGGAGGCAGGCAGCATATCGAACCTGCATAATCTGAGCATGTCTGCACCAGTGGCAGCCTGTTGGGTACCGGGCAGTTAATAAATAATGAGGATGTCAAAGATGACAGCAGGAAAGTGGGAGCAGGTAGCAGCTTTGCAGCCAGCTCTCTGACAGCCGCTTGGCAACCTCCAATTACGAGGCGTGTGCCGGAGTTCATCCCGGCACGGTGTCCGGCACCGGGGAGTCGCGATGCGGCACCAGAGCAGCCTGTGGCACCGCACTGGCTGGGCAGCCCGAGGGCACGGGCAACAGGCTCTTTGAAGAGCAATGTGTATCTGCGGGAGCAAGTCCCAAAACGCAGCGGGAGGCACCCGGCTACAGCAGCGCAGAGACACAGGGCAGCAGCTGCCGCGGGAGCCGCGCTCGCTGGTCTGTGGCGGGGTGTGCCAAGGGGGTTAACCCTGCTCGGAGCAGCGATGGACGCGTTTCAAGAGGCAGCTGGATCAGCTGAATATGAGAGTGGTTTCCTCGGGGTTTGCGGAACAGGAGCACACCGGCCCCGGTCCTGTACCGAGGCACGGGCGCTGCCGGGGCAGCTCCTCAGGGTATCAGCTGCTGTTCACAAGTGTGTCCTTCAAGGGTTGAATTACATCACACCACAACTCAAAGATTAAGAACCTGAGGTGTAATTGATCTTCTGATGGCTTTTTAAATATCTGGTGAGAGGGGGCTGCTTTCCAAACAGCAGAATCTACACCAAAATGATCTTGATTTGAATAAGTATTCCATCCTTGTTTGGTAAATACACCCAGTGTTAATGGTGCTTAATGGTGCCTGTAATTGGTGTCTAAAGTTATTTAAAAGTAAATTTACTAGAAAATAATTAGCAATTTTATAGTTCAGTACTTCCTAATTTTGTCGATAAAAGTTTTTCTGTGGTTTTTATCAGATGACACAATAGGACCATGCTGTGAAATAACCTTTTTTCAAACAAGCAGGAAATTGTGCACACAAAATAAGATAAAAGAATTTTCCTCCTAATTTCTTTGCCTGGCAGCCAGCCCTCTCTCAGCCCTCTCTTTTTATTAGCCACTGATTTATCCTTAATCAGCAGCAAGTGAAATCTCCCAGGCATTGCTTGGGGATTTGTTCTTTGTGACCTTGGGAGGTGCACCCCAAACTGAGAGGTCAGTGAGGAAAGCTCTCCCCCACACCAGGACCTGCAGGCTGGCCCAGGTGGTCCTGGTCCTGGTCTTCGTTCTGGTCCTGGCCTGCAGCATGTGCCTTCCCCAGCCCTTTTGGCTGTGGGGGCCACGGCCTGTGGGGCAAGTCACAGCAGCCAGCAGGGCTGGCAGGAGGCAGGTCATGGCCAGCGTTGTCCTTTTTGGCTCCCACTCATGGGGTGTTGGTGCTGCTGGGGGGGGGGCAAGAGAAATGGAGCCAAGAAGTGCAGCTGCTACAATGATTTATTGTTTAGTGCTGTGGGTTGCAGGGTTCAGCTCAGGACAGTCACATCGTTCAGGTACAGAGACACTGATGGACAGAGACGCATTTGGGAGGCAGTGACAGCACAGCAAATAAGGTTCAGAACAGACCAACTCTCCATTACCAGTCTCTGAACCAGAAAGTACCAGCTTTTCCAGAATAATGAATCACTCAGTCTGTGTAAAAAATTAAATATAATTTATGCTTTGCTAATTGAAACCAAATACAAAATTCAATTTCCTGTGTATTCTAATGCTGACATTTGAATAGTTTTTAAAAAAAGTGTTATTAACCTGACTCTCATTTGGCAGGCCACTTTCTGGCCAGATAGAAAATAATCCCCCCCATCCAGCCCCAGGTGCAGTGGGGCATCCACAGGGCGCATTTCCAAAGAACAAAACAAAATAACACCACCCATGCCCTCAGCCCATCCCAGGGTGACTGGCATGTCCCTGCTCCCTTCCAGCACTGTAGTGCTGGTAGCACCACAGCTGCACCTGGGGAGAAGGGTTGGGGGGCTGGAGGGTCCTGTCCCACCATGCTGAAGTGGTTGGTGTCCATGGAGCAGGCACTCAGGGCAGAGGAGCAGGGTCTCACCTCCCAGTGGGCACCCATCAGCTCCTGCCGAGCTGGAGATGGCATCTGGTATAAAAAATAAACCTCTGAATATATGGCAGAAGTAACAGAAGTGAGCGTGGGGGGCAGGCGGGAAGGGCACAGCGAGCGCGCCCAGGAACCATCATCCCCCAGAGCTGAGCCCCTCCCAGAGCCACCAGCCCCAGCACCTCTGCTCAGCACCAGCAGGGCCAGCCCGACACCACACTGGGCATGCACCACTCTGGAGACAGGCAGAGATTCCTAGATATCCCTCTGGTGAGGAGGACACTGGGCCTAGAGCCCCCTGTACTCCACTGAGCATCTTGCACCAAATCCAAATTATGCAACAACAGGTTTCATTTAGGACCTGTTCTGATATTTTAATAATGTGTGAAACACGGTAAGATTATTCCTATTATATACTTCCAATTTTCCTGTGGTAATTTGGGAGTTTGTGGGTTTGTGAAAACTGTGAAATGGCAGGAGCTGTTTTTAAATCTGACCAGGCTGATGGGAACTGATGTGACATCAGCAGGGACCTCGCAGTGCCCCTCCAGCATGGGCCACGCAGTAAATGGTCCAAATGGCTTCAGCTCTTCTCATCCAATCCAAGGCACCGGCACCATTTCACACGTATGAGCCACACAACAGGCCCTGGAACCCCGAGCAGGGTCAGCGTGTCACCCAGTGAATGCAACGGTGATTTCATCTGGTTAGCTGGAGCTGCAGGGAGTTCTTTCACCTTAATCAGAACCAAGTCCTGGTCCTTCCGCAGCAATCCCATTCTGCACCTCTGCTGGGGACCTGCCCAATGGGAGGGACCCTCATGTGGCTACACCCCAAGCTGGAGGTAGTGTCAGCCCTCATCAGAGCAAAGAGAGCTGCCAGCAGTATCCGAGTGCCCTCAGGAATCACCATGCGAGGGACCATTTCAGCAGCTCTGCGTTTCACCTTTGCTCCCTCTTCTGCCTGGTTTCCCGCAGCAGTGGTGGTGGAACTGTGCAGCTGTGTGAAAGTGCTGCTCCTGTTCTCTGCTGGGCCCAGCAAACAACTCTCATGACACTGGGGGATCGGGTGGGGATACAGGTTTATTCTACAGTTTCTACCAGGATTTGCAAATTTGGGTGACTGGGCTGTTTCCACTGGAAAGCACAGGTTTTGTGTGCTGAGCAGTGCTCGCCCTGGGAGTTGCTTTTTTGTAATTCTGAAGTAAGATGAAGGGGGCTTCCCTGTTCTGCGACCCCAGCTGTCCACAGCAAGCAGCAGGGATCGCGTTTTCAAGGTGCAAATGAATGGCAGTGCCAGGGGTCCTGACTGTCAGACCCTGTGCTGGGGCTGTCCGCAGGCCTCCACCCTGCAGCCACCCCTTCCGTCCCCACTGGCAACACCTGGCTCCAAACCATGGAGCAGGGCATGGCACAGCCTGGCCAGGAGGTGCTGTGTGGACGTGTGGTACCAGACTGTGCCTTGGCAGCCTGGCGGGGTAGTGGGAGCCTGGCTCACTCCTGGGGAGCCTGGGAATGTTCTTTCAGCTTCCAGGAGGGTGGGGACCAGGGGACCCAGTTCTGATCTCACTGAGCATCTCAGCAAAGAAGGAACAACTCTCTTCCAACAGGTGAGGTGCACCCATCAGTCGGAGGAGAATTCAGGCCAGGTGTCTGTGGCACTTGGTAAATTCTAGTTTTAGTGCAACAAGTAATTGAAACGTCTGGTGCAAATGAAGTTCCTGTACATAGTTCCTTTGCAGCATTAACTGGCTTTATTCCTTCCACCCACAAAGTCCAGTGTGCACGTGACTGCACGTGGCCTGAATTTACCAGACCTGATGCTGCTGTTTGGGCAAAACTAAAGTGCAGGGCAGGAGAAATCAAATCTATGGGTTTGTCCCAGTGCTGGGTTTTGGGAACCACCCTCTCACCCAGCTTGTCATGGCAGGAGGTCTGGTCCTGCCTGCCTGGCTTCAAGGGGGACACCAGCAGCAAAACGTTGACACAAAGCGCCCCATCACCCTGAGGAGCCCTGCTCCCTCTGCCTCCCCCTCCTCCCACCTGCCCCTGACCCCCAGCGTCGTGGCAGGGAGAACCAAGTGCAGCCTGAGGTGACAGGCCACTACAGTTCCAGAACTGGACATGTGGGGTGACTTCTGCTGAAGCCCTGACAAGACAAGAGCCTGTTACACACAGGGCTGAGCCTCTGGCCCCAAAAGAGTTTTGGGTCTCAAATGATGATTCACATCCCAAAAACAAAAAAGATTTTTTCCTGATTTTGTGGTTCTACTTATCACTTTCTTCCTGCTCCCACTGGAAATCCTGGCCTGTCATTTGGTAAAACATGACATTGAAGGGTTTGTAGAACTTCCGCAGTCTGTGGATGACGTCTGGGTCTATTTTGGGGTGAGTTCGACCTTTGGACTTGCCCAAACACCGGGGAGCACTGCTGTCCTCTGGCTTCTTTAGACAGGGAAACCCCTTTGTTTTATTAAAATAAAAATGCTTCTCTGTCACAATCCTCTTGAGGCCTAAGAAGTCCTGGACCTTGGCCATTTCCCCAGCTGGGTCAGTGATGAGCCTCTCACCACTGACAAACAGGATCTGGGACAGGGGGAAGTACTGGAGCCAGTTTTCCAAGTGCAGGGCATAAATCCCAATGCGGATTGCACTCCAGGAGGCATCAATCAGCCCCAGAGTCCGGTTCTTGAAGGCCAGCACCTCAAAGGTGGGGATCTCTGGCTTCTTGGACAGAGTCTGTGTGTAGTCCGAGATGGCGCGGGTGACGGGGTTGCGCACCACCACGATCAGCTTCGTGTCCTTGGCCATGGAGTGAATGCGCCTGGGGGCCTCATTGGTCACAAAGTAGCTGGGGGTCTTCTCCATGGTGATCTGGCCATCCAGCGTCTTGGGCATCACATTCCTGCGCAGAAGCAGAGGAGGTGGTTAGCGAGGGGCCAGGCAGGGGTGGGCACCTTGTGCAGGTGTTGGTGGGACATGCAGGAGGAGGGACGCTGTCACTCCTATGTGACCCCCAGACCCAAGTCTTTCTGGCTTTGTTTCTTCTCAGCCCCTGGCCATGGTGGGCACCTAAAATGTAAAGTCAGCCTTGGTGACACATTATGCAGACAGTTTGCCATAGGCATATGTAGACCAAAGCTAATTGACACTAAACCTGCACAATACCTGCCTGTTCAGAAGCCATCTGCTCCCATTTGCTCAATTAAGCCTATTCACTCCAGAGCCGTGTACAGAGCAGTGCAGTTCGGATTACACAGGACCTTTTTGTTATGATGACATGCTTTTAAATGTCTCAGCTAATAAAACTTAATACAGAATAAGATCCCTTGCTTCTAGTACAATAATTAAATTTATTTACTATCTTGTGTGTGAGAAAGAATGACTTTTCTTTTATCTCTAATTCACATGCTCTGTCAATAATTAATTGCTGCTGGGTTTTGAGCTTCCTGTGCAAGCACTTTATTAGCCAAAAGGAATTTGCCTGCTGGATAAATTAGCATGTAGCAAGATTTTCCTGGATAGCACATTACCATACTATAAAATGGAACTGCAGTGAGATAGCAGTTATGTCTAAGAAAATGAAGAGGTAAATTCTTGTCCCAGTGCCACCAGTTAAGGATTATCATAGCCAGCCAGAGGGTTTTAAGTGACCACAGAGTCACAGAATAAGCTGAGTTGGAAGGGACCTACAAGACGTCCCCTGCAAAAGCATCACAGCCTCACTCACACCTGTTGTGCTGCCAGGTGGCACTGGGGCTGGAGGCTGTGCCACAGCCAGGGACCTGCCTGCTGCCCACACCCACCCGCACCACGGCCCTGCCTGTGGGCAGCCCCAGCCCTGCCACAGTGCCAAGGAGGAGGAAATGGGGTCGCTGCTCCGGGGAAGCACTCACGGCACTGGGCAGGTCTCCTGTGTCAGACATGGAGCACGGTGATGCCCATAGTCTTGCAGGATTATCCCTTTGTATTGCAACTATTTTTAGTACAAACATATGGCGAGGAAATAACGTGAATAGGCTGGAAATGGCTCTGTGAAAGCACCTTGGGCAGCGACAGCCACAGTAACACTGACGTCAAACTGCTGGGCCCCAGGAAGGCCCATTTCAGGAATCACACAGCTGAAGCCTGGAGCAGAAGCAGCTGATAGGCATAGCCCACTAGATGTGCCTGTCAATGTCACCTCCTATTTGTGACTGCTAAAGGCATCAACTGGCTTTAATGCCCCTGTAATTTGTGTATTCACTGCTGGTGCCACCAAGCCCACCAGGCTTGTTCTGCTGAAGTTCTCTTTCTGGGGTGGTGAGGGGCCTCCTGCCAAGGCAAGAGTGAGGGTGAGTTGGTGCTGCCACAGGGCTGCCAGTGTCCTCAGCATTTTAGGTGAAGAGGCTGGTGGTTCCTGTGGCTGCCCCTCTCCTGCTGCAGAACCTTTCCTGTTGAACAGTCTGTCTGAGTACCAGCAATGCAGCCTGCAGGGCTGCAGGACTCCAGCTCCCTGTCCATGCTGGTGGCCAGGCTCTATAGGGAAGCCCATCCCTCTGACATCAGGTCCCACTGGAGCTGCCTTCCCAAAGGCAAGGCACCTGCAATCCCATCTTCTGCCCAGAGCACTATGGCGCTTTATCCATGCCCTGCATCAGCCACTTGAGTAGCAGTGACATGAAGGGAGCAAGGATTAGTCAGAACGATGCATGTCGAGCTACTTTTTCCTTTAAGAAAACCCTGAACAAATCAAGAGGGATAGGAACACTTGGGGGCTTCAGATGCTGCAGAATTACAGACCAGCTTCCCTGGGGAATCCAGCACCCAGATTTAACAGCCCTGTGGGAAGGAAGCAGCTTTTATGGCGATGTACATCACAGCAAGCCCCACAGTATGATCAGAGATGAACCCCTGGGTGCCCACTGCTGTATTATGGGGGGGTGGGCTGCCACCAGCAGCGCTGCTCCGTGCCCACTCTCACAGCCCACGGCCATCAGCTGGTAGTGGAGGATGGGGAGCAACCCACCTGCAGCAAGGACAAGAGCCATGATGGGGTCTGTTCCCCACAGCAGCACCAGATGCCCCAGGGCATTTGGTTTGTATAAAACAAACACACTGGGGGTTTATAAAAGAAGCATGAACATGTTAATTACAACTGCCCCTTCAGATGATGCTACCACAATAAACAGGAGCCAAGAAATTGCAGAGCTAATAATCTGGATGTGTTGCCACATTTAAGGACTGTGTTTTTAACTCTGTGCACATTAAAGACAAATAGATGGATGGGCTGGCCCTGAGGAGAGAAAATGGGGAAGCAGTGATCAAGGAAAAGAGGAGGAGAAGCAGATTCAGCTTTTTCTGTACAGTTTTAGGGATAAAGCTGGAAGCCACAGTGTGTCCTCAAGACACCCTGGCCCCGCAGAGCCCCGAACAACTGTGGCTCTGGGACATACATACAGAAAGGCTTTACCCCAAACTCTGCTGTGTTGCAGAGTCTCTCCCCATGTGCTGCCCTACCAGGGCAGGAGCCAAGCTACGTTGTGCAGGTGAAGGAGGCTTGAGCCTGCAGCCCTAGGGCCAGGTGCCCTGCATGCAGCCGGTGGCACGCGATAACTGCTGCCAAACAGAGAGTGGCACACGGCGCTGCTGGCTCCTGCTGCTGGGAATAACAAGGGTGTTAAAGCTGGAGCAACCGAGCCTCTGGCACGGCAGGAATGTTCCTCAGAGCAGTTAACCTTCACAGAGCTGCTGCCATGTGCTCTACCCTAATTGTGCGTGTGCCGACGGAATTCTAACCAGCTCTGTGTGTGCAGGCAGAGCGACGCTCCGCATCGCTCTCCTGCAGTGGCTGATGCAGAGCAGTTTGCAGCATGGGGCTTTGCTCCTGGAGGGAGCACACAGGCTTTGGAACACATTTTGGCTTTCCTTGCAGTGTTTGTGTCCCTTTTGAGGGCAGGCTGGTTGCTGAAGAGGCATGGCCACACAGTGACTGCACCTGATGTGGCTCCACAGGGCAGTGCAGGAGGTGAAGTGTTGGAACGGGATGTGTCGACTCCTGTCTCTGCCACTGGTGTCTCCCCACCTGCACCTCTTCTCTCTCCATCACTGCTCACCCAAAAAAGAGGAGCAATGACAACAAGCCACTGGCAGGAGCTCCACTGACACAGGCATGAACAAACCTTCTGCTCCCTTACGGGATGAGCATCATCCCCTTGTGCTTGTGGGTGCAGCATCACTACCCTGTGCAATGCCAAAACTAAACTGTCATGCTGGGCTTGGACCCAGGAATTACCTCGTCCTCCAAGCAGATGATCCAATATATATTACTGAGTACTTGCTTTGGCTTTTGATATTTCTCTCCTTTCCTGTTCATTCTGCAGTGCTGTGCCCAGAGGCTGGGGAGAGCCAGACTGCTCCGTGCACCCCCAGCACCCCCGAGCTGCACAGGGGCTTGTTGCTGTCACTCCTTCAGGTTTCTGTTCTGTGCATGGAAGGCCCCCAGCCACTGTGGGCGGCAGGCAGGACAGCTGGCTCCTGCCTGCCCTGGCTTGGAGCAGAGGCCAGCTCTAAGCCCTCATTGGGAAAATGTGCTGTAGTAATTGTTCTTAACTGCTGGCTTCAAACAAGCTCTTTATTTTCAAAGGATACATTTTATAAATTTGCGAATTTGCATGCTGCCAAAATCCCCTTGTGGTTTATTTAAATCCAGATTATCTTGTTTATTCCTTCAGTCACAGCTGTCATTTATCTCTGTGTAGGCAGCTTTTTCACGATGTTGCAGGTTTCCTGCAATCCTACTCAAAAGGAGTCTTTGTTAACTGTATTTTCATGTTCTCAACAAGAGAAAAAAGTTCATAGCAACTCCCAGGGCTTGGGGAATCGCAGAGGAAGACACGGATTTGCACGGCTGCCATGGAAAGAGGAAATGGCCAGGTGCTGCAAGTGTCACCTGCCCACAGAGCTCCTCTCTCCTGCTCCTCGGGGCGGAGCAAACAGCTGCTTTTGTCTTCTGGAAAGACAAACATGAATCCTTTTTCTTTTTATTATTAACACATTCTGGTATAATTGCTTGAGCTGTCAGCTGTGACCTGCCAGTAATTCAGCAGGCGTGGGACTTTCAAGGGGAGAGCGGCATTGCAACTGAGCCCGCAGTATGAATTAAAAGCAGAACCCATTTGCTATAAGCCCCCGAGTCAAATCTCTTGTTGAATTTGTTCAAACATAAATTTACAGCTGAATTTACATAGGTTTAATGTTTTATAATCTTTTCAGTCTGTGAATCTATATTCAAGAGTGAGTGCATTAGCTCAGAAATATTGTGCTTAACGCTGAAAATAATTTTAATCTCTCCAAAGTCCAATCCTTTGCACATCACTAAACCTCAGAAGCCAATCCCTTCTAATAAGAGACACAAAACTTGCATCTGTCGCTGCCTAATAGATTCACATTGCTCTAATTCAAGCGGCTCACATATGTCTGTTAAAAAACACTAAACGCAAATTATAAAGCCCTTTCAGAAAAGTGGGTGCCAGTTCAGACTGGAGGCCAAAGGAACAAAAACCATCTCCAGGAGACTCACTGGAAGAGTTTAATGGTTAAGAATCTGGTGGCTGGGAGAAGGGGGTGAACCACCCCTCTCTGTGACTTGTCTTCTGCTTTTGCAGGGCTTTTAACTCTGAATTAGTGGCTGTCTGTACCGCTGGTCTCCCTCTCCAAGATAAGGAGCTTTCCCTCTTCCCAGAGTTTCCAAAGCCATTCACTGTCCATACAGAACACTCTCGTGAGGGGCAGTCTGGGATTGCAAGGATACCTCCTTGCTCTGTGCCAGCCATGTCCCTGCTGAGTTTCTCCCCAGTGTCCCCCAGGCCGTGCAGGCTGTGGGAGCCCAGGACACTATAGCTGGAGTGGAGGCAGCCCCGGACCCCAGTGCAGCCGGGGAATAAGAAGCAGCTGGGGCTTGGGATTGTCTCAGTGCCCCTCAGCAGGGCCAGCCATTCTCCCAGTGCTGCCAGGGTTGCCTGGAGCCGTCCATCCAGCTGTCCGCAACATTGGCCGGATGGAGCGCGGTCCTGGGTTGCCATACCAACGCAGGTGCTAACGCGTGTTGACTAACTGAGAGCTGATCTGATCAAAGAATGGCAGCTTGGAGTTGCCATGGCAACCGAGATGCCAAATTGGAAATGGCGTCAATAGCAAAGGTATCCGAGAGGTGGCAAGTGCGTGCAGATGCAGTGCCTGGCAGGGGCTGCGGGCACCCCAGTGGGTACCTACCTACACAGGCTGCCCGTGGCTCCTGCTCCTGGGCTGGTGGGACTACTCAGGGCACCCCACGGGACTCGGCTGCATCTCAGGTGCCACCCCCAGGACCTCCATTTCAAGGGGCACAGCTCCCCTGCTCCTTCCTTCCCTGTCCCCATCTGCTGTCATGGCAGCCGTGCCGAGGGGTCGGTGCTGCTCACTGCAGCAATCCTCAAAGGACTTGGCTCTGCAGCCCAGGGGCTCAGGGCATATGCCTGGAGGGAGGATGCCACTCAGGAGCACCATTTGAGCCACGCTTCCAGACACTGAGGAAAATGCCTCTGGAGCACAATCTATTTCTAATGTGATTTTTCATATTATCGCCTAGTCTAGAGTCCAACAATCACAATGAAAGGGCTTCTGTGTCTCCACAAAATGCAAAATCTTTATCGGCTCATTGGCATGTGCTTAAGTTGGCCTGGATAAGAAGTTACTCCTGAGAACCTGCTATTGATTCTGTCAAGGATTCAAAGGTTTTATAGGCATCGCTCAAGATCTCTTTAGTACTTGTACCTTCTTAATGGCTCTCATCACCGATAGAACTGGAAACAACCCCCAGCACCCCGGGAAGCAGCTGTCTCTGTGCCAGGAGTCAGAGCCACGCTGCTGTCCAGGAGTGTGGCTGCCCTCCAGACGGCCAGGCAAGCCTCCTGGGCACCCTGAGGGGACAGCCCTTCCATGGCTCCCTCGGTGTCTTTTAGGAGGTGGGGCACATACCGGGGCTAGGGAAAGGTGGGGGGGGGGGGACTGCACCCAGGAAGACTCCTCTCCTCCTACCACTATGCAACAAAATCAGTGGGCAGGTGGCTGAGTAGCAGACAAAAATACAAATATGCTCTGATTTCACTGGGACCATCTGGCTCAGGCATGATAGGTGGGTAGGAATGCTATAATCATGGAGCAGAGTACTAAGCTGATCCATTAAAGTCTTTTAGCAGAAGCAACCATGGAACCTGTATTAATTCAGCAATGCTTTGTGAACAGACATCACAAGGTTAGATCCATTCAGCTGCAATTAAAACCAGCCCTCACTGATCAGGCTAGCTGGGAGAGCTGCTGCAGCATCGTGCTCCCCAAGGCTCTCATGAGTATAGACTGTTGATACTGGCACAATGTAATCTGAAATTACGATCCTAATGCTAAATCTTGCTTTCTTCTGTTCTTTCCTCAAGTGGATCTCCTCTGGGACATGGCTGCTGCCTTGTGCCAAAATCCCTTGCCTGTCTGAGCACACAGCTCTCACAGAAATTGGATAGGCTCAGGTTAGCGCTGTGGGGTTCCTGATGGGGAAGTGCATGATGCACTTCCTGATGGGGACTGCCCTTCCCCACCACCCTCCTCGCCAGCAGCTGCAGGATGTACAGGGGTATGCTGGCTCCTGCACTTGGGGAGCTCCTGGCAAGGCTACGAGCACTCGGCACATCTGTGTCAGCACACAGCACCTCAGGTGTCACAAACAGCCCCAGCACCATTTGGCTTTGGCTGTGCAAAGGAACCTCAGCTCTGTGGATGGAGATGTGTATTCAGTGTGACATTGTTTGACCAGGGATAAACATGGCGCGATCTCTCCAATTTTAGTGCAAGATTTATTGTTGGTCAGCAGTCAGCCATGAGACAGGTTGTGAAAAAGGCTGGAAATGCATATTTCTAACCCCTCTGCTGTCAAAATTATTTTGACTAAGTCTCACTACCATTCTCTACAGAAGCACGATGATCCTATTCACTGGGAATCTCTTGGTATCATCTACCAGATTTAATTACTATATTAGTCACAGTTATAGCAAAGCAGCCCCAGCTTGAGCCTCTCGCACAGCACTGGAATAAGGACTCCTGGGCAGGCAGGGGTGAGTCCTGCCTCCTCTTACTGAGGATGTTCAAGACAAGGTAGTCTGCTCCCAGTCCAGATTTCCCTTCAACACAGGAGTTGAAGTCCCCTCAGTGCCAGTTCACTCACTTTCCACTGTTTTTTGCCTACCTCATGCCAGTCTTCATGCCAGCTATAGGGCAGAGCTGCATGAAATGCTGATGCATATGCAACCTCTGCTTGCAGGACAGAAACCCTCTCTGAAACGTGCAATCCAGTGCCCCTTGCTGGCAGCAGTCATCGCACACCTCCCCTTCCCACCCCCTTGGGATTCCTGATCTGAGAGTTCAATCCTAACACGCAGCAGGACAAGCCCCCAGCACCAGCCGTGTTCCTCCTGCCCCAAGCAGAGCAACAGGAGCCCACACGGACACCCGTGCAGGAATGTTCCCACCCAGGAGTGCTCCCACCCAGTTCAGCCTTGACGGTTGCTAAGTGATGCCTGTGGAAGCTTCAAGTCTGTCAATAATAGATGCTGTTGGTATTGCAGGCTGCGGTTCCTGGAACAGCCAGTTGGATGTGGGAAAGCTACAGCTGCTGGGGAGAGCTCTGTGCACACCATGCAGCTGACACCTAACACTTATCAGACCCAACTGGGTGGTTCAAACCACTCCAGTTTCCCAAAGATGGGAGGGGCCCTTCCCAAAGAAGGCCAGGAAAATAAAATATTCAAATATAGTGGTTTGGAGCTGCATATCCTGAGGAGTCCTTTTTCATCTTCTGGAAAATTTAATTCTATCAGGAAAAACACCCTTGCAATAATGGCTGCCTAAGTGAAAGCACCACGGCTGTATCATACTAAAAGCTTTTCAGGGAAAAGAGTAAATAAATTCCATTCTTCAGATGTATCTGGATGTTATTCTAACATAGTGCCAGAGTAATAGGTAAGCCATCAACAGCTAAAAGGCTGGGAATTGTTATGGAGGAGCAATACTGCCAAATAGGCTGAAAACAGCAGTAATCGTTCACATCCTGCGCTGAGCTCCAGCACTGCTGGCAGCCGGGGATGGGAGAGGGACTCCTGCCCTCCTGCCAGAGGGACCAGCATAAAAAGGCTGAACACAAAACCACCATCAAGGCTGCCACAGGAGCCCCAGGCTGGTCAGTGGTAGCCAGGAGCATGACCCTTTATGTCTTCACACCTGCAGTTACCTGTTCCTTTTCTAGTTGTCAATGAGATGGATCCATGCAAGCCATCAGTGCTGCGGGCAGAGCAGCTGAAGGGGCAGGTGGGGAGGTGACAGGTTCTCAGCAGTTGCTGGAGGTAGCAAAGCCAGTTCCAAATCCCTCCACAGAGACACTGAGTGGTGAGATCTTCCCAGCTGCACTAGCCTCGCAGCTGTCCAAAGCACAGTATCCCACTGTTTAATCTACAGTGGACCAGTGTTTGCATCGAGCCTCTGGAGCCCAGCAGACGCCCTGGGCAGAGCCCCAGTGCTCCCCTTGCTATTGCAGGCAGCCATGAACACCATTGCGCCAGCCCCTTCTCTGCCTCCTCCCAATGCAAGTGGGAACCACCTCAGTCCCAGTATCAGACAAGTCCTGCGGTGGCCAATCTCCCAAAGCAACTGTCAAGGACTACACAGATCCAAGACTCCTCCATTCCCACCCCAGAGCTGCTCCTCTGCCCCTGGAAGGAGTGATGCCAGCCAGGCTGCTGCTGAGGGCACAGCTATTTATTATTTGCTTCTGTTGGTTATTTTGGGGTTTAAGTTCATTTATTATGTATGCAAGAATGGTAATACACTGGCATCTGAATGTCTTTTAGGCATACAATATCCTTATTATTCAAAGTGGTTTTTCCTCCATAATTGAATGGTTTACCTTATTATTACACTATGTTAATGACCCAGCATTTCCATTTTTCTATAGGATGCTTAATTGTAAGCAAAGTGCAATCAGAATCAGAGATGCCATCTGTAATTGACAGCATCATAATAACAGCGAGAATTGCAGGAACGAAGTACCAAAATAAATAACAGTGGGGAGAAAGCCCGCTCTGAAAACTCCAGGAAGCTGCTCTGGGCTGGGACAGAGCCCGCCCACACAGGATCCTCTCCCCAAACTCTTGACAGTTTGGGCATTAACAGAGATAGAGTGCTATTGATATCAGTTTGTACATTTAATCAGTTTTTTTGCAGTTTTCAGCGAGATGTGAACTATATCCCTGTCCAAGGCATTTGGTTCAAATCAGCTGAGACAGAGAATAATCAAGATTTATGATTCTCATTCTGACTCGGATCACACAGTCAGTGCAAACGGTACAGCAGAGCTTCCTCCCTGAGCCCCAGTGACATCCCTCTGCTTGCCCTCACACAGTGATTTAATGTCCATCCCAGGGACTGTCACGATGCTGCTGCAGCTCCAGATAATGGTGACTCCAGATAATGACCCTCCACTATCCCCAGGGGTGGCACTGGAGGGGCACTGCAACCCAGCTTGGGGCTGGTGGCAGAGATCAGTAAAACAGCACTTTGCAAAACAAAAGGGAATTCATCTTCCTGTGCCTCCCAGCACAGCTTAGAGCAGCCTGGAGCAGGAGCAGCCTGTGGCATGACCTCTCTTACCCAGAGCATCCCTGCTGGGGAAGCACACCGTGGGTTCTCACAGGTGAATCGCACCTACCCCAGCAAGAGTCTAGGGCCCAGGAGGAAAGTGAGCACTGGGACTGCACAGGGAAGGGCCAAGGATGGCTCAGGAGGCAGCTCCCAGCAGCAGCAAGGGCCATCAGCACATCCTGCAGGCAGTTCCATTTCCAGGGGCTCGTCACCAGCCCTGGGAGCCAGAGGTCTCCAAGAGCTCAGCTGGGAAGTGAATGTTTAGATAAAAATTAAATGATCCAAAACCAACTCTAATAAAACCAGCCAGGTGATGGGAACAGAGCAATGGTGAGGCTATTTTCAAGCCATTTTGAAGGCAGCCGTGCTGTGTGTTGTGGGCTGGCCAGGGTGTGCTGTTACTGGTTCCTGGGATGCTCTGGTGGGCTCCTGCCCAGACATCTGCTCCCATCAGTACAAGATGGATGTGAGCCCAGGCAGTCCAGCCACAACTACGGAGGAGGGTCCTGGCACATCCACATGCTACATCCACACTGCCTGGCAAATCTGGGAGTTCCCCTCTCTCTGGGCAGTACAGCCCCAGCAGCTAAGCCCATAAACTCCGTATCATGTGTGGTTCATGGAAAGAGAGTGCTGTGATCCTGGTGCCGAGAGCTCAGCAGTGGATCCATCCAGAAATGGGGTGATGGGAGCTCCATCTTGATAGAGGGCTGGGACAAGGAGCGTGGGCTCTTCTTGCTTCCTGCCCTGCTCGTAATGAAGGCAGACGCACGCCAGCCACGGAGGGCTGCGGCGCTGGTACTCGCAGTGCTGAAGCGATGCTGCCCGTACAGGGGCCCTGTCATGTTCTGTTTCATCAGGGTTTGCTGAGCCACCTCTCCCCACACACGGTGTGCAGCACCATGCAGGGTTAGCCAGGGCTCTCTGCTAATTCACACACGCAGTGTAACATCCAAGTGAGTGAAAAAACAGACCGATGCCACTCCAGTCAATAGAGTAAACAATTCCTGGTTTGGATAAACAGAATTACTAGTGCTGAAGAGCTCTGGGCAGCACTGCTCAGTCTGATTAGTGTAAATGCTAAACACAAACCAATTAACACTCTCTAAGTCTGCTTATCTCATGTCACTTAGTGCTAAAATAAAGGCTAACACTAAATACACACATTGATTTAGCCATTAAATCTAACATCACTCAAAACAGTTCATTATATCACCAAGAAACAAATAAAGTCACCTGAATTTTCAGAAGGTGCTGTATTATGAGCAGTGACTCAATTGCTCCATCCAGCACTAGGGTGTCACTGCTCATACTGAGAACAGACTGATAACAGCTTCACCCAAAAATCAAACCTGGGCCACAGGTACAGGTGACAGGTGACATCCCTGCAACACCTCAGGCAGTGCTGCTGTGGAAGCACTTGGGGCTGGCCTGGTGCTGTGCCACCAGCTTACAGTGCCTGTGTACAAACGTCACCATCACTAAGAACACAATTGCTTGGCTGGTGCCAGCCACAAGTCCCAGTCATCCATCAGCCCTGCTAAGGAAGAGGAAACGCTCACCACAGTCCCAGCAAACCCCAGCAGCTACCAGTGCACTTTTTGAGAGCACAACCAGCACTTCAGGGACCCACCTTAGTCCCTGAAGAACCAAAGCTATTTTGGGTTTGATTTGGGCTTTATATACCTCTTCTACTAGAAATCATTGAAAGCTGGTGTGTGGGAAGCTGATGATAGGATAGCCTGTCTGGGGGTATCCTGCCCTAACAAGCACCGGAAGCACACAGGGAAGGATGTGGGGATGTTAGTAGGCAATGTGAGATGTTTACATTCCTAATTACAAGGGCTAATTCTTTGCTTTGGCCAGGTATCCCTTCTGCAGACAAGGTTAATGGGATATGAGAGGCCACAGCTGCCACAGCACCAAGTGAGGAGGACAGGCAAGAGACAGCAGCATTAATCAGCAAGGAGCCATGCAAAAATGGTTATCTCAAGCTGTTTGGAGGCACAGAGTAAAAATAAATCTCCCTGAGTTTAATATTCTGCCAGTCAGCTCCTTTTTGTAGGTGGAATCTATTAAAAATTATCTTTCTGTTAAAATGCTGAAGTATTTCTGACATTTAACAGCTTGCTTCGAGCAAAAAGGTGCAATAAATACATAGGAGAGCTAATTGGCACCAGAACACCCAACATCCACCCAGCACGAGCAAGCACTTCTGTGTCAGTTCCTGATGCCTTCAGCAGACCCCAGCATCTCCCCTGAGTATGGTGCCCCTGCTCCCATGTGCCCTGCTCAGCTGGGGGAACTGGGAGGTTCCCACCATCATCCAGCAACTGCAGATGGAGTGGTCGGAGCCGACGGTCTGGGGCACACGTGCTGCAATCTGGTCCTACCCAAGTCTCCACTTTGAGGTACTTGGTTGCTGCAAGATGCAGAAGGAGCTGCTTGGCAATGTGGTCTCAATAAAAATTAATGCTTTAACAAGAAGCCAAACAGCTACAGCTAATGTTCTTCTGAATGAGATCTAAATTTTATTCATAAGCATCAGTGTCAGGACTAAAATAACAGTTTTATGGACACTATGAGCATAAACAGCTCTGCTGATTCAAAAACAGAAACTGCACTTCTGAATGAATCGTGTTCATTTGGAACAAAAGCACTGTTCCAAATACATGCCTCAAATAAAAGAGGAAGCCAGAGAGTGTTCTCCTGGTGAGCCTGCTTCCAAGGAATGCACTGCAGAGGGGAAGGGAGACGAGGGGGACAGTGATTGGGAATGTGCTAGGGAGAAGGAGCAGGGCTCATTCAGGGACTGCCTGGGACGTAGCTGGAGATTGGGTGGGACGGTGTTTCCACCTCATCTGCATGTGGAAAAGTTACAGGTGAGAAAGAAGAGTGCTACACTCCTGCAGAAATCCCTGCTGAGCTCCAGCATTCAGGACTAGATGGCTCTGGCAAATGGTTGAAATGGCCTTTGTTTATTTGAAGTCAATGCCTTGGAAAAGGGGGAGAACTGTATGGCTAACAAGTGATGGACAAGAGATTTTTAGAAAAATATCTCTTGGAGCGTAACGGCTGGGTCACCGTAACAGGAGCGTGGGCTCAGACACACAGAGTCAGGTAGCCCGCAGTGTGGCACGCATGTGTGGGCAGTGCCATGACCACACTGGCCAGAGAGAGAGTCCAGAGCATGGCTGAAATGGGGCTGGAAAACACACTGTATATTCAGTGAGGAGTTTGTTGTAGTGAAGTAGTTGTAGTCTATTGTTTGCTAGTGGAGCCTCTGGACAATTTGTTTACCTTACAAGGCCAATTAAGGGTCATGCAAGAGGGAAGCACCAGCTCCAGCATCCCCATTCCCACACCCCTTCTGCAAATGGGAACAGGACCAACAGGACTGAGCACATCCAGTCGGCACTGAAACACCCCAGTAATCATGATCCTTTTCCAGCCCTGAGAGCCCAGGCTCCTGGGATGAGGCAAGCCCAGTCCCCTGCACTGGGCAGCCCCCAGTCTCTCAACAGTCCTGTGAGCTCGGGGCATCTCTCTCTGGGAGAGCCCGGTTTTGCTGCTGCCGCACTTCCCAATAACTGGGGCAATATATCTGTGGCCACAAATGAAAGATCAATATTTATTTAACAGACACACTACCCTTTAGAGGCCCTTAATTGTAAATTAATCATCATTAACTGGCAGTAATTGAACACGCTGAAAGCTGTGATTGCAGCTATCCCCCATAGCAGGGCCCTGGCGCAGGTGCCAGCAGAGGGGAGTGGGATGGAGGTGAGAAGCGGGACAGGGACCCACAGTAGGCCGTGCAGGGATGCAGAGGGACTTCTGCAGCCAGAGGTTTGCTCAGCCCATAGCAACCTAGCACTGGCAGGACAGAGCTCTGTGGGCTGGGACCCTCACAGAATGAGGGATGAACCCCAGAGCAGGCAAGAGCCTCTCTCCCTGCAGCAGCCCCACAGCCCTCAGCAGGACACACACTGGTGCTTTGGCCCCAGTCTCAGCTCCAGGCAGAAAGGCAGTGTGCTCCAGGCCAGACAAACTCCCCTGGCCTGTGTGTCCAGCACAGGGGGCTGAGAAGGGAAATGAGAGGGGTGACAGGCTCATCAAAGAGAAGGGTGACATGGCTCTGCTCTGCCTGCCCAGGGAAGCACCTGTCCAGTGCCCATCACATCTGCACAGAATTCTGATGCTGTTCATCTGCTCACTGCATGCTGCCTGCTGGAGGCACAGCTGGTGGCAGACTCTAAGCCCAGGGGATGCCTTCCCTTTGGGAGGGAGAAGCTACAGTTTGTGTCTTTCCAGATTTTACAGGAACACAGACCAGCAGTGCAAGCACCAGCTCTTCCTCCCTGGCTCTCAGATCCGTGGGGTATGAGCCTGCCCACAGGCCGCTGCCAGAGGGATCCAGCGGGACACAAGGAAATGCACAGCCACCCACACAAGTGTTTTGGAGAGCACTGCTTTTCAGACACCCTTGCACATTGGAGGGCTTTGGAGATATTGGTGTGCTCTCTAGTCTGGGGCTTTGGGCAGTTCTACCCTGTGCTTCTGGTGTCACAGTAATTAAGAAACAAAATCTAACGTTGTCCTTGGTGGGAATACAGGTGAGTATTCACTGAGGCACAGGCCTCAGTGCCAGCAGGCTGTGTGGGGCGAGCTGGCAGAAGGAAATGCAAATTCTTTTTCTGTAAGGACGACAGTGGCACGAACGCTGACTTTATTAAAATGCAAAATTATTTCAGGGCCCTTTGTTTAGCTCAGAGCCTGGAGGTAATTTATGCACAAGGATGGAGCAGCGAGGGCTGTGCTCGCCTGCCTGGCGTTGCCAGCAGTTCTTGGCTGGTGCTCCTGGTGTGAAGGCTTTCCAACTCTGGAGGGAAGGTCTGGGAACCCACAGTCTCACTGCTTGTTCTTGCTGAAGAATTTTTCCTGTCCCCACAGCTCCTGTGTACAGCTGCTATGGATGGAGGCTTTAACACAGAGCCTAATTAAGTGCTCACTGATCAAGTCAGCTGGTCTTCTGTCCAGAGACATTCCCTCTCTGTCCGCCCTTCTCCTGCTGTTCTGACTGGTCTGGGGCCCGGGGTCTGCTGCACCAAGATGCCGTCCCTGAAAGCTGGTGAGGGCATCCCCCTGTGCTTCCCCACGGCTCCTCTGGAAACAAGGCAGGACCACTGACACACTGAAGCCTGGCCAAGGAACCTCCTGAGCCATGGGCAGTGAGGAGGGGCCCCACTCTCTGCCCCACCATGGCTGTGAGCCGCTCATGTGAACTGTGGCCACCAAACATGTCATCGCTGCTTCTCTGCCCCAGGTACCCTCAGGATGGGCAGTTCACTGACTTTGCAGTTCACGAATTCTCTTTAGATTTGGAGACTCACAAGGCAATCTGAGCTTCTGCAAATTCTGATCAAAACCTGGGGCTTAGCTGGCACTTCCACAGCTTTGGCCTCTGTATCAAAGGGATGCATGCAGGATTTGGCAGAAGAAATTCCAGAACCTGGCACAGACATGACAATTAGTTTCTTATGAATAAATACTGGAACTTGAAGGGATGAGTTTCAGAACTCCAGCATGGCTGGAGCTGTCCTGGTCCCATGGACAGCTGTGTGGGTCCTGCAAAGGTACAGGGAGAGCATGAAGCAGGGCTTTTCCACAACCAGCAAAAGATTGGCAGAAGAGAGTCTCAAGGTCCCTGAACAGCAGCAACAAGCATAATTGCTCATCACCACAGTCCTGGGAGAGGGTCCAGCCACCACCGGTGGCTTGGTTGGAGTTGGCTGAAGGCTCAGACCACTGCATTTCAGAGGAACAGATTCAGCCAGGTGCTGGAGTGAAGCAGCACAGCCATGGGGCATGGAGGGATGCCAGGATCTGTCCTGGCAGCAGCTGGGGGCTGCTGCAGCAGCACAGGGTGCAGGGACCAATGCCAGGCACTTCACCTCTGCCGAGCATCACTGCAAAGGCAGAGGCTGCTGGAGCTTGTTGACAGGGAGGTTTGTTGAAATGAAACCTTTGCAGCAGGTTATGTGCTCTTGTTTTGAGGAGTTTAAACCATGTCCACGATCAGGCTAGATTAAATCCTTGACTTCAGCTACTGCCCAGGAAGCCTCATCTAGGCCAATTCATGTTTTCATCTGCATACTAATGCTGGGCTTTAATCAGGAAGGAAACCTTTCAGCACACTGCTTCAAAGGTAAATGTCTGCAGTGGAAGGCAAACAGGGAGGAAGCCCCTGCCAGCTTCTCTCCCCCTCTCCTGTGCCGCATACACCAGATTTGCTATATCTCAACTGACAGGACACAGGGGCTCTGCCGCCTAACCCCGTGAGCTGCATGGCTGGCATTAGGCTGTGCACTGCTGGGGCTGTGCTTGGGGAATATTACTGTGTTTGACACAAAGTCTGGCTTCATTGAGCCAGGTTTATCACCTGGTAAAGCTGCTGTGCCCAGACATCACAGGCAGAGCAGAGGGCCTGCTATTAACAGGAGAAGGAGCTGGGGAATAAATCCGGGACTTCTGCTTTTGTGCAGGTGGAGTGCAGATTTAGGTTGCAGAAGAAGATCTGTGCTGTCTGTGTGACTCCTAAATTCCACCCTGCCCCTCACACATCGATCCCGGCAGCTGGTCACAGCCCGCAGGTTGACAGGAGGAGGGATGGAGTGCTGGGAACGCAGGGAGACGAGAGCCAGGAGCCAGCCACCCTTCTGGAGGGAGAAACTATTCTTAGGTGGGTATTTGGAGGCAGTTCAGAGGAACCTGCCTTGTCACACTTTTAAATTCCTCTCTCTGCAGTGGCACAGTGACAGAAGCCTTCCCGTATGGTATCGTGGGAGGGAAAGCTTCCGCCTGCCACTGCCTGTGGCGGATGCCAACCGGCGCGCTGGGCACCTGCCATCACGCGGGCTGGCACCCCCAAACTGCACTGGCTGCTCAGGGCAGTCACAACCCCCAACCAGGGCAGCACCAGAAGCAGGTTCCCCACACTGTGTGGGTTCCTGGCCACAGAGCACTGACTCATGGCACTCAAACACCCTGTCTCAACCCCCAAGTATCCCACTTCCCTAAACCTCTTCACTTCTCACTCCTCACATGGTGATCTCCTCGCTACACATGCCACCAATTCCAATGCAAAATAATCATGGTAATCCCCAACTCCTTTAGCGAACAGACAATGAAATCTCTGGCACTCAACAGCAGCAGGGCCCTGGCACCGGGACCACGAACATGACCTGCAGAGAGACTGGGCCGATGGCACTGGGAGAGCATGGCTGGGAAGGAGCTGGACAAGCCCCAGGCTACAGGGAAGGAAAAGGAGCACACCCTCCGCAGTAAAGGGTTCTGTACCGCGACTCCGTTCCAGCTGACAGTGGCACGATGTGCCACCAGCCTGCCGGCCTGTGCCCTGCCCTGTCCCTGGCAGCTGCTGTGGCACGCTGCATCCCAGCACCGCTCTCACACTGCCATGCAGGGCAGCATCACACCTGCCCCGGCCCGAGCTCCTGCCTGCACTGGTTCCCGGCTGCCAGGGAAACATCGACAGGTCTGGTTCCAAAAACAAGCACTGCAATTCCACAGGTTTTCCTAGAGGAAATGTTTCTCCTCTGTACTTGAAAGTTTCCTGAAAGTTCCCAGCAAATAGGTGTTGGAGGTAAGCAGAGCCGGGGTCAGCCCATCCTGCGCCAGAGGCAGCCGTGCAGCCCCACTGCGGCACACAGAGGTGTGAGGACATTAATCACCGTTGCTGAGCTCCTTTCCTGCCATTGTGTCACAGCCCTAATTGCGCTTGTTAAGTGGAATGTCTTCCTGGCACTTGCTCGGGGCCACAGCTCGTTCAGATAAGACAGACCTAGATCAATGCTGCTTGACAGGTGATGTACTCCGGTGCACTCCCAGCCTGCCTGTCCTCGGGCTCGCAGCAGCAAATGCTGCACGGCCTGTGCCCCTCAGAATGCTCCTACCCAACGAGGAGGGCATCTTCCCGGAGCCCAGCGGCCCCAATGTCCCCAGTGCACTGCGAGGAGGGATGTCTCTGCCATGGGTGCGTAACTGCACCACTCTCCCTGCGCAGCTTCTACCAGGAGGGCACCAGCCTCCCAGGGAAACCTGTTCACACTGCCAGGAACAATAACCTCAGCCTAGGCCCAGCTGCTGCTCCTGTGTGACCCCTTGCCCTCGAGGGGCTCTGCCACACGGGACACTTGGCAGCTCTGCCTTTCATGGTTGTGCTGAGCACAGGACAAAGCTGAAGGACACCCAACACGCTTGGCATCACAAGTAATCCCATTAGATGTTTCTGTGTTATCTGCCCAGTCACAAACACGTCTCTTTAAGGCAGACCCAGCTCCTCTGGCTCCAGCTGGTGATGCTCAGTCTTAATCTATCACCACTGTCCACACGCAGATGCTCACAGTGCATCCCAGCTGCATGGGCTCGAGAGCAGGGAGAGGGCCGAGAGCTGCAGCAAGTCTGGGCACACATGCTGGCTGGAGCCAAGTCACTTTTCCCACTGTTGCCTGGGGCTTTTCCAGACCCTACATATTTGCTGTGCCTTTTGCAGCTTGAAGGGACAGGCCATGCTTCTTTGGAGGCAGCAGGACAACTTTGCTGCCTGAGACAGAGCTCCAGGCAGCATGGTCTCCATCAGCTCTGATCGCCTTAAAAGCCTCAGCACACGTGGATGCCTTTTAGACCAAATGCATCTCTGGCTGAGGAGTGCTTGGAGACCAGCAGTGATGGATGAAGGTGGTAGCTGCCCTGAGCAACCTCAGGCTTGTATGGAGACATCTCCTTCCTGTCAGAGGAGAAAAAAGCTGTAATCCGCTCTAACTGACACTGTGATTTTCTTATCCATCACAGTGGCAGCTTGTTTATACCCACCCAGGGCCCAGTGCTGCACAGGCAGCAGAGGAGAAGTGGGGCAGCTGCAGTAGAGCAGCGTGAGCGCCTGATGGGCTGGAGCTACAGGACCAGCGGGATGAGTCTTGCTGACCAAAAGCCAAAGGTAGGTGCCCAGGGAGAGGGGGTGCAGCACTAGCCCTGTGCACTCCTAGGGCAGCTGGAGACCCAGGTGGGTCCTGAGAGTGAAAGAGAAGATTTGGGGAGTTGTCACGGCAACAGCATCACTTACTGTCAGAGTACGCCAGAGCAGCATTGTCTCTGAATCCAAACCCTTCCTTCAAATTAGCTCCAGAGCATATCATACTGCCTTTGGAAACATGTAATGTGCTCCTATAAATCTATAAAGCCCTGTTTGTCAAGTGGTTGGTGGCTCTTCCCTGCCTGAACAGCATCCTTCAGTGCAGCCCCTGCATGCCAGCCCCTGTGTGCCACAGATCCTGCTCCGTACCGAGACCCTCAGCTGGGCAGCAGCATCCATCCCTGCAGTGGAAGTGCAGCTGCTGTGAGGAGCGAACCTTCTGCCTGCAGAGGGTCTGCCCTGCATGGCCCTGCTACTCGTCACGCCTCCTACGCATCCCCTCAATATTTACAGACAAAATCCTCAGCATATCACAAGGAAAGGTTCAGCTTTGCCAGTCAGACTTGTAAACAACCTTGCAGTAGCCCACAAGTCTGACACAGACATTTTAATGTGGCACTGTCTTGCACCCAGCTATGTCTGAGTCAGCAGCTGCCAGGTGAACCTGCTGTTCAAGGGTTGTGGCACGACCACCAGCCCTGCGGGGTGGGGGGGTGTAGCTCCCAACTCCTCATCCTGCTGGCCAGACCCCCGAAGAACTGGGAGGTTTCAACCGCGTGGCTTTGGGACTCCCGGCCAAGCCTCAGCTCAGGCAATGTCAGCAGGAGCAAGTGAGAGAAATTCACTGGGCTCTTGCCCAACCCGGGCAGAACAAACAGTAACTTTTTAACAGTCAATTAGCTCACTGTCAATCAGCTTATGCTGAAGTAAGGTGATTACCTTATTGCTTACAGAACTCCCACTCTCCTGGAGAAAGCAAACCTTCCTCCTCCCTGCCTGGCACCAGCAATCCCCACATTGATCACCCAGTGCCTGTGGGGACAGTGGCCAGTGCTGCTGATTCCACTGCTCGGGCCACTGGCTGCCCAGGCACAGCACCAGCACTGGGACAGGCTGAGCACAGCCTGTGTTGAGCCCCTAGCTTACACACCCCGCTCCACACTGAGTCTGTGCTCCATTCTCTCCTGCTTCTCTCCAGATGCTTCTCCAGGCTCTCCCAAGGAATGCTGGGTCAGGAGGAGGAGGGATGTCTTGGATGCTCTCAGGTGCCAGCAGGATGCAGCACCTTATCCTAGTCAGCAGCACCTGGTGAGATCTCCTTTGGTGTTTGGCGAATGCTGCTGCTTCCAGGCTGTTCCCTGCAGCCACGGCTTGGCAGAGCCACCACAGTAACATTCCAAGTTCAGGAGCTACATCTCCAGAGACAGATGCTCTCCTCATGGTATGCTGCCTTGCCTTGCCTTTGACTCACCATGTCTGTGGCCAAGCAGCATCTCGCAGGTGTGTCAGGATAGGAAATCTCCATAAAAAATAAAGCGAAATAAAAAGGTTCCATTGTAATCCTATTAATGCATCTCCACACAGGTCGGTATCTCCTGAAGAACACTTCCCATTAAAGAAATCAATTTAGTATTCGGCTTTCCTCCTGTGGTGCATATTGAAGTGGGATTTGACAATGATGGAAAACAGATTTGTGTTAAATACTGCCAATAATGTCTCATAGCTCAAGGTTACAGCTTCTGGTGAGCGACAGACGCTCGTAATCCAACGCATGGAAAATACTGCACTCCACTATCAATTATCTGGAGTTATTAGGTTTTAAAATAAACTGCACATCCGGACTTCAGGCCACACGTTTATTTTAAATTTCCCTTGCAGCTGCTTCAGCCTGTTTGGGGTTTCTGGTCTGTCTGAGGACTGTGCACAACTGGCTCTGTCTCCAGCTCCAGCCTCAGCCTAGCCTGGAGCCCCTAATCCCCACAGGGTGCGGTGCCGGCATCCTTGTTGCCCAGGATTTCAGACCTGGATGGAGCTCCAGAGAGGCTTACAGCAGACAGGGAATTTCTTGATCCTCTTCTTTTCACAAACTGGGGTCTTCAGATTCACCAGTTTCATGGGGAATTTCAAACAAGTGTTTTCCTTCCTCAGGTTTCTCAAGAGACCACAGCAAAGCAGTTGCTTTGTGTCCTGAATCCCCACTTTGATGCTTGACAAAAGCTTTTTTCTTTTTGATAAACAGAAATGAAGCCAAACATTAATGGATCCTCTCCTTCCACTCAAGAAGGCTGGGGAGCCTTGCAGGGGGGTGAGAAGACCTTTTGGAGCCTCTTTTTACTTTGAGGCTGCTGAAATCTCAGCCGAGGGGAACTGAGCTCCTGCAAGCTGCTCCATGGAGGAGGTGCCTGGGCAGCAGCAGGAAGCCACACTGATCTCCAGGCTCAGGTGCCAGCATTGCCCAGCTGGCACCCTCGGCCGCACAGGGAGTGTGGCTTCAGCAGTGCCACAGGAAAACTGGGATAACTGGGAAATGTACATTGGGCTGGATTTCAGCTCCTGCTTGGGGATGCGCAGCGTTACATGTCTGCGGAGGAGGAACTGCCACGTGCTGGGGAGCAAAAACAACAGCCAGAGCTGGGGAAACAGAGAGAGAACTGACGGATTCAGCAACAGGTAGGGAGTGCCAAATGCACACACACCTGGGCAGTGGGGCCAAGGAAACTGGACCCCCTAGGCACTCACTGCTGCGCATCTTCCCTGTGGGTTTTAACCCTAATTTACAAGTCAGTAAAAAGCCATACAGAAACCCAGTCCCATTTTTGGATTGCATTGCGGAAGCAGCATTCCCTGGGACAAGGAGTCTGCAGAAGGAGACACAAGGGTGAGCAGAAAGCTGGAGCCAGCCCAGGGGATCATCAACGGGGACACAGTAAGACCACAGAAACATTTGCTGGTCCTACAGAATCCAGAGGAGCATAGAACGTTCTTCATCCCTTCATTAAGCAATTAGACCTACAGACATTTCTATTAAGTGTCCCCGCATCAATGGCAATGGCCTGCAAATATTCTAGTGGCATAAACAGAGTAATTAATCAGGTGCTGTAAAGGCAAGAAATTAACATATGGAAAACACAGAGAGTATATTGGAGAAAGTTTTCTGGAAGCAAACCATGTTAATCAGGGAATTGCCATCCTAGGGAAAGGGGGAAAACTCCACTGCATGAGATGGATCAGAGATCCCTGGCAAATATCCCAGAGGGAATGCACAAATGCTGGCTAGTGAGATGGGCAGGATGACCCAATATGTGACTTGCTCTTCCTGACACAAATCATTGAGTGATTTCTAATGATGATTCACTGCTCTGGGTAAAGGTGCCTTCATTCACACAGTCTGCTGCCCTGCCACAGGCTGGGCTTTGCACCAGGGGAGTTATTTCTTTGCAGCAGGTTATCCTCTTGCAGCAGAATAACCACGGAGGCTCTGCTGTCCTGTGCCACGTTGCCTGTACCCTGGGGAGCCAGAGTCCCCTACTCCAAGGTGTGCTCTGCAATTGTGGCCACAAGAAAAGCTCTCTCTAGCTGTGGTAAAGAAATTAATCCAAAGGATTGGGATGTATTCAGCTGCTGCCAGCTGCTCCCTCCAAACTTCTGGAAGGCCATGCCCTACCTGGCTTTACACTGGAGGTCGAACACAGCAAAAACACTGGCTGATTTCACAGCACATGCCAGGAACTTGGTGTAGTAACAAGTGTCACGAGTGCAACTTGTGCAGCTGCACGGATGGCAAGGTTACCTGTACCTGCCAGAAGGGGAGCAGCCGCTCGTAGGACGCGCCCCTTGAACGCTGACAGATCATTTGCTCTGCGCGTCCTGGTGCAAACAGATGTCTCCGTGCAGCAAAGCAGCCACCCGAATGCTAAAGCAGCTTGTTCTGGCTCTCCATAAAGATGTCATATTTGTTCCCAGAAGTTAATCTTTAAAGATTTTTAGAGTGATCAATAACCAGTGGATGTGTGCAGAGCAGGCTGGAGCAGCAGCGGGGCACAGCACCAGCGGAACAAGCACCCCTGCTGAGCCCAGTGGTGGTGACTGTCCCAGCTCGGGACTGAGGGGCACCATGGCGCTCAAGGGCTCCAGGGACGGGGATGCAGAGCCCCATGGCACTGGGGGCTCTTGACACTGAGCCCTGGAACCATCAGAGAACCTGGGCAGAACTAAACCAGGCCAGCACCGGTGGGGGTTCCCAGGGCACAGCAAGTCATGCTGCCACGGACTGTGGCTGGGGGCACATGGAGCCCAACCATCAACAGGGCTCCTACATGTCTATTCTGAGCCATAGGCTCTGGCTGTGTGTGGATGGCTGTGAGGAGCGAGGGGAAGTTTAGCTTCAAACTGGCATGCAGATTAGCAGGGAGAGAAGTGCTCAAAGCCAAGAAACTGGAAAACCATTTTCACTGGGCAAACAGCACGATGCTAGGCTGTGCTGCTGGTGGGGACAGTGCGTGCTGAATGGAATGAGCCTGTTTCTGCAGAGCATGGCGTGCATCCCAGTCCCCCCGTGGCTGCTGGAAAACTGGGTGTCTGTACATAGGCACAGGTAATGTCTTGTTATCCTCATAAAGCTCTCCCACACCCTTCCCTGGGCCCCTGGTCCAGCACTGTGCTGGCTCCCAGAGCCAGGGTGGGTGTGAGCACCTGGGGCTGCTTCAGACATCACTTCTTGGAGCACATGGTGCTCCAAGAAAGGCAGCATAGGAGCGCGCTTCAGGAAAGCACCCCAGGTCCCAGCAAACCCCCTTCCCCCATCTGAGAAAAATTTCCATATTCATGAGCCTTATCACTCCCCTCAAGCTGCTGTGTGAATGAAGGAATTCAAAAAGCAGCACCAGACAAAGACAGATTTTGAGGCCGTTGGGGAATCAGGAACAGTTTCTCAGACTCCCTTGCTCTGCGCCTGTCCTGCCGGATTTGAGCTGTGTTTCAGCATTGCTGGTACCCAGGCAGTGACTCAGCCCCAGCAAGGCCTCCACAGATCAGAAGTCCCTCCCAACACTGTCCATCACACGGCAGCAGCAGGGTCAGTCCTGGCACTGCCCGTGGAGTGGGGTGCTGCTTCCAGCTGCTGGAGGGTGGGAGTGGGCTCTGGTGAGGTGTTGGAGTCAGTGGGTGCTGCTGGCTGAGGTGTAGCTGGGCTGCCAGATCAATGTTATGGCCAGCTACAAGCCCCTGCCACCAGCCAGCCTGTGGCTGGCTCCTGGACTGGGGTGGCCATGCTCAGGATGGCCATGAAGCCTCCGCTGCTGCTGCTCTCAACCCTGCCCAGTGTTGTGTTTGGCATTTTATTAAGGAGAGCCATTATCATTTGAAAAAACGTTCCAGACTTTGTCAGTGCTTATCCTTGTCTGACTCCACAAAGCTCGTTGAGCTTTTATCTCCTGCAGACTAGATTACAGTAATGCCTTGCTGCTTGCCAGGAGGGCTGATTACCAGCCCTCAGCCCCACAGGCAGCACAGATCGTGCCCACTGTGCCCATCATCAACCCAGCACCTTGCCTGGGGCTGCTCCTGGTGGGTCTCCCTCCTGGACAGGTCTGGAAAGCAGAGTGCTCCAGGCTACCAGCATGACTGAGTGCTCAGCCCAGTCTGTGCTCCTCATGCCCCCACTGTCCCAGCTGCAAGGGGCTCAGCAGCCCAGCACCACTTTCACCCAGGCTTTGCCCCTGGCAGAGGAGCCCCAGGTGTTCCATTGCTGCCTTCCCAACAGCCTCAGCAGGATGACTTCTCCAACAGTCTCCTGTCCCTGCTTGCCACTCTCTGCAGGCTGCCATCACACCTGGCTGCGTGGAACCGTTTTTGGCATTCGTGGGGCCCAACACGCTCCCTGCATGGGGTAAAGCTGCCAGAAACCTCCTCCTCCCAGGAAAGGTCCAAAACGCCAGTTGTATGTTCAGGGAGTGACCACAGCCTGGAGCAATGCTCCCAGATCATCCTGTGGGACTGAGCCATGGGTGGCAGCAGCAAGGGAGAGGGCTGCCAATGAGATTGGCACTCCTGGCTCCTCAGCACAGCTGCCACCAGCTCCCCTTCCCACCACATGCCAGCTCCTGCTGCTCTCCCTGCACTGTTCTGCTGCAGGCTAAATTAATTATTTCTAATAAACCCATGTTTAAATTACCAACCCAGGCAGGGGCCAGCTGATTTGGGGGCTTCTCACTCTGTTAGCCATACTGCAGTCAGCACTGGGCCAGACAAAACCCTCACTTGCACCCCCACAATCAGCTGGGATGGGGCCCTGCAGCCCCCCTTCCTCTACTGGGTGAGACATCAGCTATGTCCCCTGGGCCCGAGGACAGCCAAAGAGACTCACCACATGCCCAGCCACACGTCTCAGTGCTGGGAGAGGAGGAGCAAACACCTCGTCTGGTCTGTGCCAATGATGGAGAAGATGTCACAGGCAAAAGGGACATGGGGACAAGCCAGCAGCCCCAGCTCAGGGCTTGCAGCTTCTGTTTTGGGGAAAGAGCAGTGATAATACGCACCAAGGACAGCAAGCGAATTTATAGCCAGTGCTGCTTCACGAGCAGGTGTCTGCAACAGGCAGGTGCAGCCAGCAGGATCTGCAGAGGCAGCTGTGGGGGAAGCACCCAGGTAGGATTTACCCTGCTTCCCTGGGTGTTCCAGCTTTATCGTACTGAGCCCAGGGAGGTGAAGCACAAACCCTTGTAGGCAGCAGGTTCGTTCCAGCATGCTGCAGTCAGTGTCTGAGCTCTGAGCTCAGATGGCCCCCCCACAACTTATCTCAACTCTTCCCAGATGGCTTTTATCTTTAAACTACTGTACAGCAATACAAAAAGACAACAATAATTTAAGATCCTCTTTGACTGCAGGCTAATACCAATTCACTCCGCTTGCCGAGGGATGGCACTTTCCCTTTTTTATATAGCCTCTGTGATTTTTCTAGCGTATGCAGATAATCTCAAGCTCCTCATAAATGCAGCCATAAACTTTCCTCCCTCTGCCCCCTCGGAAGTGCATAAAACCAGCGGGATAACCAGCATCATCCTGGGAGGCCTCTGAGGAGGCAACAGCTGAAAGAGGGCTCAGTAGATGGGTAGATCTCATGGGGAGCTCCCAGAGCTGGCACCATCACTCAGCCTGTGCCAGCCTGGGCAGAGAGGAAAGGACAAGCACAGAGCAAGGGAGTTGGATCTCTGCACATTAAGAGTCTCTCCACATCCACAGTGGCTGCCTGGGAAGGTGTCCCTGGGCAAGGCTCTGGCCAGGGTGCGCTGGGGTGTGGGACCTCTGGGCATGAAGGGCTGCCAGCCTGAAATCAGCTCCTGGTCCCTCTCAGAGCCTGCCCGGCTCACACAAACACCTCTTGGGGCTTGGCTGGAAGGAATTCCTGCTTACAGACAAGCCAGAAATGGTTCTCTTCCCCTGAAAAGATTTTAAAATATAAAATGCTTTCCCTGTCTGGATGGAAGACCAACATCTTATGATCTCTCAGTAAATTATTTGGCGTCTATGGAAATGCAGCCATCCCAGATTTCAGCCCTATTAGTTTTGGGTTTTTTTACATGCTAGGCCTGAAGTAATTAAGCCTTCACATTCTGACTCATTTTCCAGCCTGTTCACCAGCGCAGCTGAGAGAAGGTGTTCTGTCAACAATGGAACTCCTTCCCCCAAACACTGTAAAAACTGAAGGTTCATCAAAATCAACTTTAGTTTGCAAACTGTTTAGGTTTTGATTTAGCAGCTTTTTTTGTGGCAAAAAGAACGGTTAAGAAACGCTCCCAGGCATCTCTGCTGCAGATTCTGGGAGAGCAAAGGGGGCTGGCACAGAGCGCTGATTCTCAGCCAATTTCTCCAGCACCGGATTATAAGCATCCTTCTTCCTCTTGCTGGAGTGCAGACAAAAACTGCATGTTCTCATGAAAGCCTCCAGCCATAAAGACAACAAAATGGTGTGTTGTTTAACAGAGCACGGCTGTGACTCTGTGTCCCTGGGGTTTTGCATCAGCAGCTTGGGCCCTTACTGGCCCCCACTGCACTCAGATACCCCTCGCGTGGGGTATGTCCCTGGATGAGCAGTGAGAAGGTGCCACCATGGACATCAGGGTGCATCATCCCCAGACAGGAGTAAACCTTTCCAAGGGGGCAAATCACTGAAAGCCCCTTTCCTGGCAGCAGAAACCTCCTGCCTCTCCGCTGGCTGCTCTTTCTCAGCTCCTCGCTGAGAGTGAGAATGAGAACGAGCACTTGCATTTCCCCTTGGCCTCTGACTGTGAAACCACCTGGAGGAACATCTCACACTGCTGGAAAGGTGCTGACACACCTGGCTCCAAGGTGCCCGGTCAGGTTTCACAAGGAGACTTCAGGCTTTGTAGGTTCTCTTGCTAAGGCCACCCCTGCCCATCCTTGCCCTGGGGCTGCTGGTGCGGTGCTTCGTGTGCAGCTCCTTCAGCAAACCTTTCCCAGCCTGTTCCCCACCAAGAAGCAGCATCGAGTTTTTCCAGGAGTCATCTCATTCCAGGTGCCTCCATCCTGCAGATGACAAATCACTGCCTGAATCGACGGGCTGCCCAGCATGTCTCTGGTAAAGTTTTCACCCAGAACCACATCCCCAGGAGTTATTACCGGTTTCATTAGATTAATGATTGCGGAACCACCAGCAGCATCGCAGATGAGGCGCTAACGTTTGCATTCCCATACAGTAACACCAGTTGCATGGTTTTGCTTAAATCAGGACAAGAGACCAACTGGAGACTGACACAGTGAGGCGTGATTTCTTGCTGGCTCCAGCAGCAAGAAGACAGATTTATGATGCTTAAAAAGCACCAACTGGACTGGGAGACAGAAATCTTGGTCTGTGCATAACGACACACAAGACTTTAACACCAATGACACACAGGACTTTAACCCCCTGCATGCTGTAAAATTCCTGGTCTACTCTCACATTAGGCTGGTGGTAGAACCCCCACTAATACAGTGGGGTAAGGAAAAGAAACTAGAAAACATCAATTCACTGCCTAAACTGTCATCTGTGCTACCAATAGTCACAGGCAGAGCACACAGTGGGCCTGCTGAGATAAAAGGAAGCTAAGAGATTGTTTGTACCATTAATACATCTCGTGATAAATGATGTGTAAAGTTTTACTGCAAGGTCTTAAAGAGGCTGTGAGCCTGGAACACCAGCTGAGGGAATGCCAGCTTGGGGGAAGGACTGAGAAGCAAATCTGGGGAGGGTGGGGAAGGGTTAGGAGCAGCCTGAGCCTGAGCAATCTCTTCCAGGTCCATGTGATATCCCAAAGTCAGATACAGGGCATTGACATTCCAGATCTGATGGAGGCTGGATAAGGGAGACTGGGGCATCACATCCACACTGAGAAGGTGAAATTGAAGATGGCTGTGACAGCTGAAATACTGAGGCAGCCATGTCCAATCCTGGTGGCTAAATATGCTCCAAGGGGGATTTCTTGCTTTACCTCTTTTAATATTTTTTCTATGCTGTGACCCAGTGCTACATGCAATAAAACAATTTTTCATCCTGAAAATGGTGCTTTGTTCTTCAGCCTGAGGCTGCTGAGGAGCAAATGGCAGGTCACTGTGCCCTGGTGCCCAGTGAGCTAGAGTGAGCTAGGCTCTGTGCCTCTGGCCACAGTCCATGTTTGAGCATCACAGCACCACTCATGGAACTAATCCCCAGGCCCCTGGGAAGCTGTCACCCACCCACATCTGTTCTCTATGCTCCATCCACCAGTACCAAACCCTGCTATGTGGATACTGATGCCAGGGGCAGATCTGTGACTGGGGGCACTCTGAGCCCCTCTTCCCTGCCAGGACTTTGAGATTCCCGAAGCAGAGGATTGATGCCATGACTATCTCAGAAATGCCACACGAACATGAAAACTGAGCAAATGATAAAATGGAGATGAATTTTCAGGAGCAGAGAGACTGAATAAAAAAAAACAAGGCATCAAACTATGCAGTTTATGCACAGGAAAGATATATCTTGACAAGAACTAATGTTTTATGTGAAGCAAATAACTCAGTAGTAACAGATTTGCACATTTAAAAATGTGGTATTAGGAAGAAGTCCTGATTTCCCCTACTTCTCATTTGAGTCCCTGACATATACAATCTCCTCACCCTGCCCTCAGTGCTGCCTTGTATTCCAACACCCTCCTCTTCCCTGACCTTCTCCTTCCTCCCCATGGGAGCTGCCATGTTGGAATGGGCCTGAGGCTCCAGCTCTTCAGTGTGGAGAGGGAGCACCTTCTCCCAAAGTCTGACAGACAACGCCGTGTGTGGACTTTGGATGCAGAAGAGCCCACCCCACAGGCCCCAATCCTCACATCACACCAGGGGCTGCCCCAAGCCCCACTCCCTGTGCCAGGGGCTGTTCTCTCGGCACAGGATGCTCTTCAGCTCCGCAGCCTTAGTGATTTACACTTCTGTGGTTACTGTTCATGGACAGTTTGAGACCACCCCAGGGGAAGATGATGTGCTGAGGGAGTGTGAAAACAGTGGCCACAATGGTGGGACTAGCCACAGAGAGATGGGGAGTTGGGACCTCCAGGTCATCCCAGACTGTGCCACAAGGCCACCAGGATGTCTTTTACCCAGAGTGCCTTAGTAGCTCCCCACGCTGCCTATGCCAGACCATCTGTCAGTGCTCCCCATCTCTCCCTGCCACAGCCAGAGATTTGCACAATCGAGCCCATTTAACTGGCACTGGAATCTTCCTACCTGGTGTGAGGCTCTAAGCCTTATCTGCATTTAGGAATTGTGCTAAGCCAGCAGATCTCCTGCGTATTTGCTCTTTGAAAGCCCACTCTGAGGAGCTCTGGCAGGAGGGCCACATAAAGGGAAAGCCCCACAGCTCCAGCCCACAGATAAAGCTCTGCACCATACAAGACATTTTGATATTTTATGCCAGCATTTGGCATTGCTCCAGAAGAGCTCTGAGTTATCTTAAGCTTCAGAAATGCAGAGCTAAAGCATTAGCAAGGGGAATTGCTCCTAAGCCAAGGGTTAGAGACGCACAGCAATAAGGGTTCTTAGGGGGTGCTCTCCCACTGGCTTTGGGGGATAAGTGTGTATTTACCCCCCTCCCCCCCCCAGGCAAACTCTGACGCTTACCAATGCTAAGCTGGAGGGCTTTACTAAAACACTCCAGCAAACCGATTCCTCCTGGCTCCTAAGTACATAAAAGCATCAAAAAGTAAAAATGTATTCTAAACTATGGTGATTAATTAGGATGATGGATGAGGACAAAAATCTGATTCCATTGCCTTCTTTACACAGATGCAGGAACTGTTCTAAGTGGAGGAACCCAGGGAGGTCAGAACACAGGGGTCACACTTGTGCACTGCGAAGAATGGCAGGACACGACTGTGGCCACCAAAAACGTGCCAGAGGCTCTTTGCCCACATTGGCATCGGCAAGGCAATTGTATCTACATCCGTGCCCACCCTGGGCTGCCCATTTTGCAGGAGCGGATGGTGGGAGTTGAGGAGCTAAAATAGATGGTCTTGAAATAATCTTGAAGGAGAGAATCAAGGCAGCTGCTCAAAGGCTTGTGCCAGCCTGGAGCTGAATCTCGCTCCAGGAAAGGTGCTGAAGCAAAGAGGACCCTGCGTCTGATCAGGGAGCTCAGTCAAGAGCTGGAACATTGAAGCAGTGACAGCAAAGGAACTGGGAAACAGAAAACAGGAAAGAGCAAATGGCTTCTAAACAGTGGAAATGTTCTGCTATGGAGGAGGATGGGGCCTGGAGAGGGAGGATTAGCTAGCTATAAATACAAGCAGTGCTGAGTTAAAAGGCTAATTAGAATAGCAAAAAGAAATACAGCAGTACATTTCAGAGATGATTCTGACTAACAAAGAGTTTTTCAAATCTGTTTGCAGAAGTGAATATGAAAGAGAAAATTGGATTCCTATGAAATGATTTCAAAAATTGGAGGAAAAAGGTAATGGCAGATTTCTTCAACAGCCAGTCAGGCTCCTGACATCTTCATCTGCTGCAAAGGCAAAGAGAAAGGCGACAGGTCTCAGTTTTCATGTCTCAGGAGGAAAAAAGAGCTGGTGATAAAGAATGGTTTGTGCAGAGATGGGGCACAAAAGTAGAGGCCAGACGTTCTCCCTGAGGCAGCCTGGAAAGAAGTGACCAGTCTAACTGCTTCAGGCTGAGCTCAAGGGGCTGCAGCTCTGCTCGCCCCGAGGGCTGGGGACTGTGTGGCCCTGTGATGCAACACATGGAGGGGACAGTACCACCCACCACAAGCCTTACTGCCCATGCTTAGGGAGGGTGATGGGGCCCGAGGTCACCCTGGCTTCAGAGCATGGGATGGTGGAGCCAGCCTCTGGGGTTTGCTGTGCAAACCCCACTCTGTGGCAGCAAACCACCGAGCCCTTGGTGATTAATCACCTACAGCCTCAGCATATGCCAGAAATGGCTTTAGCTTCCCCCAAAAGCTGGAACAGATGGTCCTCAAGTTCTTAACCCAATAAATGTATACAGACACACAGAGACACACGTACATACATATAGATATATATAAATACACCCGCCAGTTTGACACCCTCTACCCCCCCATCCTGCAGACATGCAAGGCTGGGCTGAGCCACGCGTTCCCCAGCCATGCTCACCCTGTTCTCCTCCCATGACAGATGGATTTAATGCTCCACTTCCACGTCTCTGGGATACAGGAACATTCCACCACTAAAAGAGCTTGGACCTAGCCTGAGAGAGAGCTTGTCCCACATATCCGCTGACCAGAAGCAGTATGAAAAAAGGAGACTGTCACCAGAGCAAAGGCTAGTTTGGATTCACATCCTTCATCTGGGCTCCCAGTAGTTCAGGCTGTAGTGTGGGGGTGTCATCAGAGAGCTTCATAGCTGGAGGAGAGGGACTGGCATCACCAGAGCTCATGTTGAGGTAAACAGCTGAGGATAAATGGGATGACTTTTATTCTTCATCTGTTCATGACAGCACTGGTGGCTGCTGTGACCAGAGCCACAGGTCACAATGACATCAGGCCATTAATAGGACAAAGGGTGACAACTGGGATGATTCAAGAAGCAGGGATGGGGCAGGGGGGAAGAGGTGCTCAGGAGGAGCAGACATAGAGTGCTGCTGTCTCCTCCCTAGCAGACAGCACAAGCTGGCTCTCTGTGAACCTGTCTGTGGCAGTGGGCAAACAGGGACAGCACAGTGACTGTGGAAAGGGCTGGCTGGCTGATAACTCTCTGAAATTAAACTAATTGCATTGCCTAGTAAATTATAACAGCACCTACAATACCTTTGCTCTCCTCCAAAGATGCCGAGTGGCTTTATGAGCATTAATTAACTCCAACTCACACAACAAGCCTGGGAGGCAGGTACAATTAGATCCATGGAGAGGGACGTCCATAGCCCCAGGTCCCACAGCCTGGCTGTGCGCAGGGGGTCCCCACAGGACTGGCTCCCTCCCCAGGGTGAGATTACAGCCCAGGAGATCCCACTCCCAGCCCTCCACTCTAATTAACCATCCCATCTCCCTGTGCACTCACATCCATATTTATCATGACTTCCTGGAACAGACAAAAGGCAAAACCATGAGAAGTTTTGCTAATAAACAGCCATCAACAGCAGCCTTTCATCCTGGCCAGGCCCAGAAAAGTCCATCTGTCCTCATCCCATGACGCTCCATTTCTCTGCTCCCACCCAGGACAGCAACCCCGCGCAGCCCATGGGGCTTTGCAGCTCCACGTCAATCTGCTCCCACACCTGGGTGTGCTGGGCATGAGGCAGCCCTGGAAGCATGGGAGATGGCATGGGGGTTCTGGACACTCTATGGGCTTGGCTCTGTGTCCTTATCCTCTCCCCTCTGAGAACTACGAGACCCCATTCAGCACAGTGCCTGCACTCCAAAGCGTGCTTCCTGAGGTGTGGAGCAAGGGGAGGAGAAGCAGAAAAATCCACAGATACACACCTAAATAAAATATTTTAAAGTGAATTTCCCATGAGGTGTCAGCAGCTCTTTAATATTGTGCTGCCTTTCCTGGCCAATCATGTTGTCACTCCAGCTGGTGGGAGAGTGGTTGCCAGCTGCCTATGGGAAAAGGAAGACAGCAATGTCTCCTCTTGCCTGGGAGACCGGCACTGGCTCATCCTCCTGCACCACTCTTGACTCCACAAACAAATGGCTTCTTGCAGCATGAGCAGGACGGCAGCAAGAGGGTCAGCAGACACATGTGCTGCCATGGATCCCTGCCCTATCCCTAACGGGGAATGGAGTGGCAGGTCCCAGCCATGAGGTACGCAGGGTTTTGCTCAGGAATGAGGAGCTTTGCTGGTCTCAGGGGTGTGGAGCAGAATGGAGCCTTTTGCATCCACTCAGCCCTGACCCACTGGCCACCTGGGACACTGCCCTAGCCCTGGAGGTCTCACTCTCCCTCCAGCAGCCAGTGGGATGCAAAGCCACACAGCTTTATCCTTTGCCAGTCCCCACTGGGTGCCTGGCTGGCCTCCGTCCTGGTCCTCAGGCTTAGGGCATTTGAGATTGGAGAAATACTGTAGGAACTAGGGAGCAATACTGTCCTGTGTCCCTGACCCGTGGTCCCTGTGGGATGGCGTGACCCTGGGCTAGGTGCCCTGCCCTCTCCACTGCTCCAGTCACTGCCGCCACCCCAGAGGCAGAGGCTGTGTTACAGAGTGGGGACAGCTGCTGTGAATGTCCCTGTAACAGCAGGCATCACCTCCACTGGACACAAGAATTCTGTGCCCCGTGGCAAAGCCAATGCAGCTGAGCTGCCCAAACTCACTGGGTCAAAGCTGGCCAGCTGCAACATGCAACTTCTGTGAACGGGGAAGAAATAGTTATTTCCCCTAATTACAACTTAAATGCCAAATAAATGCCCTGTCTGCTATGGTAATTGCAATGTCACTGGGTGATTAATGCCTGCTCTGCCTCCAAGAACCTGCACCACATCTGCAAACCACAATAACCTGCACCCTGAGTGTCCCAGCTCCAGGCAGCCATTGTGTCCCTGGCTCATGCTGGGCCAGAGCATGGCTGCAGAGAGCACTGGCTGACAAAGCTGCTCTGCACCCTTGTCAGGAGCTCACTGCCCAGCCCCAGAGGCAGTTCTGTGTCCCCAGGGTGTGCAGGGCCCAGACCTGTCCCATCCCAGAGGCTCCCAGAAGCTGCTCTTGCCCCAGCCAAGTGACCCATCACAGCGCTGATCAATGCGAGGCCAAACAGCAACATCGATCCTCCAACTGTTCTCAGGTCCCCGAGGCAGAACTGCCCTCCTCCCCGGGGGTTCCTGGCCCCCTCCCACCCACCAGGCAGCCCCAGGGCCAGCTGCAGGCAGCCAGGGCTGTGCTGCACATCCTTGGCTGAGGGAAAGGCTTTTAGGTATAGCTTCATATGTACAGGAGGGTCTCAAACAGTGACACTTACTAACTACAGTTTAGAAAACAACAAAAGGAAATTCTAGAGAAAAGCTCAGCATTTAGTCTCACCCCCACCCCCATTTTTTTCCTTATTCAAAAGAAATAATCTTTTAAGCATTAAAAAACTCCCCAGTGCTGCTAATACAAATGCAGTGTAACCTTGAATTATATGTAGCAGGGCTGGCTTTCATTATTTATTAGCAAGATCAATTAGAATATTCTGTTTGCAGAAGAATATAATCCAATATGTACTTCAAGCACTAACAGCTAAATATATGCTTATTTAAAAATCAATCTAAAAGTCAAGGTTTCCTTTGTAAATCCTTAATACAGACTTAAAAAAAAGCTTTGAGTGTTACCACCTGCTGAATGCCGTAGTCTCAAAGAGACAGTTATACATTTTAAAACATCTCAAATGGGAATTGATTGTAACAGGCAAACAATTGCTGAACCCCCAGCATGGAGGGTTCACAGCATCCACAAAGGCTGAGAAGCTCCCACGGGTGGGCACCCTGGGACCACAGCCCAGCCACTCCACAGGGCAGTGGGAACAAGCCCCCGACCCGGGCAGTGACAGCCACCACCCCCCTGCGTGCCGGGAAGGGCACCGAGAGTGTGCCAGCCGTGCTGAGTGACTCACACCGACTCACAGCATCCCAGCACAGACTTGTTTTTCACTGACTTCCCCGGGCTGACATGGAGCCAAGGCATCTGCCTGCCAGCCCAGCTCAGGATCCGCAGTGTCCTCGCCTTTCTCCCCCGAATCACAGGTTTCTAAGATTAATTGTCATGTATAATTTATTGACCTCAGCCACGACCTTGGCCCAGCGCGGTTTCCTTCCTCTGCGCTGTGGCGATGGCGGCAGCAGGCTCTGGCAGGGCAAGGGAGCAGCAGCAGCACAGGGTGATCAGTGCTCCTGGTGCCACACGTGCCGAAGGGCTGCCCCACAGCCCTGGAGATGCCTTGGCCCCTCTGTTTCTACCCTGTCCCCACCGTGCAGAGCCATTTTCCCAGCTGTGCCAGCGCCCGCTTTCATCTCCCCCCTGCTGCCCGTGAGGCGCAGGCTGCTCAGCCAGCTTCCCGCTTCTCCTTCTTCCTTAAGCCCTTTCTCTTTCGTCTTTCATTTTTAAATCTTATCTCCAGGTAAAGAGGGTATTTGATGGGATCAAAAAGTGACCTTTAACAAGGGTAGCAGAGCTTCAAACGATATCCCTGCAAGTTCATGCACACTCAAGTGTTAAAGGGAACAGTACTCTGATCTCCTGTTCCTCAGTGGAAAAGTCGTTTCGCAAAGATTTCTGCCAAAAGCCGATACAGCAGACTGAAGAAACTTTCTTAAAACCCAGCACCTAGAACTTGGCACAGGCTGTCCTTAGCTTCTGATGAACCAATCCTTTAAAATTTTTTTGCCTCAGTCTTTGCCAGCAAGCACTCCAGCCACACCACCCTGCACCTGGGTGGAAGGAGGGTTGGAACTGGATGATCTTTAACGTCCTTTTCAACCCACATCATTCTGTGAATCTCTGGAGAGTTTGTTTCTCTGCTCAAGTTCCCCATCTCTTGCCAGCTTCCTGGGTCTGACAGATTCCTGCCTATCTCCCATCTTTCACTCAGCTGAATAAAATCCCTGAAATGCCTCTTAGGTAAAGCATTTCAGCCTTAGAGGGAGGTCAGATAGAAGCAATCAGAGGGATCAGACAGTGATTAGTGGGCTGAAAATACAGCCAAACAGAGCACTGTGGACAGACACCCTAAGCCTTCCCAAGGCCTCCTCAACAGCACCGTGTCCTGCTCCAGCCTGAGGTCTTCCCAGCCATGCTGGAAGAGATGCAGGGAGGGACCAGCAGCATGAGCTGGCACGTGGCACATCCCTTCCTGAGAAAACAGGCTTATTTGATCTACGAGCCAGGGGTCACTCCAGTCTTGGTTGAGACCAAGACCTGCAGACCTCCCCTAAGCACCTTGCAGACAAATTCCAAGTGCGAGAAGAACAGCCAGAGCTAAGGGATGATGTGGGATGTGGACACATAACAGTTTGGCTCCTGAGCTTCCATTGTGCCATGGGGTCAATGGGTCGCAGCACTGCATCCCTCTGGGACACTGGCAGATCAGAAGGGAGATGGGGGGCCAGAGGCCATGTTATGCCAGATCAGGACAGTCCCACGCTCTCCAGTGGCAGCTCAGAGCCAGCACTGGCAGTGACATGACCCCCACACCACCAGGAGGGCAAGCAGACACACATGGGGTCCCCCATCTGTACTGGAGCTTGCTGGTGCCTCCACACGTGGCAGGGTGCCCGGAGCACAGTGGGCAGACGGGAATGGTGGGTGGGTGGCAATGATAGCAGCGTTAATCATTTCCGTGGCACCACACACGAAGGCAGCAGCGCACAGCCTGCACTGCCCCGCTGCCAAGCGCTGCACACGGGAACGAGGGCACCAGTGACCCACTCCTGCCTGCTCAGCACAGCCAACACCAACAGCTCTGCTGGCCGAGAGCGGGTCCCCTCCCTGTCCCCTGAGTCCCACCATGCCTCTGGGGAGAGGGGCGAGAGGCACCAGGTCTGGGGGCCCCTGGATGGGACACACAGAGCTGCGCTCCCACCGCCAGCTGCCCACACACACATCCCTACAGCACCTCGCCAGGGGGATGGTGACCCACCCCCGCAGGCCAGCAGCCAAGGGGTTAAAGTGCCTTGTTATTGCTTCTGTAGCCAGACTTCACTTATTTGCAGCTGGAATTCCCCAGGAGCCAGGGCTTTTACTAGTGGCTCTGCTGTAGAACCATGTCATTATAGATTGCAAGTTCCTTAAAGGTCAGATAACACAACACAATTGAATCATATTAGTGAGCATAGCGAGCTGATATTTTCCTAGGAAAACCCATAAAGCAGATTGTTTGCTACAGAGAAACACACTGTTGTATAGCAAAGCCAGTGTAATTGTCTGCACAAACAAACAAGTGGTTTATGAGAAAACCCTCCTGTGCTGCAGATCCTTGGGGCGGGAGCCTGCAGGACCAAGCACTGGGCACCTCAGGCAAATTGGGTTTTTCAGCTTGGGTTACAGCACTGAAACACATTGCAAAAGACAAGGAGGGAAATAAACAATTTCCAAGTGTATTGTTGAGAGACAAATACTCGATACTTCATTTAATGTCTGGATGCGGGCAGCGGTTAATCCAAGACAGTGCTATTAAAGAAACGCAGAATTGATTGTGAGAATGATTGAAGATTTTTGAAGAGCACAATTTCCAAGGCTGTGATGACCCCACCTTTTTTTTTTTTTTCTAATTTGCCTGTAATCTATTTGGACAAATCCTTTTATCACATTTATTTCCTTTCCAAGTTCCAACAGTGTGATTAATTACGGAACTTTGCAGTCCTACTTACCCTAGTGCACACGCTAATTTTGCTCCCTTTTAAAATGGTTTTCCATCCCTAATAGACACCTTTCCTTTTTCAGCTCCTTCACTTTGTCCCTCTGAAACCTGCTGTCGCTAACCCATCATACTGGCAACCACCCATCCTGCCTGATTCCGCAGTTCCATCTGGAGGCAGCCAGCACCAGTGGTCGCTCGCTTTCCGCTGCAGAGGGGCTTAGGCCTTTCTGTGGGGAGAGGAAAGGCACAAACCTCTTTTTCCAAAAATTTGGGTGCTTGTCAGACTCTAGGGTCTGCAGCCCCTCCACCAGCCTGGAAATTCTCATTTGGTTTTAGATTTAACTTCAGAATTAAAAAGGAACTGGAATCAGCACAACTGGTTTAACCTTCCCCAGTCACAGAAAGAGGAGGAAAAGTAATTCAAAAAATAATTTTGAATACACAAAGCCACATCTCCTCTCACTGACCTTCAACACCTGCATCAGCTGTCCAGGGCAGAGGAGCAGGAACACCACTGGCTCCCACTCCCACCTGTGTCAGCTCTCCTCCACTGCATTTCATCATGTCCCAGCTAAACAGTGGTGAAACACAGGCAGAAAAGCAATTAGATTTAAATCTCATTTCCTCTATCTTCCCTTTTTCTTTTCTCTACTTAGATGCTCCTCAGTGCACTAATAGGATTTGCGTTTAGCACTGTGTGAAACGAATGATTTATGGGTCTGTCCACACTACACACTCCCAATGCCATTGCAGCCCCCTGAAAGGGCACTCCAAGAGTAGCCAGATGAGAGCGTTCTGGCACTGTGTGTAATTCTTTGTACACCCTGCCCACACAGTCACTGCTATCCTGGCTCTCACAGTGCCTCTGTGCTTTCCTCACACTGCACTTGGCTCTGCTTCAGGAGGAAATGGGATCAAGACCCTTGACCAGCTTCAGCCCCTGCCGCTACGCACCAGCCACGCTGCTTCCACAGACCGATCTGCTGCTTTAATTGATGTTTCAGCTCAGATTGACTTGTGCCTCATCTAAGCCAAACAGGGGAGCAGTCCCTGCATTTCATTACCAACAGGTAATGCAAAGGCCGTGCAAAAACTGACCAGACCCAACAAGTCAAGCATGGTCAGGAGCACAGCACATCGAAAGCTGCGGTGACTCAGGTGCCAAAGTCCTACTGAAAGTCTCTGGGACCAGTCACATTTTCCTGGTGGCTCCGAATGTGGCTCTGTCAGTGCAGCTCCTGCGGCTCTGCGCCAGCAATGCCCTTCATTAATTCCTAATGCTGCCCCAAGTACATCTCATGTCCTCCAGGGCTTGGCAGCCCCTGTGAGCTGGGGCACAGAGCACAGCTCCCTACCTTCCTTCCACATATAACAAGAAGCCAAATGAAATAACGAAAGAAACTCATTTTAATGCCACAGAGGGAATTGTTTTATTGCTAAAGCAGCAAATAGAACTAATTGAATCCACTGGAAAAAAAAAAAAGGAGCAAAGGAATGAAAAGGGTAGGTGTGGAGCACAGACAAAAAGGGCGAGCTGGAGCCTGAATATTCATGGACCTAGAAACTGCAAATCCTTGAATGCAAAATATCTTCATAACGGATCATACTGCCAATGGCAATGCATGCACAGCTCGGAGACAGGCTTGGAATGTTTGCATTTGCAAGATTTTTTTTTTTTTAAGTAATATTATGGAACAAATTCTCTGGTTCGTTAAGTTGCTTTGCACCACCCTGGTAAAACAGACCATCCTGGGAGTGAGCACCAGGACTGGCACAGGTTCCCACGGGTGCTGAGCACAGGGCAGGTGGCAGCACATAGCCCTGGGATAGTTCTGGTGCCCCAGGCAGTTGGGCAGGCGGCTGGCGGGGCTATGAAGGCGGCTCTGACCTCAGACCCTGCCATGGGCTGAGTGTGGTCCTGCATGGCTGGGCTGCTGAGCTGGGGCACTTCACCCCAAATCACCTCGCCTTTCACATGCCGCCAGCTACACCTGCCACAAGCTTTTAAACTCAGTTTTCAGTGAATTTTACTTTTCAGTGGAAACATATATATTAATGTGGGGAGTTACATTTTAATTAAGGCAGCACTCATGTTCTTCATTACAATACTAAGTCATCCATCAAGGAACACCAAGGATATAAATCCTGTTAATGAAGAAGGAGATATGTATCCTGCACTCTATGCTCCAGCACAGAGGCACCAGTACAAGATGACTCTCATATGAAGTGCAAGGTGAGAAAGCTGGATTAGAAATGCAGTTTATACTCCCAAGGGCCATACAACGTTCATCTGGCACCACAGGTGCCAAAGGCACCCCAAAGGCACCCAAAACACCAGTCCTACCTCAATCTACTTTCCGCACCCCGGGAAAGAGCCCAAGGCACAACACAGCTGCCTGGGTGTGCTGGTGGGGCCATACAGTGCCCTGGTCCCTCCTGGATGCTGACAGGCACACGCGGGAGGGGAAGGGCTGCAGCTGAGACCCTCCCCAACAGCAGCAGCAGCGCTGCAGGATGAGGGTGTCTCCCCAGCCTCGGGGTAATGGGGGGCTCAGCTCTCCCCAGGCTCACTGGAAGACAGAGGCACAGGTGAAATCCACCTCTCCGTAGAGCCCCCCCTTCCTCCCTACACCAGCATTCCAAATCCTTACCCTCTGGGCACAGCAAAGAGCTTCAGGCCCACCTCTGCCTGCAACATACTCCAAGCATTAGAAAAAGTTAATAGGGGTCATGGGGGGAGCTGCACTGGGCAATGCCACGCCAGAGCACCCCGGGGAAGGACCCTGAACCGGGCAGCAGGAGACGGACCTGCCACGGTGCCATGGGGCCCTCCCCCTCTCCCGCATCCATCACCCCACTGACAGCCAGCAGCTCTGAACTTACACACTAATAAACAAGCTCCTTACACAGCCTGGCCGTGGGAAAGCACTTCTTCACCACTGCCTACTGCAAAAAAATGGCTGAGGAGTTCCTGATCAGGTTTTCCAAAGGAACCCATCTGCAGCAGAGACGTGGATCGCCTCCCACTGAGACAACCGTATCCCAAGACAAGAGTGCTTCAGAGTATTATGTGGGAACAGAGCAATAATAAAACACCTTGCTGTAACTTTAGCAGCAGTGGCTCTAGCAGAAAAGCCTGTAATGATCTAATAACACATTTCCCTTGCTGCCACTCCAGCCTTGTGAAATCCAGGGTAGTTTGAGCCATAAATTCATCCCAGCTCTTCCTTTGTCATTAATTGTTAGGCTATTTGTACTACACATTTCACATACCAAATAGACTCCAATTTCATGGTGGGCTAGACTGCAGAAATGCTTCTTTTAATCTTTTTTAATTTTAAAGTGGTACCAAACTTTAATATTTTCTAATGGAGTGTATATTTTACTCACATCTAACAGTATCACTACAATTTAGGAGCAATAAAAGTCAAGCTCCCGTCTGTACAATAAGCTTGCAGCTCTATTTCCAAAGTTCAGTCAGTTAACCTAGGAGAGCAATAATTTCCCTACGATGAGTAACGATGCAGAATAATATTTAGTTAGAGGTAAACCCTTTTTGCATAGGAAATTGCGTTATGATTTGCTGGGTCTATGAAGTTCTCAGCAAGATGCTTTAGTTTACCAATGAAATTGTAGCCTCAGGCATTTTTTCACAGTGCTTTGATTTTTTAGGGGGGGTTCTAGATGATTTTGAGCTGAGTAAGGAGCCATTATCATTCCAGATCCTGGCGTGTGCGGCAGACCCAGCAACAGAGCTCCTGCACCCTGTTCCCCACGTTGGCAGTGGAGGATGAGCAGCCCAAACAACAGCTGTCCCATCTCAGGGGCTGTGCAGCCCTGGAGTCTGTGCCCCTCCACAGTGCGCCAGCCCCTTTGGGGTTTGCCCTGCCAGACCCAGCTCCTGGGGGGTCATGCACACAGGTACATCAGCGATTGCAGCAGGTGCCAGGATGCCCTGGATTGTGCTCATTTGGCCAGATACCCATTTCTCTGGGGGACCCATTAACAAAGATCAAGAGCAGGAACACTGCTGAGTGCCCTCCCTTCACTGCTGGGTCCCAGGCATGTGTAACACCCTCTTTTCTGTGGTGCAGCTCAGCACCAGCACCACCCATGGCCCCAACATCCTCCCTCACGCTGCAAAATCACCATCCCAAACCCATGGCCCGGCGCCCGGGAGCTCCTCTAGTTCATGCCTGACTGTGGATTTGCCTTTCTGTGCAAGGTGATCAGCTCACGTAGAGAAGGCAGAGCCCTTTTCTAGGGTACCCAGAGTCCTTTCCTGAGGTACCAGTGTACCTCAGTGCACCCTTCCACTCTGCAGGCCCCAGTGCCACAGAGCATGGAGCAGAGGTGGTGATTGGTAATTTGGGAATTAAAAAGGTACAAATGAAGAGCCCCAAAATGAGGCTGAAGGTGCAAGCACTGACAGTGCAGGGGAGCAGCACTGTGGGATCGATTCTGGCACTCCTGGGGGAAGAGACCGAGGAGGGATGAACCAATAGCCAGTTAAAGACCTCCAGCAGCAATGACTTCAGGATCCATGCTCTGCCACCAGCATTTCTTGAGTCAGCACTTCGGATGGAAAACGCTCAGTTTGTTGTTGAACAAGCAGGACCAGAGCCAAGTAATTGACAGTTTGTCACACAGCACCTTCCACCCAGGACTGAGCTGGGAGGTGACCCCTTCCCACATCTCTGGGGCTCAGTGGTGGGCCCTGAATGGCGGGGGGGGTGAAGCAGCTGAGCCTCCTGGGGCACAGAAGCACCTGGAAGAGCCTCAAAGCCTCTGGGGCTGGTGCACCCCCCATGTTGGTATCACACAGTTTGGGTGGGTTTGTCTCCCCCTTGGCTGGGTGGCAGCAGCTCCTGCTGCCAGCTGCGGAATCCAAGCATGGTTCAACACCCAGTCCTGATGCTAACGTTGGCTTCCCACGGGCGTGCTCACGGCTCCGCTTAATTATATGAGTGCCCATCAAGAACAAATACAGAAAGGGCAGAGCTGAGGCTGAAATAAAGTTATTTGCAGATGTGGATGAACACTAATACTAAATACATCACTGTACCCATCTCAATGCAAAATGAAAGGAAATACACTAAAGCAAAGGAGAACTGTGGATCTGGGCAACCACAGCAGTGCTGCTCTGCTCAAATCCAAAAATCATTACTGCTAATAAAGGAGGGGGCCAAGTCCAGTCCAGCCTGGCTCTGAAGGGAATGGAAATCAGATTTTGGCTTGAAATGTGTTACAGCAATCTCTGTAATACAAAATAAAGTCTGGCAGATGGAGTTATTTTTATCCAAAGCTAGTTCTGTTTTGTAGGTCGGTGGCTATAACTGATGTCCCTTTGCTACTTCCTCTTCCCGCAGGTCCCCCTGCCTCAGTTTCTCCAAGCACTGACAAGATTGGAGCAGACAACTCCAGTGTATTTTGGGAGGATCCTACCTAGCTGTAAAAATCAATTGTGAATTTTGTATCCACCCCCAGCATTTGGCCTGTTTATACTGCCAAATATATTCTGTAAAGAAGTACTGTACTTCACAGGAGAGCTTGTCAAGGTAAATACCTTCATTTACATAAAATGTGACTAGCAATTGAAATGTTAAAGCCATAAAGAGCAAGTTTATGATCCATCCTTGATGCCTGGATGTATAATACGACAAGGGGGGAAATACTATGCCTTGCAACATTTACTAAATTGGTGTGTTGACACTGGGGAGGGAAATGGAAGACTTTGAAAAAGAAGCTTGGAGGGTTTTTTTTGAGGGGCGTTTTTTGGCTTTTTTCTTCTTCCTTTTCATAAATATGAATCTGTTCCCCAGCCTTCTACAGTCAGCTTTCAACACTCTCCTTCAGCTTGGAAACTGCAGCTACCTAACTAACAAACGGGGTGAGCAGTGTCCACATGCCATCATGCGTGGAGCAGGGTCTGGGCAACAGCTTGGCCATGCCCAGGGAGAGGAGCTGCTCTTGGCAGGATCAGGGCCCAATCCTGCCCAGCCACTCCCCCTATACCCCTGACAGGCACTTTTGATCTAAACAGGAATTTCTCACTGTGATTGAAAAGCCTCTTACAGTCTGGAGTTTCCTTTAAAGTTTTTGAAATATAGGGGAAACCAATTTAAACCTTTTACAACCCTAAATAATACTTTTTAATAAGTGGATAAAAAGGCTAAAATGAACTGCTGCTCACATGCACAGGGCAGTGAAATTACAATATCCACACTGGATGCTCTGGAAAGCTTGATTGTGCAGGTTCCTCACCTGGACTCCACATAAATGTTTCAGCCATTCATTCATGCTCATACCTTCACACCCTTTGCAATTCATTGAAACCACTTCAAGCAAAGATCATCTGAAAGAAATTACCTCTGTGTATCACACTCCGAGCAGTGAGAAATGTCCCACATGAACCGGCCCAGCCCCCAAAGCAATAAAATTTCTGCTGAAGCGCATGAAATAATGACTCAGAGAAAAGGAGTCCCCATGACAAGAAGAGGTAAAAGAAACCCATGAAAAGAAAAAGACTCTGACCTTTGTCGATACAAGGTATCACAAATTCGTGTTGGAATTTTGACTTCAAAAACCTAAAGCCTTTGCCCATAACTTTGAGAAGCTGTTGGTCCTTCTCTGCCTGTCTGGGCTCTGCACAGAGCAGAGTGAGCCTTGTTGAGCCAGGGAGCAAGCACAGGTCAGGTGCCTCATGTAAACCAGAGAATGTAACCACCCAACACTTCCCCTTTTGCTTCTCCAAGGGGCTGTTTTTTCCCCAGGCCTATTCTCGAGTTTTCTGTAACTCTACGTGCATGAGCAGTACTGCACTCACAAAGAGAGCGAAGCTCACAAACTTTGACATCACAGATAACACTTAAACCGTTAGCAGCAAAGCACCAGAGTGTTTACAGAGTGGGTTATTGAGCAAAATCCTAGAGAAAGGATGTTGTTGAGACTACAGTGCAACAGTTCAATGATTTCAGGGCTGGTGACATATGCCAGTTTCCTACATGCTCCAAGGGATGTTCCAACAGTCACGGTAAGAGGCATCCCCAGCACTTGTGGCTGGTTGCGCTGAGCCCTGTGTCCGTAACCCTCCCAAGGGAGCTGTGTCACTGCTTCCATTCACAGGCTCCCCACACACACCGTGATCAGAGTGGGAGCAGGGCAGAACCCCAGTCAGGCATGGTGGTGGGATGTGGCCCTGGTCACTCCCCTCCACCCTTCTGAGGGAATGGGGTCAGTCACTGCCCTGCCAAGGCGGAGTGGGGCCGGTGCCTGGGGGCTGCCAAGGGGCACAGAGAGCACCCTGCTGCCTCCCCCTCCTGCTCCCACCCTTCTCTCAGCACTTTGTGCCCACAGTCAACTACAAATACATTTCACATGGAGGCAGAAGCAGTGACAAGCCCTGTGGGAGCGGGTGCTCCGGAACCATCCTGCCAGTGTGTTGGCCCTGGCACTTCTCTCACCCTCTTTGCAGGAAGAGCCAGCGCAGCACATAGGGGCTGCAGGTGCTGAGAGCAGCTGCCATTCCCATGGCTACAACTGAGCAGCCTGTGGATAACCATCATCAGGTGATAAAACACCGCAAGTAGACACAATTCATTCCTTCATCCCATTCCTTGAGCTAAAACAGAGCAGAAAGGAGGGAGACAACTGCTGCTCAGGAAGGGTACAGGGTGGGTTCCCCCGGCCCAGCACACAAGGCAGGGGCAGAGCCAGGAGACTCCCAGCTCTGGCACACAGCAGATTTACTGCAGTAGCTCTGGGTGCAGAAGAAAATCCATACCTACTGCTGGAGTGGCCTCTCATCAATCCCCAGATGGGTGAAACATGGGGGCCAACCAGAACAGAGCCTGACCCCTGCTCGCAGTCCCCAGCCCAGACCCAACCCAGGTGTCAGCAAAGTCCAATACACTGGATCCACAGAGGAGAGAGGCAGCTGAGTCACTACATTTCAGCAAAAGCGAATTCACAGGAGTGCCCAGAAACAAAATCAATACACTTTCCCTAAGTTACCAAAAGTGCAGTGGGTACAACACTCTAGGAAGGCCTTTTGCAGAGAAACACAGCAGTTCCCAGGCTCTGCAGCAGTGCCTGTGGGGAGCAGCAGACCCCAATCCATCTGCCCATTGTAGGTGTTCCCACAGTGCTGTCAGCACAGGCTCTCAGTGCTGATGGAAAGGGTTTGATTTCCTGAATGCCCTGAGCCGATCAGAACAGCACAGGCATTACCCAACAACACAATTACAGCTCACAGCAAGGTACAGCTCACAGCGAGGTGACACTGTGTGGGATGAGGCTGAAACGGCCCCAAGCTATTGCTGCCCAACAGCTGTTAGGGGATGTTGAAGAAGAGTCCCCCCACACATCCCTGGACACAATTCCTGCCAGCAGCCATGGCAGCAAAAGACAGGTACTCCAAGGTTGAGTCATCCCTGGGCATACAGGGGTGGCCCCACTGCCCCAGCCTCCAGGTCAGCACAGGAAGGAAGGTGAGATGGCCCCATGGGGAGCAGAGCCCCCGGCAGCAATAACAACAGCTGCCTCCCCCATACAGACAAATTGAGGGTCCACAGGGATGCAACTGGGTGTGCCAGCTCCAGAGCCACCGGCAGCAGCCCCACGGAACCGCTGACTCGTGAGCGCATGTTTATCACTGAGAGAAGAGCTCCCTGTCATGGCATTATTCATTATTTGTATGAGGGCAGCAGCTCACCAAATAACACGCAGGCCTGACTGCTTGGGAGAGCACTCCAAAAAACCCAGACAGGTGGTGCAAATAGCATTAGACGTGCAAGCCATTCCACTGCCTGTCACAGTGACTGTTCCTGCAGCAGGACCACTCCACGCACACAGCTACACCCTGTCCAAGTGCTCAGCACTGCAGGCCCAGGGCAGAGAGGGGAATGTGATCTACTCACAGACACAGCTGCAGCCTCTCCATGAGGGTTCCACTGAGGAGGAAGCAAGGAGTAAAGCAATGTGCATGTACACACAGAATGTAACTCTTCCAATCAGTGAACCTTAAAATTCAATTTCAACTCACCACTATCAGGTGTTCTCTTTGTGTTATGGAAATCATATTCGTGTTAGAACTGCAAGTTTGTTTTCAAAATACTGTTACAAATCCCCAGTTTTTCTGCTAAAGTCAGGATGTCAAGACAGCCTTGAAAACGTAATGTGACAGAACTGAACCCCCTCACCATGCTGAGCCTGCAGGCAGTTGGGGATGGTGGCTGGGAGCACTGGGCTCTTCCACTCAGCTCAGAGAGCCTCAAGGGTGCCCAGCTGATGAGGTCTCCTGTGCTGGTCATTTGCACCAGCAGAAAGACACAAGTAAAGCCCCCCCACGCCAGTGCTCAGAGCTCCCACTCCCTTCACACAGCCACCTGTCCCCAGACCAGTCACCAGCAGCATCTGAGCATCCCAAGGCTTCTGCACAGGAGAACCTGGTCCACCACCAACAGTGCTGGTGCATAGCAGCATGGCCACTGCGCAGTACCAAACAGGATCACCCCCAACCTCCTCCAGTCACACAAAGCCACTGGGACCACACTGACTCCAGGGCTTCCCTGCAGACCCCTGCCCAGCTCCCTGGGTTCTCTCCTCTCTGAGACCAAACCATGGCCCCCAGCACCACAAGGGGACAAACCTGTCCAGGTGTTGGATATTGTGGGCAGTTTGCAGTTCCCATTATCCACAACATCCCTACACACTTGTGTGCCCTTGATCCACACCCGGGCAGGGAACTCAGGCATGACCCAAATGATGCGCCTGTCTGTGCTTATAATGAGCATTTGTGAATGTAATCTCCATTCCCTGGCCTCAGAGGCCTCTCTGTCATTCTGCCATCCTTTTTGTGCTCTCAGTGCTTTTCCAAATGCAGGATAGCTCAGGGCAGAGCTCACAGCATGGGACATGCCCACTGAGGCATGAGCATCACACTGGAGAGAGCAAATGCCTGCAGTCCCACCTGGCCACGGGGGACATGCAGAGATCACTCTGTGCCTGGGCATGTCAGAGAGCAGGGGGACACTTGGACACTGGATTAAAATCAGCAGCAGCTCCTGCAGGAAAGATGCCATATCCTGGGGAAGGAAGGAGCAAGTTAAAGACAACGACTTACAAAGGAACGACAGAGGGAGATTGGATGCTGTTTAAGGAAAGCTGTACCATGGAACTTGTCCTTCAGACAGCCCAGCATTAGGATGGACAGAATCATAAACTGCAACCACACAAACAATTCTGGCAGCATAACAGAAACTAACCAAAACTAATCTCAGCCCAATTTGCACCAGTACATGTATGGGAAGACCTCTGTTTGCAACTGCCACATGAACTGAGCTAGTCAGACACAGCATTACAAACCTTCGGCTTTCCCTACAGGTTACCAGGAAAAAACAGAGCAGACAGCGTGGAACTGCCATCCCGAGATGACACCCTGCCCCCGGCAACACAAAGCTGGCGTCCCCTGGCCCAGTGTTTGCAGCATCTCCAGTGGCTGGGAGAGATCCTGGACAGAGACCCAGAGCGTTCAAGGCTTTTCAATCTCAAGGCGGCACAGACACAGGCAATGCAGCATGGGGTACACACAGAGAAATGGCAATGCCCTGGTGCCATCTCCATTTCACAGGTGGAGAAGGCATTTCCCTTCCCTCCAGCTCTTCGAGGCTGGGAGATAATCTTGGGACTGAACAAGGAACCCTGAAGGTCTGCCATTCCCTTATTTCACTATGTAAGAAAAAACTTGAAAACGTAAAAGCTCACAGTGTATAATGCAGAAGTCACCATAAGTAGAGGCTGGTAAAAACTTCAATAGTTGCTTCTTTGCTAAAAGAACATTGACATTTCTGTGGATAGGAAAAATCTCCAATTATTCTACCTGGGACACAGCTGTGAGCTGTCAGCTTCCCTGGTGCACTCAATCAGGTAATTTCAGAGAAGGTCAGGAAGAAACAGCTGCTGGGATGGACAGCGATCTTTCCCCATTCTGCTTTTGGTTTGTGTTTGTACGGCACTAAAAGCCAGTCCATGACGATAGCCTGGCACCAGAACAGCACCAGGGAAGTTGTGGCTGCTGCTGAGGCACAGACCACCAGCAGCGTCCTGCCCCTGCAAGGCTGAACACTCTTGGAAGGAGAGGGGGAGAAGCACGTGTTGGGGTTGGGCAGGTGTGAAGGTAACTGTAGGTCAGGCAGCCAGGGCTGCAATAGCAACAGAGCAGCAGAGTCATTTCTTTGTCCTGTGCCCAGAGCATCCATCCCACAGCCTGCTCTGCCCAGACCCTCACACACCAAGGGTGCCCCAACCTGTTCTTCTCCCACCTCTCCCCCCCGAGCAGCAGAGCTCCAGGGCTTGAAATGAGCTGCACACACCAGAAAGCTGCTGCAAGGATGGAAAATTTCAAACTGCAATTCTGCAAATGAAAACCTGTGTGTGCCTCTTATTCCACGAGAGGAGTTACACCCACTCACTAGCCCTTTTCTAGTAGCTTGACTTTAAAGATGAAAAAGCAGCTACACATCATACTCAGTGCTTGATCTTCTTCTGCCTGTTTTGAATAAAACCAAACTTTTTTTAATATGCCACTTTCTATCATCTTCTAGCAAGTTTTCTAAACTTATTTTTCAAGGTAAGCCTTTCCCCCAGGAAAATTCAATACAACAAAATACTGTGTCTGAAATTATATCTATAAACACAATAACCATAGCCAGTCCTTTATTTCTTCCTCCCATCAGAGCAGCACACTGAAAACACTCTCAGGGACCACCTCACTTTCTCAGTGCTGAGGTCCACTTTCTTGAAATCCCTCCAGAAAATCCCACAGCATTTCACCAGAGCCAAGTGGATGCCACACCAAGTGTTACGAAGACTTTGCTTCCACAATCCCCACAGAAGACTGCCTGGAGTTTCTCACATTTAAATACCCCTGACACGAAGACCATGTACTTTATTTTAATAAAGAGTGACCAGATAAACCAGGCAGTAACTAACCTGCTGCCTCTTATTTTTAGCTTCATTTTCAGAGCAACTAAGCAGCTGCCATACTAACCACAACAAGAACTTCACCAGCTCAGCCACAGATCACTTCTTATCAAGAACCAGTACAGTTTGTCTTGAACAGTGAACTACAGAACTACTGAGAATTTTAAAGTTCTACTGATGTGCTGCATTCTGCTCAGAAATTTTTAAAGAGAAACACTGAGCCTTCACAATCCATTGATTTGCTAAACCTGCCAAGACACTTAACACTTCCTTACTGCAGTCCAGTGTTTTCTAATAACCAGGACTTCTAACATAAAACTCCTTTAAAATGTTACCCACCATCAGACAACAGTATTTAGAGACTTCTTCACGAACAGAATTAGATCTTGTCAATGGAGAAAACTTCCTGATGTGGAACTTGTTGAATAAAGAGTAAACCTTATTTGTGAAGCAAAGCCTGTGCTCGCAGGAAGGTAGCATCCTTCAGCCCTAGCAGCACCTGGAATAACTTGCGATCTTGTTTATTTCAGTAATTATTAATTACCGACCTATTTAGGCGTATTTTACACCAAGTACAGCTGAACTGCTACGGTCTGCTCACACACTCTGACCAACCGAGAGGGATGTTATTACAGATTTCCTACTTTCCCACCAGAACACCGCGTTTTCAATCGCCACCGCTGCCAGGCGCGGCCCCCGCTGACCTCCCGCCTGCCCCGGCATCGCGGCTCGGCTCTCCGGCTCCGCACCCGCCGCGTCCCCGCGGAAGCACGCGGGGATCCCGGAGCCCGCGCCGTCGCCCCGGGTCCCGCCGGGGGGAACAGAAGACCCCCGGGACCACACAGGAGCTTCCCCCGCCCCGCACGGAAGCGCATTCCTCCTCCCCCCCCCCGCCGCGGATCGCGCCCGCAGTCCCCCGCCCTCACCTGTACCACTCCAGCCCCTTCTCGTAGTTCCTGTCGAAGAAGTGGGGCTCGGTGCCCACGGCCCGCACGTCGGGGTGTGCCCGGATGGCCTCCAGCAGCGCCCGCGTCCCCCCCTTCTTCACCCCGATGATGAGGGCTTGCGGCAGCCGCTTCTCCCCGTAGTCCGGCGTGGTGCTGCCGCTGCCGCCGCGGCTGCCCGGGCTGCCGGCCCGGCTCAGCTCCTCGTCCGTGGTGCTCGACTCCTGCGGGTCCCTCTCGAAGGCTCCGCTCTGCGCCGTGATCACCTCCCCGGGGGCCAGCTGCGTCCGCAGCCAGGTGCCCGCCGCGCCTTCCCGGCTGCCGTTGGAGGCCCGCGGCGGAGCGGCTGAGGGGGCCGGGGCGCCGGAGCTGCCCGGGGCGCTGGCGGGGGAGCGCGGGGCTACCGTGACGGGGGAGGCGGTGGGGGAACGCGGGGCCCCGGGAGCCGCCGAGCCAGGGAGCGCGGCGGGGGAGCGCAGGGCGGCCGGACCGGTGCCCCCCATCAGGCTGTAGCACAGGTAGGTGAGGCACAGGGAGAGGCTGCACATGCAGAGGAGCTTCCGCGCCGGGGGCCCCTTAGAGCCGCGCCCGCCCGGCACCCCCGGCTGGGCGGGGGGGGACATGGCTGCTCCCCGCTCCTCGCCCCGGGCACCGGGCGCACATGGTGTCAGCCGCCGCCCGGCCGCCCCAGCCGCATGGGGCGCCGCTGCCCGCCCGCCCCGCCGCCGCCGGTGGGGGGGGGGCCCGCATGGCACGGTCGCCGCCGGCCCCCGCCGGGTACCGGGGCGCTTGGGCTCCGCGCGGCCGCGCTCCGGTGCCGCCGGCTCCGCACTGTTGCCGCCCGAGTTCCTGCCGCGAAACTTTGTGCCGGGTGGGAGGCGGGAGCGCGTTCCCGGCGCGGGGAGGGCCCGGCCCGCCCCCGCCGCCGAGAGCGCGGGGAGCGCGCCGGGCCGGGCGGCGGCGGCGGCACCGCGGGGCAGCGGCCGGGCAGCACCGCGGACAGCGGCGGGAGGCGGCGCGGGAGCCCGGAGACCCCCGGCCCGGGCAGGCCCAGCTGCCGCAGTCCCGCTGGCCAACCCGGCTCGCCGGGGACAGCCCTCCGCTGCCCCACACCCCGCCTGCCCCACCTGCTGCCCAGACCCACCCTCCGTGCCACATCCACCCGTGTCAGCACCCACGGCACAGGGAGGACGCAGGGCCTCAGAAACAGGGGCAGTGCCAGCTGTAGGCTACAAATCCTCCTCCTTTTCCCCTGCAAAAATCACTGCGCCACAGCTCCTTGGCCCCTTGTTCTGGCCTTCTCCCCTCCACCTCCCCCAAGGTCTATTCTGTCCCCAGCCCATGGCTCCTGTCCAGAGCCTCCAGCTGCTAAGAGACAGGTCCTCTGGGACAGCCCCATGCAGCAGGGCCCAGGTCCCTTGGTTCTGGCCCTACAGGGATCTGGGACAGAGAGGACAGTTTCTTAGGGTAGCCTGCCTTCTTCCTGGGATCCTGAGGAGAGGTGGCAGACCGTGGGCAGGGGCAGGCAGGAACTTAATTTGGAGCGTAGAGGGTTCATGGTTTAGGTGCCAGGAGCTGCACTAGTAGATGAGGCCAATTACACCCTCGCATTATGCTCTTCCAGGAACTCTGTCCCTAGCCTTGGTGGAGCAGGCTGAGGCTGACAGCTTCCCTCCTCACAGTATTCTGGAGCAGCCATCACCTCTTTCCAGCTCCACGTTTTGTCACTTCCCACCTCCAGTTCTCAGCTTTGGCTTTAGGATGAATTTTGTGAGGGGAAGAAATGCATTATTGTCTCTCAGCTTTCTCCTATACCTCGTCTGGGGTCTTCAGGAGTCTCTCCATCATGGGTGTTGCCCTAGGATATCGGGGCATGTTACAGCTCTTGGCATCCTGCCCCACAGCAGAACAGTGCGGGCAGTGCCACGTACAGTGATGAGTGGAGGAACACGGCTATTTGCTAAAACCCTCACAGGTGAATGAGCAGCAATCTAACCTTGTGCACCTGCACTACCAGCACTACCTGAGGGCTGCAGATCACAGAAAGAGGCAGCATCTGACCCCAGTGGCAAAAGCTGCAGAGCAGCTACGTGTTCACACATGCGAGGGCCACAGCTGCACTTCTGAGCCAGCACTTGGAAAATGCAGACTGTCTCCAGCCTTGTGCATCTGTGAATGCTGTGTACCTCATCCTGCTTGTGAGCAGGACAAGTATTTGGAGGCAGTGACACTTCTCCACTCACCACTCTGGGGAACTGCTGGATTGTGCATTCCATCACACAGAGGCGTTCTGGCTGAGGCTGGATGGGAGAGAGCTGGCGGAGCTTCCTCGTGCTCCCCCAGCTGATGAGCCATGGCCTAGGTTTTACAGGGGAAGCCCAGGGATTGCCCAGGTTTTACAGGGGAAGCCCATTCCAAACCTTGCTCTTGCATAGGGAACATGGAATCATGGAATGTTTTGAATTGTAAGAGATTCTTCAAGGTCACAGAGTCCAGCCCTTGCCATGGGCTTCCACCATCCCAGGTTGCTCCAAGCCCCGTCCAGCCTGGCCTTGGATGCTTCAGGGATGGGGCAGCCACAGCTTCTCTGGGCAACCTGTGCCAGGGCCTCACCACCCTCACAGGGAAGAATTTCTTCCCAATATCCAATCTAACCTTGTCCTCTGTAAGTGCAAAGCCATTCCCCCTTATCCAGTCACTGCTTTCTTTGACCTCCCTTTTCAACTGACATACCTGTAGAAGCCCTTCTTGTTATTCTATATGTCCCTTGCCAAGCTCAGCTCCAGCATTGGCCTTCCTGCTTCCACCTCTACACAACCGGGCAGTTTCCCTATACTTTTCCCATGATACCTCTCCCTGTTTCCACTGCCTGTGCATTTCCGTCCTCCCCTTGATTTTGACCAGCAGGTCCCACCTCAGCCATGTCAGACTTCTGCCTTCCTTGCCCGATTTCTTGTCTCTGGAGATCATGAGCTCTTGTGCTCTATGGAAAGTGTCCTTAAAGACCTGCCAGCTCTGCTCTGCTCCTTCTCCCTGAGGGCAGTTTCCCAGGGGTCACACTGACTAATTCCTTGAAGAGTTGGCAGTTTGCTTTCCTAAAATTCAGAGCCCTGACTTTACTCTTCGCCTGACCTAAATCCCTCAGGACTGCCAGCTCCACCAGAGCAACGTGCCTTTGGAGTCCCAGCTACACTTGGTCTCATTGCAAAAGCAACATTTGGAAACAAAAATTAAGTGCCAATATTAGGTAGTTACCCATCGCTGAGAAATGTATTCATAAAAAAAAGAGGAAAAGCACCAACGTTTCCCATAATGAACAAAAGCTCAATGCTGCTCTCAGCTGGACATGTGTTCTCTCTGTGCAGCTCCAGTTCCAATGGAGATTATTCCTTCATAATATATTTTTTATGGCACACATGAGACCTCTGAAATGCAGTGTCTTGTGTCCTGTAAATCATTTCCTGTAACTTGTGGATTCCTTTTCAACTGCATTACAGTAATGTGAATGTTTGGGGACTAACTCGAGCTGACAGAAGCGAAGCCTCACGTCCCCCCCTGCTCACAGTGCTGCCTCTCACAGTGTCCCACCCCAGCGCTGGAGAAGAAGCACAGCTGCACCCCCGGGCAGCAGCACTTGGCCTTGGGCGTCCCCTCAGGTGCTGAAGAGCTCACCGGGAGGAGCATGGTTCCTATCCTGGACAGCCCTAGCCCCCCAGGAAGGCTGCTGCAAATTTGGAAATTAGTCTTGAACCTTAAATGAGAATCCCAGTAGGTGCAGTGTGGATCACACTGCGGGACTGGGGACAGGCAGACACTCTCAGGAAGACCTGGGCAGAGCAGGTTTGCTTGGCTGCTCTGCTTAGCATATACACATGGCCTCTCATATAATTGTTCTGGACGTATGGATTTACCTTGAGAGAGATGAATCCTTCCAATTTATTCCAAACTGGAGAACCCACTGAGAGCCTGTTGGCAGCCACAAGCCTGCTCTCGAGTTTCCCGGTATCAAAAAACCCCAATCCAACCCAAGCCAAAACCCAAATAGTTTTCAGTTCTAAAAATATAAGATAAACATCAAACTAGACCCTATTTAATGAAGTCACAGTGCTTTGGTCTTTCTGACACTGAGCACACACCCAAACTGCAGCACTTAGCAGAATGCCCCAGCTTGACATCCCTGTGGCTCCGGCTCCCGTGACGTGCTGCACAGGAGACTAACAGGATTTACAGCAAGCCATACCGAACAGAGAGACAATTTCTTCTTGGGCACCAGCTTCCAGCCCAGAGGAAATTTTATAACCAGAATGTAAAGCCCTCTAAAACAAATGGTTCAGCATTAAATGCCTGCTGCTGGGCTCCGGCTCCTGATTCATCACAGAGTGTGTATTTCTCCTGCACGGATGTCAAACGCATCCATGAGCAGATCTGAGTGTTATCCAGTGCTGGCTAGTGCTGTTCAGCCATGGATGCAATAGGAGCTGATGGAGTGTAACACTTTATTTGACAGTTCTGCTCTTAAAGGCTTCTGTATTTACCCTGCATACTTGCCCCTCCAAGGCACATCAATTAGCAATGGGAGCACTTCCAAGGCGGGCAGCAGTGACCAGTCTAGCAAGGCCAACTGGGAATTTCCTGGGTAGGTTGGTCAGTGCATCACCTAGTTCATGCCCTACATTTTGGCAGGGATCAAGATCAGTTGGTTTTGACAAAGGGGAAGGAACTCTGTTGTGGGCAACATGGAGCAGCCACCCCTTGCATGCAGTTTTTTCTAAGTTCCCATCACTTGGAGTGACCTGTGGCTCTCCCACCTGGGTGATATGCCTGTGATGCTCTCATCTCCACAGGGAGAGCAGTGCTGAGATTTGTCCCAGAATCTTGGTTATGGAGACGTGACAATAAGTAATGGTAGGCAGCTGGGAGCCCTTCCCTGCACCAGCTGCCAGGGTCTGACTGCACATGCTGATGACCAGGCTCCAGTTAGAGCCATGTTTCACACATAATAGACTGGGAAGCCCCTTCAGAGGTGTTGCTGCCCCAGCTGGTGCTGTGCAAAGGCTGGTGGCCTGGCTCATGAGGGGAAACAGAACTCCACTCCAAGGCAGAGATGACTGAGTGCCAGCGCATTCGCTGCTTAGACATGGGGTCATCTACTCCAGTATTCTCACACCTTTGCTCCAGGAACAGAAACTGAGAGAGGAGCAGGGACAGAATCGGACTCTGAGGAGTCCTCAGACTGCAGAGCCCATCTGAGGGGACCTGGGCATATTTGGCCAAGTGAGAGGGGAGCTGGAGAGCATGTCTCTGCTCTCTAAACACATGAGCAGATGAGCACCAAGAAAGGAGGAAAATGGCCTCAGATAATAGTCTGTGCTGGCACAAAAACAAAGAGGTATGAGTTGGCACAAATAACTTTTGGCTGGAAATCAGGTGGTTTCTAACAGTGGGAGAAATGTTGTTCTGGAACAGATTCCTGAGAGGAGCATAGGGGCAAGGCATGCAATTAGTTTTAAGATTGAGTTTGAAATGGACTTTATAACATCGTTGCCAGCAATTGCAGGGAAATGGGATTTGATGGCCCAAGCTGTCCCTTCTAGTTCCATGCTCCTGTTGTCATTCACAAGCACCGAACAGAGCAGGAGCCCTCTAACAGGAAAGGGCTCTCTAATCTATCAAAGGCTTAATAAGATCTGTTGAAGAGAAGCTGGAATTAGACTCATTTGAGTGCAATGAAATAGGTGTATTTTAACAAGGACAGTAATTTCCTTTTGTAATAATTTGTGAAGGAATATTGCAGGACACTTCTCTTGGAAACACTGCAACTGGAATTCTTTGTAAAGAACTGGTCCTGCTGGGCCCAGCTGTGAGGCAGGATGTGGTCCCTACAGGAGAGTCTCTGGCCTGAGAATCTCTGCATGCCAATATCCCAATTATTGCTTCTGCTAAGGACTAATTTTTAGAGATTATCACCTCAGTTTCCTGACGTTTACAAACACTAGGAATATATTTTTCAGGAAACTTCAGAGGTTAACCTCCCATAATTCCTCCTCATTATTTACTTGTCAACAGAAGCAATGAAACACCTTGAAAAGAAGTGGATTAATGCACACAGTGCTCTACTTCCTTCAGGGAATGAATAAAGTTTGTAAATATATACTGAATAGCAAAAAGACAGTAAAACTGCAATGACATTTAAACTCCAGTCAAAGAAGACACTCAAGATGTTTTGCAGTGGCATTCCACTCTGTCAAAGCATTTTCCTATTCATGGAAACAGCTTCAGGTTTAGAATCATTGGTAATTCTGATGGTTGTTAGTAGTAGCTCCTGTGATCTAAACTGCACAGTCTGGGAACCTACATTCATTTCCTTGACCTACAATTACCAAAGGTGAAAGAAGACATCACTGGGCAAGCTGCTCAGGCACCAAACCCACTGTTTCACTGATACGCTGTTCACAGTTGCTATAAAAAAAGGAACAGCTCTTGGACTTAGAAAAATGCATGTGCCACAAATACACTGTGGAACATGATTTATGCAGTGTAGAGTCCTGAAAGTGGAGCCAGAGGGAAAGCCAGTCAGCCTGAGAGGTGTGTGCTAGCAGAGGCAAGAGAGGAGAAAAGGGGCACTCACAGGTGGCACAGATGGTCTCTCAAGGTCCCACCAGCTCCTGAAGTCTGCCTTAGAACACTCAAAGGTGCTAAAGGCCCCTGGCTCCCATTACCAGCAATCAGAGTACCTATGGCAAACAGGGCGGATGCAGGAGCTTCAGGATCTTTAGTTTCTCCTGTCACTGTTGGGACAAACAAGCCCTTAGGAAAGCCAAGAAAAGACTGAAACCAGGAATTTTCCTTCCATTGTTGAACACCTGAATTACAGATCTGTTCCCTCTAAACCTCCCCTTGCAGTTCTGGGGCTCTCCCTCCTCCCCCTGATTTTTCCTACAATCAACCCACTGCCCGCCCAGATCCCTCTGGTGCTGCGGAGAGCCAGCCTTGTCTCTCCTTGGGGAGATGCAGATGGAAAAACACAGGCTGTGTCACCCTGCTCACACTGAGCCCAGCCTGGGGCAGCCAGCACCGCCAGGGACTCGGCCCTGGCAGCAGGGTTGCACAGGGCTCAGCCCGAGCAGTGTCGTGCTCAGGGGGGCTGCAGCTCAAGGTCAGACCTCCCGAGCAGCCTGCTCCCCCTCTGCAAGCTCAGGTCCAAGCCTCCAGTTCCCTCCCAGAAGCCCTCGATCTTAGTAAGCGTGGGACTGGCTGCTCTCCCCGTAGGAAGGGCATTGCAGGGCCCGCCCCATCTGTCATGTACTCATCGGTGTAAATGGGTGAGTGGCTCTATCTGCACAGGATCAGGAGCTAATCTCCCACTCTAATCTCGGTTCTTACAGAATGAGGACCAGAGCTTGCACAGGCAGCCCTTCACTGATTGCACAACAGGATGACATGACAAAGCCGTGCTGAACACAGTGTTAGTTGGCTGTCTCCACCCTGGGCTAAGCAGTGATGATGGTCAGAAAGGGGAAGACAGCAGCCACAGAGAAGCTGCCTCAGATTTGCAAGTATCGGACTATATCATCACTTGGCTGCAGAGAGGGAAACTGAGGCAGAGAGGGAGGCAGAGGTCATCTATGGTCACGGAGTTACTTTGATCCCAGTTTCAGAAGTCACACTGTCTGATCCCAGCCCTGATGAGGGCATGACACCCAGGGCTGGAGGCTGGTGGAGGCTGGCATAGGCTGCAGGGGCTGATGGAAGCTGGCAGAGGTAGCAGAGGCTGACAAAGACTGACTGATGGGAGTAGAGGCTGGCAGAGACTGGCAGAGGCTGTCAAAGGCTGACAAAGGCTGGCAGAGGGTGGCAGAGGCTGGCAAAGGCTGACAAAGGCTGGCAGAGGGTGGTAGAGGCTGCAGAGGCTGCATCATGCAGAGACCAGCCCCAACTGTGTGGCTTCAGCTTCACAGCCAGGGCTGCCTCCAGGGCAGCTCTAACTTGAGCAGGGCCATGTCCTGCTGCTGCCATGGACTGCACAATGCTGGCTGCAGAGACATCAGGACACCATGTAGCCAGTCAGCCAAGGACAAATGTGTAACAGGACAGCCAGGAGACCACCTGGCCTCCCTACTGTGCCACCTGATCCCTGTGACTCCCACTGTTAGTGCCCTGCTCACTCGGTGCTGGAAGATTCCCTACAGCACTGGGGGAAATCCTGAAATGGGAAGAAGTGGGACATACTTACCAAACAGTGCAGAGCCCAGGGCCTTGGACACAGCTCATCTGCTGCATGGCCTGCTGCCACATTTGTATCAGGAGGCTGGATTAGCAATGTTTCACCAACATATTCTGTGCTTTCTAAAATGCCCTTCACCATCTGCATGGGCCACGCCAGGAGAGCTCCCCGGCTGGGCAGCGTGGCTGCCTAAGGAGCTGGGGCACATGCTGCAACCCTGCACAGTCCATCCCCTGATGCAGGACACCCCCTGTGCTTCCTCACAGGCCAGCGATGACTGTCAATGGCCAGATGCCATTGCAGGCGTTCAGCCTCCCAGCTCCACCTCGGGCAGCTGGCTCACACCATGCTCTGAGGTGCTTGTCATGCACTGTCGTAGCTTTCAGAGAGGGAATGGGCAGTCCATTCTCTGCAGCCATGTACTGAAGGGGATTCAGCTCCCCCTGAGCACCAGCCAAGGTGATTTTCTTCTCCTTTCCTTCTCCCTCATATGGCCTTCTTGGGCCATGGAGCCAAGACAGTGACTACTGCCCTTTGCTGGAAGCAGCAACGCCCAGCGTGAGTCCCTGTAAATCATCGGTTCTCTCTCATCCCTCCCCTTCTCTCTATGGTTCCTCCTCCCTCCTCACCTGCCACTCAGCCAAGCCCTGCCAATTTCAGTAATGTAATCCCTACTTATTAGATAGATCCTCCACCTACCTCATAATTTCTGTAGCTCTTCCGTGAGCTGCCTAATTTATCACTCTGCCTGGTAACAAGGTACCCAGTGTGCTACCACTAAGATTTATTCTTCAGAAACACCCATGCCACCTCCTTGGCAGGGCTCTGCTCTCTTGGCTCCTGAGGGACTCTTTCTTTCAGGATTTTGAATTATTTCACTTGGGATTGAGTCTGGAAGCATTCCCTGGAGATGATATTTCCCATCCCTTAGCTGCCAGAGATGGAGCAGTCCTGCTCTGGAAGGCAGAACATTGAGGGATGATGAGAAGGACCAGGAAACAAAATGGGTGTTTGCCACATGTAGTCCTCTCTGATGAATCCTGCAACCTGAGCTTATCCCCTGCTGTGAGAATACAGCAAATGTATTCAGGTTGTGATCCAGTCCAGCTGCAGGAGTGAGTTCCAGATAGAATTGACTCATGTAAAAAACATTTGGCTTCATTTGGGAGCAGAAAACCCTTGCTGTATGCCAAGGGACTGACTGGGCAAGCTGGTGTCAGTGCATGTCAGTCCAGGGTCTTACTTGCAGTTCCAGCCCACATATCCCAGGGAATAGCCCCCGTGTCCTCATACCACCTCCTCTCAGGCCTGTCAGGGCCACAGCCAGGCTGCATTTGCCCCTCCTGCCATGCTATGCTTCTCTGTACCTTCCTCTTCCTCGGTATCCACTGGCTGGGAACACCAGGGCTTGGCCTCGCTGGCAGCTGGCCACCCCCAGGGCTGTGGCAGCAGGACCAGATAGCAGCCCCGCCAGCCCTCATCACCCCTCCATGCCTCTGGTCCCTCTTCCAACAACTCTAGCAGGTTGGCCAGCATGGGCCAGGTTTGTCCTTGCTGTGGCACTCAGCTCCTAGGACTTCTCCAACCCTCAGCATGGACTTTGGGGAGCTCCTGGACTGGCTTCAAACTGGAGCAGTGATCCAGAAGGAAAGGCAGCAGTGTCCTGCCCAGAGTTCAGGACATGGCAGGGGAAGTACGCTGTGATGGAGGTGGAAATACCTGTGCAGGGATCATCGGACCCTTTCCCACCTGCTCTCCTTGTCCCTGCCCCATGAATGGCCGGCACTGTGCTGGGCACATCCCCTGCTGCTTCCTTGTTTGCCCCTTTCCAGCTGTGCCACTTTCTGTGGCAGCTGAGCAATGCAACCTCTCCTGGCCAGGTGCCAGTTTTCTTCCACGATGTGAGAAGTGATAGCCCATGAACTTGAGAGAGTTTTGGGAATGTTTAAGGAAAGGAGAAGGTAAAAGCCTCATGATGACAAAGCAAGAGGGCTGGGGCTTGCAGTCAGGCACTGTGAGACTCAGAACCCACCGCGCAGGGGGCTGGAAGCAGAGTGGATGCCTGATACTGCTGAAACAAACTTCAGCTTCACCTGAGCGGAGTTTCTAAAGGCTCCACCATAAAGGTCAAGTAGTCCTTCCCAGACCATGAGCCTTTCTTAGAGAAGAATCAGCTGCAGCTCTCGTTATGAAAAACAGTCAAAATAATACAGCGATGCTCCCTCTGAGGGAAAATAGATAGTGCGAGTTATTCCATCTTCCCATTCAGTGATATCAGTTTAGAAAAGCGAGGCTATTTACAGAGAGCATTTTGCTTCCAGTACTTCTGAAGTAAGTGAATTCTGAATTAGTTTAAGTGCAGGATAAATCAGCGAAATAGGAACATCTTTACACTCCAATAAGATGCTATTACTCATAAGCATATTGCACTCCAGCTTGTGGGCTAAAACTACCAGTGCATGACAGGACACCAAGGGCATGAAATACAGGGGATCCATGAAAATTAGCACAGCACCTTTGGTGTGAAGAGGTAATTTGGGATATTGATTGGCGATGATAGCAGCCCAGTGCTGAGATGCTCTGGCCTGATCCTGTAAACCCAGGTGCTCCAGACAGCCATGAAAACCCCAAAACCCCTTCCAAAAACAATCTGTATTTCTTCAGATTTCAAATCAGAGGCTGAAGAAGGAACATGGAATTAAATGTTGTGCAGCTGCTCAGGACACTGAGGCCCCATGACTTGTTTGCCACATCCATCACAGCAGCAAGGAAGGACCCCAGGCAGGAGCAGAACCCAGCCAGGCACACAGCACACATGGCAGTGACAGGGTCTCTGCAGTGAGTGTTACCCAGGCTGGAGCACGGTGTGGAGGATGCCGACTGCCCAGAGGTGGAAAGAAAATGAGGAGCTAAGGCCACTGCAGAGGAAGATGGAGCATCACCACAGGATGTTCGAAGAAATAAATTTTTTTCTTTTTTACCTCTGTGACCTCCCTCGTTGGGGGACACCTGCCCTGGGCACAAGGAAATGGCAACCCCATGCCCTGTTCCCCACTGCACAGGCTGTTTGGCCTGTGGAACACTGGGCAAGCTCCGCTCCTGGCAGCATACATGGAGCTCCAGTGTTTCCAGTGTCATTCTGTAGGATACAAATAGGATATGCCCTCAGAAAGACAAACCTGGAGGGCTCCAGGGATGACTGGACATGATGGATTGGACTTCATGGATGTGACCAGCTGTTGAGCAAGACCTTCAGCACAGGCAGTCACTTCCAGCCCTTCGGATATCTCTCCAGGGAAAGAACTTCCTTGGGCTGCAAGTTCAGGCAGAAGATGGTCAGAGAGGAATGACGCTGAGCCTTCATCATCCATAGTCCCAGCTGGCTTCAAACATGACAAATAAGAGGATGAAGAGCATAAAGGGCTTTGCAATTTCCACCATTTCTCTCCCCTCTCTCCTTGCAATGGGGAAGGAGACTGAAGTTCCTGAGGCAGTTCCAAGCATTCGGTCAGTGACCCAGCCAGGTGATCATAGCACCACGTGCTGAGGTACATTGTGCTGAGATTTCCCATGGGCTCCCAGCTGCTTTCCCACTGCCAGGTGACCTTCCCATGGGTTGGTGTCTGGGTCCTGGACTTCCAGCTCTGCAGTAGAGGTGTCAGAATCCTTTCTGGGAAATGGAACACAGCCGTGCACTGGATGCAGAGAGGCACCGAGAGTCTCTCCCTGATCCCTTGACATCTTTCACCCTACTTCTCACAAGCTGCTTGGATTTTGTGTCAAGAGGGTGATTCTGCAAATTACATCGGTTCTTGTCTCCTCTTCGTTGGCATGGCAACCTGGGAGGATGGATGGCACAGCCTTGCTATAGCTCTCAGTGATGCAGACACATCCCAGCTCCTCCGTGCCTGTGCTCCCGCTGATCAAAGCAGACAGTGCCACAATCCCAAACAGAGCAGCTCTGTGGGAAATGTGGGGCCCAGCTCCCAGGATGCTGCTGGGCTCTGATTCCTAGTGGTGAAAGGACTGAGCTTGGCTCAGGGTGAGGCAGGAGCAAACTCAAGTGCAGGACATGGGCGCCCAGGCCAGCATCACTCCAGACCCACTTGCCAGCATGACCACATCCCAGCTCTTGGACCTCCTAGTCCTGGGCAGGGATCCACTATTCCTGCTGTCTCAATAAATGAATTTAAGCATTTTCCAGCTCACCGACCAGAGCCTTTGCTGGGCTTGCATTTGTGTCTGATTAATGAGACAGTTGGTCATTTACACGTCTCTTGAGGTCTCTTGTCTTTCCTGAGTAGTTCTGAAGTTATGGCTGTTTACACAGAAGAAAATCACATCACCTTGCCAAGAGCACAGCTGGAGTAATCCACGTGGAAATTGATCCTCAAGGACCTGAGGCAATGGTATGGCCATGGAGTTTCAGTCAGTGCTCATAGTTTCCTGGAAAACACCTCCTGCAAGTTGAAAGTTGCCCACCTAAATCCTGGGGAGACCAGTGCTATTCCTGCCCCAAGGATCCGAAGTGCCTGGGACTGTTTGACTTCTCCTTCTTTGGGAGAGGTGCTAGCAAGCCAAGGGGACTGGGACTGGCCATCACAAAAGCCCTGTATTGTGGATTCCTCCCAGCTGGGGATGGGAGGATTGATTTGCAGGAGCAGACTGGCTGTCAGACCCATTTGTGATAAATCTGTTTGCAAAATTATTATGTTAAAAGGTTTTAATTATTAGGGACATGTTAGGAAGACAGCTGGGATTTGCCTTCTGTTGTTCCCATCAGGCCTGATCAGTCCTTGGTTTTCTCACATCCCAGCATAAATCTGGAATAATCCTCCAGGTCAGAGGAATCAGGCTGCTGTCACGGCAAAACCCAGCCTGGGAAGAGTGCGCTGACAGGGATGATTTGGGGGATGCTTTTACAAAAGCAGGACTTGTTCCTGAGTCTCAGACCTGGGATTTGTACGCGCGCTAAGTCCTGAAGATTCTGCGTGTGTGACCTTGGAGCTGCTCTGCCTTTGAGGAGCAAATGCTGCAGCCCAGCATCACTGGCAGCACCCCACTCCAGCTGGGTTTCCAGGAGGAACTTGGAGCCAGTTCAGATCCTCAGTCCTGGCTGTCGAGAGCTGCTGTCCCACCTTGCTGCCATCAGTCCGGGCTTTTCCTGGGGCTGCAGAACTGCGCTGGGTGATCCTGAGCAGGCGATTACCTGAGGCATCGTCACTGTGCTTAGGCAGCTCACTCTGCCACTGGAAGGGGAGGAGCCTGGCACCAGGCTGAGCACAGCAGCACAGGGTCTGATAACACAGGGTCCAGTGGCACAGCATTCCTGTGTGCAGGGATGGATAGGAGGTGCCCCGCAGGTAATTTACCACAAGGTTCTACTGGAGTACCCAACTCTGAGACTACTGTTATCCCCCAAAAGCCCCCAGGAGAGTGGCTGAGCAAGGGCTGGGCAGACAACTTCCCTCTTGCTTTCCCTGCTTGGGTGGACCTGACACCCAACTTTGCCAGCAATGCAGGTTTGACACCTCCCTGCTCTCTAGCCGAGCTCTCATGTGGCCCTCTGAAAAATAATTTCAATTTAGTAAATTCGGTTAACTGCAAATTAATCCAAAAACAATTTTGCACAGGTTCCTTTTTCATTATAAAAACATTCTGATCTGTCTTTTCAATTCTCAGAGTTGTCTTTCTGTGGTAATTTTCCTTCTCTCCCCTCTCCCCTCTCCTCTTCTGCTGCCAATACAATCACCTTTCCCTACCCGGGCTGTCTGGGAGAGCAAAAGCCTCAGAAACTCCTTAACCCCTGCACCTTCCCAGGGGAGAGGCACAGGGTACTCATCCCTGTGCACATGGCACATTGTGTGTCCTCAGGAGAGACTCTTAAAATTCCTGCCAAGGCACCAAAGTAGTGTTTGTCACAAAGCAGCATCTCGCTGGCACGGAGAGCCCTGTGTGGGACCACAGCTGGCAGCAGCTGGCAGTGCCCTGGGCTGGGCTCATGCCCTGCTGCCCACAGACCCTTTGGGTCTGCCCTCCCGTGCCAGCAGGCTCGGAGCTCACTGTCTCGCTGTGCTCACTGCCTGGTTTCTGCCCCAGACAGGCTGTCGCTGAGCTCGAGGCAAGGCTGTGGCTGGGCAACCCCACCTTGACACCGTGGCCAGCTGGGGAGCCAGTGTGAGGCACCGTGTGTCCCCTAGGGCCAGCAGACCATGTGCCCACAGCACTGCCCACACGGCCAGGACTGTCCCCTTGGCCCGCCCGGCGCCCAGCCGCGCTCCTGCCCGGGGCAGAAGGCAATCCATTTCACTGCTTATCACTGTGCTGCTCAGGCCTGATTTACTGTTATTGGCAGTCAGCAACCTTTGCCATTTATATTCGGTGCCAAGCCTCAATTTACAGTATACTTTCTGCTTCAGCTCACCCCAGCCTCTATCTCTACCTTCCACATTAATGAAGGATATGTGTGGAATTCATCTTGGAATTTATTTAAAAACCATCAGCCATTCTGGCTTTAATACATTCCCTCATCAAGGCAGCACAAAGCTCGATTTAAATGAAAATTAGGGAATTATGGATTGTCACCCAAGCCAGAACCCCATTTGGTCCTGCTGTACTGGCAGTGTCCCCTTTGGCACAACCACAGCCAGGCACACAGGGAGCCACAGCCACTGATTGGGATAAAAGTAACATGCCTGGGAAAGTAAAATCTGTTACAAGAGCTGCCCCAAGTTTCATCAAGGCTTCAGGAAGTCTGTGCTGTCACAGTCGGCAAAGCCAGCACCTCCTGGTGCCAGGGGCCCTGCACAGCTCCAGCCCTGGAGATGAGAAGACGCTGCCCTGCCTTTGGCCTCAATCCAGTAGCAGCAATCGGTGGTGGCTGCTGCTTTCCTTGAAAGAGTGTGGAAAATGGGTTTATAGCTAAAAAAGGAATTAAAATACTGAAGCAATAGGCCAGCAGTGAGTAGCACATAATCCCTGCAGAATAAGCAGAGCTAAAGAGCTGAAAGCAAAAAAGAGCACAAATAGAAAATCTGCAATTGTTGTGTAGCTTTGCTTGCTGGGAGCTGCTCCAGCACCTGCACAGAGACCCTGGCTGGGGGCCAGGTCCTGCACCCAGAACCCCGGGCACAGGGGCCAGCACAGGGGCCAGGGGCCCTGCTCATGCCTGTCAGGATGATGGGGTAGCCCTGGGTGGCCTCAGAAGATGCCACAGGGGAGTTGTGTGTGCAGAGAAATGATCCATGTGGCCAGGCTGACAGAAGGGGGTCCTGCAGAGGCCTCCAGGAGAGCTGGGGGGCACTCATGCACCAACATGGGCGGAGGCAGGGCTGAGCAGGGGACAGCGTGTGGGTGGCAGAGTGGCTCTTACCCCAATTGCACAGATCTATCAGTTTTCCTGCAGTTAAACTAACAGGCTTGGTGGTGCAATGTGTGCCCAGTGCTGGAGCCAGCAGGGTGGCTGTGGCACTGACATCCACTGCTCCACTGGGGGGGCCTGGGCATGAGACCCCCAAGTGACCAGCAAGTGATGAGCTCTGGGCCTGGGGGCAGCTCAGTGAGGGGCTCTGGCTGGAAACTCAACTTGTTGGGTATGTGAAGGTTCCAGAAGGCAGCTCCAGATGCTGCCCACCAGCCAGGGAAGGGCTAGGCCACGTGTGCTCGCTGCTGCAGGGAGAGGGCTTCTGCACAAATTCAGGAAAAAATGACAGATATTGCCGAAAAACCCTGTTTCCCACATTTGGCGCCAATTTATATTCTTTTGGAGAGCCAAGTATTGCTCCTTTGAGGAAGGGACAAAAGAAATATCATTGACAAGTTTTTCAGCCTCATTACAATATTCTATAAAACAAATGTGCCAGTGTACCAGAAAATACAGATGTTGCAGCTGTCATTTGGGATAACCTGATTATCCTTTTATTTCTAGCTTAGTTCAAAATAAATTAGCTGTGGTAGTCTGTTCAGAGAGATAATGAAGGTCAGGCTAAACACCGGAACATAGGAAGCATTCTCCAGGTCAGAGCCACACCAGGCTGCAGAGCCAGCCTCGTGCACAAGCCTGCTCATCACACTATGCCCAGGACCTTCTGCTCCCTTCCTAGAGCCACTGAGAATGATGGTGAAATGCTGGTGGGAGATGAAGCTGGTGCAGGCTGATGCATGCTGCTGCTCCAGCACTGCTGGAAGGCTGCCAGGAATGGGCTCCTTCCACCGCTGGAAAACAGGAGTCCTGCCTGCGGGCAGGGGTGTGGGCAGAGCACTGCGCGGAGCCAAAGCCTTTGTGGGATGCTCCCTGGCCAGCCTTGCGTTGCTGCAGAGGAGGTCTCCGAGGGAAGGTTTTCCCAGCATTGGGGCTGCCTCGGGAGTGAGACGTGGGCGCTGTGCTGCAGGGCTGCCCCGCAGGTGAGCCACGTCTGGCCAGGGCTCCCCGCAGGGCTCCAACCTGCACCCCACTCCAGCTGAACTTTCAGACTGAGAACTGCTTTGCTTCTGGGGTCTGATCTTAGTCTAATTACAACTGGATCCAGCACAGTCTGTGCGCAGATTCAATGCCCCATTCACATTATTAACTCCACTCACTTTTTAACAAAAAAAAGTGAAGACATTTTCTTTGCAAGTCTGATGCTATTTTGGCAGCTGTTGAACATGCCAGTCTTTGCAGAAGCTAATTCTTCTGAATCAGGCCATAGTCAAATCTCTTTTTTCTAACTGTAGAAATTTAAAGCCCAAATAATTAGATAATCCCGAATACAAATTAATAAAGCCCGAGGAAAAGGAAAAGGGAAACAAGCCACTTTAGTGAGGTCCCATCCCATATATTCTGACAAAAATAATGCAAATAGACACAGGTGTAGGTGTGCGGCAGGACTGGAGCGTGACTCTGCAGACTCGGTTCACATCCTTGGCTTGCCTGTGCTCTGTGCGATGTTTTCGGAGGGTCCTCTGACTCCTCCAGAGAGGCTTCCGGGCTGTGGCACTTGCTTCAGGCTGGCTCCACTACCAGCTGTGAGTGGCGGATGGAGTGAGCAGCGTGGAGCCGCTGCCGGTAGTTATCCCCTCGCCTTGCTTTGAGCCCCAGTGCGGGTTGTTAACGGGCCGGTGGCTGCCGGCGCTGCCAGAGCTCCCGCCCGGCTCACCGGGCCCGGTCCCGGCCACCCTGGAACCGCGCCCCGCTCCTGATGGAATTACATTACAAGTTTGCCGTCTTACAAATCGGTAGTAAATACAGTCCCAAGGAGTGCAGCTGAGGGGCCGGGCGAGCAGAGTTGGGGCTCTGCCACCAGCACAGCAAACGCACGTTGGGCTCAGCCCCGCAGCACCTGGGGATGCCAGGCTGCCCCCGGACCTGCCCTCTCTCCTGTGGGGCTCTGCAGGGAGGCTCCCAGCCAAGAAAGATGAAGCACTGTCTCTGGACCAGCATGTGAAAGGAGCTCGAGTGTCCCGGGGGTTTATTGGCACCGTGGGCAATTAGAGGGGGCAGGAGCAGCGTACCAGCACCACAGAGTAGGTGCTGAGCAATGCTGGAGCTGGACACTCCTCATCAAGCGGGGCTGGCTGCCCACATGCTCATAAATATTCTCGATGCAGGCAAGACTGGCTGGGTTTTGATGGTGGTTTTGCTAGAGAGCTTTTGCAGGGATCTTTATCATTCAGTGTCTGTGTAAAACACTTTCCAGAGTCTAAATTCTGCTATAGAAAAACTATTTATCAAGTGCCCCCCTCTGCTGATGCACTGGGAAGGAGTTGCCAGCCCGCGCTGACAGCCAGCTCCAGGCAATATGATAGATATGTGGCTAATAATCAATCGATACTTTTGTTTAGGCCTCTGTCTATCAGTCTGGCATTGTGTGAACTAATTAGATGATAAAATGTGATGAATGTGTATTAAAGTCAGCTTCCTCCTGTTAGCACTCCAGGGACCCTTTCCATTTTCTAGCTGACCTTTTAGATCTCAGCTTTATTGTACGTGAACGCAATTAAATCAATTTGTCAGATATTTGCATTGCTCCTGCTAGTTCAGAATTCAATTAGTCAGTGTCACTTTACTGTCCTTGTCAGCCTCTGCACCAGCTCAGGGGGAAAAAAACAACCAAAAAAACCCACCCAAAAAAGCCTGTTCAAACCAAACCAAATATACCAAAACTCGGCCCCTCTCTCTGTGGCTCATTCATCCACGGCTCACACTATTTCCTGCTGCTGCCCCATGCTGGGGCTGCATCCCAGCTGGTGCATGGGGCTGTGACACCCGAGGTTCCCCTGCACCAGGGTGGAGGGGACCTGGCTAGAGAAGGCAGACCACTTGGGGCTGCTGGGGCAATTAGCAGGCACCCCTTGTTACCACTGCTCTGTGCCGAGTGAAATCTTGTCTGGAAAAATTATTCCCAGAAGCAGAATGAACCCACAGCAGCCATCGCCACGCTACAAGGGTTTTAACAATATTCAAATGAGAGCCAACCTTGGCAATTATTTTTCTTCCTGCTGCTCTGAAGTGATGGCTCCTTTATCCATATTTTATCAGCCAGCAAGGAGCTCTGATAGTTAAGATTCTGCTGCTTGCTTAGATCCATGAGAGCACATCCTGCAAGTCTGTTTGAAATTAGCACACAGGAATGGGGCTGTGAGCCAGGGCTCGGTCTTTGCCCTCCCCATTGGAATGTGGAGTTACTCTTAATGGTAGAACTGGCAGGGGTGGGAGTTGGACCGATGGCCCCCAAGCAGCATCCTTCATGCTTGGCTCCTTGGCACTGTCTCCAGCCCCTTCCCCCAGCGCTGCCTCCACCCTCACCCACAGCTGGTGTGTGGCAAGGTGGCCACATCCATCCTCCAGCTCCTTGCAGCTAAAAACTCACGTGGGGGAGTGCCAGCTCCAGGCACTGCCAGAGCACTGTGTAATGCCCGTGCTCTGTCTGAGCCGGGCTCAGCCTCATCAGTCCCCACTACCAGCCCAAGGTCTGACCCAGACCCTCTGCTGCAGCACAGCTCTGTTCAAAGCCACCATGGATAGGCTTTGAGGGAAGTTGTCTCTGGAAAATGCTTGCAAAGGGCTCTGCAGGTATTTCCAGTCAGAAGGTACTGCTGGGGCCTCCCAAAGTGGAGAAATGCCACTAGGGAGAGCCCCAGTGAGGGCTGGAGCAGCAGATGGGAGCTGCTGCCCTCCTGCTTTGAGCAACACCCAAGAGAGGGGAGATAAGGCTCATGGGATCTAATGTTTGGATGAGAGGAGCTTTGCTTGCACAAGCTCACCTTCCTCCTTTGAGTTCTGGCTGGGATATGAATATCTGAGCCATGGCAGGTATAATTAACAGATGGAACAGGCTAATTATGTCCTTTGCATGTACACAGAAGACGCAACTGTTAATTGCTGTTTGCACATTTATTATTCCGAGCACTAGGGCCACTGGCATTTCCTGTGACATGTGCCCTGTTCAAAAACAAACACACTGTGCTCCTGTTTGCGCTCCAGTATGATTTAAGGCCTAATGAATCTCAGCTGCTCTGCTGCCCTGTGCTTTGAGAGGGTGCTTGGAGGGAGGGTGCCAGTGGCAGCCCCCAGGCCCCACAGCCAGCAGTGATGGAGCTGGGGCTTGGCTGCACAGTGGGGACAGTACTCCAGGCTCTGCGGGGGAATGGGTTCATAGGGAACCAGCCATTGCCTCACTGCCAGCATCACAGGCTGCGAGTGCTCCACACTGAGCTCCAGAGGCCAAACTTCACATGGTTCTTCTGTGGATGGTTCAGGAGCTAACACAGAAACCCTGGACATTTATGGGACTATCCTTAGGTGCCACTCAGTGTCTGCCAGCTGGAAGAGCTGAGATCAACTGCAGATCAGAAGATGCTTCCAAAATCCCCACTATGAGTTGGAGCATCCACCATGCTGAAGCCTCTTCACTTCTGAGCAGGTCCCCATCCCCACTTCATTCCCACCTCTGCTCTGAAATCAGCATCAGGAGCAAAATTTCCCATCAGGGCAAGACTCCTCTGGACACTCTCTTGGCTTTGGGCAAGGGCTGGCCTGCCTGATGAGAAGCGATCCCCCATGCTGGGGTGGATCAGGGGGCCGCAGGGACTGAGGAGGGGTACATAGCACAGCCCTGGTCCCGGCTGGGCACATGATGAGCCCTGTTGGAGCACAACCCACAGTGACGACAAGTATGGCCTGGAAAAGACACCCCACTTCTCTCTGCCTCTCTAAAAAAACACCAAGGAAAATAACAACTATGCTTTCAAAAGTAGTGGTTAAATCTTGAGTCTTGAATAAGTATTTGTTTGAGATCAGCGCTTGGAGCTCAGCAGTTTGTTATATAAACACTGGAGATGAATAGCAGAGGAATTTCTACCTTTTCTATTAAAGAGTTGAGATGTATTTCAACGAGCACACTTTCACCAAGGGGTCTGAGCTAACAATCTCCAGGTGAATGCATTCCTTTATGATTACAGAAAGCTGTTTCTGTTATTCCCAGAGAAGCAGGACATACTGCATAAACCTCCACTCCTCAACTTGCCAGAGGTGAGAGAGCAACCCCCCCACTAGCACAAAGAGGGTTGGAAACAACGACAGGAGAAACGACCCCAAACCCACACCCCTGGGGTAAGTAGGTCTGGGAGTGCTGGGTTTCCCAGCTCCCTGGTCAGGGAAGCCAGTTGCTGCTTTCCCATGGGAACTGCAGATCATTGCCATCCACATGTCCCCTCCTTCAGTGGCATGAGCTGTGCTGCTGACATCCAAATGCTTGTGCTGAGCACTGAAACACCTGGGAAGGTCAGGAGGTGACCTGCACAAATAAGACACAGCTGCCTTTTGTGGATATCTAGCAACCACATTTCTGTGCTGAACACTGATGAGTGCCACTGTTTGGGAGTGTCAAGCACTGGTGCACTACACACTTTAGAAAATGTCCTGCATGAAGCGTGGAGACCCCAGGTATCAAAAGCAATCTCTTCAACCTGATCCCACCAGCGAAATTATGGATTAGAATTTTCAAAAAGCTTGGAAACGCAGAAGCTTAAGTTTCTAATGCTGATGTTAACTCAGGCCAAATTGAATTTAACTTGTCCATTTTACATAATATGTCTTGATAGACACTTTGTCATGGAACTCAAAATAGGAAGTATTTACTTGTACAAAGATGATGAATTTGTGTTCCTGTTACAAATACATATTTTACATGCCTTTGACTGATGACTTTCAGAGCCCAATGTAGTGTTGTGATGTTGGTTTATATTTTCAGAGTACAGAAAGGGAGGGGCAACATGGGCAAGAAGGAATAAAACCCACAAATTAGCTTGGCATTAAACTGCCTCAGAGCCTGTATTCCTGCCTGTCTGGGGCATGTCCCTGTGTGTGGGCTGGCAGCTCAGCAAAGCCCCTGGTCCAGGGAATGGAAGCTGCTGGGGCTGGTTGGTGATCACTGCAGTGATTTCAGGGGGACTGGAGTGAGATTCCTAGCTTGGCGCCGATCAAACCCAAAGCTGGGCTCCTACAGAAAGGGAGAGGCTGTGGAGCAGGGACCAGTGAGTGCCCAGGCCACAAGCTGAGATGTTCAAGCAGGAAACTCGTTTAGGCTCTTTACACAGAATTGAATTAAAATATCAAGGAAGCAGCAAATGCTGTAACTGTTTCTTTACTTGCCTTTTTTTTTTTGTTTAATATATTTCTTCATTCAAACACTCCAAGGTTTGTCCTGGGTACTTATAAGCTGCTTCAGTATGAACCTGATGATTTGGATAAAATAATCACAGACCAAAGTGGCATCTTCTGCCCTCAGAAGGCCCCAGAGGTGCAGGATCTGTGGGGAGGATTTGAGAGGTTGATGGGAGATGGCTAAAGGAGAATGGGGTGAACTCCCGCATGGCACTGCTCTCCCTCTCTCCCAGCACCCTGCACTGCCCTCCATCCCAGGGGGTCACAAGAGCTGCATGAGAGCTGCCCGTGGGCTCCAGCAGCACCTCCTAGTACTATGCAGGGACTGTCCACAGGTTTCATCTTCTGCCTGTCCCATCTGTGCACAGGGAGCTATTCATTATTCCAGCTGGTCTCGCTGTGATAAATGTTTTCCAGAAATCAGTTCTAAATGTCCTTTTGCAGAGCCTGCTTCCATCCATCCCCCCTGCACCACTGGGCAGAGCTCTTCACTGTGCCAGAAGAATTACAATTCTGCACCACAGAAGGAGGAAACAGAGCTATTAATTTCCTTGCAAGTCTGCAGGGCACTTCCAGGACGGACGCTGCCTTTAGTGAATGCTGCTCATTTCTGGATGGAAGAGGAGTGCTTGCACCAGTCAGGTCCCCAGCACCAACCTACACCACACCCATGAGGGGCCTCATGAGGAGTCACACACAGTCTGCCCAGGCAGGCGAGGGGGACAAGAGGGAGAGCTGAGTCCCAGGGCAGACCCTCCTCTGACTGGGGGGCTGGAGCAGGGATGGGTTACAGACCTGGCAGGCAGGAACACCAGGCAGGAGAAGGGTGGAAAGCAGGGTGGGTAGAATTGTCTAAACGCCCCAATTCTTATAACGGAAGCAACTGTGAATCATTTGAAATGCCAAAATCTTGACAGGATAATGAGTTAAACCCAAGTGTGAATTCAATTATGTCTTGGGACACCACTCAGCCAGAGCTGCCACAGCACATGCCTGGAGCACCAGAGGAGCAGGGGCAGCCGACCTGCCAGCCCAGGGGGTTCCCACTGCCCTTGGGGGGCTGTCCCTGTCCAAGCAGGCTAGTACTGCAGGGGCTGGCATGAGGCTGGCCCCTTCATGCTGTGGACAGGGCAAGGCAGAGCTGCAGCTCCGCATGGCCCTGTGCAGCCAGGTGTGGTGGGCAGGGTTCCCTGAGCCCATTCAGCTCCTCACCCTCTCTCACGGGCTCTTGACTGGCCCTTGCTGGGGGAGGATGTGCCAGTGGGCTGCTGGAGCCCAGCCTGTACCAGTGCCCTGTGCCCTAAGATGCCAGTTGAGGAGGCATTTCCCTCACTGCTGCAGCAGCTGGGCTGGCTGCTCCCACAGCTCCTGCCCTCTGGCCCTGCTGACAGTGACCCCAGTTCTGCATCCATCTCATTATTGCTTTGTGGTGGGAGCAGGGATGTGCAGGGCATCAGTCCTGCCATCAGTCATGCTGGCAAGAAATACGTTCACAACTTTCCCTCCAGCACTGCCCCTTTAGCCCACACACTGGCAGCAGCCCTGTAATTGCCTTGGATGGCTGGAATGAGGAGAGCAGGCCACCATCAGGTATAGGTTAGCTGCAGCAGGCACACACATCTGCCTTGGGGATCAGTGAGTACAAATGGTACCAGGTAGGGCCCACACAGGGACCCAGCAATGAGTAGCTGCTAGTTCCACCAGGACAGGACCAGACTGGGATCTGCTGCTGCTCAGAGCCAGGAACCAAATGCCAGTGGCAGGGATGTGGCTCAGCACATTGCAGCTGCACTTCCAGGAGGGGTCAGTGGGGTTGGCTCTGGGGTGCCCGGTAAGTACCCAGTGAGTCCCTGTCCCTTATTCGATGGTCCCCTGTCCCAAACCTTTGTTCCCACACAACCACACAAGGCTGTCTGCCAAGCAAGTCAATACAAATCAATCAATGTTTGCGCCCTCTCAATAACTCTATTACACCCTCAAGGACAGATCTAAACCACCCAAATGGGCCTGAAGCATCTGCTGTGCTGCCAGCAGAGCAAGCGTGCCAGAGACTGTAAATCACGCAACATTAATATTGTCACTGACAATGAAAATCTCTGTATTGCCATGTCTGCCCGCCAGCGGTGGCCTTCAGATGTGCTTCATAAGCACCCACGCTCCTGCATCCACAACAGAGGGTGCATGAGGGACACAGAGCACGCTGGGGCCACAGTGCCTTTGCCAGGCAGCTGAATTCGAGCAGCATGTCAGGGTTGTGTAGGGTGCACACAGGGTGTGCCAGGGCCAGTCCCGGCCTTGGAGCTGGGCAAGGTTTAGGGAGCCCACCCAGCAGTGCTCACCCTGCACTATCGGAGACTTGGAGGATGAGCTTTATGCAAACAAAACTTTCTCTGACAAATCTGGAAGGGCAGAAGCCTTTTATACCCACGACATATCCTCCAGCCCCAGCTCTGGTCTGGGCTCCCAGCCCTGCCTACAACACAGGGAGGGTTTTGCTCAGCCAAAATTCAAACCAGGGCAGTGCATCCTCAAGATGTCCAGAATCTGCAGAGCAGCAGAGCCAGGAGGAGGAGGAGAGGGCACAATGGCTGCACAGACTGACCGGGACTTGCACATGAGTCTCCTGGCTCCAGTGAGAAGAACTGGGCTGAGGGCCACAGTGCTGAGGCATCGCCAGCTGGAGTTGGAGCAGAGAGTGCAGGAGAGGCCCCAGAGCAGCAGGGCCTCTGCTTTCCCTCAGATATTATGCAAAGTGTTGAGCTGTGAGATTGATGGGACATGCAGGGACCTGCTGATGGAGGTGGATGAGCCTGGGCTCAGAGGATGGAGAGGGAGATAAAGCACTTTGGAGCATGGCAGAGAGGAGGAGCTGACCATCAAGGAGGCTGCCTGGCCTGGAGCCCTCCCTGTCCACCGGTACAGAGAGCCAGCTGCCCCAGCCCACAGTGCCAGCACTGCTGCCTCTGACTGCTCCTCTCAGCTGGAGCTAACACGGCCTCCCGTGGCCACACCAACCTCATGCTGCCAGGATTCAGGCCAGGACAGCATTGCTTTTGGCATTCTTTAGATGTACAAGACACTTAGAGCTGGAGCTTTAGAGTCAGCCCAGCAGGACAGAAAGGTCAGAAGACATTCTGTCACTTGTAAATAAATAATAATAAATTACCATGTTTGAGCACACTCAGGAATGCCTCTGCGTGCAGAAACATCAGGCTGGATTAGCGCATAGCAGTGACATGGGGACAGGAGGGTGCTGCCACCGCTGCCTTTCTGCCCACAGTGAAGGGCACATCCCGGCACTCCAGCAGCTCTGCTGTGGCTGAGGTGTCACTGGCACCTGATGGACAGCACCACACAGCTCCGCTCTTCCCTAATGTGTCCAAGACAGACACCAGCTCAGGTCAGGAATGTCCCAGCTCAAGGGAGCAGAGTTGGGCCTTGAGGAGCAGAGATGGCTGCAGCAAGACCAGCTCGCAGGGACAAGGCTGAAGGCAGTGCTCCCAAAAGGCCCCAGGGAGATAAGGAGCTCCTCCAGCTGCATCTCCCAGGAGAGGGGCCTGCAGAGATGAGCCCTCCACTCCTGCAAGTTTCAGAGCAAGCTAGAGCTCATTCTCACCCCCAGCCCACAGCTCCTCAACCCCAGCAGCTGCTCCATCCATTGAGTGCCTGCTTGAGGTCTATACGAGCATTCATATGGAAAAGATCTACTCCTTTGAGTCATTTTTCATTAGTTGCAATACTACTGAGCAAAGCAGGGCTGGTTTTGTAAATTAAAATGGGTTGCAGTTCAATACAGAATACTTCATTTGCAGCCAAGTTAACTAAGAGAATCGACATAAATATAATGCAATTACTTTTGCTACTTTCATAATGCCTTTATGAGGCAGATAACCATCCCCATGAATACATTATCCCTCAGTATCTCTGCATCATTTCTGGACTTAACTCTTTTGAGTAGTATCAGAAGAATGGATACATTTAATTAAGTATCTTATTTTAGAAGTCAATTTTACAATGATCAGGAAAAAGTATCTTTAATTTTCAGTCATAGAAGAGGCTTTATTTCTGCCTCCAGACTGTTGTAATTTTAAGAATGCAGACTTGAACAGAACCACTACATGTATGTGTGTTGCAGGAGAAGCTGTACAGCCTGGGTGTCCCTCTGTCAGCCCCAGGCAAGGGAGGGCTCCCGGGGTATCCAGTGTGCTGACTGCTGCTGGCTGCCAGCCCTGCTGCAGTCCTGGGTGGGCAGAGGCTGCTCTGCCCACTCTGTGAGGTGATCCCATCCAATGGCCAGTGACGGAGCAGCGTGTCCCCATGGGCGGGGACACTGGGCTGAAACCGGGCTGCCATGCCCAGAGCCGACAGGAAGCAGAGCCCTTTGCTGAGCTGGGTGTAACATCCTCCCTTGTCTGGGGCGCTCAGTGCCCAGTAGTGAGCCCTGACGAACTGAGTGGGCTGGGACGCACGACAAGGCTGGAGGGCAGCACAGGAGCTGGCACTTTGCTTTGATAATGCATTACACTTACCATGGATTTTTTTACATTTTTGCCACCTTTACAATTAATTTTCAGTGCTCCAGCATGACTATTACCTGCTGCACCCCAGCCCACCTTCATCAGCTCCCTCCATTAGTAGGGACTTCTAATCAGCACAAAGCTAATTGCAGGTTTCCTGGGAGAAAGGCAAGCTTGATAAAGCACATTTCTAAGGGGATCACTGTATTTATGTTCCTCTCAGCAGACGTTTCATGTAGGGACCAAGAGAGATATGACAGCGCAGGGAGATGGGATGGCAACATGGGGAAACAAAAGACGGAGCAAAAGGACCGTTCAAGCTGTGCCTTGGGTGTAGGCAAGGAGGGGAGAGGTGGAGGCTGGCCCCAGCCCCTAACCCAGCTGCTGTGGACCCTCCCAGCTCCTCCATGTTCCCTTCTGAGCAGAGCCAGCACCAAGGGGTGACAGCCTGGGCACAGTCTCAGGAACCTGACTCCACCATGAGGGAAGCCATGGAGCTGTTCTGGCTGGAAACAGCATTCCAGGGGCAGGTGTTCAGAGGTGAAAAGAAGTATCTTATTTTTTAAAAATCTCTGAAAAACATGAATTTTAATCAAATTAGGAACATGTAGGTCTTACTTAAGAGTCCCAAAGGCAGGAAGCCCCAAGAACGTCCTTGACCACCCAGAGGGACCCCTGCAGACACAGCTGGGGCTGCTCCAGGCTGCCCTGTGACAGGCTCTGAGAGAGAGGGGATGCCATGTGCATGCTAAAACAGATTCACGTCACACTGTTTCACTTCAGTCTTAAAATACAGAGTGCAGAGAGAGAACCAAATTCCCGAAACTGGACTAAAACTCTTTTGAAATGTGCTTGGTATCAGAGCAGATGGAATCTGTCTCCTCCAGGAGGGGCCTCTGCAGGCACATTCCCTATATTTGCTTTTACATCACTAGCTATTTTAGACTTGCAGTGCCACTTCTCCACAAGCAGCCAATAAAAATATCCTGTAGAAAGCACTGGTATTCCTCTGTGCTTGGAGCGAAGCTGCTCATCTGGAGTGCAAAGCGCCAGCAGCTCTTCGTGGCAAGCAGCATCCCCTACAGCCGCAGGAGAAGCCCCTGGTACTGAGGACATTCGTGGCACTCCCACAGAAGCTGCCCAGCCTCACTGTGTGTGGCTCACTGTGTGCGGTCCCTGCTCCCCTGTGGCTGCGCTCCCCGCAGCCCCCATGGGGACACCCTTCAACCCCGGGGCGAAGGGCTCCAGCCAAGCGCACTAACCAGGAGAGAGGCCCGGCAGCCCCAAAGCCCCGGCGGGGAGGGACATCAGCGGGGAGGGGCAGCTTTTTCTCATGCTGCAGCCCTGGGACAGTGAGTCCTGCTAGCTCCGGCTGCGGGAGCACTGAGGGACACGGTTCCGCATGGATCGGAAGAGAAGCAGAGTTGCAGACGGGGTGTGGGTCACGGTGAGAGGGGGCTGGGGCTGGCTCAGCCCAGCAGCAGCAGACAGCCACATGCCAATCTCCTGGAGTGGGAATCAGCAGGCACTCACCACCTGCAGCTGCCCTCCGTGGCATTTGAATGACACAGCTTTTCATCTCCAGGCTGAGTAGCTACATTTTTAAATATGGAATATTAGGGGTTTATGACAAAATCAAACAACACTTGCTGGAGAATTGATTCTGCCTCTTGTTTCCCTCCTAGCTGCTGCCACAGTATTGCTCCTCGGCGAGCGATATATAAGCCCTGCAGCAGCACAGGGCTGGTTTTCAGGACACTCTTATGGCTGGCTTTTCAGCATGAGGAATAGCAGCCCAGCTGCAGATGGGAGGATAAAAAGCCCCTCTAAAATCCCTCCAACAGATCCATACTCCATTTCTGGTGGTGCAAAAACAACTGCACAATTGATTGGCTCTTAAGCCCAAATTTGTGAGTTGCAGAAAGTTGCTGGCTCCAAAGTCACTTAAATTCCCGGCATGTCCCAGAGGGGCTGTTAGTTCTCAAGTAGCTGAAATCATTGAGCTGAACCCCTCTCCTGCACCCCCACCAGCCTGGAAATCGCCTGACCCTCACACAGCTCATGCAATCTGGCTGCTAGGAATGGGTCTTGCCCCACATGTGACAGCTCCTGCATTTCATTGTGCAGGATGAGATGAAGAATCCCAATCTTCCCCTTAGTTATTCCTTCCCTACTTTCTTCCTGATTGCTCAATACAAAAGCTTCGAGCCATCTTTAAACCAAATTGCTTCACAAATGACAAATAACAAGAAAATAGGCTTCATAACCAGGAATAATGAAAGAAATCATTCACTTTGATATCAGGAGCTGGTCGGTGCTAAAGGAGCCCTTCAGCCTGAATAGCAGAAAAGCACATTGCAATTTTCATGTACTTACTGGGATAAAACATGTGACTCCATGGATGCTGCAGCTGTCATCTCGCACTGGTCTTTGCACTTTGATGCTGAATTGCACAGGTTATCTTGACACTTGCTGATAAATTTTAAATCACCTCTTTTGCTGTATGCGAGAAGGGGCAGGGAGAGCACATCTGAATACAAATGTTAATGATATTTTTTAGACCTTGCCAGAGAGTGAGAATAGTGGTAGGGATGGTGTCCAGTGCTGTGTCCCCAGCTCTGGACCCTCCTGCCACAGCAGGGCTCCAGAGCACAGCTGCCAGCCCCAGGTCTGCCAACTCTGCCCCGCGCTGCCTAGGAGGGGCCCTTGCTGCCCTTCCCACCCCCCAGCTCCTCACCTACACACTGTTGACCAACACAATAATCTTGGTGCAATTAAGCAAATTCCTGAGCAAAACCAACTAACTTTCCAAAGCTTTTATCTTGGCAGCTATGAAGACAATGGCTACAAATATGTGGGCCCGCACCAAGCGACAATTAGAGAATCATAATTTTGATTCCATCCTAGTTTTGTCCACAGAGAGCTCAACTGGGAGTTAGATTAGCTTGATATGGCAAACTTACTATCCAAAATATGTATAAAACGTGAGGAAACTCAGAAAAATGCCAGAAGCAACCCCTGCAGAGCTACCTGATCAGATGTGCCACACTGAAAGGAGGCTGATGCTGCTGGTGTCCAGCATGGGGTTTGGGAATGTGGGGCACAGAGCTGGCACCCAGCTGCAGGGCTTACAGCATCCCTGGGAAGCACCCTGCTTTCCAAAGCCCCTTCTGATCTGACTGGAGCAGCCACAGCATCTGGGCCTTTTTTCCACCTCCACAATGCCTTTGCCCTTCTCCCATTTCTTCCCCCACTCAGACAATACACTTAGGGTTCAGAGAGGAAGTTGCCCCAAGGATGTTCAACCATTAGGGAAATCTCCAGTGCAAACAGATTAATTAATCTAATCAGACGCATCTCTCTAGAGGAATTGGATTAGTGCTTTTTGGATAAGGATTGCATTAAGCTGATAAATAACACATGCAATGAGATGTTGATTTATTGCAAAGGGAGGGCTTGAAAATTCTCACAGGTTCCTGATCTCATCCTGGAGCTCCAGGTTGCTCCTGAGCAAATGAAACAGCCACGTGCTCCAAAGTTCCCTTTGACACTGCAGAAGCCACTGAACCCTGCATGGCCAGGGAGTCACTTCTGCCCTGGCACCTGCTGGCAACCATTGGCACACAGCCACTGGCCTGGTCACATCCATCCCCAATGCTGCTGGGAAACAGCCCTTTGGGATGCACACCCAGCACGTTCAGGCTCAGGGGAAGCAGGGACTGAGCGAGCATTCGCACACTCTTACCCTGGGGGCTCTGCTGGGGTGGGGATACCCTTGGGGAGGCCATACCCATGGGGTGCCTGGAGGGGGCTGCAAAACATTTAACTACTCCATGACATCAAATGCTCTTTCTTCCCAGTTGCATCTCTGTTTTATGGGGGCAACGGCTGATGCAGCAGTAAGGACAGGAAGCTTTGATTTTTTAAAATTTTTTGCCAGGACATGAGCATATTCAGGGAAAGATTTTATCTGAAGATAGAGAATTCTTCTCTTTGCCTAGCTCACACTTGAAGTGCCAGAACAGACTTCTCTGTTCCCATCTTCTGTGAATACAAAGCGCCATCTGTTTCCTCTTGTCCCACAAGTCTTGGCATGCAAAGAGTTACCAGGTGCTGCTCTGTCTGTCTTCACTGAGACAGAAAAGTCCCCAAGACAATCAGGGCAATACATCCTTTACAGTCTGTCCATTTAATGACTGTCCACAAGACACCAGCCATCCATCCCCATTTAATCAGGTGTCAATGGTAGTTCTACCCACATTCAGCATGTTTAAATGCACAAGTGCAGCTCTCTGCCCCAGGGATTCACTGCCACTCCAGGGGCTCCCCTCTGTGCCAGCTGATGGCACCAGGACTTGCTCTGGCACTTTGGGGATGGATAGGAATGTTTCCAAGGTCCTTGTTCCCCAGGCAGGGGACAGCATGGATGCACTGTGGTAGAAAGAGCTGTCTTCACAGCATACCTGAGGCAAGGCATGGTCCTGGCTGTTACAGGGAGGAGCAGTGCATCCATGGAGATGCATCTGGTGATTGGTGTAGGGAAGGCACCAGGCCAGAAGGTCAGCTTGGCAGGTAGGACATGAAGTGGGCAAGAGCCCATCAGCAGGGCCAGGTGCCCAAGCCTAGTTCCAGCTTTCATTAGGTGCTCAGAAAGCTGTGCCACAATGGCTTTCTCACAGCTGTTTTCCCCGCCTCCGGATTTCCCTACAAAGCTGCTGTTTTCCTTGCTGCAGCTCCCTCAACATCACCTCAGGAACCTGAGTGTCTCTACACAGCTACACTCGTCCTTTGCTTGGCTCTGTGCTGCCAGCACAGCAAAAATACAGCGGAACTGCAGAGAGCGGCAGCTGCCTGAGGCCATGCTGTCGGGTCACAGTTACAGGTGCTTAACAGAGTGGAATGAAGTGGCAGGCACTGCTTTTGGAGTCCCATCTATAGCGAGGAGGGCAGGTGAATGCTGATCCTCCTGCCCTGCTCCCCACTGTGCTGTGGGCTGCAGCTCTCCAGGTCAGTGCCCAGGCCTGGCTTCCCACGGGCTCGTGCAGGTGCTCCAACCTGCTGAGCAGGCCACATGGCACCCACTCCCCTCCTGTCTTAAACTTCTCCAGCCACCTGAACAAAACCAGGCACCAGGGAGGGCTGGCTGGACACATCTCCTTATCCTGGTCTGGTCTTGTTTGTGCCCACACGAGGGTCTTCCACACAGAGGCAGCCTGGCTACCCCACACGGAATGCAGCAAATCCTCCTCTTTCAAGCTCCCCAGGTTCCCTCCACTGCCATTCCCAGGGTGACTGTGCAGTCTGAAACAAGTCTGAGGAGCCTCCAGCACCATTAAGAGCAGAGTGGATCCCCAAAATCACTGCACTGCACACCTGTGTGTGACAGATGTGGGCTGCCTGCACACCACTGGAGTTTGCAGGTTAATTCAGCTGGGAAAGCTCTTCATGAGCAGGCAGCAAACACAGCTACTCACCACAACCCACCTCACCCACAGTGGCCTCTCCTGCCCCAAGAAAACAGGATAAAAAGTTCACAGAGCGAATTTCTCAGCTGGAAGAAATGCAGAAACAAACACAACTTACTTGAACTCTCACAGCAGGTGCAGTGTTGCCTGCTGCTCAGGAATCAAGCAGGCAAGTGGCTGATCCTAAACACAGGCAGCTGCTCCCTAGCAGCCAGCTGGGGCATCCGGGAGAGGAGGAGCTGCCTCTGGCTCAGGACCAGCCTTTGTTTCTCCCCCCTTGGACACCAGACAGGGCAGGAGCCTGCCACAGCCCCAGCAGACAGAAAGCTCAGTCAGCCCTGGAGGTAGTCGGGCCTTTGGACAGAAGCATTGCCCAGGCAAAGCCTCTCCTGAGCAAGCAGATCCAGCTGCAGTACTCCTGCTGCTGCTCTGAACAGCCATGGTGCGGACCCGAATCGCAGCTGGGCCAGGGTGCTCAGCTGCACAGCAGCTCCCTCCCATTGTTTGCCACTGCTGCCACCCTGCCTGGGGCTCTTAGAGCAGGAGCTTTACAGCCTGGGGCTTTACTGCCTTCCCCTTGGCAGTAAAGTGCCACACAATATTAAAGAGCTCAGAATAGAGAGTTGCCTTTCTTTGTGTTCATTTGGGCAGAAGAGGTAAAAGGAGAAGTTGTTGTAACCCAGCCTTGCTCCACACAAACACGTTGTGCCCATACACCAGGCAGTGTGACAGGCAAGTTGGACTGCGCCATGCTCGATCACACCAGCAGCGCATAGCCAGATGAGGGAATGGGTCCAGCTTCCACCCAGCAAGTGTGTCAAGGTAGTTTCTGCTCACAGGGAACTATGCAGCATGTTACTTTCCTCAGGGACAGGCAGCTCCTGGCTGCTGGGGAGAGGCTGTGACACTGCCGTGGCTGGTCCAGGCTCCCCCATCCCACCAAGCCTCCAGCTGGAGGCCATTCGGCAGGACAGCACAGGGGCCAGGACAGGACCACAGGGTACAGAGCCACAACAATGGGCAGCACCTCTGGGGTCTCTGGGGCCCCCTTAGGCCCAGAATGGCTCAGAAATTTGCAGAGCTGGTGCTGAAGCAGGCTGGATGAGTGCTGCAGATGTGGCAGCGGGTGGCATCGGGGGGCACGAGGTAGCACCTGTTCACACCTGGCCTCAGGTGGTCGCAGCATGCGTTTGCACGTTCAGGGGCGTCAGTCTCTTCTCACCGGTAACAATAGGACAAAAAGAAACAGCCTGAACTTGCGCCGGGGGGGATGGGGGCGGCGTTAGATGGGATATTTGAGGAAATTCCTTCCGAGGGTGGTAAGGGGCGTTCCCGCCTGAGGCAGGAGCAGCTTAGCCCGGGGAGACAGCGCCCTCTGCTGAGGCACCGCGGGAACGCAACGGGCGAGGAGCTCTGACCCACGACCACCACAGCCCCCAGCCCGCCCCGCAGCCATCGCCGTTGCTATCCCTGTTCCTATCCCCGTTGTTATCCCCGTTGTTACCCCGTTGCTATCCTCGTTATCCCCGTTGCTATTCTCGTTATCCCCGTTGTTATCCCCGTTGTCTCCCTTGTTGTCCCCGTTGCTATCCCCGTTATCCTCGTTCCCCGCCGCCTTGGCGCTCCGCGCCCGCCAGAGGTTGCTGTCGGCCCGCAGAGCCGTGAGGCGCCGGGCAGCGCTGCCTCCCCCGGCAGACAAAATGGCGGCCTGAGGGGGCGGGAAGGAGGTGGACGGGCAGAAAGGGTTCTGGAGGCGTGGAGGTGCTTCAAATTCCAAGATGATTCATACATCACTCTGTTGTTTTCTGTGTAATAAACAAGATGGGTAGTAGAGGTTGGAGGAGCTGGATGGGCTTGTTTCTGGTGTTTAGTGGAGAAGCAGGATGGTCGGATAGGATACATCCCCAACAACAACTGATCCCAAGGAGCAATGGCAGCTGCTGCCAGACTGCAACTGACTCTGGCTCCAGCTTCCCCAGAGGTGCTACACACTCAGAGGGAGTTATAAAACATGTCCCTGAAGGTTCAGGCACAGACGCCCCAGTGCGATCCAAGTCCCAGAATCCCAGAATAATTTCGTTTGGAAAAGACCTCCAAGACTATTGAGTCCAACCTTTCACTGATCATCACTTTGTCAACCAGACCAGAGCACTGAGTTCCACATCTGGTCATTTCTTGGACACCTCCAGGGATAGGGACTCCACCCCCTCCCTGGGCAGCCCCTTCCAGTGCATGACCACCCTTTCCATGAAGTTCTTCCTGATGTCCAACCACAGCTTCCCCTGGCACAGTCTGAGGCCATTTCCACTCATCCTGTCACGGGTTGCCTGCAAGCAGAGCCTGATCCCCTACAGGTTGCTACAGCCTCCTGTTGGGGAGCTGTAGAGAGCTCCCATCTCATCCCTCTCCTGCATGCTGGGGCTCCCATCCTTCCAAGGCACCGACCCCAAGCCCTGGCAGGTGCCCAGCAGCAGGCTTGCCTCCCTGCAGGGCCAGGTGGCCCTGGCTTCGCTGGCCACGCTCTCCCACTGGCTAACCCCAAGCTGCCGTTGAGGAGGGTGGGAGAAACTAAAAAAACAAATGGTTCTCCTCCTGCTTTTCTCTCTTTTGCTAAAGGCCCCCGTGCAGTGATCTCAGTGGCATTGTTTAGCCAATTACTAATTTACTAGGAATTTAGTTTAATGCATTAATAAATGTTGTCATTTTCATGACAAATTATTGTAATAACACATTTTAATGGGCTGCAAGAGTTGGGAGAATAGTGGGAAATAAATATATTTTAGTATTACTTATTCACTACATTTGTACCTAATTATATTTGCAGAATAATTACAGTGGCACTGCTTCCCCACACTGAGTTTGTGTTGGCAGCACAGGGGTGATAAATCCCTGGCAGTGGCAGCAGCCTCCTGCAGTGGCAATCACAGCCCTCCATCATGGCAGGGCAGCCCCCAGGTGACACTGTCCAGCCGGGCCCACTGCCAGCTGCTCTGATTTACCTGCTTCTGCTCAGAGGAACTTGTCTGGGAGATGGATTGCTGGAAGGATCCTCTATGCCGGACATGAATCACTCTTTAATCACCTCTTTTAGCCTCCCTGGGCTAAAGAGCGCAGAGCCAAGGTTCCACCAGGCGAGGAGCCTGAGTGATTTTGGTGCTGCAGCGGTGAGTTGGAGGGACACCTGCATCCTGCCATTGTCCCTTGGCAGCCCCCAAGCACCACCCTGGCCAGGATGCCAGAGCCCCTGCACCATAGGGTTCCCGGATGGAGGAGAGGCTGCTGGGACAAGGTGGCAGGGTCAGGTGTGCAGGCTGCTATGGCAGTGCCTGGCACATGGGACCTGCTGCTGGCCAATGGATGGGTGATGGGCTCCCATCTGCCGTGTAGAGCAGAGACCATCAGATGCTGGGCCTGCCCAGTTTGAGAGCTGCTGCTCATGAGTGGTGTGTCACCCCACTGCCTGTGGTGGTATGTCACCCCACAAGGCAGGGACAGTGTGGAATAGAGCAGCAGGGCTGCGTGCAGGGCACTGGCAAGGAGAACCCGGCAGCAGTGGTATGGTGACAGAGCTTTCAAAGATGCATGAGGATAGGAGAACAGCCGGACAGAGAGCAGCACATGAGGACAGCCATCACATACTCTCATAAAGGTCAGCACTTGGGCTGGTGATGGCACTGCTCCATCCTGCCACTTTGTGTGGGCTCTGAAGGGTCCTGGGCAGCAGCAATGAGCCACAATTATGCAAGACCTTTTGATCATAACAGATTTATTCAAAACTCATGCATAAATATTAATGTCCCTGAAGATTTTGAACAACTATTTGGCATAAGCAGAGCAAATATTTAAATCAAACCTGACTGCTGTGCATTGCAAACAGACAGGGCAGCTCTGCACACGATGGCACCTCTGGCAAAGCCTGTCTGTGCACTGGCATTTCTGGGAGCCCCACGAGCTGCTGTGGTGTGCACAGCACGTGAGCCTGCCCCCACAGCTGCCCTCCTGTGCCCTGCTGTCAAGGGGGTTGGTTCAGCCGTGTGGGTGGCACCTGGCTGGAGGGGAGTCCCTCTGCCCAGCCTGGACCTGGGCTGGGGATTGAGGCAGCCCCCACCCTGTGATCACCCTCCCACAGATGACAGCACAGTCCAGCAGCCACTGGTGCTCAGGGGACCAGTAGGGACTGGCCACCAGTTTGAGCCCCTTTGCCCCATTTTGCCCTGCTCTCTGAGGGCAGCACACCAGGCACACATGCCTGGTATTCCTGCAGTAATGAACACAGATGTATGTGCTGTCATCAGGCAGCGTGAAACGTTATGAAATTATACTTGGCTCCTCTTACCACTGATGAAGCGTGTCCACTTTTGGCAAATTGCCATTTTCCCATTTAACAGGATTTCAGCTTCTTTCCAGGGAGCTGCCCAGGGGCCCATGTGGGGCTGTCCTCCCACCACTGCCAGCTGGAGCTCCTGCCCCACGGGACTTGGTATAAAGGGCACAAGCCAGAGGCTGATCTAAACTCTCCTTGCTCCTGTTTCTTTTCCTGCCAGGGCTCACAGGGCAGGTCTACAGACCCTGATGCAGGGACAGTGTTCATTGCCTGTGCTCTGCCCTCATGGAGGGGGGAATCTCTTGGCTGTGGGAAATGCAGGGGTGTGGCAGGTGCAGCCTGCTCCCTGGTCAGGCTGTTCTCTAATGACCTGGTCCATATGCACTCACTGTTCAAGGCCATAATATCAGGACACTATTGGCAAAGGGGCAGTCTGGCAGCCACAGTGTGAAGCAGAGATAACAGAAGTCACCTGTTCAGCACTGATGAAGGGACCATTCGGGCTTTGCCATGTGGTGCTGCACCCCATGGCTTCTGGGTGAGTGGGGCCGCTCTCCCTCCTGGCCAGGGATGTGCAGAGGAGCAGGAGTCATTTGGGAGATCACTTCAAAAGGAACATCTTCTGCTCTGAAGTACGTGGGGATTCTCTGCTTTGACACCTCATTTTGTCACCCACCCTCAGATACATGAGGCAGGTCAGGCTCTAGTGCAGATCTTTGGGATGACTTTGCGCAGCTGGCATCCCCAGGGCCTGCCTCCTGAGAGAAGATCAAGGGGCAGCTGAGCCCAGCGCTGTCCACACGCGGGGCAGGACCTGGCACTGCCTCTCCCCCTCCCTGGGCACCAGCCCTGCTCCCTCATGCCCTCCTGGTTCTCCACTGGCATCAGCAAAGGCAGGAGCAGCAAATACCTTGGGCATGCCTGGAGCTTATGTAGAACTGGAGCAAGATAAAAATGCCCCGAGAGGTGCTTGAGGTGTGTAATTTCACAGAATTATAGAATTCCTTGTGAGATTTAGAAAATGGCCCCAGTTCTGTCCCTTTGAACAACAACAACAAACATCCTCCTGTATGGGGGAAACTGGCAAATTGCAGCAATTTTCTGTGAAACGAGCTGTTTTGAGGCTACAGATGTTGGCACCAGTCTGTCTAAAATAAAAATAATTGCAGACCATTACAATAAAGTAATCTTTTCAGATGAGAAACAATTATGCTTTTCAAAGCAAGCACATGTCTTTACACCTCGTAATTATCAATTACAGAGATACCTGGTCTGTTATCTCAACAGCATCTCCAGTTGGCTTCTCAGGGCTAATTGCAGGGGATTTAATTCAGAACTCAAACACTAATGATTTTGACCTTTATGCCTATTCCTGAGGTGTGATAGCACTTTAAAGGCTGTGCAAAACTGATCTGCCTGTGGTTTGCATTGCATGTGCCCACCTTTTAGCATGGAAAACCTCTCTTTTCCCTGTCTGCCCTTCCTGAAATCCCTGGCCACTGTGGGGGCTGGACAGGAGGCGATGGGCCCTAGCCACAGTCACAGCTCCAGACCCAGACACCCAGAAATGCTCCTGCCAGGGCTCCAGAGCAGTACCAGGCAGGCAGAGCCCAGCAAGGAGCAAATTCAGCCACATGTCAGGGATAAGTGTGCCAGAAGTCCCAGCAGTGGACGGGCTTCCATCACACTCCTAACGGTGTCGTCAGCATTGGATGTTTTCTGTAGAAATGAGCTTGGAAAGTCTAGTCTCCAATACAAATTGTCCTTTTTGCTTGCAGAAGATAGGAACCTGATCCCACAGGGCCTTTGGGGCTGACACAGGCCCCCTCCCTCTCCTGCTCTGTGTTACATTTGTGAGTTTTAATATTTAATTGGTGTTTTTTGCTATTTTGGTCTCCTGGCACTTTGCCGCAGTTGAGAGCTGGAGGTCAGCAGTGGGGAGGAGGCTGTGTATTAGTTCATCAGGTTTTTATGATTTATTTGTTATGGATGCGTCACCAGGCCTTTCCCAGAACTCTTGGCTGCTTCCCTTACCTATTATTTATAGCCTTGTCTTTCCCTCCCCTTATACCCTGGGCTTTGGCAGGCTTGCTGATGGAACCCACCTCAGGGGGCTGGGACCCCACAAACCTCGCAAACAGATGCTGAGGCGAGGAGGAGAGGGGAGACCCAGAGGACACTTTAGGAATCCCCAGGTGACAACTTAGTACCCAGGGGGAGTCATGCCTGCAGCTGGAGGCACCCGGGTCTCAGCCAGCAGCCCCACAAGCACGGCCACTGGGTAGTGGGATCATGGTGTGGCCAGGGGCTGAGTGGGGATCGTGCTGTGGCCAGGGGCTTAGCAAGGCGCTGAGGGCGATGCGGGGGCCATGGGCAGTGACTCACCTCACCCTTTCCCCAGCTCGAGTCTGCTCCAGAGCTGAGTTCCTTGCACCAGCTGGCATTGTGCCTCTGTTGTCTAGGCAAAGGTTTCCATGACACTAAATAAAGTGAAATATGATTTTGCACAGCTGGATTCTGTCTTAGATGCAGGTTAGGGACAAGAAATGCACATCCAGCAGAGAGCTGTGGGTAGCAAATTATAAGGGCTGTGATCCATGATGGCAACAAGCAGAAAAATACCAATTTTTAGGAGTTATTCATCTGACTCCCAACCAGATGTTTACTTCCAAAGCTGTATCTTGTTTGTTGGTCTTGCATAATCAGCTCATGGCATGAGGACAGAAAGCATTCAAGCCATGTCATAGAATAAATGAGTAGCCGGAGGGGATATGCATCAGGGCCTGGGCTCCCACACAGGGAGCTCACATCATGCCTGGGATCAGCTGGCAACCTTGACCATGTGCTGAGCCACTGGCCCAGTTTAGTACTAGTGGCACCTGCAGATACCTCTGCTGGGCAGGTGCATCTCCCCACAGAGAGCTTCGACACTGCAGCTGGTGCAAGGGTTTATTTAAATACTTTTGAGGTGCAGCATTTGATGGGATCTCTGTGAAGAGAGAAGCTTTACACATCTTATTTTAGGAGATTTAATGGGATGTTATGGGATGTCAAGTATACTATGTTAATTGGCGTTAATTGGGAAGTTGTCTGAATTCTGGAGACTCAATTAGAAGGAATTAAAATCCATTCTCGTTTATTCCTGCATACAAAATATCTACTGCCTTTCTACTCCTCTCTTCCCATGAGAAGCCAACAGCATGTTCAGGCCAAGGGTGCACCCAGCTTTCGGGGGAGAAATAGGTGAGCAATGCCAGACTGGGAAGGAAAATCAGAATAAAGCTGCCTTCGGGAGAGAGATGGAAAAGAGCCTTCTGTGGTCACAACTCAACGGATTTGTAACAGATCAGGAATTAAGAGCAGCTCCAGGTGTCTGCCAGGCAGGGACGGGCTCAGCCAGAGGTGAGGGGAGAAAAAGAAGACCATGCAGGATGCCTGGTAGGGGACAGGCAGGGCTGTGACCGTGGGGCAGGACGAACGGGAGGCTTGGCTGTCTGGGAGCAGGTGGATTGAGGATGACCAGGGCTCTTAACTCCCCCTTCCCACATAACATGTAGACAAACACCCAGAGCTTGCAGAATAATAATGTAAAAGTGAAGAAATAAATATATATACTGGGCAGAGGTAAAGAGTGGGAATGCCAGGCCAAGGGGCTGCCGGCCCCTGCCCACCCAGCACTCACAGTGGCTCTACAAATTAGCCATGAAATTGGAACGTGATGGGAGCTTTGAAATCGGGAGTTTAGGGAGAGTTTGTAAAGTGTTTAAAAGGCAGAAGCAACACAAAGCCTCAATTTTAATTATTGCAGTTTTAATCAGTGGAATAGTTTTTTTATACCCTGAATGGTGAAGTAATTGGAAATGAGAACAGAGTTTGCTTGTGGTGTGAATTACAAAGTGGGGAGAGGAGCAGCCCAGACCTAAGATGCTCTGGGCTCTAGGGAGGGAAGGGGGTGCAGGAGAGAGGAGGAGGCTGGGGGTGCAATGGGGACAGTGCACTAGTGCTGGCCAGTTGCTGGGGTGACAGGTGGGCATTGGGCCCCCACCTCCTTTTCAGGGAGGTCTTCCAGCTCTGCCACTTGGCATAGGCATCTCTGCCTGTTGCTGTCCTTGGAGGCTTGGTGGCACGTGCACCTCTCCCATGGGTGGTGAGTGCTGGCAGGGCTGCAGGGCACTGCGCCCATTCCTCACTGCAGGAGCTGTGCAATGGGCACAATGCACTGCAGGCCCCAGTTATCTCTGAGCTGCCACATGGGTGCCCTGGGTGGACACTGGCTGGACAACAGTGGATGACATGCCCCCTGGGGCAGGCGGATCACATCCCTTCTGGGACAGGTGGATTGCATCCCCCTGAAGCAGGTGGATCACATCCCTCTGGGGTAGAGCCCCTGCCTTTCCCAGGCAGTGCTGAGCCATCCCACAGGGTCCCAGCTGGGAGGGGGGAAGCAGAGGCTGGGAGTGTCTGTGCCCAGAGCCAGGGTGCAGGCAGAGGGCTGATGGGGTGAACTCCAGCTGCGGCAGGGGAGAACAGCCTGCTGGGATGAGTAATATGGAAGTCATTTGATAGCAAGGAAGGGATATTCCTGCTCTCAGTCATGTTTAGGTAATTGGAAGTAAATAACTCCTTTCATCCTAAAACCGGATGACTTCATACACGAGGTAAATGGAAGAAACAAAATCCCAATTTTCGTTCGTGTTCCACGCACGTAGTAAAAATGAACCTTCGTCTGCAGCAATTCTGAGCTAATGAAAAACGAATGAGGTTTTAAATCAAGCCCAAACGCAGAGCTCTGCTGCCAGAGCCACGCGGGGCTGCTGTAGGACAGCCTCCATTTCCAAGGCTCCTCGCAGAATCCTGAATAATTTTATTAGATTTTGAGCAAGGCTGCTGCCAAAACATTCATTACTGCACCCAGTAAACAGCGGGAGACCAGGAGACACAGGGGTGTCTGTAGGGCTGATGCCATAGGCAGTCCTGGCTTTCTCTTCTCTTCTCTCCCTGAAGTTCCAATGGGCTGAGGTTTATTTAGTGGTGTCTGTACATCACTCATATGATGCAGAGTGACTGGCCCTGCCTGATCACTTCTTCTGGAAGGGTACCTCCTGTACAGCCTTAAATCATGTCTGAACACATTATAATTCTCCCATGTGCCTGGTGACTCCTGTGTATTTGATCAGTTCAGATTCCATAAAAATGTAAATAATCAAAGCCCTTCTGCTGTTATTTATAATGCTTCACTCTGGGTTGTAATTTATGAATTAATTTCAGCTGCAAGTTTCTGGAGGGAGGGGAAAAAAAGATGAATAATCGGATGTGTGGCTGCCACTAAAATCCATGACTGCTGGTGTCTCCTCCACTGTACATCCCCCAAACCCTGCAGACCTGACTGTGGCTCCCGGGGAAGCAGGGGCCAGTCCCTGCCCTGGCATCTGCCATTGGGGTGGCCACAGTGAGTCCCACGGGTGCTGGGAGGGTCCAGGGCAAACTGCTGCCAGCTGGGATGCCCCGCTTGGCCCCAGCTGTTGCCAGGCGCTGCTCCGGTGGTGGATGCTCCTGTGCTGGGACCCCTGAGGGAGCAGGCAGGACCCACCAGGGCATCAGTGCAGCACAGAACAGTGTAGGTTTGTGACAGAGATTCCACTCCTTAGCGCTTATCTCTGGTGTGTCATACAACCTGCCAGCTCGTAGATCGACACTCATGATGGTCTTTAGAGCCAATGATCCACCTGGCAGAGGACTGGCAGAGGCAGCTGCTGTGGGACCCTGGCTTCCCTGTGGCCAAGGCACAGCCATAAGCCCCAGGAACCAGCACTGGCTCTGTCCAGCTACAGGGAGCTGCAGGCTGGCCTGGCCACACCGCCCGTGCCTCGTTGCCCACTATTAGCTCTCTGTTAAGCATCGTATCTGATCCAGACACAGCATTATATGCATTTCTCTGTGAATAAGCTCTGCTTGACACAGTCTGTGATTGCTTTTTTAAAACCATGTGGGGAGGATCAGTTCTTTCATCCACTGATAAGGTATCAGGTGACAGAGGGATCAGCATCCACCACATAAATCTGCAACTAATCCTTTGGAATCGATATTTTTCATTAAGAACCTGTGAGAGTTGGGCCATTATAGGGAAAAATCTGTTTAGGTTGACACCTTGATGAAGTTATTCAGTTCAGGGGCTTAAGTCATTGGAAGGTAATAAAGAGCAAAGAGCACAGAAAGATCGAGGTGCCGGTTATGAGAGTTCACGACGGGAATAGGGGCTTTATTGCAGAGAGAAATTATCATACTGATTTATTGTGGAATTATGGGAACTTTAAAAGGCTGGCAGCACTGCCCTGCTGTCACTGCCGGCTGGGGACACTGCGCAGGTGTTCTTTCTCATGCTGGGGAGTCTCCCCTCCTGTGCCGTGCTGTGGGATCACTTTGCCCTCCCACAGCATTGTGTGACAGCCAAGAGGTCATCTGTGATGCCCAAACTGCTGCTGCCAGTATGGGCATTGCTGTGGCTGGAGGTGGTGGAGCTGGTACTCCATGGCTGGGGCACAGGGACTCCTGGGCACTCAGGAGCTCTGGGTGATGCCCAGGGCCACCTGTGTCACAGCAAAGCTGAAGGCCAGAACAAAGCTTTTCTTCTATCACCCTGGGCATCTTCCTCACTGTGCCCTGTGTCCTTGATGCTCTTCAGCTGTCTATACCCTGTATCTCTGATGTTCCTTAGCTGAGCCTTATGTCTTTGATGTTCTTCATCTGTCTGTCCCCTGTGTTGCTGGTGTTCTCCAGGAGAGGAGGCCTCACTGCCTTCCCACACTGCTGCCTCCTCCATGAAGCACTTCCAGCCACAGCAGCAATGTCTGCTGGGGTTCCCAGATGGATTTACTTCCAGTCAGCTCTCTTCCTGGCCCCAATGGGGGCAGCAACCCCATGATCGCAGGAGGGTTGGGGGGGCACAGGGAGCTGCAGGGTCATGGGGAGCCATGGAGCTGGGGCCCTGTGGGAAGCAGCAAGGGGCTTGGCAGGAGTGCAAAGGCTTAATCCCTAAATAAACTGTAAGAGAAGGAGTGTACACAAGCACGTACACACTGGGGCTGCTTTGAATGTGCAGGATGCTGCTGGCTCCTCTGTGCAGAGTGAGCAGGGCACTGTGCCTGCTGCCACTCTGCAAACCCAGCTTTAATAACTGAAGAAGTCAAACTTATCCTGAAGTTTCCTTTATAGGTTAACCGAGGTTAATTGTGCGAGCTGCAAATGAAAATATCTTGCTCATAAATCCCCAAACCTCATTAAAGAGGATTAAATGATATGCCTACTTTGTAAATCCTAAAATTTCACACAAACCTCTCATAAAAAAAACACAAGGCCCCTGACATGCTTAGTCTCTGCCAATCCAGGGGCTTGTTCCAGAAGCAAGGAGAAACCAAGCACCCACCTCTGTGCAGCCACGAGGGTGGGCACTGCTGGTAGCGGTGCACTGAGGGGCCTGTGGCTGCTTACCCAGTGTCCACATCCTGCCCACCTCAGCCAGCACCTGCAACATAGCACCCATGGCACAGCGCCCAGAGAGCCGGGCTCACCCAGGCAGGGCAGATGTGAGAGCACAGCCAGAGAGCCCTGCCTGGGTGGCACAGCACAGAGCGGTGCCAGCTCCCAGCGCTGGGCATCCTGCTCCACCTGAGCCAGCAAACAGAGGCAAATCATAATCCCTTGGATCTAGGTAATGCCAGCAAAATTCTGCAATAACCACCTTGGCTCTGAGCCACCAGTGATGTTTTTTCTTCCAGAAAGATTTTGTTGTGCAGCTTCTACAGCAATAATTTGTTTCCATCCTCGCTGACTATCCCCAGCCAACCCTAAATACAGCGAAGAGGGGGAAGTACAGAGAACAGCACCAGAACCAGGGAGCAGCACCCAAATGGGAGGGCAGCACCCGAGGCAGGCTCAGTGGTCGGGCACTGCCAGCAGCAGTAGTGCTGCTCCTAGGAGGAATGGGGTTCACTGAAGTAGGGTTTTGGCTGGCCGTTGTTGTGGCCCTGCAGGGATGCTGCTCCTCTACCATGCAGAAAAGTCATAAACCACCCAAATCTTAATGAGCAATTAGAAGCTAATCAAAGGCAAATATGTCAGATAAGGGTTGTTGTGTATGTTTTTACTTGGCTTTGCATCTATTTGTGGAACAAAACATATTGTCAGCGAGATTTGTAGCACTGAGGTTTGCATTGTGGTTCCTGGATCTAATTCAGCTCTGTATCGATGGGATGGGAAGGATGGGATTCTTCTGTTAACAGCCGCCTTTAGTTTAGATTTAAGCTAACTTCTACGTGCTCTGTAAATACCTGCATGTGCCAGGCACATTTCCTTAATTTATAATGGTGCTGTGAACCTCTGTCACTTCCTCTGCTCTCTCCCAAAATTCCCTTCCATCCAGCCACTGGAGCAAGGATGTCAGTGTCCCCAAGCATGGCTCAGCCCTGACCATGGAACTGCATGGGGCACTGTCCCCCCACCCTTCTGCCATGGTTCACAGGGACCTGCGCTGCCCCTTGTGGTGGGGCTCAGTTCAATATCTGTTGGGGTTTTAGCTTTGATTGGCTCAAAAAAAATCTCAAATATTTTTGAAGAAGAAGACCAAAAGGCCTGCACACGGTGTGATCCAGTGGTGTCCCCTTGCCAGGCCCACTGTATTATGTGCAGTGAAAGGCTTGGTTGTTCTGCCCACTCCCCTGCACTCCAGTCACCACCAGTAATGGATCCAACGTTCCCAGTTCAGAAGATGTGTATCCACAGTGTTTTGCTGAGCAAATGCTGCTCTCTGAGATCTGAATAGGAACAGATTGTTCCGAGTATCTTCCACATTCCTGGTCTATTGATTAACCTGGGAGTGGGAATCTATCTAGAAACACTCTCCCAACTCACTCAGTCTACATCACTTCAGCTTCTTAACTAAATCCCTTCCAAATCCTTGCAAAAATCTAACGGACAGCTGGCACTTCTGGGTGGAGGAGCCGCAGCCTTACTCAGCCAGTAAATGGCGTGTGAATATGAGGGAACCTATTGTTGCCTAACATGGTCCCATCAATAATAGATTCACAAACCTCTGAGGGAGCTAAAAATTTCTCCTTTAGGTATGAATTATGGATGCAGTTTAGTGTAATGTAGACATATCTCAGAGGTTTTTCCCAGTTTATATGCTAGTAAAAGCCAGCAATTTGCTTGTGTTCCATCTATAGGTTTTGTAAAATAAAGAAAACCTCTCTTCTGCAATAAATTCTGGTATTAATGAAGGTGAAGACAAATCTTTAATATGCATTTTATGCACAGGTGTGTCCAGGTGAGAGGTGTGTGGGGCTGCCAGTGGTGGTCAGGTGCCAGCAGTGCTCCAGCAGCACCCAGCCATGTGCTACAGGCAGTGGAAGCGAGGTGTGCCCATGGCCACAGCAGCCCCAGCCCCACAGTGCCACTCACGTCCTCCCTGGGGCAGATGGGCTGAGAGGGTCTCTGCCCCAAGTCGATTTTGGATGTGGTGGGGCAGGGGAATGGGGTGACACCAAAGGGTGCTGAGCAGAGCCTGCTCCAAGGGGCTGCCAGCAGCAGGATGTCCTGCTGCTCCACAGAGGGAAAGGACCTGCCAGCAGGGATGGCCCTCAGCACAGAGGGTCAGCAAGGAAGTGGTGCCAGTGCCTACTGCCAGAGGTTCCCAGTGCCCAGCACATGCCCCTGATGCCTTAAGGCATCACCCCTGTCCTGATGAACAGCCCCTGGCCCTGATAGATCTGCAAGAGACACTCGACAAGCCCAGAGCATCTCCAGAGGTCAGAGGGCTAATGCTTTTTTTAATACCCTCTAATAATTAATACTCTATCTCTACAATGAAAAATCATTATAAAAAGATTGGTTATAACTAAGTAGCTCCTTCTCAAGCACAGAATGAGCAGCAATCCCGAGGGCTCAGCTTCTGTCAAAAAAAATCCATAGCTGCAGATTCATGTCAGCGTTTCCTACAGCTCCAACAACTGCGAAGCGACCAGTGAGAATGAGCCCACACTGGCAGCTGTTGGGCGTGGCAGGACCGGCACAGCAGAATCTCCCCAAGGCCTCCTTGGGCAGGAGTGAGGTGGTGTGGGGCGCTTCAGGGGCTGTGAGTTGCTGCTGGGTGCTGTGCAAGCCAAGCAGCAGTGCTCTCTGTCCTGGCTCTCACTTCCATCCCTGGTGGGAATCCCAGCTGATCCCTTGTGAGGGGCTGAGGGGATTCCATATGGATCCAGGGCATTGCAGGACCCACTATGGTGCCAGTGACAGCTTTGCCTCTGGCTGGCTGTCCCCACAGTGCTGGCATTGACATGATGCAGGGGACACCAGTAGTTTTGCAGCCTCTCCAGCCCCGCTGGAGTAAGCATCACTAGTTCTGTTGCTTGGGGGTGACCCCAACAGAGCCCTGGAGCCCAGGATAGGGGCAGGGCATGGCTGCTTTCCTCTGTGGGAGGAAGTTCACAGCAACTGCAGCATTTCCACAGTCTGAGGCCAGAACTGTCAGGGAAATTCCCAGTTTTCCAAAGGCATTGGTCTGAAGCACAGTTTATACACAAAATCTTTGTCATTTCCTATCAGCCATAAAGAGGGTCTTTAAGCACATGTCTTGCAGACATAATGTTTCAATTTGCAAGTTTAATTTTTTCCATTTTTTTCCAGAGAGGCGTTGTCAAATATATATTTATTTTTTAAAGAAAGAACAAACTTTTATAGACCTTCTGCAAAACCTTGTAAAAATATAATCTCTCCTTGTGCCAGACAACTGGTGCCTGCTGACTCAATTGCTTTTATATATGACAGGGCTTGAAAAAAATGATTGCCACTGCCTAACTCTGAGCAGATTGGAGTGAAGTGCGGGACTCATCCATCAGAGGTGCCATGTTGGGTATGTGGAATGCAGAGCCCTGGGGCCGGGAGCATCATGATCGTTTTCTCCTAAATCTTCCCTTCAGCCATTGTACTGAAGGGCTGAGTGCTCCTGGCTGCTGCCGAGCGGCCGGAGCAGCATCATCTCAGGGTAATACCCAAGTGCTGTGAGTCAGACGCTGCTTCCAGCTGCTGGCGGCTGCTTGTCAGGCGGAGCAATTGCAAGCATAAACTGTCTTCAATTTAATAAATATGCAAAACAGTGTTTAACAGCCCTGAAATAAACTGTTGAGCAATGTGGCCCATAGAGCTAATGTCATCCACACCCCGCGCCACAGCCGGGTGCATGCATTTTTGAGTGTGTCACGTGTGCTGCGCCCACTGATGCGTCCCTGCTCCCCAGTCCTGCTCCACTCCACGACCCCAGGCTCAGTGTCAGTGGTCAGTGGGCTCCTGTCCCCTGAGTTAAGCCAAGGCTGGGCTTGGGGGCAGCATCCTGCTCCCACAGGAGACAGGGGGTCTCTGCTGGAGAGGGAAGAGCCAGGCTGGAAGTGGGTGTGATGGGAGTCTTGTCAATTAATAAATTGAGGAAGTGACAGCCCAGTGCTGTGTTAAAGTGTTGGGGTGGTATTTCTTGGAAGTTTTGTGGTGCGTGTACTTAGGCAGGACCATCGATCTGAGCCCAGCCGGAGCAGCACAGGAGCCAATCGATAGGTGCGTTATTAACGGGCTGTGCTTATACCTGGTGATGGCTCATGAATAAGTGGCCTTGGCTGGTGCCAGAGGTCAGACTGCTCTGCCATGATGGATGCCTTTTGAAATTGCTGGATTTGAGTTGTCAGTGTTTCATTCCAATGGGTCCTGTGGGTTACCTGTCCTTTGCTTCCCACTTTTCCACTGCCTTGGCTTGGCAAATCCAGTGGGCAGAGCCACACCACTGCTGCTGCTTTCATGTTCCATTTCCCTTAGAGCAAAGTTGTGTCCCAGGAAAGTCCCCATCTGGCCTCCAGTCACCCCTTTCTGCCCATGGGGCTCTGGTTCTCACACTGTCACCAAGGGAACCAAGGGCTCAGCAGCTCTGTTGGGTGAGTCAGTGCAGGTCGGTGTGGGTTGTTGTGAGTCAGCACGGGGATGGAGCCCAGCCTCAGGCTTCAGCCTTCCACAGTGACTGTGGCACCTTGCAGGGACTTGGTTTGATGCTGAAGCAGTGGCCTCTGTCACTGCAACTGCTTTGTTGCACTGGACCCTGGCATCACCGAGTGCTCCAGTGCCACTGGTGTATGCTCCTCCTGCTCTGGGACCAGAAAGGTAAGAGGTGGGAAGGGGCAAGTGAGACCACTCAGTCCATCTTTGCCACTCTCTGCAGGGGAGAGAAATTCCCACTAAAAAGCTGCTTCTGTTCCCTGTGTCCAAATTTCAGTATTCGAAAGGTCTCCCTGTGCCGCAGAGCTGGTGTCAGGGGCCACCCTGCAGTGGGGGTCTGGGCGAGGTGCATCCATCCCATCAGCTGCCCGAGCCTTTGGCTCAAGTCTGCAGCAAGCACAGCACATCCCCTTGCCTGGACCCACAGCACAAGAGGGTTTGAGTTACAAGAGCCAGGCTGAACTGGGGAGCGTTTAACTGACTAATTAAGCACAGACCTTGCATGTGGGGACTTCCTGAACAGGGAGATGCCAGGGGGATATTTCTGAATGCTGCTCTAGAGCTGAAAATTAATTCTTTGAGATGTTGTGTGGATTAAAAGGCAGAGCCAGGCTGGAACTGGTAATTAGCAGCTCTGGGATCAGGCAGTCCCAGCTAATGGAGCAGCTACTCCAGGGTGGAGACCAGCCTGGAAAGGACCTCTGCTCTGGCCAGAGCGCAAGCAGGTATGCTGGGGATGCTGAGGACGCTGTGGTCAGGTCTCCACCATGGGTGTCAGTGCCCATGATAACCTACACACAAGACTGGAGCTCGGCAGACAAAGTGTAGTCCCATCCCTGGAGCCCTGCTCAGGGGGCTCAGATCCCCAAAACCAGGGACAGGAGCTGCCAGGTCCTGTGGTGGGAGTGGGCAGGAGGCAACCCCCTCCCCTTGGAGTGCAGCTGCCCTGGAGATGGGTGAGACCCTCTTGGCCAAACAACTCCCACCACCCATGCTGATGCTGAGATGTTTTGAGGGAAAGTGTCAGCACTGATGAAACTCTCAGTGGAAAATACTGGCAATGATTTGAGGTATAAATGCCAACTTTCATCACAGCTCTCCTGGCTGTTTTGTTCCAGCTTCCCTTTAGCGTTTTCTCTTCTATGAGACAAGATCACACTCACATTATCACTGAAACATTCCTTTCTCAGCCTCTGAACTTACCTTCTCCTCAACTGCCCCATCCACAAGATACACAAGAATTTGACTTTGTCCTGGTTTGTGATGACCAACAGTCAAGAAAGTTCTTTGCCTAGAAAGAGAAGTGAGAGGACCTATAAGCCTGGAAAGCAGGAATCTACAAAGCTCTGGTAGGAAAGGAGCCCTGAGCCTGCAGAGCTGAAGGACAGAGCAGGAGGGGAAGGTGTTGTACAGCAGAGATGGGGGGGATCCTCTGACCCCTCCAGGGAGCATGGAGGCTGCTGAGCTGCTGCGTGATGAATGAGAAACCCAGAGATTACAATAATTTTGTTAAAGGGTTCTTAGCTCTGCTCTGCTCTTTTGATTAATGGGATTTTGTGAAGAGTGCAGGGAAAGGTCATCCGACACGTGTTCAACAGCTGATGACATTATTCAGCTCTGCCAGGGAATTGCTGCTCCCATGCACCTGCCAATGTACTTCACCAGCAGCTGTGAGAGTCCTGCAGCATCCCTCCAGCTGCACCAGGCATCCTAAGCACCTCCACAGGGATGAGTAATGGCTCCAGACAAGGCTTGTTACCTGAGTCTGCAGGATGAGGTGGCACAGTCACCCTCACCACCCTCCTTACACTTCTTGGGAAGGGCTGTTATATAACCAACTGTCTCTGTGCTTCCCATCACAGGCAGATGTGTGGTACATCATATATATATGTTATATATATTACATACACTGCACACATTACACAGATCCAGTAACTGTCCCCCAGGTCCATACCTGCCTGGTCCCTGGCTGCGGCTGCCTGTGGGGCTCAGTGGCTCAATTCCCTGGCACTGAATGGTTTGGGATCTCAGCCCTGCACAGCCCAGCCCAGCTGGGATTCCCCTAGGCCAGTCAGACTCATCCCAGTGCTGCTCCTCCCAACCCAAGCTGAATTGCTTCCATCTCCTGGTCCTATGCCTCCTGATCCATGGAGCACCCTCTGGAGCACATGCCAAAGCACCCTGTGGAACACATCCCAAAAGCATGAGGAGATGAGGCAGTTATCACCAGCCCCATGTGTAAATCTCAGCCTCAACAGCCCTTGCTGACAGCTCCCAGCAGAGCTGGCCGAGGCTCCTGACATCCCTTCATACGCTCTGTTAATCACTGCTCTCTACCACCTCTCCAGCTACCACTCAGCCACAGATTTACGGGCCCTACCAGCAGGAAGCACAGTGCCGCTGGGAAGCACAGTGCCACTGGAATTGTGCCTCAGTGCCACTCCTTGCCCCAGGCTTGCACTCACAGCGCACACTGTTCTGGGGTGCCCCACAGCCTCCATCCCCTCTGTGGGGATGGGGGCACAGGTGTGCTGTGGGGACAGGCATGTCTCAGCCCTGCCCTTGCGGGGAGCCTGGTGCAGCTCAGGAGCTCCTCGCTGGGCAGAGGCTGACACACAGCTGTGCCCACGCACTGGGCTCACACGCACCATCAGCTGGTGCTGAGGCTGGAGCATTTCAATGGCAGCACCAGCTCGGGCTGTGATCATTTTAATTGCAGGTGTTTTCCCTAGGGATGCTGAGTTCTCTGCATGAATCAGTGTTTATCCTGAAGCCAATTAAATATCACAATAGCTCTTAAAAACAGTGTGTGTTCAGTGTCTGGGAGTCCCTCTTCTTCCAGGTGAAGGTGTTCCCAGTGGCTGGGGGACACAGGTCAGTCATCAGCAGGATCTGTACACAGTCATGTCTCTGGGCATTAGCACAGCCTGGTGTCCTGGCAGACTGATGTCAGAGGTGTTATTCCTCCTTTCCTATGCTGTGTCTCTGATGAGTCCTGTCCCCACCCAGGGGCTCAGCACCAGCGTGGAGAAGCAGGGGTGCCCCTTCCAAACTCCACATGTTCTGCAGCTTCCACTGTTCTTTCAGTAACAAAACTTCTGTATTGTGATATGATAATCTGCTGGGTGTAAATGGCTTGTCCAGCCAGCCCTGCAAATCACCTCTTATCATCACACTCAATGGGCTGTGTCAACCCAATTTCACAGACAAACGCTTCTCTCCCTGACCATGGGCACTGACATGGATAACTCTGATTTACAAAGCCAATAAAAATAAAATCACTAAGAATTACTAACAACCACTGACTTAATATAGGAGATTAGAATCTCCAAATTTAGGCTGACTGGAAGCCATTTGATACATGAACAGTGGCAAATGGGTTATAGAAATGTCAGCCATGCCAGGGTCAGGTGCCACAGTGTGATGATTTATCGGTGAGAGAAGGGCTAATTGGTAAGTTACCTTTGCTGCTTCCCCCAGAGGCCAGGTTATTTATATCACAGTTTGTTTGTTGTCTTTTACTTTTGGGGTCAACCAAAATTTTTTATGGTAAGAAAAACCTCAGCGTCCTGTTCATTAAAGTAGCAAGGTCAGGCCGAAGGGTGGAATTGAGCTGGAAATAATCAGGTTGGTGTGATTAACTCCAACCTCACTGCCATTCAGAATGAGCCTCCAGCACGGCCAGCCTTCAGGGGACAAAGCATCAGCCACCAACCACAGGCAAAGGCAACTCCAGAAACAACCCATTGATAGGCAGAGGAAGCGATGTACAGCATGGAGAGGGAGTACCTGCATTTCCTACCCTGCCTCTTTCCCTCACTGGGTGCTGCCCCTGCGTGGGGTGGGTCCCGCTCCTGCCTGGGGTGGGTCCCAGGGTCCCCTGTGTGCCCTGCAGGGGTGAGAGGGCACCCAGGGTGCTGCAGGGAAACCCCAGGAGCTTCCTCCAGGATCCCCCTGCCTGGGGACATCAGCCTCTCCTCACCTCTTTGCATTATTTTTGCCCTTAAAGATCTTCCTGTTCTGTCCCTTGTCCTGCACCCTGTTTGCAGATGTTTGCAGATGTTGTTTGCTGTCTCAGCAGAGTCTCCAGGCTGAAGGCCTGCCCTGAGTGTGTGGCAGGCACCAAGATCAGGGGGCTGCACCCTCCACGGGCAGAAGCACAGCCAGAAAAGGGGATCCATGAGCCAGATGGCAGCACAGTTCCCAGGTGCTGGTTAGGAGGGATGGGAGATTGCAAATGAAAGGCTTGTGTAGACTTCAAACTTCACTCTGCCTTCATAAAGGTGTCAGCTGGAATTATTTTGGGCATTTACTTGCGTGGTCTAGTGCATCACTAGCTAAAACAGTTTTTTTTAAATAATGGAATTTGCTGCTTGGCTCATGCATAAAAAATAGCAGGAATGCGACCCAGTTGCATAATTTTTTAGTAATAAATAGAGTCAAAAGTGTTGAGCTCAGCTGCTGGCACAGTGAGACACCCTGAGCGGGGGCAGAGGACAGGAAGCTCTGGGGGGCAGCCCCTCATGACATATTGGGAACACATCCTCAGGCAGCATGGAGGGGAGACCCTGGGAGATGTGGCACCTCAGTGGCCAAAGCGTCCTGTGCCACAGGGGGACACATCCCCATGGGGCTGCCCTGGCCTCCTGTCACTCCCGCTGCACATCCTGTACAGCTCAGTCCTAGCATGGCAGTGCTCCTCTTCCCACTCCAACTTCTCCATCTCCAGGAAAGCCACTCTCCTCCTGGAGAAATGTGGATCCGGAACCTTTTCACTTCTGCACTGTTAAACTATTGGTGCATGAAACATGTTTCTAAAGGAACACCCACAGATGTTCGCTGGACACAGCCCAGCATGAATGGGGGAGTCACTGAGCCTGCCAGGAGTGTGAGGTATGGCTGGAAGGCCATTGCAAGAAGGACAAGGACAAGGCCAGCCCTTGGGCCCTGCTGGTGTCAGGAATCTTCTCCTGTGCCTCAGTGCTGCCACTGGGCTCCAACCATCAGACGGGGCTCAGCTGGGCCCCACTGCTGACAGGCATCACCAGGGGTCTCTGAAGCTGTGGATGGGCACAGGACCAAAGGGACCTGCATACCAGCCTCCTGCTGACTGGACACCCTCTCCTGCCTCAGCACACCAGGACACACGCTCCCCTTGTACTGCCGACAATTACAAAGGATTGCAGCAAGTCATGTCACCTGTGATGAGTCTGGAGAGAGGCACAGGGGCTGGTTATGGTCCCCAAGAAGCCATTCTGTTCCTCGTGCCTGGAGTAGGCCTGGGGGCTGGGGAAGGGCACAGACAGACCCCCCATGATACCACCACCAAACCCAGTGCAGGGAGTCTGGGGCATGGGACAGGCTGGTCCTGGCCCTGCTCCCCTGTGCCGTTGGGTGCTCGGGAACCCAGGGACTGCAGTGGGGGAATGCTCTGCCTGAGGCACAGCACTGCCCTGAGCACAGGGTACAGCAGCCCCTCCTCCTGCACAGAGGCCATTGTATAAGAAGTGGCATTTTGATTGATGCCATTTGACATATGGAGAATTCCCCACAGCAGGCAGTCACTCACACAGCTGATTACGGACTCTGACTTCTTTCTCTAATTAAAACTCTCCCTCCCATTTTAATTCCTTTGCCCCAAACTCCCTGTTCTGGCTCATCTCATAATGTGACACTAACTGCCTGAGACAGGCACCAGGGATGCCCCACACCCAGCTGGCCAGCTCTGGTGCCATCGAGCACAGTGCACAGCAGCCCAGCCTAGCACCACAGGCTCGGGGCATGCGGGGACACCCCTGACACCCCTGTTCCCACACAGACTGCCTGCAATCCAGTCAGCAGGGTCTCTGCCCTGGCCAGCTGTGGCCCAGCCCAACCAGATGGGCCCCAGCTCCAGCAAAAGGCAGTGTCCCACTCTGCCCCTGACTGTTGTCAAGCTGTGCCCATGGGGACACTGAGCCCACAGCCTGCTCCTTGTGAGCCCAAGGTCTGGATTTTTGGCAGGCATCACTTTGCAATGGTCTGACCAGGAGTATTCCTGCGCAGCTTCCCCTGCACCAAGAAGTTACATTTCAATGACTAAGTTGCAACAATTTGCCTCTGTCCGCAAATCCCACACTGGATAGGAGCCATTCCAACCAAATCCCTTCTCTTAAAACCATCCCGCCTCCCTGCAGGCAGGGCAAACAGTGTGGGCAGGCAGGCTCAGCTGCAGACCACACTCCAGCTTGTCTCCAGTTAGAGTTCACCGAAGCAGGGTGAGTAAAACAGGGTAAAACAGGCTTTCTGAAGGAAGGCAGTAGTCCTTCCAGGGCTAACGAGCTCGACAGGTCCCACATGGGTTCTCTTGGCCTGCTCAGACTCAGTTTTAATGTAACTAAGAGAAAAATATGCTTAAACATGGGATTTAACCCTCTGACATGAGCTTCATTCTAGCTGAGAGTAAATCCCCAGGAAGCACAGCCCAGGGCAGAGGGCATGCAGCCCCGGTGCAGAAGCTGGGGGGAGCTGGGGGGAACCAGGGGTGGTGATGCCAGCAGGATGTGGTGCTGCCAGGCCAGAGCCCACCTGCAGACCCCTTTTCAGGGACCATGGCCACCTTACCCCCTCCCTGCCCAGCTGTACACAGCTTTCCCTGTGTTTCCCTCCTGTGTTCTCTCTACGGAGGGGTCGTTGTCCCATCACATCTGTATTCAGCCCCAACACCCACTGGATTGAGACTGTTTGCCACAAAAACATGTGCTGTTTTTTTATAGAAACAAGTTGCCAAGCTGGAGTTGGACTGCAGTGGTAAATACTGGGTCAGACCCCCTCTCAGCAATGTCTGTCCCACTGTAATTAATATTGATTTTGTGCAGCTGAAATATAGCTACACAATTTAATTTTGCTGCTAAGATTTTTGACATTGCTGTTCTTAGAGATTAATGTGGGATTTAATGAAGGATTTGGGCTCTCATCTGTGATGTTCCCTCATCCTGTCGTGTGCCACAGACCCGCTGCTGACTGCTTTGCCACATGGCTTATAGCTGGTGACCCCGTGGGCAGCATGTGGCCCCATGCCCACAGCACCGGTGGGGCCAGCAGTTCCCAACCAGGCATACATGCCCTGGGTCACTGTGCTGCTTCAGGGGAGAGCCAGGGACCACGACACTGAGCACACTGCAGGACAGAGCCCACTGCAGGACAGAGCCCACAGCCCATTGGGCAGGGGTGGTTCACAGCCACTGTCACTGAAGCATGGGCAATCAGTGACCCTGCTCACCCTGCAGTGAGATCATGGACAGCAGAACCGAGGACAGGGAAGGCTTCTCTCCTGGCACCCTGAGGTATGTGATGGCTCCCAGCCTCAAACAGAAGTGGAAATTGTCCTGTCTCAGCTCCAGGTCCATAAAGAACAAGGTGGGGCACGTGGACCCTTAGCTCCTTCATTCAGGGCTGGGACCAGGGTTTGATCCCATTAGTCCTGTGCCTATACCCATCAGGATGAGACTAATGCATTCCCCTTCATCTGCTCCAACAACTGGGCATGGCATGGCATGGCACCGGAGTGGCACTGCACTGCACAGCACAGCACAGCATGGCACGGTGTGGCACAGCTGGGCAGGACCCAGAATTCTCTGCCACAGGAAAGGACAGTGCAGGGTCTGGCCCTCGGACTCAGGGTGGCACTGTCCTTGCCGGTGTCTCTGTGGGGACACAGCACATGGAACAGCGACCATGTGGCCAGAGCAGATTTTTCGCTTATCAAATCAAGGAGCAGCTGGATTAGAAGATTAGAAACCAAATTAATTACTAATGACTTCCCGGGGCCTGGGTGGCTCTTAGGAGACTCCAGGCAGCAGCAGCGCTGGTGGCGCCAGGCAGGCACAGGGGGACCATTCACCAGCAGGCAGTGGGACAAGTGTGCGGAGCCAGAGGACACAACCTGGTCCCCACTGGGGGCTGGGTGCCACACGGTCGTGCTGCTGCAAGAGCTGGGGTTGGGGAACAGTGCAGGCCCCCAACTCCAGCTCCTGCTTAGCACAGGCTGGAGTGTTTGCACATCCATATTGAGATGTGCCCCCCAGTCCAGAAGGAGTTTGAGTCAGGGAGCTCGCCGTGGCTGGACCCGCTAGCCCTGGGATGAGTGGGCACTGCACCCATTTCCCTGGGTGATTTTGCTCCTGGGGTAGCATGTGACCCAGCAAGTCTGATCTGTCAGTGTCTGTCTCTGTGGCATGGCCTTGTGGCCCAACCTGCTGGGTGCTGCTGGAGAGGGGAGCAGGGGTGGGAGTAGGTGAGCTGCTGGTGCTGCTGGCACAGTTAATGGGGTGGGGAAATAAACGCCGGGAAACAGCCGCTCCTGTCACAGCTTGCCAAGACAGTCAGGCTAGTTGCCATCTGCTTCCTGACCTGGATATTAAACTGCAGTAGAGGATGAAATATGTCAATGGGAAGAAAGTTTTCCTCTGCCTGCCAGAGCCTTTTGCTCAAGTGAGCAAGGGCCAGGCAGAGGGATGGAAGGATAGAAGGAAGGAAGGCCAGAAGGATGAAAGGACAGAAGGACATCATGGAGAAGAGTGAGCCAGGTAACGGGCTGACCTCTGCATGGAGACTGTGTTGTTTTTAACCAGTTACCTCACAGCCTACAGAGGAGCTTCCCAGGGGTCTGGGACCCTCTGAGGTCCCTGGGGAGAGCAAGGAGCAGTCTCAGTCAGTGCAGGTCACTTCAGCCCCCGGCATCACTGTACCTGAGGGCCAGCCCACCATGACCAACAATCATGTCCCGTGGATGTGGGACACAAAGTATGTGGGCAACTCTGCACAGATGGCACTGACCAGCAGGGCCCTGTGCAAGGCTGCTGGAGCGCCCTTGCCTGCTGGGCAGTCCCCAGCTCCTTACACTTGTTACACTGGGCTAATTGGTTTAACAGAGATTGCTGGGTCACTAATTACAGAGCCTATTGAACAGCATATCTCAGCTTAAGGACACAATTAAAAGTTCACCCTAATTAATCAGAGGTAATTAACAGACCTTGCATTTCTCTGACATTAATTAATCAAGGAATTCCAAGCAAATCGATATAGGCAGGGGGGAATCAGGGGACGGAGGGAGTGGATGTTGCAGAGGTGATGTGCTCCCTGACCCACTTTTCTGGGCTGGGAGCAGAGTTGGGGTCCCCCACAGCAGCCCCAATAGTATCTCTATCTGTGTCACCCCCTGCCCCCTGCCAGAGCTGGATCCCGCTCTGCTCCCTTCTCAGCATGGGAGTCGGTGTGGCCACAATGACACGGGACTTGGGTCCTTCTGCAGGTCTGGTCAGTGACAGAACCACGGCATTGCCATTGGCGCTGTGAGGATCTAGTCCTGCAGGGTCCTGCATCCAGCCTGCTGGGTTCAGCCCACGAGAGTCTTCATGCCCTGCTCCACCCATCCTCACCGTGCTCACACGGGCAGCAGGGCCCATGCAGGCAGGGCTGCGTGCCCAGAGGACACAGGGCCAGTGGCCAGAGCCCTGCGGTGCCCTCGGCTGAGGGCTGCTGCAGCTGTGCCAATCGTTAGCAGTGGTTTGGCTGCAAGTGCCTAATCTCCATCTCCCCGAGGAGATGTGTATTGAGATAATCCAGGCAAAATGATAGATGGACATCGGTGTCTTGTGTATGGATCTGGCTGGGGGTTTGCAATATTTTGCTGTTAAGGAAGCCCTCATTTGTGGCGTGATCGAGGACCCTGTGCCAAATCAAGGAAATTGATGTGCTTGTAGTGGGAAACTTAATCACCAGAGGGGAAATGCCCACCTCGTTTTTCTCATGAAAGAGGAATGCAGCTCTTTGATTTTTGGCTCTAGTATAAACAGGGTGTGATTAAATATTGTTTCCCCACTCTTTCTTGTCATTAATCAGGATATAGCTGCAAGCGCTGGGCGTGACGTGGGGACACTTGCTTTGATTCCTCAAGTTCTTAAATGGTTTTGTTCTCTTTTCAATCCCATTAAAAATAGCAGGCGGGGTGTTCAAAGTGCTCCTGCTGGAGAGAGCTTCTGATCTGAAGGATGCGAGCTCATGGGGAACGTGCCTTCGGCAGGGAGAGCACCCGCCCGTGGCCCCGCGGCTCCGTCCGCGCCTGCATGAGCGGCATCGCTGCGCCGAGCCGAGCCGCGACGGGCCGGGCCGGCCGGGGCAGCCTCACCGCTGTGCTGCTGGATGAGAATCCCTTCGCAGCTGGGGCACCGGCAGCCCCGCCGGGGCAATCAGTGCCCATTCTGGCCAATACAGACACCTGACACGGGGAGGTGCAGGGCAGCCTGTGTCCCCAGGACGCTCCGGGGGGTTGCATAATCAACTGATACGGGCACAACCAGAGCCTCACTGTATCCACACAGCCCCGTAGACTGTGAACAGGGGAGGGTGGCTGGAGGAGCTGCTGCCCACAGTGCCACAGAGCTGCAGGAGGGCACTGGGAATGGGACAACGATGAGCACGCCAAGCTGGGAGCCCTCTCACAGTAGGGGCTCTCTTCCCGCCGCCCCTCTGCTGGCTGCCACCTTCGGCAAAGACAGAGGCTGCTGCACTGCCAAGAGTGGCTGTTCTAGGCTGTTTCCAGCAGGTGCAGAGCGGTGTCAATGCCGGCAGGCTGCAGGGAGCAGAGGGCAGACGCAGGGCAGGCTGCTGGGAGACCGTCACAGCGGTCAGGATGGACCCAGCCGGCAGCCCCTCTGCCCACCGGGGCTGGCAGCGACCCGTGGCTCTGTGCTCGCACCATCCCTGCCCGGCAGCTGCCTGCACGCACCACACGGCCCTGACTGCAGGTCACCAAGACTGGGAGCACGTCACTTCTTCACTCCCACCTGTGCCCTTCACTTACTCACAGCTCGGGAGCCCATGGAAATGCACCAGAAACTGCTGTCAAATGAGTTAATTTTAGTGCAAAGCTGCCACCAAAGCTTCTGCTGTTCTGCCTGTCACAACCTCTTGTGTCTGGTACAGCCATGTACCTCTCCCTCCCTGGGCTGCCCCACGAGCCTGCAGTCATGCTCCTGCCCAGCATCCCCACGGTGAACCCAGGTCCCCTCTGGGCCTCCCAGCCCCAAGTGAGGTCACTCAGGACACTTCAGTTGGCTGTCGGGGAGACTTTAAAAGCCTCCAGCGTGCAGAGCTATAGATACAGGGGCTGGCGTTGCCTAGACTTTCTGCATGTGCTGGCTCTGTGGGGTTCAGGGGGGTCCCTTGTGCTGTGCCCAGTTCCCCCCTGTGCCAGAGCCACGTGGCTGCTCACCCAGAGGGGACGAGAGGAGGGAACCACTCCCAGATGCCCAGCAGTCCCCGAAGATGGTACAGGTAGATCGGTGTTGGTTTTGGAGTGGCTGCAGGGACCTCTCCTGAGTGAGGCGCTGCTACCCTCCATAGCTTTCCTGCAGCCCAAGACCTTTGCCAGCACTTCCCGCTCTCCCGGTCTTTTGTGGCTTTTTACCAGCCCATGGCTTTCAACATGGGCAGTGACACCTCCTGGCACGTGGAGGGGGACCCTCAGTGAAGTGGGTAAGAAGAGGGCAGGCCTTCCTCCACCCAGCGATGGTGCCAGAGGAGGCAGCAGTGTTGGGAACAAGAGTGAGTTACCCAGTCTTGTCCCTCCAGTGGAAACAGGGCAGCTCGCTTCTGATTTTCTGCCTTCAAGTTTACGTAAGGCAAGGACGGGGTTACAGAGCTGTGGAAGAGCTGGGCTGAACATGAGGTGACACTGAAAACAAGCTTCAAAAAAAAAATTACCAGCTTGTGTTTGAGTACAGATTCCTCATTTGCAGTTAAATATAATTGTGAAGGTCTGTGAGCCAGAGAGATATTTCGAGTTATTGGAGAACTAGCTCCTGGCCCTGTGATTCCCGAGGAATGATAATGAGATTTACCCTAAGCAGGCCCTGCGGAGAGCCTGGGAGAGCTCTGTGCGATGATAGTGTATGATGAGAGCAGAGATGGTTCAGGGTCCCCGCCTGCCGCAGCACACAGATGAACCCTGCAACTGCATCATTTTCTGTGCTGTTCACACTGTGCCTGACGCTGATAGACCCAGAATAGCCACCTGGAGCCCTCCAACACTGGGGAGGTGGCTCTGGCTCCTTTCGGAGCAGGAAGACTGCTTGTGGGGGAGAGGGAGGATGCAGCTGCCCTGGGGAACCAGGACATAGGGAACCTGTGGGTCACCCTTGCCCTGCCTGCACTGCCTCATCCCAGGGCCCTTCCCTTCTTTTCTTCAGATTCTGGTGCATTTCCAGCCCAGCCCAGCCAGCAGGTGCCCAGTCCCATGGACAAGATTCAGCCCACAGTGCCACAGCACCCTGCCCAGGTGGTCATGGCTGGGACAGAGGGTCTGCCTGACCTGGCATCCTCATTGTCAGAAGGCAGCACCGAGGTCAGTGCCTGCTGGACCTCATCGCAGCAGGAGCAGCAGTGGCCTCCAGCATGGTGGGCAGCAGAGCTGTAACAGGGCCCTGCTACGAGGGGCAGGAGCTCAGAGGGGGCCGGCACACCCCTGCCCACCTCGGTTATGGTCTTTGCAGCGTCAGTGACAGATACGTAAGGATTAAATTGCAGTAATCTCTGTAATCTACTCAGTGAGATTAAAACCTCCCCCCGCCCCCAGACTTTATCCCTTTCATTCCAGGACTCTTGAGCAGTGATTACAGCCGGGGGAAGCCATTTAGCTTTTAAGCACCACTCCATCCTGCTTAAAAATGCATTTCAGAATCAAATGAGTTTGTGCAGCACAGCCAGGGCTGGCTGCTCTGGCTGGGCAGGAGGCTCAGAATTAGGACCAAAGTAGCTTGAGTCAGAGTCAAAATTAAATTTATTGTTTCTGACCTTATTGGGAATACAGTGCATTTACAACTGATTAATGAGGCTTAACATGAGTTCAGACCCAATTCAAGGCAGCTCCAAAGCCTGCACTTCCATCCTGCTGTCTGACAGGCACTTTGAGACTCCCCTGCCCTTAGGAGACCCCAAAGTGCGGAGCTGGGAGATCTGCCAGCCAGTGTTGGGTTGGGTGTCAATGAGCTGAGGGGCTGTGCGAGCCAGGATCAGCCCTCAGAAGCAGCTCTGGGGCCAGGGCAGCTGAAGTGCCATCAGTTGACAGGACTGAGCACCACCTCCATCCTCTGCAGCACCGAGCCTGTGGCTATCACTGGTCCAGGATGGTGCGAGGGCTGCACCAAAGGGCAGGAAACCACTCAAATGCTGACTGCTGCTGCAGTGCTCCTGGAGACTTTGGGAGTGAGGATGCAGTCCCAGCATACTAACAGTGCTTGGGAACGGCTGAGTCCTGCTGGCCTGTTCCCCCCCACAGTGTTCACAGTATCCTGAGGGCCTGCAGCAGGTCTCTGAGCACCATCAGCTCTGATCCCCATCCTTGCACCCTCCTGGCCCCTCACTGCTGCCCATGGATCTGGCTCAACTGCATCCTTCTCCTCCATTGCCCAACTCCAAAATGACAAAATGTCCTTTTACCAGCTCCAGGTTTCCTGCCAGGACAATGAGAACAGGGAGGCACTTGAGCAACAGGCCTGGTGTCTGTTTCAGGACCTCACTGGGGCCATGAGGCTGGAGCAATTCAGCCCTGGCTGCCCCGCAGCACTGAGGATCCCTGTCCACATACACATACTGCTCAGCCTCTGATTCCCAACACAAGGGGAGGTGGCAGTTTGTCAGCCCAGAACCAAAAGGTTGTTAATGACATAAATATTAGACAGAAAACTGGACTAACAGTGACGATTTGGCCCTGAGCACTTTCTTTGGCTCTGGAAATAAATTCTAAACTTGTTCTCTTCTGCCTTCAACATGGAGCCATAGTGGGCAGGACACCACTTTTAATCTTATTTGCTGTTTCTAGTGTGTACTTTATTGCTTCCCTATTCTTTCAGGTTTCATTCTCTTGGCACAAACTTTGTGTATTTCTGTAATAATCTTCTGATCCCAACACTGGGACAGCTTTTCTCTCTGCCTGCTTGGCAGCTGTCTGTGCTTGGGATGAGCCCTGGGCCAGGTTCCCCCTGGAAAACACACAGAGCCGGGAGCCCCCAGCAGTGGTTCCTGCTGCTGTCAGTTCATGGTATGGTGAGATCAGTTTCTTGGAGGGGAAATAAGGCCATAGGGCTGGCCTGAGGCCTGAAGACAGGCTCCAAATCCCTTGCATGGTTTTTGTGTCATGAGCACTGTTCGGCCACAGCCCCACAGCCCCATGAGCCAAGCGCTGCTCTGAGCAGGGAGGAGCAGGAGAGGCTGCTGGGGCCATACTGGAGACACTACCCTGGGCAAATGAGCATCAAGGAGCTGCAAGCGGCCTGGGAGAGACAGGATGTTGGGGGTCCTTCAGGGTTAATGTCAGACAAGGCAGTGGCATCTAGCTGCTTTGGTAAATCCCAGTACAGGAGATTGGATAGTTTGGGAGTGGTGAAGGAGGTAAGATGGGAAAGATCTGCTTGGGAACAGAGCCAGGGACCCGAGAGAGATGAGAAGGAGAGGGAGCACTGATGGGACCCTGAAAAGTGGCTAAGGGATGTGGGGAAGAGAAGATGAAGGAGAGGATGGTGTAAGGCTGGGTGCAGAATGCAGCACCAATTCCACAAAGGAATGGGTGAGGGGGGCAGAAGGAAGCAGGATGTTTCCCAGAGCTCGCAGTTCTTCCTCCAGCCACCATGCTGCAAGGCACTGGCTGAGGAGAGGGAATCTTCTGCGGTGATCCAGTGGGCTCTTTCGTCCTGCAATGCCAGTGCCTGGCTTCCCGCTCCAGGGATCCCACGGGGGGCTGGCTCCCAGGGCTCTTTTAGCACAGGTGTCAGGGCCGGGAGCATGCTGATGGCACCAGAAAGCTGTTGTTTATGTGGAGTGGGGTGTAAACAGCAAACATGTCATGGGAAAGACATGCCCTACACGGATACAAAGACTGGAAGCAAAATTGTCGGCTTTACAAAACATTCCTCCCTTGCAAGTAGAGAAACCTGGAGGTGTTGAGGCATCCGCAGCAGCTTTATTTATCCAGACGCCTCTAATGTTCATGCTTAGGCAATGTGTCTGCTGCCGAGGCTGGATCACCACATGGAGGTGGTGATCTAAAATGGAAAAAGCAACTTTTCCACAAATTTGGCAGTTTGTCATGGACAGGAACTAAGTGATGGATACCTTCCACCGCAGAAAGGGGAACCTGCCAATGCCTGGCCCCTCAGGTACCTCCACCCTTGCTGTCGTTGCCCAGGCAGGGCAGTGGCCCTCAGATGGGGGGCTGGAGCCCCATGGGCTCTGTCAGTGCCAGGGCCCTGCCTGGCACTGCACTGGCTCTGGTGCAGCACATACGAGTGGTGGGAGAACCAGCCTTGGGTGCATTCACACCAGTCAGGGATTGCCCAGTGCTGTCCAGCTCCTCTGAGCTGGTGCTGTGCACGTGGCTCCATCCCCCTGCTTTGACCCACACAGAGGGGCCAGGGCTCAGCCCTGCCTGGCAGAACCTGCTGCCACACAGAGCAGTGGACACAGTACCCAATGTCCCCAAAGGAAAAACCCGTGGGTCACTGAGGATGATGTTTGTCTCCACAAGGACTCAGCTCATCCTCTAGATCCAGAGCTCTCCCGAGGCAGCAGGATACTTCTTCCTGGAAACTCCATTCCTGCTCCCAGCGAGGAGCAGTGCCGCTGCTCCCACACCAACCCAGGTGAGAGGCTGCAGGCAGCACTGCTTTTCATTTTTTCTCCATTGTTTCTTATGTCTGCACCGAGTTCTGGATGTTGCACAGGACGGAACCTGGTCCCCGCCCTGGACTGGCTGCCGGGAGCCTGCGGCATCCTCGTTTGTGTCGGGCTGACACTTCTTGCCTGTCTCTCCCTATCATCATCCTTCTTCCCAAGGAACAAGACAAGTAGTTTTCTGCAGCCGATCAAGCTTCTAGTGCTGAGAAAGCAGGAGCGATGGCTGCTAATGTCTAAGCGGTGCCGCACGCAGCCCTTCGGCTCGGCAGGAGCAGCCAAGCGGAAGCCTGGGATGTCGGGGTGCAAGAGAAAAGAAAAGGGGAGCCGGGGATGGGGATGGAGCAGTCATACTCTGCCACAGCCGGTGCGCTTCCCGGCTCAGACTGCATGTGGGGCATCACACCCGGGACAGGCGGGGCTGAGCAGCCCCAGCCCGGCAGTGAAATTTAATTCATGCGTCACTTTAAAGCTTTTCCCTCCTACTTACCGGCGGCACCGCGGCGGCCGATGGCTGCTCCTCCTGCCCTTGCCGAGGACAGAAGCGACTGCTACCGTGGGGCGGCCCCGCCGCGCTCCCCCCGTGGGCTGATGGTTCGGGCAGCGCCGTTCTGGCACCGGGCTGGGGCATCCCGGGAACCGGCCGTGACCCTCGCAGCCCCGAGCCCCGGCTGCCGCTCCCGGGCGAGGGCTGCTCACACCATTCTGGTGCTGGTTCCCGGTCCCGGGCGGAGGTTGCGCGGCTGCGGGAGGCGCCGCTTCCGACCCAGGGAGGTGCCCCCGGCTCCACACCGCTGCTTCGAGCGGTCCAGGGCTAGCTGCGGGGCAGAGCGGGGCAGGGCCAGGCAGGACAGCGGGACCGGGGACGGGACGATCGCACCGGCACCGGGGCCGGGCAGGGCAGGACTCGGCGGGCAGCGGGACCGCCCCAGCCCCGTGGCAGCCCGGTCCAGGGAGGAAGGGCTCTGCGCGGCGGTACCTCCGGCCCGGCCCGGGGGAGGCACCGGCCGCCGAGCGGCCGCGGGGGCTCCAGGAGGCGCTGACGTCAGGCGGCCCCTTAAATAGCGACGCAGCCGCCGCTGCCCCGGCACTTCCCGCGGAGGCAGCGCGGAGCCGCCGCCGCCCGATCGCGGGGATGGCCGCGGCGGGGCGGCGGGCGCAGGGGGGCCGGGGCGGGCGCAGCCCCCTCGGGCGGCCCGGCCGCGCCGCCGCGTAGCCGCGGGAGATGCCGGAGCGGCCGCGCCGGGGCCGGGGCGCCGGGCCGGGGCCCGCCGTGCCCGGCGGCGCGGCCCCATGGAGCCATGGCGCGTAGGGCGCCGAGCGGGTGGGCCCCGGCCGTGGCTCCGGCTCCGTCCCGGCGGCTGGCAGGGAGGGTCCTCGTCCTCTTCACGCTGTCGCTGTCCTGCTCGTACCTCTGCTACAGCCTCCTGTGCTGCTGCGGCAGCCCCGCCGTGCCCCGCGCCCGTTGCCCGCCCGCCCGCGCCGCCGCCGCCAAGAAACTTCTGCAGCAGTCGCGGCCGTGCGGGCGGCCGCCCCCCGCCCCGCCGGCCGGCAGCGCCCCGGGGCCGGCCCGCCCGGGAACCAAGCGCCTGCCGCGGGCCATCGTGGTGGGCGTCAAGAAGGGCGGCACCCGCGCCGTGCTGGAGTTCATCCGGGTGCACCCCGAGGTGCGCGCGCTGGGCACCGAGCCCCACTTCTTCGACAGGAACTACCACCGCGGGCTGGAGTGGTACAGGTGAGGGCGGGGGGCTGCGGGACCGGCCCCCGCCCGCCCCGGGCACCCCTCGTCCCCGGCCGCCGGCCACCCCCCCGTCCCAGAACATCCCCGTCCCTACACACCGCGGGCACCCGCTGCTCGCCTCTGTCCCCTCTCCTCTCCCGGCGCTCTCGCTCTCAGTGCGGACTCGGGTCCGCGTTCCTCGGTCAATCGATGGAGCCGGCGGGGCGGGAGCGGCCGGAGCGGTACGGCGGGCGGGCGGGCGGCGGAGGCTGTCGCCCGGCGCACTCAGGGAGTTTTCCTTAATCTCCTCTTGCTGTAGTGCTGAGCGGGTCGCGGCTCGGTCCTTCCCGTTCACCGGAGCCCTCGGCTGCAGCCCCCCGAGCCCCAGCCCTGCCGCTAGGCAGCCAGGAGCCGGGACGATGCCAGGTTTTCCATCCCGTCTGAGGAAACATTTGCCTGGGTGAAGGGTTCTCCAAAACGTGTGAGTGCCCGTGCACGGGATGCACGGCTGTCCTCCCGCACCCCTGCTCGGTGCACCCCGGCACGATTCTCCTACCGGGCTTGATCGCTGGCTCCGTGAGCAGAACAGTCCCTGTCCTCTGCCATCCCACCTCTCTGAACTCCAGTAACTGTGGATCTATATGGAATCTCTAATAATTTGTAGAGGTCAGCGAGTGTGTCTCCAGCAGGAGATGGTGGGATTTTAATTTCCGTGAGGGCTTTTGTGAGGTGCTCTGAGAGAGGCAGCAAGTTCTGCTGTTAAGCGGGTGACAGCGCCCATGGGCTCAGTGGTGCTGCCAGCGGTTCACCCCCTACTCCCTGCGGTTCCCACCCAGTGTACCCACGGGTGTTTGCTGTGCTGTTGTAGAGTGCTGGGTGCATTCGGGCAAGGCCGTGGGGCTTCTGCTGGGCATCAGCATCGGGAAGCAGAGGAGGGCTTGGCCTGACCCCGGGTGCCTGTAGCTCACGGCAGGGGAAAGGACTCTGTCATTGCCAGTGTGTCAGAGCATCATGGCGGGTGGTGGGGGCAGCCCGTGGGGCCACACTGAGCTCACTTGCCCTCCATCTTGACAGCGATTTCCTAGCAGAGATGTCCCCGGTTCCAAAGCAGGTCAGTGCTCAGTGGCAAGCAGGTGGGAAGTCAGCGTGACATGGGGCTTGTGCCTTGGGAGGCAGCTCAGGCACTGCATGGAGAGAACTGCAGCACTGCTGCCCTGTGTCCTACTGGGGTCACAGTGGACCCTGCAGCCAGGAATGTTCAGATCCTTTTCTGCCAGTACTGGTGGCAGGTGACAGAAGAGCCAAAACAGGTACAGGTGAAGCTCACTGAAGCCATTTCCTTCTCGTGAGGCTGTCCTGCAGCATGTCCAATTCCTCCTGCTCTTCAGAGAGTAGCTATAGCAATATCCTTTGCCTGCTCTTGCCTCTTGGGAGGTCTGTGACATTCCCGCACCCTCCCCCCAGTATCAGGCACTGTCACCCATCCTGCATCCCTAAAAGCCAGCAGCTGTGAGCAGCCCTGCAGCACAGGCGTGTGAGGACAGTGCTTTCTCTGAAGGACACCCAGAGTGGCAGGATAGGTGATGGAGCAGAATATGGGTTCTGGCTGAGCCCCTCACTCAGAGGGGAGCTGCATGGGCTCAACACCTAGCTGGAAAGCAACCCCCCCAAATCCTGAGCTGGGGTCCTTCCCTGCATCCTTGTGTCTGCGACTGATCTGTGCTGTTTGTTTCCCCTGCGTGCTGTCAGTGTGGGAAATGTGGGGTGGGAGCCTCATGGGCATTGCAGGACCAAACCTGTGACACTACTCCCAAACAAGGTTTGGGACACAGAGCCTGCCCTGAATGAAGGAACAGACCCCGCCTGGGGCATGTAAGGGCACCTGTGGACACCAGGAGTGGTGCTGGTCCAGGAGGCAGGAGCTGTGTCCCCTCTCCTCACACTGTGGCACTGAGGGGCTGCAGCAGTTCCAGCCAAGCAGACAACCTCCCACCCTGAGCCATAGTTTAGCCTGGGATTCTCCATGTGAAGGGACTCAGCTGTGACCAGGAGGGGTGCAGCCTGTGGCAGTGGAGAGAGCAGCTGTGGAGCAAGGTGGGGGCAGCAGTGGGAGCATGGCCAGGTGAGCAGTGTGCTGCCCCGGGGCTCTGTGTCTGGATCGATAGAGAGATCATGCTGGAGCAGCAGAGCCTCCAAATTAGTTCAGCTAAAACAATTAAATGACACTTCCTTGGGTTTATTGCCTTTTTTTTTTTTAGCTTGACAAATGTGCCAAAACTTAAGCGCAGAGGCTGCTAAAGTATAAAACGTGGAATTGATTTTCTTCCTTGCAAGTGGAGCAATTAAATGTGGAGCAGGTCTAACCCACAGCACGATAAGCTCCTGTCGCTCTGCCAAGAGCCCGGGGAGCAGGAGAGCAGGGTCGTGCCAGTGGCTACAGCCCAGGAAGGACAGAGGTGAGGCTAGGGGCAGCAGATGTGGGGGCTGTGAGGGATTGCAAGGGGCTTGCCAGGACCTCAGATTGGGGGGCTGCACCTGGCCTGGCTGAGGCTCTCTTCCAGCTGCTGGCTGGGGAGAGCAGGTGCTGCCGTGCTTGCAGAATGCTGTGGTGGAGGGTGGTGTCTGCAGGCAGCCCGGAGCACAGACCCCTTGGAAAGGCGAAGGTAAAGGCATTCCCTGATGTGAGTAGAGACTCTGCCTGCAGGAGCCCCTGGCTGCTGAGTGCCAAGTCAGCTCTGTCCTTTACTTGTGCCCCAGTGGGGAGCCAAGTGGAGACACCAAGTTGGACTTCAGTGCAGTGGCAAGTAGCGTGAGAACTGAGCCCCTGTGATGCTCCAGAAACATTGGTTACTGTTTTCTCATGTTTTCCCCTGCCTTGGCATTTGTCTGACGCAGAGATGGCAGACCTAGTGGGAGGGGAGACCTCCTGATCTGCCTGTCCTTGCCTCTCCAAATGTCATGCTTGCTCACAGCTGCTCTCATGGTGCCTCCTATCTCAGCTCCTGCCATGGCCTGTGGCAGCCCCAGCTGCCCTGTGTGTGGGGGGATGACACACTGGGCAGAGCCAGACCCCTGGGCTCCCCCCATGTGGGACCACTATCCAGGAGCTGCCCACTTGCTGGCTCCAGACCCAGAGCCCCCGTGCTGTTTACAGTTCCCATCAGTCTCTAATCCACCTCATTGGCTACAGACACACTACAGGAAAGATATTTTTAGCAAGGTCCGTTTTAAGACAACTGAAACCAAACAGCAGCTACTGGGAAATATTGATTCATTACCAATCCTGCACTAAATGTTCAATATTGAGCTTTTTCCTGCTGCAAGTAGTGTGGGCCAATAACCTTCAATATTTTCCAGAACACAGGGAAGATGGTGTCATTTAAATTGCCGTTAACTTTGAGTAGTGATTCTAATTGCAGCATCTCGGGGTGCAGTTTTCCTCCTTAGGATTCCTGAGTGATCCTGTCAGATGCTCCAGTGTTATTTTCACAGAGAGGGGCTTTTCCTTGTGGCTGCAGCAGCAGGCTGAGCCTGGCTCCCACCCATCCTGCTGGCTGCCATAGCTGAGCCCAGCGGAGGCGTTGGCACAGGGCAGAGCCCATCTGGTTCTGCACGGCCTCACCTGAATCCCCTGATCCCAGGGGTAGCACCTGGGCCAAGTTTGGCTTCCCCACGTACTGCTGCGACAGGTCCCTGGAGCACCAGCACTGCTGGAGTTCTGCCCCCTGCCCCTCATCCGTGCCTTGCCTCTGGTTTTGGGGTTGGCTTTGGGGTGCTTCAGGCACTGCGGCAGCACAAGGAAGGCCGCAGCCCAGGGGAGCAGCCCTGCCAGTGGGAGCATCGCTGTGTCCCCGCATTCCTGGGCCTGTGGGAGGGCAAGAGAGGAGCCGGCAGAGCCGCTGCCGCCCCCGGCTAAGTGCTCCCGGCTAATGGCCAGGCTGGCGCACACACAAATGGGAGCCCATTAGGCTTTGCCCGGCGACATGTTTGTGGGCTTTACTGACAGTGCATTTGGGTAAAGTTAATTAGTGAGAAGAGAGGAAAGCAGCAGCTTCAAGGATGCTTTGAAATTTCCTTGACTTCAGAGAGTGCCCTGGCTCTGGGGAATGGGCATGGAACCCGTGGCAGAGACTGTTGCATGAGGCACTGCCCGGGCAGAGTTCCCTGGGCACTGCCATGCCCGCGCTGCCTGTGGACAGCAGTCCTGCCTGTCCTGTCCCCAGGGTGGGCCAGGTGCTGCCACGACCCTCACTCAGGCCAGGAGAGCTTCCCTCTCTGAGGAGCTGGGAGAGACGCTGGAGATAGGCTCATGTGGGTTGCCTAGCCTTCGGCACTAAAGATGTGTATTCTAGCTCTGTTTCCTTCACCTTGTTTGTAAGTGCTGCAGTTTATTCTCACCTTTGCTTGGGAAGCACCAAATCCAGCTGGTGACATGGCACACCACGGGCTTGGCTGCCCTATGAGGCTGGCGAGAAAAGGACACCAGGCCCTGGTGACGCTGGGTGTCCATGGTGGGGCCAGGCCCTGCCTGCAGTGTGTGCCCAGAGATGGCTGGGGCCAGGAGCAAGAGCCAGAGCTGTCTCAGAGGGCCTCTGAGTGACACTGAGTCTCCAGGACCTATTAGCATGTCGGTGAGGTTTTTGCTTGGTTGCACTGTCCATTTTCATTCACCTGGCACAGGGGGGTCACCAAGTGGCCACCGCGACTCTGACACAGGCTGTTAACTTGGGAATTGCTGCAGCAGCTGGGGCACATGTGGTGGTTTTAAAAACAAGTATTCAGTTTTGAAGTTTCACCTTTGGAAGGAGTTGCCTTGGAAATGGGAAAGGGGGAAGACTCCAGCCTGTCTCCATTAGCAGAGAGCAGTACCCAGCAGGGCTGAGAGCTGGGCTCTGTGCAAGCTGTGCAGGAAGCCCTCATCTCCTGCTTCTTCCCAGCTCCACTGCTCTCAGAGCAGACCTTGGCCTTTGCCAGACCCTCCATCAGTGCCGAGTGGTTATTAAGGAAGGTGAGGGTCACACATAGGTGTGTGTCTGTGAAGGGCAATGGCAGTGTGCCCTTTGAAAAAGAATCTCTTGACTTAAAGGACACTGCAAATCTCTGGAGCATTTAAGTGATTAAAAATGAATCAGCAACAAAGTTAATTACTGTGTTCGCTCTGCTTTTATGCATGGAAATGTCCCTCATTAGCCGTCTGCAAGCACTGGTGTAAATTCTTTGAACATAAACATTTATTAAAGGGAGCTGCTCCATCATTAAATCCTGGCTGCTGTAGTGCAGGGTGGTGGCAGCGGGGCCATGGGGCCCAGCCAGCTGCTGCCAGGGCCTTGGGCCCTTGGGTGCGGTTGTAGCTGTGGGCATGGTGCTGTCCCTGCAGGCTGGGGGATGCAGCCGGTCTGTCCTGCTTGGCATGGCAGCACCCTGACAGTGACGGGCTGTAGAGCAGTGCTGGGGAATCCCCTCCCTCCCCTCAGCCCCTTGCAGTCCTTGGCAGGATGGTGCAGCCCTCAGCCAGGGCATCGCTGTGTCCTCAATGACCCCTGTGATATCTCTCAGCCAGAGCTTTTTATCTTTGTCACACCTCGGTTTCTCACGTGTTTAACCCAGTTTTGCTTAAACTTCCCGAAGCTACCAGAAGTAGCTTTGCTGGAGCTTTCATCCACCACTGCCACCCACTGTCCTGCTGAGCAGAGGGTGCCAGGCAAGAGCTGATGGTGCTGTCAGTTGTGTGTGCACCCGTGGCACAGCATAGCATGGCACGGCATGGCACAGTCCTGCTGGGAGCTGAGGCCAGTGCTGACCCCTGTGCTTCCTGTGCTCATCTCCCAACACGTCAAGCTGCAGCTGGAGACACGCTCACAGCCCACCCTTCCCTGCTGGTGACATCAGCTGGGAGAGGGAAAGCGCAGAGCCCTCACCACAGGAGCTGGCACTTGGGATTTTTTTGCCAAATTAAACAGTTTGTTTTTGTGCTGCTGAGCAGATGGAGCCCAGGATTGCACACGCCAACCTGTGCACACAACGGGCTGCAGCAGGCAGGGACTGACCCGGGGCTGTGATGGGATTATCAGTGGGTGCTGCTCTCCCCACTCTTACCTGCAATATCTCAATTGTTTGATGAGATTTTGTACAAATTCCTCCCTGGGAGAGTGTTTCACGCATGTTCGACATCAAAGCACCACAGCCAGTGAGGGAGCGCATGTTTCTTTAATGTGGGAGTGTTGTAGGGGCTGCAGGGTGCCCAAAGGCAGATTATAACAAAATTAATAATTCAGGGCTTGGAAAGGTGCTGGTGAGGAGTTAACTCCTTCAGGGCAGGTCGCTGCCTTCATGCTGCCACAGCCAGGTCAGGCTCTGCCTTGCTGCCGCCCAAGACCTCTGGGGTTGTGGGGGCTGTGCTGGCTCCCAGGGACCGCAGGGCACAGCTGGGCCACATCAGGCTGTACCCACACATGTCCCCGTGTCACTAACATGGGCAAATGCAACCTCTAATCTGGGCTGAAGGGAGTGTTAACGCCCATATCAAATGATATGAAAGGGCTTTAAGAACTGGGCAACTCTAGTGCAAGTAATCTCTAGTTCAGAAGGAATATTAATGCTGTACCTGCAGCCAGAGCAATGTGCTGAGTGAGTGCCCCAGCCATCCTCCCCCCACCACTGTCACTCGTACATCACTGTCCCCATGCTGGCAGCAGCTGGCTCAGCGCATACCAGGAGCCAGTGCCAAGGCCAGCTGGGGACATCAGCAGAGCCACAGGACATGTCCATGGAGCAGCAGGAGCAGCTCCTGGTTGAGTCCTGGCCACGCAGCTGCATGGCACTGTGGGCCAGCACCAAGAGCCTTCACACCTACACATGCAAGCCTGGGCCTTAAAGCTGTGTGACATACTATTTGTATGCAAATAACCCTGTGAATGCAGAAGTCCAAAAATATTATTTTAAAGTCGGGTGTAATTAGGTTTGCCATGCATTTCCCTGCTCCTGCAGCCCTGGGGATCCTGCTGTTAGTGGGAAAATGAATGCCTAGATGACATCTCTCCCCCTTGCATGGCTTCACTGGTGATTTATTTATCTGCTTGTGCTGTGTTTTGTTGTCTCAGCAGTCTCTGTTGCTCAGAAGCAGCAAACACTGGGAGTCCATTTAAAAAAAACAACTCTTGTCTCATTTCAGTAATTTACTATGCAGAGGTTTTGTGTTTTTCATAATGGATTAGAACCTGTAATTTTGTATTTTGAATGCATGGACCTAATAACTCACGTAATGAAAGTCTAACAGGCTTGAGGATGCGCCATTAATGAAACAGCAGTTTTATGATTCTCCACAATATATTGTAATAGTGCATCACTTACAGAGCTGTCCAGTGCTGATTTATGATGAAACTTGTTTGTGATGTGGAGATAGAGCCATGTGCCTGCACTGAATTAGCACCTCCTGACAGTCATTAAACAATGAGAATCGTAATCGGGATTTATGGGGTTTGAAGCAGAGCAGTGGGAAAGGCCAATTAAGCGCCATCCATGCTCAGGTACCTCAGTGAACCAGGCCTGCTAATTTATGCTGACTAATTAGTTTGTTTTCTCTCAAATTTGGGAGCTGGTCAAGAGCACATGAGGGTGCGTGGGCTGGTGCCCTCGGTATGTGCTGCCACTCCCTGCCATGTCCTGGGTCTTCCATCTCTGTCCTCCTGTCACACAGGGTGTTGTGGGCTGCCGTTGGATCTCCTCCCAGTTAGGTCTTTCATCAGCCCAGAGCTGCTGGCCATGGGCCATGTTTTAGGGATGCTGGAGGTGCCAGGTCTCAGTCACTGCACTGACGCAGCCTCGGAAGCCCCCGCGTTGTGGTGCCGGCACGGCCGTGGTGGCTGTGCCAGGTTTATCACATGGATAACAGGGATGCCGTCAGGAATGGCTGCAGAGAGGGATGGTGTGTTTGCTTTCTGTCACTGCTGCTGGCCTGAAACTCGCTGGAGTACCCAGGGCTCCAAGGCTGGTGAAATGACTGCAGTACCAGTGCCAGCCCCTGTGCAGGGCGAGCACCCACTGCGGGGCCCAGCCAGGCAGACAGAGCCTGGGGATGTGCATTGTGGGGGGCTCACAGGGAGCTCCACCAGCTGAATTTGGGCTGTGCCTGCTCACACTGCAGCAGCTGCTAGTGCCACAGGTGCTGGTGCCACAGGGTGCTGCTGAGGTGTGGGTGCAGCAGAAATGTGCTGGCCTCATCCTGGCTGCCAGCACTCCCTGCCCGCTCCAGCCAGGCATTCCCTACCTGCTCCCTGCCTGCTCCCCACCTGCTCCCTGCCTGCTCCAGCCAGGGGACCTACAGTGCCATGAATCTGACTGCAGTGGATTTGATAGTTTACTCTAGTAATACAAGACCAATTTATAAATCTTTCCATCCCATTAGTTTTTATTTGATTTGGATGTTCAGATGTCAAAGCAAATGATTTAATTAGTGTTAAGCTGGGCTGCAGGGATGCTGTATTTCCCCCAGTCTGGTGCTCCTTGCCTGGCCCGCAGCCCAGCTCCCAGTGCCAGAAACAGATGGGTGTACCCAGGAGCGCATTTGGAGCTCTTGGGCCTGCTCAAGCCCTGGTGGGGTGGGTGATAGCCTGGTGGGCATGAGCACCACATCCCTGGGCAGCCCCTTGCCCTAGCTCCCACTGGCAGAGTGGCACAGCCCCCTGGACCCTGTTCATTACTCCCCATGGCTCTTTGTGATGGTGATGTGGCACAGCCATCACATTCCTACATCCTGGCACTGGACACACACTTGCTACTCTGTGTGTGGGGCTTCCGGTACCCCTGTCCTCTGCCCAGGCTGTCCCCTGGGACTGGGATGGACCTGGAAGTCATCTGTGGCCAGGGTCCTCCACTGTGCTGCTGGAGAGGTCTGTGCCTGCTTTGTTCCACTGGAGGGGACATGTCACCAGCCCCATGGTGCAGTCACTACCTCCTGGTACCTGTCCCGGCTCCTTCCTTACCATCACCTTCTGCTTTGCTTGCAGGAGCCTGATGCCACGAACACTTGACAGCCAGATCACAGTGGAGAAGACCCCCAGCTACTTTGTCACCAAGGAGGCCCCGCGGCGGATCTTCAACATGTCCCGGGACACGAAGCTGATCGTGGTGGTGCGCAACCCCGTCACCCGCGCCATCTCGGACTACACGCAGACCCTCTCCAAGAAGCCGGACATCCCCACCTTCGAGGGGCTGACCTTTCGCAACCGCAGCCTGGGGCTGGTGGACACCTCCTGGAACGCCATCCGCATCGGGATGTACGCTGTTCACCTGGAGAGCTGGCTCCAGTACTTCCCTCTCTCACAGATTCACTTTGTCAGTGGGGAGAAGCTGATCACGGACCCAGCAGGGGAGATGGGCAAAGTCCAGGACTTCCTGGGCATCAAACGGGTTATCACAGACAAGCACTTCTACTTCAACAAGACAAAAGGCTTTCCATGCCTGAAGAAGTCAGAGAGCAGCGGCTTGCCTCGCTGCCTTGGCAAGTCTAAGGGCAGGACTCATGTGCAGATAGACCCCGAGGTGATCGAGCAGCTTCGGGACTTTTATAGACCTTATAATATCAAATTCTATGAAACAGTTGGGCAGGACTTCAGGTGGGAATAAGTGTCCGGGAGAGGAGGTGCAGTGACATGAAGCTGCAGTCTTCTGTGAGGGGGGCCCAAGGGGCTGGAGCCAGGACTCCCCTCAGCCCATCCTGTCCAGAATTGCAAGCAGAGGCAGGCAAGGAGTTTCCCTGTTCCTTAGGAGTCTGCAGTGCTCCAGAGTGAACCAAGATAAGGAAGACTCAGAGTCCTGCTGCAGCCACCAAGCTAAGGGATGAGTGCTCAGCAGCACTGCCTATCCCAGCAGGTCAGCAGTGACGTGGCTTCCTCTGTGGGGTCCTGTTTGCTTTTAGCACCACATGGTCCCCAGGGCCACAGTGATGGCCCTGTCCTGCAGCCTGTGTTCAGGTTGCTCTGAAGCACATCCCTCTGTGTCCCAAAGCAGATGGGTGCTCCTGGACAGTGGCAGTGGGACTGTCCCTGCCAAGCCATGTCCTGGGCAGGCAGAGCTCCAGCCACTCCACTTTGTCACTTGCTCACCATGTGTACCGATAAGGACAGTGAGATGTATCTGCTTGACAAAGAAGTCTATGGAAAATGTTGTACTGATATTTTGTCCTGTGAATAAAGCACAGAATCCTGCTGTTACGGGTACTTTAGTGGCACTTGTTTCCTTGTTCAGCATGTGATCCCTTCATGTAAATAAAGTGGCTTCCACCAGTCCGTATGCATGGGCTGTTCTTAGGACAGGGCTGGGCAGCCCCAGGCAGAGCTGGGGGGCCATGGGGAGCCCCCACACCCGTGGGCAGGCGAGGGAGCGGGCAGGGGCTTGGGCAGGACAGGGGGTCAGCTGGACATGACCAAGGGGACATGTGGCACAGCCCTGCCTGGGGCTCCTCAGGCTCATACTCTGGCACGGGACTGGGGATGTCTTGGAATGATGCACAGTGGCTGTGTGGGGATGCTACACACCATGGACCAGTTTGCAAGGCCTTACTGTGAATGATTAGTAACCAGTGAGCTCTAATAGGGAAAAATTGTAGTTAATTAGTGGACACCTAAGAGAGCCATATCTGCACCTTTGCCACTGCCAGCCACAGCAGTGCGGGGACCCAAAGGCAGTTATGGGCAGGTAGAGGGAGAGACAGGAATTAACAGCCATTGACAGGAAAATGGGATATTTGCTTGTATGATTTTTCCTTTAAAGGAGAAAAACACTCACAGTGAGACTCACAAATCCCAGCCTCGCAGTAGAAAAGCTATTTCCAATCCACTCCAAGGAGGCAGAAGGTGCCAGGTTAGATTGATCCTCCTGACAATACTGTATTAGTGGGAAATTAGAGCTGGAGCCTGAGGAAACTGCTGCGATATCAAACAATTACTTTACATTTGTCCTTACAAATGGAGGGAGCAGAAATGTGCTTAAATCAAGTATTAGCTTTCCAAAGGGTGAGCAAATGAGGGCTCAGGAAGGGCTGCACTGAAAATGCAGAGCACATTAGGAGCTCTGAAAAATGGCTTTAAAAGCCCCAAGCAGGCAATCTGCATGCCGAGGAGGCAGGGGAGGGGTTTGATGAGGATGGAAGGGTTTGGTGAGGACATGGAGTGCTGCTGGTTTGGTAACCTGGTGCTGAGTAGAGGGGCTGCCAGAGGGAGCCCCCTGCTCGTCCAGCCTGGGTTCTCCCCACCCAGGGGACAGGGGACAGAGCCTGTGCTCTCAGGGCTGTCACGCAACTGTTCCCAGCCATCCCTGGCGCAGCACATCCCGCAGCCCTGGCTGCCCCCACAGCATGGCCACTGCCGTTGTGTGCACCGTGTTTTGATGGGTTCACTCAGGCCTGAACCCCAGAGAGCAGCTGTTTAATATTTATCATCTCATAAATAGTTAAACGTAATGAATGTGATTTAAGTGGTCCCTGATCCCACTCGCGCTGAAGAGCTCTTGAGATGGGCAGGGCCAAGGGAATCCTTCACTGGCCCGTTCACATCACCGGCAAGTGCCCTGCCCAGGAAGAGCAGAGCCGCTGGAACATCCACGGGACTCACAGCACCACTCCTGCTTAGCAGCAGCCTCTCCTCCCAAAATGGCCCCCTCCCCACTGGGACCATCCCAGGACCTCCCAGTCAAGGACCTTATCTTTGACATAGTGCCCCCATTAGTTATTCACCCTGCCCGTCTCTTGATGAGGAGACCCTGACCCAGGTGGGAGCTGCCCTGGGAGCACCATGACTCCGGTGTCTCCCCATGCGTATTTCCAGGTGCACAAGTAGTATTGTTTATCCCTCTGACCAAGGCAGGATCACAGTGCTGTGAGCATCGAGAAAATTTGATTAACTTCTTATTACGTTAATCTGATTCAATTTCACTGCTGGCTTCATGTTTACTGGCAGCAGGCAGAGCCCTGGGAGTGACTGTGGGGGACTCCCAGCCCTGTCCCCCCACTGCGATGCTCAGCAGTGTGCTCCTAACACACCTCCTTCCGCACACACAGAGCAGGCAGCAAATAAATGCGATCATTAACAGAAACCTCCAACCCCTCGGAGATGATGGATGCTCAGGAGCAGCTGGGATTCAGATACGTTCAAGTAGGTCAAGTTTCTTCCTGTTATTTCATCAGGCTGCAGCAAGGAACAGGTACACGGGGCCGGTTGGACTCAGGGCTCTGTCACTGTTGCCCTGTACAGCTCGATGGGTACAGCTCGATGGGTACAGCTGGATGTCACCCAGTGATGCCAGGACCCGCCTGCCTGGGCAGCACAGAGACACAGAGGGGCTGTCCCTGGTACCAGCTCTGTGCCCATGGTGACCCCGGCACTGCAGGCTCCCCTCCACAACACAGCTCACCAACAGGCTCTGGGGGCTGCGCCCCACTGCCAGCCCTCCCCTTCTCCACAGGAACCCTTCAACCTCTCCTGGAAAAGTCATCCCCATGGAACTCCCAGATACCATCAGCCTCTGACCCCAGTGTGCTTCCCTTCCCGCCAGCCCCGCTGTCCTGCCCATTGGCACTCAGAGGGCACAGGAGCTGCCCGCGGGCACAAGTCCGCAGGAGAACGAGAGCTGTGCAGAGGAGGAGCCGGCTGTGCCTGCGGCTGCCAGCCCAGCCCGGCGCCCGCTCCCCGGTGATGTGCCTCTGCTCACAATGGATTGACTCATTGCATTTGCTTTGAAAGTTTTCCAAGTTCCTCTCCAAGCCCTGCCCAGTGTTCCACGAGCAGGTGCGCGCAGCAACGAGAGGACCTGATGGCATCAATACTGCATCGCTGCATAATTCATTACTTGACAACTAATTAGCCGGCTGGTCCAATTAGTGACTCCTGTACAGCCAGGGCTGTGGGTGCCGGCAGCAGGGGACTGGCACTCACAGCAGGCGGGCGGCTGAGGGGGCTGACACTTGCCGGTGGCCGTGGGGGCTGGCCCTTGACAATGGCCGTGCCGGCAGCTTGTGGGGCCCGTGGGGTGTCAGCTTCCAAGTGACCTTCTGCCAACTGATGGTGGTGGGTGTCGCACCCCAGGATGCTGCAACAGTGCCTGTCAAAGGTACTTTAACCTTGGCGGGGGCTCCCCATAGCGCTGTGGGAACACTGACCCCACAGTGGTACCACAGGCTGGCCATGGGATCGCTGCTGCCCATTCCCAGAGGGAAAGGGGAGCTGGTGGGGCTCACACCATGTGATGCTGAGTCCCAGCCAGCCCTGAGCCACAGCATGAGGCCAGTTCAGTGCAGGTCCCCTGTTGTGAGTAAGTGTTTTAAGATTTTGAAGGACCTTAACATGCTCATTCACGACATCCCTGCTCCCCGCAGCTGGCTCCTGCAGCGAGCACGGTGTGAGCACAGCAAACTGTCTCCGGCACGCTCCAGTGGCTGGAGATAAGGACAGCTTAGGGATAAATATTTACCCAGTGACTGAATGGATTCAACTGAGTTCATTCCTATTAGAGAATCTGTTTGTAATTATCTGAAGACTCGTTATTACCTGGGGACCTATAATCTCCCACAGTAATGAGTTCAAGTGGCTCCTGTGGCATATCAAGCAGGAAAGGGAAGGTGGGAAGGGGCTGCTGCCATTGCAGCAAGGGCAGGGCAGGGCTCAAGGACAATGGAGCTGGCTCAGCTTTGGGCAGCTGACACTGTGGCACCAAGACCATGGGACACAGAGCTGCCACTTCACCCCCCTGCAGCAGCTCAGGGGCAAGCCCTAGGCAGAGCTGAGGTCCAGGCAGAGCTCAGAGAGCTCAGAGAGGCAAAAGCTGAGACTGGAATGGAACTGCTGCATCCCCAACCACATGTGGCTGCCAGGGATGTGCTGCAGGACATGGCCCCTGTGCCAGGCATGGCTGAATCCCAGCTCCAGGGGCAGCCCTGGTGGTGGGCTTTGTGCCCCAGAGAGCTGGACTGTGGCTCGGCAGCATTGTCCCAGACCTGCCACCCATAGGGACTAATTCTGCAAACCTGCACCAATTCTGTGTGACTCAACTAAAATAAAGTAACTGAAGAGCAGGATGCAAGGCAGGGCAGCTATTGACTGATATTGACAGATCCCACAGCTGCAAGGGAGGAAAATCCCCTCCTGGGACACATGTCCAGGGTTCATGCATGTTAGTAGAGGGATGGTCCCCACTGCCATCTCCATTCAGGGCATGTTCATCCCTGTGTCCATCCGCATACACTGCAGGGCACAGCAGCCCCGTGCCACAAGTGAGTGGATGCCCAAAACAGCAACACAGGAGGGAAAGTGTCCAGGAGGGACTGAGATGAGTTACTCTGCTGCTAATCCTGTGAAGAACCCAACCTGACAGCTGAAACAATCCATCTCTCCTTGTCACACACCATGGACCTCTGGCCGGGCACAGCAATGGTGGCAGCCGGGCAGCCAGTGCCCGGGCTCACACCAGGCTCTGTGGTCCCTCCTCTTTGCTCCTTCCCTCTCCACCTTCCCTGAGTGCTGGCAGGTCCTAATGGATAAGTGTGTTTTAAATAAATTTCTTTATTTATTTAAAATACACTAATTTTATTTAAAACACCCAAAGAGGCTAATGCTCTCAGCCCCATCTCTGCCTGCCACAGAACTGCCATGTGACAGCGCTGTGTTTAGTCACAGCACTGTTAGGAGACCAATCCAGTCATTAAGCTCTAATCTCTAAAACAAAGATAAAATTACGTGATTAAGATCTAATTAAAGTCTAACTACCAGCACCATGAATCACTTCAACACAACTTTAATGGATGCCTTTCGAAGCCATCATGCATTTGGTTTCCTTCTGTGGCCGGTGATTTTCCTGCAGGGACTGGGTCTGCTCAGGCTGATGTTTGCTCTTGCTGGCTCTGATTTGGCTGGGGACCACTAAAAATGTTTACATGTGAGCGAGGAGCTTGAAAATCCATTTCTAACCAGACAGAAAATTTCATTTGACAAGCTCATTCAGATGTGCTGTGTCTCTGCAGAACTGAGTGGAGCAGGGGGGCACCTCACCCACCGCCAGCCCAGTCCCAGCCAGGGACAATCACCTCAGCACTGCCATGTGCTTGGTGTGGCACACAGGGTGCTTGGTGCCCCAGTGGCTCAGTGCCTGGGTGGCTGGTGGCCAGAGCTGCACTGAATGCCATTAGCTCTCCTTGAGGAGAAAAAGGAAATGAAAGTCTTCCTTGCAGCTCTTGGGTTGTCCACCCAGAGGCACAGCCCTGCAATAATGTTGATGGAGAATATTGTCATTTCCCTTTTTCCCAGCAAATCATTGCCTGTCATTGTCCCAGCGCTGTCCCTGACAGATCAACACAAGCATTTTAATGCCCCCACTCCTGCGCTTGCAGCTTGTCAAGGCAGAGACTCTGCCAAGGGCTGCCTCTACCAAAGGGCTGCCTCTCTGGGACAAGCAGCCCTGGCTAAAGTGCAAGTCCAAATTATTAGTGCAATAATACTAACGGCATCTTGTCCGGGAGAGCAGGTGAGGGATCATCCCACCTGCAGCCTCACAGCTCCATGGGATCAGCCAAGGGATTGTCCCACCCGCAGCCTCACAGCCCTGCACGAACAGCTGGTGGCACGTGGTGCCAGTGGAGCTGCTGGGGTGCCTCTTTCCCTCAGACCAGCTAAGCACGGTGGCACCTGTCCCCAAGGCCTCTGCAGTGATTGTCACCATCCAGGGCAGGATGCTCTGCACCTGCCGGTTGAGGCAGTGACTGCCACCCAGCCCACAGCACTGCCAGGACTGCACGGGTGGGAGCACAGCCCCATCAGCACCAGCCACTCTGTGGATTCATCACACCCACAGGAAAGTTTAAGGTGAAGATAGAGCAGTATTTCCCTTAGGGAGAGCACATCAAAACGGCTGCTTCCCTGTTGCTCACCCGTGTGGGACAGGTGGAAATGGGTGTTGCAGGGAAACAAGACAAAGACTTACAGCCCCATTTAGGTTTGTTCTATGTCTTTTTCAGCAGAAGGATGTGTAGTTTTCCCGACGGTGGCACATTAAGTGCACACGTAGCCTGTGGGAATGGTGACTGCAACAGGTACCTGAGAGGCTCAGTGGGAGGGAAGATTATCGTCATTAATCACCACTGGGAAACGAGGCACTGTCTCCAAACTGCAGCCCTGTACAGTGGTGATTGTATACACATGAAGCTATATGTCAGGGGAATGATCCCTGGATGACTCAGCCAACCAGAGGAGATAAAGGAATTGAAATTCAGGAGTGCGGCTGGTTTACATCTTCAGAGGGATGAGCTTCCTCAAAACACTCATTCCAACACAGCAGGGCTCAGAACTGGGTCGTTCCTGTTACAAGCTAGACAAACACACCCACTTGGCTTTGGGAAATACAGAACAGCAGCAGGACAAGCCCAAGGGACAGATGGGCTCATGGTGCCCAAGGAGCTGCCAGAGGGGATCTTGGTGCCAGGGCCTCCCCTCACCCCTGTGCTGGGCCGCAGGGACTCACTCACGGCCACTAACAAGCTCTGGCTGCTCCAGCTACCTTCTTAAATTAACTTGGGCCAGCCTGGCTGCAAACACACAGCTTAGTTCAGAGTCCAGTGTGACCTTGTCCCATCTGCTCAGGCTCTTCCCTGGCTGCAGAGCTGGGGTGAGTGTGTGGGAGTGAGCACTGTTGCAGTGCAGTGACCAGTGTCAGTGCTGCCGGTTCCCCTGGCTGCAGGGGTGGTTATGGGAAGCCCAGGGGGTTTGCACCTGGCTAGGCCAGGAAGAGACAGACTGGCATGAGGGGAAAGGAAGGGAAGAGTATTGGCACTGGTGGTGTGGGGCAGAGGATGCACCACACCCCTCCCCAGCTCCAACAGGCCATGGCTCACCTCCACGCCAGGACAAGGGCTGCCAGGGCAAACTTCAAAAGGGGGAGAAAATGTTATTTCTCAGAGTTGATATTCCCTTGTGGATCTTATTCTGCTCATTATTCTGGTCGTTACTTAAGCAGCAGCTGCTCGTCACTCGTGGTTCAGTGGTGAGAAGGGCTGAGTGCAAGAGGCTAATTTATTTTCTTTTAGTGCTTCTCATCCATGGCAGCCCCTGGCTGCTCCTCACCACTGGAAACCAACCGGAGGCATTTCAGATATTTCTAATGTATGACAGCAACTGGGAAACAGAAATTACCCTCTCTGAAATAATTCCTGAGACAGATTTCTTTTGGCACTTTGCAATGGAGACACGGAGAAAACGCGAGCTGCATGTACCAGTTTGCTTTTCCTGGGCAATTTATTAGCCCCACCATCTGGTTAGACCTTGTTTCTCTCCCCAGACAAACCTCACTGCAGGAATAGCACCTGGAGGCACCTGGGAGTGCAGAGGAGACACAAGGGGCTTCCCACTCTCCGTGGCCTCAGTGCTCCAGCCACCACTGGCACTTTCTGCCATGTGGGGCTTTGCTGAGCCAGGCTCCAGCCTTGATGGGGCTCCCATGGTGACACTGGGGGAGTGTGGTGGCCCCATTGGAAGGACCAGTGGGTCCCTTCCTGTGTGTCTGCCCCAGAGCCCAGCCCTGCAGCAGGGTGTTGGGGGCAGGGGGCAGTGGGGCTTGGTCCCCTCCTGCTCTGGCCATCCTCCCAGCAGTTTCCTGGTTGCATCCATGAGGAGCTGCAGGCTTCCTGTCATATGATGGGTCCCCACCGAGATTCAGAGCAGGAGACAAATGATCTGCTCAGGATGCGTTGCCTTCGCTCCACCTGCTCAGCCCAAATGAAATTAAAATATTGACAGAAACAATTTCCAGAGGGAAATTGGAAAAGTTAGTGGCGGTGCTGGAGCCAAGCGGTCCCTGCAGCCCAGCTGCCTGTCATCCTCCCAGGCAGCATGGGACAGGCAGCATCCTCCATCCAGGCAGCACCAGTGGGTGCCCAGGCATGGGGTGGCGAGTGCTCTGGCCATGACCTGCCACCTGCACCATGGGAGCTCCTGGCAGGGCACCAGAGATTTGGGCAGAGTTTCTGCTGCTTTCGTGACACTCAGAATCATTTTGACATAATAGTTCGGATAAATAAAGCAAACTTGACATTTTCTGCTCATGCACATTTTCCCCAGAGAGTGAGTGCTGTGGGGAGGGGAGTGCTTGCTCCCATGCCAGCGGGTGATTCCCTGCCCAGAGAGCAGGAGCAGTGCTTGTGTCCCTCCTCCATTCACACTGCCCAAGCACCGAGCCCCACGGCACCACTGGTCTCACACCTGGACCAGGCCAGAGCTCCCCAGGGAGACATTGCCATCACCACCCAGCTGCAGAACAAGACTTTCCCTTCCATTTCTTCAGTCCTGCATTCTAATCCATTTTCATCACTTTTTCCCCAGGGCATTGTGGCACTGAGGGAAGCACAGGCCATTTCTGTGCCACCACCAAACTCAGAACCTCATCAAAGAATGAAATCAGGTCGGTTTGACAAGACCTACTTCTGTTCAACCATGCTGACAGGCATGAATTTATATTCCCAGGCTCTAAATCTCCCATTAATTGAATTTTGCAGTGATTTTTCCACATGTTTGCCCAGGATTAATGTCAAGCTAATTGGATGCAGTTGTCCAAGTCATCTCACTCACTCACTCTGCTGTCTCTTCGTATATGTTCTCCTCCCACCCAACACCATGCTCCAGCTCTTCAGGATCAAGAGGGAAGCTCCAAGGGGAGCCGCTTCTGACTCTGGTTTAAACCCCTCTCTTAGGGTCAGGCTGCCCAGGGCCCTGCAGCAGCACCCAGTACCAGCACTGTACTTGCCACATGCCCAGCACCCACCACAGCTCACCCCCTCAACCCGGCACAGCTCAGAGCTGGCACGTGTCCCTTCATCCTCACCATGCTCTGCACAGCATGAGGAGAGCAGAAGGCGACGCTGCCAGGGTTAGATGCAGCAGGGAAAGAGGGGACACCAAGTACTGCGGCCACACTGATGGAGCATTCTCTGGAAATCCCCTGTGACCACAGGATCCCAGCTGCAGGGATGTCCCCACCAGACACTGAGCATGGCTGCCTGCTTGGGGTCACCCCAGCCTCGCCCGTGTGGGACAGCCACGGGGACAGCCATGCCCCCCACAGCCTTGAGGACAGACGTGTCTCCTGCGGCATAACTGGCACATGTGGCACAGCCCACCCTGCTGCTCTGCGCACCACAGTCCCTGGAGGGCTTGCAGAGCTGCTGCTTTCCTTGTGCCTTTTTTTCCCCCTTGAAATCATCTTCTTGAGCATTTAATAGATAATTTGCATCTTGCATATTCATTTTTTAAAAATGTTTTTAACGAAGGTGCTTGGTTGTGCACATACCTGTGTGTGCTACCTGTCCCGGCTCACGCCGTATAAACCACTGCCACTTGTGGAAAAGCTAATTAAAGGTAATCATGAAAACCTCATTAGTCCTCATTTACATAAGTTACACTGAGAAATTTCCTAACCTTTGATCCTGGCCATCACAGTCCATTAGACATCTCTGCACACTTAGTTCAAAGGCAGAACACATCTCCACCCCTGCACAAGCCAACCCTGAGCTCTGCTCCCGGCCACAAGGAGAGAGCTGGGCCCGGCTGCTTCGAGCACAGCTGGCAGAGGTCTGGGCTGGCACGTGCCAACATGCATGGCAAGGTGAGCGTGTCCTGCAACACAGGCACATCTGCATCGCCCTGTCAGCACGCCCTGCCTGCCCTGAGCATGCCTTGCCTGCCCTGCAGGAGAGCACATCCTGAAGTGCATGGGACCTGACCCTGCCCTGGCATCCCTTGTTCCAAGAGGTGTCACCTCTGTCACCCCCGCCTGACATGAGGCTTTGCCCCTGGCCCCAACCCAACTGTCCAGCAGCAAGAGCAGCACTGCTGCAGAGAGGCAAGACAAAAAAAATGCCCCTGGGGAACACCAAGTTCCTGTTCCCTGCATTTCCATCATCTCCAGCACCAGCCTCGTCATCACCTCAATAACCTGCATTGGTGGCTACACTGGGGCTCAGCACAGCAACTGGTGACAGTGACAGTCACACTGCCAAGGTACCCACAAGCCACCATGTGCCAGAACAGCTCCCTCACACCCAGCAGACCCATGGCCTCTCACACTCCTGGTACTGCAGCAGTGCAATTAGTACCTGTCATGCCATAAAAATATTGGAGCATTAAATGTATTAGATAAAACTCCCTCTGCTATTAGAGTAGCTCACGTCCTGGAAATCTGAGTAGTGAGCAGTACAATTTCACCCAGTGATAGGAGTGGATTAAGTTCTTCCCACAAAAGCCTCTTATTGTATGAAAAAGACCATTAGCAACCATGGAAATCAATAGGGACTGGCCCCGGTGCTGCAGCACCTGGCTCAGCCGGCACTGCCGAGAGCACCAGTGAGGCTGGGGCTCCTGCACGAGCTCTGCAGGAAGGAGCTGGGCCCAAGCTGGAGTTGGTGCCATCCTGCTGCCAGCACTGGCAGCTGACTGGGAGGAACAATCCATGAGCCCAGGGAAGTCTCCCCAGCAGCCATCCAGAGCCACCAGGCACATGCCAAGGGTGATGGAGCACTGTCAGGTGGGAGCAAGACTGCGGGGCCCTTCTCATCCTTCTCCCCACTGTCTCTGGGGCTGTTCAGCTTTTTTCACTGCAAACAGGACTGGGAGCTTTTCCCCTCAGACCCTGGAGGCCACTTTCGAGCCCTCTGCTCCAGGAACCAGGTTGGGAGCTCGGGGACCATGGGGCTGTGGCAGCAGGACCTGGCAGCAGCATGGCAGAGGGTGACTCCATCAGGGTATCACCAGTGCCCTGCCTGCCCTGCCAGCACTGGCCTAAGGGTGCGAGCTCTGTCATCCCTGCTGTTTTCCATCTCCTCCCAAAGACATTAGGTTTATTTTCAGTGGCTTGATCTTGGGCTGAGTTGGGTGAAATGCATCAAATCAAGACAGAATGTTGCAAGCCTTGTGAAAAAATATATACCCAATGGGGTTTTCCTCAATTTCTGCAAAGTAGGCTCCTTTGCTGTGTTGTCCTAAGTCAGTGAGAGCAGAACCCGCTGTGTCAGGGGACAGAGTCCACCAGTGAGCAGCTCCCCCCTTTTATCACCTTCCATCTCTTTCCTATGGCTCCCCAAATCCCATTCAGACCCTGCCTCCTACCAGCTCTGGTAACAAGGGTTTAAAAATTAAGCAGTCCCTTAAAGTGAGAGGCTTGAGGCTGAATTCTCAAAGTAGGAATGCATTGGGGAGGAAGTACAAGAGGATGATCATGAGAGCAGCTCCAAGGAGAGACGTGCTCCAGAGCAGCCAGCATGGAGACTCCTGCTCTGGGGAGCACACAGACCCTGGGGCTGTGCCAGCATGTGCACAGCAGCAGCTTAACAGAGGCCAACCACGCAAAGCAGCCGGGGATGTGCTACGCTCTCCCTATTGCATTCCTGCACATGGGGTGAACAGCAGTGGCAGCAGGTTGGAGACAGCACATACCCAGCCAGCCCTACCCCTGCAAGTAGCAAGACACTCCTGCCCTCCAGTCTAGGGGACCACAAGCCCCCAGAAAGTTCCATCACCTTGCTGGGGCCTCCTGAAGTCGTCACTCTGCACTGGGTGGGCCAGGGGAGCGGTGCTGCTGGGATGGACACATGGAAACACGATTCAAAAATACTGTCACTTCAGGGAAAAGAGGAAGTCTGGCAGGAACTTTATGGAAGAGTTTCTAACAGGTCCAGCATTTACCTAGTTCCACACCTTCCTTAACCCTTTGGAGAGCTTACTTTCTTGTGAAATTCAGGTAGCAAATGAGTTTGGCTGCTCAGCCAGACAGGGAAAGAGGTTCAAATCTATGAGTTCCATCCAATGGACCAGGAGCACCAGCCTGAAGGAGCACCGTGTAACAAGACACGAGCGCTGGAGCCCTGATAGACTGGGAAATAGAGGGCATATTTTGGTTATAATATTTCAAATCTCACAGAGTACATCATGATCCATCCAACATTGGTGCAGGAATGGAAATGCTTCCCTCGCTGCTCTTGGTGTTTCCATGGCCTGTTTGCACTGGTTCCAATTTCATTGCAATTTGCTGCCATCTAAAAGCAAGACAGGAGCTGTGGGGCCAGCCAGGACCGAGGGCACCCGGGTGGGTGGGAAACAACTCCTCTGAAGTGCCCTGGGCTGGATTTCAGCCTGAGCTCCTACTCCCCACAAGGGATGCACCTGGGGGCACAGGTACAGCCACACCCTCGGCCAGGGCACTGGCCTTGAGATGGAATTTCAAATGATCCTCCCAAGGGTGATTCACACCCTACAACAAACAGATGCAACACACAAGTGAGAAGGAAAAGTTCCCTGGATTTTTAAAACACTCAGTAACAGCAAGTGAGGGCAATACATTATTTAAAGGCTTTTCCAAGGAAAGAAAATAATTTCAGCTTAGTTAGCTTTTTAGGGCATCCTAGCAGAGAGCAGGGAGCGCAGCGCTGCGGGCAGCAGGGCGGGCGCTGGAGCGGGGCGATGCACGGAGGCACCAAGCACCACGGGGCCGCGGGTCCAGCCCAGCACCGGCGGCTCTGGACACAGCACGGAGGAGACACGGGGCCACAGTGCCCAGCTCCACGCGGGGTGCCAGGGACACGCTGACGGGTGCTGTGGGAACGCGGTGGTGATGGAGAGTGCGGCACAATAGGCACAGTGGCGCGGGCACGCTGATGAATTAGGTGTCAGTGGGTTTAATCCAGAGCCATTAGCCATGCTGAACGTTCGCATATCATTTGTTAAACTAATGGATCGCTGGAGGTCATTCGGTAATAAGAAAGGGAGAGGAGGGCTATTAGTTTTTATCAGACATTAACTGGCCAAAATCGATTGCGTGTTTGTGTCTGCAGTGCCGTGGGGGTGTTTCCCCCAGCAGCACCCCGGCGGCAGCGCGGCTCCCTCGGGCCGATGCCATCGCGAGGGGCTCCGGCCGCCTGCTTCCCCCTAGCCGGTCCCAGGGACTGACGAGGGGCACCTGTACCCCGGGGCAGCCGGCAGCCCCTCCCCGGGGCAGCGCCAGCAGCAGCGGACCCGCAGCTCCCCCCGTTTTCCCAGCCCTCCAAGCTCCGCCGGCTGTGGCACGGAGAAGCAGAAATGAGCTGGGAACCACTCAGGTGATGTCACATTTATCTAACAAGTTTCCAAATGAAAACTAGCATTTGGACTTACTGCATTCAGGCTCAAAATTTGATTACATTTTTCTACAGCTGTAAATCTGCTTTCCTTTCTGCAACATTATTATTAAAGCCAGTATTGAATTGGTGGTGTGATACGTAAAATTTCAATCCTAGCTTTGACATTCCAGGAAGTTAAAAACCAATTACAGTGTGTGCTTTGCCTCAGGACAGAATGAATCATTGAACACAGCCACTTCACCAAGAGAAATTAAAGGCTGAAGCAGCAACATGGGGAAGGTATTACGTTAAAAATCAAAGGTCAATTAAAGAAAAACGGAGTCTATTTTATTTTTAATATTTTGCTTACATTTTCATTCCTTTCTGATGAACAAGGAAGCAAAATAAACCTGCACTTGTATTTATTTGCCAGGTAATAAATCCGGGCTGAAGCTGGTTTCAGGAGCTGAGAGGAAACATTGAGGTGATAAAAACTCCCAATAACCAGCATTAATCTCACTGTAATGAAGCCAGCACAGCTCCTGCCCTCCCTGCAGTGGCGGCCGCCCCCCCAGCAGAGCAAGGGGTACCCAGGGGACAATGTCCCAGTCACCATCACCCTGAGCCCACAGGGCCGGCTCCCTCTTGACCCGAGCTTGGCTGTACCACAGTGGGATGGGCAGCACCAACTGCAAAAGGTGTGAAAGAGAATCAAAGCCAGCACCGTGGAGTGCAAAGAGCTTCGTGCCCCACAGCCACCTTGGGACTGTGGAGCCCACGGGGATGCATGGAGTGGGGAAGCACCTGGTGGCACGACTGGCCCCACAATACAAATCACTTCATAAATCAGTGAAGCACCTGCCCATCTCCCGCCCTGAGACCAGGGGCTCTGCAGAGGTGATGGCACAGCCCATGAACCCATCCAGCACTGGGGGGATCCACCACCAAGTTCCTCCTAACCAGGCATGACAGGAGCTCTGATTCCATGGGCAGGATCGGCACCACCCGGCCAGGGGCAGGTATTTACCGATGTCACCAGAGCAGCGAGCGGGGCACTGGGTTATCTCCAAGCTGTGGCAGGGGGTGCTGACCCCTCCTGTAACGCAGCAGATCGGTTGCACTTGCCTTGCTCGGCAGCAGCCCGTCAGTGCAGGCGCCTTCAACATGAGCTCTAATAGATAATCCACACCTTGAAATGCAGTCTATCATCTACTCGTTACCCTCAATAAATCATTCACAAAACATTAAAATGCTTAAAGACTGTCATAGGGGCTCCAGGAATTGCTTTGCAATGCGCACACTCTGCCTGCTAAAGGAGCAAAGGGATTCACGGTAGCACCAGCGGACACGGCTTTATTTACAGTCTGGAGCACAGAGCTGTGGAGCGACGCTGGGCGAGCTCCCCCGGCCCCCATTACCACGGCCAGGACAATCTGACCCCAGCTCTGGCAACTCGTTAAGGCTGTTAGGAAATGCACCCGCTCTCCAGGGAGCCGGTTCCGCAAGATTAAAAAGGGGAGCGCGAGTGCTCCCGACTGCAGAGCACTCACATCCATAGAGTGTGAGCCACAGGGAGACAGTGAGCTAATGTATTCCCAGATAATTTAGACTCATTTAAATAAAACCACAATTAGACGGCAGCAAATGGCGGGGAGAACAGCTGTTACAGCACCGGGACACCCAACACAACACGCCCTGGCGCTGCGTGACACAGTGTGTCCGTCTGCAGGCTGCGAGAGAGGGGTGGCTGGGCTGGGAGTAATGGGATGCTCAGGAGCTCCTCCTGGGGCTGGAGCTGGGCTGAGAGTGCCAGCTGCCTCCTAATCCCAGCGACCTGCTCCCCAGGGGTCCCACTCCCTCAAACCTGCAGGAGCACACCAGCGGGATAAGGACCCACAGGTCCAGGAATCCACAACCAGCCTCAATCCGCAAAGCCACCAGCATCCATCACCAGAGGAGAGCAGCAAAGGGGCTGGGGGAGCTGGAGCAAAGACACGTCAAAGAATTGGGGAGGCTGCCCAGCACCAGACCCCTCCACTGCCAGCAGTCTCCTGCCACCCCCTGCCCCAGCCCAGCCTGCTGCCCACCAGCTCCTGTCACCCACAGCAGTGAGACCAAGCTCCAGGCAGGATGGGACATATTATGGACCCAGGTCCTGTGGGATCAGGGGACCCCAGCCAGATCCTCAACCACCATGAGAAGGGGCACAGGAGACCAGAAAAGAGACCCCCACATCTTCAAAAGCCCTTCAGGCCACCCCTGCCCACAAGGTGGCCCAGCCCAAGAGGCTTCTAATGGTCCCTTTCCCCAAATGGGTCCCTTTCCCTTTTCTAATAGCCCCTGCACCCCCACCCTGGGGACCCACTGTAAAATGGTAAATCCATCTTGGAATCAGCCAGAGGCTGATGTCACAATTTCTTATCAAAAGTTGGGTTTTTGCTCTACGATGGACTAGTTTTATGTTCCCATAAATTGCCAACTGTTAGCCAGATCCCCACAGAGCCAGGATCGATACCTGGCCGAGGGGAAAAAGTGCTGAGGAAGGAAAAGCAATACTCCAATTAGAGCAAAATTTAAGAGTCCAGGGGTAGGGGTGACAGTGCCTAATGTGTTACAATTTATTGATGGCCTCCCAAAGCTTGGGTTTTTTCAGGCTCTCAGAGGCAGGCAGGTGTTCCGCCAGGCAACAGCAGGGATTCGCACATCCACCCTGTGCACCCTCAGTCCTGACTAGCATAACCAGTAACCATTCCCATGGTGGTTTTCCCAAGCCCATGTGGTTTGGCTCCTCCAGCCAAACACAGGGTGTTCTTGGCTCCTTTGGTTCATCCATCAGCAGGGGAGCTCCACTGGTGCCCCCTGAGCTGGCAGCAGGCAACCTACAGCCCATGGCACAGGGGACTGCCAGCCCCACACCAGGTTCCGGGGGCACAGGGACCAAGGGAACACCAGGCACACACACCCCCCACCCCGCCGGTGCTCCTCAGGGACACACCCACCTCCCCAGGGTGTCAGAAATCCGTGCCCAGCTCTGCAGTAATCTAATCCCAGTTAAGCACAGCATAATCCCACCCCAGGAGAGACATCTGGGAGCCCCAACCCCAGGCTCCCCTCCCAACCCCACTCTAAGCATTGCCAAGTCCTGCCCTGCCCACGCACCAAGCGTCTGCCACGGACCCTCAGAAAATGGGAGGCAACAGAATTGATCACTCGAAGATCAAAGTTCTCAAGTGTTTTCCATGGACCTCTCACCTCCCTCCCAGGTAGGCTGGAGGATGGCAGTGGGCTCTCTGTTAAATCCTGTGACCAGAAAACCCCAGCTGGATTGGAGAAATGTTGGCAAATATAATAAACACAAGTACATTAACTCTAATTCTGCAAAGCCTTTGGCTATATTAATCTCTCTTTAATGTAATCACCTATAAATAAATGATGACCCCATGATTTAATACAACATCTGCCATCCCCATTTCTACACAAGATGTGAAGCAGTGCTCTGGTACATGGTAGGGGTGGGACTCATGTACGTGACTGGCCACGGCAGCAACCAGCTCCTTGGCCCAGCACCCAGGGGCTCAGCTCCAGCTCACCATTCCCAGCAGGATGGATGGAAACACAGACCAAGGCTGCATGGCAGGGCCTGGCAGGGGCCATGTGTCCCCCAATGCCCAGGGACCCATGCAGGCAAGGGGCGATACAGCACAGCTGTTGATAAACCCACCAACATCACCATTTCTGTAACCACTGCCAGGCAAGGGGAGATCAGGACAACCAATCTGGAGATTTGGGGAACAAGAGGGATTCACTGACAGCTTCCACTTTGGTGAGCACCAAAGGGGCATGGGGCATACACTGACAGTGCTGCTCACCTGTTGCAAGAGTCCCCTCCTGCAAAAATATGCATGGAGGAGGAAAGAGAAAAAGAACCCATGAGTATCAAAAATTGTGTTGAAAAGTGAGTTTGTGAAGCCCAACCCAGCCCCTGATGCACTGATCCGAGGGCTCACTGGAGCAGGAGGATCATAGTCCGCAGTGGAAAGGCCCCCAGGCACAGGGAGGGCACGCCACTTTCCATTCTTCCGCCCCGAGGACACATGGCATCGCTAAAGCCTTTTGTGCCTGTTTGCCCTGAGACTGGGCAGCCCAGCAGGGGCTGGTGCCTGCAGCGTGGCAGCTGGAGCAGCTCTCTCAGCCCAGGGGCTGGCGCACTTGGAAACAATCCACCAAGGTCAGAGGTTTTCCGTTCAGCACCCAGGAGCAGCAGCCTGTCCTCCTTCTGCCTTGCTCCATCCTCATCCTCGCTGGGCTGAGGTGGGTGGCAGCAGGAGCAGCCCATCCACATTCCCATCTGGCAGCCACACTCTCCTCCAAGTCTGGAGTCACCGTTGCACACCCTGCTAAAGGAAAAACAGTCTTTAATTAGGACAGAGCTGGAGGAGCTTCCAGCCTCCAGCTTCTGGTGATGGTAAGAAGGGAACAGGCAGAAGCCCCTCAGGCCACCCCTGCCCTCAATACCTTTGGCCATGTTGTAGGCAGGGGTGGCCTGAGGGTCTCCTGGAGGTGTGGGGATCTGGCTGGGGGTCTCCTGGCCCCAAATGCCATAGGACCTGGGTCCATGTGTCCCTCCTGTTCGGAGTTTGGTCTCACTCCTGTGTGGCAGCGGGCATAGATGGGGCTGGGGGTGGCAGGGGACTGCTCTTGTGCTGAGAAGCCCACAAGCTCCTTCACGTGGGGGGCTGAGTCCCAACACGAGGCATGGATGGGTGGACAGGGAAGACTCCCACCTCTGCCTGAGCAGGTATGAGCCCTTGAACTCCAAAGAGGAACCAGATCACACCCCCCTGCTCTGGGGCTCACAGACCAGACTCACCAGCACAAGGACTCTGGTGCAGGTCCCACACCCACTCTCGGGACCGTGGCCGAGCACTGCAGGACCTGGACTGATGGTCTGTGGAGAGAGAAGCATCAGGAACAACACAGGGGAAGCAGGAGCCTGTGTCTCCCCTCCCCAGCACACAGGTCTGTGCCCAAACCCAGGCCTCTGGGTTTGGTTTCCCCAAAGGAGCCCTGGGGCACACGGGAAGTTCCCAAGCCCGTGCCCCCATCCCGGGCCCAGAGCAGGCAGGGCAGGAACACAGCAAGCTGAAGCCTGCAGCCTGGAAAAACGCTCACTCAGGCAGGATGCCTAGTAATAAATTTATTGTATTTCATTACATATTCCCCTTTTTGCACTTAATTCCAATTCCTCATATTCAAACTCTTCTTTCTGAAAGAAAATGATTTGTAACATAAAAATATAAATTCTGCATATTAAAAGTGCATACACCTCGAATAATAAAACATACAAATAAATAATAAAAGGCATTGACACAGTCTCATGCAGTTGTCCTCAAATAATTTAAAATTTATGGTACAATGTTCAACCCCAAGTAAAGACAGCCTGCTTTCCAATTACTGTACAGGTCAAAAACATTAAAATACAGAGGAGAATATCAAAGGTGTGGGAAAGCCCCACGTCCCTGTACCAGGTACAGTGATGTGACATGCAGTTTGAGAACTGTAGATATTCCAGTGTAAAATCTGACATTGTGTCCAGAAGAGAAACTGCATTTGCAACAGGACTTAAAATTCAATTTTAACCAATGGTGAGGCACAGGTGGTGAGCAAATCTGTACAAATTCATACTTGGAAGGCCACAGGACAATAATGGAGCCACTTGTGGCCTGGATTCCCTTGTGTTACCCTACCCAAGGCAATGTAGCACCTCCAAAGGGGTTTATTGCACTCACAAATGCCACAATAGCCTGAGGCCGGCGCGTGTGCGCTGCAGGGCTGAGTGAGCCAGGACTGGTGGTCACACTTAGTTTTAATCTGTGTCTTTTAAAAAACATTATTTGCAGATAAATTGAGTGCTATCACCTTTAAAAAAATAGAAGAGTCCCTAAGCCTTTAGACCTAACACAGACATTGTACAAGTCTTCAGGTGCTTTGCTTTTAAAAATAAAGCTCTTAATAGTAACTGCTTTACGGTGCTTTTGTTGAGAAAACCACGTAGAACTTTCATCTCACCACAGATTAAAACTAAATTTCAGTTCCCTCCACAGGTATCATTAGATACTGCCAAATTCTTTTGGATTAGTAGGCAAATAACAAAGATCCAAAAAAACCCAAACCAAACCAAAATAAAAAAAACAACACCCAACAGTAAAATTATTTGGAATGTTGTTTCCAAATGCTCTCCATGCTGGCTGACCAAGGGGAGGGCACTGAAGCTGCAGGGCCAAGAACCAGGAGGAGTCCTGGAACCTGCACAAAGCCCAGGCCAGCCCTCACCAGCTGCCCTGGCCATGTGGCACACACGGGTGCCCCAGGGGACCTGCTGTCCAGCAGGACATGGCTCAAACCCCGACACCACAGGGTTCTGGAGCATGGACAGGCAGACCAGCTACCCCCATGGGCAGCCAGGGCTCCCCCAGAAAGGCAGGCAAAGGCCCAAGACCAGCATGGGCAGCACAAGGACAACTGGGAACCGCTCCCCTCACACGGACACTCACAGCAGCTCTGAGTGCCCGCACGGCTCCGGGCGCCTGCCTGCCCCTCCTCACAGCACAGGCATGCCCTTACATGACACAGAATGGCAGGCTACACACAGAACCCTGAGCAGGTCACCCTGCTAACAAAAGGAAAAACAACACAAAATAGAAATCAGTTTGTTCTCATTTCCCTGCTCCGATCCCTCTAACCTTACGTTACGCTCCAGCCTTGTCAGTAACGCAGAATCCTGCAAAGGAAAGAGTCAAAGATGTGCAAAGGAAGCAGGAACCCAGGGACATGCTCCTGTGTGCCAGCAGCAGCTGCACCACGAGGCAGCAGCACAGACTCCAGGCAGTGCTCCGGAGCCATGGCTGGGCTAGAGGCTTGCATAGTTAGTAGGGACATGCATCGGGGACAGCACGGCCATGCAAGCTGCCTCGCACCGAGAAAAATGGTTGATCATGCTCAAGTTTCAGCTTCAGAAAGCAAAACCCCTGCAGCGACAGCGGATGAGGGCACTTGCAGTGGGAGAAGTGCAATTAAGCTGCTAGCTTTCTATCCTAAGCATCTTGTGTTTATTAATCCATATTTGATAAGTCTGAAAGGGTTAACAATTTACACACGCAAAGTGAGACACAAGTTACAGAGAACCGTAGGCACCAAATTGTCTATCAAATGTGATTAATACAAATAAAAGGTGCCTCTTCAATACATGTCATTGAAAATGTGCTTATAACTTGAATACTACTAAACACTATCCAAAAGACACAGCCCAAAAAGGGTAAAAAAAAGAAGTCTCTAGGTGACTCCTGTAGGAATCGAGCACTGGAATGAAGGCGCTGCTCTCCTGCACCCAGAGGGCCAATTCCAGGAGCAGGAGTAAGTGGCAGACTACGGAGGTGGGGTGAAACACAAGTCACATGCTGGCACAGGTGACTCCAACCCAAAGCCGATTGGAAACACACTCCCTGAAAGCCTGCTTTGCCTTGGATCTCACCTGTTTGGGAGCAGGGACACTGCTGGGCCTCCCCCTTGCCAGGCATTTCCCATCACCGTGAGGCCACCCTGTACATCTTTGTTTCCAAGTCCTTGGCAGGAGGATCCCAGACCCCGCCATCCCCAGACAGGCTGGGCAGGACTGGCAGGGCAGACCTGGCAGCAGCTGCTCCCATCCCACTCAGATGCCCGTGAGACCTACAGGCCCCACACGTCACCACCCAGGGGAGGTGGAGGTCCCTGGGCAGCAGCAGCCTCTGGGAGATGGCAGAGCCCACCTCCCCCACAGCCACGAGTGCTTCTGATGGCTAAAAGGAACTTTACAAGATGACCATGTACATGCAGCTGCTCCAGAATAGCCTCAAGCCACTGCCGCTTGAAGGATCCATATGCAAAGCCACGGTGGTGTTGGCATCTAGGACTTGGCAGATCCCTCTCTCCAGTGTTCCCTGGTACCATGCCACATCCTGGCAGCTGGACAACACAATACCATGGACAGGAGTTCCTACACATGAAAGGGACAAGAGATAAGTCTGCTTTAAAGCAAGGAGACTTGCAGAAGACTGATGTTTTTTCCCCAAATCCCTTTAAGTAGGGCCTGTAATAACCTACATTCAGTTTCAGAAACATTTCTCCTACTTCATTGATGGAGTCATAACTGTAACAACAACAAGGCTTTGATTAACACTCCCAGTGAACAGTGCTTCCTGGACCCACACCCTTCAACCCTCTCCTGCGCAAGGAAGCTCATTTACTACAAAAGATGTGGACACCAACGAGCAGAGGTGTGGAGTGACGCGAGTGGCTGTGTTCCCAGGCGCCCTGACACAGAGCGGACACAGACACCGAGCAGGGACCGCGCTTCCCAGAGACTGCACTTCGACATTTTGCCTGGTGTGTGTCTTATGTTCCACATGAACTCTGGTGCGCCCTTGTAAGTCAAACCATGGGGTTTGCCTGAGGACATCCTAAGCAAAGCCCTCCCAAGCAGAAAACCCACCAGAGAGGAGCAGCATCCCACCCGCTCAGAGAAGAGGGTACTGTCAGTGCAGCCCCTTCTGCCTACCACACTCCCCTGCAGAGCAAGGAGCCTGTGTACCAGAGCTGCTGTTCCAGAGGGACAGAGAAATCCAGTCTGGCAGCATAAAGAGAGCAGATAGTGCTGGAGCTGGCAGCAATTAGCATCAGGAATTACAGAAAATGTGCAGAAAGAGTGAGATTGCATCTCATGGGATTGCAGAGGTTCAACTACTTTTATCAGCTGCTGGAATACCATGACCTCCATCTCCCTTCTGCCCAGATGGGAACTCCAAGGACCATTCACTTGCTCCAGATAAAAACATTGAACTGATGTTCAGCTAAAACACAGATTTGGACATGGCTTCAAATTCCCTTCAGGCATGCAGCACAGGAGCAAAACCACCTCAAAACCCACACACCAGCTTCCAGTTTAAACTCCTTCAGTGAGTGATGGCATGAAAAGAAAATGTCATTTGATAAAAATAACCTTTCACAAATGTCCATGGTAAAATGCACAGAGAGTAGTTCTGTCTATTAAAGATCCCAAGCCAAGCCAGCATGAGCCACTGGATTTACATTCTTGCTAGAAGAGTTGTTACAAGAGAAGAGCCAAGACAGTGTAAGACCTTAATACAGATAAAACCTTAAACAAATACTTCAACATCAACATTTCAGGGAGTAATTTAAGTACTGCAATGTCAAGCAAGTCTTATCTGCTCTGCTGGATGTAACAGAAAATAATCCAAGAATAATCCAAGTCATACATTTCAGAAGCAAGCAATGCAATCTTTGCTTCTTGTTGCTGCAATAAATGAGACTGAAACAATGCCCGGGTGAAGGACTGCACTGAGGGGATGGTCACGTTCGGGTTGGAACAGTCAGGGCATTACATGTGCAGGCTGTGGGGACTGCTGGGGCATGTGAAGGGGATGCAGCAGGACATAACCGGGATGCTGCAAGGGTTACATTGCAGAAACATCACCCCTCACACACTGACCCCAACTTGATGGCACTCCCAGCTCAGCCCCACAGACACTCTGAGGAGCCAGTTACCCCCAGCCCTTCCCTCCCAAGCTTGCTGCAGGTGTGGTGAGCAGAAAAGAGATCACAGAGCAGCAAGGTGCCCAGCAGACCTGGGGGCAAGACTGCCTGCACAGTGAGCAGCACCTCAGCAAGGGAGGTGGCACAAGCCAGTTTGTTATGCTGATGGTACAGAGCATACATGTGCCTGGCCCAAAGCTATGCCCAGAGAAGCTCTGCCACTGGACTGGACAGGCACAGACCTCGCTCAGCAGAGAGCGTGTCCAGCACATTGCCCACCTTGTCACAACCTACACGACAGGCTGCGGACATAAAGGATAAGCAGCACATCAATAAAAACTCGTGGAATTTAAAAAAAAATTACACCACATATATGTAAAAGGACTTAAGAAATCTACCTTAAGAGGAACCTTACAGAACTTGAGGAATCTCCCCTGTAAGAAGCGCATGTAAACAAAGACATCAGTAGATGTAGTGTTTTGACCCTGATGGAGGCTGTCATCCAAACAAGAAGGGGAACCTTCCACTGAGGGACACGTGGCAGCCAGACCCATGGGAAGGGGACGAGCATGCCAGAGGGATACAGCACTCTGGAGAACAGGAAAACTGCTCTGGGGGTTTTGAATACAGCCCTGCCAACCCACACAAAGGGGCCTGCCAAAACATGCTCAGAGAGGGCAGGATGACACTTGATCTAAACATCACCCCTAGAGATAATGGAGGCTTAGTTATACCACTATGATAAGGGTCTGAGCACATTAGGAAATGCTTCCCAGGAGTTTGAATAGGGGCATCCTGACAGCATCACGGCCATCCAGGTATACGTGGACACAACTCTCCTATGGCACTGCTTTCACAGGACGAGTCAGCCACCAGCTGCTGCCCAGGGATTTCTTCTGTTGTTTAGCAGAGCATTTCAGAAGAAAGTAGTTAAACAGGACAGGGTAGAGGTTGCCTTAGGTATGGACAAAGCAAAACTCTTCATACACATAGCAACAAAAACTGCAGGTTACATTTCAAACCTCCTGCTGTTGGAATGCAAAAATTAAATCTATTACACAGACGTGCGCAGAGACACTTTCTGTCCGTCACTAATGCTAGTCCCTCCTATACTGGCTGAGTATATACCTGAGAAACAACATTAGTGTTGAAATATTGCCCTTTAGAAAGCTTGGAAATGGAGGGGAGCAGGGAGAGAGAGTTGAGAGCAGAAAGAAGCGACAGTCTCTCCAGTTTCCTTTGCATCCTCCACAGCTCAAGGCCATACACCAGTGTGGACACAGCCCACTCGGAACAAGACCAAAGGAATATCAGTTCACAGCTCTACAAAGCACACCAGTGTCAGTACAACTGGGGGTCAGATTCCAACCCTCCAATCTGGAGAAAGTTGTTGCACTTTCAACAGAGACTCCTGTACAAGTGCTATGGGACAGCTGCATTCATGTTCAACAATGACTCCAGCTAGGCTACTTGCACCAGTGCTGGCTGCCTGTGGCTATTTGGTTTGATGGCAGAATCAAAGGCGCTTTAACAACTTGCAGTTAACTTCTCCTCAAAACATACATTAGGCACATGAACAAAAAACAAGAGCTCAGAATAAATTAGCTTCTCAGCAGAAGAAAAGACACCTGGATTGCAGCATTTCACTGAGGTTCCAGAGAAGGCCGTACGGACACCTGCATGCTGGAAGGTAATTTTTTCAGTGGCTTGTCAGCTGACTGCTTGCCACTGGAAGGAGGAGACTGGACTCCGGGATCTAGCTGGGAAGACTTGGACTTGCGACTGGATAGCAGAGAATGTTTGTTAGATGTGGCATCTTTTGAGACAAGTTTTTCTTTTGTAGTAATGTTGGCATTGGTTTGAGAGGCTGGTGGAACACCACCTTTCTCTGGTTTGTCCTCCAGCACATTTTTACTGCCTGACTTGGAACTGACACTCCCTGTCTTTTTTGAAAGCATTGTCGTCTTCCCCAGGTCTGCTGACCTCCGTGTCTCCTTCTGCCTTAAGGCTGATTTAAAGAAAGACAAACCCTTCTCTTCCGACTTGCTGTCCCTCTTCAACCCAGAACGCACGCCAACATTTGGAGACCGCAGGTTGGCCATGGAGGAGCTGCGCACGTGCTTGCTGTCCACTGCCCTGCTGTCACTCCTGGAGTGGCTGATCCGTGGGGAGCTCGTTCTTGAGCTGCTGGTAATGCTCGTTTTATCCGACCCCAGGCTGATCTTGGAGCCCTCCCTGCTGAGGCTGCGGTCGGAAGTCCGGCTCTTCCCAGACGAAGAGCCCTTAGTCAATGAGCCTGATGGGGTTTTCTTGGCAGCTGTGGAGGATGGAGAAGAACCTGACTTCTGCTTCTGTTGAGCTGATGGGACAGATGCCTCCAACGGCTTCGTGCTGTGATCCTTCCTAGCCTGAGTGGGAGCAGGAGACCCGTGTCGCCCACTGACCCTAGAAGAGTCAGTCTTACTTCTAGACCGGGAAGCTTTCTGAGAACTCTTCAGTGGAGGGGAAGAGTGAGAGACTTTGGTCTCTTGGGTAGCTAAGACTGTCCTTCCCTTCCTCAAACTTTTGTCTGGCTCAGAAGCTCCTTTGGAGCTGTGACCCTTCTTAGGGGTGTCATGTGCCTTCTCTGCAGCCAACCCTGTCCCACTTGGGGCTTTCACCTCCTTCACTGGGGAGCTGTCCACAGAATCACTCTGGTCAACAAAGGCGATTTGATTGTTGTTATCAAAAGGGTCCAGAGCAGGGTGATTCCTATCCGGCTGCACGGAGCTTTTACCATACCCATCTGAAAGGTCTGAGCTAGATGTCCTTACAACGGACTCTTCCCTGAACGCCCCTTCCATGACAGCCAAAGGGGCTCTGCGAGCCGTCCTGTGCTCTCGCCGACTGCTGTCACAGGGCTCCAAGTAGCTGCTAGAGAGATTCCTCAGGCTGCCAAAGCATGAGGTGGAGACTTTATCATCAGCAGCTTCCCCGATCTTCTCCAGGGTGGAAGCAGAGGTATGTACTGGGGAATCTCCAGAGAAGCGTGACGGGGAGTTGGAGCGGAACTGCAGTTTTGCGGAGAGTGACCACGATGGCCTGACACCATTTTCACTCACTGCCAGTGGGCTGGTGACAGAGGATCTGGATGACAAGCTCTGACGTTGGACACTCCTTACAAATGGTCGAGTTGAAAATCCTCCTGCAGAGAAAGCAAGTGACAGACTCAGTGGGAAAGCCAAGGCTGCAGATGGTTTACCTCACCCATCTGCATTTCCCCACAAGGGCCAAGCAGCCTCCCCACACCACACTATGTGTCTCTCCATGCAGGCTGCAGGCACAGTTTCTTGCTCAAAAGCTGAATGAGGAATCCAACAACTGTTATTTTCTAGTGGTCACCCAGGAGTAACTCTCTGAAGCCTCTAAAACTGATAACCCAGATTCTTCTCTCATGCCTGAGCAGCAGGAGATAAAACACAGGGTTTGTACCTCTAAAGTCCTTGAAACTGGCAAGGAGATCACCAGCTAGGATTATGATTCTGTATTAAAGAATATTTCCCAGAGCAATTTGTGAAAGGCAAAGTAGGATTCCCACCTCTAGATCAAGTGATGTAATTGTATTTAGAAACACAAAATATAAGTATTTTAGAAGTGCAACTTCCACGGCCAGACCTGACAGATGTCACAGCACTGCTGCAGGGACATCTCCCCACCAGCTTCCAAATGCTCTGACTGACCCATGAAGCTCCACACTGTCAGAAGTTACAAGGCAGTGTGTGGAGTGTGCATGAGTGAATTTGCATCTCCCCCCACTCCCTGGGACCATCCAGCAGCACAGCAACAGGCAATTAGTGCCTATGCTAAATCTGTCAGCACTGTGTCAACCACTCTGCAAAGGTGATGCAGCGAGACCCAGAGAGAACACAAGTACAGAAGTTCCTGACTGAGAGGTTTTGCTGATGGCACTCGCTTTCTTTGAAAGGCTCCTTAAGATTCCTGCCCTGTCCTCCTCAACTTTTCATATGAGACAAAAGCCCACCTGTGCTCTTACCGAGACAGCGTCTGCCTGTCTCAGTTGCTGGAATAACTGTCCCGTGCAACCACAGATTTTGCAGCTATTTTAGTAAGGATCTTGCAACACGAAGACAAGTGGCCCCGTTTTCCCCCCAATAATGATACACACCATCATCTTCACTCCGTTCCCCAGTCAGCTCCACCGACTCAGAGAGCGAGGCGAGGGAGGTGCGGCGCGAGGAGGCGGCGGAGGCGATGCTGGGCTGCTTGCTGCCCGGGAGCCGGCTGACCCAGTGCTCGCACAGCGACGAGCTCGTGGAGCCTGCAAGGACCGGGCACGGGACAGGTCAGCAGCGCACAGCTGCACACACACAGAACCCTGGCAGGCCAGGGAGTCAGGTACATTGGGCACACACTGCACTGCTCTGGCTTTGGCAAACACCTGGAGCCGGCCCTCATGGCCCCAGCATCCAGACACTGCCAAGGGAATGGGGCTTTCCTCTCAGGGAGCAGTTATGGTCAGAATAGGAAGACAGAACTGCACTTGTCCCAGTGTGCTGTGAATACCAGCATGCAGGCAGTGGCGGCGTTTCAGCTGCCACCCTAGCACCACGAAAATCTCTTTTTTCCCCGAAGGCAGGTCACCAAGCCTTGCACCTGCCCACAGCTCATCCTGGATTCCACCAACACGTGCGCTACCAGTGCCTCCTTGGGACTCAGAGTGCTGCCACAGGGAAGGAGCGAGCCACGATTTGATGTCCTGGTTTTGACAACGGCAGCTCTGAGCAATCACCTGTAGGGGCATAGGGGCTACCCCCATCTCCATAGCCTCCCTGCCAAAACTGCCTTAGCAGAAGAGGTGGAAGGTTCCCATGGCCCCTGACACACACCCACAGACTCGGACAAGCCTTGCCGAGTTCTGGGACACAGAGTGGGGGCTTAAGCAGAGCTGGGTAGAAAATTCTTCAGAAGGACAAACTATCCATGAAAGACAACTTATAGCCACCCCTAGACAGTGCCAGCAGGGCTTACCTGCCACTGAGCTGTTGGCAGACCATGAGGGGATCGCTGTGCGTCGCTGGTAGAACAAGATGTAAGCTGTCTGTTTGCAGACTTCGCTTTCAGAAAGTTGCTGAACTTCACTGTCATCGAAGCAGTACCACTGGCCATCAACAGAATTCTTGCAATATGCTACGAAATAATACATTACTGTAAGACTCCCTCACTCCTACTACTCTCAGGTTTGCTCTATGATATTTAACATAACCTTATCTGCTATAATGGACTCAGAGGAGAATACGAGGAACAGATTTATTCTTGCATCATCTTCCAGTCTGACTGGCAAGATGGAAGCTTGAGGCTGACAGAACATAATAAACAGCTTACATTTCAGGACTTTTCTTTGTCCAACATTACCGCTCAGAACAGAACATCATTTGGGGTGACTCCATTCACTTCACCTTCCGTAACTTATGGCGCTCTGCTTCCATCAGTCTGACTCCATAGAAATATAACCAGTTTCTCTGTGAATGGCTCCACCATAGATAGCATAGCAGGACACTTGCCTGTGTAGTGTCCCCCTTGCATGGTGCCATGGTGGTTGCAGACAGCATACAGGTCATAGATATAGTCCTCAGGATCTCTGCCGAGGCCATAAGGTTTCCTCCAAGGTGACCAGTGCGATGGCAGGCTCCAGCTGCTCTGGCTGCGTTTCACAACGTGAGGAGTCATGTCCAAGCCACTCAAGGGAAATTTAACCATGTTCTGAAGTTTCATCCTTCGGTCTCCTTCCTGTGTACAGAGAATAGCACAAGCTGCAGAGGCCCAAGGCCACGATGCCTGGAAAATCCCAGCTGAGAAACACATAGGGCAGAATGGCTGCTTCTAATGAGGGGGGTCTACTCACATCACTCAGCAGTCCTCCAGGAACACTACAGGCATCCTTACCTGTCTAAACCTTTTCAGATGTATGATGAGAACATCAGGTAAGGTCCAGAGGCTCAGTGTGATGCTACCCTGCTGCAGCTGCTTACAGTGTGGGCATCGCCATGCATCATCTGGGGCAAGCTACAAGGAATGGGCAGGAGTGGGTATTGGTTTTCAAATTCCAAGGCAGCTTGCACCACACCACTGATCCTCTGCTGCCCCAAGCCCAGTGCAGACAATGATCTCTCTGCCTCATCTCCCTCCAGCATTTATCAAGCTCGCTGGAAATGCAGCGTTCCCAATAATGCTTTTCAAAGTGACAAGCAGAGACATTGGTGCCTCATTCAGGAGGCACTTCCTACTGCAAGGCAGAATCCAGCCAGTGCTGTGCAGAGGGCTTTTTTGCACCTTATAAATGCCAATGCCTTGGAAGGGGAGAAGGAAAAACCAAGGCAAAAAGCAGGCAGGCTTGGCAGCCTGAAAAGTATTCTCACAAGAAAACCAGCAGTAGAAAAAAAAAAAAGCAGGAAAAAAAAAGCAGAAAAACATCAGAACAGAAAGAAGAAAGGTGTACTTTGGATGTCACCTCTGACACCTCACTGCCCTCTGGGAATCGTCTTCCTCTGTAGTCCCAACAGCACAGAGTTACACACTGAAGGCTCTCCCTGTCCCCCAAGCCTCCCTCCACAGCCCAGTGCTAAGATAACTCAGCAGCCGCAGAGATTTAAGCTGTCAAACAATTCTTCCCTCACCTCTGAAAGAAGCAACCAAGAGAGGCTCCGAAATTATTACAGCTCAGTCCTGGGTGCAAAGGCTACCTCCAGACCAGCCCTTTGTACAGCAGATTAGAGACTGCCAAAGGAATTCAGATGGCTTCCATGTGCCAGGCAGGGGCAAGGTCAGAGCCCTCTCTAGCCTGCCTGTGGCACACCATCAGTCACCCTCTTCAGCCTCATACACCACAAGCAGAGCCAGAGCAGGGGAGCAGCCATATTCCTGCAGAACTGAGCTCAGTGGTCACTGGGCTACTGTTTGGGGAGGGCCCCACTCAGAGGGGGCTGCCAGAGCCCACCCCAGCCCTGCTCAAGCTTGGGAACACACAATTGCTCCAGGACATTCCCATGAAGCCACATTGTTCTAATCCTTTATAATATTTATAATATTTCACAGGGAGGAAATTGCCAAAGAGAGGACCAAGTTCTTGTATCAACATCTGGGCAGCAAAGAACCCAGCAGCAGGACCTCCCACAAGCTTCTCACTACAGAGGAGCTCCGTCAGCAGCACAGTCTTGTGTTACAAATCTATTCTCTTGTCACAAGGAATCAATGTTTGCAAAAATGACCTGCTCTGGAGTGAGGGAGTTCCTGCAGCATGTGAACAAGCCAGAGTACACAGTCTGTATCTACCTGTTCCTCTTTGGTGTACAGTTGGAAACACTGAGATAAAGTGCAGATCTGAGGTTGATGATGAAGCTCTCTCTGCTGGCGGACGCTTTCAGAGTCTGGAATATACTCCTCTTCTGTATTCACAAACAAGCTGCATCAGGGAGACACCACATTTACCAGCACATCCCCTTGCTCCCCAGGCTGTCCCTGCAGACAGGGGCTGGGCACAGGTGGAATTTGAGTGGTCTCACGTTTGCTGAAGGATGCACAGTTCACACAAGCAAGCTGCAAGCAGCAATTGTGAGGTGAACACACTTTGAGGTTTTTTACTTCATACTTACTAATCTTTAGTTTCTTTGTCCCATTCTACCACTAATTTCACATGAGCAGTTCCCCCCTGTCCGCATGACTTCAATGCCCTGCAGAGAGGAGCAGACAGAAGTCAGATCATCTTTCAATCCAAAGTCTACATTATCTTCTACATGCACATAATTTCTCTCCACAAGCCCTTCATCCTTCCTCCACTCCCACAGCTCAAGTTTGCAATGGAGTAAATGGAATTCATACAGCAAAAAACTTGGCAAAGCTGGCTAATGCCTTCATCCAAGTATGCAAGTTCTGCAAGGCAACATACACCTGCTACAGAACAGGCATCTACCAACATGGCTGAAGAATAACAGGCGCAAGAAAAAAATGAAAAATAGTGGGAGTAATATTTTCATTCTGTTCTCCATTTCCAGGGAGGACAGACTCCAGACGGCATGACACACAACTGAGGTATTCTCACACAGCTTCCTGAGGATGCTCCATCATTTCCCTGCTCCTCAGGCCTCTGCAATCCATTCCACACATCCACACCAGGACTGTTCTGGACTGCATGGTTAACACGGAGTTCCCAGCTAACACACCTCTCTCCACTCCTGGGGAGGTCTCAGCACCCAAGGGCCAGCTCACCTTTCCACTGTTGGGTGGCAGAGGGGTCGCTCCTCCTGAGGTAGCAAGTATGTTATGCCCACAACACTGACCACTCGCAAGCTGAACGGGCAAACCTGCAATAGGGAAAGCAGAGACCACCTCAGGGGCTCCAACCCAACCTGCCCACATGCAAATTGCTCTCAGCGCTGGCTGACAAAGACTTTACCCTAGAACATGTTTGACATGAGAAAGCAAATGTACAAGGTCTCAAATATGCCTGCACCAATGAGCTGACAGAGGGCCGAGGTACAGCAATGGAGCCTGCGCATCCAGTAGCTCCTCTGTGGTGACCACAGAGGACATTTGTCTCACCTGCAAGCAGGCTGCAGGCCGCAGGAAATACTGCATCTTCTCCAGAATTTCCTTCTGCAGAATATCCCAAGCAATTGTTTTTTCCAAGTGCAACACAAAGGGCAAGCCAAACCTATGGGAAGGAGAAGCATTTGAGGGAACAATTAAAAGATTATCCCGTTCAGCAATCGGAACCCCAAACTACCTGGGAGAACTTCACGTGAAGTTTTGTGAAGCTTCAGAGGCTGAGGCAGTTCTCAGGCTCCAGCTGATACAAATGCTTTTGCCATGGTTGTTTCTCACTTCTCCCCCTCCTCCCATTTTCACTCTAATTTAAAATTCCCACCCATAACAGGATCTGGTCAAATGTGCTGCTCTCAAACCAGACAGCTCTACAGAGGTGGTGTATCCTCCCAACTTGGCTGCATTAGCTCCTTTACAGTAATGCAATACTTGAAGTTCACCAAAATTAGGAATATTTTGCTGCACCCATTAATGCTTTTTGATCAACATGTTCTTTAGCACCTGATGTGAGCTAGAGATGCAAGCTGCTGTTCCTTCACCTGGAGCCTATACTACAGGAGAGTAAAATCCAGGTCAGTTTAGGAAGCAGCCAGAAGAGTAACTCCAACCATACTGCTGCCAGTCACCTTTTGCTCTGCTGTCCAGTGCATGCTCTGTTACACACCAGCAAGACAATCTTGTCATTTGCTGCTAGTTTAGGACAGGACTGTTCCAGTTTTCCAGACTTCACTGTTCCTTGAGAGTAAGCTATTGTTCGGGAGTGCTCAGTGCCACATTTCAAGTTATTCAGGTTATTGTTCACATGTATTCCTGAAAAATTAGGAGAAAGGAAAGATTTTATTATGTCATTTGCCTTTAGTGCCCTGATGCTCCCTCAAGAAACCCTCCTTGGGCTGCAGAGGAGTGGGTCAGTATGGAATCAGGAGCATTTTCATCACTTGTACGAAGGCTTCAAAGAGCAATTACCTTTTGCAGTGACTGTTTCTTTAGAGGACATAATATGCAAGTGCTCCTCCTCTGATTTTTCACAGTGGGTTGTACAAGCACTCTCAGCTTTTACTGCCCACAAGAAAAACTAAAGTGCCAGGAACCCAACTTGTTACTTTCAATAATAAAATTTGCCTTTGATCACACTTCATTTGCCCAGGACATCACAGCTCCCTTTCAGTGAGGGGACATGCAGAGGCCAAGTGGTTTGAGCTTGGAAAGAGAAAGTGTTTGTTCATTCCTGAGACTGTTTATTCATCACTAGCAATCTGATTTTAAATAACACAATTTCAGTGGCTTCATCTGGTCCCTAGCAGGTCTTTAAATTAAGCCTGACAAGAGATTTCACATTAAGCTAGCCTGGCCTGCAGCATCAGCCCCGAGAAGAGGCAGAAAGGAGTGTACAACACTGCTTGATAACCTCCCAGCTGACAACACTATTAAATCTTCTGGAGTGAGCCTGGACAAAGTCAGAGCTGAAATCAATACACGAGAACATCAACAGCTTGTGGGACTCATTCTTTTCCCACACAAACCTCCCTTGCTAGTCACCTGAGGTGGGCATTAAGCAGAGTTATTGACTCACCTCTCTGACTGAGGATGCCCTCAGGCCTGAAGATCTCTGGGGTCTCAAAGGCAAAAATGCAGTCACTCTCATGGATGGTGTCCAAGTCGTCGGTGTCGCAGAAGGAGCGATGGAACCCATCGTAGTACATCTCTGTCAGCACGATCTGCAGGCAGCAGAAGCAAACCAGAACCCATCAAACCACCCACGCCTGGCTCAGCTCAGTGCCCCGTCCTTCAGCTGGGATTTTCCTGCTAAGGGATGGCACTCCTCAAAACATCCTGGCATCAGCCAGGAGCAAGGAACAGGGAAAAAACAGCCATGAACGAGAAGCTGGGGTAAAAGCAACATATGGAGAGGTTTTGGTGGAATTCAACAGCTTTCCAGAAGCTCTTCCTACAGAGCCCAGTGGTTCCCTCACTGCCAGCATGCGCAGGTCACCATAGGGTCAGGCAGGTCCACACACTCCACTGAGGGCTATTCCAACATCACTAGGATTCAAACAGCCAATGCACAGGGAAAAGCATGATCCAGATTTCCACCACTGCCTTGCTTCCCTGTTCAACCATGGATACTGAATTCGATTCCTACGTATCCAACAAGGGACAAAAGCCTCCCCTCTCCCTCCCACTCCAGGGAGGGCAAACAGGTGAGCAGCCCAGCCCATTACCTGCTCCGTGGGTATCTTGGTTTCCGAGGAGACAGCCTCCCGCAGCCTGGCCACTGTTCCAGAGATGGGCACGGCCACCCCAATGCGCATGCAGTGTGAGCATTTGCCCTGGTACACCACGGTGACGTAGAGTGGCCTGTGGAGAGCATGGGAGCACTGCTAGGCTGGGCTGAGCACCTCTGGGCACTGCCTGGAGCAGCCTCAGCCCAACCTGGGCACATCCAGGCTGCCCACCAGGTACAGGGCCCTCCTGACTGTCTGGATCCACCTGACACTGGAGCTGCGCTCAGCTGCAGCCAGACAAGCGTGTTTGATTTACAGACTCCTTTCTTACTACATGGCCTGGTGTTACTTGCTCCCACAAGTAAAACATCTCAGAAAAGGCCCACAGAGTTAAAACCAAATGGTGTATGAGAAGGCAATCAGTTTTCCAATAAGGATCCTGTAAGAAAGTTTGGGACAGTGTAAGAGAGCACCTTGAAGTACTTGGAGAGCTGCTACTGGGAACAGGCTGCCTCTCAGTCCTCAGTCCTGCTTCCAACAGCAGCCAGCCGCATTGCCTGGGGAGAGAACAGGGCAGGGACACCTTCCCTGGAGAGCCCACTCAGCCTCCATCCGGTGGTGAAGCAGGGATTTCCAAAGCAAGTGTGACAGAGCAATGTTTAATCTGCCCTATCATCACTCTGTTCCATTGCTTCTGGAACCTACACAAGTCTTCTGGATCCAAACACCAGGTGAAGGAGTTTGTTTATACCACAAGTAGTTTTGCTGTGCATCTCTATCTTCACTTTGAATACTTTATCTGGATTTTTTTCCTCCCCTGAAGCATTTTGCTTCATTTGCATCAGCTGTCTTTCAAAAAAGCAAAACATTTTGCAGGAAAGATTTTAACTTTACTTTTTGAAGTTGAAGTGACCAGTGAGGCTGTTCTAAAAAAAAAAAGTGCATTTCATCCTTTTCCCTTTTTTAATTGTAAAATGCTATAAATTAAGTGAAAAGAAAAATATTTTGGTTATGTGAATCAAAGACTTTTTCCCCCAAAATTAATTCTATAGGAAGGATAGGCCTTTCTGAAAAAAGTAAAAGGCTCAATTTTCCATTTTACCTGCAAAGCAAAACATAAAATCCCCATATGGTCCTATCTATCTTTATAAAAGACTTATCAGAAATTTTGCTGATATCTGTCTTCCTGCTGTAGTAAATTAAACACCACCACATGCATGGGAAAGAGCCAACATTACATTCAGGACAGTTCCATACCGAGTGTGGGGCAGAGGGATCGGCAGCGAGATGCAGAGAAAAGGGTCGAAGGTGTTGCTCTGCTTCTGGCAATGAGGGCACGTCAGGGAGGACCTGGGACAAACGTGGATAACAGGGCAGAGTTACACCCCACTTCATCGGGAACGTATCAACCATCACATCCCACATTCACCAACAGCAGATCCAACGGGAAGCCCTGGAAGGGTTTTGTCTTTGGAGAGAGGTGAAGTGACAGGACAGGGACAGAGACAGCCAGCACTAGGGTGCACACAGCTCTTACTCAGGATAAACTCCAGACAAGAATTCTCTCTCATTCAGAATCAACCTGCACCTTACAATGGCTTTGTGTCTTAGACCAGGCTTAAGTTTCTCCTTTGCAAAGGAAAAGCTGGCAAATACTGGGGAGAAAGCCCTGCAATTATAATTCTTACAGCAGTACAGGCACAAGCCATCAAGTAACACTGGTGATTCAGCTGTTCTCTTCCAATAGCTCTGAAATTAGAAAGTTCTCTTCCCAGAATGTAGGGAAACACAAGGGAAAGCCCTGAAGGGACAGTGATAACTTCAGCTCGGAATTCCCAAGTGCCAGATGACAAGCACTCTGCACACACTGAGGATCCCTAACTCCCAGGCACCTCCAGATCCTGCCAAGGGCTCTTCCCTCTGACAGTCAGGGTGAGCCCCATAGCACTGGGCTTTCTTGAACCTTTGCTCATGAAGCACTGACTCACTTTCAGGATGCACAAGAACAGGTGCAGTGGTACATACTGCAGATTTACACAGAATATAACAAATTTGAAGCAGTGAAATTCTCTCTTTCCTCTAGAGCAAGGTCTTAGTTCAGATTCCCTTCAGCAGGAATTCAGAAACAGCTGTTAACACAGTGACACCAGTCCCAACTGTACTGGGAGCTAGCGTCAATTTAGAGTTATACTGGGGTCACCCATACATTCAACAAATGTACAAAATACCTGTACTGGGCTTGAAAGAGTTCCTGCACAAAAGTGCTACTGATGGGAAAGGCTGGGCCCTCAAGCAGCACATCATCCTCCAGCGGCGGCTGAAAGAGAGGAACAAACCCTTGAGGCACACTGAGGTGTGGGGGGATGCACCAAGCAGGTGGCTCCAGAATGCCAGTTGAATTTGCACCCTCCTTAGCCAAAACCACCAGAAAAATGCCACAAGCATTTTTAACTACCAAGCACACTCTGCTCCAAGGGGTGGGCATGCGGGAAGGCAAGGTGGGCATGGCAACCCAGGGAAGGGCATGGGCCTCACACCTGACAAGGCCCAGCAGCCCCCTGGTAACATCTCCTGGGTATTGCAGGGCCACTCAAACACAACTGTGTCAGGGAGCACTTGCCAGGGATTAGTGGAACAGCTGGTTACATTTCCAGGGCAGAAACAAACAGTATTTTAACCCAAGTTTTTGTTCCATCTGAACTACTGAAGTTGAGAAGCCAATGGGGAGAACTACTTTAAAAGGAAAGCCTGTGTGCAAAGTTAGACTCCCACATTGTGTCCTAGCAGAATCCCTTACCTTGAGCGGAGGCACGCCGCTGGAATTCACCACGTTGTTCAGATCCTCGTGGACTCTGTCGAGGAGCCAAAGCAGGAACTCCTGGGCATCGTGCTGGGCGTTCCCGCGGTACTGCATCGCGTTCTTGGACACGATGTTCTGCAGAGAGGAGAGGCAGTGCAGCAACAGCTGATACAGACCCAAAGCCGTGCCATCACACCTACCCCTGCCCCACAGCATCTGACACTGCTGCCCGCATGAAATCTTCTGTTCAAGCTGAAGCAAAACAAGAATTTTGTCTCCTAATGCCCACACACTCTGTCTAGTTCATTGCAGCTTTGGTGAGGTCACACATTTCCCAAAACATTGATGCAGGTGCTCAATGATAATCGAGGTCTACAATTCCAGGACTCAGCCAGGATCAGGACACCTAAATCACCGATGCCTTTAGAGTCTGTGATCACCATGCAGGTAGAGCAAAATTACTTCCCATCAGCACCCTCTCAAGTACAGGCCACCATGGAATTTTTTTCCACTGGGTATCAAGAATCCACTATGCAGAACTGGCTCATCCCAAACACTATCTTCTATCATCAGCCAGGGAGATGCAGCTTTCCCTGCACACAAGGAACCACACTGTCCCAGAGTAACCAATGCTGGAGCAGCACAGCATGGGATGGGGGCTGCTGGACTGATGGATTACGAACCAGGGGGACTTGGCCACAGCTGCAACAGGGACAGCTGGCACTGCTGTGGATACACACTGAGAGCCTGAAGAACCACCTAATTTACTCTTGAATTTCTGGAAACACCGTCTCAGGACACCAGCACAACCAAGGGATTAGTTCAGACCTGTTTTTCTTCTAGACACGAACAGGAAGAGCTTGAAGCTCATCAGCAGCCAAAATCTAGTCTTTGCAGATTTATCCTTGCCCTGCAGCTTTGGAGACACCTTTCATAATGCAGAAGTTTGCTCTGACCCCTCCAATCAGGCCACACGCACCCTTTCCTCAGGACATCTCCTCCTTGAAAAGCCGCCACAAGCCCACACAGGATTTAGTAAGGAATGCCATTACCCACCAACATCAGAAAACACTTTCTCTGCTCCAGCACTCTGATTCCACTTTTACCTCCAAAACCCATCCCAAATGGCCAGCCAGTTCTCCTTACTGCTCGCTGGGCAACACAGCACAGGTTCTGAAGAATGGTAGCCAGGCACCAGCACCTGCATTCGGCTGGAATTGCCTCTGGAGTAGCATGCCAGGGTGGGCTGACCTCAGCAGCTGAGCCAGGGTTCCTTCCTGAAAGCAGACAACACCACTGCTACGGAAAAGCCAGCACATTCTGCTGCTCCAAGGAGGCACCAGCTGCAGCCAGGAGAGCCAGCCTGCTCCTACCAAACATGGGACAGCCGCTCCCACACACCCACTCCAGTAATTCTGTCCCCAAAGTCAATACCAAGCTTCTCTCTAAGAACTAGGCTCACAGCAAAGCTCACATCAGTCACTCAGCATCTCCCCAGCCTTCCTGTGCTTCAGGCTCCCAGGAAGGGAATCCTGCCCAGCATGTGCCCCGCTACAGTGCGGCACCTACATCCCCTGGCACACCTGTGGAGAGAAAAACTGTTCACACAGGACTCAGACCTATTGAGCAGGATCCCCAAGAGGGACAGTGGCACGAGCAGAGGCCAGACAGTACCTGCAGGCAGGAATGGCTGGGAAGGCTGCGGAGCCCAGGCCCAGCAGGCTGCACATGCGCCTCATGCCAGAGCTCCTCCACTCCCCTAATCAGACTTTGCAACAGATTTGAGAAATGAGGTTGGGTTGCTCGCTTTATCCCTCTGAAAATGGGGTCACCGGGGAGGGGGCTGGTGATGAAAGAGGCAGGAAAGGACTGATAAACATATACTCTCTATGCTCTATAATCTGTCCACCTGTCTCAAGGCAGCAAAATGATGGAAAACAGAAATAATCTGCTCTCATTACATATGTGCAGCCCTTCTGACAGCAGATTTACTGCCCTTGCTGTGCAGGAACCAGCAGCCTCCCACATAAAGTATGTGCACACAGCCTGAACCATGGGAGTGGTCCCCAGCCAACACTCTCTGTGCCACACTGGTGTGACCCCAGCACCTCTGCTTGGTGCACAGTGTAACCTCAGCTTGGGATGCTGCTGCAAACCTTTTTATGGGGGAGAGAAATCTGAAGCACTTGAAGATTAATGGAGACCAAACAGCCTTCTCTGCTCCTAGTTTCCATTAAGCAAAGCAAGATCCACGGGCAGAAATAAAATGATAAAACATAATCAAAATAATGAATCCAAAAAAGTCTCTTCAGGTACCAGCCTGATACCTCTTGCCCTTCTTCAGAAGAAAGCTCAGCTGAATGCACCCAGACAATGATGCAGGGAACAATGTAAGACATACATGTGAAGACTTGCTTTGCAAACATTAACTTAGTTCAAAAAAACCTACACTGAAAATTAAATTTAGCCCTTAAATTACTGTGTCAAGTTTCAAACTGAAAATCAATCATTAACACATGAAGCAGAGATTGTAGTCCAGTCTTAGGTGGCTACCTCACTACATCTCTCCAGAACTGTTACCCATGCTCCTATAGTAACACACTTGAGTTTTAACAGCTGTACCCATCCTTCCCAACCCACTGTGCCCAGCTCAGCACCAAGGCGATGATGTCCCTTACTCTCACTGAGGGAGGAAGGCTCCAACAGCACTGCAGGTCACAACAAAGCCAAGCTCATTCTTCTCAGTGAGTTGACCACAGAGAGCCAAGGGAAAGAACTGCTGAAACACCCGCCACGTCCCCAGCAGTGTGTGGTCCCTCTGCATCAAGATACCAACAGGTGTGATGGGAGCAGGCCCGCACTCCCATCAGCCAGAGCCAGCAGCCTTATCTGGTGTCCTTTGTCCCAGTGAGCTCAACCAACAGGCACTGTCACTGCACTTCAAGGGCCCGTCTAGACAGAGCTGATGATAAAAGGCTCTTGGCATTGCTGCAAGGAAGCATATCCAGTATTTCAAGTGAAAAGGGGATAGAAACATAAGGACTTTGGGAATCCAGGCTAGTATTTCTTATTGCCTCTTCCCCAGCACATCACTCCAGTCCAGATCCTCCCCAGCTTTTACTGATGTGTGTCCCAGGAGATGCAGTGTCCCACAGGCAGCAGCCAATTGTCTGTACCAATCCCAAGCACAGCGAACCCATGGATGCACAGCAGTCATGTGCCTTGCTCTGTATCTTTGTCACTGCTTGTCTCAGAAGCATCTCCATAATTGCTCTGGTTTTCTCAACACTCTTGCAGCCTGAGTGGACTAAGGATAAAGAGCTGCCTGTGGAGACACATCACAAGATGTTGGAAGTGATTCAGGAAGCACTACAAAATATCAGATGCAACTTCCTCACAAGAGACTCCGCTAAACAAACACTCCAGCAACAGCAGCGTGTTCCCAGCATCACGCACGCTTCCTGCCAGCGCTGCTACAAGTGGGTCCATTACTGCTTAAACCTCTGCGGCTGCTCCTCCCGGGAATGCTGTGTGCCCTCCTCCCAACCCGCTCCAGGGGGCTGCAGCAGCAACCCCAGACGTGCCGGGTGTGGAGGGGAACAATGGACACACAGAACAGGCAGTGCTGAGGGACAAGATTAAATCTGAAAGAGATAGAGGTGCCGACTCAAATAAACAATTTAACAACTGAGACAAATACCAGGAACTCCTAAAGTGCAGCCCCCCAGCCTGATGTGGGTCAGCACCAAACACAGCCCCACACACCTCCCTATCCCCATGCCAAGTCCCTGCTGGGCTCAGGGCAGTGGGCAGAACAGCATGGGGGGATCCCCACAGCCCTCAGCCATAGACAGGGCTGTACAGAAGCTGGAGGTCCCCACAACCCTGTGCTGTGGATGGGGGACTGCAGCCTCTCAGCAGCCAGACTGGCCATTCCTGAACAGCTCCAGGAACATTTGACAGGCAAAGTAGACAAATGAGCAAGAACCTCATCACTGAGCACTGGCCACCCAGCACCTCTCCACATTTACTTTCCAAGTCTGCCCTTCCAGCCCACCAGAGGGTTTCTTGCCTTTGCCATAGCCCTAAACTTTCACTCCTCTTTGCTCATCACTTAAGAGAAGACAACACCTCATTTTGCTGGTCCTGCAGTAATGCAACAGCAACTGTAACTGGATGCAGATACAGAGTTATGAAGCAAATGCTTTAAAAACGCATGAAAAACACCACATTTACCAACCCCCAAGAGCTGTTAATCCTCTGCCCCTAATCTGGTTCTCCTGTAAGTATAGTTGGCACATCTGACCAGCCTCTGTCCAGCATTGCAGGGTATTAAGAAAGACTCCAGAACGATTCCAGTGCAGCTGTTTGAGCTGTGAGGCACCAGGAGTGGGAATGGACTCTGACGCTGCCTCCCAGCACCTTCCACAATGCACAGCACATCCAGCCCTTTCCTCAGCTCAACCCTTGCAAGCTTGGCACGAGGTGGATGGATCCTCCATTCCACCAGATGTGCCTGCAGTGGTACACAGACACCCTGAATGAAATGGCTCCATCCAAAGACGTAGGGGGGAAAATCAAAATTTCCTATCAATCCCACTCACGTACCCCTATTGCAAGCACCCTGCAGTGCCTGCCTGTCCATAAAGCAGATTTACAGCAAAGATACATTATCACTTTTATCAGGCCACTGAAAGTTTAATAATAATTCATCTACTGCTCTAAAGGGATGCAATAAATAGATCAAAAAGGGCTGAACTACTGGCCTCTTCTTTGCTGCTATTATTGTTCCAGATCACAAAGACAACTACAGGAAAAATGCCAGTCTGCTATTTTCCAGTGTGGCCCTGGTAGGAAGCAGCTGTGGAAGGATTTTGCACATGAACAGACAAAGTCAGCTCATTAGAGACCTGACCCAATGACACACGTGCACAGGAGAGAAAGGCTATTCTTTATCTTCTGTTGAACAGTGAGTTATGCTCAACCACACTATTCCTCTTTTTTAAACCACAACCACAGGTTTGCATTTGGGTAAGTTCTACAGCAGACAACCACTTACCTGAATCACTCTGCTCACACATAGAGAGCACTTTCCTCCCCTCTGGAGATGTTCTTTTCTGGGGAGACCAGTACCCAGCCAGCAGCGTGATTCAGACCCCAGGGCTCAGGAAGGGAGCTCCTCCAGTCCAGGGGCAGAAGAGATCGCTGTGGACTCAGCCTTACCACAGGCACCAAACAGGGAAGTGAGCTTCGATGGCAGGAGGTCTACCACAGCAGCCAGGGCAGGACAAAATACTCCTCCCTTGCCCTGTGGGCATCCAGAGGCACCAGGGCTCAGGAGGCAGCACCCCATGGGACATGGCAGCTCTGTGGGCAGCCCGTGCCCCCACACAGTCCTGCCCTCTGCAATGCAGAGGGGAATAAGCACAGCCACTTATGAGAATACTTCAGGAAGCAAAGCCAAGAGGAGCACTACACGGAGCAGCACACCAGCACCAGAAGGATTCTCCACCACATTTAACAAGCCCAAACAAGAAGCATCATCCCACCAGCCCCTGCCTAACACCTGTCTCATGCCAGCAGCTACTCTCACCCTTCCTGGCTGGAGCCTGTTAATCCTCATTAACCACCTTCCTTCAATGCATAAGGAGAGAGTGAAGTTTGTCCAGATGATGCTGTCCAGGGCTGCTGTGTGTGCGCACGGACATGAAGGTGGGCTGTGGGTGCTGCATTCCCCAGCTGGCACACTCCTTTCCAGGCCTTTCCCAGGGGCGCAGGTCTTGCCTGCTAAAGGCACTGCCAGGAGTCGGTTGCTGGCTGCTGGGAGAATTCACCCTTAGAAAGAGCAGAAATCCCGTATTATTCAGCAGGAACTTGTTTTCCTGCTACACTGGTAGAGCAACTGGTGGGATTCAAAGGAATAAGGGATTGAGGAGCAGGAGAACACCACGAATGTGAAGCAGTTCGGTAAAGAACTATCAGTAAATGCTGACACAGAGGATGGATGTGAAGGCTGGGCTCAGCAGCCCAAGGAGTGCTCCAGCTGCACACCTATGCCTCTCCTGCTCTCTCCAGGCTTTGCTTCAGGTCCCAAGTTGGACACAGAAACTGAGATGAGGAGATCCCATCATTACCACTCTGAGAAGCCTCCCCTTGCACTTTACAACAAACATTCACTTCACTGACAATCATATGCAAACAAGTTCATTAAGCAGTGCTTTGCTCAAATGGCAGCAAGAATGGGCTCACTCCAATCAAGTGTGGCCATGTACAAAGCACAGAGCAACACAGATCCAATTAAGCTGCCTGGGAACACACATCCCCCTCACCGCTTCCATGGGCTGCCAGGCACGACACAGTTCTCATACTTTCACCATGTGTCATTTTGCACAGGCAGCATGGAAATAAGAACCTGGAAGCTCAGAAGACAGAAAGCACATTTTGGCAATGATGTACAATGCCCTTCCAGCCTCACAGAGGGTCCTGCCAACCTCCAGGGCCACCTGGCAGTGCTGTTCCACACTGGGATCTCTTCTCCTGCCTCGCCCAACCCTCTGCTCCAGAGGGGAGCACCCACACCACACTTCTGCTGCCCCTTCCAACAGAACCCCCTCAGCAAAGCACATCCGACCTCCAGACTCTGCCTCTCAGCCTTGGCTCCCCAGCCTTGTGCTGCACCCACTCAGATCAAAGTTTGAAGCATAACACAGAAATCCCCAGAAAAGCATTTGGATTTCATAGGTAAGTCAGACCACTGCCTTAAGGCAGCCAGATCTGCTGCAGGAAACCCTTCCCAGGGGGTTTAGAGATGTGTGTAGAAAGCGAGTAAAGCAATTGTAAGGAAAAATATGCAAGAAAATAAGCAAAACAAAACAAACCACACATACAGTAATGGACTTACATCTCATTGATAATTAACATTAAAAAAAAAGGGTGTAACGTGGCAAGACTGCTAGACCTTTGTGATCCCAGTGAACCACATTTCCATAATGTCAAGAACCATCATCAAAATTATGTAGAAAATTTGTAACTTGCTTTTTGTTTCAAGGAAAGTGTGTCAACTCCAATTCCCAGAGCAGCCCTAGGACAAGCTTCCTCAGTATGATGCCACCACTGGAAGCACCTGGACTGAACTGCAACAAGCACTTCAAGATCCCCTATCACCTAACCCACTCAAAGCCTCTTTAGATCAACACAGAAGCTGAAGCACCAGGAACCAAAAGCCAAGGGACCAGAAGGGAAGGGTGAAGAGTCCCACACTTCTTTCATGTCCCTTTCTTCCATCCCTCTGTTCAGAGGGAGGACAGTTTGCTCTCTGTGGAAATATTTTAGGAATAAGCAGTGGACCATATCCAGAATAAAATAACTTATCCTGTGCTAGGCAGAGAGCAAGATAATTAAATACAATCCAGGAGATCACATTTCACACATCACTGGCCCCATTAGCAATGCACAAGGGCTCTGGTGGGCAGAAGGGCCCGGGGCTGACATTTCTGTGAGCAGGACCAAAGGCTCCTGACACCCACGCTGCCCCAGCAGCCCCCGCTGAGAACTGCTCTCACTGCAGCTTCAACAGGAGGCAAAGATCTGAGCATGTCAACACTTTCCAGGAGCTCCTTCATAACTCAGGAGTTAGTGATTAACTCCCAAAGAAGTGCCCAACACAGCTGGCAGATTGCTTGTCCCAAAGTGAGGTATTTGCACCAAATGCATTCCCAAAACACCTTGAAACAAATCTTACACCAAACATAAGTTTAAAAATAAATAAGAAAGGAAGCAGCACTTTTAACCTGGCACAATAATCTCTGCTCTGCCAACAAGGATTCATTCTGAGTTCAGATCCAATTCTGACAATCCAACCCAACTGAGTTATGGTGACTGTGCTGTATTTGCTGAACATGCTGCAGGTCACAGCCAAGGCCATCTTCTTGTAGGACAAAAAATGCAATCCCAGCTCTGGCATGCAAAGGGTCTTGTTAAACATTGACACGCTTCAGTGTACAACTGCCTTAGAGCCCCAAAGAAAGTCTCAAAACAGAAAGAGCCTCATCATTCATAGAAGACCCAAACTCCACAGAAGGCAAAGGCAGAGGATTTGCATAAGAATGTAATTTTTCAAGCCAAATTAGTTTAAATCAAAATCCTTCTTGCTGACGACCCCCACCATCACCTCCGAGTGTTGCAGACCGATTCCCAATACAAAGGGCACTCTGTCCTCCCTGTCTGACACTCCCAGGAACTTTGCAGGCAGCACGGGACAGCTCCCTGGAAAAAAACAAGCCCAAAGCCCTGCTTATACAATAGATGTTTGTCACCATTGTCACACCATCACAAAGGGGAAAGAGGAAGCACAAGCTGAAATATTGGCCCCCTGTTATGAAAGCAACAGCTTTGTTTGGGCAGGAAAACAAAACCCACTGAGCAATCGGAAGAGAAGGATTGTTAAAGCAAACAGCAAAGGAGCACAGGACCAATGGGAAAGTCATCCACAGCAGAGAAATCCAGGAACTACCAGCTCTGCCATGGTGCTCCTGTTCCATTCCCAGGAAGGGCTGCCCAGGCTCTCAACCCAGAAACCAAACCTTTCTGCTTCCACCTCTCAGTCCAGTCCTTAGGGACCTTTTCCTACTACCTCATCCTTTTACACCCCCGCTTTCCCCTGCTCTGCCAGCACTCCCAACCTCCCCTCTCTGTGCACAAGGCTCTCCCCCTCATCCTGCAACTACAAAATGAACCATTTAACACAAACCAGTTGTTTGAACTGCATTTTCCTTGGCTTCAGCATCTACATGATTCAGAGACCCATGAGATGGGTTATTTCCTGAAGACCAACTTAAAAAGGGAGAAAGCACTACCAAGGAAAACCAGCTGAGGGTAAAGAGCATTCCAAAAATCACCCCTTCAAAGGCCCCTGTCCACAAGGACTCCAAGACACACTCCCTTGAAAATAATTTCCTCTCTTCCAAGACAGAAACCTACAGATATAAGACTGAGCAAGAAAATAAGTATTATCCTTTATCCTAAAATACATTTAGCACCTACAGAAAAGTATTTAGGAATTAGGAAGTGCCTTTGCCCAGTTGTATTTGGTGCCAAAAGAGGAAAAATAGCAAAAAAACCCAACACATGGATTTCAAAGCATGCTGGATAAAGAGCCATTTGCCTATCAAATAAATATTACTGTCAGTGGCTACTACTGCTGGAGGGAAAGCCCAAAATTACTCTGTGAAAACACTGTACACCCTTACAAACAATTACATCAAGGCAAATTGGGAATGTTCCACCCTCTAAGCAGAACAAGCTGGGGGGATGTTTTCCTTGTTTCGGAGAGAAGCAGCAGTTTCCAGAATGAAAATGCAGATCTTTGCCTTTCTCCAATCTAAGCCTGTTGTTTACATTTGCAAATGAACTGTGCAAATCTGCTGCTGAGAAAAAGTTTAATTAAGAACTGAATTTAATAGCTGGTTCAGGAGACTTAACTGTCTTTAGAAACATTAATTTCATATTAGAAGTAATTGACCCCTATAAGGGAGCAGCACTTGACATAATGACACAGTCCTGCAGCAGGGCCCAGGCTGCTGGCACCGTGCAGTGCTAAACTGGATCAACTGGGACCAGATTCCCTCCAGCAAGAGGGTTTTACAACCCCCAGGGACCTGGCAGGTAGGAGATGGATGGGCTCCAGCTCCATCCACAAGCAGAACAGCACTCTCTTACCTGCAAACAGCAAAGTTCTGCTATCAACACCCGCGGAACATGGCCTTACTTCAATCCCTGGCCCTGATGCTCTTCCTCCTGCCGTCACTCATATCCCAGCCCTACTCCCACAGCCTGTGTGAACAGCGGAGCCTGGCCTAGAAAGAGGGCTGCTCTCCATTCTATCAGTTCCACTGGCAGAAGACAATTCTGCTTTTACAACCTTTTTTCCTGCTATTACTCAGGAGAAATCCACAATTTCTTCTCCTGCCACACCACCTCAGGAGCAGTGACAGGTCCAGGTGAGTGCCCCATGGTGCCACCAAGACCAGACTCACCGAGAGATCGGCTTTCCAAGCACTCCCCCATAAAAACCTCTCTCAAAAACACCAGAGCCACATGTGGTCCTCGTGGCAGGCATCCTGAGAGAAGGCAAGTGCCTTCACTCAAAGGCAAACAGTCAGGGTCTGCAGGGAATGCCCCAGCATGGCTGTGGGACAGGTGGGTGCAGCTGCCTCAAAAGGCATAGGAGAGGCAAAGGGAAGAGGTGCTGGCCATGCATCCATCCAAACGACTGAGGGTGCCAAAGGCCACTGCCACCTCAGAGGACCCTCTAGGACACCCCACCATCCAGCAGACACCAAGGGAGAGCCGACTCTGGGACCCAGTCTCTACCTGCTATGTACCCCAGCTGAACTGCAGGCAGAGAGCCCAAGACTGTGTCAATTATGTTCTTGCTGTGTTTTCATGCATTTAAACATCTCTGCAACTCACTCTGCAAGAAAAATTCCCCTAAAATTTCCCTTAAGTGCCTCTAAGTTCATGATGTGGAAGCTACCACCCACCCTCTCATTCTCTCACACAGCCAGAGAGTCTTATGTGCCAGGAATAATACTTCTCCCTGTTCCAAGAGGCAAGGTTGGCCTAGAGCACTTTTAAAACAGTTGTGTCCGATCTCATCCAAAGCCATGGCAGGGTGTCTTTAAGCCACAGCGCAAGGACCAACCCTCTGCTACAACAGCTCCTGGGGCAGGTGCGAGGCCCGGGCAGGGCACGGCGCCGTCGGACGGAACCGCAGCCCAAGGGCTGCGGCAGGAGAACATCACGGTGCTAAACACGAGCGAGTCCAAGCAAGAGAGGACAAGCAGGTACTCCTGAAACACACTCCCCAAATCAGCCCGGACTCACAAGTTCCTGGTTAGACTACAAGGCACAGCTCTCAACAGCTTTCTTCCATGTACGCTCACAACTCCCAAACAACAATTAGTTGCAACTTCCCTAATGGCAGCACGGTAGAAGAATGAAACAGTAAAATGGATATTTTCACCCATAAACACCATCCAGAGCCATCAGCCAGCGTCAAACACCGTGAGCAAAGAGCACAGTGGCAGCACCTGTCCCATTCCCAGGGCGCTGCCGTGGGTGCCCAGCGCTGTCACCTGACCAGGGTCTGATGCTCTAGGAGATGCTGGGAGCAGGAACAGCACTCCACAGTTACTGGCACGCAGCTGGCAAGGCCAGATGGTTCTTCCCACCGCGTGGGTGCTCGGACCAGCGGCAAGGCACGCAGCATAGCTGCTAACCGGAGCAACCTGCGGTGCCCGTGCGATGGGGACACGTTGTGTCACACCTGGACCTGTTGTGAGCCACGGCACCACCAGGTGAGCCCGGCCCCGAGCCCCGCCACCCCCGCGACGCGGGCACCAGCCCTCCAGGCTGCTCCCGGCAGCCTTACGCTCGCTCCTCCCGCCTCGACGGGACGAGGCCCCTGCTCACCTTGAAGTCGCGGCTGTGCTGCGGGGTGTACTCGAGCGTCCAGAGCGCCCGCACCAGCTGCGCCAGCTGCTCCGTGACCTCGCCGGGCGCGGGCGGCGGCCCGTCGGCGGGGGGCGGCCCGCCGCGGAACTGCTCCAGCGCCAGGAACTCGGCGAAGAGCTCGGTGTTGCTGAGGCACTGCAGGATGGCGTTCATGAAGCAGGTGTTGCCGTGGTTGCGTAGCCCCGCCACGCCGGGCACGGCCTCGGAGCTGCCGGCGGGGCGCGGCGGGGGCTCGGGGCTGCGCGGCGGGCCCGGCGGGAAGCAGCTGCCCAGGCCGCCTGTCGCCTGCGGCGGGGGCAGGCGCGGGGCGAGCGCGCCGCGGGGCTCGGGCTCGCTGCTGTAGTGCGAGAGCGTGGAGAGGGTCTTCAGCACGCGGCTCATGAACCCGCCGAGCGACCGCCCGGACGGCGCTGGGGCCGGGGTGGCGGTCGGGGCCGAGCCCGCGCCGCCGCCCGCCGCCCGCCCGCGGAAAAGCCGCTTGCTGAAGGAGCGCTTCTCCTTGGCGCTGCCGGCCGGCCCGGGGCCGCTCACCCGCGACATGGCGGCGCGGCGCAGCGCGCATCCCCGCCCGGCGCTCGGCCCGTTCAGCCCGCCCGGCGCTCGGCCCGGAGCTCAGCCCGGCGGCCGCCGCATCCCGCCGGGCCGGGTCGGGCCGGGGCTCCGCCGGCTCACGGCGCCGCCATGCAGCGGGCGGGGCGGGGCGCGCCGCCACGTGACCGCGCCACCACCTTAGCGACGGGCGGGCACTGCCGCAGCGCCGCCATCTTTGGTGCTGGCGCGGCGCGGGCACGGGAGGGCGGGGCCGGACCCCGCCCCGAGGCCGCGCCTTGCCGGGCCCACGCGCTGGGTCCACCCCCGGCCCCGCCCCTCCGCGGGCCCCGCGCGGGGCACCGGGGGCGCCGCCGCCGCTTCCCGAGGGCCCCGCCCGGCCGTGCCCGCCCCGATCGGGCCCGTTACTCCGGCCAGCCCCGCGCAGCCCCGGCGGCTGCCGTGGGGCGGCGCTGCGTGGCCGTGGAGCGGGGTGGGGCGGGGCGGTCCGGGGCGGGGCGGTGGCGGAGTAGGTACCGGGGCGGCCGCCCGCCGCCCCATCGGCAGTGGCGCCGGGGCTGGGAGCGCAGCATGGCGCCGCCGGGCCCGGAGGGCGGTCGAGGTGAGGCACGGAAAGCGCGATCCCCCCCAAGACGGCCGTTCCGGGGATCAGACGCCGGGAAAAGGGTGGGATGCCGGGTGCCGGCTCCACGGGGCCGGGCGGGACAGGACCCTGCGGTCGCGGTGTTGCGGGGTACAGGGCGGTGGGCGGACGCCCGTCCCCCAGCCTCCCCCTCAGTGCCCGGTTCGCCCGTAGCGGCCGCCACGGCTCCCGGTAAGAAGATCACGGCGCGGCTGAAGCGGACGCTGCCGGTGCGCGGCCCGCAGGCGCCGACGCTGAGCGAGCTGATGCGCTGGTACTGCCTCAACACCAACACCCACGGCTGCCGCCGCATCGTGGTGTCCCGCGGCCGCCTGCGCCGCCTGCTCTGGATCCTGCTGACCCTCAGCGCCGTGGGGCTCATCCTCTGGCAGTGTGCTGAGCTCCTCATGAACTACTACAGCGCCTCGGTCTCCGTCACCGTCCAGTTCCAGAAGCTGCCGTTCCCCGCTGTCACCATCTGCAACATCAACCCCTACAAGTAAGACCCGGGGGTCTGGGGGGAGGATGGGAGGTCAACACAGCACCAGACTCCTTCCCGAGCTCGTCCCGGTGCTGCTTGTCAGCATTTTCTCTAACATGTGTTTTCCCTGTATGGCGCCTGGCGTGCCACATCTACCCGTGCGTTGTGTGGGTTACACTCTCCCCCCCTCATTACTGCCTGCTGACTTCAGCTCGGTTCATGCTGTTTTCTGCTCCAGACAGTCCCTGTCAGCTCTTTGACTCTCTTCAAATTCCCTTCTTCCCAGCACCAGAGTTCCAGGACTACAAACAGCGTCATCTCCTGAAGAATGGAAACGGGACATCTGTTACTCCTCTCGCTTCTTTCTTTCCTTATGGGAGATTTTGACGTGATCCATCAACAATACTTTTTCTCCTGTCAAATCATGCTTTACATTGCTCTCTGTTCTGCTGCCAGATTCCCACCCCACTCCCCGCAGGGATACAGCTCTTTGATACCTCTTCACAGATACAGAACTCTTATTTCCACATACTCTGTCTCTTCAGACTTCCTAACATGAGGAGCTTGAGAGTCTTGGAAGAACTTTCTCTGTAGTTCAGTGTGCTCTGCTTTGCTCCAAGATCTCTCCACGGTCATAGCTGTGTCTCCCCTCATCGATATGAGAAATTGGTGTGAGACCTCCACTGGGAGTTCTGTCCCAAGCCATGGGATCCACAGTGCAGCAGGCAGAGCAATGCAGCTGGGCAGTGAGGTGGGATGGGATGTCACTGTCACGTTGTCTCCCATGCAGGTACAGTGCCATGAAAGAATATTTATCTGAATTGGACAAAGAGACAAAAAAAGCTTTGGAAACTTTCTATGGATTTTCTGAGGGCAAGTCCAAGGTGCGCCGGTCGGTGGACGAGTGGAACAGCACAGGGAGTGAGTTCTTCCAACAGATTCCTCTGTTGAAGGTCGAGGACTTCCCAAGGATGGCGACTGACCTGCACAGTGGGCAGAAGAGGAAAATAGAGGGAAGTGTCTTTCACAAGGACTCGTCCATCGTGAACTCAGGCGATTCCAATGACATCATTGGTTTTCAGCTGGTGAGTGTCACTGTGCCCTGGCTAGGAAGTTTCCTGTGGGGCAGCAAAGGGCTGTATGGGGTCAGTGTCCCTCCAGCAGGTTTTATTGCCCACTCAGGTGGCTTTGTGGTGCACAGCAGGGAATAGCACCCCGTTTGCTCTTCTGCCCAAGCCTCCATGGCTGCTGCAGATTCATCTCCAGCTCTCTGGAAGAGAAGTACCTTCCTGAAGTGGTCCCAAATAGAGTCAGTGTCATCCATGACCTTTTTTTTTTTTGATCCTGAAATATGTGGTCATATCACTTAGGCCTGAATAAAAGGTCTTAGATGCCCACTGTAACTTCATACATGGTTATTTCTGTGGAAGAGAAACACTGTCAGATATACCTTGTAGAATCCATGATATCAGTCCATCTGAAATGTTTTTTCCCCTTTGTGCTTGTCAGTGTGACGCAAACAACAGCAGTGACTGTGCCCTGTACACATTCAGTTCGGGTGTTAACGCTATCCAGGAGTGGTACAAGCTGCATTACATGAACATCATGGCACAAATTCCCCTGGAGACTAAAGAAAAATTGAGTTATTCTGCTGATGACCTTCTACTGACATGTTTCTTTGATGGCCTATCTTGTGACAAAAGGTCAGTGCACAGAAAATTCCTGCCATCTTAACAGCTTGTTTCCAAGTCCATAGTATGTAGGAATGGAGTATTTGGTATTTGCTGAATTCCAGCAGGAGCCACTGCTAGTGAATCTGCCTTCCCCACGCTGTCAACTCCCATTCCCACATTAAAACTTCCTCAAGTTTCCATCTCCTGATATATTAAACTAGATCATACTGCCACGTAGTTTGAAGTTACTCAGAGACCCACACTTTTCAGCAAAATAAACTTCTTGAAAAGAAGTAATAAACCCCCCATGCAGTCCTGGTCTGTCTCTGTCAAAACCAAAGCCCAAATGTGCCGCCTTTCTCCCACAGACAGAACCACAGGGAACAATGTCACGATACTCGATTTCTTCCAGGCACTTCAGTCGTTTCCATCACCCCCTCCATGGCAACTGCTACACCTTCAACAGCGGCGAGAACGGGACCGTCCTGAGCACCTCCACGGGTGGCAGCGAGTACGGTGAGTGGGGGTGGTTTGCACACGTGTGGTGTTCCGGGGCGATTTGCAGAGGAACTGTTTGATAACAAGTGGTTCAGCAAACTGGATCCTGCTGGAGCGTGAGCAATGTGTTGGCTGTAGATGTACAGGCTGATTGGGGAAATGCCTGTTTGAACTAGTACAAACTCTTGCCTGAGAATACAGATAGTATCATTGCATCACTAATGTTTTCCAGCTGAAATTACTGCTGCCCAGTTATATAACTTTTTAAAATGAGTTCCAGCCACGTTCTCAGCAGATATTATTTGTTTGCTGTACTCAGTACCGCCAAGGGATGTTACTGGCTGCAGGTGTCTTGCTCTGGCTGGGCAGAGGCTATGCTCAGCTGTTACAGTTCTGCTTAAGTCCAGATAACATTAAATAAACCGTGCTGCCCTCCCTGACCAGAAAATGTGGTTCTGGCTCCTGGTGTAACTTCCTGCCTTGTCTCTGTGGTTCAGGATTGCAGGTGGTTCTGTACATCGACGAAGCAGACTACAACCCCTTCCTGGTGACGTCCACAGGAGCCAAGATCATCGTCCACGATCAAAACGAATATCCCTTCATTGAAGACATCGGCACGGAAATTGAGACTGCAGCGGCCACCTCCATAGGAATGCACTTTGTGAGTGGCAACAATCTGCTTTTCAGGTGCACTTTTGCCTTGGTACATCTGTAAATAGGAACTTGATGTGGTGGTTTCAGAGAGCCAGCAGCTGGAAGGCCTTTAAATACCCCCCACTTAGCAGCTGAAGTGCCCTGAGGGAAATCCTGTGATAGCACTTTTCTGAACAAAAGAGGCTGTGGGAAAATCAGGTCTTTATAAATCCAACTGGCCTGGGATCTTGTTTGTTCTCCCTTTTCTTCCACCCCTTGGCTTTCCAGGGGATTTTTGGTTTTGTTTTCACAGCAAAATCCACAACCACAGAAATGCATTGTCAAGTGCCTCGTTTGGCTTTAGCAGTGAGCAGTGAGTTTCATCCCATGAGGGTCCCTGGGGCAGAGGAGCCAGAGCTGGAGCTGTGGGTCCCCGTGTTTGGGGTCGGGTCCTTAGGCAAGGCAGTAGCACAACCCTTTGAACTGTTGTGTGAATGTAAGCCTCAGTTTGCTGGTGTTCTCTCTATCCCAGCAGTAAAAACACCCTCGTGGGCAGCGGGTTTGCTTTTGCCAGCTGTGAGCAAGGGCAAGGAGAGCTGCAGCTCCCGATTTCCCCATTTAGTGTATGGCCCAAGGGGGTTCGTCACAGCAGCGAAAGCTGTGCCAGGTCCCCTTTCATCTGGATGGGCTGTTAAGTGAGCACTTCAGCTCTGCCTTTCTTCCTGGTGGTCTGGTCAGAGCATCAGCCATCCTGCTTATCTGGGTGTGCCGGCCTTGTGATAGGCCCTGCATTAGAAAAGACATTAAAAGAGGGCTGATGCTTTACAAAATGCAAATAGTTAACTGTCTTCCAGCTGTCTGGAAAACCGTGGCAACAACTCCTTAGTCAAACGTGACTGAGAGGTTTTGGAAACCAGGATGGTGTGAGTATGAAGAGTCTCACAAGGCTGTCACACCGTACAGAGACAGTCACTGAAGGCAGTCTCAATATTTAATGTAATATGTTTCTAGCACAATCGGTTTGGACTGTTGCTATAGTATAAAAAACCAAGATTTGGCACATCTTAGTGTCTGTATTTGAGAGATTTGTCATGAGGAAGAGATCCAATTGCATCCTAATGAGGCAGCCAAAATAGAAGCTGGACACAATTTTTGGTCTCAGAACAAAAGCTGGGGGTCACTGTCCTGCTGAGAAAGGACAACTCCAGAGAGCCTGCTGAGTGGTGGGGGTTCAGGATGATCAGGACAGGGCTGCAGCACCGAGGTGCCAGATCAGTCCTTGTCCCACATCCAAGGTCACAGAGGAGGACACAGCAGGTGTGTCCCACACGGTGCTGCTCGATGGGCTCTGAACACAGCATCAATATCTGATTATTGCTTATGGCTTTCTGCTGGGTACTAGGACTGCCCCCCACCTCCAAAAATATTCCAAGATGTTTGGAATGCAAACAAGGCATTGCTTGGTCAGAGTTACAGTGCTTTAGTTAAATATTTAGTTTGGAAATTATTTCACTACCTGAAGGAACAAGTAAGCTTTTGTAGGAGCATAAGGCACAACAAAATAATTCTATACAAAGGATCAATCATCTGTTGGAGCCCCAGGAGCAGACTGAGGCAGTGTTTTGGCACTACATTGTATGTGGAATTTAAAAGCTGGTTTCAGTCAGTTTTCAGAAGTAATGCATCTCTAGTACTTAAATCCCATCTTTCCTTCCAAAGACAGATTTGAGCATCTCTAAAAGTGCTGACTTGCACCATGCTGGCCCAGAGCCTTCTCTTGCTGCAGACAAAGTGGTGAGGTATGCTCCTGTCAGGTGTGGCCTCAGGAGCTACATTCGGTGCCTTAGAGGTTAAGTTCCTGCTAAATTGATCCTTTGTACAGAATTTTTTATTCTAATTTTAAACTCTGTAGAGAAAAAACAGATGAATGGATTCTTAAATGGATGTTTCTTGTGGTTTCAGGCTACTCTATTGTAAGGTGGATAATTACTGCGGGAAGATAGCAAGGGCTGAGGGAGGTAAGGCAGTCTGCAGGAAGTGGGCAATGGAGCTGGAATCAGATCTCAGGAATTTGAGGGCTCCCAGCCCTGGTTTCACAGAGCTTGCAGGCACAGACTTGGCATGTCAGAGCTCTTTGCTCTGGGCAGAGATTGCAGAACAGGAAAAGTCATTAGCATTTGAGAGGAAGGGTCAAAGCAGCACCTGAAAAAAGGTTTGAGGGAGACACAAACATCTGATTTAGAGTGGATTCAGAAAGGTGCTGTTGAGCACTAGTGGAGCCTCAAGTGTTGTTTACCCATGGCACAGGAGCAGGCAGTGCAACAACAGCTCAGGCAGGTGGGAATCCTCACAGATAATAACCTAAAACCCCATCCAACAACTGCTGTCCCTCAGAACACAAACATTCAGGGTAAACGATGCACAGCCTCTAAGACCAGGAGAGAACATGCATATGGATTACTCTGCTTTGAAAAATCTTCACTGCTATGATTATACCATCTTACAGTCCTGCAGAAGGTTTCAAGGAAGACTGTAAAGAATGCCACCAGAAGAGTTTTTTGGGAAATGGATATTATACACAAAAAACCCCTTGTTTTGACAAGGGATTGACAAATAATTTTAGATAGCAAAAGGTAAACATTATATTCAAAGCTGCCTTATCACTTACAGTTTCAGAGTTGGGATAAAGTGTCGCTGAATCCTTTGGTTTTTCTGTGAACTCCGAAAAACCAAGTTTTGTTCTTTTCTGGTTCTCAGACTCGGTCTCGCAAGCTGAGCAAACCCTACAGTGACTGCACAGAGACAGGAGCTGACATACCTGTGGAAAATCTCTATAATAAGAGCTACTCACTCCAGGTAAAGCCGTTACACTTGGGTTTATCAGTTGCTTGAAAACTACCTGTATAAAAAGCTTTATAACAGGACCCAAGACTGGGAACAGTCTGGGCACAGGGTTGTTGCTTTAACCGCTGATGTAAAATGCCATGGCGCTTCTTAAGATCCAACTTTTATTCCTAAGTGGTTGCTGTTTGAAGTTCCCTCAGGCACCCTGTTAGATAAAGAAAGAACATGAGCTCATTAGGCAATTTTCAAGCAATGGGAGACTGGAAAATATTGGCCAAGTAAAGGTTGCAGCTTAGTAACCCTTGAAGCCAGAAATTGTGACCTTTAGGACTCCAAGAATAACAGAAACCATCTAATCAGTATCCAGATAGCAGGATGTTTGTTTACAGAGTAAGTTTCCACTAATTTTGCATGGTTTCTGTAATTGGGTCCTCTTGGAGAGTGTCAGTTGTTCTGGCACTCTCTGCTTGAAGAATTGTACTTACATCAGCTGCTGCCTGCTGCAGAACCCAGGTCTAGGCTGAATTTGTATTTTATGGGGAATATGAAATCTGCTGTGATGTAGTGCCAGGTAGGATCACCCAGACATTATCTCACGTTTTTAATAACAGTACTTCACCGAAACTCAGTGCTCAGGAGGACTGGGACCAAGAGGCTTGACTGGGATTTCAAAGAGGAGTTCAGTTCCTGCATGTCCCAGTATTTTAGCACAAACCACAGCTCTGCTGCCTTGTTAATCCTCACAGCTTCACCTCTCCCAGTAGGCACCAGCAGGGTTTGGTGGAAGCTGTGAAGGTTTGCTGCTGTGAGTCACTTCCCACACCTAGTTAGTGATTCATGGGCCACGTGCCATGGCAGGCCTAAAAACCTCTCCTTGACTCTGTAAAGAGCAACTGCAACACTGAAGCTTTTGGTGGCTGTAGGGGAAGTGGGGGCATTCATAGAACCCCCATATATGTAATCCTCAGAGATGATTATATTCTTATTTCTTGCACTAGAGCCTCAACCCTCCACGGCACTTTCTGACACTTCTGTGAGTGTATTCACTCACAGCAGAGCCTGAAGGCCCAAGGAAACAGGGTTCCCATCCCACTGCTGTTGCCATAAGCAGGATTTTTTTAGGTGCACAGGAGCCTGGGCCTTGGTGCTGCCTCTTAGCCCCCAGCTCTGTTTTTTCTCCCTAGATCTGCCTGCACTCCTGCTTCCAGAAGGCCATGGTGCAGTCATGCGGCTGCGCCCAGTACGCGCAGCCCTTGCCCGCTGGGGCCGAGTACTGCAACTACAAGAAGAACCCAAACTGGAGTGAGTATTGAAACACCTCTGGCACTGCACACACCTCAGCTGCCAGCCCTGTCCCCTGCAGTGCCAACCTGTCCCACAGCCCCCTGTACCCAGCACCCCCAGTGTCCCTGTCACACAGCCCCCTGTACCCAGCAACCCCAGTGTCCCTGTCACAGCTGCTGCACCCCCAGCATGCTGGGATGAAGCAAATCTGCCCTAACCCACTTAAGCCCCCACACCCAGAGCCAAAAGTGCTTCCCTTGCTCACACTGACTGGTTTGTGAAACTTGCCCTGATGGCTTGTCGCCTGTGCCCACCACAGAACAGTCGAGTGGAGGGCTTGACCAGGTGTGGCAGTTTTCATGCCTATATCAAGTGACAGCCACTTCTCAAGAGTCTTTTGCAATATTTATAGGGTAAATCTTTTTATCCCCACCATGTAGGCAATGGCCACAAAGGCCACCTACACCCCAGATGCCCCACTGCAGCCCAGGTAGCAGGTTTTCTTTCTGGCTTCTCACACACATCCTGCTCCTCCCCTGCAGTGTACTGCTACTACAGACTGCATGAAAAGTTCGTGAAGGAGCAGCTGGGCTGCCAGCAGATCTGCAAAGACGCCTGCAGGTGAGTCCTTGCCACAGCCAGAGGTAAAGTGTGCGTGGGAGTCGGAGCTCACAAGTGACATCCTGCCTCTCTCTGCAGCTTCAAGGAGTGGGCGCTCACCACCAGCATTGCCCAGTGGCCATCCACCGTGTCAGAGGTCAGTCCCCAATTGCACTCCACCAGAACAGCAGCCTAGCACAAGGCACTGAGTAACCCCAGAGGCTCAGCACAAAAGCAGGAGGCCCTGGGGTAGTCAGTGGTGTTCAGTGATGCTGCTCCCAGAGACCGGTCTGTAGTTTCCAGCTCAGGGCTTCCCCTCCAGGAGTTCATAATTAAACTGAAATTTATTTTGGGAGATCCCCTTAGGATCAGCTGGCCTGTCACACACTCTGTTCTGGTACCCATACTAGCCCAAGGAGGTGTGGAGCATGAGTCCCTTCCCAAGGATCTCTGCACAAGTACCTGCAGCTAGAGTAGCATTTTCTGTCTCTCATTTCTCCAGGACTGGATGCTCCGAGTTCTCTCTTGGGACAAAGGGCAAAAACTCAACAAGAAGCTGAACAAGTAAGTCCCCCTGTGTGTTCCTGCCCTGCACCTTCAGCTCTGATACGATCTCAGCAGCCCTAATGATGGCAATTGGGGAAAAAGCTCCCTTGGAGCAGCCCAGCCCTACTGGTCCAACTGGTTATTTGCATAGTTTTTCAGTATGTTTCATGTTATTGTTTTACTAAACCCTCTGCATGCCTCCTGCTTCCCCAGGACAGACCTTGCCAACCTCATGGTGTTTTACAAGGACCTGAACGAGAGATTCATTTCGGAGAATCCTGCCAACACGGTGAGTGAGCATGCTGGTCCCTGCTCAACCCCGGGAGATGCAGCGCTTCCTCCCACACAGGCTGGAAGCTTTCACCTGCCCAGGGGAGCAATCCCACATGGGCAGGAAGCTGATCTCAGATATGCACCTCTGGGCTGGTCCTGCCCTTTCCAGCCCTTATCTGGGGTCACGTCTCTGCCTGTCCAGCCCCGAGCTCCGTGCAGGGGCAGCCTGCAGGCTGCCCGCAGCAAGCTCAGCTCCAAGCTCCTCCTGAAGCAGAGCCAGAGAGAACAGCAGAGATAGGCCCACTGCATTTGGGAGTGCTCAGCAAGCCCTGGGTGCCCTGGCTCAGTCTCCCTACCTGCTGTAACAGCACCATGGACACGTGCCCATTACAGACCATAACCTTGTGCGCTCTGCTCTTCCAGCTTGTCATTCTTCTGTCCAACTTTGGGGGCCAGCTGGGCCTCTGGATGAGCTGCTCAGTCGTCTGTGTCATTGAGATCGTTGAGGTCTTCTTCATCGACTCGCTCTCCATCGTCATGCGGCGCCAGTGGCAAAAGGCAAAGAAGTGGTGGAACGACCGCAAGCGGGGCAGCTCGGGGAAGGCTCCGCAGGCCAGCGACGTGGAGAGGCAGGGCCACGACAACCCCGTGTGCATCGACGAGGACCTGCCCACCTTCACCACTGCCCTGCGCCTGCCACTGCCCCAGGACAGCCCCCTGCCCAGGACTCCCCCCCCCAATTACAGCACTTTGCGCCTTGAGACTGCCTTCACGGAGCAGCTGCCTGACACGCTGGAGCTTGGCCAGCACTGACACTTGTCCCCCACCCACCCATGTGCCCAAAGAGGTGGGTGCTGGACCCACGTGTCCAGGGGTGAAAGGCACAGATCCAGACAAGCACTGAAGGGCTGTCAGGTCAGACCCTTACTCAGGGATTGAACTGGCAGTCAAAGCTGCCCTGAGCAAAGCTCAGACACAAAAGTCAAGGGCTCAGAGACATTAGGAGCTTCAAGCAACATCAATTCTCGAGTTAATGATGGCAGGAGATGGCTGGAACAGGATGTGGTACTAAGCTGGGATGTCTCACCAGGCAAAGGCACGCATTAGCCACCAGCTGCACACACCCCATTGCATGTGGGCAGGAATTGCTCCACAGCAGCAGATTGATGCCACATTGAGCATTAACACTAATTACTCTCTGCTGTGTGGCTGGACTTGCGGGGGAGAAAACCCAGGCTGTCAGGAATCTAGCATGGCATTTGTAGGAAGGGCATGACAGAGGCTTGGGTAAAGCACAAAAGAGCATAAAGGGAAAGCTCTCACTTGAATTTTCATTAGAAACCCGATTCCAGTGGTGGCCTGAGGAGCTCTTTCTTGTGAGATGAAAAACCAGGACAACCAGAAATGTGCTTCTAGAGCAAGTTACTACACAGCTGGGGTAGGAAAGCCCAAGTCATCCCCAAAGAATCATCTGAAAGGGCATGAAATCGAATTTGGAGCACAGTAATGAAGTGCATCCTCTGCAAGCTTGTTGCATTCCACATCACTCAGCCAGCCCTTAAACATAACTTCCAAGGAGCTTGTTAAATGACTTCCCAGAACCCTCACAGAGAGCTGGGTGGCTGCCCTTCTCCTGTTCAACCCCAGGCAAAGACTTCCTCCTGTAGCCACCCAGTTCCCCACCTGCCTGCCCTGGAGCTGGCAAGGCCTGGAAGATGTCTCACCCCACCTGTACCTCATCCAGCTTGCCCCCAACCTCTCCAATCCACAGAGCAGTGTCAGCATCCACGTTTTACCTCCTGTGTGCTTCCACTGCCCTGACCCCCACCATGGGCCAAAGGCTGCTGCCTGTGCCCACAGAGCCGTGAGTGCTCGTGGGGGCACCCGGCCGTGCCCTTCCCTGGGCTCCCTGTCCTGCACCCAGCTCCCTCCTGCCACAGCCCGTTCTCTGCTGCCTTCAACACCCAGTGTAGATGATGAGCAGAGCCCACTCCACACCAGCTGTTGCGGCCTATAGAGCCAGAGAGATTCAGAGCATGTGAGGGGTGTCTGAGTAGAAGACTCCTTTCCTTTCTCTATGAGCTTATTTTATATAGAACAGCAAGAATCCAGGAAGGTTCTTTAATGTGCAATAAAACATATTTTAACTGAATTATTTAAATAGATGATAAACTGAAAAAATAAAGATATATTTTTGAGTAACTGCTTTGCCCTTTTTCATTTTTAAATCAGCTCTATATGAGTTAGTTCCCTGCAGGTATCCTGAGAGCTGAGGGAACTTGTCCCTGCCTGCCCAGGGGCTGTGGGTTCTCAGCAGGGCCAAGCCCCCCAGCCAGGTGCCCCAAGCCCCTCAGCAGAGATGGAGCAGAGGTGTGCTGTGGGACCGAGCTCAGGGGCAGGCAGGAGGAACATGGGGTGCAAGCAGAAACACAGTGAACAGACCTTTCAGAAAGTAATGTTAACCAGCAAGGGACCAAAACCACTGGAACTTCAGGTGTCCCCCAGACAGCTGCACACCTGAGTGGTCCCTTGGAGGCCACAGGAAAAGTGAGAACCACATCTGGCTCAGCCCCTGCTCCAGCAGTGAGAGAAGTGCTCTGGACGAGCCACAGCTCATCCCCATCACCTCTAACAGCGTCAACACTCATCATGACAATCCTGCCCCATGGACAGCAGTGGCAGAACAGACCTACAGCAGAACAGAGCACCCCAGGGAGCCCCACCTCCCCTCAGTCTTACAGCTGTCCCCACTACAGCAGGGGCAGGAGTAACAGCAAAGTCCAGAGCTAAGGAGCGCCTCACCACAAACCCCTTCCTTGCCAGCTTGGTGGTGCTGGTACAGGAGCTGGTTTGGCTCCACTACACCTGACTGAGGACCTACCTTCCAACAGAGAGGGGTCAGATGACTCCAGCTCCCACAGGGAACATACTGGAGGGCTCACCTCCCCGGGAAAGTAAGCAAACATCACAAAGTGGTCATGCCACAGTTCTTCCACTCCACATCTGTACCCATGTGTGCAGCAGCACCTAAGAGACCACAGCTCTCCACAGGGTTTGCTCACAGCTGCCACAGGCAGTACTAAGGAGAGGCTGCCAAATCTCAGTTTAGTGCTGGTACAGCTCCTTCCACACTGCTGAGCTGCCCACTAGATTTCCTACTCCCCTCAGGATGCCCAAACACCTCTACCCACCCACTACAGCCCTCAGAGTGGGTTAAATCAACAAGCACTAATCATGCAATCAGCCCCCTGACAGGAGGGAACCCCCCACACCTGGCTCCATGGCCAGGGAAGACACTGGCGGCTGACACAGATTGGGATGGGTGAGGGATTTATGTTTCTAAAGCCTCTCCAGAGCAAAACAAAACCTTGGAAAATAAACAGAGTGGGGCCAACCTTGCGCAAAAGCAGACTTTATACCAAGAACGGCAGTTCCAATAAGGGGAATATCCTTTGATGGAGAACAAGGCTGCTGACCTGTAGCAGACCACAGCAGCAGGAATGTCATGGCTCTCCCACTGAAGACCCAGGATATGTGTCCTGACAGGTGCTTTTTTGGGAGAACACTTGCTTTAAATTCTTTGGAAAAGCACAGGTGCTCCACAGGTGCTGTTTGCAGTTACTCTCGGGGCAGGTGCAGCACCTTTTCTCCGTGTATGAATAATCCTCAGAAGGCAGAGAGCCACGGAGCTACAGAAATGCTTTACTTCATTGTGAGTTAAACACTGAACTGTGCTGAACTCCTGAGTCACCTCAAACACAGAAAACCACTGGGGACAGTCTGAGAATCAGGACTGGCACACACTAAACATCATAAACCCGAAGTGTCTGAGAAACTCAGCTCGGAGTTTATGGGAACAACAGGCTGTAAAATCATGGTTCAGCAACATCGCCTCTTCCACCACTGTGGCTCCAGGGTCAGGTGGGAAGTCCACTCTCCTGTCATGGGACAGTGTTCCCAGGAGCCCGTGGCAAGTGGTGGGAGCCCAGCCAGCCCTGGTCAGGCAGCCCCTCACCCACCAGCAGTCCTCGCTTGCCTCCCAACCCCGGGATACAGCTGCAGCCACAGTGCTCAGCTCTTGGGCAGGGATGACAATGACCCCAGACCCACAGACCCACAGCTTCAGCTTCATGGCACCCCACAGTTGCAGGGAGCAGCTGCAGTACCCAAAAACACAGTGAAGGTGCAGGCAGCATCGCAGGCACGGCACTGCCTTGGCAAGGGACAGGCTGGGGAGAGGTGTTGAAACAAACCTGAGGCAGCAGGTGCTGGTGACTCAGGGGAAAGGCTGCCGGCACACCGGGACCGGCCCTTCGAGGAGAGGAGGCACAGCAGGAGAACCTCGCTCTGCTCCTCCGCAGCTCCTGCAGCAGCCACTGCCAGAGGGGAGAAAGCCGGAGGTGATGGAGGAGCTGTGGGGGAAAGTGGCTGAAGAGGAGGAAAATCCCGCTGCACAGAGATTTTCTGGATGGCAGAAACCTGCCGGCGTGGGGGTGTCAGCCTGGAGGGGTGACCCCAGCCTCCCTCAGAGTGGAGGGAAGGGGCAGCTGCCCAAAGCTGCTCCCAGTAGATGCAGCCAGGCAGCACCGACAGGGTTAAAAACTGCCCAGGCCCCTTCCAGAGAGGTGACATCCAGTGGTCCACAAACAGGTTTGGGAGTTAAATGCCTCATTAATGTAAATGGGGCTGGGCTGGGGAAAGGCATCTCCAGCACATGCCTATGGAAAATCCGTCCAGGCCCTGAGCCTCTTGTGCTCAAGCCCAGCTCTGGGGAGACCAAACGTGACTGGACAGTGTGGACGGTTCAGTTTTACCCCTTCCCCTTCAGGACAGGGTGAGCCGGCACCGGAATTGGGCAGCCCCGGAGCAGTTCCTCACACCAGACAGCTGGTCTGAGCCATCCCCACCAGCCTGGCCTGTGCTCAGCACTTTGGAAGCATTTTCCAGCAGCTGGAGCATCCCCTGCCAAGGCCAAGCTGTGGCAGGGGAGCCGTGGCAGCACCGAAGCAGTTGCAGGCAGCGTGAGTCACAGTCTGACCCACAGTTGCCCGCACAGTGACGTGCCTGACACGGCCCCAGCACTAATCCCGATGCCGGCGTCTCCCTGCGAACAGGACGGGCCGGGACATGCGGAGCCCTCGCCAGCTGCCCACACTGCCGCTGGCACACGCTGCAACAGCGCTGGGCACGGCACACACTGGAATGAGACTGAGTGAGACCGGTGCCCAAGGTGATGAGGGGGAACAGAAACCCCAGGCCAGCCTGGGCATTCCCATCCAAGACACTGGACTGAAACCTGCTGTGCCACTCCAGCTGTGGGCAGCGCTGGGCCTGGCTTTCACTCATCCCACTTAGCTGTCCATTGCTCTCCAGAGCAGTGTGGACTCAGGATGACCTGGCCCTGGGGAACTGGGGTTGGCAGTGGAGGCACTGGGGGCAGTGGTGGTGAAGGGCAGGGGCTCTTCCTGTCCTTGTCCCTGCGGCCACACTGCACCAGGGCTCTCCCCTTCGGCCCCGGCACAGACAGCTATGGGATCAGGATGCTGACCTGCAGCCGTACCTGCTCCCTGGCCTGGTTGTAACACAGCCTGAGGTGTCAACCGGGAAACACACCTGGCCCCAGGGCTGTGGACATAGTGTTCCTGCCTCTCTGTCCTCTGGAATCTTCACCCAAGCCTTGGCACTTTCCTGTAACACTGCCTTGTCCCTCCCAGTCTTACACTTCTACCTCAGTTTCCCTTCCAGAAGGAGCTGAGTGGGAGCTGTACCCTGTCAGGACCTGAGCCCCCCACAATGTTGGGCATGCAGGTGGGCTGCCAGCCCTGCATAGCTCTCCATGTGATCCCCCCAGGACCATGGTGGCACTGAGACCCTGGCAGCCTTGCCATTGACAGTGTTCCCAAAGCAGTGAGATACGAAGTACAGGAGAGGACACTCTGTGGGGCCAAGTGAGAAAAACCCAACCCGTAAACCTGGGCAGCCCAGCCCCATCCAGCACCAGGTATGGGGTATGGGATACAGGGTCACATCTCTCTTCCACTCATGTGCTTTGTCTAAATGCGTTTCTATGGATTAAAACGTGTTCCCTATATTTATTCACCTGCAGCAGAGCACACTGCAGTCCTGGCAGGATGTGATCACCCAGAACACAGCGGAGGTGGGAGCCGGCTGGAGCCGGGGTGAATCACCCTGTTGTCACAATGCCTATCACTCCAGTACCTTCCTTCTGGGTTTTAAGACCTTCTCACCCAAGTTTACATAACGAGTCCTGAACGGTACAAGCTGTTCCCCTGGGTACACACAGGTAATCACTCCTGGTCTTGTTATAAATCAGTTCTGGTCTTGTTATAAAATGTCATCAGTCTCAAAATAGTTCACATTTGCCCCAGAACATGGGAGAGGACCATAAAACACCAGCCCAGGGTACCTTTGCATTGCTGCATCCTGCTGGAGCCACGTTGGCACTCTCTGGCCTGCCCCAGGGCATCTGGGAGGCATCCAGGGGACTGGACTTCACCTGAGCTGCCACATCCCAGGATGCTGGAGTCACAGCAGGCGGGATATTTTTTCCCGTAAACTTCTACAGTGGAAAAGGCAGATGAGTGTAACTAATTCTCTGTGACAATTAGTTACAGAGCTGGTCAGGGGAAATCCCACCAGTGACAACCCATAACAGTGCTGCACTGAGAACCTGCATAGTTCTGTCATCCGCAGGTGAACCGGGACTCAGTGCCCAATGTCACCATGCTGAGGCTGAGGAATGGACCCCAGTGGAGTTTGCCCCATCCCTCCCTCCCTGTAGCCACAGCTTGGCTGGCAGAGCCACAAACGTGGTGGTGTCACAGCCCAGCACCCGGCTCTGTCATGGAGCAACCCCTCACCGTGGCCACCGGCTGTGCCAGGCGAGCAGGAGCCGGCCGCGGGGCCCCGTCCCTCCCCTCTTCTGTGGCTTGTAAAACAAAACCAGTCTGGGTTTTACTGCCTGATCTTTGTAACGCAAACACAGGCCAGTTAACAGGTTTTACACAGCGGCTCCCGGCACAGGGTGGTTGGGATGCTCGCTGTCATTTCACTGGGATTTTACTGGTCACAACTAATGACTTGATTTCATTTAGTGACAGCGTGTCCCTGGAAGTGCACACGACAAACCTGGCAGTTATCGCACTGGGTAAGCCTGTGCCGACTGCACCAGCGTTGGGTGGGTGACAGTGACAGGGACCGATGGGGACTGGTGGGAACTGATAGGAACAAGCACCTCTGCTCTTCTTCATCTGTACATCCAGACCTAACAGCATCCAGCAAAATTCCTGCTGCCTTTGTACCCACTGCAGCCACAGCCTCCATCAAAACATTTGCCTTCCATCAGACAAATTTAGGAGCAGTTGATATGTTTGAAACACAGTGGATCAGGAAGATAGAGTCACTTTCAGGGCTGATTTTCCCCATGGATCTGGTGTCCCAGCTGTATTTAGCAGCTGTCAGCAGTGCATCATGCCAGCACAACACACTGCTGGGAACACAATGCTTGCGATGCAGGGGAGCTTCCTGTGGTGTTTCAGCTGTATTTTCAGCAGGAGGTTTTTGCTTATGGAATAAACTTTCTCATAAACAAGTGAGAGATGATGGAAAGTCAAGCCAACTCAAGGTCATTTGGCTTTGCTGGCTGTGCATCGGATGTTCCGAACCCTGGAACAAACGCCACCCACTCTATTTCCAGTGCTAGAGCTGCCAGAACTGGCAACAGACATTGTTCTCTGGGAAAGCAGTGGCGATAGGAGGGCAATTACTGTGACAGGACAGAGGAACCCGGTAGGTCCTGGTCCATCAAACCTGTTCATTCCAGCCTCCCTTGGAGATACTTCTCAAACACAGTCCCACATTCCACCCCTGACATAATGACATGAGGTACACTTGTGCCAGTTAAAAATAAAAATCCTTTTTGTTCCCAAATGACAGAACACGGGGACATTTGGGAAAGTCTGACCAAGTCCTGATTGAACAAGAATCTGCCATTACCTCTCCTAGCAAGAGGCAATCACTCCCATGTACAATGCTCTGCTCTCAGCAGTGATTTATGGTTCCGAGGAGGGCTGTACATGTTCACTGTTCTGTTGTGAGGAGTTGACGTCTCCCACATCGCTCAAGGTGCTCAAGATTTTACCTCCAAACGTGTTTGTTCAGCAGTGCTGGGCTGAGGGATCCCAGCCCATGGCACACATTGGGCTGACCCTGGGCTAGGAAAATACAGAAAACAGGGGGGGCATGTCTCTCCATCCCCCCTGAGGGATTAATTATGGGATCAACAGGAGTCAGCGTGCAAGACACATAATATTGAGATTAAGTCATGAAATCCCAAAGCACATGCTAATCACAGTGAAAATCACCGACAGCTGGGCTGGGAGGGCCCCGGCCTGTCTGAGCTGCTGCCTCCCAGCCCCGAAGGAAACAGAAAAGCTGCTTTCTCATTTAGTTCCACTGTCATTTTATGGAAACAGTGCTCATTTCTCCTGGAAAGATCGTCAAGTTCCAGATCAGTCCACTGGTGCCACTGAGGCAGAGCTCTGCCCCTTCTTTTTGAACATCAGCATCTTGTCTAGTCCACACTTGACAGGTGCAGGGTGCTCAAACTCCTGCTAGGAGTGTGTCCAGCAGCAGGCAAGGGAGCAAACAGCTGCGAAGAGCGGCTTTTTATGGAAAAAAAACCAATTAACAAAGAATCAAAGAATCATTCAGGTCGGAAATGCCCTCCAAGATCATAAAGTCCAACCATTTCCCCAGCACTGCCAAGGCCACCACTAACCCATGTCCCCAGGTGCCACATCCACATGGCTTTTAAATCCCTCCAGGGATGGTGATTCCACTACTATCCGAGGCAGCCTTTGCCAAGGTTGTAAGATCTTATACTTCTTTTAAAATAGAAAAAAGATTATAGGATCTTTCTAAAACAACTTATAAAACTGTTTCAGAATACTAATGCACTTCACTTGCATTTATTTCACCCATATCAAAAGGCTGGCACCAGGGACAGTTGGCACCAGGGAAGGTACAGCAGCAAGGTGATGTCCTGGCACCTGTGGCATCTCAAACCAGCCTAAGAAACACACTGTGACCTGCTGCAGGGCAACAGCCACCAGGCCTGAGAGCCCCTTCCAGTGCCTAATGGAGAGAGAATTGGACAAGGACCTGGAGTGACAGGGCAAGGGGGAATGGCATCCCACTGCCAGAGGGCAGGGTCAGATACGGTCACTTCCCTGTGAGGGTGGGCAGGCCCTGGCACAGGGTGCCCAGAGAAGCTGTGGCTGCTCCATCCCTGGCAGTGTCCAAGGCCAGGCTGGACAGGGCTTGGAGCCACCTGGGATAGTGGAAGGTGTCCCTGCTCAGGGCAGGGGGTTAGAACTGGATGAGCTTTAAGGTCCTTTCCAACCCAAGCCATGCCAGGATTCTATGTTCCTAAGGTTCCTTCCAAACCAAATAATTCTGTAAGTCTGTGATTCTGTGAGGTTTGTGCTACTGATCCCACGTTGTGTCAGATGCTCTTGACGTGACGGGAGTAGGAGCAGCAGAATCAGGTGCCATTCCGTGGGATGCGTTAGGAGAAAATCAAAGTAACGTTTCAAGGACCCAGCAGCAACCTGGGAGCGACTCCAGCCAGCAGGAGGGCGGGTTTAGCCGTCCCGTCGGGGCGGGACGGGGCGGGACAGGGGAGGCGGCGGGGCCGGTCCCGGTCTCAGCGGGGAGCGCTGCCGGAGCCACACGGGCGGCAGGTACGGGGGGACCGGGAGGGCGGGGGGGATCGGGAAAGTGTGTGCGGGGTCGATGCTGGCCGGTCCCTTCGGCCCCGAGACGCTGCCGAGGGATGCCCGCGGGCATCTCTCAGCGCCCTCGGGCATCCCTCGGCGGCGTCTCGGGGCCGAAGGGACCGGCTCGACGGGGCTGGTCACAGTGTCTTTTACACTGATACAGACCTGAAGTCACCCGATCTCTGCTTGGTTTTGCAGCAGCGGGGCAGGTTTTCATGCTGAGCAGGTATTTGGGATGTACCCGGCGTGCAGCCAGGGGTAGTCATTCGGATTTAACCTGTATTTACACAGGGGCTTCCTTTAATCTCACTGATAAAAGAGAATGGGAGCAAACCGCAGCTTTATGGAATAGTTCAGTGCTTGGTTTGGTATTGGAAATGTGCCATCTCCCCCAGGATGGTGTCTCCCAATGAGGCAGAGTACGCTCGCAGCATCCCAGGGGCGTGGAAATGCTGGAGTTGGGGGTTTGCTCCTCTTACTATCCAGGATTCCCGTCATTCCTTGCCCAAGTAGCAGTTAACTCTCAGTAATGTGACCGTATTGGCACGTGAGGAGCACGGCTTGTGATTGTCCTACAAGAGGGACATCTCGGGAACCATGGAATCATGGATTGCCTTGAGTTGGAAGGGACCTTCAAGTTCATCTCATTCTGCCCCTGCCATGGGCAGGGACACCTTCCACTATCCCAGGCTGCCCCAAGCCCTGTCCAACCTGGCCTTGGGCACTGCCAGGGATCCAGGGGCAGCCACAGCTGCTCTGGGCACCCTGTGCCAGGGCCTGCCCACCCTCACAGGGAGCAATTCCTTCCCAGTATCCCATCCATCCCTGCCCTCTGGCAATGGGAAGCCATTCCCTGTGTCCTGTCCCTCCATCCCTCGTCCCCAGTCCCTCTGCAGCTCTCCTGGAGCCGCTTTAGGCACGGGAAGGGGCTCTAAGGTCTCTCTGGAGCCTTCTCTTCTCCAGGATGAACAGCCTCAGCTCTCCCAGCCTGGCTCCAGAGCAGAGGGGACCTCAGGGTTAGGCAGGGAAGTGGGGAGTGACACAGAGCACAGAGTCAGGCAAGCGCTATCTAAGCTCCCAGACTGTAAATACTCCTGGAGTGCTGCACCCCTGCCTGCTGGAGTTGGAGACCTGGAGGCGCCTGTGTGGATTGGAGCTGTGGGCGTTGGAGCTGGCACTGTGTGCCCTGGCCACTCTCCCTGCACACCAGCAGCAACACAGAGCATCTGCTGGGAGCCCTGACCCCACCTTGAGACAGGCTTTCATTGCTCACTGACATGTTGCTGCTCCACTTTTCAAACTGCCAACCTGTAAACTTGTGAGGTAATAAAAGAAATTCCTCTAATTTGCAAAAATACCACTAGAGAGTATAGATGTCTTGTCTAGGAAAACGAGGCCTTTCCCTCAGGGTTCCGGGGAGATGGCAGATGAGCAGCTGCTCATCAAAGAGGAGTGACTGATGTGTCCCAGTAGAGAAAGTGCTGAGCACTCCCAGTGTCACCAGGCTGGTAGCGTCAGGGTGGTTTTGCAGCCCATGTCCCACCCTGGATCTTCCAGGAGTGGGCCAAGTTTTGCTCATGACTTTATTTCCTTCAAGTGGCAGTTGCCCTACGAAAATCCCAGAGGAGATTCGACAGAGTCAACACAGTCATTTCGTAATGTGGGAGTCTGATGTCACTGCGAGGTGGAGGAGTTTCACCCAGGGTGATGCTGGGATGAGGCAGGGCTGGACTCAGCTGCTGGGGACAGGGAGGACATGTCCACAGCACAGAGAAACCCCACTGGAACCAGGAGCAGGTTTCTCTTAGGATGGCTTCGGTCATCACAGAGATGCACGTGCTGCCAGGAGTGGGGCCATGGCACCCTGTGCACCACAGGGTCTCGTGTCCCTGGGGTCAGCTCCACACAGTTCAGACGCTCCAGCTGTGACCAGAGCAGCCCAGAGCAGGGCACAGATGTAAAGCAGTGCTGGCTCCTGGAGCCACCTACAAAGGATTCAGGGCTGCATGTCTATCAAGGGGGTGGCACCTCCAGTGCCCCCAGCCCTGCTTGGCTCCTGCTCCATCACTGCTCCACTTCCTCACTCTGGAGTGGCTTTGGGAAGGGGGCACAGTTGTCTGTGCACTGATGGAGAATGGGTGTTTACATCCCTCACTTATCACTTCTCTGCTCAGGTGAAGCCCACTGATGGGGCAGAGCAGGACCCACTCCAGGCTGGCACCAAACCTGGCACCAACCCTGCCCTGAGCAGCTCTGGCCCCCAAGCACTGAGTGCTGTGCCAGGGAAGAGCCCCCATAACAGGGGCCTGAACAGCTCACCCAGGGCAGCTTCCAGCTGCCAGCAAGGAAGAAGCCTGTTTGGAAACATTCTGGAAATAAAGGTAAGAAGAAAACTGTTAAAATGAGAATATACGTTGCAAAAAAGTCATCCAGGTATAGTCAAATGCAGCTTTTGCCTCATGCCATTTCTATTATCCCATATGAAAAGAAATAATTTCTCCCAGCACTGGCAGGTTGATGAGTGACCCACAGAGACCTGTGCACAAGTGGGGTGTCCCTGTGGCAGGAGCCAGCGGTCGGTGACAGCAGGGACAGCCGAGGGTACGCAGCCAGCCAGCACCAGCCAGGCAGGATCCTGCCCCGCACTGGGCAGGGGGTTGAAATTTCAATCTAATCTAAATCTTTTATTGGATTTCTTAAAAGGCAGAAAATACTTCCTCATCTGCCTCACTGGGCTCCCCAGATTTAAATGAGCTCTGAGGATTCAGTTCTGTTAAGCCAAGGCTGAGCCCTTGGGAAGGGGCTGAGCTCCCACCGTGGGGCTGGGGCAGGATGGCCCTCATGTCCTCCCACAGCTGTGGGCAGTTCAGCAGAGGCTGAGGTCATTCCTCCCATTCTCCTTGTATCTCTGCCCAAAACCCAGCCAGGGTCTGGTGCAATGTCAGCTCCTTCCATGAGTGAACCACCCCCAGGCAACGGCAGGAGGAACCTCTGTGCCACAAGGTCATGAAGGATGAGATGATGATATTGGGAGTGCAGGGGGTCCAAGTCCCAGGACACGACTTCCTTGGAGAATAAAATCTTTTTCTATAGGAGTAGAGCCTGCCTTCGGATCTTAGAGGAAGCAGCTGGGGTTTGTTCTTTCCAAAGTCCTCTCCCAGAGAGGATCACCTACGTCTAACATCACAGGTAATAGTCATGCAGTGAAAAACATCATCTCTTTCTGCGTCGTGGAGCGAGACTCCAAAATCTGTTGGGTTTATACTGTTATCAGACTCTCTGTGTGCTACTCAAGAGAACTTGCAGATCTGGCCAGAAGATCAAGGAATCAGTATCACCTTTTTATTTTTGTATAAGAAAAGTATGAAGAACCCACCTGCTTCTACTCCCCAGGGCCGTGCACACCTTTACTGCCTTCTTTGCTCACCTCCAAGTAATGCTGTGTCACTCTCATTCCTGCCCTGCTGAGTGCTGCTCCTTAGTGGGTTATTGCTGCATTATTCCGGCACTCTTCCTCCCAGGATGGGGCCTATTCCCAGCATTAATCTTTAACTCTGCTCTCCTGCAGCTTAAATCTGAAAAATGTTCTGAGTGGCTGCTTCAGGTTCTTTTCGAAATCCTGCCTCGGGATGTTAAGATTTAGTAACACAGATTCTAACCTTAAAATAGCAGCACAAAATGTTCTATTTACTCACAAAATGAATGCCAAGTATGCAGCATCCCTCAGCAGAGCAGGGGAGTGGGGGGGCCGTACTGATAGTATCTGACAGACAAAGGAATTTGGTGGAAAAAAAACAATCTGTTGTCCTTCCTCCAGCGGGCAGCAAATCCCTGGACAGCATTCCTGGTCCTGGGAAAGGTGCTACTGCTTCCAGCTCCCCTTCTCCTGTCCCTCTGAAAGCTGGATGTTCTCTAATACTTCTTAGCTCTAAGAAAGATTGTATTAGGCTCCATGTGAGGTTGAACCCTGAGCGCTGTGAGCCTGAGCTCTACCCAAGCCAGCTCCTGCATGTACTGCTTGGTCCATCTAGTGTTGGCTGAGGTTGGGACGGCATTCCAGCTGTACCAGTGTGCACACAGCATTCCCAGTCCCTGAGCAGCACCTGCTCAGGCACTGCCACACTGCAGGGCCCGTGGCCGTGCTTGGGAGACACCAGGCACAGCCGCGTCCTGCAGGTCCCGGTCGCTCAGCTCTGGTGGGGCCAGAAAAAACCCCAAAAGGTGACCAAAGCACTCACCGCCTTTGCAACTGCCAATCCCAAACTTCTCCTGTGTCCTCCCAGGAGGCTGGGTGACATGTTGCTGCCATGGCATGACCCTGCAGAACGTCTGTGCTGAGTTTTTCCTGGGTTGTAAACCACAGCCATGCCATCGCAGTGACTGTCCCACTCCTGCTGTGCTGACAGTACAGGTGCACCTGGTATGGCACAGCCCGTGCTCCTCCTCAGAGCTGGTTTGATGTCTTTTCTCCTGCTCACAGGCAGCAGCATGAACCTGAAGAAGTACCTGGTCCGGGCGCTGCATCGCCTGCAGAAGGGCCCTGGTTACACCTACAAGGAGCTGCTGGTCTGGTACTGCGACAACACCAACACCCACGGCCCCAAGCGCATCATCAAGGAGGGGCCAAAGAAGAAATTAATCTGGTTCTTCCTAACGTTGCTCTTTGCGTCCCTGGTGTTCTGGCAGTGGGGGATCCTCATCAACACCTACCTCTCCTACAATGTCACCTCATCTCTCTCCATTGGCTTTAAGACCATGAAGTTCCCTGCAGTCACCGTCTGCAACGCCAACCCTTTCAAGTAAGTTCTTCTCCCAGTTTCCCCATCTGTGCTCTAACCCCTCAGAAAGATTGCCAGAGTGAGGTACTGAGGGCCCGTTCCTGCCTCAGACATCATGTTAGGAGCATCAGTGGAATCACCAAGTAGTACTAAAAACTAAATAAAGAACAGTATGAAGATGAATGGCTCAGGGCCGAAGGAGGGTTCATCTGCCTGCAAGTTCTCCTGGGCTTTGTGGAATCCCAGAACAGTTTGGGTTGGGAAGGGACCTTCCAGTTCATCTCATTTCACCCCCTGCCACGGTCAGGGACACTTTTCACTATCCCAGGTTGACTCCAAGCCCCATCCAACCTGGCCTTGGACACTTCCAGGGATGGGGCAGCCACAGCTTCTCTGGGCACCCTGTGCCAGGGCCTCCCCGCCCTCACAGGGAAGAGTTTCTTCCTAACACAGTTTCTGCACCATATCAGTCAATCTAATGAAGGTTTTTGCCTTCCTGCAAACTTTCCTCAGCTCATAAAAAAGCCAAATTCAGCTCACCTTTCTCAGCCAGAATCAGTCTTTCCATCTTTCTCCACAATTCTTTCCCATACCCTTCCTCGCTGTGAGCATTCTTCTCAATGCTCACACTCCAGTCACTAAGATCTGGTTCCACAGTCCTGTCTGCCAGGAACCACAGAGATAGAACTGAAGTGTGATTTCAAAGGAGTCACTGATTTTCATTAGAGTTGCTTTAAATTTATAGTTGCTTTAAATTCGTATCTGTGCGATAGTGTAGCCCAAGGCAAGACGCTCTCAGCCAACACAATTGCTTAGGGGTAGTTTTTCCTCCACTTGCTAGAGATGTTTTGTGTAAACTGTAGTGAATTACTGAACTAGAACCAATTACTGAACTGTGGCCCCATGCTGGCACGTTCACCCCTGCAGCACTCGCTGTTTATCCTCCCACTGCCCTTCTGCCCAGCTGCAGCCTGCTGGGATGCCAGTGTCCAAGCTGGCCGTGCTTTGCATGGAAACTCCTGTTGTCCTCCAGAAAATCCTAGGCAGCAGTCTGAGGTCCCCAGGAAGGTCCAAGCCAGTGGCAGGTGAGCTGCCAGGTATCCCCAGCACCATGACACTGCCTGGTCACAGCTCCCTGTCCCTCAGGTACTCAGAGGTGAAGCACCTGCTGAAAGAGCTGGACAGGCTCATTGAGGCGGCGCTGGAGAGGATCCTGCAGCCCACGCCAGGGAACGGCAGCGAGAATGTGTCCCCGCCACTCGACTTGGAGCTCTGGAACCAGATCCCCCTGGTCCTCATTGACGAGCACGACAAAGACAATCCCATCATCCTGGACATCTTTGAGACCAACCAGACTGCTGGGGGCAATGAAACTGCCATGGGCAAGGAAACCAGTGTGAGCAATGACACTGCTTGGGGCTACCAGAGCTCTGTGGATAACAAAACCACAGGCAATGAAACCACTGCTCCACCCACCCCAGCCAACACGACATCAGAAGAGAAAAAGTACAAGCTGGCAGTGAAGCTGGTGAGAGGGGTCCCACAGTGGCAGCGGGCAGGGATGAGGGATGAGTGCCTTGGCAAGGATGCAGCGGGGAGATCTGTGTCTCTTCCCCACTTCCCCACTGCCCATGGCCACTCTGCCTTGGGGCTCTGGTCTGGCTGTGCCCAGCCCCAGGCCCTGCTGCAGGCTGAGCCCATGGCAGAGCCAGGGCAGGGGTGTTCCATGAAGGCTCCCAGACATGTTCACCCCTTCCTTGGGTCAGGCTCCCAAAATGCCAGGGAGAGGCTGTGGCTGCCCCCATCCCTTTCCTGCTGCAGTCCACAGTGCAGAGGCACATGGTGTTCTTGCAACCCCTCATCCCTGCTCCCATGGAGGCTCCAAGGACCCTGCATGAGCAGACCTCAAAAGTTGGGGCAACTCCAGCCTTAAAGAATTGGCCCAAAAGTGTTATTTTCTGTTAGCTTGTGGAGGTCACCCTGGGGCTGATGTATAACCTGCCCAGCTGGGAAATGTCCCTGGGGAAGGACCCTGTAATGCAGTGTGACAGCCAGCTCAATGTGACAGCTGGCTCGTGGCTCTGCCAGGATGAACCTCTCTGTTCCTGGGAGCTGCAGGCAGGGCTGGCATCCAGACGAGCATGTGGGGAGGGGGGTCACACCACAGCCCCTGCCATCCTCCTGGGGGCTCAGACCTGCCTGCTTTGTGTCCCCAGTGCAGCCATCAGGGCTCTGACAACTGCACGTACAGGAACTTCACCAGCGCGGCGCAGGCAGTGACCGAGTGGTACATCCTGCAGTCCACCTCCATCCTCTCCAAGGTCCCGCTGCATGAGAGGATCAGGATGGGCTACCAGGCAGAGGACATGATCCTGGCGTGTCTCTATGGGGCTGAACCCTGCAACTACAAGTAGGTGCACATGAGCTCCCTGTTCCTTTCCGTCCCAGCAGGAATGAACAGCATGCTAATGGCATGGCAGGGCAGGTTTTTTTCTCTTTTTAAGGTATGTATCAGCTAATAATGAGATTGCTGCTGATTCTCAGCTCTAACAACACTTCCCAGAGGTTTTCTGGATGTGATCCTGACTGAAATGCATTATTTTGGAACAGTGCTGGCTGAGTTAGGGTTTTGGATGGGCTGTTTTGCTCATGACATATCAAGAGTAGCAGCACCCAGGATAACCACGTGCTGAGTCAGCAGCAAGACCCCCAGTTACAGCTCCCCTCCCTTTCTGCACAAGGCTCTGAGAAATGCATTTTAGCCAACTTTGTTTCCTATGAATCCCAAGTTCCTATCTCCAGTGTTGAGAAAGGGGAGCACACAGCAGCACCCCGGCGTGTGGGGAGCCCTGTCCTTCTGCAATGTCCCTTCTACAACAAGGATGACAGAGAACTGCTGTCAAAGCACGAGCTATAATGCCAGCCCAAACCTGTAACCATAGCTCAGGCTGAGCAATTGTTCCTCTCACCTGTGTGACGAGTGTTCCTCTCCATCCCAACTGAGTGCTTTCCCCAGGGCCATGTCCCAACAGACACCTGTACCTTGCCTTGACTTTTTTTTCAAAAACAGATGGATTGAAGTGGTATCAGCTGTAGTCCCTGTACAAGTGTTCAGCAAATGAAGCAATGGGAGGTGAGCCCCAGCACAGCTGCTGAGCTGGGCCCACCATCTGCTTTATGTCACACCCCTTTAGTCCTCCCGAGAGTCACAGTTTTATGTGTATGATTCTTCCAGGAATTTCACCCAAATCTACCACCCAGACCATGGTAACTGCTACATCTTTAACTGGGGCATGGATGAAGAGGCTTTGAATTCTTCCAACCCTGGGGCCGAGTTTGGTAAGGATCACTCTGTGGTGGAGGAGGGGGCTGGAGGGGCAGACATGAGGGGTCTGCCTCGTAGTGCCCATTTCTGTGACTCGGGACAGATTTATGATTCCTCTGTCACTGGAGCACTGCACCATGGAACAGAGGCTTTGCAGAAGGGGATGACCCCCAAAAGGAAAATGTGCCACACAGGAGAAAAGTGACTACAGATGTTACACGTAGCATGAGGGCATCCTCTGGATATTTGAAATATCTGAGACAGCACCTGACTATTCCCAGTTATTGCCATTCTGGGCATTCACCACCAGAAGTGTTCCTGCATAGGTCAGGCTGCCATGGCAGCCAGACTGTGGCTCTTCCCAAGGAACAGGGAGAAGAAAACAGACTCCCTTTTTTTCCCAAAGTCTTACTTTCCAATACTGTTCCTGTTTGAGTGTTTTGTCTGGTGTCCCAGGGCTGAAGCTGATTCTGGACATCAGCCAGCAGGACTACATTCCCTACCTGTCCTCTGCCGCTGGGGCCAGGCTCATGCTGCATCAACAGAAGAGCTTCCCCTTCCTCAAGGATCAGGGCATCTACGCCATGGCTGGGACAGAAACCTCCATTGGAGTGCTGGTGGTATGTGTGGCATTCCTCGGGAGCAGATTCTCTGAGAATAATGTTATCTGATGGGACCAAAACCAAGTTTGCTTTAAGTCTTGGCTGAACTGGCTCAAACCAAAGGAGACAAGGTACACACCTGCCAGGGGCTGGAGCAGTTTATGGAGGATTTTATGTAACTGTCCTGGCAAAGTGCTTTATTGAGGCCAGAATTTTTGGCTCAGGCCATGGTTGCCTCTTTCTCCAGCATTTCAGAAGCTGCTTTGCCAACCCCTGAACACCCTCACCTGCATGGATCCACCCAGGGAAGGGGCTGCAGCCTCTTCAGCTCTGTCATCACTGACTTTCATTTTTGGCAAAGCTAGTGGGGAGCACAGGAATTACAGAGCCTCTGGAAAACTGGCACAGGGACCTGTGGAGAAGTGATAACCGCAGTTTGGTGTTTGGGTTTCTTTCCAGGATGAGCTGGAGCGGATGGGTTATCCCTACAGCGACTGCACCATGAACGGCTCCGATGTCCCTGTCAAAAACCTCTACAGCCAATATAACACCTCCTACTCCATACAGGTAAAACACCCTTTTAAATCAAACAAAACTCTTCAGGAAAAATCATCAAAGCAGTTAAATCTTTGGCCATCATGCAGGGTACGAGGGAATCATAAAATCATAAAATCCTTATTGTTGGAAAAGACCTTCAAGATCATCAAATCCAAGTATCAACACAGCACCACCACCGTGCTCGCTGATAAACCATGTCCTCAAGTGCCACATCCACGTGGTTTTTGAACACTTCCAGGGCTGTTGTCTCCACCACTGCCCTGTTCAAATGCTTTACGACCCTTTCCATGACAAGTATTTCCTAGTATCTGATCTAAGCCACACATGGTTCTGTAGGATCGGTCACTGAAGTGCTGGGAAACTTCTGCTGAGACAATGTCTAAGTGACACTTCTCAGGAACTCATGTTTTGTGTACACAAGTGATATTTACCCCTGACAGGAGAGGAATACAAAGGAGAGATTCTCCCTCTTAACACTCCTACGATCTTTAACTTTTTTCTCTTTGGGGGGATTAAGTAACTTTTCACCCTGAAAATGCAGCTGGTTTGTACAGGAAGCAAAACAGCCCTTTACTTCTTCATCACTCTGAAAATGGGATGAGAAAGTTGAGTGTTTGTAAACCTTGAATCTGTAGAAAATTAGAGTGCAAACACTAAGCACAGGTTAATTTGTAACAGGCTGTACTAGAGAGAGAAGCAGCTCTTGAGGGTGCGATCCAATAATAAGGGAAACACCCAAACCATTTGGGGTGATTCACAGATGCACCCAGAGATCGGGAGGGCTTTGGGCTGGCAGCGGTTTTATATTTCTACCTTTATATAAAAAATAACAACTGGATCACTTTACCCAACTTTTGAAGATGTTTGTATTAGGTTTAAGCAAACACTCGGGAGGATTGCATTATTCCCTAGAAGTGCAAACGCTGACGGAGTTGTGTGTCCACATAACGCCACTTCAGAGCCCTCTCAGCAAAACCAGGCTCTTCCATCACTCCCTGGCTGCTCTGTGCACTCTGTGGACCTTTCCTATCACACAGAAATTCTCTGCTTGTTCTACCCACAACTGTTAAATCTAATTATCTCCTCACAGACTTTGCTATTGCTTTGTGCTGCCTCATGCAGAATCCCACTCCAATCTCAGATGATGAACTTCATGCCTCACCAAGCTAATGGCAGTGCTGCAGCTGGAGCTGCAGCCACAATCCTCCCAGGAAGAGCAGCAGCTGCACAGAGAAGATCATCCATATGTCTGCTCTTTATGTTGAAGGATTTGGAAATTCCTGGTCTTTAAGTGTAAAACCAGCCCTTTGTCAGTGTTGTGTAAAGCCTGGAGAGCACAGCCATGTCTGTGGTGGAACAGAACATTTGTGTTCCCTTTTGGAAGCTTGATATTACTTCTATGAAGCCCTAAAATAATTGAGAAATGAGCAGTTTCTTGTGGGAGTGGCAGTGGGCGCTGAGCTCCCTCCATTTCCCATGAGGTCTCACCCATGGGCAGCTCCTGTGAGTGGCCTTAAAAACTCCAGTGCCCAGCAAGGCTGCAAGAGGTTCTGGGCAGGGACAGGCTCTGGCAGACCCCACTTCCCCTGCACCTTCATCTCTCTGCATCTGCAGCCCCAAAATCTTCTGTTCAGTGCAAAAGGGAGGGAATTCCTGCGAGCCACTGCCATGCCAGCAGTGTGGAGTTGCCCGAGGCCTCAGCCCGAGTCTAAGCATCCCTCTTCCCTCTCCAGGCCTGCCTGCGCTCCTGTTTCCAAAACCACATGGTTGAGATCTGTGGATGTGGGCACTACATGTTCCCTTTACCTGAAGGGGTGAGCTACTGCAATAACGAGGACAACCCGGGCTGGGGTAAGAGCTCGCGGCGGCCTCTGGGGCCAGGCCGGGATGGGAGTGGGGTCTGCCCTGTCCCTGCAGCTCATGCACAGCTGTTCCCTACAGGACGTGGCTACTCGGGCCAGTGCTGGGGAGAAGGGGCCACACCTTGGTCTTGGCTGTGGGCTGGGTGAACCCTTGGGCACCAAAGAGAAAGAACACAGGGTATCACGCCAGGCCTCTGCACCCAAAATTTTGGGTCCCCTAGCAGGGGCAATGGAGGGTCCAGTGCTCCTCTGGGGTGGGACAGCTCTGTGCTGGCAGAGGCCAGGGCTGTGCCAAAAATACCACCCTGGGCAAGCTGGCTCTATAAAAACTGTCTTCAGAAAGTTACAGTTTATTTTTAATTTATTATTAAATTGTCTGAGTGTTTTGCCCAAGTTTCTCAAGGAAGGGGAAGTTGAAAGGGAAGACAGCAGATCTATGCAGGAGGGTCATACCTAATATTTATTTTGATAAATGAAACTGATATAACCCAGTAAGTGGGTCCTTATCTAAACAGATACTTTAATTTTGTTTTCACCAAACAGCATATTGCTATTCCTCACTGAGATCCAGCATAAAACAGCGACAGATCTGCATTGACTCCTGTAAAGAAACATGCAAGTGAGTACCTGAGCCTGATCTGGTTGCTGTGGAGGTGTAGAGGAATCCTGCATTTTGGCTCCCAGCCATCCTGACCTAAAAGGGCAGCAAACCATGCAGGGCTGGTTTGCTGTGTGAGAACTGAAGTTCCAGAGACTTCAGAGGAAGGGAAATCTCCATACTAATGCTCTTCCTCTTCCTTCCAGTGACACGCAGTACAAAATGACCATCTCCATGGCAGACTGGCCATCGGAAGCCTCTGAGGTAACCCTGATTCCTTGGTGTGTAACAGACATTGATGGTTCCCTGTTCCCAGGCACACGGACACTCACTATTGTCAGAGCTGGTGTCCAGGTCAAAGCACCTTTGCTAAAGTCCATGTTTTCCACACACAAACCAGCAGCAGCACCAGGGCATGAGGCAGGAGGAGGGACCCCTCCACAGTGGCTCCTCCCTCCTGGGGTTCTGTCTGAGTGTCACTGTCAGCCCAAGGCTGAGTCCACCTTCCACACCCCAAAAGGGCAGGGGGGCTTCCCACAGGACAGGGAAGGAGCATCCACTGGCCCTGCTGAGGCAGAGCTGCCCTGCTCAGGTCCACAGCATCCCCCTCCACCTGCACATGGGGCCAGGGCTGCCTGGGATGGGGCACGGCACCCGCAGGCTTGTGCTCTTTGGGAGCACAGGATGCCTCTACTCTTTCTGAACAGATTTTGTTTTCCTAGGACTGGATTTTCCATATTCTGTCTTATGAAAGAGATATGTCAACAAATGTGACTCTGGACAGGTGAGTGAAAGGAACAACCACTTTATCTTCTCTGCTGAGCCTGTTAACATCAGCCTGACACGAGCCTTGGCACCAGGCCAGCGCAAGCGTGCGCGAATGTGCAGGGAGGACGAGGTTTGCGGCGGCTTCGCCTGGGATGTACAGAAAGCAGATCCAACAGGCACTTCATGCATGTCCTCTGCTCTCCAGAGCTGCAAACTGGGTCAGGCAAACTCAAACATGCAGTTAAAGTAAAATCAGCATTAAGGACAGTTCCCACTTTATTATGTTTGTCACTTCATACTCACATCTTGCTGTCTCTCCATCCCATGGTCAGGCTGGAGCAAAGGTGCAGGACATCGACAGCCCAGCTGCTCACTGAGGTGGGTTTTGTTCTTTACAGGAATGGGATCATCAAGCTGAACATTTACTTCCAGGAGTACAACTACCGCACCATCTCGGAGTCAGCTGCCACTACGGTGAGTGCCCATCCCAGCCTGTCTGGCAGGGCAGGCACAGGGGCCACTCAGCTGGGAGGAGAGGACAGTCTGTCACATCTCTCGAGGCTGCTATTTCGAACATTTGCTGTAATGAAGCCACCTCTGCCTACTGGCTCACAGCCCTCAGTTCCTTCCCCCACTCCATGTTCCAGCCCTGCAGGCCAGCACTGGCACAGGAGGGGACCCAGTGGGCAGGTCCCAGGTGCAGGGGCATCACCCACGTCAGCACTGGCACAGGGGATGATGGATCAGGGTGGGGCACATCTGAGGGGCTCCACTTCCTCAGCTCACTCCGCTCTCCTCCTGCAGATCGTGTGGCTGCTGTCGAGCCTGGGAGGCCAGTTTGGGTTCTGGATGGGAGGCTCAGTGCTGTGCCTCATTGAGTTTGGGGAGATCATCATCGACTCGCTGTGGATCACCATCATCAACGTCATCGGCTGGTGCAAAGGCCTGAAGCAGAGGCGGGCACGGGCGCAGTACCCGGATGCTCCCCCGACGGTGTCAGAGCTGGTGGAGGCTCACACCAACCTGGGCTTCCAGCACGAGGCCACGGGGGCTCTGCCCAGGGACGAGGCGCTGCCCCCAGAGCCTGGCACCCCCCCACCCAACTATGACTCTCTGCGTGTGCAGCCCCTCGACGTCCTCAGTCCCGACAGCGACACGGAGACCGAGTGAGCAGAGTGCCCTGTCAGCTCCCGCTGGCCACCGCTGTGCTGTGTGGCACTTGCTGGGCAACCATCTGTCAAAATTAGTAGGGAATTAAAAGCCCAAGCTGTCCTCTCCTATGACTGATTGCTGGGAGGGAGCTCTGCCTAATAAACCCTGCAATAAACCTCACAGAGTCAGGCTTTGGCTTTAGTGTGTAGAGCTTGTGTATATCAGTATTGCTGTAAAATCATGTCACCATGTCTCATTACCAGGTGGGTGGGAAGCAATTCCCAGTGAGCAGAGCAAGGTGGTGGCAGGGAGAGGATAGGATATTCTGACAGTGGATGCAAGGTCATGGCCTGGTAGACCACAGAACCCTAGAAGAGTTTGTGTTGGAAGGGACCTTAAAGACTCTCTCATTCTATCCCCTTCTCCAGCACTCTTGGCTGCAGAGATGGGGCACAGCGTGTGCTGCAGCTGTGCCATACCAGGGATCAGAGCCTTGAGATGGGACCAAAGCTACTTCTGACCTCTGAGGCTGCAGAATTTCCATTCCCAAACTACAGTGGAAACAGCAAAAACTGAACTCTCCCTTCACTGCTGGAGCCCCTGTGTGCCCTGTTGTGCTGCTGCCCAGGGTTTGTACCACTCATGGTGCAGGTGGTGTTGGTGTGTGCCAAGCCTAAGACTCCACAGAGACTCGGGGGTGGGAGGAAGCACCAGCCTGTTTAACTATCATTCTTGCAATAATAAAAAAATTGATTTAAAAGTTGTCTTTATCTTCCCTGCTGGCAGCGGGGGCAGTCCAGTGCTGCCAAGAGGTTGATGGCAGTGGCTTGCAAGGAGGAGAACATGCTGTGCTCACCCTGACATGAGGGCAGCCGGGGCCTTTGGGGATCTGTGTGGGGCTGAGCTGAGTGGGGCAGTGCATGCACCTGGCCCCCAGCCAGCTCTGGCCCCCAGAAGCTTTCCCAGGAGCCCATCACAACCCACCAGGACTGGCCTTAGTGAAGTACATTTGCAAAAGTTCAAGAGGAAGCACAGTCGTGTGGTTAAATCACATACCCAGGAACACGATGTTCTGGGCACGGCGCCCAGTGCAGGGCGGCCACAGAGAGGGGAGTCCAGGATCCTTCTGCATGGGAAGCTGCCCAAGCACAGGGTGCTCTGGTGCAGAACTGTTGGGCAGAGCGTACCCAGGGTCCCTCCAGCCCCTCAGCAGTGGTGGAAATTGTGGATCCAGTTGCTGATGACCACCAGCAGCAGGACAGAAGAACTGGGGGACAATCTGACAGCTGAGGTGCCACCAGCATGGCTGATTCTACCCCGCACAAGGGAATTCTGTGTTCAAAATTCACTGAATCAAGATTCAGGGAGCACCTCCTTAACACGTTCACTCTGCCCCAGCTCTTTCTCCCTCAGCTGGTCCTTGTTTGAAGGGAGAAGGATGAACAGTCCCCAAACACACAGCTCTGTACAGAACCACCTCACCCAGGTACAGCCTGAGCTCAGCAAGCACCTAAACCCACCTGGGTGGCAACAAGGCACACGACAGGCAGCAAAGACACTTGTAGAAACAGAGGAAACCAGCTCTTACAAGCTGTCCTAGACTTTTCCTGTCTCCTCACTTGCTATCTCCCTAAAGGAACATTTCCCTCTCTGAGCACCACAAACCCACAAGCACAGCCTCCTTTTCCACAGGAGAGCTCTCATAAAGTGATGGCACTTGATCCCATGTTACAGCTGAGTGGGAAACAAGGACCTGACACCCTCCCTTCCTGAATCAATGCTCAGTGTATGCAGTGTCACCCTCGGCAAAGGCCTCCAAAGGATTCAACAGTGAAAAAACGGAACACACAGAGCACATTGCTTAAATGATGAGGAATGCTGAGAGCAAGAACCTGGGCATCTCCCCTCACATTTTCACCAACAGACACCACCTCCCTGGGATGGGCAGCAGGTCCCAGGCTGCTCCCCCTGTCGTCATGCCTTCAACCTCAGCTGGGTGCCTGCCCAGGCCAACAGCAGCAAACAAGGAACAGCCCCAAAACCCTCCCCAGCAGTGTCGGGGCAGAGGAAGGGTGGGAGAGGCACGGCTGGTGAGATTCACCCTCCTTACATCAAGAGTGAAGGGAACAGAGTGTTCTCTGCAGGACAGGGACAGCTCACCATTCCAGTCACAGCTGGCTTATGGAACTCATAAAAGTGGGAAGTGTCTCAGGTGCTTGGCTCCAGCTCTGTCCCAGCCAGGGTCTCCCCAGCCGGAGCCACAGCAGACCCAAACCCAGCTGAGCAAAGAGGTTTCCTGCTGCAGCAGCAGTGCAGGTGCTGGAGACTTAGCTGGCCTTCCAACTTAGGAACCTCCCTGTATTCCACCCCATTGTCTCTCAGGAGACCACACTAAGGCTAGACCAGTTGTTTCACAAAAATCTATATAACAAATGGTAATAAATTCTACAAGAAAGCACCACTTTCCTTAAATGCCTTACAAACTTCATGGCTTTCAGCAGAATAGTGAAATTGCACCAGGAACAACCTACAGAGCTGGTTTTATTCTCAGGGTTGAGCTTGATCAAGCCTCAACTGCCAACTGAAGGGACCCTTCTTGACTGTATTTATGACAGCCCTAAAAAGTGGCCATTGCCTAAAGGCCACCCCCTCTGTGGGGGCTACCCCATCATCTCGCATACAGTAGATTAAATTTTTTGAAAAAGCTGCCACAAAGCATGAACTCTACAGCACCTGGCAGAACATTTCCAGCACTCCTCAGGGTCATCCAGAGGGTTTTTGGTAAATTTGGCTGTCAGGCATCTTTCCTTATTTCTAAAGATGGAAAAATGGAACAAGCTTCTCCTAGACAAAGATATTTATTAAAAGTTAGTCTGAAATAAATTCCCCTAGTCCCCAGAGATCTTTTCACTGTCCTTGCAGAAATGAAAACCAGTCTGAGGAGGTGAGTCCTTGAGCAGGGGCCAGTGGCATGGAGGGCACAGCTGACCCTCCAGGCCCCTCATCCCCACAATGCCAGCAGCAGGGAGGGCACAGCTGGCACTCCAGGCCCCTCCTGGCAGTGATGCTGGAGGCAGAGAGGGCACAGCTAACCCTCCAGGCCCCTCATGGCCGCAATGCCAGCAGCCATCCGGCGGGGCAGGCTCTTGGCAGCCTGGCGAAACTCCTCCGGCTTGGCCTTCAGCAGAGTTACAATGTTCTGCAGCATCCGCGAGGGCTGGAGGCCCAGGGCATCCATCACGTTTATGAGGTAATCTGCAAAATCAAGGAAAAATTTGTATTTAACTGGCAATAGACACTGTGAAATGAAAGATACCCTTGTTCTTGATGACAGAGGGAATTCTGTCACCAAGAGCTCCCACCCACAGGCACCAGCAGTGTGGCAGGAATCTACCACACAGGCAGGAACCCTACATGGTGACAGAGCAGCCCGTGTGTGACGTGAGCCATGCCCAGGACCCCGTGCCCACGCTCACCAATGTCTGTGGCCAGCTGCTTGGTGGAGTGTGGCGTGAGCTGCGGGATCTGCAGGATGACCTCGCAGTACGTCTGCATCGTGGCTCTGGCAATGGAGCCCAGCCAGTAATCAGCCACGTTGTCCAGCTCAGGCAGCTCATCTCCTGCACAGACAATCCCCGTTAGCTGCCAGCACACCGACCCCACCTTTGCTGAGTTTGTACCACACATAATCCTAACTGGTTAATAATGTTTGAACTGTTGCTTTCACAGGACATTGAGGTAGTCAAAGTCCATCAGCTGGTTTTGGAGTAATCAAAGCAGTCATGTTCTCTCCCTGTACTGTACAGCACTGACATGAGCTCCAGACCCAAAACACTCCCCTGGATTACTCTCCAGGTAAGTGACTTCCAGACGGCTGGTGGGCAACCAGCTGGGATGAAGCACTGCCTGGCACCTCCTACAGGATCCTGTTCCAGGAGCAGTTTGCAAACCATGACAGTGACAAGGATTCACAGGAGTTTTTTTCCAGCCCTAAAGGCATTCTCTGTTCATCACTGTTTTGAAAATTAACAAGCCATTAAAACACATAAATGCTTTAAGGGACATAACAGTAATGCAAAACCCTGAACTGAAGAGCATGTTTTTGGAAGGTTCCAGGAAGACTGTAAATACTAAGCCCTACGCTTTCTTCACTGTCTGTGGAAATAATAACACCATGAAGAGACCAAGCCCAGCACATCAGGTACGCTGCCAACTTGCAGGGAAAGGCATTAGGTGGCTACTGCTGTTACCTGCAGCAGGATTAGTGACACAGCAGGTAAAACCAGCCCCTTGGAGCATGAACAGGAGCCAAAACCCAACAGAACTCTTCAGAACCCAAACCACTGTTTTAATGAACACCAAACTCACACAGATCAACCCAAAGCTTCTAGTTTGAATGAAACCAAAAAAAGTTTTACTCATTATTTAGAGGCTCCTTCTGGGTTTTACCAAAGGATTCTTGGGAAAAAAAGGGTGATAAGAAAGGGATCTCCAACAGTTTTGTCACTGTAACACATCCCACCTGTGTAATGCAGGATGGGAAAGCTTTCCCCAGACACTCCAAGCCTTTGGTCTTACCCTACCTTGCTCTGGGGGGTACGGCAGTTTTCCAGCATGTAATGCCAGTTCCAAAGCAGAATCCTCTTGAGTGACAAATGGCTCAAGGTGCAGAGGAAGCGACATAATGTATTGCCCAATCTAGAATAAAAGCACCAAACGCTGAGTCACTGAACAAATGTGAGGCAAGTCCTTTACTAGAGAAAAACTCACCTGCAGTAAATACACCTGAAAGCAGAGAGCTGAGCCTGACAGCCACTCACTCACCTACAAATTGGCTCTCATGCATCATTACACTTGGTACAAGAAATAGTTTTTCACAAGGTCAGAGAAGCAGTCACTGAAACACTCATGGTAAGAAAGACCTGTACAGAGAACTGCTACTCCAAGCAAATCTTTGCTCTCTGGAGTGTTCCCAGCAGTTTGTTTTCTAGAGCAGAAAGACAGTTCTGTTTTCTTACATTGCTGATATATTCCAGAGGAGTCAGGCTGAAGTTTGGCAGGTCATCTGTCAGGGTCTCACCAATGCCACCAGAACTCCAGCCCTGTAAGGCACAAAGTGCAGGATGAATCGATGACTTCCCAGAGCATGAAGCCTGTCAGTATTTTAGAAAGGGGCAACCCAACAACAAGAACTGTGATTACCCAAGGGATTCTAGAAAGCAGAACACAGATGGTGAGAAAACTTTCCCATGTTGTCCCTCAGGCCCAAAACACCCACCCTCTTTCCACCCAGCTCCCTGTGGGAAACATGCTCACAAGGATTAGAAAAGCAACACCTCAGACAAACACCAGAGCCTTCAAACACCTGTGTGCTGCAAAGGCTGTGGGTGAAGGAAGGGAAACTCTTCCACTGTCTGCAGCTTGTGGGAGAAATGTGGCACCAGTGAGAACCATTCTGAACAGGAGAAAGGTAAGCAGCACTGACACCAGGGATCCCCCAGGTAAACCCTGCCTGTTCAGCTCAGCCCGAGGCCCCCACTGCCCACCTCCATCCTGGGAACCAGCAGCAGCTGCTGTTTGATGCGCAGGAACACCGAGTCGAAGGCCAGGTGATGGGACAGCTGATTCAGGCGGCTCAGGGCCGCTCGCGACGACGACAGCAGGTTGTGGTTACTGGTGCCTTTCTCCTGACACACAGAGACAGAAAAACATTTACATAAGCAAGTCATTAAAGTGGCCACGGAGAGGCTGTGTTAACATGCTTGCAGAGGTTTTATGAGGCCATCCTTGCACAGCAGAGCTTTCCTCTGTGATGGCACAGCCTGTTCCCTTTAGAATGACCTATTCCAAGCAGTTATTCAAGACAGAAACTGCCACTGCTCCCTGAACTGCAGGACAAGGAATCAGCATCACATTCCAGCCACCGCAGGCTCTGGCACATGCCAGATGCTGAGAAACTTGCAGAGAAGATGGCAATGCTGCCTTCTACTCAAAGGGCTCAGCTGATGCCCTGCATGGAATTAAGTGAGTCTACCTGAAGAGTACCTGTGGAACTGAACAGTTTAGTCAAGGTTTAAAGTCAAACACATGACACTGAAGGCAGAACCTCAAAAGTTGCAGGTAAACCAAGTGCAAAAGAAATCAAAACATTTTGAGGAAATGAAACTCATAACCTTAAATTCACTGCTCCATGTGACCAACAATGGCAAACATAACTTAGATCCACGAGAAGATAACTAAAGTCATTCTACCCTGTTCACACATCCATGCATGAATGATCCTGCAGAATTCTGTTTCAGACTGGACGTGGCAGCAGAGCCTAAGTGGCAGAGAAAGCCTCAGAAGGCGGTGTATGGGCTCCAGAATTCGAGATGGCTCCAAAACAAATTTCCCAATGCTTGCTGCAATAAAATCTCCCTCACCTGAACTGATAAAAGCATGCTCACAAAACAGACCCAGGATCTGGGGAGAGATGGAACGAGTCCAGACTTCCTGGCTTTGGACATTTCATCTTTCCATGTATCAGTGTCTCTGTAGAACACAGCCCATGGAAAGGCTGCAGCCCAGCATGAAAAGTCATCATACGGGGGGGGGAATCCAGGTCTCATCTACCAAATATGGGCCCAAGAGCACACTGTGATAGAGGCAGGCTCCCCAGGCACCAGGGCTACCTTTAGAGTGTAAAGTGTTTCCATAAGGCTGCCATATTCAGATGGATTCTCCTTCAAGAGATAATTGTATTCCTGCCAGGGATTTTTTATGGAGCTCTTCTTTTCTGCAGAACTGGTGTCCTGAAAGCCAGAAAAACTACAAGGCCTGTAGGAGTCCGAGAGATACTTCCCAGCAGTTGACAAAATCCTAGAAACAAGTAAACAAAAGTCACCAGCAGAATCCTCTGTACTCAGCAGTCCTGTCCTCATGCTGGCCTAAGGACCAGCACCACCCCTGAGTAACTTGAAGGGAGAGCATTCACTGACAGAGACTCCACTTGAGGCCACTCCTCACATCTACTGTGCAACTCACTGGCTGCAGAAGTGCTGAGGGGACAGAGGGGTTTGTGCTCTGCAAAACGAGGGCAGTGGGGCCCCACCCAGCCCACCGAGCACTGCAGGCTGTGCTCTACACGGGTCACACCAAGCATTTCAAGGAACCACAGGCTGAGCAGTGCACTGCTTACAACAAGCAGTAACGAGATCCATGTGCTGCCTGTGCCTACACTCCTCAGGTTACAGGGAATCCATCAGCTAAGGCACACCTACACTCATTTCAGCACATGATTCATGCCCCATGTCACAAGGGTGAGGATCTTGCCAATTTGATCTGGTGGAAAATTCCTTCCTGACCCCCATCTGGCCAGCCAGGTATCCAAGGAAAAGGATTCTTGGGACTGTCTCAGGGAACATGACTGAGCAGAACAGTCTATGCCCCATCTCTGACGTGTCAAAGGGTGGGATGGGGGAATCAGTGGTGGCTTTCCCTCCATGTCTATGCAACCAAAGCACTTTGGGGTTTGTTTTCTTTCAACTTGGTTCCTACATTGACAGCTCATGAATTAAGGTCAGCAGTGCTCACCTGTTGGCCAGCTGCTGCTCAAAGTCTCCACACTGATGAAGGAGTTCACCACAAATGGAAATTATCCTGGGAAAGAACAAGACAAAAACACACTGTGAGATTTGAGGCAGATAGTGCCAGACCCCCCTCAGAGAACCCATCTCAGATCCACGTCAAGTAATTAAGAAATGCCATAACCAAACTACAGCCCACACATCTGTCAAGAGTCAATTTGGTGATTAACTCTGCATCCATTTGATAACATACTCAATTTTTTTTGCCCAATGGCCTCATCCACATGCTACTTCTTGTCATCATGGGGAAGGCCAGCTCAGTGTCACTGGGAAAATTCTAAGAGCTGCTAATATTACAAGTGATATGGGATGCAGCCTTGCTCCAGGCAGGGTGGGGAGCCCTACAGCCCTCCCTGTGCCAGGAGCAACCTGAAACCCATCACTGAGACTGGTGCTCCCAGCAGCACTGCAGCACAGTGAGCTCAGCCCTGTGTTCTGCACTGAGAACTTGTGTAAACTGACCCCAAGTAGTTCCCTTTCAGCTTTGAGACAAAAATCAGCTCTGAGCCAAACAAAAAAAAAACCAAAACCCAAACCCTTTACCGGACAGAGTTTTGGAATGCAGTCCAGTCCTCCTGGAACAGGGAATCTGCCAGGACATCATCCAGTTTACATTTCTTTCGTATAGACTGCAGTGTGTTTGTGAAGTCAGAAGTATACCTGCAGTGAGGAATGGAGCAGAGAGAAGCATCAGCATAAGAGAACAGGGTGGAGAGCAGCAGAAAAGACATGTCCTATGATTTGCTCAGTCCGTCTTCTGCAAGGGCCAAACAAGAACCAGAAATACTAAAACGAGTACAGAAGAGACACTCTGGTTCCACTGCAAACTTATCAGCCATAGACCATTCAAGCCTAGACCAGAAGACAAGGAGCATAAAAGATGCTGTGTGGCTGCCTCAGTTTCCTGCATGTGGATTACCAGGAGCTCTCCCTGCCTGTGAGAAGGAAGGAAAAAGACATTTTGGTTACCACTACATTGACCATCTCCTAGGAAAGGCCAAGAAAGTTTATAAGGCTCCTGCTAATCCAACATCACTTGGCCCTTACTCCAGGAACATGGTGACAACAATGTCACGAATTTGTTTTCTCAGCTACTCCCCAGACGAGAACATGGATAAAAAGAAGAACATTCTGTTTTCTACACACCCCCATTTTCTTTTTAATAATGCCCATAAGCCGGAGGCACGTACATTGCTCTGTAATTGCCTATAAAGAAGGTGAGATCAGACACTGGTGCTTTCCTCTTCCTCCTTCCCACAGGGCAGCAATACCTGATTCATACCTTGTGAGCAGCTCCTTCAGTATCATGAAGGAATAAGCAATTAATCAGCATAGGAATAGGAAAGTGATACTTTAAGACAAGAACTAAGAGTGAACCTCACTCCATGGGGTATCTCAGATATCGCAGATCCTGAATGTGAGGTCACTTGTCCCAGTGACTGTGTATTCATAGAATCAATAAGGTTGGCAAAGACCTCCAAGATCATCAAGTTCAACCTCCAGACTTATTTCCCCACTGAGATCTACTTTCATCAGCTTAATTTGCCTTATTTTGTTTTGGGAAACATTTTCTCCTTCAAAAGTATTTATTAAAAACAAAAATTCAGCTCAACCAGAATCGAAAACAGCTGGTAAGTCTTTGATTTAGCCATAAAATCTTCCATTTTTCCTCCAGAAAACAGCCTGTGCTTGAATGAAGCAGCAAGAGGGATATCGATGATTCATGGTACACTCAGAGACACTTTCTGCTCTCAGCCATTTTTCATAAACTACGAGGTCCTTGGCCACAAACTGCACACTCACTACTCGCTTGGTATAAATGCAACAGTACCTAAAGGCACCTTACTTTGAGAACAGGGCCTTCAGGGCCTTCAGCAGCCCACACACCCCCAGGCCATCTGTGAGCTTGACGCAGTTGTCGATGGCTCCAGCCGCCAGGATGAAGAGTTTGTTGACTGAGTGGTTCAGTTCCTGGACACAATCAATCACTTCCCAATGCTCCTAAATAACAACAGTAACAACAAAGCTGAGCCTAACTCTTCTTCCAGGCATTAACACATTGTTCTCTAGTATTCTCCACTCTTGTGAAACTCCTAAGGCAGAACCATGCTGGTGCTTCCACCCTCCTACCCATGGATTGTAACAACAGCCAGGCTGCCAAACCCTGTGTTCACCAGATCTTCAAGGAAAAACAGTTCTGCCAACAGCAGAGTCTTCCACAAAAAAAAGGAAGTATAACCAAACAGGAGAGGAGGAAAGAGAGCAGTAACTATGACAAAGAGCCCTGTATTTAGTGGAAGCTTCAGCCTCTCCCTGTACAGCTGAGCAAAGACTGGTACATTACCAAGGGCACTGCACTGATCTGGATGAGGAGATTCTCTTCTTCCAGGTCTCCATACTCGAGTTGATAGGGCTTGTATGGACCATACACCGCTTCCACCAGCTCCATCACTTTTACCAGGTTCTGCTCCTCTACAAAGAATCAGATGTTTAGTCTACAAAGAGATGAATATGCTACTGAAAGCCTTATTTCAAGCTACATGCAGTAGTTCTTCCGCTAGAGCATGCTGCCTGCACAGGCTTGGAATGCTGCCCAACAGCTTCAATCTCAACTACACAGACTGGGTTTCTTATTTTTTTAGAAACAAGATTATTATCTCTACCTGCTTCCTAAAACCAAGATGTTCTACCTCAACAAGTGCCTCAAGAAAATTATCACTCACTAATCGAAAACAGCCTGGGTGATAAAAATCTATCAAACGTTCCAACCTACAGCAGAAGAATTGAAACCATCTGAGAAGTGAAACACATTACTCCCACGGCATCAAACAGGGGCAATCCTCATTTATCACAAAGCCTGGTTCACACTTAAAATAATTGACACTAATTCAATTCACTCAGCACTACTGTGCCAGTGTTTATCAACCAGAGCTGAACACAAAGCACAAACGCAGCCTCTCAGTGCCATGCCTGAGCAGGGAGCTGCCAACCCAAACAAAAACCAGGGCTGAATGATTATTGCTCAAATCAGAACTGGACACCAGCTGTTCTCACAAAGCTTTGCCAAACTCAAGCATGCAGCAAACCAAAATTACTTTGAATCCTGGATATCAGGAAAGACTTTTACACCCTGAGGACAGGAAACCAATGGAGCAATCTGTCCAAAGCCAGCACTGTCTCTGTGCTTGGACGTTTTCGAGACCAGACTGAACAGTATCCCAAGTACCATGGTCTGACCTCACAGCAGATCCTGCTTGGAGCAGGTGACTGGACAAGACCATCTTCCAAGGTCCCTTCCAAACTGAATTATCCTATGAATCACAGCTGAGCCCTCCCCTCACATACACATGCAGGAACTTGTTTGACTCTCCTCAGCTGAGTCACCTGGCTTTTCCATTCTTGAGATATTTCTTTTCTCAAACATCTTCCCTCACAGTAAAAGAGATGGAAATAAAGGCTTTGGGGTTTTTTTTAAACACACTCAGATAACAGTTCAACAGAGGTCTTCCTATTCCATCATCTTCTAGAATGTGGCATTATTTTTCCAAGTCCTTTTTAATAATTTCTGTAATGAACCACAAATTAAGCTAGAAGATGACTGACGCATATGCAGCTAGACAGACAACAGACACAGTCACACTCCCTGACATTGCAATCATAATCATAATTTACAGGATCAAGTAGGAATCTGGGTTTAAACAGCTCAAGACAGTGTTATGAGGAACCAAACACAGGAAGCACAGCATCAGGAATGCTCCATTAGCTTTAATTTTGGATTTTCCCACAGCCAGCCTTTAAAGCGGCCCCACCAAATTCATAAGGGTCTATAAATAGCCAACAGCTTAAGTCAGGCATAAACCTATGCAAACACAGCACCTCACTGCTGTGTGGTTTGTGGGAATTACTCAGCAAGTCATGACCAAAATGACAAACATCCCAGGGAGGGGAAGCACACGGCAGATTTGCAATCAAACACTAAGGATGCTGCTGGGAATAAACTACCAACAGTTCAGAAAACAACACTGGGCCTTGCATTGTCACTTGATTAAAGCCTAAGCCAGTAGCAACAGAAAAACTACAAAATCAAATACAAGCATCCAATGGAGGCAGCCTTCAAGCAGGTTTTCTCTTGTTTAGTGAGGTGTGACAATTCCAGGAAACTCAACTTTTCTGCTTTGTGATCTCTCACAATGGGTCTTGCTGCCTCCCTGAAGACATTTCCTCATCTGGGAGGCAGAAGAAATAGTACAGCTCATAAAAGGAGAAGTGCTAAATGTTATTTACCCTGCAGAGCCACTGTGCTCAGGACAAGGCTGCTTCAGGAAACTCAGTGTTGTGTCAATAGCTCCAGTGTAAGATACACACACAAACACAAAGGTGCAAGTGCCGGGTAACTGCACATTACTCAGAAGAGATAATCCCTCCCTCCACCTAAGACTAAACAAAATCCCACACTGGGACTTTACAAAGGGGACAGCATAGAATGACAGAATTCAGTGCCAGAGCCTTACTCAGGTTTGGCAGCATGGCTACCTCCAGCCCCTTGGCAAAGTGGACAGTGGCATCATGGAGTTCCAGCAGCTGGTTCAGCTTGGTGTCCTGGCCTGTCCTCTCCATGGCAGTGCTGAGACACACAGGGATGGAAGGCACCAGAGCTCCCAGAGTTTGAATCAACAGCACAGTCACGATTTCATGGGGGTTCTTGAAAACCTGCGGCAGCAGAACAGCTACTGGCAAAAGCACATTACCTGAGAGGAACACACAGCAACAGAGAGCAGCAGGCAGCTTCCAAATGTGAACCACCTCACCAGGGGTAAAAAACCCAGGAGCAGTCTGCTAAGGCTGCTACAGCCACGCTGACCTAGCACACAGGACAGCCTGATTGCAAGTTTAGGGCAGTACATGTTTACCATTGTGCTTTGAGTACAGCCATCAAGAAACTCGAAGATAGGCACAGGTCAAAAACTGAATTCAGAAGAACACAGGCACTACAGTAATACAAAAAACACCTGGCAGAAGAGGACATTTGAAACAGAGCACTCAGTTTACACAGGTGTGTTGGGAAACAACATGAATCAGTAAAACATGAAGAAATAGGACTGTATCACAAGCCAAATTACTGGTCAAACAGGCAGAAGTCAGTAGTAGAAAGGCTAAAAAGCCTGTAATCCGCTGAGAATCAGCCCCTCCACTAGCTTAAAACTTGTTACAGCCTTTATTGTGACTTTTTCATCAGCTACTCTGCTCATTTGCTTTGAAACCTGTGTTTACCATCAAAAAGGTCCGAGAGTTTTTCAGAAAGCAGCAGCAACACAGGAGATTGAGTGATATGAGCTGTGCCACACGTGCCATTTATTACAATCCCCAGTTCAAAGAATATCTGCTAAAATGTAACCTGACATCTGACCTGAAAGTCACATCGAATCATTAGGCAGAAAAAATACATTTCAAGGAAACACTGGGCTCCTCTGCAGCACAGGCCTTGCACTGACACTGGCTTTGTGACATGAAGATAAGAATCTCTTACCCTTCATGGATGAAAAACTCCTACAGGCTCAACAATATGAACTTATTTCTTCATTTCACCAAAGGACAAAAACTTTTTTTGATCCTACATTATTCTTGGCAGGAAAAACAAGCACACAGACTCCAAGGGGTGACAGCAGAAGCCCTCAGATATCTTACACAGAGCAACACACATCAGTCCTATGTGACCCTGAGGGCTTTCTCCAGGCCAAGTGATAAAGCAATTCAGGCATTTCAAATGTCTTGCAACAGAACACATTTACAACACCAACAAATTAGTTTTAACTTAAGATACAGATGAAAGTGATAGAGCAGCTTTAATGTCAATAACACAGCAACCTTGCTGCTGGTGGAACACCAGAACTCAAATCCTGTCTGCAAGGGCTGGACAAGGAACAGTAACTGGGTTGCAAGTCCCACCCTGCACCAATCAAGCACAGAGTGTAACTCAGGGTGAACAGCCATGAGCTCTTCAGAGCTTTGTGAGAATTCAGAGGATGCCCAACCCTGTCCTCTCCCACCCCTGCAGCAGCATGAACCTGTCACTGCACCTGTGCTGCCCACTGGAGCTGGGCATGCCAGGTCCCCAGGAGGGTGTCGTACAGCTCGGTCAGCTGGCGATCCAAGCTCAAGTCACTCTGGCAAAGCTCCTGCCACACGGCCACCAGCTGCACCTGATGGGGAATAGAACCATCTGAGAGGAAAACTGACAGGCCACAGGTCTTACTTTTGTTATTCCAAACCCAGTACTCCCCACGCACAGCACTTCTGCCAAAACATGAGGCTCACCCCTGCTCCTCTCTCCACATTTCAGCATAACTTATAATTCAGCACCACAGAAGGAAAAGACTTTCAGCATGAAGCTTGAGGCTTCTTAGTGATTCAAAGATTTAATTAACATTGGTATTTTACTCATAAAATGAGATTGCAACTGATACCCCCACATAATAGTTGAAATACTTGGCAAGCCCCAGCCTTGAACTTAATCCTCAAAAGTCACAGTCATGTGAGAAATTTGAAGCTCAGGTTATGGCTACAGAACTGTCTGGAATTCCAACTTTTAATCTTACCTGAAAAGAGTTTACAGAAGTCAGCAGCTGGCAAGTTGCAGTAATAAAGTTACTGCTGACATAGGCACATCCACAGAAAGCAAAGCAAAACCATGAGGCACAGAGAAATCAAGCAGAACACACATATCCTGTGTCTGCTGCAGGAGGGGACACAAGGACCCGAATGGAGAATTACTCCTGCAACAAGGGGAGTAACCAAAGCTGGTCAGAGCCAGCAAGAGAAGTCGAAGAAGGAAACACAGAGAGGAACAGGTGCCATCCCCCACCACAGCACAGCTGAGATCCGTGGGGCAGCAGCTCCCTCTGCAGTCAGAGCCCAGCAAGAATAACGACTTTTATTCCTCAATGTTAAAATGTTACCAAAACACTTACCTTGTGACACTTATAATAATAAGCAAGAAGCTGGGGCATCCGATCAATTTCGGTGAAGACTTTAACAAACATTTTTGCCTGATCTAAACAAAACAAAATAACAGGCATCAGGATCAGCCTCAAAGCGCAGGGCGAGACATCAGTCTAAGCAAGAAACCCTCTTCTAGGGGAGCAGGCACTATGGTCTACACAGAAAGAGACAACTTCATCTATTGTTTGCTTATCTTCTGAAACAGGAGCAGAACTGCCTAAAACCCACTCTCAAACAAGATCAGGCAGCAGACATAAGGAATTAATTTAACTTCTTAACCAGGACACAGTATTAACACACCTAGTATTAAAGCCAGATAAAGCTAGAGCATTTCCTAGAAGGAAATAATTAGTTTCTAGAAACAAGCCAGCACTTACAAACCTAAAGCATACATGACAAAGGCCTCAGCTTTGCTTTCACCTGTCCTCAAAATGATCCCTGTGCCTCAGACTGACTCATGGCACAGCTGCTCCTGCACAGAGCTTTGAAACACAGGTCCCTCAGAAGTCTGGTTTGTAGCCCATAGCCCCAGATCCCTCCAGGACCTCGAGGCGCACAAAGAGGAGTATCAACAACCAGAACAACTACTTTTCAGAAGTGCCAACAGCAACACAGGGAAGGAAGAGCACAAAGAACTGTCCAAAAAGACAAATTTGCTAAGGAGAATTTATAAAGTTGCTTTTACAAAGTAGTAGGAACTCAGAACACTTCCAAACAAATTTCCTTCCTGATGACACCAACACCATGATAACAAAAACCAGGGCCCTTCTGCTTATTTGAGCAGCACTTCCATCTCACACATCCACGTGGCCTATAAGACCAGCCTGTAATCTGTTTTCCTGCAGTGGCCACAGGTACCCCAAACCACACAAAAATCAAAGCAGCGCTGGTCTGCAGGCAGCTGTAGAGCCCAAAACACCCCAGGGCAGCTGCTCCACCAGGAGAAGCTCGGGACCCAGTGCCAGGAGCCTTCAGGACACCAACTCTGCACCCAAACACTGCTTTAAAGACAATAAATTCTGTGCTGATAGTAAATGACACCAAGAGCTACTGACCTACAGATTGGGAGTTAAAAGCAGCAACGATCTGAGGACTGGCCATGGCCTCCAGCCGGTTCTTCAGTGCCTCCAGGTGCACACACTTCTCCGAGTAATCCGGCGTGTCCACCAGCATAGCCAGGCTGCTCTGCATGCTCGTCAGCTTGGCAGAAATCAGGGACACATCCTGCCAGCAGGGAAAGGCAGCCTGTTACCAAGGGCAACCTCAGACAGCATCAGCACCAGGGAAGAGTTTCACAGTCACTTCAAAATCCGATTTTTAAACACAGTTCCCTGAAAAGCTGGAGGCACACAGACCAAATAATTCAGTATTTACCTGTGTTTTAAGAGTCTCTTCAATATCTGCACTTAGTGTGCTCCATTTGTCTGCTTCCTGAAGTGACTCGGCAGCCAACTGCATTCTGGACTTCACTCGGTCAATCTCTACCAGGACCTGAAGAAGAAAACACAACATTATGTTCCCCACTGACACAAAAAATGACTGTCACAGATACTTGGGAGTTATTTTCTCCTTGAATTTTAAAAACAAAAAGGTGTGAAAAGATTATGTTATTACAAGAAGACGGAATAGTTTGAATGAGCTAGAGAGGTAAAATCATCTTTCAAAGTCAAACAACAGAAGGTAAGTTTAGGCTAGTTTGAATTCTGGTCTTGTAGTTTTAGTATCCACTTTTCCTGAAAATGCTCTGCACCCCAGGCAGAAACCAGTGTCCCCAGTCAGGTACCAGCTCTGAAGCGACACCTGAGCAGCTGTTCCCCAGGACATGCAGATGCACAGGTCTATATCACACTCACCTTTCCACTATAATGTTATGTTAAAAGAAGTGGTTTTGTCCATCTTAAATTCACAAGATTATTTCATATGAACAGCTCTGGAACATTTAGAATTTCACAAGTTGCAGATCAACACTAAGACAAGAACTGACCTGCATGGACTGAGCTGTGTCTTCTTCAAACTTCTTTATATCTTCTTTAACTAGGATCATCTGCTCCTTCAGGAATGTTGCCTCCTGTTTCAAGACTTCCACTTCCCGGAGGACTCTGGGCATGTTCTGGAGAGCCTGATGGCTTGTTTCTGCAGAAACACAGAGCAGTGAGGAGGGGTGAGAGCCCTTGCAGGAACAGGTGGTCTTTCAATAATCTTATCTAATATTTAGTAATTGAAAAAACCCAACACTAGACAACAAAGCAAAACATCGAACAACAAATCTTCAGCTGTATCTCTAAACTTTAAGTATGTACTTTATAATGGAATCACGTAGGTTTAGAAAGGCCCTCTAAGACCATCAAGTCCAACTGTTCCAAACAGTCCAGTCCTGTTCCCCCAGTACTGCCAAGGCCACCACTAACTCATGCCCCCAAGCGCTGCATCCACACGGCTTTTTAATCCTTCCAGGGACTCCAACGCTGTCCTGGGCAGCCTGGTCCAGGGCTGGGCAACCCTTTCGGAGAAGAAATTTCCCTGTTATCCCATCTAACCCAGCGTTGGCAGGAACTGCTGTTTCTCAGCATTTAACGAAGATGTGTTGGTGAAGAACTACAAGACCCGAGATCGCTGCGAGGATCCCTCTGTCTCTGGCAAGGCTGGCCAGGCCGGGATCGCCAACGCGCCCTCGGGTGGCCTGCACAGGTCTGCCTGTCGCGCCTTAGGAGGATCCAGGTATGGGGACACACGGATGCCAGGAGCACACGGCAGAGCTGAACTGGGCCGCAAACCCCGCCCCGATCGGCCCGACACATTCCCGCGGGGCAGAGCCCCCGCCCGGCCCGCACCTTCCACGGCGTTGTTGACCTCCTGGATGAAGAGCTGCAGCTTCATCACCAGCGTGGCGGCGTGGGCGTCCACCTTGCCCGGGGCCTCCTGCTGCACGGCGCGGAACGCCGCGTTCACCCAGCCCTTCACCTCGAACTCGTCCGACAGGAACCGGGAGAAATCCATAGCCACGGCCGGGCCGCGGGGGCACGGCGGGGGCACGGCGGGGGCACAGCCCGAGCAGCTGCGGCCCGGCCCCGCCGCGCACCCGGAAACGCTCGGCGGTGCCGGGGCGGTGCCGGGGCGGTCTCGGGGCGGTCCCGGGGCGGTGACCGGCTGAGAGCCGTGTCCCACCGGGTCTGTGCCCAGGCCGGTGGGGCCTCGCAGCTCCCGGCGGTGTCCAGGCCTGCAGCGGGGCCGGGCCGAGCCGCGGCCCCCGGCCGTGTGCCCGCCCCGCCCGGCCCCAGCGCGGCACTGCTGTCTCCCACCGCTGCCGGTGCCCATCGCCCCCGCCCCTCAGCTCCCGCTGCACCTCGGCACAGACCCCGGGAAAACGGGGCCGGGGGTGTTCCTTGTCCCTGTGTCCCTGGAACAGGCCCTGCCGTGGCTCCAGAGAGCTGGCACGGGCGCTGAATGCTGGTGTAGATTCACTTTTTTTTTTTTTTTTTTTTTTTTTAATTCAACAAGTAAAGGGGAAATGGCCCAGAAAGCAGCAGGAAAGGTGTGCGTGGCAGAAGCACCGCGGCTGCGGTGCTCTCCAGCAGGCTCCTGTAAAGCAGGCTCAGCTACAGGGAAAGGCTGTGGCAGAAGCAACCAGTTCACACTCCTGCCAGGCACAAAAAGGAAGAAGGTGGCGGCAGATCCCGAGAAAAGGTGTCCTTACGGAGTACTGGCCAGCTCTGCTGGCCCCCAGTCCTTCCCCCTCCATGGCTAAGGCAACATGGCAGTGTTTGAGCCAGCTGGACTTCAGCTCCTGCCCCAGAGCTCTGCTTCTGGAAAGCCAGTCACCTCCCCCACCTCACTGCAGGGCTGCATGCCCTGCATGAACACCAGTTTGTACCTCAGTCGGATAGGATCCTGGGAGAGAAAGGAAGAGAGAGGGACAGACCATGATTACAAACTCCTGGACTCTTTCACCCCTCACAGCCTTGCTGCAGTGAGTCACTTCTGAAAGGAGAAACACCAGCCTTGCAGAAGCTCTGCACAGAAGGAAACCCTGGATCTTCCTAAGATAGACAAGAGCAACTGGGAGACCTGTGCAAGCCACCCATGGGCATGTTGGCAATCCAGGCCTGGCCAACCTTCTCAGAGACAGAGGGCTCCTTACACATTCTTGGGTCTCGTAATTATCCACCAATGCAACAGATCTGCCACCCATCACTTGTGCCTTGGGAGCCATCAGCTTGTGTTCCATCAGCTGCCAACATCTGCACAGTGAGTGCCTAGAGCTGTCTCTGTGGACAGATGGTACAGAACTGTGGAGGCCCCTGCAGCAATTGCCCACACAATCCTTCAGACTGTAGCTCTGGAAAGCTCTCTGAGCAGGAAAAACATCTTCCCAGCACAGTTCAGACTGCCCTGTCTCTCCACTGCATCTCCCCATTATTAAGACCCTCCCCATATCTCATGCAAACACCCAGTGGGATTCCAAGTGCCCATCAGCAGCACCTTGTGTGGGTTGGCGAGCAGCAGCACCTGGGACACCACTGCAGGTGGGAGGAGAGGGTTGAAGGCTGGCAGCTCAGAACCTGAGGCTGGTTGTAACTTAATTTGCATGGTCTGAAAGAGAAAACAAAAGAAATACTTTTTACTCCATGCTGGGAAAGGGCTGGGAGCATTACTGAGCCACGGAGCTGGTTAAAGATATATCAGCCAGACTATCATTCAGTGAAAAGCACAGCCTGCAACTAAAGGCAGATATTCCTGAACAGCCAGTTCTATGCTACACATGCACAGGCAGCAAGAGCCCTACCCAAGAGGCTGAAGCAGCAGGTCTGGAGCCCTCTCTGGCTGCAGCAAGGCCATGGATACACACTGTGAAACGGGCACCGATGCCACAGGCACCACTGTACAACAGGCTCTCCGTGCAGAGAAAGGGAGCCACACAGTGTCCCATGAGCAAGGCAAATACTCAATAAGAAATGGTGGACCTTCTCCTCAGGACATTTCTGAGCATCTCTGCTACTTTGTCACAGGCTTCTCACCTTTGGGACTGCAGCCTGGAACACTATGTCCTTAATGGGGTGAGCTGAGGTGCTCAGCATGGACAGAACCATCACCAGCACATCTGGCCGGCCGGGAGCCGGGTCTCTGGAGAAGTGGAGCATGGCCTTGAAACCATTCCTATCATACACAGTGAGTGGACAGATAGTGCCTGCCAGAGACAAAATGAGAATCAGAATCAAAGCCTGGATTCCTCTCCCATCTGAGGGCGAACAGGAAAGATGGGATAAGGAACAGCAGAAAGGAAAATGCAGACAAACTTTTGCTTCCTTCGGCAAACTCACAAACCAAGTGGCACACAGCACCTGCCCCTGATTTACACCTGCCCCTAAGGCAGAGACAGGAATCTGAGTGTCTGCATTTGGGATTTAGCAGCTCAGGTTTCACCAGTCATCGAGAGAAGTCAGGTGTGGATCCAACAGAGATGCAGTAGGAAAAGCAAAGTGCCTTTCTTAGCACACACAAGATTTGGCTCCTTATCATGCATGCCTGGCAAATTCTCACGCGAATCATCACCACCCAGCCCTTCCAAAATCTGCTGCTAAGTCCTTCACTTGAGACTGAAGGCAGATCAGGATGTCTTTGCACCTGCCCTCTTCCAGCAGCAGTGAGAGTCAAGGCTCTGTGGCCCTGGGCTGAGACCCCGGGGTGACACATACCCAGGAAATGCTCTGGGGAGGGGCTGCGGAGCTGGGCCATACAGTGTGAAAACGAAAAGCAGAGGTGGAATGAAGAGCTCTTCTTTAGGAAGTGGGGCAATTCCCATTCACAAGTGTCTTTTAGGTCCCTGTAGAACAACTGTTTGAAGCTTGACTGAAGGTGTGAAGGACAGAGAGTTTAGAAGCACATTACAAAGATTAGTCAGGGCATGAAACTCCTGAGTAATAAGTAGGGAGGACAAGGACATTGCCATGCTATGACCCCTAGCACCTGCTCAAATTCTCAGGTACATCAAGCCTTTCACAGAACAGTCATTACTTGTCTCCAGCTGACCCACAAAGCACAAAGCTACTTTGGCTTGCTTGGAAGAGCTCTAGTAAGTCTCTAGTAAGCAGAGCTGGGGCACAGAATTGCACTTACTTGGTGTAACTGAGACTAAAGGCACAAAAAGGTTTTCTAGAGAAGCATCATAGGAAGCTGGATGCAAAGAGGCAGCAGGCTTCAGCTCATAGCCTGGACTGAGGAGTGGAGGGTCTGCCACTGAGTTATTTGCAAGATCTGGAAAGGGCAATTTCATTGGTGATAAATCCCTGGAAAGAAAAGCATGCAGAAAGCTTGCATTAACTGGGGATTCTACAGGGAATATATTGTCTTCTGCTGTATTCCAAATCCCTCATCCCCTTTAGGTATAAAGAAACTACAGGCTTACATTCTGAGTTCTTGAGAAATTAAAAAACTCTTGTCATCTATGGAAGATCTTCCTGTTTCAAAACTCATTAAGGCAGATTTTGGTTCTGTTACTATAGTAAAACTTAGTTTTAGGGCTTTGGAAGTCTGCTGTCCCTACACACAGCTTCTCTGGAGCCCTAGTCAGGGAGAATAAAGTAAATTCCAGCTCAAAGACATTGCAAGAAGCTGGAAATTTTCAGTAAAATTTCTTTTATTATGGCAGACTGTATAAACATATCATAGTAGTCCACTGCTCTGAAGATCTGTGGAGATTGATTTGTGAACTGTTCCAAGCTTCCACTGAATGCCTAGAAACTACTTTGTCACAGTCTGGAGAAAGCTGAGGAAAGTACTTTTTGAGTTACAGGTTACTATAAAAAGGCCTGACTGTAAGGTTTTTGTTCTTTCAGCTCAACATCACCTTGTTACCAGCCAATGGGATTTGTCTCCCAAATTTCTGACCCTTGGAAAGTCCTGGTGTGCAATTACAAAGTGCAATTAACAGGTGCACAACTGCAGGAAAGAGCCAACGTGTGCACAGATCACTTGCCATCACTGACCAGGGGCAGCTGAAAGGTTTTCCTAAACCTCCCTGCTGTAAAAGAATTCCTCAGCCCCGAAATCTCTCATTATGCAAAGTTTACTTACAAAGAGAACGTCTTGGTCTTGGATAATGGAGAGAGCTGTTCATCCAGGCTCCGGAACTCACTCTTCCCTGCACAGCTGTCTTCCCAGCTCTCCTGTGGTCCCAGGGTTTGAACAGCACTTACACCTTCCCTAAATCCATTGTGTACAGCAGGCTGGAAAATAAGGCCCTTCAGGTTCACGTTATACAATAATAGCAAAAATAAACCTATTCTTCTGGAAAGAACTTCGTTTATAATACCACTGCCTAAAGTAGTAATACATATAGAGTCATTTGGTTGCAAAGTGCACTTGAGAGATTAACTGAGAGCAAGAGGATTCCAGTTTCTCCTCAGAACAGAATGGAACACTAAAAAGGCTGCCAGGGAAAGCCAGACCAGGAATCATCTCTGATTTTCGTCTTTATACCTTATGGACTGCAAAGTATCTGAGCATCACTCACCTCTGCTAGGCCAAAATCAGGTGGTGGTTTCTGTATGACAGGGGAATTGCAGAGACCTAAGAAAGATACCAAAATGCCATAGATAATTTACAGAAAACAGGGCTTTTCCACAGGTTCTTCCTTTGCTGTCTAGCAGCAGTTTGGCTATGGTCTAACACCACTAAAGATGCTGCATCCCTGAAAACTTACACCTGGAAGGCTCTACTTTCTCTTGGGACTGACACTGAAGTCAAAGTTCTCCTCTCTTTATTAAACACCACAAACCCCCCAGTAACAAGGGTGACACTGAACTGCACCTACAGACCTAAGGACTGTAACTCCTCCTCGAGCAGGCAGGTGGAGGTTGTGCTGCTGTGGCGGGAGGCCGAGGGTGTGTCTGCGAAGGGGTCTGGGGGAGTCTGGGCCATGGCCTCCAGCTCGGAGAAGTCGATCAGGGTGTAGCTCTTCATGCGCCGTGGGGCTGCTCGGCACGCTTTGGGAACAGAGACAGAGTTAGCGAGGAACCTCCGGAAAGGAATGGCACATCCATGGGTACAGGTGTGCCTGAAAGGTGAAAAAATTCAGGAATATTTTCTGTCAATTATATGCAAGAGAAAATGATGGTTATATAATATTTTTCCTGTGTTATAGGACTTTCTCCACGTTTATTCTCTGAAAAGCACTTCCCTCCCAAACCCCGCTCCCACCTGGCATGCAGGGCAGAGCTGCCGTGGGGTGCTGTGGGTGCTTCTCACCTGGTGCATGGGCAGAGCTGGCAGCTGAACCTACTCCATCCCCGTTCTCCTGGCTGGCCACAACCTGCCTGTACTGCCCCAGCGCCCGTGAGAGCTTGTCATTGGCCTGCAGGATCTCAGCTGGGAAACCAGAGAAGATACAAAATACTCATGTTCCAACAGGAAGGTCAGGACAGTTCCACAGTACTCCCCAAACTGCTCGTGAGGAAGGGACAGTGCAGCTCAGGAGCGAAGGCCAGCGGAGCAGGCTGCCCTCAGCTCTTCACTCACCTTTCATTCCATTTTGCACACATGGCTGCTGATTTCAGGCCTCTCTCTCATTTATGAAGATCACTTTGAAATCTTATCCCATCTCTAAAGTATTCCTAATTTCTGCCATCTCTTCTGCACTTTCTTGTTCTCCACAAGTTTTCCCAGTGTACTTGAGTCTATAACCCAGCACTCCCCAGCTGGAGAGCCATGGCACCCATGGGTATGAAAGGAAGGTGTGAGGTGCAGTTGAGGTCTCAGGGTTGCTATTTAAGATGTCTGTTCAGCAACCATTGCTTCAGTCAGGTTTTCAAGGCATATGGACAGGAATGAAATGCCAATTGTGGAATTCAAAGATTCTGCTCTTATCAAATTAACTCTACCCTAGCTGAAACCAGGATACCTTCCTTGGTATTACACTTAAAAATTGAAAATATACTTCTCTTTCTGTTTTTACAGAGAGGGAGAAGTTCAATATCTGGAAAGGCCTCAAAAGCCTTCAGTTCTCTGAACATCAGAACTCAAAAAAACTCAGAAAACCACCTCAGCTGGAAGAAATGGATTCACTGTTTAACTTCGGGCTCCAAGTGAAAATTAACAACTTCCTCAGAGATGAGCAAGAGGAGACCCAATGCCATTTCCCCTGGGTTTCATGGTGAGAGTGGAGAGCTTTGCCCACAGGGTACCAAATGCCCAAGCACTCCTCTCCCAGGGAAGGGAACCACGAGGACAGTATTGGCTCTTACCTAGAGCTTCCTCGTCAGCCACCGCCTCGCTGGCCAGGCGGAAGAGCAGCGGCCTGAGCTTCTCACAGCGCTGGAACAGAGCCTGGGGAGGAAATGTTTCACTGCTCAGGACATCCCAGGCAAACTCACACTTGTCTCTGCAATCACCTGCAAGTGAAGCTCCCTCTAGAAGAGGGATGAAAAAGAGCATTTATGCAGGAAAAAGAGCATTTACCTGTAGGGTCTCCTGGTCAGCTGGGGATAATTCATGTCTCCTGTAGTTCTCCAGTAACTCATCCATACGTTTGACATTCTCAGAAACCTCATTGATGGTGTTCACTCTTCGGGACACCTGAGCTGACTTTTCTTGTTCCTGTGATGAAAAACGAAGGAAAAGGAGATGATAACTTGGCTGACACAGCCAGTGCACGTGCTTGTCTGGAGCTCTCTGGGTCACACCTGGGGAGTTGCTTCCTATTGATACTGTATTGCAGGTAGAGAAGGCACAAAGCAGCACAGGTGAGAACGTGCCCCCAGCCGCCCCGTCAGAGCACCCTGGCCGTGTGCTGTGGAATATGGAATTCATCTCACCACAGGCACGAGTGTGACTTCAAAATTTGAGCTGGTTGGTAGCTTCTGCCACACAGAACACACCCAAAATGACCACAGGGCTTTGTTGAACCAAATCTCCTACGTAAGCAGAGAAGTGGGATGCTCCTTCAGATGGAACATGCAAACAGACAGGCCAGATGTGCACACACACACTGCATGCAGGAAAGAGGCGTTTTGTACAGAAGTGACTTTTTTCCACCTGGGAACTGAGTTTACTTTTGGAAATTTCCTACCACTACTGCAGTACTATTGCCAAGGTCTCATTGACATGGAAGTGTCCTGCTGTATGCACATTCACATATTCCCCTCTTCCTGGCAATGGCATATTTTAGGGAAACAAAACAAAATGATCCCATGCTGTAAATTCAGAATATTTTGGAAAGACTGAACATGGGCTCTCCTCTGGGGCTACAGTACAGAGAGTCTCCTGTCAAAGACTGAATGGCCAAGTTCCCTCCCACCCTCCCTGGCTGCAAAGAGGCTTCTCCCAGGAGATCCCACCTCTTTAATCACGCTCTGGATCAGGCGATTGGCTGCCTGCAGGTCCTCAGGGTGGCTGCTCTTCAGGAGCCTGGCCAGGAGCTGTCAGGGCAGGGATGGGACAGCAGTGAGCAGCAGCCTCTAGGCACAGTGCTGCAGGCACACATCACACATGAGAGACACCTGCTGCAGGAATGGTCCTATAATCCTGGAGATACGTCAGATCCTGTCCCATAATATAATCCAGGTTATATTGCTGCCTGCATACACTGGCTGTTCAGGATTAGGAACTCTGGCTCTGCAGAACTTCTCTAACACCTGGAGAAGCCCTCCCTTGGGGAGGTTTCACGGAAACTGATGTTCTTCTGTAAAAAAGTTTCACTTTTTACTAAGCAAATATTTCTGACAAAGCCTCACAGAGTTCTCTAGCTGTTACACTGCAGGAAGGACCAGCATTACTCTGATATAGTCTGTCTGAAACAGCAGGAGCTCCCAAAATATTACTGATCCTCTTTTTTCATCAGTACAAAACAGGGCAGGGCATGAAGACTCTAAGGTTTACCTTGGATTTCTCTTCATCTGTGTCAAAAATAGAATTCTGAGGTCTTGGAGAAGGGGGAGGTAAAATTTTGTCTTCTGGCAGTTTGGGATCTTCTTTTACAATCCCTGGAACAGGTAACAGTAGCTGTTCAATGATGCCCAAGCTGCAGAAACCTCGATGCTCAACAGTGCATGAGGTTTTGCACAGATTTCTGGATTAAAGTACCACTGAGGACTACTAAATATAATGGAATGAATGAAAAATCCATCCCAGGATCCCTCTGAACTCATCTCTCATAACCCTGGGAGAGTATTCCAGGGCAAAGATCACTTCTGAGTTTGTCCTGTACTTTTTCCCTGCACACAGTGTGAACAGAGGCCTCCAGACTGGTCTGAGCTGTGGCTCAGGAAGGCTGTTCTTTGGAAAATCCCTTTAAGCAGTTCCATGCATCCTTCAGAACCCAACCAGCCTGGGAAGTATGGCCTTTGTCCCTTTTCCTTACATGTTATGAAAAAGCTGAGTCACAAGCTGATGGGGGCAGATATCTGTGGGGGAAACCACGGGCTTGGGAGGCGAAAAAGGAAACTGAAATAACAGAACTGAACCTTGTTTCTTCAGCATCTGATAAGCATCCTGGATTTTGACTTCCTGAGGAAACCAGACTGTCCAACTGAATATCACTTCTGTGACCCTTGACTTGACTTTTTCTGAAGACCAAATTCCATAGTACTGAAAACAAGACAGTAAAGAAAGAAAAAAAAGTTTAAACCCAAAGAATTGGTGCCAGATCTGGCACAGGGATCCAGCCCCAAGGAGTTTATGTGCAGAAACCAATGATAAGATGGATTCCTGTGAGTTTATTCACAGTGCTGTCAACTGTGTATCTTGGGGTTAGGAAACAGTTTAGAGCTGTGGCTATAAACACAAGGAATGCTATGGAGTGTATGACAATCACACATGTTCTGTAACATCAAAATTAAACCTCTTCAAACCTCTCTGATCAGTTATTGAATCCAAAATCCAAAGCAGGTTGTTTTATTTCAGTGAAAACAGTTCTGTGCTTGACTTTAAACACTCCCCTTAACTGCTGCAATGCAATCACACCACTGGCCTCAGCTAGCCCCAGACACACAAAAACTGAACAAAACCAGAAACGAAAGTTATTGTCTCTTATCAGCATCTGGATGTCTTCTCCAATTTCTCTCATTATTGCCTATGAGCACTCTTTTTATTACAAAAACACAAACCTCCCCAAGACCAGGCATGTCAAACTCATTAAATGATACCTGTCCTCTCAGAGCAGTAAACAGAATTGTCTTCAGTGATATATACTTTAAATTCTGTGGTTTCACTGAAATCCTGTTCCCAAGCCTGAGACTGAGACAAGGAGTTTTGTTCTTCAGTTGGGCATTTCTTTGAAATCAGTTTTTTGCAGCTCTGCCTTTGAGCTGATGCAATGGAAAATGAAACATGTACCAGTGGTAAATGTGTGCAGGATCCACCAGAAAGGGAAACTGATGGCTGCAATGCCGACAGGGTGTTTCAGGCAGGCCCAGGCCTACCCCAACATAGAGGAGCATGGCCAGAAGATCCCACTGCCTCTGATAAAGCAGAGCTGCATTTCTTATCCTGAAATGCCCCATAACCACCATCACCTACCTTTGGGGAAAGCACTTTAATCAGCTCGTTCAGAAACCTGAATTTTGCCATTTCACTGTGAAATCTGTCACCACAGTTGTTCACACAGGTCTCCAGCACCTGCAGAAAACAAAATGTTACCAACAAGAACTGAACACACAAGGCTTGGGGAGCTTTCAAAAACTTTGTCATTATAATACTAAATCTAAGAACCTTCTGGCACTGCGCTCATGAATACAAGATACTGAGAAAGTCATGCAGCAAGAACAGGTTTTATTCCTTCATCCAACCTTCCTAAGAAGCACAGTTAAGACCACCTCCTCTATTCTACTCATCACTAACAACTTTTGAGCTATTGCCTCTGTGGTGGGACACAGCTTACACAGCCAGAGCTGCAGACCAACGAAACACCTCAGCAGAGCAATGTGGGGAGGCACAGAAGCAGCTACTCCCTCCACTGTGCTCTGGTTTCTGTATTCCTTGTGCAAGGGAAAGTTAAAAGGGAGAGGCATCCAAGAGAAAGAGAAAGACATCAACATCTAAGAGAAAAGGAAGAGAGAGCTATCCTGTCTGCTCTGCTGTTCTACCTGCCAGACTGTTTCCAAGTGACTGCTTTGTGTGCGCATCAAGTACTTACTGTGAGAGCATGGAGAGCTTCCCCCTCCTGAGGGGACTGGATTTTGTGTGCCAGCAGCCTCAGCGCAAACAACGGGCTGGGGAAGAGCAAAGCAAGTCACACCATGCACAAGTTCCCAGGAAAAATAAATGCTGCTGGCTTTGGTCTGCAGAGAAGAGCAACTTCTGGATTCACAACAAGACAGATACCCTTCCTCGGGCATGACGGCGGCCAGGGACACGTGCACACGCACAAGAGGGGAATTGGTGATCCCAGCACTGCCCCTCAGCCATGCCCAGGGGTTGTCCTTTGGGAAGGAGCAGCAGGGACAGGCTGGGGAATGTCCATGGGCAAGCACCACCAGACCTGGCTCTCTGCAGCTGCAGGAGCTTTGATAACAGCCAGGGTACCCCGTGCCAGCTCCTGGGCACGAGCTGGGTGCCAGACTATGAACTCTGAGCTCAGTCTGCTCCAAACAGAGATGATCACTAAGGTTTGACAGGTCATTCGCTTAATGAGTCCCTGCTACTTCCCACAGAGCCCAGACTGTCAGCTGGAAGGTGGGGAAGTCTCAGTAGAGATCCTCCACCCATCTGGAAGGAAAAGCTGAGGCTGAGCTCCCTTGGGGCTTTCCTGCAGAACCCCACAGCAGGAATCCTTGGCCAGACTCCTGAGGGGCTGCTGAGGGCATGGCCAGCAGGATCGGCTGCCCGGTGGGCTCCAGCAATCAATGTCAGAGCCCATTCCCAGGTATCACCCTCCATCACATTGGCAAATACCAATTTCCAACTCATTTCCACTCCCGGGAGCAGCAGAGCCCAGCGAGCCCCCTCAGCTCCCCACACCGTGGCCCCAGGCCCCATTCCCACAGAGCCATGAGGGAAGCTCAGAGCCAGACACAGCCTGGACGAACACAAAGAGCTGTCTGTCTGCCTTACCCCTCCGTGTCAGCGTTCACCTGGTCGCAGAACCGCTGGATGCATTCCCAGTTTTCCTCAGAGGTACTCGGGTCAGTGGCCTCATCTTACAAAGGGAGAAAAATAAGAGAGGAAAAAGGAAAGCGCGGCCTCAGTGCGAGCGAGCACTCAGGGCAGGAAGCAGCTCAGATCTCTCTGGTGCCGCTGCTCCAGGGCTTTTTGCAGCAGAAAGGGGAGATCCAGGATGAGCAGGAAACAGCTGTTACTCAAATTTGCCTAAAAATATAGTCCCAAGCACACACTTAAAGTCAAGCACAGCCTGACAACAGCAGATGCTGCTTTTAGCATGAGAAACTTCAAAACCATTTACAGGCAGCTCTCCCGGCACCACACTGCAAAACTTGTTGTGCTGGAACACAGGCAGTTTACACTTTTGCACAGCTAAATTACGGGGGAAAAGTCTTTTTTTGGCTTTATCCACTCCCCAGCCTGTAACTCAGCCAGCTTTGGGGGCTGAGGATGGACAGGACAGATGGGGAAAGGGACAGATGCAGCGAGACAGCACCCACATCACCCTAACGGGGTTCCGTGATGCCGATGGGCTCTTCCCCACGGAGATGAAGCTGGTCCAGTGCCCACCCAGTTTGGAACAGGCACCGGAGCCAGCGGCCAAGCCAGCCCCGACCCCCAGAGCCCAGCCCCACTCACTGAGCCACCGCTCCAGCTGCCCCGTGCCAGCCATGGGCTCCGTCCGCTCCGCCCCAGCAGGAAGCGGCTCCACCGCCCCCGCGGGCAGCCCACGTGAGTTTTCGTGGCGTGGAAGTGTTCGCTGTGGGCGTGGGCTCAGCACAACACCCCGCCACCAGCCCTCCAGAGCTCCTCCCCTCACCGGCGCGCAGAGTATTGGCGAGAACGGAATCAAAGTCACCACATTAATTTAATAATTAAAAGGGCATCAGACAAAAGAGGAAAAAACATCCCAATCTCCTGATCAGGGATATTTTTAGCAGAACCACGTGCATGACACAGTACACAGGGAGGAGTCCCCCTCTCCGAGCAGCTCACGCAGCCTGGTAGGAGACCAGGGCAGCTAAGAGGGCAACAGCTATAATATATATCTGTTTATATATATATATATATACCTGCCCATGGTATTTATTGGGGAACTGTGTTGTGTAGCTGTAGGTACCCTGCAAGGCCCTCTCCAAAAAGAATCTGATCTGCTGCTATCAGAAGTTCAGTTACTTTCTGTCCATATGGTCTGAATTTAAATGCTGATACATGTCTTTTTCTCCCACCCTGCAAACCAGGCTCCTTGCACGGGGTGACAGTAGGATGGCGTTGAATCTGGATTTGGTTCCTCTCCCAGACGAAGTGGCTTGTGCTTAGTGCAGGGTCATACAGGCATGGGAACAGCACAGACACCCGCCTGGCCTAAAGCCCAGCTCATCTGATCAGAGATGATCACACAGGTGCTGCCTGCACCCTCCGAGTGCACACCTGGCACCGTCACCAATGTCCCGTATCAGCTGGACAGTGCTCTGTGTATCCGGCCGCACACTTCCTCAGCTCCCAAAGTCACCATCATCTCGGCAACGCTCGGGCCGTGCTGCAAACACAGAGGGAGTCACTGAACACATGGAACTGAAACTTCCCGGCACGTGTTTGTGCATCATGGTGACTGAATCTATGGAGCGATTCGCTCTCGGATCGCTGCCAGACTGAGGGGGGGGGGGGTCATCAGCAGCTCAAACAAAGGCTTGGGGTTTCTCCTCCTGAAGGCAAATGCCAGTCAGATGGACCTGAAAGATTAGCACCAGAGCTGAGCCAGGATTAGGCTTTGGAGAACTTTTGTAAAACTTGGGTTTGAGCTCTGTGAAAGCAGATTGCACATAATCTCAGAATTGTTCTTTTTACCTGCTGCCCGCTGAGCACCAAGCGGAGGAGCTGCATCATGCTGCTGTACTTGGTCTCTCTGGTTTGCTTCTGGAGACTTCTCAGGTCTTTGTTCAACTCCTCCACAGTCAAGGCAGCTGCCTGCCTTGTCATGAGCCTTTAGGAAAGAAGGTGTCCTTACAGTCTGGGGACATGAAAACCACAGGATTCCTAACTCTCACGCCTGCCCTGTGCCCGGGGTGCTCCCTCTGCTCACAAGAAGCAGACCTCATTCAAAGGACCAAGTTTAAACCACAGAATTATGCCACAGATGTGGAAATCCATAGAAAAAGCAGTAATTCTGATTGGTTTTTAAAGAACACAATTTTCAGAGATGAGAAGCCATTGCTGCCACTACTCAGCTCAGACAGCAGCACACTTACCCTACAACTAGTTTTCCTATTTCATCTACTTCTGCAGAAATTGTTTGTAGCTGCTGCCGGGACACCAAGGGCCTGACCCACAGGTAAGAGTAATCACTCGACACCAGATTCTTCAGGAGGCTTATGTGACCCTAGGGAAAGAAAGCAAAGCTGCAGGGCAGAGGGCTGTGCTGTGGAGGAAGCAATTCCATCCAGCCTGGGCTTCACAGCAGTGCCCTCGTGCTGACAGCAAGGTAGCTTGGTTTTCCACCCCCAGAGCCCCCCGGAGTGAGTGGGGACACAGAGGCAGCTCAGAGAGCATTGGCTGTCCCTGAGGTGCTGAGCAACATGTGGCTGACTCGGAGCTAGCTGGGGAAGTGGCCACTTTTCAGCATGCAGTGGGAAACCACACGAGTCACCATCCTGTTGCCATGTGCAGCCTTCACACTGGGACAGCTGGGTCCCTTCCTGCCCGTACAAAGGGCTTTATCCTTCACAAGGAATCTCCCAGATACTCCAGCAGCATCCCAGCAGACTGGGAACAGCTGGAGTCACCTTCCCCCTGCGAGCACTCAGCCCCTTCACCAAAACCCAGGCTCCTGACACAAACCCCACTGGTGTCTCCAGGAGCTTCATCCCTCTTGGCAGAGGCTGCTTGGACTTTGCTTCCAAGGCCCAGAGTAGCAGCAAAGCAGAAGCACCTTATGCTGCCCTGTCAGCAAAGGGGAGAGGTGAGTGGGAGAGGCCAGGAGAGGCCTCTGCTGGCATGAGGGACCTGCACGCTGTCATGAGGGACATGGGGCTGGACCTTCCTTCCCAAGTCAGCTACTCCCTGGGCTACAGGACAAGGGCTCTTTGGAGGTTGTCAGCTCATCTAGACAAAGCCACAGCTGATCTTATCCAGTACTGCCCCCCATTCAGTTCTGAGTGGGAAGCAGAAGGGTCTTTCAAAAACATCCTGCAATTCCATGATCACTTCCACGGCAGGGACACGTCATCCCTCTGCTGAGGGAGTTCCGTGCTGGCTCAGCAAAGTAGGGATGAGTTTAAGGCTCTGCAAAGACCACCAGGACATTCACCAGGCCCATTCCCACAGCTCAGCCGCCTGTATCAGGGGATTTTGGCAGCTGGCTGGCACACAGCCACCAGAGCTGGCCGTGACAGCTGTGCCACAGCAGAGCTCCTATCACAGCCCAGGGCTCAGCCGAGTCTTCATCCAGGAATCTCCACAACACCTCAGCTCCCAGAATGGTAGCACAGTGCTCTGTCACTACTCATACTTTTCTCAGCAGGAGGACTCGCTCCACATATTCATCTTCCAGAACATCTGGATCCACTTGCTGATCCCCATAGACGAGCTCCACCAGCCCCTGCAGCTCCCTAACGAGCCTTTGGCGCAGCCCTTGGTTCTCAATGTGACGGGTGAGGTGAACCCTGTAACAGAGAAAAGACCTGCTTTTGGATTGCTTTGGGTTATGTTGGATCTTATCACCCCAACCACATTTCACAGAAAGCACAGAATATTCTGAGTTGGAAGAGACCCACAAGGATCAAGTCCAACTTTTAAGTGCATGGCACATGTGGGGACTGAACCCATGACCTTGGCTTTATTAGCACCATGCTCCGACCAACTGAGCTAAAACTCAGTTAGAAGTGCTAGAAAAGCAACACTAAACCACGGTCAGACACTCTACAAAGAAGCATTTAGCTCTGGTGCCCCACAGTGAAATGATGATGAGACCACTCTAAGCAGCACAGTGTCCTAGCAGCACAAGTGTACTTGCAGAGGAACTTTTCAGAAGCGTTAGCTCTTTTTAGATGTTATTTTCTTATGTTATAAACTTAAGATTTTAGATCCTCCCAGCTACATCCACCCTCTGCCTAGATTTCCAGTGTTGCCAGCCACAGTGCACAGGATAGGAGGCAGGAACGCTGTGAGAAGAAACTTATGCTTCTTCTTAGCACAGCCCAAAAGCTGCTGCACCAGAACCATGCTTGATCCAGCAAACAAAACCTCCAGGCAAAGCCAAGTGCTAGGAATAAATTCTCACTGATGTGGTACTTACTACCTTTTAAAGCTACCACTAATATTTTACCTGTTGAATTCTGGGAGAGCTTCCAGGTCCAGAAGAGCAGAATGGGTTGTAATTCTGCCTACTTCAAACTGGGAGATCAGCTCCTCCAAAGTCCTCCCCATCTTCTTCTCTGCAACACAACCCAAACAGAATCAGAGGGGTGTGTACTCCCACACAGAACAACCACCACTCTCCTCACCACAGGCCTCGGGCACGGGGCCAGGCCAGCAGCACACTGAGGAAAGGTGACACAAGACAGCCACCTGTGCAGTGCCAGCAGCAGCAGGGACATCATCCAGCAGGCAGGAGGGAACTGTCAGCAGGCACACACAGGATGCTGCCCTCTCCCCAGGAGCCTGCTCTACTCTCAAGGCACCAGGAACTGGGACATTCTGCTTGGCTTCATCACCTTCCTGAGCGGAACACCTTCACCTCAGTCAGCCAGAGAGAAGTAACACTCAGCTAAGAGGCTTCGCTGCCCAAGGAAGATTTCATTCCCAAGCAAAGCTCTCAGAACACAAGTTAATTTGTGATCCCCACACAGCAAGAACCACAAAAGGAGACATTGACTCAATTCCTCATGGTCTGTCAGGTTAAAGGAGAAGTGGCACAGGTGTCAGACAACACTGCAATTATTAACCACAGAATGCAGTTTTCCCAAGAGTTCACAGTTGCTCAACCTTGAAGTGAGAGTTTTCCCAAGGGGGAACCCATTAAGCATCAGACTCAATTTTAATGGCTGAACAGCAGCAGAAAGATTTCCACCATTCCAGTTCCTTTCACAGGAGCTTTGCAGAAGTCCTGGTGGCACCTCAGTGACTGACTGGTTACTTTACACCCATTTCCTGACCCCTTCAAACACTGACAAAGTTCTCAGCTATTAAAATAAAACCAGCCCATGCCACAAAGTCAGCATGAAGTGACCTGGCAGGCAGGAGCCTGTGGTGTTACCTGTGAACCCTGAGCCGCAGTTGGTGACAATGTCCACCAGTGCCTCTGGCAGGAAGCCGTCCCGAGCAAAGTGCTCCAGGAAGATGTCCCCCTGCCTCTTGGACAGCTTCCCACCATCCTTGTTCAGCAGCAGTGGGAGGTGGCCAAACTGAGGGGGCTCCCAGCCAAAGGCTTTGTAAAGAAGCAGGTGCTTGGAAGTTGAAGTCAGCCACTCAGTCCCGCGCAGGACATGGGTGATGCCCATGTAGTGGTCATCTACCACATTTGCCAGGTGGTACGTGGGGAAGCCATCCCCCTTGAGAATCACGGGGTCACCTTCCACCTCAGCCACCTCATGCTTGTTCCAGCCATAGACCAGGTCCTGGAAGGGTTCCACCCCCTTCTCCAGCCGGAAGCGGATGACGCAGTCAAGGCCCTGTGACAGCTTCTGGGCCACTTCCGTGGGTGTCAGGTGCCGACACCGGTTGTCATATCTTTGGGAGATGAGAACAAAGGTTTCCACTCAACACAGGCCAACACCATCAGCCATTTTTACATTCCCAAAACTCTAAGCAGATGCCTGAATTTTAGCTGTAACCCGCCCACTACACATCCAGTCAAACACCTCATCTCTGGAGGGTGACACATGGCTTCTCTCTCTACGGGCAGCGAGGCACAATCCCATCGCAAAGTGGCTTTTTGCAAGTGCGCAGCCCTGAGAGACCCGCGTGGGACAGGGACAGGCACTCATACCGTGGGGTCTGCTGGCTGCGCAGAGCCTCCCTCCGGAGCAGCTGCAGGCGCTGTGGGGTGCAGAAGCAGCGATAGGCAGCCCCACTGTCCAGCAGCGCCGCGCTGGCCTGGCGGTACAGCTCCAGCCTCAGCGACTGCACGTAGGGCCCAGCGGGGCCGCCGCGGCCAGGGCTCTCATCCGGGGGAATACCTGGAACACCGGCACAGCAGGACTTGAACAGCTGGGCTGTCAAAACAGCTCATACAAAGGCAGAGCCAAACCCACCCTCAAACTGAGTAGTTAGAAAGATAAGGTTTCAGTAGGTGAAAAATGAAAGACGTTTCTAAATACCTGCCCAGTCCAACATATCTTCTATTCCTTCTGCAGCTCCGGGCACCACCCGATTCTGATCTGTATCCTCCACTCTTAAAATAAAGGTCCCTTGGTATTTTTTGGCAAATATGTAATTGTACAAAGCAGTCCTAAGGCCACCCAAATGCAGAAAACCTGTAGTCGTGGGGAAATCAAAGGAGACTGTCACACTGAAGACCCAGAGAAGAGTTCTAAATATGAGCTGGAAGGGCGATGGATGCTGCCTGCGATAGTAGCGCTACCGAGGCGGGAGCTGACCGCACGAACACAGCTGCGGGGGCACAGGCTATGAAAACAACTTATGGATGACTGCTCCCACGAACAGATTCCCTGAAATGACCGGGAAATCCGTTATAAGCTGGCACATGCCAGGAACAGCACTGCCACGGTACACTAACAGTGACCCCGCACAACCAGGAGGGCACCGGGACACGCTGGCAGGGCGAGCCCCGCAGCTCCGGCAGGAGCATCAACCCCTCAGCTCTCCAGGAAGCCAACACCCACCTTCCCCACACCCGCCCCTCGAGAGCCCGAATTGATGTTTTCCAACCCAAAGCCCCGCCCCCGCCGCAGCGGAGCCCCGGGGAACGGGCAGGGGCGGGGCTGCCGAGGAGCTGGTTACCTGTGGGGCTGGGGCCGAACCGGACCCGCGGCCCCCGCCCGGACCCGGACCCGGACCCGGACCCGGACCCGGACCCGGACCCCGATCCCGCCGCGCAGCGCAGCGCGCGCAGAGCTCGCGCCATCCCGCCACGCGCCCACGTGGCCGCGGCGCCGCTTCCGCCCGGCCGCGGCAGCCAATCCTTGCGCGCATCGCGGCTGGGGGCGGGGCGTCCCTTAAAGGCGCCTCCACCCGCTTCCTCCGGTCGCGCGAGGGGACCAGGACCGCGACCGCCGCCACAGGCCCGGCAGCGCGGGGGAGTTCCGGTGCTCGGGGAGCTGAACGGAGGGTCCGGCACCCCTCCCGGCGCCGCGCGGCCGGTGCTGCGGGGGCGAGATTTGGGGGCTCGCACCGCCCCCACGCTGAGGGGCGGACGGGGGCGGCTACGGGAGCCGGCGCGGCCCAGCAGCAGCGGCGGCGGCGGCGGCAGCGTTTCCCGGCGTGCCCCGCGGCGGATTTGTACACAATCATCATGGCCGCCGCCGCTGCCGCCGCTGATGGTACGAGCGCGGCCGGGACCTCGCGGTGTCGGGACCTCGCGGTGTCGGGAGCCCGCGGTGTCGGGAGCCCGCAATGCCGGTGCATGGGGCGGCGGGGCGGGCTGGGAGGCGCCGGCGCGGGGAACCGGCCCCGGACACACTGCGGGCGGCGCTCCGGGGCTGGAGCGGGGCCGGGCCGGGGCAGCGTCCCGTGGGCCAGGATCTTCCTGTCCGCTCCCCACAGGTGCCGAGGAGCCGGGCATGGAGGCGGAGCCTCAGGAACTGCCGCTGGGCTGCGGCGGAGGGGGCGGCTTGCCGGCGGCGGGGAGGTCTCCGGAGGGCGAGGAGCGCCAGGAGCCCCCGCAGGCGTCTGTCAGCAACGGCGGCGACGAGGGCAGCGGGAGGGAGCTGGTGGAGCTGAAGGTGATCTGGAACAAGAACAAGTACGACGTGAAGTTCTGCCTGGACAGCACGGGAGCCGAGCTGAAGCAGAAGATCCACTCGCTCACAGGTCTGTCGGGACCGCCGCCGCCTCCCCCGCGCCTCCTTCGCGCCTCCCTCGCCGCTGCTGCGGGCTCCTAATCGCTGTGCTTGTCTCTAGGCCTCCCGCCGGCCATGCAGAAAGTTATGTTCAAGGGACTTCTGCCAGAGGAGAAAACGTTGCGGGAAATCAAAGTAACAAATGGAGCGAAAATAATGGTTGTGGGCTCTACCATCAACGATGTGCTAGCAGTAAATACACCCAAAGAAGCTGCTCAACAGGAGGTCAAAGCTGAGGAAAACAAAAAGGAGCCACTTTGCAGACAAAAGGTTATTAATGTCTCAATAATTGCTGGCGTGGGGGAGTGGTAGGATTTACGTGGTTCTCCTGCAGAGAACTGTTTAGTCCAGCAGGGACTGGGGCTTTGCAAGACTGCTTGTGGTGCCAGGCACAGCCAAGCGTTTTGGCTAAGAAATGGAAGTGTTTGATGGATGTTAGTGCAAACACAGTCCAGATTAACTTTGTCTAAAACATAACTAATTTTTATTGGCACTAAAGAATTTGATCTCCAAAAACTGCTTAACATGAACACCAAGAGAGCAGTTCCCTCAGCTGTCCCAGCCCTGATGGGAATGTGGGTGTTTAATTCTCCTCTCACATTTTGGAGCACAGTGCAGTGAGGCTGGTTTGGTGGTGCTGCAGTGTGGCTGGTGAAGGATTGCCAGCTCAAAGTATTACCAGCCCTGTGCCTTTCTCAAAATAAATTTGGTTAAAATTAAGTAGTGCCTCTATGAAACATGCTGTTGGTTTTCCGTGATTTATTGCAGTTCACACTCAGTGTCAGTCCCATCATTTCTTAAAGGTGCTCAGCCAGGTACAAGCTGTGAGTGGGAATTTAAAAGTTACCACTGCTCTAATCCGTTCTGGTTTGGTGCTGTGTTGCACTGCCAGTCACAGAGGGCTTCTGCTGTTCACTGGATGTAACAATTCAGCTTTTAGACATGTATTTATGTGTGTGTGTATTTGAGAAGGCTGATACCCTTGGCATTATATTGGAGTTCTGTTCATTTTGGTAATTTCTTGAGAGTATATTAGAAAGTGCACAATAAGTTTGAAAAGAACTGATGCCCACGGGATAGATGCCTGTGAACAGCCCTCAGCTGTCTCTCAGTGCCATTGGGATGTAGTCGGGGGAGCAGCTGGAAGTACATTGCAAAGCTTTGTAGTGTTTCTGTGAATTTAATTTCTCTTTTTATATTGTAGCAACACAGAAAAGTATTGGATAAAGGAAAACCTGACGATGTGATGCCTTCTGTCAAAGGTGTGCAGGTGCGTGAATAAGGTCTTGAGACACTCAGAATCAGAAAAGAGACTTCTTTGTGATTTGAGACCTTTCCCTGCTGATTCAGTAATTCTTTGCTGTCTTAGCAGAAAGCTGGAAAGGTCCTTATGCTTAAAAAGTTGAGAGAATGTAGCTTTTCTGTCCCAGCCCCTGCCCGTGACTGATGGTGTCTCGTTGCAGGAGCGTCTGCCCACGGTGCCGCTGTCCGGCATGTACAACAAGTCAGGGGGGAAAGTCAGATTGACCTTCAAACTCGAGCAAGACCAGCTGTGGATTGGTACAAAAGGTGAGCACCTCTCAGCCTCGGGGATGAACAATTGGTGATTAGGCTGTGACTGAACTGCGTGACCTAGAAAAGCTTCTCCTCTGACTGAGTTGTGTTTAGGGAATGATGTTGGTATTGCAGTGCTTCAAAAAACTTTGTTTCCTCTTCTCAGGTGCCATTCTCCCAGGTCATTGAATAGTACTTGATATTCCACATCAGTTCCTGAAAAACTGGAGTTGAGTGGTGCCAGCAGACTGGCCCAGTGTGCTGTTCCTGGCTCCAAATGTAAACAATAGTATTTGACATTTCTGGCATATCTCAAAAGCACTCCATAAGCATGGATTTGATGCCAGCAGTACACAGGGGCTCAGTGGCTTAGCCAAGACTTGGAAGGAAAACTCAGAACTGGGATAGAAACCAGGAGTGTTGGCATCTCCGGCACCCTCTGTCCTTCCAGCCAAAATTATGTCTCGTCTCAGTAATGCACAACTGTGGTGCTGTGCAGAGGGGTTGGTTTGCAGTCATGAGTGGTGCCAGGAGGAGCTGGGAATGATGTGGGGATAACGTGCCTTGCTGAGGATGTCTCTGTCCTGGTTTTGGCTGGGATAGAATTAGTTTTCTTCCCAGTAGCTGTTTTGGATTCAGGATGGGAGTAATGCTGATAACAGCGGATGTGTTGGTTGTTGCTGCACAGTGCTTCCCTCAGTCAAGGACTGTTTGGTGTCTCAGACTCTGCCTGTGAGGAGGCATTCAAGGAGCTGGGTCAGGACAGCTGACCAGAGCTAGCCAAAGGAGTATTCCCCACCACAGAGCGTCATTCCAGTATCAACTGGGGGTAGTTGGCTGGAAGGGACTGGTCACTGATGGGGGACAGGCTGGACATTGGTCAGTGGGTGGGGAGGAGCTGTACTGGGCATCACTAGTTTCTTCGGAGTTTCTTTTTAATTTTATTTTATGACTGTTATTATTACCAGTAGTAGTAGTAGTATATTTTACTTTGTTTCAATTATTAAACTGTTCTTACCTCAACCCATGAGTTTTTTACTTTTTTCCCCAGTTCTCCTCCCCATCCCAGTGGGGCAGGGGGAGTGAGTGGCTGCATGGTGCTTAATTGCTGGCTGGGACTAAATGGGACACTGGGATCCCCTCACCTGCCAAGGAAGCTATGCTCCTTCAGTTTGACTAGGATGGGCAGTATATAGTGATGAGCAAGAGGGATGAAAGTGCTTGCTCACTGTCCCAGTAAAGTAGCCTAATTGAATGGTTATACTGCCTCCAGCTGCTACAGTAGTTCCAAAGTAAGCAGAAGTGTCAAAAGTTTTTGACCCTTTCTTTGTAGGACAGACTTGACTGTGAAGATTTTTTCTGGCTTTAAAACCTCTCTTGATGCCAGTTGCAATGATTTCTCTCCTGGGTGAAGTGATGGAGCAAGGCATTGGGCCATGTTTTTCCTCTATAGGTTGGGTAGGCAGATTTTTCTGTTACTGGTCCCAGGTTCTAAATCCATGCACAGTATTTAGGTGATTAATCTCTTTCATCACCTTGCAGATGGGTTTCAAGTATAGTGTTTCTGAGGTGTTCTACGTAGTGTTCCTAAAGCTGTGAATTTGATTCTTTGTGTAGTCATATGTTTCCTGTAACCTGTTTCCCTACTTTCCCAAATTAGCAGCAGCTTGCTGCCTCTAGGGAATGGCTGTAATTGCTGGCTGTTATTGGGAAAAACTTCCTACTCTGAGAAACCCATGGCAGAGGCCAGCAGGTAAGGGCTGGAGTAAACACATCTGGGTGTCCACACAGCTTGTCATTTGCTGGCCCTGGAGAGTTGGAGCTGGTTCTTCCCCCCACCCCTGCAGCCTCCCTGGGCCTCACAGAGGTTTTGTGCAGGTGTTTGTAGTCTGAAGTTTGGTACAGGCACATGTTCCCCAGTTGCTCTGTGTCAGTTGCAAGGAGGCATTGATAATGGGATTTGTCTGTTGCTGGGATACTCAGAGCAGAAATTGATTTGGGGGATGCTAAAGGAGGGCGGAGTGGGGTTTCCCCTCATGAATGAAGTCACAGGTCTGAACAGGTAGTTCAGAGTGAGCTCAGTTACGGTGCTGAGGCAGAGAATATTTTTCCTTACATCACTGAGTTTATCTCCCTGTATGCCTTCTGTAGGTAGGTGTGAGGTTTTTTGGATCACAAATGAAATAGATCTATCTCAAGAACTCAGAGTTCAGTTTCTCCTTCTTAAAGTGTTTTGGGTATTCTTTGTCTTGTATCTGAGAAGGTAACTTTCAGCTGATGCTGAAGGCTTGAACTGAAAGGCAGGATCTTGGAATTAAGTGTTCAGAAAGGAGTGAGGACAGAGCTGACAGGAAAACTCTGCCCTGGACTGTATTTTGTTGCTCTTGTCATTGCCTCTGGCTGGCTGACGTTACCCTGCGTTGTAATTGTAGTCTTTTTGGGGCTTCAGTTTTTCTTACTTGTTCTTTCCCTATTTACTCTTTTTTATTCCCTTCCCTGTGCTTCTCTGCACTCTGTGACAGGGTAAAGCCAGGCCTAAGCTTTCAGAGTTAGGTCAGCCTATCTTTGCCAGCTTGCAGCCTTGCTGTTGAGAGTTCAGTATAATCCTTGGTAGTTAGTCCTGAATATTCTCCTACCTGGACTAGATTCCACTAGGATGAGCATCCCTGCTGCTCTCAGGGGAGTTTCTTATGTGAAAACATTAAGTAAAGCTTGGGATTTCCCATCACTCAGTCTAGGCCCAAATCATGAACACTGAAATACTTCCTGTGATGCAGGGGAACTGTGTGATGCACTTTTGGATTCCTTCACACTACTGGGGTGCCAGCTGTGGGGTGTGTGGTGCTGCAGCCACCATGTCCTGGGCAGCAGGTATCCAAAACTCACCTGGAGGGTAGACTGTTGACCTGAGGAGATTTTGGCATTAATGGAGGTAGTGTATGAAATTAATATGAAATACTGCTTCCCCGCATGTCAGAAATAATACTTTGATCAATTTTAATGTAGAGAGAACAGAAAAGTTACCCATGGGGTCCATTAAAAATGTGGTGAGTGAACCTATTGAAGGCCATGAGGATTATCACATGATGGTGAGTAACAGCTCTACTTTAATCATAACCATCTAATTCCTTCACACAGTACACACTACTGAGGCTGTAGGTCAGAGCAGGCTGGAGGTGGATGGTGGCTCCAGCTTTGTGGAGATGGGGCCATGGGCTCCTCTCACACTGTCAATATTTTGGGTCCATATTGAATATCTGCTGCTGTGTGGAAATCTGGACTGGTTTCACACAAACATCAAGTGCTTAAGTATAATTTTGTATGTTCTGACTGTGACAGTGTTAAACCAGTAAACATACTCACAACATAGCTCATGATTTCTTAATGGTAGTGATATTTTTTGCTACCTGATTTAATTTCTAGTTTCTGTGGTATTTATTTAAACAGGCCTTGATGGAGTTTAAGAAAAAAGGATTTGATGCTGTAATATCTTTTCACACCTGTAATTTTCTGAACAACTGGCATGGGATCTGGCAAAGTTACCTTTCAGAAGAGAACTGTGCTAATGTGCTGAATTTTTGGCTGTTTATTTTAGTCCATGGGGTTTTTTTAAGATACTACTTTTCAAAGTACAGTAACTATCTTTTAATGTTGAAGTAAGTTTCTTTTCTATAAGAAGTCTGTTTCCTTCTTTAGGGGGAGGAAAGGGAAATGTTTTTCCTTAAAATCATGACCTGCAGAAGGGTGCTGCTCTAGTCTCTGTCCAAATACTTGATTTTTGACCGCTCATGTAAGATGATGTCCTCTTCAGCACACGTTGCAATATACTTATCTCACAGCAAGAACAGAGGCTCTGACATGCCATGGTGCCCCTCTTCTGGGCATAGAAGAGAAATTGGGAAGAGGACATTAAATCTAAATATAAAATCCTATGACTATAAAAACGTGGTCATTGTCTTGTTTAGTTCCTGTTTGGCTTCTCAGCTCTGTCATTTCTTTAGAGACTCTGAGTTATGCTTCAGGTTGTCTACTAGAATAATTTCCTCATGTTCTTGAAACTGGCCAGGAGTTTTGGTTACTGTTGTGATGTTGTAAAAGGAAAGAGCTCGTGGTTTTCTCAGTGCTCTGCAGCTCTTGTTCTCTGGAATGCTCCTTTAATTGCCCACCAAAGAGCTGTAGGATGCCCTGAGTGCTGGAGGGAGCAGCAGGTGGGACAGGCTAGTCTGGTTTGGCAGTGGACGAGCTGTGCCTGTCCACTGGGACCAGCTCCTTGTTCCCATGTGTAAATGTTGTCATTTTTAATTGCAGGCATTTCAGCTGGGCCCAACAGAAGCATCTTACTACTGGGTCTATTGGGTCCCAACTCAGTATGTCGATGCAATCAAAGACACGGTGCTGGGAAAGTGGCAGTATTTTTGAAAGCACGCTCACCTCTGGCACAGGAAAATGACACAAATCTAAGGACACTGCTGGGAGAGGCCTCCAACATCCCTGGATGTGACAGTCCTGGAACTTACTATTAAAACATGCTAAACGAGGCATGGATGGAAGCCAGAGGTGATGTTCTTTCACCATTAGTTTACTTTTAACTTAAAGATTTCACCATCCCTTTTCTGCAGTCAGCTTCAACCATATTTAAAGCAAATACAATGGAAATCAATAAATCTTAATTCACAAAATATCGTGTGTAATACACTTAAATCTGCTGAGAGTTGATCTTCCAGTTTAGTTTTAAAAAGAAAATATTACAATGTATTATTGAGGATTTTTTACATGGTTTGAACAAAAACAAGTATTTTCATAATCTTTCAGTTATCAGCATTAGACTTAATTTAGTTACTTGGTTGTGACTGGGACTTTGAGGAGCAGATTTTTAAGAATAAACTGTAGCAGTGTGCAGCGTTGCTGTTCGGTGAAGCCATATCCCGCTGGCCCTCCAGGGCAGCTTCCACTCTTTGGTAGCAGAACTAATTTTTTGTTTTAACCCAAAGATGCCCTGCTTGTTTGGGATTTTTCCTCACCTTTTCCCGACTCTGGCAGCTCCGGGTTGGTCTGTGTAGCATGTGTGGAGCAGGTGAATTCTGCGGGGATGTTTTGCCATGGCAGGTGACCCAGTGCTGCCAGCTGTTCCTTCTCGTACCAGGTCAGTGCTTCACCTCCTGCCCTGGGCTGCTACATTTTGGGAGCATTTTCTTGCTCGTGCATGTTGCAGTCCAGGATCATATTGCAGCTGCTGCATTGACACTGAGCTGTTGGAATGGAAACACTGTTGTGCTGCCTGGTGTGAGCAAGGGGACACAGTGACATGGACATGGATGGAAACACCGTAACGCTGCCTGGCGGGAGCGGGGTGACACAGATCTCCCAAAGGGAGGGAACCTCAGAGACCTTCCTGCCCTGTTCGGGGTGGGGGCAGTAAGGAAGAGAGAAGCTCAGATGCTGGTTTGGATTCTTAATAACAGCAGCAGTCTTTTCTGAGCTGGATTTGAAAATTTGTAGTGATCTTGAATTCAGTGAATCATATTTTAGATTAATTATCCAGCAAGTGATGTTTTGAAATGTAAACCACCTTCCAGCTTTTCTCCTGTTCCAGTTCACAAGAAGCCCTCACACCTCATTCTGTCAGAAGGAACGTGCTGCGCCTCGGGCTGTGATGCTCTGTGTGTCATCCCAGCCATCCATCCACGTGCCATTTCTCTCAGGTGTTCTGAACAGAGCCCTCAGCCCTGGACAGGTGCAAAGCCTATAGCAGATGGCATTGTGCAACCAGACTGGAGCAGTTCACACATCCCTGCTCTGCATTAGCGCTGGGGCTCGGTGCTGCTCCGTGCCAGTAGCTCAAACCCATGCAGAAACAGCCTTTTAGGAATAGCTAATCTGAATATGCTCCTTGAGGGAAGAGCCCAGTTGAAGCTCAGCAGGTGCAAATTCCCAAATGAATACTTACTTTATTTTTATTTTACTTGAGAGACTGGAAAACACATTGGCTTTCTGGTAGGTGTTGAGGTTACGTACTTCCCTGTAGCCTCTAGATAGCAGCTTTTAGTTTGTATTTTCTGTTAGAACAGCCACACAATATGAGTTTTAAAGGTGTTTCATATCCTACATAGAAACTAGTGACGTGCTTGTTACTCTTGTAGCTTGAGGTATTTCCTTTCTGTGTACAAGCCAGCAGCAGTGTGTCCTGACATGAGTGGCTGAGGCCAGAAGAGCCGTGTCAGCTCCCTTGGCAATCCCTGGAGCAGTGGGGGCAGAGGGGAGCTGGCCTGAGTTCACTGGTGACAATGTCATGGATGAAATGCAGCCATCACACTTGTGGTTTTCTAGTTGCCAGTTGTGGTGTTAAGGCTTAAATGAACAATTCGTTACCTGGTGGAAGGTATGGGCACTACAGGATAAGCAAAGGGGTGACACTGGCTCTTTCTGTCACCTGGGGCCACGTTGGCACTTGCCACCTTGCTGGTTCTGTGATGATCAGCTCCCATTTGTTCCTTGATGTGCTCAGACCTGTCTGTGCATCTGTTCATGTTCGTTTCCTTTCCTGTTCCTTCGCCCCCTTGCTCCTGGGGAGGGCACATGCCCAACTTCCAGCTCCTCCCAGCTCCTTTGGCTTCTGTGCTGGACACAGCAACCGGGTGAGTAACTCTGGGGTGAGTGGGGACAGGCACCAACCCACTGCTGAGGCCGCTGGGGTACAGGGCAGTGTCACTCTCCTGCTGCTCCTTGCCAGAGGGGCACAGCTGCTCTGCATCCTCGGCCAGGTACAGCCCAGCAGCTCAAAAGAGGCTGAGCACAAACCCCTTGGTTACATACAAACCAGTTTTAAACATGAAGAAAATACAATACACTAAGAAAATGTGATCCTGTTTAGGTGCTTCCTTGCAGGTTGGTTTTGATTGGAAAAGTGAAATTGTTTCATTTTTTTTTGTTCTGTGTGCAAAGTTTGAATTAAAATACAGGAAAGTGACTTATAAATGCTTTAGTTGGTGTTTGTTGGCTCAGTATCCCAGGCTTCTTGGGACCTCTTTGAAATGAATATTCTAACAAATTAGCAGCACTACTTTTAAGATCCATTTTTTTTTTCTGGGAATGATGTGGAGTTTTGTGTGTTCTGGTATACACCAGAGGCAGTTATTGACATTAAGAAACACCCTCTCTTTAGTGGGATAGCACCACAGTTGCCTCGCAGCTGTTGCCTGCCTCTCTCTTGGCTTTGCATTTTGCTCTCTGGTCACTGTGACCATCCCAAGGCAGACTCGACATAACCGATGGTCCTGGGGAGGAGTTTGGTGGTTGGTCCTCAGTGAGACACGGTGTGTGAGTAAAGTGCAAGAACACTCGGCATTTGGAATTGGTGCTAAAGGTGATTCTGAGATCTGACATACAATTTTTGTGGGAAGTTAACAGTAACAGCTGCACAGAAGTGTATTTCAGCTGTATTGTATTAAATTACAATTTAACAGGATGTTTTTCAGCAGTGACTGGTTCCTGCTGTGTGTAGGTGTGATTCCCTGGGAGCATCCTGGGGTGGCACTCCGTATGAGGTTGCACTGAGTGCTTTCTGGGTTTGCTGATTGCAGATTGAAGTATTCATGAGGCAAATGCAGGTTCCTGCAGGACACAACTGGTGTTTGCTGTTGGCTGCTCCCAGAGCCCAAGCAGTGTCCCCTCCTTGCTACTGTCTTGGTATCCCTCCTGTCAGTCTCCCAGCTCCCCAACTTGTTCCATGACACTGAGTACCACAGCTCCCCTGTGTGCCATCCCTTCCCCTCTCCATCCCTGCCCAGCACTGCAGGTTTCTCCTCCTCTACTTGTCCCAAGGTCAGTATTCTTTCCTTCTCCATTTGTGCATCCCAAGTGTAAGCAGTCCCAGGATCACTACTTTGTTGGGAATGCAGAAGTGTTGTTGCTCAGCCTGGTTGGGGTTTGAACAGAGACTGTCTTGCATAAGAGCTTGTGTTACTCATGTGGTTTCATACCAAGTTTAAAGTAAATTAATAATTTCCATTAATGACATTGATGAGGAATGTGGACTACAGTCAGGATGTTCTGGTGACAGAAGAGAGTGATCTGGATTCAAAGGAGATAAGAAACTGTCACCACCACCACACTCTGCTGGTGCCACACACACCCTGCCCAGCTTGCACCTGCTGGCTGGTGCCCACTGCTCCTCCATGCTCTAAGGGCCAAAGAGAAACAATTCCCTGCTGCTACGCTGCCCAGGTGCCACGGTGGGGTCTGCTCTGCACCCCCTGCCCCACAGCCACGGTCCTGACCCCACCGGTGCCGCTGTCTTGGGCACAGCACTCCCTGCTCCCATCCTTGCAGGGCTTGTTTCCAGACTTCTCTTGGTTTACTTTTCTTCCTTTCTAACTTGGTTTTTCCAGTGGAGCTGTTTACACCCTCAGTTCTGTCCTCCGGCCTTTCCCCACCTGTTACGATGCAACCGTTGGCTTTGTTAGTGAATGTCCTTGTCACCGAAGGGGAGCAGGGGACCAGGAGAGCCATAACAAGTCTTGTATGAAACGTGGCCATTTTACTTTCTAGCCAAGGATTCACCTTGGTAGCTCATGGAAGTTCACTCTGTCTTATCCATACTCAAAGCAATTAATTCTTTGGTTTTATATTAAAAAAAAACTTAGATATTTGTGTCCACTGCAGATTTATTTTAAATGGAATATGTGAGTACCATGTATTATGGTATTCTTAAATAATCTATTGCCTATTTTGGGGGGAGGGAGATGACAAATATTTAGTCTTAGATTTGCACTGCTGGATTTTTTAAGTGTAACCTTGACTGGTTATCCTGGTGTTTTATTCTGTAAGATTAGTCTTATGAATTAAAGTTTGATAATTAAGTATTTCTGTGTTTGAGTGTTTCCATATTCTGTAGGTACTGAGCTACTTCCTGCTGCATGAACAGCTGTGAGCAAAGGGTTTGTAGTGAATTTCTTTGCGGGAAGATGGACACAGGCAGACATGGTGACATGTCAAAGCTGTGGATGCCCATCTCCCAGAATGGGGATTTGGGTGCTGCTGCCCTGTGCCACTGCATGCGCATGGGCTGTGAGTTACAGGATGATCTCTACCTCCCTGCCCAAAGCTGGGCTTTAATTTGCTTTTACACCAAGACTGGCCCAGTCCTGCTGGGCTGGCCCACCCCTGGCTGCGGTTTCACAGTCCCACTCCCATTTAACAGCTCCCAAAGCTCGGGAGCAGCCCCAGTGCTGGGCTTTCAGCAGCCTCAGGTTTGTCACGCTGAACAGGCGCTGCTTGGCTTCGCCTCTACCTTTAGACACCTCCAGTCCCCCCACCCAAAAAAACCCCATCTCCGAAACAGTGCAATAGCCCCAAATTTGCGCTGCCATTCTCCCAGCGTGTGCCAGCGGGCAGGTTCCTGTTCGGTTCAGTGTGCAAGTGTGCCCTGGCTGTGGCGTCCAGCATTCAGTTCATGCGGGGGTCCCCCCGCAGCCCCTGTTCCCCGTTGTCCCTCGGGAAGAGCTCCCAGCCCAGCCGCGCTCCCGGCACGTGGGGCTGGGGGGGCTACAGCGGCGTGGCGGCAGGAGCCGGGTCCTCTGCCGCTGCCGCCAGGAGGGCTTCGACCCGCGTTGCCGGCGAGAGGAATTTTCTCAGCTCGGTGCCCGCGGCCGGGATGGGGCCGGTGCCCACGGCGGGGGGATGCGGGGCGTGTACGCTGACCGCGTACAAACGATCGGGAGCCGCGAGGGGAAGCGGGGCGGGGAGGCCGATGGGCCCGCGGTGTCCGGGTGCGTGTGCGGAGCGCGGGGCCGGCGCGGGGGGCGGAAGCCGCGTCCGGGACCCGCCCCGGCCCCGCTGACTCACGGCGACAGCGCGGCCCGGCCCGGCCTGGCCTGGCCGGGACATGGGCGGCCCCGCCGCGCCGCGCCCGCGGGGGCTCCGGGGGGCGCCCCGGGGGCTCCGGCCGCTGCTCCTGCCGCTGCTCCTGCCGCTGCTCCCGCCGCCCCCGGCACAGGTACGGCCGCCGCTGGGAGCGGTGGGTGCGGGAGGGTGGGACAGCGCCCGAGAGGGGACAGCGCGGGGGAAAGGTGGGGGGGGGGGGACAGTGCGGTGCCCTTGTGGTTCCCAGTGTGAGCCTGTGCTCACTGTGCCCCGCGCGTCCTGCGGGAGGGCTCCGGCACACGACACTTCGTGCCCCGGGTGTGACAGTGCGGGCACGGACACCCCACGCTCGGGGCAGGTGCGCGGGAGCGTCCCGCGTGTGACACCGGTGAGCGCGGGGCTCGAGCCGTAGGGCTCAGGGTGGGTGCCTGAGCGGGGATCGGAACCCAGAAGGGTGTACGTGGTGTGGGTGAAGGGGGCGTGGTGCCCGCGGGGCCGGGCTGCTGCCTGGGGGTCCCATGGCCGTACATGGGTGGCGTTGACCGCTGGGTGCCGGGCTGTCACCGGTGTGAGACGCCCCTGCGGCACCCAGAGCAGCGGCTGTTCTCCATCCTCACCCCTGGGCCTGGCTGTGGCCGGGAGCGGAGTCCCCTTCCCTGGCTGCCCTCGGCCCGCTCCTGCCTGCTCCTGCCCGCGGAGCTGCTGCCTGTCAGGGTGGTGCCTTCGGAGCCGGATCCAGCAGCTGGTGGCGGTTCAACTGGATAGGCAGCGTGCCAGGGTGGCTTTGGATTACACTGGTAGACCTGCTTCATTGAAGGAAGCAGCAGATGCTGGCGCCGAGTTTCTGTCTGTGCTTGGCTGTCCCCCTCTATCCCTTTTTGGGGGAACGAGTGTGCCCCGAGCCCGCGGCTGAGCTCCGGCCTCAGCGGCATTACTGCAGAGTCCAGGGTGCTGTGGTGGGAACCTCGGGAAAGCACGGCTCCGGGGAACACCCCATGGGAGCAACAGCCACACTTCTGGGCTGGGGCTGGCCAGAACGGCTGCTGGGGCAACTGGGGCTGGGAGCAGAGGGAGGGTGGCAGCTCACAGGCATCCAGTGCTCCCAGTTCTGCCCCTGGTGGTTTGTCGGGAGCGGGCCGGGCAGCCTGGCCTTTGACCGAGTGCCCTGCTACCAAAACACTTGCAGAATAGATGGAAAAAACCACAGAGCATCAGGGGGGAAGGAAGCACAGAGCCCTGACAGCTTGGGGGGGCTCGGCAGTCTCAGTTTCCCCCGGGCAGGTGGCCACACTGTGAGAGCCCCTTGTCTGCCAGCCTGGCATGTCCCCAGCCGGCAACAATCCCGCCTGCATCTCACAGGGGCTGGAGGAGCCATGGTGGGCAGCAGTCCCCTTCCCTGCCTGCCCCACCATGTCCTCTGGGCAAAGCCAGAGCAGGGAAACTCGCTCTGACGTCACCTGAAAACTAAGCAAAAAGAAGTGCAAATAAAAACTGGGCTGGAGACATAGAGGTTGGTGTGAGGTGCATTGTGAGGGAGGTTGTGTGTGCTCCTGTGCTTTGTTACAGCTGAAGGAATCTTCTGGCCCTGCCGTGCCACAGCCGGTCCTGTACTGTCTGCTCTGCAAATGGTCTCAGACATGCATGTTGGCACTGGCTGGGCACAGGCTGCTGGCTGGTCCCTGGACGGGCCCCCAGGACAGGCTCTGCCAGCTCAGGCTCCCAGAGCAGCGAGGGGTCTACTGAGGGGCTGAGTTTGAGGGATGTCCTTGGGCTCTCATGCTAATCTACGGCCAGCCAGGGGCTCAGGCGCTGCTGCCAGATCCCTGGCATCAGGGACTGCCAGAGCCATGTGGGTCCCGTTGCTGTTTGCCCATCCATGTTTGCCGACAGGGCGAGGCTGGCATGTGTGGCACTGGCTGAGCTGGCGCTCGCTATGCGGACGCCATACGTGGAAGCAGCAGCTCCTCTTCCCAGGTGAATTTGCAATTACTTCCTCAATGTAGCTGAAACCTGCAGCTCTGAAGGCCTGGGCAAGCAATCATCACTTCTCTGGCATGAAAAGTCACCCAACTCGTTTGTTTCTGGAAGGAGCCAATGGTCGAGCTGCTCTTGTCGCCTTCAGAAAGGCACCCAGGGTTGTGACAGGGAACAGCCACACTGCAGTTCATCCCACCTGTGGGAAAATGCATTCCAGGGAGAGGAGGGGGAAGGATGGCTTCTCCAGCCCCAGGATGGCTCTGGTGGGATGTGAGTGGTGCTGCAGGAGCCAGGGACCAGAGGTGCAGGTGGTGCTGGTCACCGTGGGCTCAGCTGCCCCAGGAGCTGAGCTGCGCAGAGGACCTGGGCTGGGGGCTTGTTCCCAAGTCTGGCTGAGCTCTTTAGGATGGTGTGTCTGTCCTAGAGCCTCCAAGCCGGTGCCGTGGCTGTCCCAGAATCACTGCTCTTCATCTCCACACTGGATGGGAACCTCCACGCTGTCAGCAAGAGCACAGGGGACATCAAGTGGACCCTGAAGGATGGTGAGTAGTGACTGGGGGGCATTTGCTTACAGCCTGGCTGTTTGGGGTTTGGGAAGGATCCCCTGACCTGCCTCTTGGTGGATGGGCTCTGGGCTGCCAGTGCCTCCAGCCCTGGGGTGAGGTGCCAGCCGCAGCCTCAGCTCCGGCCCCAAGCACAGCTGAGCGCAGATGAGCGTCTGCCATTGGTGTCTCTTCTGGCTCTGAAAGGCAAACAGGCTGCATGGCTGGGCTGGGTGACAGTGCCACGCTGGGTAAACAGTGGTGTTGTGCTGTCCCACTCACAGGAGCGCTGCTGACGTGGCCTCTCACTCTCTGTTTCAGATCCCATTCTGCAAGTGCCGGTGTATGTGGCAGAGTGAGTGTCACCCCCACAGGCAGTTGGGCAGTGCAGGAGGCTCCCGGGTAACTGATGGAGCAACCGCAGGAAAGGGGAACCACAGAGAAATGAAATGTGCAGCCCATGCCATGGCATCACCTTACCCTGACCCTGGTGCTGGCACTTGGCACATGGTGACGAGGAGGAGCTGGCCCCTGGCTGCAGAGCTGAGGAGCTCTCAACTCGACTACACACACTGGCATGGAGAGAAATTGAGGGAAATCCCCCTGAAAGCTCAGGGGCAGGCAGGACAGCAAGAGCTCCTTGAGACAGGCAGGGCATCCACCTGTCTGGCAGATGGGCACTGGGTGGCTGTGAGGAGTCCCAGGACTGACCAGAGTGGAGGTTATTTCCTGCCCAATCCAGTGCTGCAGGTGTCCAGGAAAGGTCAAGTCCTGCAGTGACTCACCCTGGAGCAAACTGCTAAAGGGGATTCTGCAGTGTAGCCACTCTGCATCCTTGGGGGTGCCCAGGGCAGGGGGTAGCTCATGTTTTATAATTCTCTCCTCCTTCCCAGGCCAGCATTCCTTCCAGACCCCAATGATGGCAGCCTGTATATCCTGGGAGGAAAGAACAAAGAAGGCTTGATGGTCAGTGGGGCTGTGGGCATCCTGTGACCCCCTGGGGTGCCCTGGGCTGGGGAGGTGACTCTGGCCCTGCACTTGCTGTGCCGCCTGTGTTGCAGAAGCTGCCATTCACTATCCCAGAGCTGGTGCAGTCCTCGCCGTGCCGCAGCTCGGATGGAGTGCTCTACACTGGTACGGAGGCGCTGGGGCGTGCGGGGGGACCGTGCTGACCAGGGACTCCTGGGAGCCATGGAGGGTGACAGGCAGGAGCCCAGCGGGAGCTCCCGGGGACAGGCAGGGCTGCAGGGACTTAGAAAGAAGGCATTTTCCTTCTCAGGGAAGAAGCAGGACACCTGGTTCATTGTGGACCCCAAGTCAGGGGAGAAGCAGACCACCCTCTCAACAGAGGCCTGGGATGGTCTGTGCCCAACCAGCCCCTTGCTCTACATCGGACGGACCCGTAAGCCAGTCCCGTGCCTCCATTGACCACCTGGTCCCAGGAATGGGGCACTGGAGGTTACCTGGTGCCCTGTTCCTGTCCCCAGAGTACGTCATCACCATGTATGACACCAAGTCGCGGGAGCTGCGCTGGAACGCCACCTTCTCTGAGTACTCGGCCCCGCTCTGCGAGGAGTCCTACCACTACAGTGAGTGGGAGCTGCAGCAGCCACGGGAGCCCTGGGAGTCATGGCACCCAGCTCCCCAGTGCCCACTCACAGCAGGACTCTGGCTGTGCAGGGGCCTGGGGTGGCAGTGCCAGAGCCAGCAGGTCTCAGCTGTGCCCCTTTCTGGGGAGAACAGGCAGCAGCCCATGGCCAGTGGCAGAACGGAGGGGACACAGCCCAACTGCTGCATCCCTCATCCCTCTTGCTCTCTCTAGAAATGGCACACTTGGCCTCAAGCGGGGATGGGCTGGTGGTGACCCTGGACAAGGAGAGCGGGGAGGTCCTGTGGGCGCAGAACTACGGCTCACCTGTGGTTGGCATCTACCTGTGGCACCAGGACAGTCTGCGCCGCCTGCCCCACCTCAACCTGGCCATGGAGACCCTGCGCTATCTGACCTTCCAGTCACAGGACATCCATGTCCTCAAGTGGAGCTACCAGTCCGTCAAGGACTTCGCCGCCACCAAGACCCAGCTGCTGTATGTGGTTCCCGAGTGGTGGCAGCCAGTGGCATTCTTGTTCCTCGTGCTCGGCTACCCTGATCCGGGATGGATGGAAGGTGATGCTTGTCCTTGTCCTGCAGGCCAGCGCTCTATGTGGGAAAGCACGCGACCAGTTTCTATGCCATGACCTCCCTGGTGCACGGCAGTGTGGCGCTGGTGGTGAGTGTCCCTGCTGCCCCGCTGGGGCTGAGCCGCCACGGGCGCGTCCGGCCACGCGGTGCCCCACGAGCTGCCACATCCCCAGCCCCAGGGCATCACGCTGGCCAGGATCGACGGCCCCACCACGGACGACGTGACCATGAGGGAGTCTGGGGAGTGTGAGATCATGCCCAGCACCAACGTCAAGTACCCTCAGGGCAGCATCACCTCACTTCACAACCAGTGGCTCCTCATAGGTGCGGACCCGTGGTAGGCACAGACTTCCCCATGTGCTGGCTTCCAGATGGTGCCCAGTGGGGAGCAACCTGAGCTGCTGCTGTGCTTTAGGGGCACAGCCCGACCTGCCCTGCCCCGTGGGATGAATGGGATTAAGGCTGTGAGTCACCTCAGGCTGTGGTGACTCTGTCTCAGGACTTGTTTCAGCCCATCTTTGTCCCCTCCCCAGGAGTGACAAGATGCAGGGGTGGGGAGGGACCCTTTGAAACAGGGCTCACCCATGCTGCAACCCTCCCTTCTCCAGGAGAGCCAGGGCTGCTGGCAAGGAATGGATGCTGGAACCAAGAGGTGAACTGAGGGTTGTATCTGTTCCCCTCCTGTCACAGGGCACCATGAACTGCCTCCTGTGGTCCACACCACCATGCTGAGAGCCTTCCCAGAGAACCTGAGGAAGACCACAGAAGCCATCATCCCCAGGGCTCCTCCCACAAGGACCGTGTTTGATGATGTGAGTGGTGAAGGGTGCTCGGTCACTGAAGGGTCTGGGCTGCTTGGGGTGGGCAATGGGTCCCCAGTGTGGGATAGGATGGAAGGAGGTCCCAAACCCAAGTGCCCTGCAGTCTGTCCCTCTTGTGTCACCCAGCCCTGGGTGTGTGTTGCAGTTCCTGGCCCCGAGCAGTCCGGAGGAGCCAGCTGTCCGCAGCGAGGGGCAGCTCCAGCCAGACCCCACACCGGGGGAGCAGGTGGAAGTGTATCCCGAATCCGGCACCTGGGACCTGGTGCTGGTTGGCGTCAGCACAGCTCTGCTGGGCGGGGGAATCCTGGTGCTGCTGCTCACAGTGAGTGGTGGTGCTGGAGGGCGAGGGATAGGGGAGCCGATGCCCCAGAGTGGCTCCAGGCATGGAGCTGAGTATTCCCATGGTTTGTGTTCCAGAAACTGCAGCAGCAGCATGTGGCACAGCAGCAGCAGCTGCAGGAGCAGATACAGCTCCTGCAGCAGCAGCAGGAGATGCTGCGTCCGGGCCGAGTCTCCAGGGAGGGCATCCCTGAGGAGCCCAGGGAGCTGGAGCTGAGCCAGGGAAGTGCATCAGAGCGCTCACAGAGCTCCAGGCCCTCAGCCCACCTGAAGCACCCAGCTAATGGGATGGTCAGCCTGGAGCCAGCTGTCCCAGTGGCTGCTGAAGGTGGGTGCAGAGGGAATGGGCGGGCTGTGAGGGCTGCAGCCCAGCTGGGATGGGAGGAGGTGCCAGATCTGCTGCTGGATAAGCACGGGCCACATAAGAGCAGGGCCCAAGAAATGGCCAGATGAATAAAGAAACAGGTGTCCTCCATACAGAACTAATGCTTGGAGGCTGGAAGATGGCTGTCTTCTCTCCCTTGCAGATACAGAACCAGACCTGGTTGTAGTTGGAAAAGTTTCTTTTAACCCCAAGGATGTGCTGGGCCATGGAGCTGGAGGAACCTTTGTCTTCAGGTGGGTGACACCAAGTGCCTGCCCCCACTCTGTTCCCATTCTCCCTGGGAGCCACAGGGATAGTGACAAGGCAGCTCTTGCTCAGAGTGGTGGCCACTGGTTCAGGGACTTTTGAGAAGAACTCAACACTTTCACCTTCTTGTGGTCCTCATCACACCCATCCTGGACTTGTGGCCCTCATTAAGCAGGCACTGGGTACACAGGGCAGGTCCCCCTTGCACCCCCTGCCTGCCTGCACCTGGTCTGGTCCCTCACACAGTTCCCAGGCTCTGGGTGAGCCCCTTTTCCAGCACTGAACACAGTAAAAAGTGAGGGATGTCATTTTCCTACAAAATTGAGACCCTCCAGTTCCCAGCTTACACTGGGGAAGATCTCTTCCTGTCAGTGATGTGGCAAGGCTTTGGGAGTCACAGCAGAGTGACCCATGCTGAGGACCCTGTGGGTGAGCTCCAGCATTGGCCGAAGTGTGGCTGGGTCATGACACACGTGGACACACTGGGGACTCTCTGCACAGGGGGCAGTTCGAGGGCCGGAATGTGGCCGTGAAGCGTCTCCTGCCTGAGTGTGTCCACCTGCTTGACCGTGAGGTCCAGCTGCTCCGGGAGTCGGATGAGCACCCCCACGTTGTCCGCTACTTCTGCACTGAGAAGGACCGGCAGTTCCACTACATTGCCATCGAGCTCTGCTCTGCCACGCTGCAGGAGGTGAGCCCCGGGCACAGGGCTGCTGCTGCAGCTGATCAGGAGCCCTGGAAACACAAGCCTTGGGCACACACAGCCTCTGTAGGGGTTGTTTTCCAACACCCACCATCACCCTGGGGTGGTCTCTCCAGCCAGCTTGCCCTTGCCCAATAAATCAGGCTTAGTTCCTCTCTCTCTCCTTTGTGTGGTTCCAGTACGTGGAGAGCCCCAGCTTCAACCGCCGTGGGCTGGACCCAGTGTCCGTGCTGCGTCAGACCATGTCCGGGCTGGTCCACCTCCACTCCCTCAGCATCGGTAAGGGCCAGCAGTCCCCTCTCCATCCTCTCCTCAGCGAATGCTGCGGGGTTTGGGCAGCATCTGTTGGGGTTTGGGCAGTAGCTGTGGGGGTCAGCAGCACATGGGGCTGTGGCAGAGCCCTGTTTGCTCCGGCCCTACCAGGGGACACCACACACTCTCACTTCCAGTCCACCGTGACCTGAAGCCCTGTAACATCCTCATCTCTGTCCCGAATCGCCACGGGCAGATCCGCGCCGTCATCTCTGACTTCGGCCTCTGCAAGAAGCTTCAGGGGGGACGACAGAGCTTCAGCCTCCGCTCCGGGATCCCTGGCACTGAGGGCTGGATCGCGCCCGAGGTGCTGCAGGAGGCCCCAAAGGAGAACCCTGTCAGTGAGCTGTGGCCACCCCCACCCCGGGTGCTCCTTGGACCCATTGTGGCAGTGTCCCCCATGCTGGCAGTGGCCTCAGGTCACACTGCTGGGTTCACAATTAAGATGAGAGCTCCATGAGCCCAAGCCAGCCCAGATACAGGCACTGTGCTCCTTTCCAGGGCTGCCCCCATGCCCCTGCCCTTGTGTTCAGCACAGGTGTCTCATCAGGCTCCAGTCCTCAGAAATTTGGGGTGGGGAGGTTGGAGGGGCTGTGGGTTGCTGCCAAGGTTACGTTTCTCTCTTCAGAACTAAGAATCTCATTCCCACTGGAAGCAGCTGCTGTACTGATCCCTGGCAGAGCACGTCCTGGGATTCATGCTGGTGTCCATTTGCCTGCTGGTGGGACACCAGCAGCCCCTGCATGTCCGTTGGGCTGTGGAGTCCTGAATTCTGGCTGTGCCTCTGGAAACCTGGGGTGATGGGGCTCCCTCACTGCAGGTAGCAGAGCAGGAGCCCCATGCGATGCATTTTCCAGCAGCTCTGCAGCCAATTGTCCATATAAAAGGATAGAAAAGCGGAAGGTAAATCTTTCCTCAGCCTTTGCCTGAGGCTCCCGTGTGCCCCTGTGTTTTGCAGACCAGTGCCGTGGACATCTTCTCAGCCGGGTGCATCTTCTACTATGTGGTGTCGGGGGGACAGCACCCCTTTGGGGACAGCCTGCGGCGCCAGGCCAACATCCTGGCGGGCTCCTACCAGCTGAGCTGCCTGCAGGAGGAGGCTCACGGTGAGACCCTTCCCCAGTGGCACAACACCACAGGGAAGCCCAGGGCTGAGGGGCAGCTCCCGGTCCTGGCGCAGGGGCGAGTTCTCCGCTGTTCTGTTTCACCTCCAGACAAACTTGTTGCAAGGGAGCTGATTGTGGCGATGATCAGCCCCGAGCCCCAGCACCGGCCCTCGGCCCCTGTGGTGCTTGTGCATCCCTTTTTCTGGAGTCAGGAGAAGCAGCTGCAGTTCTTCCAGGTGAGTCTGTGCTTTCCCACCGGCAGTGAATGCAGGTGTGCACTGAAAAACGTGCTGGAAACTGCTGTGTTTAGGTCAAGATGCTCACTGTGAGCTACTCTTAGGAGGGGTGAGGGGTCCCTGGGTCTCTGTCCCACCTCGTGCAGGGCAAGGGCAGGGCCATACCCACCCCGTCCCCGCTCTTGGGCACACAGGATGTCAGCGACCGTGTGGAGAGGGAGCCGGCTGAGGGGCCCATCGTCTCAGCCCTGGAACTGGGGGGTCGGGCGGTGGTGAGGACCAACTGGAGGATGCACATCTCCCTCCCACTGCAGATGGGTGAGCATGGAGGGGTCGGGCTCATTGTTGGGTCCAGTGAAGCAGGTAGGGACTGGGGCTCCAAGGGCTGGTGCTTTTACTGGCCAGGAGGTACCTGCTTATGCCCAGGAGCTGAAAAGCAGGGCAGGTAAAGGTGGCAGCCCTTCCTTGAGAGGCCAGTGAAGCAGAGCTGGGGCTTGCACTACAGGGGCTGTGGCAGCCCCTCACCCCAGCTGTGTCCCGCCTCACTCGGTGTCTCTCCTGCTGTCCCCAGACCTGAGGAAGTTCCGCACCTACAAGGGCGGGTCAGTGCGTGACCTGCTGCGGGCCATGAGGAACAAGGTACAGCCACCCAGCTGCCCCGTGGCCGTGCCCCCCTCCTCTGTCCCCATCCTCTCTCACCTCACCCTCTCTCCTGCAGAAGCACCACTACCATGAGCTGCCAGCTGATGTCCGGCTGGCCCTGGGCTCCGTCCCCGAGGGCTTCGTGCAGTACTTCACCTCCCGCTTCCCCCGGCTGCTGCTGCACACGCACAGGGCCATGCGAGTCTGTGCCCACGAGCGCATCTTCCACTCCTACTACTGCCAGGGGCTGAGGGGCGACGGCACCTGAGCGGGCACAGGACGCGGCCAGAGGGCACCGCGGCTGCTGCGGCCTCTCCTCCCCGCCCGGGCCCGGGGTTCTCGGTGTCCTTCTGCTGGGGCCAGGTGGGGGTCCAGCAGGTGGGGGCACCAGGAGCACAGGGCAGCAGAGGTGGGCACAGGGCAGTACCGTGCCCTCACCTGGGGTTTCCTGAGGGACCCTCTGGGCACCCACCTTTGCAAACACTCACAGTCAGACTCAGGTGTGAAGGCACTTGGGCCAGAAAACAAACTCTGGGCTGGACACAGTGCTTGGAGAAGAGAGGAAAACACGTGTGTTTTCCCAAGGACAGCCGCAGCAAGGCCCTGGCACAGCAGTGCCCTCAAGCTGGCATCAGTCCCAGGGGGGCATTCACCAGGGACAGGAAGCTTTGTCCTGTGTGTTCGCTCCTGTGCCAGGGGCCTTGAGCTGTGACCAGGACCAGGCCCCCAGTCTTGACACTGGAGCTGACCCCTCAGCCCCAGCAAGGGCTGTGGCTCAGCCAGGCCAGGTTGAGCAGCCACCCTGGGGCTGGGACCTGCCCGAGGGCACAGCCCCTACAATGAAGATGTGAATCTCAGCTGGGCTGAGAATAAGGGTTTCTCCCTTAGGGTCCCCAGCAGCCTGTACCTCTGCCAGGCCTGAGCCCCTGAGCAGGTGGCACAGCAGTCCAGGAGCAGTCATCTCTGGGCACAAAGGAGGGAATTCCTTTCCCCTAGGATCCTTCCCTCAAAGACAGGCCTATGCCTGCAGCTCCCCCAGCCCCTCCTGCTGCCCAGGGCTGGTGTCCGGTGGGTGCTCTGGTTCATGGCATCCCCATGGGCATGTGTTCCCAACGAGCCAGCCTCCAGCACCAGCTGGGTGCATGGGCACAGAGAGCCCCACAGCAAAGTTCCTATGTGGAACAGCAATAATTTTGTACAGTCTGATTCCTTTGTGTGCTGGGGTGTGGGATTTTGTTACACAGGTAACAGGGTTTGTACCAGCTTTCTTTTCAGAATATATTTATACAAAATGTTACAAAAATTAAAAAATAAAAACTGAAAAGCTTGTCCTGCTTAAAATAATCTGGCCTGAGGGCCCCCATAGTTGCTGGCAGGGAGCAGTGGTGGGAGAACAACAGAGGCAGGGCAACGGGCTCCTGCAAGACTCTGCTACATGAGAGGACAGGTGCTGATTCTTTAGCCAGAATTAGTCACGGAGCCAAGTGAGAGGCAAACCCAGCCCAGGGCTGTCAGTAAGAGTAAGAGGATGCCTCATTCATAGGGGAAGGCAGAGGTGATGCTCCCGCCCTCAGCAAGGCCATGGGAAGTGAAACAGACTGGATGCCGTGTCAAACAATCTTTATTCAAGTTATGCAATATACAAAAGTTGAGGTTTCATGTAGTTTCAGTATTAAAAGGCCAACTGATCACTCTCAACCCGGGCTTGTTCAACACCTTACCTGAGCTTCTACAAGAGGAAACAAAGCCCAGAGCACGGGCACAGCCATGTATGGGCACCTCAGGTGATAGCTCTGCTCTCCCCCTGCTCTGCTCTCTCAAGAGCAGGCCCAGGCACCTCAAATGAGAGGGCTGGGTTGGAGCTGGGCTTGTGGCTTTGGGAAATTAGAAAAACGGACTAGGTAGGGAATTAAAAAATAGACTTTGTTAGGAGCAGGAAGCAAGAAACCTTTGGGCACCAGTCAAAGTGAACATCACCATTCCCACAGCAGCAGGGGCTTCCTTGTGGCAATGAGCCCATACCCAGTAGCAGGAACCATCTGGGCCATGGGAGGGAAGCTCCCAGACCTCTTCCTCCACAGGTGGGCAGTTTGGCACAGATGTTGAGTCCAGCAAGAACAAGGTCTAAGCAGCAGATTTCGTCTGGCGTGAGCCAGACCTGGAGCTGAAGAGCTTCTCCACCATGATGCGGGCATAGCGGAGCCGGCGGGCCAGCTCCTGGCAGCAGCCGTGCTCCTCGATGAGGCTCAGCTTGTACGTGCGGAAGTCCCGTTTCTCATCTATGTATGTGACAGCAGCCATGAGAGGGCACAGGATGAGCTTGGTGTGGTCCTGGGGGGGAGAGAACACGCAGTCACTGAGCACTGTGCTCCTTGGGGCAGCAGCTCCTCTGGATGAGCCATGTCAGCAGCACTTGGAGCGCGGTGACAAGGCCCCTCTACAGAATTCCTTCAGAGCGCAGCAAAGGGCAACAGCCAGGTCGACATGGCTGCACCTGGCTGCAGCAGCCAACCTGCTGCTTGAGAGCACAGCCCCTCATGAGCAAGGAGTATCTGGGGGCCTCAGGTACTGGCACAGACAGCTCCCAGTGCTCAGCACCCTGGGCAAAACCTTGGCTCAGGTCATCCCCTCCTGCCACTTTCCAAGCAGCACCACATGCAGCCGGAGCCACGGCCCTGGGCAGAGCCTCACCTGGAAGAAGTTGATCTGTACAGTGCCGTTGCTGAGGTGCAGGATGATGGCACTGCGGGTCCGGAACCAGTTCCACAGGTAGGGCAATCGGGCCAGCTCGTCCCCTTCCCGGGGCGTGATGTTTGCCCCTGCCTTCAGCAAGTGCTCGCTCATGTAATTCCGGAAGTACTTTAGTAGTGTTATCTGTGGATGGGACAGGCTGTGAGGGGCCGAGGGTGACCCCAGGCACGGGGGGGAGCACAGGGACTGCTATCACAGTCCCAGAGCTTCCTTACATCTTTCAGAGCTTGAGGTGTCACTGCAAAAGCTTGTGGAAATCCTCAAAATTAATGTCTGACTGTGACAAGTCAGACTCGCTTTGCTGAACACTTTGGTATGTCCAAGTCATGTGAGCACTTAAATTTCTGTGAAACTGCTCATAAATGAGCCTCAGATAGCAGTCAGAGCTGCTGGTGTCTGTTCTTGGGACCAAGTGTCACCACCTAAAGGAAGCCTGCAGAGTGCCAGTGACCTCCAATTGTAAATGTTTCTCCCTGGAACCCACCCTGCCTTCAAAGCCCAAAGCTGGCAGGAGTCTCACCACCACCCCCAGCCAGGCTCCTGTCCCCAGGACTGACCTTCTTGGTGAGGGCAGAGGGGCAGGACCTCACGGTGAAGTAGGACTCGTTGCTGTTCTGCTCAATGTACTGCAGGTTGTCCCCATCGTTGTACATGATGAGACGAGTGGAGTCATTGAAGAGAACCCCAACGCTGTTGTCACAGAGCTGGTAACCTGCCAGAAGGGACCCCCATGAGGCCTCCAATCTCAGGGGACCACCAGCAGTGGGAAGCACCAAGGCAGATGGTTTATCACTCAGGGATTCCCTAACAGCCACCTCACCAAGTCTTTGCCAGGTCTCCTCTTTGGGGAGGTCTGGGTGGCACTTCTCCACCTCTGGATTTGTCATCTCCCTTATTGCATCACCTGCTGCAGGAACAGCCTCTGCTGCCACCGTGGGTCCCTGTGCAGGCTGGGGAGAGCTTGGTCACCTCAGGCACAGGTAGCCATTGTCCACCTTAAAGTGGGCTGATGGTCAGTGACCACTGCTCTGGACTCCCAGAGTATTTGGTAAGATTGCTGGCAGAGGTCTTGGACACACACACTGGAATATGATGATTAAAAACCCAGACCTAAGAAATGCCCACATCCAGGCTTCTTCCAGCCCCTTCAGATACCAGGAAATCCTGAAGCATTGCCACCCACAGTATTTACCGAGTCCATATTTATCCGAGTAGTCCACCCATTTGCTAACCCAGAAGATGGGATTGCAGGCTGGGTCCTCAGCTTCTTCTGCAGGAAGAGAGTAGCTTGTTAGGAGACATTTCCCACAGCATGTGCATCCCACAAGGCCCAAGGGCTGCCCCAGGCTCACCTTGCCTCACTGCTACTCTCTCGGAGGGCTTGGCTGCATTGACTGCAGTCAGCTGCTGCAACATGTCAGCCAAGTGGCCACTGACAGTATCCCCCAGCTCCCGCAGCCCCGCTGCTTCCTCCTTGTCCGGCAAGGTCTCCTGTGCAGGGCTGTCTAGTCCTGGGACAGAGAGAGAAGGGTGTGGATGTGTGATGAGGGAGAGGTTTCCAAAGGCACCAGACTTACACCCTACCCCAGGTATAGGCAACACCTTGCACACAGAATGGATCAGGTTGGAGGGGACCGTGGTGGGGCATATGGCCCCACTTCCCTGCTCCAGCAGGGTAATTCCAGAGCACAGGATGTGTCCAGAGGATTCTGGAATATTTCCAGTAAGGGAAACTCCACACACACTCTCTAGGAAATCTGTTCAATGCTCAGGCACTACACAGGAAAGGTCTTCATGTTCTGGTGGAACTTCCAGGGCATCAGTTTGAGCCCACTACAGAGCTGAAGTGAATGCAGTGCTTCCTCTCTGCTTTGGTCCCAGGCAGAGCAAGGAGAGCCCCCTCATCCACAAAATGCTCCAAATTTCCATAAGAATCAGGAGATGATGTGAGGGAGGCACGCTGAAGGTTGTGGATGCTGCTGGAGGCCAGGCAGGCTCTCTCCAGCACCGCAGCCCAGCCTCACCCGGGCACCCACACTTACCTTTGTTGAGCGCGGTCAGTGGCTTCCGCCCGCCGAGGTCCATCCCGCTGGGAGCCAGAGAGAAGCGGGGTGCAATGGTGAGGCAGCTGGTGGGCAGGCGGCTGGGGAGGTACCCCGAGGTGAAGAACTCGTCGTTCAGCAGCTCATCGATGGTCGGGCGTGTGGCAGGGTCGGACCTCAGCATCTTCTGGATGAGGTTTGCAGCCACGGGGTTGATGTGCTGAGGGACAGGTGGAGTTTAGAGACAGATCAGGGGACAATGTGCACTAGTGACAAATGAACGGGATTTATAACCCAGCAGAGCTCCAGTGCTGCCATCAGCAAGCAAGACAAAAGCCAGGGGAAGGAGAATTGGGCAGCACAGAGAAGTGGCTCCTAATGGTACCCAAAGCCTGAGGTCAACAGACTTGAGCAAGACAAACTCATCAGCAGTGGGATAAGCTGGGGACCTGGCCCAGACCTCACAGACTTGCCCATGTCCATTCACCCCCACATGCCAACAGCCCAGATCGGATTTTTGCCAGACTGTGGGGGGGGGGGGGGGCGGCGGGCAGGGAGCTGCTGCCTCCCCACGAGGTTCATGCCACCCCGGACTGAAACAGCCCCTCCCAGCATTGACAGCCCCTGCTACATGAGAGCCCACGGAGTGCCAGACACAGGGGCTGCAGCAGGAGGCTAACCAAGCACCACTGTGAGCCAAACAGATCCTTCATGGGAAGCACCATACCTTGGGAATGGTGTACTCATTCTTCTTGATCCGGATGTATGTGTCCTTTAGACAAGAAGTCTCAAAAGGAGGTTTCCCCACCAGAAGAGTGTACCTGGGCATTCCCAGACAAAAGGGTGTCAGTTTTGCAAAAGAGACTCAGATTGTGTGCAGAAGCGACCCTGTTCTAAGCACACCCAGGGGCTTTCCTGGCAGAGGGAACACACTTGGCATTAGACACACTGACAGCTACATGTACTGTGCCTGGCTCCTGGTTCCCTGGAAAGGGAAGCAGGGATCTAGCACCCTGCAGGGAAAGTTTCAGTTAGGGAAGGTAGGAAGCTGCCTGGCAGCAGGACTTGGCCAGGAACTATGGGGACAGTGACCTGGAGCTTTGGATCACACTGAAGTTCCAAGGGGTCAAGGAGACCAGAACCACAGGGATTGCCTGTCCCTGTGGCCTCTGAAAGGCAATTTGACTCACATGATGCAGCCAATGGACCAGATGTCCACCTCGAAGCTGTGCCCCTTCTTGCCCAGCACCTCTGGGGCGATGTAGTTGGGAGTCCCACACAGGGTCTTCTTACGCTCCCCATCATACTCTACCTTGGTGGCCAGGCCAAAGTCACCTGGAGGGACAGGGAGACAGGATATGACCAAGATGCCCTGGCTGGCTGGTTCCTGGGCTGAGGTCGTGCCACTTACCGATCTTCACCTCCATGTCGTCGTTGAGGAAGAGGTTGCCCAGCTTGAGGTCGCGGTGGATGACGCGGTGGCTGTGCAGGTACTGGCAGCCCAGGATGGTCTGGCGCAGGTAGTACCGCGCCTCGGGCTCGCTCAGCGCCTTCCGCCGCTTGTGCAGCTCCAGCAGCGACTGCGGGGAACGGTCGGTCAGTACCGAGGCGGGGGGTGCGGGACAGGGACGAGGTCAGTACCGCAGGACGCGGGGAAGGGGACAGTCAGTACCCGGGGGACACCGACACCCGCCCCCCGGCCCCTCACCCTGCGGCGGCAGAGCTCCAGCACGACGTAGACAAAGTCATCGTCCTCGAAGAAGCCCTGGAAACCGACGATGTGGCGGTGGGAGAGGCTGCGGTGGATGGCGATCTCCATGGACATCTTCTCCTTCTGGTGCGGCTTCGCCAGCAGCGACTTGGGCACCACCTTCCCCGCGAACACCTCCCGGCTCTCGGCCTCGGCCAGCTCGTAGCACCGAGCGAAGCCGCCCTTGCCCAGGAACCGCCCGCGCACGAAGCTGCGCCGGGTGCGCGGGTCCACGAGCACCTTGGGCACCTCCTTCACCGCCGCGGCCGCCGCCGCCCGGGCCGGCTCCGCGCGGGGCTGCTCCGCCGGTGCCGCTGGCCGTGCCGCCGGCCTCACCGCCGGCCGCGCCGCCTTCCCGCCCGCCGCGTTCATGCTGTGCCCGCGCGGAGCTGCGCTGGGGCCGTGCGGTGCCGGGAGAGCGGCGGGTCCCGGGTCCCTGTACCGAAGAAGCGGTGGGTGCCGGTGCCGGGAGAGCGGCGGGTCCCGGGTCCCTGTACCGAAGAAGCGGTGGGTGCCAGTGCCGGGGTAACGGCGGGTCCCTGTACCGACGCAGCGGTGAGTGCCGGGGACCCGGTGCCGCGGCGGGTGGCGGTGCAGCGGCGGGGCCGGGCTGAGCTGGGTCTGTCGCTCGGTCCGGCCGCGATTCAAAGGCGGCGCCGGGGCCGTTACCGCGCGCGGCCGCTCCCCATTGGCCGCAGGATTTAAAATCCACGCGGCGCGCGGGGCACCATGGGAGCCTGGGGCGGCACGCGCCGGCGGGGGCGGGGCCGGGCGCGCTCGGACACACCCCCACAGCGCGCGCGCGTGTGCGCGGGCACCGGCGGCCGTTGGTGGCGGCCGCGCGCGCTCCCGCCGGCCCCCGACGCGCGCGAGGCGCGCTCCCGCTGCCGCCGCGGAGCCCCGAGACAAGCGCGGCCCCGCGGGACTCCCGAGCGCGGGCACGAGGCGCTCCGGGAAGGACGTTCCCTTGGGGTTTGCACCCGGCGTGGATTTTCCCGGAAGAGGGACTGCGGCGGCACCGTCCGCTCCCCACAGCTTCCATGTCCTGCCGGTTCCCAGCGGGATTCCCGCGGGTGCCCGAGAACCGGTCTTGGGGCTGGTTTTTATTCCGTAGACATCCCCCACTCCTGCTGCCCCTCGGGGGACAGCGTGGCAGTTCTGTGGGGCTGTCCCTGACCGCACTGCCTCCTCTCCCCACACGGCCACGCCACCCACTGACGCCCCCTGCCCCGTGGTCCCCCGCCCCAGGGTCTCCAGCACTCCCAGTGCTGGCTCCTGGGCCCCACTTGCCATGAGAAGTGACCACGGGATGTTCCCATGCCTTAACTCCATCACCAGTGAAAAATAACCCAAAACCGAACAAAACCAGCAGCAGTGCCTTGGTCCAGGCATCTGCTCTGCTTCCTGGCATGCACAGTCCCATGGGCTGAGGGTAGGGACTTAACATCATTTGGCCTTCCTTCCCCACCAGCAGAAGCTGTTTCCTTCAGCCCTGGCTAACAAAGAACAGATGTTCCTGCCTAGCATATACAGTGCTTTTGCCACACGCTGGCCCCGTGGGTTGAGCCAATGCCCCCAGCTGAGCCTCACCCACAGGCATGGGTCATCGGTGCCAGGGTGTGATGGAGAGCTCAGTGCACGGACAGAGCCCTGCACGTCACCATAGCCACAGTTCAAGTGTCATTCCCGCCATGGAGTTGGGCCATCTTTGGAGATTCTGCTCCCCACAAAGCAGGCACGGCCCCCACTAGCTTGGTGACTGAGAGACCTTCCCACACAGCCCCTCGCAGGCTCCCTCAGCTACTCGAGCCGAGTGATCACTGCCTGGCCCAGTGGTACAGGGAGGGGGGGTGTGTTCCCAGGGACTCTGAACGTCCTCAAATCCAGCAGCACACCCTGCCCGTCCCGGTCAGAGCAATGCCGAGCAAAGCACACAGGGGATCAATGAAGCAACACAGCAACTTGGGGGTAGAAGTGCTCAGTGTTTGTACAAGATTCCTGAAAGAAGACATTCCCCTTCCTGTGAAATACATTTCCCCACTCTTGCAGCTCCTCTGGCTACAGGCACAGCCTCCTGTGTCGTTTTACGGCACCACGCTGGATGGAAGGCTGCCAGCAGAGCTGGGACTCCCCATACTGCAGCCCTCTGACACTCCATCTTCCCAGAACTGGCAGAGGCGGAGAGGTGAGCCCCAGAGGGACGCTTCAGAGGCAGGAGGAGAAAGTGGCCAATGTAAGGAATGTTAACAATGCTGGGTGTTTGGGATCTTCAGTGGTGGATTTGTTTTAGGCCCTGGCAGAGGCCACCTTAACAGAGACAACAAAAGAGGTTTTAATTAAGGCAGAAGAGTCAGCTCAGACAGCTAGAAGGACGAGCAGGCCAAGAAACATGTAATTGCAGTGACATATCCCTTCGTGCACTACAGCTTTGTTCTCCAGATGATTGTGGAAATTCATCACTCAGACTTTTCCAGCTGCCATCCTACTCCCAAACTCATATCCCTTCTCCCACTCCTCTCCCTGCTACTGCAGCTGCTGATCAAGCGATCCCAGTGAAATGCACAATGTGGTGTTGAAACTTTGAGGTGACAACACAGCAACACAGCACAGACACCCCACTCCTGCCAGACACTGCCAGAGACACACTACAGCAAAGCAGTGCTCTGAACACCTGCCTTGCACGAAATCTCACAAGCCCCAAATCTGTCAAATCTGTGACAGAGGAGCCTTCTCCAGCTCCTCAGAGGGAGAAAACAGCTGTTTCACACTGTACTACACTTTTTAAATGTACTACTGCATTACACTTTTTTAATGCACAGGACAGCCAGAATAGCCTGTAGCAGTCACAGAACAAGGGACTGTGGTTCACGCCCAGGCACAGCAGGAGTCTCAATCTAGTCTCAAGTTTGATTTGAAGAGTCACAATGAGTCACTTGAACAACTGAAGAGGCTTTAATTTACGTACAGTAAAAGTACAAACCAGTCAGTGGTATTACATGTGATGAACAGCAGCTACTACACACTGTTAGTACTCGTACAGCTATTTGCTATTAAGGGGTATCAGCACTTGCTACACAGATCAGCTGAGGCTCCAGGGCTGCTCATCCACAGCCACACAACTACCACACACCTAATGTGTGTCCTGGCCCCAGCTGCTACACTACAACATGCAGCTGTAAAACCTAGAGTTTAAACCCAGTTTAAAACCTAGAGCAGGACTATGCTAAGCTTTAATAGAGCACAACCAAAGCAGGCAGACTCGTGTGCAGCCAGTTTTCTGTACTCAGTCAGGTACACAAGCATCAGATGCCTCCAACTTTCAGAGCTGCTCTCAGCAAGAACTATTCCTGCTCTACTACATGTCCAAAATTAAATGTTCACTCTTTCTGAAAAGTCTGAGTCTCGTTCTTAAGTTTCGTAACGCAGAAAAACCCCAAAGAGCTTTCTGCAAATATAGACACTGGGTAATAAATGGGGATAGTTGCAGCATTCTCTCACTTTTAATTACCCACTTTCTGCTGCATTGAATTCTGTGAATTACATGGCAATCCTCTTTTCAAAGGCCTTTGGCTCTCTAAGGTCTGTGATATTCAGGAAGTGGCACTGACCCCAAGAACACTAGCCCTGAGTGGTGAGAGCACAGGACTGACATCAGTCTGCTTCAGGAGCTAAAAGCTAAGACACATCCTGTCAGGCACAGAAAGACAGGTGTGTCAGCCAAAACTCCTAAAGCCAGTTGCAGGATGATGAACCCCTGGAGAAAATCCCAGAGAGAAATGGAAGAGGCCATGCACCTCAGCATGCAGGTCCATGGGACAGCAAGTATTGTGACAAAGGAAAGGCCTGGGTCTAACAAACCCCAGTAAGTGCCCAGAGCACACCCAGAACAGCCCTGCTGGGGTGGAGACTGCTCCTAGCAAACCTAAACCTAGCTTTGGGCTAGGACAGAACTAAACAGACAGGCTGAGGCTGCGGAGTACGTGTCAGCTCTGTCTCGTTCCCCAGCTGCTGCCCCAAGGCAGGTGTTTCAGCTTTCCCAGCTCCAGAACATTCAGTGGCACAATTCAGACAATGTGGAATGGAGTACACTAGATGAGGATACAAAGTTTGAACAGGACACAGCAGCTTTCACGAGGGACTGCTTGGCCAGGCCAGTGGCGCTGAGGCACGCTCACGGAAGTGCTCAGGAGAGCACAGGGCTCTGGCCTCACTGGACAACACCCCTCTCCCCACCCCCAGAATGTTCCTGTGTGCCTGAAACACGGGAAATGGGCTACTAGACCTGAGTGAGTGGCAAGAACTTCTGGTAATAGCTCTTGGTAACGTCAATCATGAGTTCCTGGGTGCATTCCGGGAGCTCCCCAGAGAAGAGTCCTGGAAGAAGAACAATGTTATGGCCAGCAGTCATCGTGTACCACCTATGTACCATGCACTAAAACAGGGAGCTTCACAAGTTAAAACTGTTACTTTTCAGTGCAGCAAGTGCCTGATACCTTTATTTTTAGGCATTAAATGCTAATAGGCACCTTTGTTATAGCAATCTCATTTAAAATAAGAATATCCATGTTATCTGCACTTCTGTGCAAGGAAAGATAAAGGGAGCATACCTGGGCAGCCTGAGAAGACAGTGAAAGGTGGGACTACGGTTTCAGGAGGGAGTACTGTGTTGTCTAAGATTTTGCAGCAGTCTTTCAAAACACATCTACGTCCCTGAAACAGAGAGCAGGAAAAGTTTATATTTACAACACTATAAACATGAGATCTTCTTCTTATTACTGATATGTCACCTAAATTTCAAGAAGATTAATAGCTCAAAACACATTCTGTATAAGAAAGCACAGGAATAGATCTTTACCCTGACTGAATGCTCCTCCCAACAGAATTAACTTTTCTTTTTGAGGGAAAAATGTCTGCTTGCTTTCAACTAGCACAGGTACACGCAGCTGCACATTAACATGTCAATGTTCAAACTGGCACCAAAAACTCAAGTCAAGCACTACCAGTAAGGCTTTCTCTACCTCAGCACATCGTAGCCTTGACTATTTGGTCTTATTTACACAGAAACACGATTCCACTTGTACTCTGTGGTCAGGCTGCCTTCCCCAGGCAATCCCATTAGCCACAGGGACAACACTGTTGAGAGGGATTTTCCAGCCAGCACCAGCTGAACCCACTGTCCTCAGAAAAGCAAACCCGAAAGCTCAGCTTCCTGCAGAGAAGGAAGAGGAGGAGGAAGAAGGAACAGTGCAGGGAAGGTGAGCCAGCTCCAGCCAGCTGGTGCAGACACCTCTCAGCTGTTGTCACAACTTGTCAGCAGCACCCACAAGTTTACAGAAAATACAGAAACAGCACTCACAATGACACAGTTCTTGCCTATGTGAACATAGGAGCCAATCTGGGCCGCGTTGACAACACAGTCCTCTTCTATGAAGACATGGTCACCAATGTGCAGAGGGAAGAAAGCCACCCTGCAACAGGAGAGGTATTTGTTTGTGTCCAATAATCAGTCAAAGTGACACTGCTAGACCAAAGTTTTCTGTTCCCAGCTGGATTAACAGATGTGGATCTGGTGCTAAGGGAAGCAGACAGTAGTTGGGTTTTTCCTCTCTAAAGGATGGCCCAAATGAGAAGGAAGATATCATGAATAAACGCACAAAAACTGAAACATGCTCTTCGTTTTGCTCTTCTGATCTATCCCAGCCTTTCCATCCAACAGTCTGACATGGACACCAAACCTCAAGGCACAGCTCAGCATCTGAGGGAAAGGCAGGTTTGAGAGACGTATTTCTGCAAATTGCTGCAAAAGGGACAGGGTCCTCCGAACACAAGACTCAGCAAAGCTGACGGATTTTTTTAGGTAACTCCCTAAAGGAAGGGGCCTCTTACCCTTTACTGAATTTCTTGAAAGGCGGCCTGATGACGCTGCGACTCTTCACCACGCAGTGCCGTCCGACCCGCACGTTCGCCAGGTCACCACGGATGATGCAGTCGTTCATAACTATTGTCTGCAAAAGGACAGACAGCTAAACGAGCTCCCTCTGCTACCTGTGGCAGCAGTTATTACACAAACTCATGCCGAGATCTGGTCACTCCAGCAAGATTACCTTACTTTAGAGACGATTCTTTCAGTCAAAAGAAAAGTGACAGCAAAGCAAAAGTACAGGAGGTTGGAACCACCAGTTGTGCTCCTGTCATGCCAGTGAGCATTACAGAGCCAGGCTTAGTCACAAAACAGAACCGTGTTGTTCCGAGCAAAAAAGCAGAACGGGCTGCTCGCAGCAAGGGAAGGGCAGTGATGCTGAGGGAGAGCAGCGCTGGGGACCGCAGGCGGGGCACGGGGGCGCGGGGGACCGGGAGGGGACAGGCAGCCGCCGCCTGGCGCTCACCTTGCCATTGAGGACGATGTTCTGGCTGCCGCACAGCACGGACTGCCGGCTCACCTTGTTGCCGGAGGCCTGCGGGAAGAACGGGCGGTCACGGCGGGTGTCCCGGGCCCCGCCGCCCCCGCAACGCCCCGGCGAACCCGGCTCGGCCCCGCGGCCCCCGTACCCCCGCTCCCCACGCCCCCGCACCGTCTCGATGTACTCGGACTTGTTGTAGAGCATCTCGCTGAGCTCCATGGCCGCTGCCGCCCGGCCCCGCCCGGCTTCCGGCGCGTCACCTCCGCCCGCGCGCCCCGCTCCCGCCGCCCCGGTTGCCATGGAGGCCCCGGCGGCAGCGGCGGCCCTGAGCGGCGCCGACAAGGAGAAGGTGTGGGGCCGGGGAGGCCGGGCAGGGCAGCGAGGCCGGGGCCGGTCCCATCCCGGTCCCATCCCGACGGGTGTCTCTTGCAGCTGCGGGAGAAGTTGGCGCTGCTGAGGCGGGAGTACAGCGAGACCGTCATCCGGCTGCGGGTGAGCGGGCCGGGCCGAGCCGGGTCGGGCCGGGCCGAGGGGGCACCGGGCCACCGCGGGCCGGTCCCAGCCCCGCCGGGGTCTTGTGTGTCCGCAGCGGGCGCGGCGAGCCGAGCGAGCCAGGAGCCACGGCCGGCGGGAGCGGAGCCCCCCAGGTGCGAGACGGGGAGAACGGGATGCCCCCGGTGGGAGATGGTGGGAACGGGATGCCCCAGGTAGGAGCCGGCAGGCAGCCCCCCAGGACAGGGCGGTGGGAGCACCCAGGGACCCGGCGGCCACTGTTGCCCCTTAGTGCCCCTGTGGACTGTCCTGCCGAGGATGGACCCGGCCCTGCTGACCCTCACTCCGGGCCCCGCTGTACCCTCGGCCACTGCGGCCACATCCGCTGCCCCCGTACCCCCACACGGCCCTTGCCCTGGGCTGAGCCGCGGTCTGCAGTAACATCTGTTCTGCTTCTCTCCTCACCAGGCCTGCAGTGCTCTGATCCTGACTGTAAGATCCCCATCCTTCCCTGCAAACAAAGCCTAATTTTACCATATGATGTTTTTCTTGGACAGGACTTTAGGAGTACTTTACACGTGTGACATTTGTTCCCCCAGGTTCTAGAGATAACACATCTCCTAGTGCTGGTGGGCCCTCTCAGTTACAGACTAAAACCTGCTCTGATGCTGATACAGAGAAGACAACATCTGTCACAGTTAAGCATGTTCCAGAATTCTCCAGTGATGAGGTTAGCCAGCAGGACAGCTCCCAGGCAGAAAGCTTTCAGGCCAGCCAGGAAAACCTGTACTGTGGGATCACCAGGCCTGTTCCTGAGGAGAAAACGTCCCAAACCTCCCGAGGCATGATGAAGCTGCGGAGACGGACGAAGGCTCTGGAATCAAAGGAAAGGGAATCAGTGCATGATGTGCATCGAGTCAGTGCTGGTGCAATGATGAAAAATCAAATTGCCAGTGCAGAGGAGCTTCAGTCACCATTGTTCAGGCGCAGCAGCCTCTCGCACACTGAGGAACCCACCCAAAGGGCATCTGGGGCAGTGCTTGTGCAGGGAAAAAGAAATAGTTTTACTTCTGATACAGCATCAGGGGTTGTACAGGATATGTTTGAGGGCAGTGTCACTGCAGGAGAGCCTGAGCTCTCCCCACATGCGCTGAGGGACAGCAAGGACATCTGGCAGCCTGAGTCCTCAAGGACTGTGGCCACACTTGGTAAACGTGAGCCATGTTCACAGCATGGAGATGCTGTTTTACTGGACCCCAGAGGTGATGGAGAAGAAGAATCCCCCAGTATAATAAAACAGCCGGAGGGTAAGAGTCTGTGTGAAGATCAGGAGGAATTATGTGGGCTCTTGGATTTAATGTCAGAAAATGAAATATTGCCTGACAGCACAAATAACACCATAACCAAGGAGAGCAAAAACCTTGAAGGACATCAGAGTGACACTAATACCCTACATCCCTGTCCTGCAGATCATGCTCTGGACAATGCTGAAGAACTGTTGGAGAATCAACAGCTTGAAATTCAGTCAAGACTTTCTCGTGCTGACAAGGTGACGGCTCCCGAGGGCATGCTGAGCTCTTGCACAGTGGTTGAAGGGCTGCTCTTTCCTGTCGAGTACTACATCCGGACAACTCGCCGCATGTCAAGTTGCCAGAGGAAGGTGGACCTGGATGCTGTAATCCTCAGCCAGCTGGGCAGGAGAAAGAAAGGTCAGCGGAGTAAATGCAAGCAGAAAGATGCAAACCCCAGTCAGCCCTCCCAAGAGAGAGCCGAGAGTGATTCGGAACCAGGGGTCATGCCCTCCCCTTTTTTTGGGGCAGAAAATGATCCAGCAAACTCAAGTAGTTCGCAGAAATCTCTTCCTGCATCCAGCAGCAGCAGCAGCAGCAGTACTTCACTTGGATCCATTTCTCAGAAAAGCATCACTAGCACAAGGCAAGAGCAGAGACAATCCCAGAGGAAACAGAAGGGAAGAAGAAAGTCTGCCTGCAAAGTCCCCATGCATCCAGTGTCACAAGAGCTTGTACAGAGTCAGGATCCCATAATGGCCAATGAAAGCTGTGCCCTGCTGTCAAATGAGAACCAGAGTGAAAAGGAGAACTGCGATGCTAACCTTGAAAGGTCATCCTCCGATGAAAGGAGATTGTCTGGTGCTGCAGCACTGGGGTCTGTAGGGACAGGAGTGACTGGAGCTACACAGCCAGCGGGTCCTGATCCTCCTCTGGGCGGGAGCCAAGTGCCAGGGAAATGCCGTAAGACTCTGTTAGAACAGGTTCAAAATCCACTCCACAGCAGTGATTCTCTGAGCCCAGGGAGTGAGCCTTTTGCCAGCCGTGTGGGAGATGTGGAAGCCAACTCTTCTGTGTGTCAGGGAGATAAACATCCAGTGGAGTGTGTGAAGAAGCAGCGAAGAGCCTGTGGGGTTGAGCAGCTCCCCGGGGTCAGTGTCCCTGTGCGCCGCTCCCTGCGCTGCTCTGTGAGACACAGGGCACAGACAGCCTCAACAGGTACTTCCTCACATATAAACCCCAAAATGCCCCATTCCCCAAGGCAGGGGAACGTCCCTGTGATTGCAGGCCCTGCTGTTCGCCCCCTGCTGTGTTTATGCAAGAAAATACGATAGGGGTTAACTATTTTTTTTTTTTTAATGAGATTTATTTTTTTTAAATAGATCATTGTGGTGCCTATGTTCTTTGAACAATTCCAGAAATTTCTGCAGGGAATGAACAGAGTAGGAGCAGGGCTAAGAACTTAATGCTGAGCTGCCCTTGCTATTGGAGTGAAGGTTGTGAACACTAGGGCAGCTTTGACAGCAAATGGATGTCTGTGTGTTCCTCCAACTGAGTCTACATGCTAATGATTATTTTCTCCTCTCTGAGGTTCTGTGAATATTGTGAAAAGAGAAAGTGTTGGGAGAAAACCAGTAAACCAAACTGACCAACCACTCAGGCATATCTGTCAGGCTTTGGTGGTGATCTTTGAGCTGAAGGCTTGATACAGAGATACAGAGTAACTGCAGAATGTGGTGTCTTTCCAGAAAAGTTCCACTTTCATGTGTTAAGATGAACATGGCTCTTTGATTTTTTAAAAAATGATGACACCCTTCATGAGAGATTCTGAAAAGGCAATTTAATGTTTATTACATGATGTGATGTTCTGTCTTGTATTCTTGTGTTTAGATGACAGCAGCAGAGGACGCCACTGTCCCATGGGTTCACAGGGTCCTGCTACCCTTGGGCTCACTGCTGTGGACCCTGACACTCGTGGCTCCCTCTTCTCCTTCCGCAGCCTCCAGTGGCTGGTCCCTAAGCTGGGCATCAGGGACTTCCACTTACCGAATGAGGAATTCGGAGTACTGAAACTGGAGAAATTGAAATCTTCCCCCGTGAACGACTTGGAGGATTTTGTTCTGTGTGTGTCTGAGGATGGTGTGGCTCCAGAAGATACACAAGATGCACAAATTAATCCAAAAGAAAAAAGTCTCAGAAGTAATTTGATTTCGCCTTCCAAAAATGGATTGCCTGAACTCCCTTGCATTAACCCGACTTTAAAGAAGGAGCTTTCCACCCATGAATTGCTATTTACTCCCATGGGGACTGTCTTAGCTGAGGCTCCCACCCACACTGAGTCTCAGATTTCCTCATCCGTTTTCCCTGCTGTGGGTGCAACCCCAGGTGTTTTACCTTCAGTGCACAGTGAGGTCTTCCCTGATACACCTTTCGTACCTGCCTTGCCAGCGACTTCACCTTCCCCCAGCGGAGCAGCTGCCCTGGTCCTGGGGGATGTGGCACACAGAGACCCAGCTGTGCCACTGTGCCCTGACAGCTGTGCTGCAGGGGCTGCCACAAGCCAGGAAGAGCAACGTACAGTGTTTCCTTTAGCAGCTGAAAGAGGTCCTGAGAATAAATCTGATGAGACTGTGTCCTTGGAGAAGCATGAGCAGTCAGAGAACAAAGAGCAGGAATCCTGCAGAGCTTCATCTGAACAGGTAACAAGCTGGGCTCTTTGCGAGGGGTAGTAAGCCAGTGGTTTTGTGGGCAAATCCCCTCTTCCAGAGTCCCATCTGATTTAAGGGAAATTCTCTTTGCATGCTAGTCCTGCATGGACCATAGGTCTCCAGCAGTGGCATGCAGTATCTGCATGAGAGCAACAGAGAGCATGCAGCACTTCTGCGTCATTCTTGCAGGTGCTGAATATAATTTCAAAGTTGAATTATCTTCATTCTGTACTTTGTTCATGCAGAAAAAAGATGTAGCAGAACAGTTGACTCCAGTGCTGCTGGATGGTCCCGGAGAAGAGAGCTTGCAGCTTGTGTCAGAGCTAAAGGTGGGAGAACAGGGAATTGTTACTGTGGCAGCAGCAGCTCTGCATGACCACGTTTAATAAAAATACAACAGGTAATCTTGTCCATCAGAGGAAAACCAGCACTGGTTTGTTTTGGGCAGGATTCCTCGTGTTCGTGTGCTGTGGATGTGAGCACGGTGTGGTGGGAGGCAGCTGGCTGCAGGGAGCTGCGTGTGGTCACTGCCTCTGAGAGCGCTGTGTCCCTCTGGGAACCCCTGGCACCCGACTGCTGGGGAAAGGTCTACACCTGGCACCTGAGAGAGGTATGAACACAGTCCTTCTTTCTAGAATTAAGGGCAATTTTCTTGCCCCATGTGTTAGTTCCCAAGATACAAGGAGCTTGTAGCTGTTTTAGTTGCATGTTATCTCCTGGAATTTAATACTCCATGCACAGAATGGTGGCTGCACTTCACTTGTGCTTTTTCCCCTTACAGTCCCTGGAGACACGTTTTATCTCTTGCATCAACAGGGATTGTGTAATTAGGCAGCCTGTCAGCAGAGAGTTCAGCTGTTCATTTAAGTGTGCTTCTTGAGAGGGGTCTGAAAATCACTTCTGCTCCACATAATTTTACTTGAAACACTCTAGAAAATAAGAATAAAGTCAAAGGGACACTGTGGGTGACACTGAATTCTTGTTTTGTTGTCCCAGATTCCTGTAATCCAGATTATTCCTCTGCCAGACACCTGTAACCTCGTGTGTGTAGCACTGGGAGAGCTGGAGATTGGAGAAATAAGGTTTTGTATTTATTTCTTACTCGTGCTTTGCACCCTGAGTAGTTGCAGCTCAACTCCTTGTGAGTAGTGGTTGAAATTATCTTTTTACTAATGTGGCACTTTCTCAGTTGCTTTAACAGTTTGAAAATACGGAAGGGTTTTCTAAAAGTCGACTATAAAGACCTGTTTATTCACCTCAGAGCTGGCAGACTGATTGAACATAGGCTGATCTGTATATGCTGCTGCATATTTGAGTGGAGCTTCCTCTTGTCATGGTGTGTGCTTGTCTCGATTTAGGCTCTTGCTGTATTCTTCTGAGACTGACTCATTCAAGCACTCCCTAGTGAAAACTGGGAATATAAAAGCAGTTGTTGGGCTAAAGGACCAGAGGCTGGTGAGCAGCAGCAGGACCATTCAGGAGCAGCAAGTGGAGATGGTGTCGCTCTCAGAGACAGGGGGGTGAGTTTGGGAGTGCTGTTTTGGGGTGGTCTCCGTGTGGTGGGTGGGAGAAAAGTGAGGAAACAGCTCGGATGTAGGGCGTTGTCATGTTCCTCTCCCAGAACACACACTTGTTGTTTTACCTGCTTTTCTATGTGCTGGTCTCCCTCCAGGAGCAAGGACAGGCAGACTCTGATGCCTCCTGAAGAAACTGTTACAGCCTTTGCTGAAGTAGAAGGGATGAGAGAGGCCTTGGTGGGCACCACTGCAGGGAACAGTGTTGTGATTTGGTGAGCGTTTCCTCTGCCATACACAATTTGGGGGTTGGGGGACAGTAGCAGCAACTGCAGGGTTGTACAGGGGTGCTGCCTGGCTGTACAGCTGACCTGCTGTAAAATGGTGATTGTCAGAGGGCCTGCAGTGTGGCACCACAGTTGATAGAGAGGGAATGAACTGTGCAGCTGTAATTCCATTGCTTTTGTATCATACTCATTACACCCTTCCTGTCTATTGGCATAGTTTGCTTAATGTGGAACCAAACCCATGTCCGTCCTGCGTAGTGGTGTAACTGTGATTAGAGGGTGGAAATGTGTCAGAATTCGTGTTTTCATCAACTGCAGGAATCTGAAAACAGGTCAGCTCCTGAGGAAGATGCATGTTGGTTATTCCTACCCAGCTTCCATCTGCCATCGAGCATATTCTGACTCTGTATGTACACAAAATTCACAGTTCATGCTTGGGCTGCACTGACTGGGCTGGGGATATAACAGATTGAAGTTCCTAGAGAGGGTTGAACTATCAGCTCTGTTTCAATACACTGCAAATAATTAAAGGGTAAATAGGTTACCAGGAGGAATAAAAAACCCATGCTGGCTGCCTCAACTCCTGGCTTGCTGCATGGTGCTAATAAAGTGAGAGTGATGCATCCTGGTGCATTCCAAAGCTGCAACATCCCATGTGTGGGAAGCATAAGTGCTGTTGCCCAGGCCTAGTGCTTGGCAAGTCTCTTCCATGTCACCCGTAGTGCTGCCAGCATTAGAAACCCACTGTGAAGTGGTTCCTCTGGACATACATGCCCAAGGGAATGAACTCTGTAAAACCAACATTCATACCAATAATTTTTCCCCGCTTGCTTCTACCTGTGCTGCGATTCTCAATGGATTTTTGTGGTTTATCAAGGATTTGATTGTTTTCAGTGAGCATGTAACCTTTTGGGACAAGAATATCTTGTCCAATAATGGTGCCTTGAGTCAGACTCCTTGGAGTCTTCCTCAGATTATCCATCCCAGGACATTTTATGCTGGTTTGTGGCTGTTCTGGGAGCTACTGTTTTCAGCTGTGCTGCTTTCCATGGAATTCTTGAAGTGGCAGGTTTAGCTTTTTAAAACAGGAAGATAAATTCATAAATCCCTTGGGTCACTGAGCTGTCACTTTGCTGTGTTGCATCAGCCCTTATCAGACAGCAGCTGCTCTGGGTTTTATCTAATTTGATAAGGAAAGTAAACCATTTCTGTTTTCTTCAGTAAAAATAATGCATCACTGTTCATGGGGCTGTGATTAGAGAGAGTGTAGCAGTTAATTTTTGGAAAATTATTTAGTGATGTATTTTCCCTCTCTGTATCCAGGGCCTTTTGTTTGTTGTTTTAAGTCATCCTCTTGCCAAAGAGAGCGAGTCCTGTGGAAGCCCAGCGTTCCGTGTGGTGGCCTTCAACCCCCGCACGGGCCGGAGCGTGGGGGTGATGTTCTCCTGCCTCCCCCCCAGCCATGCAGGCAGGCAAGTCCCTGGGACTGGGGCTGGGCTGGCTCCTGTGGGGGCTTTTAGGAGAACCCCTGAGGAACAGAGTAGCTCTGGCAGGGATCCAGTCACCATCTCCCTGGTGATAAGGGGCTGCATCCGGTCCTGCCGTGTGTCCGGTGATGGGCTGTGGGGGCCGGGGGCATGGGCTGCTTCCTGCCCACTTCCCACACCAGGCTGTGCCCTGACCCCTCGCCCCGTCACCACGGGGACAGGGGGCTGGGCTTGGGCCTCTGGCTTTGTCCCCCCAGGGACTGGGGGGTGTGTCCCTGGGTTCCTCGGCTGAACCCCTGGCGCTGCCTGCGGCTGTGGTGCTCTGTGCTGCCAGGTTTGTTTGTGTGGAGCAGCTAGCTGCAGGCACGTGGCCTTTTCCTTCCTGTGTCCTGTGTTTTGAGGCATCAGCAAGGTCAGCCTTGGGTTTAAGGCTCAGCCTTGCAGCATCCTTACACAGGAAATGTGATGGATGTGTGGGAATAGCAGTGGACCAAGTTCTTGGTTACTGAACAGTCATGGAATCACAGAATGGTTTGGGTTGGAAGGGACCTAAAGACCATCCAGTCCCACCCCCTGCCCTGGGCAGGGACATCTTCTACTAGACCAGGTTGTTCCAAGCCCTCTCCAGGCTGGTCTTGAACACTTCCAGGTGGTTTTTTTTTAAGAGTACCATTTTTTTAAGAGTACACCTTTTTCAAGTATGTTCTGAGTCTCCAGGAGGATTTTCTCAGCCTCCTCCCTTCCCAGCTGCACTGGAGGCACAGTCTGGACTGTAGCCTGCCTGCAGTTGCTATTAATCTTTAACTAAACCCTGAACTAAATGAACAAATGCTGCCATGATGTTGTTCTTGCACATCCTCTGCCGTCTGCTGACCCCCGTGTCCCCACAGGTACCTGGAGGGTGACGTGTGGGACACCGCGGGAGCCGCCGTGCTGACATCGGGCGCCGTGGCCGTGTGGGACCTGCTGCGGGGCTGGTGCATGGCGGTGCTGCCCCCGGACCCTGCGGGGCACTGGGCACTGGCCCGCTGGGCTGCCGGTAGGGCCGGGCTACTGGCTGGGCGCCGTGATGGGACCGTCCACCTGTACCGGTACCAGCCAGCCCAGCCGGGAGCCACCTGACGGGGGGGGGGGGGGGGGTGAGGACCCCCATTGCCAGCGGGGCCGTGTGTGCCACGTGTGTGCAGTGCCATTAAATGTGTTGCCTTTGGAATGAGTCCGTGTCTGTTGCCGCTGCCGTACAGGGGGGCTGCCGGAGGGCCTGCAGAGAAGGACCTGAGGGTCCTCATGGACACCAAGCTGTCCCTGACCAGCAGCATGTCCTGGGAACCAAGGAGAACAGTGGTGTCCCAAGGTGCACCAAGAAGAGCATTTCCAGCAGGTCAGGTTCCCTCTGCTCAGCCCTGTGAAGCATCTGGAGTGCTGTATCCAGCTCTGGGCTCCTCAGGACAGGAGGGACACAGAGCTCCTGGAGTAAGTCCAGCAGAGGCTGTGGAAATGAAGGGACTTCATTATCTCCCTGACAAGGAAAAGCTGAGGGAGTTGGGGCTGCTCAACCTCAAGAGGAGACACAGCTGAGAGGGGCCTTATCAATGTGTATAAATATCTAAAGGGGCTGCCAAGAAGATGGATCAGGCTCTTCTCGGTGGTGGTGAACAATAGGGCAAGAAGCTACGGGCAGAAAGTGTTGCATGGGAAGTTCCACCTGGACAGGAGGCAGAACTTCTTTCCTGTGCAGTGACCGAGCCCTGTAGCAGAGACCAGAGAGGGTGCGGAGTCTCCCGCAGTGGAGCCGTTCCCGCCCCGTCTGGCTGCACCGCTGTGCCGTGTGCTGATCCCGCGGAGCAGCAGGGCGGGAGCCGCCGGACCCTGCAGCGCTCATCCCGGCCCGGGGGGCGCCGCTGCCAGCCCGGTGCAGCCGGGATCGCGGGATCCCGGCCCGGGGGGCGCCGCTGCCAGCCCGGTGCAGCCGGGATCGCGGGATCCCGGCCCGGGGGGCGCCGCTGCCAGCCCGGTGCAGCCGGGATCGCGGGATCCCGGCCCGGGGGGCGCCGCTGCCAGCCCGGTGCAGCCGGGATCGCGGGATCCCGGCCCGGGGCGCCGCGCGGCCGCCGCCCGGCAGGGGGCGCTGCACCCGCCGCTCCCGCCCGCGCGGCGCCCGCCGGGACAGCGACGATGGCGGCCCGTGTCCTCTCGTCCTGCGCCCGCCGCCTGCTGCCGCTGCCCGCCCGCCCCGCCGCGCTCCGCTCCCTCCGCCGCCTGCCGCCCGCCGCGCCCGCCCCGCCGGGCCGCTCCGCGCTGCTCCGGCTGCCGAGCGTGGCCGCGCCGGCCTGCCGCCGCTTCTCCGAGCTGCCGCCACTGACCTTGGCCGACATCAAGGACCGGGTGCTCTACGTGCTCAAACTCTACGACAAGATCGACCCCGAGAAGGTGGGCTGGACGGGGGGGAGGCGGGAGGGCCGAGGGCCACGGGCTCCGGTGTAACGGGAGCTGCCGCCCCGGGCACGGCCGTGCCGGCTGCCCGTGTCCCGCTGACCGCCGTGTCCTCCCCCAGCTCACAGCCGAGTCCCACTTCATGAAGGACCTGGGCCTGGACAGTCTGGACCAAGTGGAGATCATCATGGCCATGGAGGACGAGTTCGGTAACGGCGCCCGGGGCTGCCGGGGGCGGCCGGGCCGCGGGAGCAGCGGCACCGCTGGCCTGTGCCATGTGGGGCAGGGAAAAACGCAGAGAGCCAGCACTGAGAGCAGAGCAAACCACACAGAGCCGTCAGTGAGCTGGGATGCGGCACCCGCGGGAGTCGGGAACGCGCCCTATCCCATTGCTCCGGAGCTCGGGCCCTTTGGAAGCAGGAATTCTCTCCCACCCGCGATGAGCACCACCCGGGGAAGGGGAGAGGGGAGCAGTGGGTGCTGAGCTTGGTTTCGCAGATCAAAAATCCCAGGCAGTGCCGGCTGCTTTTCTCACCAGAATTTTTTCTATTCTCAATCCTTAATCCTACTAGAGCAAAAAAAAGGTGTTTTCTCCTTATCAGTTTATATTCCAAATTTCTTTTTACTTTCTTTTGGACTTCTTCATGCTTCTCTCTAAAGCTCATGAATTCTGGAGTAGGTGCCTAAATGTCATCTTGGGTCATAGATATCACTGGGGCTTGGTCACTCTCTAAGCCCAGGGTGGATGTTTCACTCCCAGGGCCTTTGCTGGCAGTGTGTCTGTAATCCCCAAGTGAACTGCGAGTGTGGCCAGGAGCACTAAAACAGACATTTCTGGGGTGTTCCTGACCAGTTCCACCATCAAGAGCCCTTGTGCCCTGCTGTGGTGTTTTTATTCCATGCAGGCCCATGACAGCACACTCAGCCTGAGGGGCTTCAGGCACTGCCTGGAGGTCCAAGAATGTCCCCCTGCCACACACCAGGGGCTCTGGGAAGGCATTGGTGGCTTTAACAAGGCACAGGGGGCACTGGCTCCTGCTGTGCCTACCATGTCCCATGTCCAGAAGAGGTGTCACTTTGGGCAGTGCAGTGATGACAGCATCAGCTCCAGCTGACACAGCAACCCCTGCCTGTGTGTCCCCTGCCTGCTTGTCCCCTGAGCCAGCAGCCATCCCTTCCTCGCCCTTGCTCCCATTTCCATTGGTTTTGGGTTAAGTGTGTGCCCTTCCTTGCAGGATTTGAAATTCCTGACGGAGATGCAGAGAAGCTGATGTGCCCACAGGAGATTGTAGATTACATTGCAGATAAGAAGGATATTTATGAGTGAAGCAGTTCCTCAGAGGTGAGTTCAGAGGTATTCTGAGGGTGCCTGGGCACATACTGGGGTAGGGGCAGGGCAGGGTGATGTGTGACATGTGTGGCTCGGGCGGGAGCCCAGCAGCTCGGGAGGGAGCTGGCAGCAGCTGGGGATGCCAGTGGGGAGGGTGAGTGGGATGTGTTTTCCTGAGGGTGGGGGTGTTTTCCTGAGGCACCTGCCTGAAGAGCCTGAGAAGATGTGGGGCTCAGCCTCTCCTCTCATCCTGCCTGGCACATCCAGCGCTTGGCTCATCCCCGGGGCAGTAGTGGGTGGCAGATTGGTCTGGGCCATGGTCGCCCATTTCCCCGTCCCCCTCGGCCCTGTGCAGGGTGTGGGAGGGCACCTCAGTCCCCACTGCCGCTGCTGTTTCCTCTGCTGCAGCCGGGAAGGAAATGGGCAGGAAAGGGTTATAGGAGCGACGGCAGAGGGCTGCAGGGGAAATGAGGTGGCCTCAGGCCAGCCTGCAGCACTGATCCACATTCTTGCCTGTTCCTGTGTGGCTCCAGGCCTCCCCCCCAACTCCCTGGGGCAGGGGGGCTGCGTCTCTTCTCTGTCCAGGACTGGGGTAGGAGCCATGGCCTTTGGAGAGAAGTGGGGGCTCCTTCTGTGCCTGTGTTCAGCGCTCAGCATATCCTGACCCACTTGTGTGCCTTTGAATGCTTGATGAAGTGTTAAACACGTGGATTTTGTTTTCCCAGGAGCTGTCCCACACCAGGACTGGGCTGGTGCCGGCAGGGATGGATGGGAGTGCACATGCTGTCCCACTGCGACTTTCATTGGGAAGCTGCACGTGGATGTTGTATTTAAAGCTGTCTGAATGTGTTGTCCTTTAAAAACAAGAAAAAAACAGGAATAAAGAGTTAAGACCATTCTGTTGGTGGCTGTTCTGTTTCACACAGTGGGTGGATCCTGGTGGTGGTGTTGGGGTGTGAAGGACACTCTGGGGACCCTGCCCCAAGATTTGGCTCTGTCCTGCATGCCTGTAACTGTTTATTTCATCAGTGCTGGTCAAAACAAGCTCTGTGTGAAAGGCGTCTGCTTTCCTGATGGAAAATAAGGGGGGGAATGACTCTCCTGCTGCTGAACAGCAAATTCACATCTCTCTTCCTGTACACCCAGTTCATCTGGGCATGGGAGCCTCGCTTTAACCCTCACGAGGCAGGAATGGGTTATTTCTGAACACTGCACAGTTTTTCATCAGAGCCAAGAAACACTGACATGTCACAGCAGCACTGCCAGGCCGGGAGCCAAGGAAGTGTCACTGGATAACAGATCCTCCGGCAATGGGGGAGGTAAGGATGGAAAATGGAGCAGAGGCTGTGGTGCTGCACATGGTGCCTGTGTGTGGTGGGTTGTTTCCAGGGTGTTTTCAGGAGCTGCACTTCACTGTGAGATCCCTGGCAGACCGGTGACCCTCTGCCCCCAGGGCCCAGGTGTTGCTCTCACTGTGCCCTTGGAAACTTCTCCATGGCTCCATAGCTCGGCTGAGCTCTGAGACGTTTTCTGAGCAACTGCACAGCAGAACTGGGGGCACACAGTGGCTTTGGCTGCTGTGTCCGTGGTGGCTTCCCCATGGCATGGACACAAGAAGTCTGAGGGTGAGGGGTGGTCACTGAGTTCTCTCGGTGTGGTGAACCCTGAGGGATGTGGTGAGGGACCTGCAGCCAGAGCCGACAGTGATGCCCTGAGGGAGCCTTTACCCTGGCACGGCTCGGGTGGATGGGGACAGAATGGGGATAGCCAGGGGCAGAGCACACATCCCGGGGATGAACGGGTGGGAGGGGGACAGGCAGGAGCTGTGAGTCTCCCGAGTCCCGCAGGCACCGGCCCCGTGCCCAGCACCCCGGGGTGGGTCCCGCTGCCGAGCCCCGGCCCGCCCGTCCCGGAGGGAGGGTGCTCCGGGGCCGGTGCCGGTGCCGTGGGGCGGGTCCGGGCTGGGGGCTGCGGTTCCCGGCGCCTCCGCCCCGCCGCAGCGGGGGCGGGCGGGGGCTTCCTGCCGCCGCCTGGCAGAGCCGCCCGCGCCGCGCCATGGAGCGGCCCCGGCCGCCGCTGCCCCGGCTCCTGGCCGCCGCAGGTGAGCGAGGCGCGGGGCGGTGGGCACAGCCGGGAAGGGTTCCCGGCCCCGCTGGTCCCTGGGCGGGGGATGCTGCGCTCGGGGGGCGGTGGCGGCAGGGCCGGTGCATGCCGGCGGCCCGGGGGTCTGCGGCGGCGGTAGGGCCGGTACCAGCACCGGGTCCGTGTCCCCGGTGGCGCTGGGGTTGGGGGCGGCGGCTGCTGCTCGGTGTCACCGGGACCTGCCCGGGTGGGCCCGGCCGCGGGGTCCCGGGGCGAGCGGACAGCGGGGCGGGCACGCCGGCGGCGGCCGCGTGCCGTGCTGTGGCCATTCCGTGCCGTGCTGTGGCCATTCCGTGCCGTGCTGTGGCCATTCCGTGCCGTGCTGTGCCTCCAGCCCGGGCGACTCCGTGGCCTCGAAGGTGGCGGGTGCTGCGCCTGCGGGAGCCCCGGTGAGCCGCTGGTGGAGAGGGGGGCCCGCAGGGCTCGTGGTGACCCCGTTCGACTCCTGGCCCCACCCGGGCGGTGACCACCCGCCGTGGCGCCTGCTGAGCCACCCATTCTCCCCGGAGAGGAGCCGCCACGGGCCCCGGAGCCGTGCCCGGAGCACTGTTCGGGCGCTGGCGTCGTGCCCTGCCCGCGGACCTGCTGGTGCCGGTTTTGGCACGTGGCGGCGGTGCCGGAGGATGGTCGGGTTCGGGGAGAACCGGAGGCCCCCAGCACAGGCAGAGGGAGGTGGTGGGGCAGGACTCGGCGCCGCTCATTGGGACCAGGGCAGGTGGCTCCCAGCTGGAGTTGGGTTGTTCTGGAGCATCTCCTTCAGCAGAGCCACCCACGGTTAACAGAAGGGAAAAAGAGACCCCCACCTTCAGCGGTAGCTCCGAGGCTCGGTGCCTGGTGCTGGTGCGGGATGCTCGATGCCCAGCACCGGTGCATGCTGCTCCCTTCCCTCTCTCCTAGTGCTCGTGGAATGCTGCGTGCGGCTTTGCCCCGCTCTGGGCAGCAGGACGGGCTCCACTCTGAGCGCTGCCGACCCCTGCGCCCAACTGGGCACCGCAGCAGGGGAGCGCTGCCAGACAGGTACTGCCGTGGCTGAGACCGTCCCTCTTGCAGCCCTTTGTGGCATCGTGTGCCAGCCACGTGTTGTGGCACGCTGGGGCCCAGGGTCCCGCGGTGGCTGCTGTGGGTGCCGGCCGTGGGTAGGACCTGCTCAGTTTCCACCCACTCCGCCTCTGCCCGCAGGTCACCTGGAGCGAGGAGCTGGCACAGGGCAGGCACCGACACCAGAGGCCATGGGGCAGCTGTGGACAGAGGCTGAACTGCTGCCCTTGCCTGGGACCCCTGCCGGGACAGTCGAGCTCTCCAGCCCCCAGGAGAGCCCCAGAGGCCCTGGGCTGGGCAGGGAGGGGACAGGGCCCACGGTGCGGGGTGCTACAACCACCGAGCCCCTGGGGCCCCTGGTCTCTGCAGGCACTCCTGAACAGGCAGCTGCAGGCAGGGAGCAGCCATCCCCTGCCAGTCTGGGGGTGACCAGTGCAGGGGCCCCAGCCGCTGTGCAGGCAGGCACAGATCCTGCAACCATGCACCCCCTGGGCACTGATGCTGTAGGACATGTGACAGTAGAAGGTGCCACAACTGCACAGGGGGCACTTTCACATTCACCACCCTCCGCAACAGTGCCAGGCTCTGCCAGGGGTCAGTGGAGGTCCACCAGCACCCTGCTGGGATGGAGGGCCACTGGGACAGCCCTCGTGCAGAGCCAGAGAGCCACTCTCCAGCTGGGTGACAGCAGCCCAGGGACCCACCCGAGCACCGTGCTGGCCACTGACAGCTCAGCGCCAGGGACAACAGGGACATCACCCTTTGCTGGGGGGCTACGGAGGCTGCTGACCCCCACAGGGACACTGCAGGGGACACACTGGGGGCTGCCAGGGCTGTCAGGAGGTCAGGGCTTTGCCTCCCACCCATGGGAGGGTTCCCGCTCTGCCCCTCGCCCCTCTGCACTGTCCCTGGGGCCTGGTGGGGATCCTTTGGCCAGCACAGCCTGGCCAGCCGTGGGGACAGGCCCAGCCTTGCTGCCTGCCACACACAGGCACTCAGGTCTGCCTCTCCCCACCACCATGGCCAGCACCCCGGGGGTGACATCTCCTGGCCAGGGAGGAGCCCTGGACCTGACCACAGGGGTCTTGAGCCCCCCTGACCGGGGAGGTCCTCCTGAGCACAGTCACATCCCCCTGAGCCCATCAGCCATCCCAGGACAGCCCCCCGTCCCTGTGACCCCTGGGCACGCTATGGCACAGGGTGCGGTGACACACGCCAATCTTGGGTCCCCCCACATCCCCCCGTCCCCACAGTCTGCCCCAGCCAGTGTCTCTGCAGTGACCCTGCTGTCGACCCCACTGCCTTCCCCAGGGACTGGCTGGGGGGTCCTGAGATTCAGCCCCACTGTGGACACCCCCCTGGGAGCCCCCTCCCCAGGGATGCCCCATTCCAGCTCAGGGGTGGGTCCTGCTGAGAGCCTGGGGGGGGCCCAGGTGGGGGTGGGCAGCCTGGTCCCCCCCTCAGCACCTGGGCCTCCCCAGCAGCCAGCTTTGTCCCAGCCTGCGTCTTCCCAGCCTGCGTCTTCTCCGGGACTGACCACTGCTATTGGCGTCACCGCCACTGGTGTCACTGCCACCCTCACAACTGCCGCCAGCCCAGAATGGCTCGGGGACATGGGGACGGTCACACCAGAGCCGGGTGCTGCTGTACCTCAGAGGGATGTGGTGGGACTGACACGGGGATCCCCAACTCATGTGCCCACTGTGATGCCCGGGCCCCCCCAGCAGCCCACAGATTCCCATGGGACCCTGGGCCATGGTGGAGGCCCTGGGTCCCCCCCAGCTGCTGTGGACACAGACCTGGCCCAGTCATCGAGCAGCCCCGGAGGGAGGACGGACACTGACGCTCCCCAGGTGACACCGGCCGGGGTGGGCAGAGTCCCCCAGGTGTTCATCGTGGAAGATCAGCCCCCACTCCTGAGAGGTAGGTCTGAGGTTTTGGGATTCTCTGCTGGGGCACGGCAGGAGGGGGAGAGGCCCTGGGAGCCACCAGCATGGGGTGATTGTGGTGGTGGCCGCTGGGGTGGGGTCATGACATGTTGGTCCCCATCTCCTCCTGCAGCATCCCTCCTGCGCATCCCCTGCGAGCTGGTGCTGGACATGGCCTTCGTCCCAGCCCTGCAGGATCCCGGGTCCCACGAGTGCCAGGAGCTGCTGCACAGCTTCAACGAGACGGTGAGTGCAGAATGGGGCCAAGGGGGGCGGGCTGGGGGCCATTGTGCTCAGCTCCCGCCACCTTGCGCAGGTCACTCCCCTCTTCGCGTCGGTGCCTGGGTTCCTGCGGCTGGAGGTGACTGGGATCAGGTGGGTGGTGGCACAGTCCCGCAGTGTGTGACTCTCCCCGGCACGGGGGTACAGGGACCGTCCCACGCTGCGGGGCCCCAGCAGTGCCGGAGTGCAGTGCTGGGCCGGGGGTCCGGCACCCCCAGACTCGCGGGGGGTGTCCCCGCAGGGAGGGCAGTGTGGTGCTGCGCTACGACGCGCTGTTCGCGGCGGAGCAGCTGCCGGTGCCGGGGCTGGACGAGCTCCTCGAGGCCGCGCTGGGCTCTGCCGGTGCCCAGCCGGGGCTGGCGGTGGGCACGGCTCCCGTCCTGCGCCACGCGGCTCTGGGTGAGTGCGGAGCTGCGCCATCGCTGGCCCTCCCGCGGGGCTGGTGCCAGGGTGGGCACACGCTCGGCAGGGCGGAGTGGCACAGCTGGACCCTGCCCCTGCAGCGCGGCCGCTGGACCCCTGTGCTGTGCTCTTCGCCTGCCCGTCCGGCTTCGCCTGCGTGTCCAGGGCGGACGGGAACGTGACCTGCACCTCCCTCTGCCACCGTGACTACTGCAAGAACCACGGCATCTGCACCCACGCCCGGGACCAGGAGCCCCGCTGCCAGTGAGTGCCCTGGGGACAGCCCGGGGTGGCAGGTGCCATCCCCCTGGCGCTGATGGACCCCCTCGGTGCAGGTGCCCCGTGGGCAGCGATTTCTGGTTCATGGGGCTGCGCTGTGACTACCGGGTGACACAGCAGAGCCTGCTGGGCATGGCGGCCGGGGTCCTGCTCAGCATCGTCCTCCTGGGCGCCGTCCTCGCCGCCATCGCCGTCCGCCGGTTCAAGGCGCTGCTGCTGGAGGCCAGGGCCGACCAGACCCGCAGCAGGTGGGAGCATGGGGCCGTGGGGGCCTGGACTGGGGTCTGTGGGCTCCTGGAGGGTGGGGACTCCTGCCCCTCCTGGCGTGCCGGGGCGAGGGGCAGCAGGGAAAGCCATGGTGGAGTCGCTGGGCTGGGGCTGACCTCTGCCAAGGAAAACACTGTTGGGTGGCTGATAGCGGCGGTGGGAGGTGCTGGGGTGGGGCAGCTCGTGTGGGGCCCAGGAGCGGCCGGGTGGGGCTCTGGGTGTGTGCGCGGTGCCAGGGAATACTCGCAGCCACGGGAAGGGGGGTGCATGCCAGAAAGAGGGCTGTGGGGCTGTATGGGGCCGCGGCAGCACTGAAGGGCCGTGGGCTGTGCTGCTGTGGACAGGCGCGTGAGATGACTGATGAGCTCCAACTGCGTGGTCCCTGGGACCCCCCAGTGCTGCCCATGGCACAGGGTCCGCCTGCCGCAGCGTGTGCTCGGCCCGTGCTGCGGTGGGGCAGCGAGGCTCCGGCACAGCCCTGACAGAGCAGCTCGTCAGGGAACGGGGCTCTGCTGTCCTGGCCCCACTGCCCGTTTCGTAATGTGCCGTGGGGATTGTTCCCGAGGAAACCACGGGAACAGCTGCAGCCGCTGCGGGGCTGCGGCCAGAGGTTGATCAGTGTCACGGGCTCTGTCCCCACCCTCGAAGGCTGGGCCCTTCCCTGGACCCAGGAAATTTGGGCAGAATTCTGCAATCTGTCTTGTCAAGCAGTCACTGGGGTTGTGTGCTCGTGTGCCTGTGTGTGTGTACATGTGTGTACACATATGTGCATGTGCCTGCCCCGTGTGCACGTGTGTGTGTATACGTGTGTGTACGTGTGTGTACATATGTATGTGTGTGTACAGACATGTTCGTGCCTGCCTTGTATGTGCACACCTGTGTGTGTGTGCATGTGTGTACACATATGTGCATGTGCCTGCCCTGTGTGTACCTGTCTGTGTACCTGTGTACCTGTATGTACCTGTGTGTACCTGTGTGTGTGTGTACCTGTGTCTGTGTACCTGTGTGTATGTACCTGTGTGTACTTGTGTGTGTATGTACCTGTGTGTACCTGTGTGTGTGTGTACCTGTGTGTATGTACCTGTGTGTGTGTGTACCTGTGTGTGTGTGTACCTGTGTCTGTGTACCTGTGTGTATACCTGTGTCTGTGTGCACACACGTGCCTGTCCTGCCCCACAGCTACCGGCGTTTCTGCCGCCTGGACGATGTCTCAGCCCAGTACTGGTCACGCTCAGGGCTGCCCTCCGCCAGCTCACTGGACAACCCGGCCTTCAGCAACTCGGAGGAGCTGCTGCACCTCCAGATCCTGGACAACGGGTGCTGCGGCTGCCAGGAGGACTCGGCTGTCGGTGCCAAGCGGGGCCTGGTGCCCTGTGCCCACCCCCAGTGCCGGTCCAGGTAGGGACTCTTTCCCCAGCCCCTGGAGCAGGGCCTGGCCTGGGGTTTGCTCGTGGGGCCGTGGTGACGCTGGGCAGGGCGGGCTTTGGGGCACACGGAGCCCTGGAACCGTGTTTGCAGCCCCTGCCCAGCC